>NC_057864.1:311247824-312731990 GCF_019393635.1 Dromiciops gliroides
AGTGAAATGTGACTGATAAGCTAATTTTTTGCATGTAATGTCAAATTTTTTAAATATTCTCATTTAACTATCAGTGCCATATTGAATTATTCACCAAATTTATTAGAGAAAAGCACTTACAAATAAAATCACTAATTGTAGGGTCAACTCATGGTTTCCTAGGATTTGAATTGTCTTTGAGTTACATTGGTTTTTAACAATTAAATTGTAGCTTAAGCCTTTCACTTTTTTCCCTTTAAAAATCAACTTCACAAAGAGTTTAATTATGAATGCATTTCAACATTTATAAGTAAGGTTATAAAATAGGAAAGGATCTTTAAAAAGGAAAAACTAAAAGATTGCATTTTCTCTAGATTGCATGTTTTACCTCACTTGTGTATTTGCTTTAAGGGTTATTCCTTCTCTCTGTCAGGGAAGATATTCATATGTTTATTTACTAATGTCTTACTAGGCTAAAACCCTAAGAAATTTCTGAATTAAGTAATTCCTTGATCTACACTTGAATTACCACCACCAAGTTACAAGAAACCAGGAGAAAGAGAGATCCAGAAAATGACAGGATTTTTAAATATGTAGGTACTGTAGAATTTACTATAAAGAAATTATTTGTAAACTTTTTAGGGAGATGAAAATATGGAGGTTATGAAATATTAAAATTCTATATATAGATTTTTTTTGTTTTCCGTGGTTTGTACTTCTTACCCCACCCACAAATCCTCAGATAATTGAAAGGTGGATATGAAAACTACAAAGGATGGTATAAATTTCTTCATAATTTCTTTACAGTGAATAGATCTGAACACAGCATAGTTACACATATTTTTACTGATGCTTTCATTGTTTTAAAAGAAAAATGTGGCGGGGTGGAGAGGAGGAAGAGAAAGGTACAGATGGAAATTAAATGAACATTGATACCTTTGTCCAGTTTCAGCCTTGACAGCCTTCATCAGTCTTTAAGTGCTTCACTCCCTTATTATTAAAGAACAGTAACAGCCCTAAGTGGAATTTCCTAAAATTTTTCTCTTCAAATCATTCTTTGCATTCCTGAAGGTCCTACAAAAGGGCAAAATACTTAAAGGATGCTTTGATATTTGCTGTCTGCATGTATTACTAAGAAAATACAGGAAGGAAATGATTTACAAATGCTTATAATTTGATGTGTATATTTAGGATTTGCTTTACTTTCTAGTTTCAGGTTTAAGGTTTAATCACCCTAATTCTGAGGGGGAAAAGGACCAGGCAGATATTGTAACCAAACTCACTGCCTGGTTCTTCACAGGACTGGAAATGGATTTGGGGATCTTAACATCCTCAGCCACAGAAAGGTAGGAAGGAAACAGATCAGAAACAGGAATGATTATGGATTGTATCTATGTTCCCTCTCCACAGTGTATGGCAAAAAATTAATGCTCCTCTGACCTTGTGTTTTTATAGCATTTTATATTTTTCAGAGCAGATTTATAACATTATATAATTTGAGGCTCACAGCAAAACCTGAGGTAGGTCATTGGATCAGTTTCAAAGAAAATGGGTATCAATTTATCAGATGACTTGCCAGGAGAGGGTAATACAGCAAGCCAGTATAGAACCACATCTCTTCACTGTCAGTATTCTTTCAATTTATCCTGTTGTTTCCGGATATGAGTTGTCAATAGCAGAAAAACAAATAGAAACTATGTAGAGAAACTTAATGCATTTTTCATCTCAGGTATAACCATAGGAATGGGAGGGTGGGAAGCCACTAAATGCATGCATAAATACAATATACCTCATGCTACTTAAATTCTTAACATGAAATAATATTGAATTAGCTAAATAAACCCATATGCAATTCTGGATCAAAGACAACAAAGCAGTATGTAATTATAGGGTTTCTTTATAATGGGATTAATTTCTCACAGTAAAATGAAAAAATTAACAATTCTGGTACCTTCCTACTTGCCCCACAAAATAAAGAACAGGTGACCTGAGCCCAATTTTCCATTAGTGAAAACAGACAAGCCCAAAGTAAGGGAGGACAAAGCTACTTCCCAGCCTGAAGTGAAGCAAAGCACCAGTAACAGCCATTATTGTGTTTTGAATGGCTGTTGTATAAGAATTTCAAATAAAAAATGTATAGTTTTGATAGAATATTGTGTGTGTGTGATTATGGGTCTTTGGAGTTTTTTGTTAATGTGGTGTTTTTGTATTTTTCCTCTACAAAGCCAGCATACCCCACTGCCACTGAAAGAAAACAAGGGATTATTATTGGAAACAGATAATCTGTGTAAGGATTTGTAAAGCCCACAGACTGCCTGGTTCCTCAGGTCAAATTATTGCTCCTCCCTTTCCCCACCCTCTTTTTAACTGATCTGTCAGTATTATCTATTAAAATTTACCCTAACTCTAATCCCATTTCTCTGTTGAGGTGATGTGTCCATACTGTATTATCCTAGTTGTTTGGTTTTTATTCTTTATGGTAAGTTATGGCAAGTACTTTATCAATTATCCTTAAAATATGTCTTTTGCATGGTTAAAGAATTCACTAAACCGGGAGTCAAGGAGGAGTGGTATACTTGGGAAAGAATTAGGAAGCTGAAATGGAGTTAACATCTCTGTCAGTTCTGGTCTGGACATACATTTGCTTTCAGGTTTATAACTTGACCATTGTACATTCAGGATACTCACTGGGTTCTTGCTGGGTTTGAGTTACAAATCCAAAATACTATTTAAAAGATGATTGCAGTATATACTGTCAGACCCAAGTGATCTGCCAATTGGTTTTGCTAAACTGCTGTTTTTCTTTGACATAAAGGAGAAAGCAGAGGGATATATTCAGAAATGAAGGTAATGTGCAAATAAAAAATATCAATAAAATATTTTAACAATTTTAGCATGATGAGGTAGAAAGAGCACTGTCTTTGAAGTTTGCATATAACTTTGCTATTTACTAGGTCTGTGATGACCAGGTCACTTATCTTCTCTAGGCTTAATTTCTTTAACTGTAAAATAAGAGAGCTCAACCAGCCGATGACTTCTAAGATCTCCTCTAATTCTTAGTCAAGACTACTTCCCTGCTTCGACACAATACTTAACCACAATAATAGAATAAAGTGCACTTACATATTATCAGGAGATTGTAGCCTGCAATAAGATTATTACTTATCAGGTAGGAGCAGAAAGGACTGTAGAAAGACACCTAGAAAGCTGGTGTTTATGTTTTTCAGACCAGATTTATAACATATAATTTAAAGCTGGGTTCAGGTTACAAATCCAAATCTGGATTTGAAACAAAACAAAGTCCCAAGTTTTGGTTTTTTTCATTTACCGTAGCCCCTTTCTCCAGTCTTGCTTTTACTAGACTCATTCTGATTGGCTCCCCCACCCCAAAAAAAGGAAATAAAGCCTCCTTTTGAACAGCAATCAATCAGTAAACATTTATTAAGCACCTGCTTTGTGCCAAAAACGTGCTAAGCTATGGGGATAAAAAAAGAGGCCAAAAAAAGTCAGTCTCTGACCTCAAGGAGTTTACAGTCTAATAGGGGAGACAAAATGCAAACAAATATATACAAAAGCAAACTGCATACAAGGTAAATAGGAAATAACAGCAGAAAGGCATTGGAATTAAGAGGGGTTGGAGAAGCCTTCTTGTAGAAAGTGGGATTTTAGTTAGACTTAGAGGAAGCCAGAGAAGTATAGAATCTTAACATATAATACAGAGTATTAGAGATGGCATGAATCTTTAAGATTGCCTAGTCCAATTCCCCCTTTTATAATTGAGGAAACAGGCCAAGAGTGACCAAAGTCACAGCAAGTAAGTGGCCAAGCTAGAACTTGAATTCAGGACTCCCATGTGCTACCCTGACTGATCTTTAACATGGTGTTGTTAGGGTAGCATTAACTCATTGTTGGAACTGCAGCTTCATTTTTTATTTATCTATCTTTAGCAAAGTGTTTTGGGAACCAACCTGTATGCTAAATTGACTTGATATAATTTTCTTTGTTATGGTGCATACTGGAAAATGGACACTAGATGGCAAAATAACATTAAAAATACACTCATTTAAATTGATCTGAGTGTATTACAGAGATTTTCACAAATCCCTGGTTTAAGGGACATGCACAATTCATTTTTTATGACTTTAAGCATTGGCCTTTTAGGATTACATGGGGGGGTGGGGCGAGGCAAGAAGGTATAAACAACTGCGATATTAGCTTTGTGACCCTGGGCCAATATTTAACTCCTTGGTTCCCTTAGCAGCTCCCAGATTCTAAATTGCAAAGGAAGTACCAGCCTGAGTGGATAATTTTCTCACCTGGACTTAACTAAACTAGTAAGATCACAGGTATAGTCCCTATCTCTTTTGGAATAAATTGAACACATGTTCAGTTTCCAAGAGTACTACATTAAGCAAATTAAGGTCCATTAGCTGTTTCAAGATGCATAGTCCAGTAATAGCAGTTAGATACAATAGGAGTGGAATTTTGTGTAGATTATGTGGTAGTTTGTGTCTTAACCAACATGCTTAGTAAAGTAGACCCCTAACTAATTTCATAGGATTGAAAGCTGAGCAGAATATTAGAGACAGAATCTAGTACAACCTCATTCTACAAATGCAACCATAGACTTTACACTTAGAATGTCAACATGACCTCCCTAAAACCATAGAGGTAGTTAGAGTTGTAATTTGAACCCATATCCCCACTTCTCCAAATCCTTAACACTTTGTTAAACTACTTCCCTATAAATTTGACCCAGTAGCAATTTCTGCCCTTTGGAGCCATGCAGAATAAGTTTACGTGATAAATAGTGACAATAAGTAACAATGCCTCCTTGCGTTCTCCATGATAGATATCCTTAATTCTTTCAAGGAGAGAAAGAGAAGAAACTACTCTTCCTATGAGTGTTAAACTTGTCAATCGAATCAAGTATTTGTTAAGCACCCAGTATTTCCTGATGCTGTGCTAAGCACTAGGCATACAAAGAAAGGCAAAAGACAAGCCCGTGCTCTTAAGGAGCTCAGTCTGATGGAGAACAAAATGCAAACAACTAAGTATAAAAGAGATTTATACAGGATAAATTGGTAATAATCATGAGGGAAGGAAATAGAACTAAGGAGGATCAGAAAAAGACTTCATAGCAGGTGGAATTTTAGCTGGGACCTGAAGCCAAGGAAGCTTAGCAACAGATGAGGGAAGAAATTCCAGACGTGGGAAAGTCAAAATGCTAAGAGTTAGGAAATGGAATATCTTTGAGGAATGGTAAAGTAAGCCAGTGTCACATATTTGAAGATGAATAAGGTGTAAGGATACTGAAAAGATAGGAGAGGGCCAGATAATGAAGGGTTTTGCATGTTAGATGAGGCCATAGGGAGCCACTGGAGTTTACTGAAAAAGGAGTGGAGTGATATAGTCAGAGCTGCACTATAGAAAGATCAATTGGACAGCTAGGTGGAAGAATGGCCTGGAGTAGAAAGAGACTTAAGGCAGAAATTTATTCCAATAAACCATGGTTTTGAGAGCTTGTACTAGAGTTTTGTCAATATCAGATAATAGATGTTATGAAGATAAAATCGACAGGACTTGACAACTATGAATATGTAGGGGTGAGAGGAGTTGAGGATGACTCATAGATTACAAGCCTGGGTGACTGGGAACATAGTAGTGCCCTCCACAATAATAAGAAAAGAAGACAGAATTTGGGGTTGTGAAAAGATAGTAAGTTCAGTTCTGGACATTGATTTTAAAATGTGTATGGGATATCCAGTTCAAGATGTCCAATAAGCAGTTGGAAATGTGAGGTTAGAGCTGGATAAGTAGATCTAAGAATCACCAGCATTGAAACTATAATTGAATCCATGGAAGCCAAAGAGATCACTAAGCAGAATGGTATAGAGGGAGAAGAGAAAAGGATTTTAGTACACCTACATTTGGCAGTTATGACCTGGAAGAAGATCTAGCAAAGAAGACTGAAAAAGAGCAACCAGACAGGTAGGTTAACTAGGATAGAAGAGTGTCTGGAAACCTAGAGAAAAGATAATATCAAGGAGAAGAGGATGATCGGCAGTGCCAAAGTCTCCAGAAAGATCAAGAAGAATGAAGACAGAAAAGTCCATTTGATTTAATTGATAGACCAAGTAGCTTTGGAGAGAGTGCTTTCAATTGAATGAAAAGGTCAGACGGCAGACTGTAGAGAGTTGAGAAAACACGTAAATTGTAGATAGCCTAGTTGATGAGTTTCCCTCTCCTCCCCTCCCACATATAAGAGTGATGGGGTAATTCCCAGGCAGAGATGTACATATCAAGTGACTTTATGAATATGGGGAGACAGAGGCATTTTGTAGACAGTAGAGAAGGTAGAGATTGAAGTGAGTGGGAACAAGAGGAAGTAATATTCTGGAAATCATGGGATCTAATAGGATCATTCGAGGGCATGTAGTATGGGGTTGATGTGACAAGAAGGACCATCTTTTCAGTTGAAGTAGGTGAAAGATTTAGTAGCAAAAGGCATTTGAGTGAGATAAGGAGAGAAAATGGAGTTTTTTCAGTGAAGAGTGAGGCAAGGCCTTCATTTGAGAGAAGAGCCGTGGGACGTATGAGAAAGGATAAAAAAAAAAAATTGGGAAAACTCTGATGAGTGAGGTAGTCAGTTACGGTGTTGTAAAAGGATTATCCACATGCTTTCATGATTTTCTCCAGTTCCCTTCAAAAGCACATGAGTGAAGGCAGTGGGTGTCAGGAACGATCCAAGGCTGAAGGTTGGCAGGGCAAGATTGGCAATAGAATAAGAGAACAAAGGCCAAGAGGGAAGAGGAAAGTGTAGAGTTGAAGTTGAGTCCAGGCCTCAGGATGAGAAAGTATAGCCAGTGCAGGGTTGATGGCTTGTTGTTTGTCCTTTGTTCTTGAAGAGGACCATGACTTAGGGGTGACGTTATCACATGCACTGAATTGGATTTAAGAGGAAGGGCTGTGCAAAGTCACCAGCCTCATTCTCTTCCCTAGAGCCATCTGGGTCCAGTGGCAAGATATCAGGA
This sequence comes from Dromiciops gliroides, assembly GCF_019393635.1. NCBI lineage: Eukaryota > Metazoa > Chordata > Mammalia > Microbiotheria > Microbiotheriidae > Dromiciops > Dromiciops gliroides. Next base: position 311,254,838 of record NC_057864.1, read on the forward strand.
CCACTCGAAATTGTCCCAGATGTTTAAGGCAATTGGGGTTAAGTGACTTGCCCAGGGTCAAACCACTAGTGTCTAAGGTCAGATTTGAACTCAGGTCTTCCCAATTTAAGGGCCAATACTCTATCCACCTAGCAGCCCTGATGGCTTAGGAAAGTGTTGAGGAATGGAAGGATTGGAAGTTAACAATGAGGACAAATAATAGTGCAAAGCAGAGGGAGAGGTGAAATAACACTGTGATCAGATGAGAGGACTTGACATTTCATGAACACAGAAGTGGACTTTTGAAGATAGAATAAAAACCACAGATATGGGGGCAGCTAGGTAATGCGGTGGATAGAGCACCAGCCCTGAAGTCAGGGGACCTGAGTTCAAATCCGGCCTCAGATGCTTGATACTTACTAGCTGTATGATCCTGGGCAAGTCATTTAACCCTCATTGCCTCACCAAAAAAAAAAAAAAAAAAGATACAGTTTGATGAAATACAAATTGCTTAGACATATGGACTAGAACTGTGGTTTCTTTGGTCTGGGAAACTTACAGATAGCCATTCTCTACAATGCAAATTCCACAACTTAGAGTATTAGAAAGTTGCCTGCTTTTACTGAGAGGTTAAGTAATTTGCCCATAGTCACACAGCCAGTATACATCAGAAGCAGGACTTCTACTCAAGTATTCCTGGTTCTACTGCCAACTTTATCATGCCATGTTGGCCTCTCCAAACTACAATAATAACTGGCATTTATGTAGTGCTTCAAAGTTTGCAAAACACTACAAACATTTTGTTTTAGTCATCACAATAACCCTGTAAGAACAGGCACTGTTATCTCTATTTTACAGGTGAGGAAAGAAGTGAAGAAGTTGTGACTTACTCTTGGTTACACAGTGAATAAATATCACAGGCAGGATTCAAGCCCAGATCATGCTGACTAATTTCAATACTGTCCTGTGTCATTCTGCCTCTCCAACAGGTGTTAGCAACTGGGGTTACAATAATAAAAAATGACAATCCATTCTTTCAATGATCTTATGTTTTATTGGTGAAATATAGCATAATATGACAAGTTTAACACAAGAGTAGGATATGATAATGACAGATGAGTTGTACAAACAAAATAGGAAAATTTGAGGAAGCAGAGAATACTTTCCACTTTTGGATGTGTCCATGATTCTAGATGTGATTCTAATTCAAGTCAATTCAATTCAGTAAGCATTGAGTGCTCTCTTCTATGTGCCAAGTACTAAGAGTTAAAAAATAATAAAAATCTCTGCTCTCAAGGACATGCATTCTATTGGAAAGATACAACTACCCTAGTTCCTTTAAATGCTAATAACTTGAAAGATAAAGGAGTTACAGGTTCTGCAAGGAGAAGAGCAAAATAGGAGAATAACGAATAAGCCAAGTTGACTGGAATTTAATATGCATCCTGGAGAGTAGTGTGAAATCTCTGGAAAGATGGTTTGGACAGATTAATTTGAATGTTATTCTAGAGGCAATATGAAAGCAGTGAAGCTTCCTGAAGAGGAAGGTGAATGTATGCTTTAGGAAGATCAATTTGGCAGTTTTGAGGAAGCTGAATGGGTGAAGGGAAGAAGGCCCTTGAGGCTGTAGCAGTTGTTCAGACAAGAGCTGATGAGGGGCTGATGTAAGATAGCCATTGAGTGAGCTCTTAGTTGAACACATGCTGGCTCCTAGTGATTTTTTTGGAGAATTTTAAGAATTGTCTATGTAATCATTCTAGAATTTAACCATACAGGTCAATAGCAAACTTACAAATCTGTAGTTTCTCTAGTACCTTTCTTTAGGAAAACTAGAACAGCATTTTCCTATCTCCAGTCTTTTTGTATCATCTTCATTTGCCATATTTTCTTAAAGATTATCAACAAGCAGCTTCTCTCAGAACCCTTGGGATGTACCATATTGTCTCAATTATAGAACACATTTCTACCCATACCCTTCCCCTATCTGAATGCAGACTGGAATTGGTATAGAGATGCCTACCTATATTTTTTCAGTGTAATAATAATAGCTAGTATTTATATAGCATCTTAAGATTTTCAGTGTTTTATATATCCTACATCTTTTTTTCCCTTTTAAAAAGATATTTTAGAATATGGACCAAAGCAATAAAATACATTATTGTTAGATAAATGAAATTATCTAATGAGCATTTAGATTATCTAAAGTACAATATTCTCTTTCATTATCTCCTTACCTCTTAGCTTTCAGTTCTCTCTCATTGTTCTACTATTTACTATTCCTTGATATAAAATCAAACAGAATAAGAATGGAATAGTTCTAGTTCCCCTTACCCCTTTATTTTTAACATTCAACACTGAAGAGAGTACAGTGTACATGGTACATGCTCATAAAACATTTGTTGACTTGAATTTGTTGAATTATATCATCTGCCTCCAGCAAGAGGCCTAACTCTTCTTATTCTTGCTCCAGCATACCTTTAAAAGCTTTTTAAATTGTCATTATCATTCTTTGCCAGCCTTAGCATATTCTGGGATTTAGCCTTCCTGACTATTTCCAATCGTTCCTATTTGGCCTTGGTCCTTTTTTCTACTCTTATAAATATCCTTTCAAAATCTGAATTCAGGGGCAGCTAGGTGGCGCAGTGAATAAAGCACCAGCCCTGGATTCAGGAGGACCTGAGTTCATATCCAACCTCAGACACTTAACACTTACTAGCTGTGTGACCCTGGGCAAGTCACTTAACCCCAATTGCCTCACCAAAAAAAAAAAAAAAATCTGAATTTAATAAATAGTTGTCTATACTGACCACTCTGGTTTTTTTAGATACCATTTCCTTTTCCTCACCAAGATTATTTAGAGTCTTTATTCCTTTCAGACATTTTTAGAATCTACAATCATAACTATGAAATCATACTTATCTTTTCTCTGGACTTTTAGAAATTTGTTTTCCTGAAGTCTCATGTAAATGTCTTACTATGCCCCCACTTTCTCTTCTTTAGTTAATATAGATCATGTCCCAGAATCTGCTCTGGTTTCACTTGGACTAGGTTCGGTCTCCATAATTCCAAAAGACTCATACAGTCCTCTCAACTTGAAGAGCAACCCTGGATCCCCCTTCTAACAAGGAGAAAGAAATAGAGAGTTAAACAATCCTCTAGCGAGCCCCACCCTCCCCAGGGAGACGTTATAAAGTCTTCCCAAATTCAAGTACTATCCTGAGTAGGTCCTCCTTACAAAAGGAAGAAAACTCAGTTGCTAGACTCCACCATTACCTCAGCTCTGGGCTCATATGGACAGTGTTTGATCCGGGGGACTTCTCTGATCTCTGTCTTCATGTCCACATTTAGGTTCTTCTTGGGGACATTCGTATTTGGCTTCTATTTCTGTAAGGGTCCTCAGCTCCTTTACAAGTACCCAGTCTAACAAAACATTGACAAGTTTTATTTAAACTGAAGGAAACAAGATTGAAACCTAACTCCATAAACAAAATGATTCTCCTTTCCTCTCAGGTGGGGGAATCCATCTTTTTCAAGGACCTAGAAAATCCTCCAGATTTATAGTACTAACCTGAAGTTGAAGCTCTATGCAAAGATTTTTTTAAATGAGAATTATTAAGGATTCCAGCTCCTCTCTTTTCTGGTAGTCACTATCTTCCCTTGTGACTTACATAGTCTATAAGTACCAGGGAAAGGGATACATTCAAATTTCCCATATTGTGTTGTTCAGTCATGTCTACCTCTTCATAACCCCATAGACCATAGCATAGCAATACTGTCCATGAAGTTTTCTTGGCAATGGTTTGCCACCCTTATCCAGTAAATTAAAGCAAAAAGAGGCTAAGTAACTTGCCCAGGGTCACACAGCTATTATAAGGGTCTGAGGCTGGATTTGAATCCAGGTCTTCCTGATTCCAAGCCTAGTGCTTTACCCAGTATACTATCCACTGAGGCAACCAGATGCCTCTTCCATATTATGGTTCCCTGCTATGCTGAATCCTTTTGAAGTCTGTTTGTTGATATCTCCTGCTTGCTTTACCTTCCATTTAACTCTCTCTCCCTTTTGTATGTCATCTCTACTTGACTGTGTTGTGTATATGATCTACTATTAGAAGTTGTTAAAGTTACATTAATAAAGCAAATCAGTCATCTGAGCTGATTCTATTTTTGATGAACAGTTGTTTGCATAATTGTGAGCTAAAATTTCTCAAATATGACTAATGTACAGTTCATTGCTTAATTCATAAGTACTTCTGTTTTCAAGAAAGATGTGTGGGGGCAACTAGGTGGCACAGTGGATAAAGCACTGACCCTGGATTCAGGAAGACCTGAGTTCAAATGCGGCCTCAGACACTTGACACTAGCTGTGTGACCCTGGGCAAGTCACTTAACCTTCATTGCCCCACAAAAAAAAGAAAGTTGTATGAGTTTGGGGGTACAATCTGTTGAGATTCACTGATAGCAAAGCTAAGAGGCCACAAGTTTACAAAACTCTTGGAATACCGATAAAAAAGTGCATGCCTTGAAAGCAATCTTGATTGGGGGAAGAAGGAGAGGAAATGTTTCCCCCCCAAATTGGTCCAAAAGAAGATTTTTTTTAGGTATCTGCTTCTAGATAATGGAAAACTAAGTTTCTGTCTACTTTAAACATCAGCCTAACTATATAAAAAATAGCATTTCCGGAAATCATTTCTTTTGTTTACACAATGCCAAACTATTTTCACTGATTTTTCCCATAATAAATTGATTTTTTTATGGATTTAACCATTAATGTAGTAATCACCTGAAACACTAAGTTTATACAGGAGTGGGTACTGAGTTGATTTTGTCCTTTTTCCTGCATAATGCAGCTTTTAATATTTAAATAAAATTAATTTAATTGGGAGCAATCTGTTGTAGCCAAGAAGCTTATTTTATTTGAAGCTGCCTTTAATTTTCCATGAAAAGGCAAATCTCAAGTTACTGTATTTTCTCTGCTTAGGAAATCAAACAAATGCCAATTTAATGAAAGCAACCTTGATAATTCAGGGATTTAGTGTTTCTTTTGGTCAGAGGGGATTAATAGTTATCAGTTTAGTTCATGACATATATAAGGCTGTGGAAATTGCATTATTGATATAACCAACATTCTGATTCTTTTGACTTTTCCCCAGTCACTTTCCTGATATATGCAGCTTAATGGTGACCTTTCCTTAGGCAGTGAAAGTCTTTACAATAACTCCATCATCCCGCTAACATTGTTCAGGTCAACCAAGTAATTGGGATCCCAAAATTTTATTATATACTCTTACTTCCCATCTCCCCTCTGAAAATTTGATAACCTGATGAAATCCAGAAAGAAAAAGGCTTTTAGGAAAATTGGCATTTAACTTTTTTTTCTGCAGTTGGAGTTTTTCCTTTTCCATTTCTAGTTAACATTATCATGTTATATTCCTCAATGCAGAAAGCTCTATCTCTATGGATAAAGAAGAAACCACTGCAGGACATTTAAAGATCTATAGCTCTTTTAGTATTTTCTCTACTTTGGGGCCACATGCACTTTGAAAGCTTCATGAATAGGGTCAACTTGGTATCTAAGGGACTTTTTTCCATCTGCTACCCTGATCTTGTTGGAGTATATTGAAGAAGGGATTATACTGAGAAATGGCTCAGCTGAAAGCCAGGGGGAGATCATAAGGGACTTGTCATATACATAACTAAGTGCCAAAATGAGTTTGGGCAATTTCTTGCAGTGTAAAAGTTTATTTACTTCCTTTTTGCTCAATAATCAAAAGAAACGTGTGAGTTCTGTTTGATGCTGTAATAATTGGAGTGATGCCACCTGCTGGAGAGTTACTGTAGGAAAGCTCCACCATGAGGAGAAGATGTCTGAGGGCAAGCTATGTGGCTTGCTTGGGAGGTCAGTTCCTTGGCATCAGGAAGTGACGTTTGCTCATGGATACTGTCTATCAAAGCTGTCAGCCAATTATCTTGGAGCTGTGTGTGTGGGAACAGAACATTTCCAGTTTTCACAAGAGGCTTCTGGGAGGAAGAAGGAAGCATTGGGTCTTTTTTGTTCCTGACCTCGTCATGGCAGGTCGGATGATGGGGTCTCTTAGAAATAGTTAGATTTTTACCTTTCTCTCTGATCATTAGATCCTAATGCTCTTTAATAAATATTTAAAAGTCTAAACTCTTGCTAACGTTTATAATTTATTGGTGACCACTCATTAGATATTTTATACAGTATAGCTAGATAGCAACTTTACAATGCTGTGCACAAGTCATAAAAGATACATAGAAATTAGAAACTTTGAACCAAATGAAATTCTTGCTTTTAATAACTGATATTAGCATAGTAATAACAGCTGTAAAAATACTGTAATTTTTGTAGGGTAGAGAGAAAGTCAAACAGATTCATTATGTTTGAAACAGATGAGTCCAAGGACAATTTGCTACCATTCTTCCAATTATTAAGTGAAAGCTAATGGGGAAAATGAGATTTCAAGAACTGTTTGAATGGATAAAGAGAAGAATTATAATGGGATTCTAGATCTAACCATTTCTCCTTTTTCTCTCACAGTTTAAGTTTCTTGATGACTTTATATATACAAAGAATCTAGCATTGCTTTGATGATAGGCATTCAATAAATTTTGTTGACTGATAAAAGCACAATAAGAATGAGAAGAGAATAATTTTTTTCCTAGTTCATATTTGTCCATTGAATCCTTCTCACAGGCCAACTGCTATTCAGCTATGGAAGCAAGACAGAACCAGAACATACAATACACAGCAATCTCTTAAATCCTGTCTAATATCCTATTCTTAGGCCACATTCCTCTTAACTTCTCTTCATCCATGACACTATTAACCAGCCTGTTCACCTAGATACTTTCTCCTCCCTGAGGTTCCATGGCTTTTATCTCCTGGTTCTTATATTTTGTTTCTCTTCCTCCATATCCAACTTGTACTTTCCCAGTTTCTTTAGCTGAATCATCATCAATTTCATGCTCCTTATATATTGTGGTTGTCCCCTCAAGAATCTAACCTAGGAGGGGCAGCTAGGTGGCGCAGTGGATAGAGCACCTAGCCCTGGAGTCAGGAGGACCTGAGTTCAAATCTGGCCTCAGACACTTAACCCTTATGAGCTGTGTGACCCTGGGCAAGTCACTTAACCCCAATTGCCTCACTATTGGGAAAAAAAAAAAAGAATCTAACCTAGGTCTTTTTCCCTTCTCCCTTACTCCCTATATCCAGTCAATTGCCAAGTCTTGTTAATTCTAACCCAATGACATCTCTTCCCTCTGCCCCCTTATGTCTACTGTACTAGTTCAGGCCCTCATCACCCCTCACTTAAGACTAATGAAATAGCATTCCATCTCCCTTCTCCATTCTTTACACAGGCTTGTCCCTAATGCCTTTAGTGTACTCATAGAATTACAAGTTTAAAGCTGAAGGGGATATTAGAATCCAATCCCCCTCATATGACAGAGGAGAAAACTAAATAACAGAGAGATTGCCAGCCACCAAATAGTATGCATTTACTGTGTGTCAGGCATTATACTAAGCACTAGGCATACAAAGAAGGAGGGTGAGGGGCCCTCAAGGAGCTCACACTAATAGGAGAGGGGACATAGAAATAACTAGATACCTACAAGATGTGTGTAAGTGAACCACCCAAAATGGAGGTAATCTCAGAAAGCACTAGTGGAGGAGAGAAGGAAGGGCAGAGGCAAAAAAAAAAACAAAAGGCCTGCAGAAAGTGGGATTTGAACTGAGTCTTGAAGGAAAGGCCAGAGTCAGAGGTTAAATACAGTAATGATGATGCTGATAACTAGTATTTAATACCTAGTATGTGTCAAGCACTGTTCTAAGCACTTTACAAATATCTCATCTGATCTTCACAACAGCACTAAAGGAAACCACTCCAGACATGGGGGATAGCCAGTGAAAATACAGTCAAATTCTCTGAGGGAAGAATAAGACAATGTTGCTACATCATAGATTGTGTAGAGTGGGATAGTATAAGAAGACTGGAAAGGTAGGAAGGAGCCAGGTTGTGAAGGGCTTTAAAAGGAAAAGATGAGTTTTTTTAAAATATATTTCTGGAGGTAAGAGGGAGCCACTGGGGTTTAGTGGGTATGGGAGTGATATGGTCAGACATACCCCTTAGAAAAATTACTTTGGCAGCTGAAAGAGGAGGATGAATTAAATGGTGAAGAGATGACTGTTGTAATAGTTCACATAAAAAGGTGATAAAGGCCTGTACCAAATGAAGACTGTGAGTAAGAAGCATTCATAATATACAAGAGACAGAGAAGTAGAAATGACAATGTATGGCAATCAGTTGAACATGTGGGGTGATTGCAAGTAAGTCATGGTTGATACCCAGATTGTGAGTCTGGGTGACTGGGAGGATGATAAATGTCCTCAAGAGTATTAGGGGCATTTGAAAGAAGGAAGGGTTTAAGGGAGAAAATAGTGAGTTCTGTTTTGGACATGTTGAAATTGAGGTCTATAGGACATCAAGATGCCCAAATGGCTATTAGTGATGAGAGATTGGTCAGGAGAGGTCAGGAGAGATATCAGTCCTGAAAGCACAGATCTAGGAATTATCCACATAGAGATAATTGAACCAATCTGAGCTTATGAAATCACCAAGCAATACAGTATAGAGAGAAGAGAAAACTGAAGACAGAGCCTTGGGAGGGCTCCCATCATTAGACCTGGATGAAAATCCAACAAATGATTGAAGGAACAGGATGACAGCTAGAAAATGTCAGAAGTGATGTTAGAACCTACATCTTCCAACTCTAGATCCAGCACTCTAGCTTCTCTGCACTAGACTACCTCAACTGTGCTCCCTACTCATCTTTTCTCTAAAATTGTGTTTGTTCAAGTGTTTGTTCTGGTATTATCTTGTGTGAAGCCTTTGTCACTTCCCCTAGTTCTCTCCCCCTCCTCAAATTATTTTCCTTGTCTTTTTATATCTTGTATCCACCAGTAAAATGTAAGCTCTTTGAGGGCAGCATCTTTTTCAATTTCATTTTTCTGTCCCCAGTATCCAGCATACTGCTTATTGAATGAGTGAATGAATGAAACCCAAAGAACTTTTGGGAGATATGTTAATGAATAGCAATAAAAGCACACTACAACTTGTAGAACAAGTGGAGATAATGCATATTCTTTCTCTGAGGCTAGATGAAAATAAAGGATGCCATGGATAGAACTGACCTTTTCTTAATTTAATTTTATTTTTTACTACCTGCTTCAGTAGGCAGATGCCCTAGGTCTAAACTCTACATTAAACTATGATGGATTATTAATTGCTGTGTAAATTACCTTATATAAACAAGACCAACAAATTAACTGTGCTTCCTAGTTTGTCTACAATTTAACCAGTCTAAGTGAGGTGGCACAGTGGATAAAGGCCCTGGATTCAGGAGGACCTGGGTTCAAATCCAGCCTCAGACACTTGACACTTAATAGCTGTGTGACCCTGGGCAAGTCACTCAACTCTCATTGCCCTGCCAACAACAAAAAAATTGTAATAGCCCAGTCACCAGGGTTAAAAAAGATCCTAGAAAAACTTGTAAAGTAGGCAAAGTTTGTCTTTGGAGAATTTTCATCACCCATATCCAATGTTCCTTTCCTCCCCCTTGTTCACTTTTCTCTGAATACTTCTTTCTTCTGTTCCAGCTAATGGAATACTTTATTTGCTGATAAGGACTTGTGATTCCTCCCAACCCTTGTGTTCTTACCTTGGGTCTATGATTGCCTATATTGTGGATGTCACTCACTTTTCCCAAATGGTTTGGTTGGGCCAGATTTGGTTGTCTTTCCATGTGGCTTTTTTTGACCTAACTTCCCTTAAACAGTGCAGAAGTAAATAAATGTAAACCTGGCAATCTACTTTGAAAAAGTTGCTAAACCTTAATTTATGGCTTAGAGATTATAATGACCCTTCTCCCATTAAAGAGTGTTTGATTACCTACTAATGTGCAAGGCATTGTAACAATCATGATCACTATACTTACTAAAATTTGAAATTAAAAGTATACCACATTTGCCTCCAATTTCTTCAGATTACTTGGGGAAAAATTAAGCATTGCTTATGTGTAGCTAAATAAGAATGAACAAAAACAGCAATACAATTACTACATTCACAACTAAAGATGCACTTTACATATTCTTTTTTCTTCTTATGTCACCAAATAAAAGCACCTATTCTGAGATACTCTGGGTTGCAGCCCAATTTAAATCCTGCTTGTGAGCATCCTGTAATTCTTTTTTTCTTTTACTCTTCTTGCAAACCACTTCCTTCAAATTTTTGAGGGATGCTTCTGGAACAGTCAGAATTGTGCTTCTGGAGCAGGTTGGGGACATCAATCTCATTGCATGTAACATAGTCAAGGTTGTGACACTTACAAGCTGAGGATTTGAAATTTTGAAAATACCGTTGAAGACAGTACTTCACAAAACTCTTGAAAACCAAATAGCCTAGCTCAATGATATTCAACACAATGCACAGACATGATGTGACTAACAAGAAGTAAAGGAAGATTTTCTTCTCAGTGGGCTTGGAGATGAAGCAGTCCACAGTGTTGGGGCAAGGCCTTACATCACATTTTACAAGGTGGGGAATGCTAAATCCATCATACAACTTGTAAAACAAAACCAGAAAGCCAATTTCAAATCCAGTTTTGAAAACAAGGCTGATGATGTAAGTACACCACAACCCCCCATCCATGCTACCTGGACTAATGTAAAATTTCTTATTGTGCCTTTTTTCCCGGCCTTCACGGTAAGCCACATGCAAAGCAACCAGAAGAGAAGGGGTGGAGACCATGATCAGTTGCAAGGCCCAAAGCCTAACCTGGGAGATGGGGAAGAAGTAGTCAAAACAGACGTTTTCACAACCAGGCTGCCTAATGTTGCATTGAAACTCCTTCTCTTCGTCTTTCCAAACATGTTCTGCAGCTACCATGTAGACCAGCAAACGGAATATAAAGACAACAGCCAGCCAGATTCGACCAATTCCAGTTGAATATTTATTTACTCCACTTAGGAGGTCTCTGAGGAACATCCAACTCATGGCTTTTGATCAAAAAGGCAAGACTTCTGTGAAAGAAAGCAAATTAATTAGTATACTTTTTTATTGAATAAAAGCTGTGGAATAAAATCCTAACTTCTGTCATTATCCATCTTTGGATATGGAGAGATTATTCTTTTTTATAGAACTTTTAGAAAGTAATAGATGTCCTGACTTGCATCAAAGAATATGGCAGTTAGACTGGTAGTAAATACTAAAGAAAGCATGGAAATCCTCCTGGGAATCAAATGGGAGCTACCCCAGAAACCCCCCCTTTCAAAGGTCTGATTTTTAATCACACTTGCCCACCTACAAAATACAGTGCTTGGACATGGGACACATCTCAAGCGATGAATGCTACAAAGTCAAAGTCTCTTAGGAATAGGGATTAAGGGAACAAGTGGCATTTGAAAAAGGGAAAGCAAGGTGTGAGTGAGCCACCTTCTGCATCCATCCACACCAACAGCTCCACACAGCAGGGACAGACGTTTCAAAGTGGTTTTTATTGCAGCAATAAGTAAAAATCCTTTTTAATTACTGTCTCTAAAGAAGGAGGTACTATGCACATGGAAATAAAGTGATTCTGATTACCTTCTAATTGCATATTCTTAACCTCAAACTTCTGTGTCCTTTAAAATACTAGTCTGGCTGCTCAGAAGCCATAGAGATTCAGCAGTACTGAGAACTATAGAGTTATTTTTAAAAATCATTTTGAGTATTTAAAACTGGTTATTACTTAGAAATTGGCACACTATTTTACTTTTTTGTGAGGCAATTGGGGTTAAGTGACTTGCCCAGAGTCACACAGCCAGTAAGTGTTAAGTGTCTGAGGCTAGATTTGAACTCAGGTCCTCCTGAATCCAGGGTCAGTGCTCTATCCACTGCACCACCTAGCTGCCCCAATATTTTACATTTTAAAATGTATTTATATGAATTTTTATATTTAACAATATAATAATGTGTACCATAAATTTGTTGTGAACACTTTAGCATCTGGAAACTATAAAATAATATGGTTATATACATCTATTTTAAGTGTTTCTTTCTATTCGGTGATGATAGTATTGCCTAGATTAATTCCCATACTCTCAGGTAGTATGCTACCCCAATATTACTACTTTACCCCTCATTCCACAACTATGATCAACAACAATGTATCTGCAACACATCTAGCCAGAACTAGGAGTACAGTTTATGGCTGTGAAAGATGACTTATTTCTATAGCCATTGAAGCCAAACTTTTGTCTTTTCTAATTCGGTACTTGAATTCCATACTTTAATAATAAATTCAATTGTAATGGAACATTATTGTGCTATAAGAAATGACAAGCAGGATAATTTCAGAAAAAACTGGAAAGACTTATATGAACTTATGTTTAGTGAAGTGAGCAGAACCAGGAGAATGTTGTGCACAGTGACAACATTATTGTTCTATGAGCAATTGCAAATGATTTAACTACTCTCAGGAATAACAATGATCCAAGACAATCCCAAAGGACTAATGATAAAGCATACTATCCACCAGATAAAGAACTGATATTCATTGAACACAGACTGAAGCATGCTATTTTGCATTTTCTTTTTTTTTACTTGAGTCTTTTTTATATAAAATTACTTATATGGTAAAAAACAAAACAATAATAATAATAAATTCAACAAATTTTATTAAACACCTACTGTGGGCAATGTACTGAAATAGGCACTATGGATATGAGGTGAAAAAAAATATTACTTCCCCTCAAATAGTTTACAATCTTACATGAATATAGAACATAAACATAAAGGTGTATGACTCTACCAATAAGGAGAAAGAAGTGAAGATTCTTAAAGAATCAAGAAACCTCCTTCCTCTGACTGCCACCTTCTCCAGGGAACTATATACAGTTCTCACAAATTAGTACTACTTTTGAGGCTCCCTCAGAAGGAGAGTACCAGATCCCTTTCCCATATCCATGTCCCAGTCCACACTACTTATGTAACTGGTCACAAGCAAAGTTCAGTTTTTTCTTTTATGTTACACCTCTGTCTCTTGCTGTTCCTTGGTTTCAACTTGTGTTTGTTCTATAACACCTCCATCATTCTTACACTGGTACTCCACTGCTGCTGGCTTACATCCCTATACCTACTATTGCCGCCACTCTGAGACCATGTGTTCTCTCCCTGGCTACATGGTGTTCTGATGTATATAGTTTCCAGAAGGGGCCACATGGCTCCTTCAGTTAACTATAATCAGTATGCAACCATCTTTTTGTGCTGCATTTTATTTTTGATTCTAACTTCATCTGTCTCTTGCCCTACAAACGTTTTTTTTGAAGGGCAAATTCAAGTTCATAAACCCAGTTGTATGAACTGGACATGTGTAAGTTATCTTTAAGGTGATGTCAGTGGACCAAATGGTACCCAAAATAAAGTAAGGCCACATCACATTAGTGAGATCATCAGTGTCTGAATGAAAATCTTACCCCTGTTAACCTTGTCAAGAAGGCCTAAAACTTGCCTAGAGAATCTCGTATTTCGTTTAGGAGACACAAGAGGATTTCAAAAGAACTTTACCAGTCTCCTCTTATGTGTATTCTCTACAAAAAGAAGGATTTGAAGAAAGAAAAGGATTCAGTAGTTATAAATGAGGAAAAAGAGCATGGAACCACAGTGTATAGGAATGCATGTAAGTGAAAGATGGCATATTGAGTTTAGGAGATAACTAGTAGTCCATGTTGAGTGGAACATAGAGTATATAAAGGAGGAATGTAAAATAAAGATAGAAACATTGGTTGGAGACAGAATACAAATGACATTTTTCCATATAAATATTTTTTTATTTTCCAGTTACATGTAGAGATAGTTTTCAAAATTTGTTTTTATAAGATTCTTAGTTTCAAATTTTTCTCCCTCCCTCCCCTCTCCCCAAGACAGCAAGTAATCTGATATAGGTTATATATGTACAATCACATTAAACATTTCTGCATTATTCATGTTATGAGAGAAGAATCAGAGCAAAAAGGAAAAACCTCAAAAAAGAAAACAACAATAGAAATAGTATGGTTCAATCGGCATCTAGATTTCACAGTTCTTTTTTTCTGGATTTGGAGAACATTTTCCATCATGAGTCCTTTGGAACTATCTTGGACCATTGTATTGCTGAGGAGAATCAAGTCTATCACAGTTGATCAACACATAAAGGTGTTGATACTGTGTACAGTGTTCTCCTGGTTCCGCTCATCTCACACATCATCAGTTCATGTAAGTCCTTCCAGGTTTCTCTGAAATCTGCCTGCTCATGGTTTCTTAGAGCACAATAGTATTCCATTACATTCATATACAACTTGTTCATCCATTCCCCAATTTATGGGCAACCACTCAATTTCCAATTCCTTGCCACCACAAAAAGAGCAGCTATAAATATTTTTGTACATGTGGGTCCTTTTCCTTTTTTATGATCTCTTTGGGGGAAAGACCTAATAGTAGTATTGCTGGGTCAAAGGGTATGCACAGCTTTATAGGCCTTTGGGCATAGTTCCAAATTGCTCTCCAGAATGGTTGGATCAGTTCACAGCTCCACCAACAATTCCATGGTGTCACAATTTTTCCACAACTTCTCCAACATTTATTATTTTCCTTTTTTGTCATATTAGCCAATCTGATAGGTGTCAGGTGGTACCTCAGAGTTGGTTTTTGTTTGTTTGTTTGTGTTTTTTTGTCTTTTTGCAGGGCAATGAGGGTTAAGTGACTTGCCCAGGGTCACTTGTCAAGTGTCTGAATCCAGATTTGAGCTCAGGTCCTCCTGAATCCAGGGCCAGTGCTTTATCCACTGTGCCACCTAGCGGCCTCTCAGAGTTGTTTTAGTTTGCATTTCTCTAATCAATAGTGATTTAGAGCATTTTTTCATATGACAATAGATAGCTTTGATTTCTTCATCAGAAAATTGCCTGTTCATATCCTTTGACCATTTATCAATTTGGATTCTTATGAATTTTATTTAGTTCCCAATATATTTTTTATTTATTATTTATTTAGTTCCCAATATATTTTTAAAATGAGGGCTTTATCAGAAATACTGGCTATAAAAATTGTTTCCCAGTTTTATGTCTCCCTTCTAATTTTGGATGCATTGCTTCTGTTTGTGCAAAACCTTTTTAATTTAATGTAATCAAAATCATCCATTATGCATTTCATAATATTCTCTATCTCTTGTTTGGTCATAAACTATTCTCCTTTCCAAAGATCTGAGAGGTAAATTATTCCTCCCTCTCCTAATTTACCTATGTTATCACCTTTTATGTCTAAATCATGTACCCATTTTGACCTTATTTTAGTATAAGGTGTAAGATACTATCTTCCAGTTTTCCCAGCACTTTTTGTCAAATACTCCGTTCCTATCCCAGAAGCTGGACTGTTTGGGTTTATCAAACAGTACATGGCTAAAGTCATTGACTACTGTGTCTCCTGTGCCTAACATATTCCATTGATCATCCACTCTTTTTCTTAGCCAGTATCAAATAGTTTTGATGACTGCTGCTTTATAGGAAAGCTTCAGATTTGGTACAGCTAGCCCACCTTCCTGTGCATTTTTTTCATTAGTTCCTTTGATATTCTTGACCTTTTGTTTTTCCAGATGAATTTTGTTATTATTTTTTCTAGCTCTATAAAATAATTTTTAGGTAGTCTGATTAGTATGGCACTGAATAGGTAAATTAATTTAGGTAGAATTGTCATTTTTATTATATTAGCTCGGCCTATCCGTGAGCAACTGATATTTTCCCAATTATTTAGATCTGATTTGATTTGTGTGAAGAGTGTTTTATAATTGTGTTCATAGAGTTCCTGGGTCTGTCTTGACAAGTAGACTCCCAAGTATTTTATATTGTCTAACCTTACTTTATTTTTTTTTTTTTGCGGGGCAATAGGAGTTAAGTGACTTGCCGAGGGTCACACAGCTAGTAAGTGTCAAGTGTCTGAGGCCAGATTTGAACTCAGGTACTCCTGAATCCAGGGCCGGTGACTTTATCCACCTGCGGCCCACCTCGGCCGGCCCCCCTCTAACCTTACTTTAAATGAAATTTCTCTATACAGTTGCTGCGGACTTTGTTGTCATGTGTAGAAATGCTGATGATTTATGTGGATTATTTTATATCCTACTACTTTTGCTAAAGTTGTTCATGTTTCAAGTAATTTTTTAGTTGATTCTCTAGGATTCTCTAGTATACCAATCATATCATCTGTAAAGAGTGATAGTTTTGTTTCCTCCTTGCCTATTCTAATTCCTTTAATTCCCTTTTCTTCTCTGATTTCTAAAGCTAACATTTCTAGTAAATATGAAATAACTGTCTATTCCCCTCTGTACTTTTCCCCCCTTCTTTCACCCCTATCCGTCCTCACCAATATTTTGCTTCTTACCCCTGCCTCCCCCAATCTGCTCTCCCTTTTTATCACCACCCTCCCTTTTCTTTACCCTTTTTCCCCTGCTTCTGCCCTCCCTCCTATCAATGTCCCCCTTTTCCCCTTACCCTTTTATTTCCCTAAAGAATAAGCTAAATTTCTTTATCCAAATGAACGTACATGTTATTCCCTCTTTGAACCAAATCTGATGAAAGGTTGAAACAATGCTCAGTCCTCCCTTCTTTCCCTCCATTGTAATAGTTTTTTTGCACCTCTTCATATGATGTAATTCACCCCATTCCACCTCCCCCTTCCTCTTCTCCCCATAAACTCCCATTTTAACCCCTTGTTTTTCTTTATATCATCACAATCAAAGACAACTTATATTTATACCTTCTGTGTATAATCCTTCTGTCTGCCCAAAATACATATACAGTTCTCAAGAGTTATAAGTTATTTTCCCATTTAGAGATGTAAACAGTTTAACCTTATTGAATACATTTTTTCCCCAATTTACCTTTTTAACTTCTCTTGAGTCTTGTATGTAAGATCAAATTTGCTATTTAGTTTCTGGTCTTTTCATCAGGAAATCTTGAAAGTCTCCATTTCATTGAATGTCCATCTTTTCCCTCTGAAAGAAAATGATCAGTTTTTCTGGTTACTAGATTCTTGGCTGCAACTCCAAGCCCTTTGCCTTTCGGAATATCATATTCCATGCCTTGAGATCTTTTAATGTTGAAGCCTACCAGGTCCTGAGCAATCCTGACTGTTGCTCCATGATATTTAAATTGCTTCTTTCTGGCTGCTTGGGGTGTTTTTTCCTTTCACCTGATAATTCTGGAATTTGGCTACAATATTTCCTTGGAGTTTTCCTTTTGGGGTCTCTTTCAGGAGGTGCTCAGTGGATTCTTTCAATGACAATTTTATCCTCTGATTCTCCTTGATAATTTCCTGGAATATGGTGTCTAGACTCTTTTCTGATCAGGCTTTCAGGCAGTCCAATAATTCTCAAATTATCTCTCCTGGATCTATTTTCCATGTCAGTTTGTCTTTCCAAGAGATATTCACATTTTCTTCTATTTTTTTCATCTTTAGATTCCGTTTTGACTGATTTTTTGGTGTCTCATGGAGTCATTAGCTTCCAGCTGTCCAATTAGAATTTTTAAGGCATTGTTTTCTTCGGTTAGATTATGTACTCCTTTTTCCATTTGGCAAATGAATTTTTTAAGGAATATTCTCTTCAGTCAGGCTTTATGCTCCTTTTCCAAGCTGCTGATTCTTTTTTCATAATTTTCTTTGTGTTGCTTTCATTTTTCTCCCCATTTTTTCTTCTACCTATCTCAATTTATTTTTTTTAAATCCTTTTTGAGTTCTTCAAGACGGCTTTTTGGTCTTGAGACCAATTCATCTCTCCCTCTTGAAACTTCACATGTAGGCAATTTGAGAGTATTGTCTTCATCTGAGTTTGTGTTAGCTCTTCCCTGTTGACATAGAAGCTCTCAATGGTAAGAATTCTATTTTGTTTCTGACTCATATTGCAGCATTTTTTTTAAGTTGAGGTCTGCTCCTGGGGCACCAGGGTTCCTGTTTCAAGCTTCTTGTGCTGGGGTATAGGGGCTGTGTCACTGGATTTCTACACTGAGGCCTCTATGGCTTGTGGATTTCTCACTGCCCTGGGCTTGCTCCCTGCACTTGCTCCCACCTGGGATGGCCAGGCCTGGTCACATCTGTCCTGTGGGTAGCCCTCTAGCTGGCAGCCTGCCCTCTCAGCTGGTGCTGGTGGATCTCACCACTGGCCTGCCTGCGCCACCAGCTTACTTAGCCACGGATCAGTGGGCCTCAATTGCTCAGCTGTGGCCCTAGAGCTTCCTGCTGACTTGCCCCAACCCCCCTCCACCCTGTGCTTCACTGAGGTGTGCTGAGCCTTCCTTTTTACCCAAGTGACCTTTCCTGAAGTCTTCTGAATTATCTCAGGTTGGATGATTGTGTCTTTTGTAGGTTCTGTGATTTCAGAATCCATCTAGAGGCTTGATTTTCAACATTCTTTTTGAAGGGAATCAAAGGAGAGTTCAGGCAACTTGCTGGCTTCTCTCTGCCATCTTGGCTCCACCCCTCCACAAATGACTTTTAATGCTGGGCATGGCATTATTTTTAGCAAGACTTGTCATGCACTTATGTCATCAGTCTTGTTTTCAAGTACATATTTTATTGTATGTCCAGTCGGGAACCCCTATAGATTTTTTTTTTTTTTTTTTGCGGAGCAATGAGGGTTAAGTGACTTGCCCAGAGTCACACAGCTAGTGAGTGTCAAGTGTCTGAGGCCAGATTTGAACTTCAAGTCCTCCTAAATCCAGGGCTAGTGCTCTACTACTGTGCCACCTAGCTGCCCTCTCTATAGATTTATTTGTTTTGTTTTGTTTTGTTTTTGTGGGGCAATGGGGGTTAAGTGACTTCTCTAGGGTCACACAGCTAGTGTCAAGTGTCTGAGCTGGGACTTTGAACTCAGGTACTCCTGAATCCCAGGGCCAGTGCTTTATCTACGCACCAACCTAGCTGCCCCTCCTCTATAGATTTTTAAATAGGAAGTACTATAATCAGACTTCAGTACGAAGAACATTATATTGGTAGCTCTGAGAAGGAAAGATTGGGGATAGAAGATGCTAGGATCAGAAGGAACAGTTAAGAAGAAGGAAGGAAGGACGGACTTATTCAGTACCTATTATGTACCTTGCACTATGCTAAATGTTTTGATACAATAACCCTGGGAAATAAATGCTGTTATGATCCCCATTTTATGTACAGTTACAGAAGCTGATGCAAAGACTTAAGTGACTTGCTCAGGATCATACAGCTAGTGTCTGAGACTGGATTTGAACTCAGGTCTCCCTGACTCTAAGATTAGTGCACTATCTAGTGTGCTACTAGCTTCCTAATCATCTAGACAAGATGAGATGAATATCTTAACCTAAGGTAATGAACCACAATATTGGCCATGTGAGTAGAGAGAAATCATATTTAAGAGTTGCTATAGAGTTACAAACAACAAAATTTGATAATTGAACATACATAGGGCAAGAATGTAAAGTCAACAAGCATGCATTAAACACCGATTATGTGCCATGCACCTGTGCTCAATTCTGAGCATACAACAAAAGACAAAAATATGGTCCCTACCCTGATCTCATATTTTTAATAGGAGAAGAAACATACAAGCAACTAAATACACAAAAAATCTATATTGATAGGTGGGAGGTAATTTCAGAGAGGGACTTAATTATGGGGATACAGAGTCTGAGAGAAGCCAGGAGGTAGAAGTAAAAAAGGAAAACATTTCAGGCATGTAAGACAGCCTGTAAAAAGACATAGAATTGGGGGCAGCTAGGTGGCACAGGGAATACAAGCACCAGCCCTGGATTCAGGAGGACCTGAGTTCAAATCTGGCCTCAGACACTGACACTACTAGTTGTGTTACCCCCTGGGCAAGTCACTTAACCCTCATTGCCCCGCAAAAAAAAAAAAATACATAGAGTTGGTGGATGAAGAATATGTGAATAAGCATAATGCTGAATTTATCAACCTGAACCTGGAGACAAGAAGAATGATGCAAAAACAGGGAAATTTGATAATGGAATTTTTTAAAAGAAAAATTTAGATACATGGAAGAGTAAAAGGAAGTTTAGAAGGGGACACAAGCAATTTTTGTTACTACTGTGTCAAATTGTAATGTGTGTGTGTATACACAAACATATACACATACATAATGCCACATATATATCCATATAGAGATAAACTGATACAATGTCATAGTTTCATAAACAAACCTCTTTCATATTTTTTTGCACATAGAATGTTTATATATGTTAGGTTTCTTAAATTCATAATGACAATGCAAAAAATGGGATTTGAAGAGTGGTTGGCCTGTGGAGAGAGATGTTTCAATAGAGTGCTAGCCTTGAAAGCCAGATAGTAGGAGTCTGAGGAGTGAGTAGATGGAAGTTGAAGTAATAGAAAAATACAATAGTTTTAAAGGATGAAAAGGGTCAAGGGAAAGTTCTTTTCAGCAAAAGGGAGACCTGAGCATTATTGTAGGCATATGAAAAAAAAACCACTAGAGAGGAAGGATTTACAGATGAGAGATGTTATACTCTTACTCATCAGCCCCATATCCATGGAACAAAGTCATGGAAGGAATGAAGTCAATGGCAGAAGTCAGCCACATCTTCTCTGAAACAGGAGCAAAAAGAGGATGTTGAAGGATATAGAGAAATTTTGACATGTAGAAGATGGGAGGTGAAGGAATTCATGACAAAGGCCTTCAATTTCACCCTGGTTCAGAAAATGAGTGGAATTGATTTGTGATCACATTTTCATTTTTCCCTTAGTCTTCAAACCAATAAGAGGACATAGGATCTGTTCTAAGTTGGAGTGACTTTTTGACAACAGAGAATTAAGGACAATTGGGTAATGTACTAGAAGGCACCTGTCATGAAGTATCAAAAATAACACGCAAAATGTAACAAGCCCAGACCCTAGGACCCAGGGCAAATATACAAAGAGTTAACGTATCTTTTTTGTTTGTTTTTGTTTTGTTTTGTTTTGGTGAGGCAATTGGGGTCAAGTGACTTGCCCAGGGTCACACAGCTAGTAAATGTCAAGTGTGTGAGGCAGGATGAGGACTCAGGTCCTCCTGACTCCAAGGCCCATACTCTATCCACTGCGCCACGTACCTGCCCCGAGTAATGTATACTTTAACAGAGAATGAAGACAAGTGTACACAATGTTCCATTCAAAGAGAAGTTGCTCTTGGTATCAGAACACATAAACAAAAATGTATTAAATAAAAAAGTTTCTTAAGTCTTCCAGAAAGGTTAATATCTGTATGAATAATTTAAATGAATTTCCAAAAAGAAACAAAAAGTATTATGTTTCCCATATGGTACCTGGCATGTGTCCATGTTACACAGGAGGAAATCTATATCATGTTACAAAACAGAAGAAAGAACCTTATCAAACTTTTTAGGGAAGAGAAAAGAGTAATTGTCTCCACTGTTTTCCCCCCTTGAGGAAAAACAAATAATAGGGAAGCTATGTATTGAATAGGGTTGAATCATAGAACTAGAAAATTATTAAAATAGCTGCCTACCAGGCTTTTTCCACTCCACCTCTTCCAACCTGTCCTCCACTACTATATTATGCCTTGATTTAGTTAGACCACTCCTCTATTCAAAATCCTTCAATGGATCCCTATTGCCTATCTAAGAAAATTTAATTTTAACTAACATATAGATGGTCTTTTGAGGTTTATAAAGTACATTCCTTCCAACAACCCTATAAGGTAGTTTATATTTAGTATATTCCCATTTTAAAGATGAAGAATCTTAGGCTCAAGAGAGGTTGAGGCGTGTCCATTACCATATAGCTGGTATAAGCTAGAATTTGAAATCAGGTCTCCTGGGCCCACAAACAGCTCTCTGATTACTATATCACCTTAGCCTGTCATTGAAGGCACTTCACAGTCTTTCATGACTAACTTTCCTGCCTTCTCTTACAGTGTTCCCTTCCATGGATTCTATTCAAACCAACCTGAACCAGTTATTGTCCCTTTAAAATGCCCTACAACTGTGTCTTCTGTACTTGTGCTCAAAGTGCCTGTCTTCTATACCCAAGGCGTTACATGCCCCCTCTGTTATTTTTCCTGTTGAATTCCCACTCATCCTCTAACTGTACACTTAACCCCACTAATTCAATTAATTCCTTTCTTGGTTACTCCAGTTGGTACATGGTTCTCCTCAGGACCTAGTATGATATATTGAGAAACACTTAACATGTCTTATTCAGCATTGTTACTTTCTCCCTATAACTCAACTGTTTCGTATTTTTGTCAGAGGGCTCCATTCTGAAAATCACACAAGTTCACAGTCTCTCTCCACAGTTATCCCCAGTTACCACTCTTACTCATCACAACCCCATATCTAAAACAACTTGCCAAGTCTTATAGATTATACCTGTGCATCATCTCTCACATCTGCTCCCTTCCCTGTGTTCTTATAAAGAGCCACCAGCCTAATTCAATCCTAAAGCTTCTTTTTATTTGGCATTTATCTCCAACTCTCTTGGCCTCTGCCCCAGCTTATCTTCTCCCTTCCCCACAACTGAAATGCTCCTGCTCCTCTTTTCCAGCTCTTGGAACTACTTGCTTCTATCAAATCTCCCTTCAGCTGCTATCTCCTACAACAGATCTTTGCTAATTCTCCCCAGTTATTAGTCTTTCCTCAGCCTGAAATTATTTTCTGTTTATTTGGCATATTGTTTATATTTTTATGTGTGTATTTTATTATCACAAATAGAATTCAAACACCTTGAAAAAAGTCCTTAATAAATGTTTGTGGAATTAAATTATACTGAATTTCAGTATGTCCTCCAAAAAGTGCAAATAGATCTGAAACAAAAGGTATCAGTTAGACTTCATGATGTTTTCTTCTCATCAGTAACAATAGGAGAACCACAACAAACAGGCTACTGTTTGCGCCACTAGATGAGTGAAATCACAGATCTATTGACATATAAAAGTATGAGAATGTATTACGTTCCCCTAATAGACTGTGAATTCAATGAGGGCAAGAACCATGTTTTAGCTAAATGTTACATCTTTTCCAGTACCTATCACAATACTCATACCATAGTAGGTACTTGATAAATGTTTTTTGAATTTGAAATCATGTGAGTCAGAGTTGTACCCAAGCCATCAAAAACTAATAATTTACTAATTTACTAATAATGTAATAATAATATACTGTCCTTTTTAAAAGATTTTTCAGCAATTATCAGTAGCCTCCCTCACTCTGTGGACTAGTAAATCTCTTTTCCTGCTTGAATCTTCTTCCTTTTTTAAAAAAGCTAAACATTTTGGGAGAGACTAGGTGGCACAGTGGATAAAGCACCAGCCCTGGATTGAGGAGGACCTGAGTTCAAATTTGGCCTCAGGCACTTGACACTTACTACCTGTGTGACCCTGGGCAAGTCATTTATCCTCATTGCCCCACCCCCCAAAAAAGCTAAATGTTTTGTTTCAATTTGGGGCATTTTTGCCAATTTTCTTCCTATGACAACAGAGAAGGGTTGGTCATAACAGCTATTCATTTTCCCATAGACAAAGTCATCACTCAGTTTTCTTATCCTTGACTACAAGAATCCCAACTTTGATTTTTCCTCATGGGATCTACTTTCTCATTCATTTTTCTGCTTCTTTGGAACTTCTGGAGAACCCTTTGGATTTTTAAAAGGAGGTTCCACTTACCAAATCTAAGGATCTAATTTTCTCAGTGAGTTTCTCCTCTCATTGAAGAAGCAGCAGTTAATTTCAACAAGATTTTAGCTTTAGTGAGAGATGCAAACAGAAGATATAATTAATGAAGTTATTTCTTAAAGCCCAACCCCAAAGGTCCCCACTATTATCAATTATTTTGGAAGGTATATCAAATTTTTCTAACTCATTGGCCTACATGAAAAAAGTCCAGCAAAAATCTTTAAATTTAATGAAGCATCATTGACTCAATTACCTATCCATGATGAAGTCAAGTAGTAAAATAGATACAGAATTTACAGCTTTTCCCACTGTTTTTCATGGTAGGTAGAACTTATCATTAAACCTTGGGAATTGAACAAAGTTTGGATCTTTTAGGCCAATCAGATACAAATTCTAGAAATACAGTCCATTACCACCAATCCCATCACCTCTAGGAAACTTACCTGTATAGATGGATCATCTTCCTTTCCTCAGTGCAGTTAGCAATTCCTTTTCTTAGAAGTACATAAATTTCTAAATTAACAAAGGTTTTTATAAAAAAAAAAGGTATAAATATATATATATACATATGCCTGTTACATATTTGTTAGATTTTTGTGTCTATGCATATATAAAATACATATACATATATATATATAGTTATACTAAAAAAATACAGATGTATATTTTGTTTTCTCTGAGTTCACTTTTGAAGGAAGACTTAAAGGGGAAATGATTGCCATCCTCAAATATTTGAGGGGCTGTCATATGAAAGAAGGATTAAATTTATTCTTTATAGCTCCAAACCAATGGTTAGAAGAAAAATGAAGCAAATGTCACCTCAGTATGAAGAAAAATTTTCTTATCAGAGGTATCTACCTACTGTACTCTGAATTAAAGCAAATTTATATTTGATTATATGATTTGAATATATTTGAAGATAAGTCTTTCTGACTCCAAGTCCAGAACTCTATCTAGTTGACCACCTGGCATACAGTAAGTACTTAATAAATGACTACTGACTTATTGATTGAAACATCCTGCTCAGGTCAGTAGCCATGCCATGACACTAACATTCAACAACACCCTTGTAAAGTATATTATAAAAGTAAAGTATATTTGTGGCTACCACCAACCACCCTGGGCACTAAAAATTCCTGAGATACTCAGAGCCAGACTTACCCAAACCTCAGGCGAACTTACATTGGATTTGGAGTCAGAGGACCTGATTTTGAATCCTGACTCTGCCACTTACTTCTTGTGCAATCTTAAGCTAGTCATTTCATGTCTTTGGGCCTCCATTTACTTATCTGTAAAATGAGGAGTTTGGACTCTGATGTAATAACAACAACAATAAAATGATGATGGTGATGGTGGCAATGATGATGATAATCCTAACTTGATCCTTCCACCTCACTATCATCCTATATCTCTTCTGTCCTTTGTAGCAAAACTCCTTGAAAAGGCAGTTTACAAGAGGTGCCTCCACTTTCTCTCCTTTCACTTTCTTCTTAACCTTCATTGAAACCAACTCTCTCCAACGTTACCAGTGATTTCTTAGTGTCAAATCCAATGGACTTTTCTCCATCCTCATTCTCCTTAACCTCTCTATAGCCTTTGACACTTTTAATCACTCTCTCCTTAATAGTTTCTTCTTTCTAGGCTTTTCTGGACACCACTTTCTCCTGATTTACCTCCTACCTATCTGACTATTCCTTCTCTGTCTCCTTTGCTGGATCTTCCTCCAGATCATACTAATTGGGGGCAGCTAGGTGGGGCAGTGGATAAAGCACCAGCCCTGGATTCAGGAGGACCTGAATTCAAAGCTGACCTCAGACTGTAAGGGCTAAAATTCTAGCTAAACTATCTAAAACCTAATGAGTGGTCGCCAATAAATTATAAACTTTAGCAAGAGCATTTAAATGTTTAAGTATTTATTAAAGAGCATTAGGATCAGAGAGAAAGGTAAAAATCTAACTATTTCTAAGAGACCCTATCATCCGACCCACCATGGCGAGGTCAGGAACCAAAAAGAGACAGAACCCCTCCGCCAGTGTCTGCTTCCTACTTCATGTCCCCCTCCCAGAAATGGAAGGCTCCTCAAGTTGATTGGCTGGTAGCCTTGACAGACAGTACCCATGAGCAAACTTCACTTCCTGACGCTAAGGACCTTGACCACATGGTTTGCCCTCAGAGACCTTCTCCTCATGGCGGAGTTTTTCTACAGTAAGTCTCCAACAGGTGGCATCATTCCAATCATTACAAGACACTTGACACTTACTAGCTGTGTGACCCTGGGCATGTCACTTAACCCTCATTGCCCTGGAAAAAAAAAGGGGGGGGGGGGAAGATGACCACTCAGTGGCTAGGAGAAAATCCAAAAAATGGGCTTGTCAGATCACACTAATCATAGGTGTCCCTCAGGTTTTGATCCTGGGCCCTTTTCTTTTCCCTCTATACTGCGTCTCTTAGTGATCTCATTGGCTCCCATGAATTTAATAACCATGTCTATGCTGATGATTCTGAAATCTATCTATGCTACTATCTGCCATACCTGCAATGCTCTCCCTCCTCACTGCCACTCCTTAGTGTTCCTGGCTTCCTTCAAGAGTAGAAACTGCTTTTTTGCCTTTTTGTGTATTGTGTGTAGTAAGCACCTAATAAATGCTTATTGTTTAGTGATTACCTCCCCTGGCTCACTATTCATCTCTTCAACTCAAAAAGCCAGTTACTGTTGAGGCTTTCTTCTCATCCCCTCTATTCCATCATTTGAAAAAAAATCTGTTATTTTTCCCTTGAAAATGTTTCTTAGATTCTTCCCTTCTACAGTTCCACTGCTATTATTCTGGTATAGACCCATAACACCACTTGTCTGATTTTCTACAATTATTTCTTGATTGATGATCTTGTTTCTACTATATCCCTACTCTAATTTATCCTCTATTCTATTTCCAGATCATCTTCCTAAAATACTGCTTTCATCATATCATTTCCTGCTCAGGAATTTATAGTGATTTCTTATTTCTGGTCAGATAATATCCCAGAGTTTTATCTTGATATTCAAGGCCCTTACCTATCCAAGTCAATTGTTCACTGTTCTCTACCCAGAATCCTTCACTGTACCCAGACCATCTTATTCTTCTCTCCCACCTCCCTTAGCCATACATATACTGTAACACATTTTGTTGGGGAGGGGGGCTCCCTCATGCCATTACCCATTCCTGGAATCCTTTTTAACCCCATTTCCATCTTTTCACATTCTTCCCACCCTTCCAAAACAAATCTTAAGTCCTAAATCTTCCATGAAACCTTCCTTGACCACTCTGACCCTCAGTCACCTACTCCTACAGCCCTTAGTCCATACCACCCAGTTTAGTAATTATATACCAGCACCTACTTCATTTCTTCAGGGATATGCCAGGTGCAATAGCAACTTAAAGTAACAGCTGGTGGAGAGGCTGAGGCTGGTAAATCCCTTAAGGACAAGAATTCTGAGCTGCAGCAGAACTAAATCCAGTCATTTATGCACATGGATTAAACTGGGCACTAATATGAAGAGCCCCTCAGTGCAGAGAATCACCACTCAGACTAACACAGGGCAAACCTGCCCAGTAAGAAAAACAGAGCAGATTAAAGCTTCTGTGCCAACCAGTATTGGGATCTGGCCATGAGTAGTTGCTACACTTTCATCCTGGACAAGAGAAGGCAACCTGGTCTCCAAAACAAAACAAAACATCAAGGATCTGTATTTTGTTAATGTGGATATGCATTCCACTAATAACAGCTTATAACCTCCTATCACTGCTCCTGTGGATGAATAATTAATTCACCATCCTGAAACCAATGTGATTGATAATCTTCTCTGAATTTAGCTAAGCTGGTCCTTGGACAAAAGACGTACAGTCTATCACAAGACCCATATCCAAAACCTTTCCAGTTTGATAGGATAATGCCAAAGGTTATGCTTTGCTGGCCTGCCTTTGAGAACCCAGGGTCACAGCCATGCAATGATGAGGGATTGGAATCAAACACTGGTGAAGGATACTAGCTCATGCTGTTCTTGAAACACATACACTGGGGCAGCTAGGTGGCGCAGTGGATAAAGCACTGGCCCTGGATTCAGGAGGACCTGAGTTCAAATTTGGCTTCAGACACGTGACACCAGCTGTGTGACCCTGGGCAAGTCACTTAACCCCAATTGCCTCACTACAAAAAAGAAAAGAAAAGAAAAGAAACACACACAGTAATCTCCCCACCCCATCCAACTCCCAGAAGACTAAGTCCTTCAAGAAAAGGAATATGTTTTCCATTTCTCTTGTGTCTCCCACAGTCTCTAATCCATAATTCTCTATGAAGCTTTCTTATTATAGAGTAAGTAATAGATGAAGATGTGTTTGAGAAATACTTTCTTGGGTTTTGATCTCCCAATTGCTAGCACTGATCACTAAATCAGTTAACAAGCATTTATTAAGCATGTACTATGTACCAAGATAAATATAAAGAAAATAAATACAATTAGACACAAAATAGTTAAATACAAAGTAGTTAGGGATGCCGGACTCTAACAGTTGGGGGAGGGGTTACTTGATTAAAAAAAAAAAAAAGACAAGTAAATATTTGGAGAAAAACCCTGTCTCCATTGACAGAGAAGATGGTAATATTAGTGGGTAAGTAATTTCCCTTCATTCCTATTTAATTAATCACCTTTCCCCATGTGTTTACAGAAACAATACCAGCTTTTTTGTGGAGATATAAATGTACATAACATGAATATTAAATGAAGAAAATCTTTCAAATGAAACCCATTTCTAGAGGTTTATTGAAAAGGGTTTTATTTTGAAAACCAACACAAAATAACCCTAAGTAAATCCTGTTTTAAAAGGTCTCAACATGTATATTTTAGAACAGAGTCTTAGCCACACAAAAATGCCATTCTTGGGAGCTATCATCACCTTAAATTTCTATTTTCTATAGTTAGAATATACCTCAACTATCATATTTTAGATATTTTGCTGATCTGATGATACAAAGCTCTAAGTCAGTATATATGTGGATGTTTTCCTGTGGTAATTTCTGAATGAGAATTTTGAACCTGATCACGGAAATGAGGCAGAAAAAGAAAAGGAGAAAATCTAATGAATTTTTAAATCACTGTTTAACTAACTCTTCTTTGTGTAACAAATATTCAGAAGTCACAATAAAACAAAAATCCAAAAGTCATAAAATAGAATAACCAGGGTCATCTGCAACTATATATTTCTCATTTCCTGGGTAAGTTTCACCTGAGAAGCTAAGGTTGGTGGTGATACTTGCAATGGTATAGCTGTAACCCAAGCATCCCTTACAAAATTAAAGGGTCTCTTAAAGAACCCCAAAAGATCCACCTACAAGTCTCAAAATATATACTAATGCCCTAGGCTCCAACAACTATCCTAAGGCTCTGTTGTGTTAATTCAGTGGGGGATTTTGGAGGCTGCTAACCATCCCACAAAAAAAAAAATATTACATTTGTATACAATGTCTACTTCGGCAAAACCGTTTCAGGAGACTGTTGAAGATCTGTTACTCAACTTGGTGAGGCTTAATTCTTTTTCTAGCTCTTGATTTACATGGGACTAATGCAAAAAAAAAATGTATCATAGAGCAAGTAAGTTCAAGAACAAAAAAGACAGCCCCAGTTCCTCTTAATTTCCTCTGTCCAAGGTTGTAAATATGTTAAGAGCTCCTTACATGCAGAAGCCTCAAGGTCTGATTGTTTATTAGCAAAGCATAATTAATAAAAGCAAAGGGACACATTTTGAAATTTTGAAATTTAAGGGACAGAATAAGGGGGCACATGAACTTTGAATCTTTTCTGACAACTCAGGAAAATGTTATGTTAATACTAATAAAGTTATCCCCATGATTACCTTTTATTCTTGAAATCAGGTTTCCAGTCTCAAATCTTGGATGATTCAACTAATCTCTCCTCACCATAGTTTCCTTTGCTTCAATTTCCCATCTATAATATGGTAACTCAACCTAGGATTATAGGATTACAGAGCTAGAGTTGGAAGAGCCCTCACATCCCTACTCTGATGGGAATGGCAAGAAAATTAATTGAATAGTTACCTCCCCCCACAACACACACAAACTTGACTTCCTGTGTACATACAAGATTTTTGTAATAAACCATTATTTGAAAAAGCACTATGACAATCTTCGGTCCTCACAACAAAATGCCACTGAAAAATATGGAGTATCATTAATGAGAGTCCAACATAAGAAGAATGTATACTCTTAGGTGTCAGTCAAGAATTCTAATTCTGTTGGATCATATGAAGATACTCATGTCAACTAGATAGTCTAAAGGGATAGTCTTTCTCCAGGGCAGCTTGTTAAATAAAGACATCAAGGATCAAGGAACAGCAAGTCCATTCACTTTTCCCAGGTTTATAATCTCTCAAAAGTTCCAGAGGGACTATTTCCCTGAGGTAGTTGCTCCCCCCACCCCCATTTAATACAAATGCAGGCTTTTCTCACCAGAAAATAAACACATCTTATTATAACAGGAATAATCTTGACTTACCTGTACAGCACAGATATAGAGATGAAGGAGAGATTAGACATTAGATCAGGCCATTAAAAAATCATAAACAGGTCATGCCATTTCCTTGAAAGGGAATTGTGGCTTTAAGGGAAATGAAAACTAGTGGTTTCCAAGGTAGTAAAAACTAAACAGGTGTAACCTGAGTATTTGTTTTGGCTCATAAATTATAATAATCCCGTGTCTCTGGTGTGAGTAATACATGCTAAGGGAGAAATGAAATCGGAATCAATATTTTAAAGCTATCCATACATATGTAGTTGATTGGATGTTTTGTTTTTAAAAAATTATTTCTTGATCACCCACATAAGGCAATCAGAACAGTACTATATTTCCTTTAAAAGGATCAAAAGCTTATTTGTCCATGACTGTCTGTTGGTAGTCTTGTATTTCTACTTTCACAACATCTCTCTTATACACCCTTTTCTCTCCACTCACAACTACCACCTTGGTGAAAGCTTTTAATACCTTATACCTGAATTATAGCAATAACTTTCTGGATGATCTCCCTGCCTCAAGGCTCCCCCTCCCCCACTCCAATCCATCCCCCATTCAGCTGCCAAAGTAATCTCAAAATACTGGTCTAATCATGTCACCCCATATTTAAAAAAAAAGTCCCTATAATCTCTAGGACCAAATATAAAATCTTCTGTTTGTAATTTAAAAGTATATTTTAAATTTTAAGATTGTTTCTGTCCACCAGGATGGTTCACTGTAAGAGATCCACAAGAAAGAACATGATTCATTGACAAATGAATGGTTCAGAATGGTAATAAGTGTGATAAGAATTTAGAGAAGAGAAATATGACTTCAGGCTCAGGAGGTTGAGAAAGTTTTCAGAAGAGATGGAATCTAAATTAGTCTCAAAATCCAAGATAGAAATAAGCATGTTATGTTCATTACCTCAAAAATCAGTCTGTTCTATTGTTGAGAGATCTGATTGTTGAAAAAAATCATTTCTAGCTCTACCCAAGGAGGCTAAGTAACTTGCCCAACGTCACACAAGTATTAAGTGGCAGAGTTAAGATTCAGACTTAGGTCTAATGCCTCCAAGTTCAACATACTTTCTACTACACTATAGGTAGGCCCTTCTCCACTCCCTCCTCCCAACTTCTTCCTTTTGACCACTATACATTGGCCCTAATTTTGCTCTATGGAAAAACAAAGAATATTTTCTCTTTTTTCATGGCAACCTTTCAAATATTTAAAGACAATCTCATTTGTCTTTTTCTTCAGAACAAGTATCACAAATTCCTTAAGACATAAAAACTTTAAACCACTCACCCTTTTGGTCAATCTTTCTTAAAATACAATGTGATACCCAGAACTCAAAAAGTTCAGATGTGGTCTGGCTATTACAGGGTACAATGAACTATACTATTTCTCTTACTCTGAATATTATAATTCTACTAATTTGGACTAAAATGTCATTCCACTTTTTAGCAGCCATAGCATACTGCTATCTCATATTAAGCTTGTAGCTAAATCCCCACTTTTTTCCACATTAGCTGTTTCCAAGGCTGGTATATATGTATACTCTATATACATACATTCTACCCAGCTAGGCAAGTTTGATACTCAGAGTCTCTGGATTCACTTGCCTAGGACTATTTTGTCTTATTCTATTATTTACCAGTACTAGCATGGCCATACCTTCAAGTTCAAGGGAGGTATTTTAAAATCTAGTTGTGATACATACTATTCAGATGAGGCCCTTTCCCACAGAGAATGGAAAGAAAATATTTAGACATAAACAGCTAGAATGACTGATAAGCATAGCCCCAACACCAAAGAAATTCTACAAAGCCTTATGTTTATCCTTATCTGGATATAGATATGTAGATAAAGATATGTGCATATAAAATATATGTATCTATGTGTGCACATATATACACATATGTGTATGTATTCACATACATATATACACATACTGTACATAACAGGTCAAAGTTTCTTATACAAACCGTTTGGGCAGGGATATATCAATCCTGGAAGAGTGGGCAGGTAACAGTATTTTTTGTGTTTATTGATAATTAAGTTCACAATAAAAGAGAACATTTTAAAAATCTATGTTTTAAGGATGATCTTCCTCAAAATGGAAAGAGAAAGGGCATAATAAACAAGAAGACAGTAGATAAAAAGAGGATACTGTACTATTTAGCCACTGTTCATCATGTGAATCATCTCTATATTCCTCAGACTCACAGAACTATTTTTATTATAATCATTTCATTCAATATTTTAGGTCCAAACAGGAAGTTTTAGCCATACTGATTCTAGTTTATAAAACTTAGCTCCAAAGGATAATTAGGCATTTTCAGCAGTCTACCATAACTTGGAATTTTTTTTTAATTTTTCTCTTTTTTTAGAGTAAAAAGAAAGTAGTTTAGTGTTCCTGGAAATTTTACCCAAGCAAGGATGCCCGTTATCACCTCTATCATTTAATATTGTACTAGAAATGTTAGCTATAGCAATAAGAGAAGAAAAAGAAATTAAAGGAATTAGAATATGTAATAAGGAAACAAAACTATCACTATTTGCAGGTGATATGTTGTTATACTTAGAAAATCCTAGAGAATCAACTAAAAAACTACTTGAAATTATTAACAACTTTAGCAAAGTTGAAGGATACAAAATAAACCCACATAAATCATAAGCATTTCTATATATTACCAACAAAATCCAGCAGCAAGAGATAGAGAAATTGGACTTAAAATAACTATGGGCAATATAAAATACTTGGGAGTCTACCCAGAAACTGTATGACCAGAACTATAAAACACTTTTCACACAAATAAAATAAGATCTAAACAATTGGGAAAATATTAATTGCTCATGGGTAGGCTGAGCGAATATAATAAAAATGACAATCCTACCTAAGTTTATTTATATTTAGTGCTACACCAATCAAACTATCAAAAATATTTTCTAGATCTAGAAAAAATAATAAAATTCATTTGGAAGAACAAAAGCTCAAGGATATAAAGGGAATCAATGAAAAAATGCAAAAGAAGGTGGTCTAGCAGTACCAGATCTCAAACTTTATTATAAAGTGGTAATTATCAAAACAATCTGGTACTGGCTAAGAAACAGAGAGGTGCATCAGTAGAATAGGATGGGTACAAATTACACTATAGTAAATGATTATAGTAATCTAGTATATGATAAATGCAAAGATCCAAGCTTTTGGAACAAAAGCTCATTATTTGACAACTGCTGGGAAAACTGGAAAAAAAAAGTATGGCAGAAACTAGGAATGGACCAACACCTCACACTATATGTTAAAATAAGGTCAAAATGAATATGTGATTTATACATAAAGGGTGATATGATAAGCAAATTAAGGGCATGGAATAGTTTAGCTGTTAGATTTATGGACAGAGGAAGAATTTACAACCAAAGAAGATGTAGAGAGCAATACAAAATGTAAAGTAGATAATTCTGATTATATAAAACTTTAAAAGTTTTTGATTATATAAAATTTATAAATTATATAAAATTATATGAAAAGTTTTTGCACAAACAAATGTAATGTAACCAAGATTATAAGGGAAGCAGAAAACTGGGAAAGAATTTTGAAAACAAATATCTCTGAAAAAGGTCTCATCTCTCAAATACATAGAGAATTGAGTCAAATTTATAAAATACTAGTCATTCCCCAATTGGTAAATGGTAAAAGGATATGAAGAGGCAGTTTTCAGAAAGAGGAATCAAAGCTATCTATAGTCAAATGAAAGAATGCTCTAGATCACTATTGATCAGAGAAATGCAAATTAAAACAACTCTGAAGTATCACCTCATACCTATCAGAGTGGTAAATATAATGAAAAAGGAGAATATTGGATGTTGGAGGGGATGTGGGAAAATTGGAATGCTAATCCACTGTTGGTGAAGTTGTAAATGGATCCAACCATTCTGGAGAGAAATTTGAAACTATGCCCAAAGGGCTAGAAAACTGTGCATACCCTTTGATCCAGGAATACCACTGCTAGGTTTATACCCCAAAGACATCCCAAAAAATACAAAATGATCTATTTGTACAAAAATATTTATAGCAGCTCTTTTCGTGGTGGCTAAGAATTGGAAATCAAAGGAATGCCCATCAATTGGGGAATGGCTGAACAAGCTATGGCTTATGATTGTAATGGTATTATGCAATAAGAAATGAAAAGCAGGATGATTTCAGAAAGGCCTGGAAATACTTGTATGAACTGATGTATAATGAAATGAGCAGAATCAGGAGAATGTTGGGCACAGAGACAGCAATATTGTTTGATGAAGAACTGTGAATGACAACTATTCTCAGCAATACAATGGTACAAGATAATCCCAAAGGACTTATGATGAAGCATACTGTCCACTTCCAAAGAAGGAAATGATATTGATTGAACACAGACTGAAGCATGCTACTTTTGCTTTCTTTCACTTTTTTTTCTTTTATTCAAGTTTTCTTACACAAAATGACTAACATGGGAATGTTTTACATAATTGCACGTGTATAACCTATTTCTGATTACTTACTGCTTCAGGGATGGGCAGGGGAGGGAGGGAAGAAGGTATAAAATTTGGAACTCAAAACTTTAAATGAAAATGTTGATTATTTTAAAAAGAAGGAGAAAAATGTCAACATAAGCACTCACTTTGTCAGTTCTCTGCCCTCAGGAGCATAGAGGATCTGTGTCAAGCTCTGACATAGGACAGTTAGGCCCTAGTAAAAGAAGGTATCTTGCCCAAGCACAGGTGGTTAGTGGCAACACCTGTGACTGCACTCAGGCCAAGTGACATGGGGGTGGAAGCTGTAGCAATTGACCCTATCAAAGCCTGAACAGTGACAAAAGTCAGCAGTGTGGACCCCAGGGGCAGTAAACATGGGTAACTGAACTGGCCTCAATGGCAGGGCCATCCTGGTAGCCTTAGAGGGACCAGATTACGGGACTCAACAGTATGGGCACTGGCATGGACAGTGACAAAGGCATACTCCATTATAGTCCCTTGCTTACTGTAATAAAAATTTTATTAGCCCCTTCACATTGCTACAAACCAGACACCCAAGTAAAGTTTTGAGTTCCAAATTTTATACCTTCTTAACAGTTACTGGCTTGGGGTCCATGGGGCACAGGGCATGGGAGGTTACCCAAGACTGGGATTTCTATCCTACATTTTCCCATAATCAGTCACTAATTTATGGGGCTATTGCATTGTTTGTTTTATTTTGTTTGCTATTTTTCTGTTTTACTTTCTCTTTTAATCTTCAAGTACTGGCTATATCAGACTTCTTGGATCCCTGAGGTCAGAGTTTACCAGTAATAGTTACAAAAGTACTTAAGCAGCAGAAGGTCTTCTAGAGGATCTTCTAGAGGAGTGGGGTGTTGGGGGAGCAATATCCTACTTCCCATCCCCATTCAAGTTGTTAGTTGTTTTGTTTTTCTTAAAGGGCATTGAAATCATCCTTGAGATTTCATTGGCTCAGGGGACTTAAGACGTAGGTTGACATCACTTCCTGGCTATCTGAGGAGCTCCGGCCTCTTTCTGAGTCTTGGTTGGTAGACCACAAGGGACCTCTCAGAGACAAGGAAACTTCATTCAACTGAATCACCTCTTGGAGTTCTCAGTGTATATTTTTGTTTCAATATTCTTCTGCTGTTGCTAAGTAGATCTATTTTTGTCAACTGTTGAATGACCTACAAGTGGCTCATTTCATCACTTAGTCTAGAACAAGTAGCAAGAGGTAGGGTTGTTGTGAAGATCAAATGAGAGAATAATTGTAAATCACTAAACAATACCTGGCACATAGCCATAAATGTTAGCTATTACGTCGATGTTGTTGTTTTTATTATTAGTTTGGATTCAAATCCAGGTCTTCTAATTCCAAATCCAGTTCTCTTTCCTCTGCACCATGAAGCCTCTATAATTAGGATGGCACCAGTGAAACTAGAAAGGTAACAATATATTCAAAAAATATAGAGGCAGAATTTTATATATATATATATATATATATGGTGATAACAAAGGGAAACAATATTCTGGAAAGATTAGTCAACTGTGATGTCAAGATTTTTAGTCTAGGTGACAAGAATGGTGATGCCAAAAAAAATAGAAAAGTCAGGAAAGGAAGTTTGAGAGAGAAGTTTTATGAGCTCAATTTTTGAGATATTGAATTAGAGGTGTAAGTATGATATCCAAGTAGAGATAGAAAAATGCAGATAGTTGAAAATATAGAAAATTCAGCTAAAGAAAGAGGTCTGGTCTACAGATAAAGATTAGGGACTTGTCTACATAAATATTTTAATTGATGTCATAGAAATGAAGGAAATTGTCAAGGGAGAAAATGAGACAGTTTCAGTAGGATCATTGGGACAGGACTAATTACTTAACAAGGGATTGAGGAGTGAGTAGAAAGGAAATAGAGGCAATCAATATAGACTATTATTCTATAAGTATTTGGGTTTTTTCATTTTTAGGAAAAGAGGTGAGGGAAATATGAAGATAAGTTGAGATTGTTACAAAGAATTATTCGGAGCAGTTTTTTGTTTGTTTTATAGAGGAGAACTGAGCATGTTGGTGTCAGAAGAGAAATCTGATGAGAGGGAGAGATGGAAGCCGCATGGGTGAAAAGGGAATGATTGATGGAGTAACATAGGAGATAGGATCAAGGGCACAGAGAGAGGGAGTACCATTGGCAAAGAGAAAGGTCACCTCCTCTGAGACCAGAGGGAAGGAGAAGTTGTATATATGGGAAATATAAAGCTGAGTAAAGGGGGCAGCTAGGTGGTGCAGTGGATAGAGTGCTGGCCTTGGATTCAGGAGGACCTGAGTTCAAATCCAGCCTCAGACACTTGACAGTTACTGGCTGTGTGACCCTGGGCAAGTCAACTTAACCCCCATTGCCCTACCCCCCCCCAAAAAAAAAGCTGAGTAAAGAAGAAGAGGCAGGGAGTAAAGGGATGGCCATGATATTCTAAGGAGATAAGCTCATCTGCTTTAGAGCAAGAGTTCTTCTTCTTTTTCTTTTTCTTTCTTTTTTTTTTTTTTTGGTATTATGGACTCCATCTCAGAATAATAGTTTTAAATAACTGAAGAAAAATTCAGGTAGAGGTTCATAAAAATAAAGACATAATTTTTTTACCCATCCAAATTCAGGTACTCCCTGTAGTTTATGCATAAACCTCAGTTTAAATACTGTTGGATTTGACTGAGGAGAGACAGTAAATTTGGAGCTGGCTTTTCTGTCAGGCCCCCTTTCATATTGACCATGAGCTTCTGGATGATTTTTTTTGCCTAGTTCTGGGTGGAGGAAGTCACTTCATTATAATTTCCTATAGGATTTTCTAATCATTATTCCATTTAATGCTGTTTTTATGTTCTTGCCGAAACAGATAAAGGGAATAGAACTGCCTGCCATGCACCATGTTATCTGTCTTTCCTTATTAGTATATATAACCAATTGTTTACAGGGTGTACAGAATTATTTTTCAAAACTTATTTGCAAGAGAATCAAATTATATTTTCAATCACTGGTGGTGCCTTTCTCTGCTGAAACCTACATTTACCCTGTATTATAGAGAGATTCCCTGTAGCTTCACTCTCAGATTCCCTGTCACTATATAAATGTCAGCTCTGATTATATGTGAGCGTAATGGCTTCCAAAGGTTCCTTTTTGGAGGGAGGGAGGATATATGTGAGATATATATATAGATATATAGATATATGTGTATGTGTATATATATATATATATACATTTACACACATACACATATATATCATCTTACAAAACTAGAAAGCTCATTTCTATATTGAACAGAATAGCAAAGAGGGGTAGTATTGATAATAGACTAGAGAAAACTCATCTGACTGTCAATCAGCCAGTATTTATTATGTAGCAACGATACATCAGACATTGTGCTGGTAGTAGTGATACAATGCCAAAAATGAGCTTATATTGTATTAGAGAAAACAATACATACATTTACACATATGTTACATAAACACTACATATACGTTACAATAATCAGATGTAAGTAAATACAAGCAAGATACACACACACATATATATACATATATAAAGTAAATACATAATAATGGGTGTGGCTTTAGATCTGGGAAGATCAGGAAGGTCCTTGTGCAGGAAGTGGCATTGGAACAGAAGCTTAAGGATCCTAAAGAACAGAGGAGAGAAAGGAATGAATTCTCTGTGCAAAGGCAAAGAGAAAATAGAATGTCTTATGTGAGGAATAGAAAGGCCAGTTTGACTACAGGAAGTTTGAGTCCATAAAGAGGAATAACATGTAATAATTCTTAAAAAACATAAGGTAGACTAGATTATGAACACCAAACAAAGAAGTTTGTATTTTGGGGCAGTGACATTATTAGATTTATGTGCTACTAATATTCACATTCATAGCTATAAGCAAGGTAAATTGGAAAGGAAAGGGACTAGAGGCAGGGAGACTAATTAGAAGGCTATTATAATAGTCTAAAAGAGTTAATGAGGACCTGAACTAGGTTAGTAGCTATAAGAGTAGGGTTTGGGGAGGGGCATGGGATTAAAAAAAGGATAGAAGCAACAAGATTTGGCAATTGATTATATATGTGGTATTGGGAAAAGTAAGGAATTGAAGAGGACTCCTGCATTACAAACATGGCAAACTAGAAGGATGCTGTTGCCCTCCACAGGAAGAAAGGGATGATTGAATTAATGATAATATGAAGCATGCTAGGCATTAGTGATACAAAAATGAAACAGTTCTTGCCCTCAAGGAGCTTACATTGTAATAGGGGGGAAAGAAACATGTAGGGCATTGGAAGAGCTTGAGTATGGAATGATCACAGGAATGGGTGAATAGAGCCATAGGGAAGTGAATTGTTACACCCTTTTCAGAAGGAATAGTAGTATTAATTTGTTTACTGTTCTCAGAGCAGAGTTGGCAGCAAAGTATGTGGCAAAAATGGCTGAGATGGATGGTTGTGAAGGATAATCTAGGACTGTCTAAATATAGAAGTTTAGATGAATTAGGTGTCACGTACCCTCATGTGTCACCAAACTACAATTTAGTAGAGGCACTCCATAACAAGGTCGAAAAGTATTATCCCCTTTTTACAGATGATAAAACTAAGACACTGTAGCACAATATAACTCCCTCCAGACCTCTCAGGAAACCAAATTCTGATTTTATGGGCCTTCTGATGACCAGAAGACTCAGAAATGAAATTTTTCTTTCAGTCTCAAAAATATACACCATTAATATTATTGGCTTTGATTCAGTTGGTGAGGCCAATGCCTTTTAACATCCATGGGTTGTTCCAATGCCCATGTTGCCATAACAGGGACTCTCAGCTTAGCAGATGGCATCCTGTAAGGTAAATATTGATCCCAAAAGCCATGCCTACATCCTGATAACCCAAAGTGTGTTGACATTATGTTCCTTGTAATGTAATAAACACGGACTTAACTGTATGCAGTGTATCTTAGATCTATACAAAGAAATAATATACATAAACACCAAATTGAGGCTATGACAGAAGAACTGCATGTTCTCTCTTCTGTAGACTCTTTAAACATGCTTAACTTGTTTCCATAGTAATTCTGATTCACATTATAATGCAATATTGTTTAGCCAAGGGTTTAAGATGGGATAGAACAAAGGTGAAAAGCATTCCAGATCGTTCTGAACATTTGACTTCTACATGAGTGAAGGACATTTTTTGAATGATGGCTAGCTACATAAATATGTTCAGGGTGAGAGAGATGGGGAGTGTATGATAGGGTTGGAAGCAGAAATTTGGGGAAGGGGTGACTTGGGGAAATCAATTTTTCCTTGTTTTTGTTTATTTCCTGCTCACAAGTGCTACTGGCATGACAGTAGATATTGGAGGCAGCCTGGAGAGTGCTACCTGAGTCTGCCCCTTACAATTTGCATGATCTCATTTAGCCTCTCTTAGTTTCAGTTTCCTCAACTGCAAAATGGGGATGATAATAGCACCTACCTCACAGAGTTGTTGTAAGGAGTAAATGAAATAATACTTGCAAAAAGCACTTAGCACAGTGCCTAGAATATAGTAAGTGCTACATAAATGCCCATTCTTTTTCCTTCCCCTTCAGTTTCCTTATGTGTAAAATGAGGATTATAATGCCTGTAGTAACACCTTACAGAGTGGTTGAGAGGTTCTGACATGATTATCTAAGTCAAGTGCTTGGTAAAATAAATGTAAAGCACTATAAAAATGTCAGCTCTGAT
Organism: Dromiciops gliroides; assembly: GCF_019393635.1. Taxonomy (NCBI): domain Eukaryota; kingdom Metazoa; phylum Chordata; class Mammalia; order Microbiotheria; family Microbiotheriidae; genus Dromiciops; species Dromiciops gliroides. The sequence goes on from NC_057864.1 coordinate 311,295,368, forward strand.
TGTTATTTTTATTCCCTCATAGAGAGTGGAAACTTACAATTAGAAATGAAGCATAGGACTCAGGCCATAAAGATAGCAGAACAACAGGCCAAATGCTATTCACTATATACCTCTGTCATCAAAGGCCAATGACTGATATGTCAGCCTTAGCAAAAGCACCCTACCTAACTAGGCCCCTTTCATGTCGTTTTCTTTAGAGTTAAAGCAAAGATGTAATCTCATATTTAGCTGTGCGACCCTGGGCAAGTCACTTAACCCTCATTGCCCCGGAAAAAAAAAAAAAAGAACAGGTACCAAGTTAGAATTATACTCCCTTTGGAAGTTTATTTATGGTTTGTTTAGTTTTTCCCCCCTGAAATAGGATTATTTAAATTCTTTATTTCTTCTTCTGTTAATTTGAGAACTTGATTTTTATAAATATTTATCCATTTCATCTCCCTCAAACATAATTAATCTAGAGGATGTGATAAAGTTTACTCTAACTTCTGATCACTGTTTTGATATGGAGGAGGGGGAAAGAAGACCCCAACTTTTATATCCAAGGCTTTGCCCCTTTCCCACCAAATTCCAATTCCACAATGAACACAAGTAGTTAATAGCAAAGAAATCTATCCATCCAAGTCATAGGAAAACGGAAGTCAGAGAAGGTATACATAGAAGAATATAGACTGGACAATACAGAGTGAAGGAGCCTCCTGTTGGGAGCGAGATAACTCAGCTCAACCAAGGGAGAGAATCCTAGCTCTCACCCAAGGCCTCTAATGTAGCAAGCTGAGGATAAGGACACGAGAGACTGGCAGCCGCTCTCATGCCCTCCCAGAGTCTTTTCCTTTGGCATTCTCAAGTAGGGTTGTCCTCTTCCATCTTCCCTCTCAAAACTGGAAGCCCGAAGTGCCCAGGGTCACTGCAGGGCCTGAAGCCACTCTAAGAGAACTCCCAGACTCTCAACAACTCCACCCTGCCTCCTGCTGGGCAGGCCATTCATCTCCACCAATAAGGAGAGAGTCACAGACCAATGGACTTTGGGACTGAGGTTATGTATATAAAGTACTCTGCAAACCTTAAAGAATTATGTAAATGTTAGCCATGATATTTCTAGGTGCTTTCTAGCTGTATCTTTATCTCAGTGCCCAAGCTTCAAATTGCAACATCTTTAAGAGCTTTTTTCAGTCATTTAAAAAGCTATTTATGGGGCAGCTAGGTGGCACAGTGGATAAAGCACCAGCCCTGGATTCAGGAGTACCTGAGTTCAAATCCGGCCTCAGACACTTAACACTTACTAGCTGTGTGACCCTAGGCAAGTCACTTAACCCCAATTGCCTCACTAAAAAGAAAAAACAAACAAAAAAGCTATTTATGTAGCACTTTATGGATTATCGAATATTCTCCTCATAGCAACAACCCTGTGAAGGGGGTGTGAGTGTTTCCATTCCCATTTTACAGATAAGGAAATCAAGGCTCAGAGGTTAAATGACTTGACCCACATGGCTATTCAATTCAATAAACATTTATTAAATGCCCACTATTTATCAAGCACTGTGAGCTGGATCTTGGCCCAAGGTGTTTTGATTCCAAGTCCAGTGCTCTCCCTAGTATACCCTACTACCATTCATAACTTGTTGGAAACCATCTAGTATGCAGAAGGGAGAAAACTACTCATAATTAACATTAAAATGTTTGTTCCTTCCCTAAGAAGCTCAGTTCAGGCTTTTAAATATCATATTTTAGGACAGGCAATGAAAAGACATTGAGTAATGAATTTTCTCTAGGATTCTTAACAAACAACAATAAAACTCAGATACCTTGAAATTGTGATAGAAGCTACATCCAGGAATAATTCTTGATATCTCCTTGCTGTTGACAAGATATATCTTGGTGAAATTTCTACTCTGATATTAAGTTAATCAAACTAATGAAAACCATATTTCTGCTTTCTTTTTCTTGCAATGCTAGCTTGCTAAGATCACTGAAGCCAGAAGCCATCTAAAAGAGTATATGATTCTATTTCAGAGTGGTTTTCATAATGGAACTTTCCCTATATTTTAGTACCTCTCAGTTCAATGAGTACTTAAGGGGCCACCTTTTCTTCTATGACTCATGCTTTGGATTTCAAACATGCACATGCATACTTTGGAATGAAACTAAAATATAAAAGGGGACCTGAACTAACTGCCAAAAGTCACCAGATAATGTGAGGAAGAGTAGAAAATAATCCCCCAGAAACAGAGAGTTTGGACACCTAAGGGATCATTCCTTAACCCCCATTGCCTCGCCAAAAAAAGAAAGAAAAATTAAAAAAAATAAAACAGTAAACAACAAGACTAATGAATTAATGCCTGACATTTGGTGCTTTAAGATTTACCAAATGATTTACATATATTTTCAAATTTGATACTCACAACTACTTGGTAAGGTAGATAGTATGTATGTATGTATTTTCTATATATACACACATATATACATATATATTTTTCCCTCCTTTATAGATGAAAAAACTGACATTCATAGAGAGTAAGTGCCATGTCCAAGGTTATACAACTTGCAAGTCATGAAACAAGATAAAGACACTCTCACCTTCCTGAGATTTCAGCAATTTTCTTGCATATCTATTTGCTGTTGCAGAATTTGATACAATAGTACCATTAATTACAGGATGTGCTTAAATTATCAGTACGTTAACTTAATTGAAGACCTTTATTCACTCTGTGGAGATAAAAACGAGCACAACAGCCTACAAAGAAAATAGACCTACCTGTCATCCACTTTGGAATAATTTCCAAATGTCTCGAAAAGAGAAACAAAACAAGGCAACGTAGAAATCAAAGTTATTAGAAGAAAAGAGAGTCTTTATTCCTTAGCTGGAGTAAAGAAAAAGTTGTCAATTTTGTGTGAGGTGGTATAGGAAATTCTTTTAGTAAGTATGACTCGATTCTATTGTATCCTATAAGTTTAAATCGTTTAATTATTTCATTCATTCTCTAAAGGGAGTAGATTAAAAAAATAATAATAATTATGTCCCTAATCCTCAAAAAAAAAACCTTTTTGCAAATTTCTATGAGTCAGGAAACATAGTCTCAGACCATATGTCCTTGTAGCCAAACAGTATTGTCCATTTCACTGGAGATATTTACATTGGACATAATCCACCGTGGTCTAAGACCAGCCTTAATTGAATCTAAATCCCAGCCATCTGGGCTCTTACCCTTGTCTGCTTTGCCTAAGGCCTTTGTTTAAGACCTAAATTTAAGTCAACAGGGGGATTTGGGGGGGCGGTGGGGAGGGAGGTCGATTATTAACTGCACACTGTGCCTCACTAAGTTATGAACCAAGAAATAAAAATCAATCCTTCCTCCCTCGGAAAATGATAAAGGAAACAAAAAGCTGGAAACTGCAGGGGCCCCTGGCACTAGAAAGCTGTCGGTAATTCAGTCTGTCAATAAGTTTTTATTAAGTGTGCTATGTGCCAGGTTGCACGGTAAGAGCTGGGAATAGAGCTGGGAATACAAATACAAGCTAAAAGAAAGTTTTGGCCCTCAAGGAACTTTCATTCAAATGGGGAAAAACAACACATAAAAGGATGCTGAAAAGGGGAGTAGAAGTAAGCTTTCCAGCCCCTGCCACCATAGATTAGTCCAGATTTCATCCTGGTGAAAATGAAGAGATGGGTGGTGTGGTGAATAAAAATAATCACGAGAGACAAAATTTTGGATATATTATAATCAATTCATCAATCATGATTGGTAAAGGATTGACAAAAATGGTCCCTTAACCTGTGCTCCGAAGAGACCTTATGGGCACTCCTTTAGGTTTTTATGCCTTTCAGACAAGAGGTAGTCCACTAAACAGCAATCAAATCTAATTGGTTAACGTAATTGGGGGGTGGGTTATATTAAAATGAAAGACTGGGGGGGGGCTTTTTGATTGGAAAAATATCTTTATAGAAGGTCATCAATTCAAAGACTGTAGACCCTACCAAAGCTGAGCACAATAACTTCCATCTGGATGTGCTCCAGTGCAAGAAAGTGAATCCAAACTCATCAAAAACAGAACAAAACAAAAGGCTAAAGTTAAAAGTAAGCATTTGTAAGAAGGGGGGATCTGAATCTCCCCAAGATATCAGTTATTAATCATCATTTTTCACATTGCCCACTACACCCTCTTAAAATGGAGGTTCTGGGAGGAGCTATTCCAACAGAGGGGGGCCTGATAAAGGAGTCCTGATGAGAGCCTGGTAAGAAATGAAGTCTAGGGAAACACAGGTGGGGAGGAAGGTCCAGAAAACAGAGGCAACTGGGAAGTCCTTCAAAAGAACTTGTAACTATTGTATAAGTCAGCCTGTGAGATGGATGCTTTAGCTTCTCACTTTTGGACTGAGGATGTTTTATTCCATGTACATTTCATTGGTGACATAGAACTAGAACTGAAAAAGACCCCAGAGGCCATCTAATGCAACCCTCTCATTCTGCATATGAGGAAACTGATATCGGGGAGGAGAAGGGGTTTAAACAGAGATCTTTATTGTTCTATATTGCCGTTTTCTGCTTGCATCAAAAGGACTTTCAATTTTATTGTGCAATGATCCCAGATGCTTATACTAAGGTTTTCTGATTTTCACTCTTAGAAACATACTGTTGTGCTATTTGTTAGCTATATAACCTTTTTTTTTGGCGGGGGGGGGGGGGACAATCAGGGTTAAGTGACTTGCCCAGGGTCACACAGCTAGTAAGAGTCAAGTGTCTGAGGCCACATTTGAACTCAGGTCCTCCTGAATCCAGGGCCGGTGCTCTATCCACTGCATCACCTAGCAGCCCTCTATAACCTTGTTTTGTTGTTGTTGTTTTAAGAGGGTTGTTGTATACAATGGTGAGAATTCTCCTCATCCTTTCTTAAGGTTGTCACTACAGTTAAAAGAATGGCTTGCTTTCTGTGATAGGCATTTTCCAGGCGTAAAAATGATACACAAATCACATTTTTTACAAAGAAATCACATTTTAGGTTTACTAGTGAAATGATTTAAATAAATCCTGTATTATTTATTATTGACTATTTACAATGAATTGATTTTGTCCTGTAACTGCCTGTTAGGGTTCTTTGTCTCCAAACTTAGTCCAGAATTCAGCTGGCCTGTGATGGGTTAAGTTTAGAAATCTAGTTCTCTTGCTAATCACTGTTCTATATTTGCCTCAAGGAATTTAGCTAACCTTGGGGGATGTGATAAGCCAGGTCTAATATCTTTACACCACCAAGCTATCCTTCAAGGATGTCTGCTTTGCTGTCTAAAAATTCTGATCCATTCTCTCTAGACCTTGCACCTAGACTCAAACAATGAACTCTTCTTAGTCACAGGGGCTATGAAGGGGGTTGTTGCTTGCCTCTAAATACCAAACTTCCAACTAATTATGTTGTTCCCTTTACCTCAGCTATGTAACCAATTGTGTTGTCCTAAGCCCCACAATGTCACCTACGTGTACTGTTCTTTGTTCAGAAACATGAGTTGCATCTTTAATTCTGGGTTTTTGGCATAAATGGAGGCAAGCCATTGACCCATCTTATTCTCAGGTCACTGGCCCTGATAATAAAATACTATCTTGCTTGGAGAAACACACCTCAGTTTACCTTTTTGTTAAATTTCATTCATGACACTAGGGAAGGTTAGGCTTAAGTAGGCTGTAACATATTCCTGACAATGGCTTAACCCTGAGAAGTGAGAAAGGATGCCAGTAACCCAAAAATGAGGTTGGCTGGTCATATAATCCAAAGAAGAGATTGCAGACAAATGGCCTGAGTGAAGCACAGGGAGCCACAAAATGTTAAATAACCTTCAGGAGTGTGAGAAACAGGGAGCTGTCCCCTGACAAGAAAGCATGTGACCTTTCTTAGGTTTCTAAGGTCAGACTAGCATCCCGGAAGTTGCCTCTATTCAAAAACTGCCTTTAAGTCATGTCAATCAATGGACTTGAATGCTACCAGCCAATTAGCTTGTGTGGGAACCACCTCTCTTCCATCCAAGAGGAAGCTTCCACTAGAACAGACTGGGAAACTCTCTTGGGTTTCTGGAACAAGCTTGTGGTGGCAGAAGAAGCAGGCCAGGATAGACAGAATTCCTATTTTTCTGAACTTCACGTGTTCTCACTTGGATAGCTAGGTGAAGGTGGCTTTCCCTCTCTCTCTTTGCTAACACCTAATATACTTTAATAAATGCTTAAAAGCCTAAACTGTTGCTGAATTTATCAGTAAATCTTAGCTAGTTTCCCCCAAAAAAACTGGGGGGGGCAGGTAAAGATACACACATTAGATTTTATTCATCACAGGACTAACACATTTTCCTCATCTTCCCCCTCCCCTCCCGCAACACACACATAGATTTTCTTTTTAAGAAAATGTAATTAGTATTTAATATTTTCCAATTACATGTAAAGACAATTTTCAAAATTCGTTTTTATAAGGTTTTTAGTTACAACTTTTTCTCCCTCCCTCTCTCCCCTCCCTCCTCCCCAAGACAGCAAGCAATCTGATAGAGGTTATACATGTGTGTAATCATGTAAAACATTTCCACATTAGTCTGAGTAGATTTTCTGTGAAGGATTTATCGGAAGACATGGACAAGAATCACATAATATAAGAACACGTGGATATATCACAGAGCTAGAAGGGATTTGTATATCCCAACCTCCTCCTTTTACATATGAGAGGTGAAATTATTTGTCCAAGGACACTTAGGTAAGTAACAGAATATGGATTTGAACCGAGATTTTCTTCATTTAAACTCAGTTATAATTTTCACTCTCTGCTTATAGAGGAAGCAAACATAGCAACCAGATCAGAGATTCACCAAAAATATCAACATATCCACCAGAAAGCCAAAGTCTCTAAAGCAGATATCTAAAATATATAAAGCTAAGATTTCAAGTTAGGAAAACAGTAGCAAAATGCTATACAAAAAATGTTCATTAGTCTTCCACTCCAGCACTTATTTTTTCTAATTATGTTACATTATTTTCAGGTCAGTTTCTGTAGAATAGGCTGGTAAGACAGTTTCCAGAAATGACAGGATCAGGCTATTCCTCAGAGTCTGACTCACCTTTCCCCACCATCAAAGCAGGTGGACCCATAAACGAAGTCACTGAGTTAAAGGGAACCAGGTAGTGGAAACCTGGGGCAGGGTTGTGGATCTGTTGGAGCTGTTTTGGCTCCCTGCTTTTGTAGACTCATCCCATCCGGTGGTTTACTCATCTAGTTGTTTGAACTATAAAAGGATTAGCCTGGGTGTGGGGAAAGTTGCCAGAGATCATTTTTCTGAAGTCCAACTGCTTACAGGTCTTCTTCAGATTTACTTCTTCAGATTCTTCCAGAATCAGTAAATGTGGAAGGGGAGGTTGTATTCTATAGTCTTTACATGTTGTATTCTATAGTCTTTACATTACATGTGTTTAAATTATTTAAAAGAGTTTTAATTGAATTTTATAGTTCATGAGTGCCCAGTTTGCATTTTTCCACCCAGGAAAAAAACTTTGAGCCAATTGAGACTTGACTCACGATAAACCCTTAGTTGAGGGCAATATTATTTCTAACAAAACAGTGGATGCCTTCCCACAGTGGGGTGATATGATGTCTATGGAAGAAAATTAGGCCTGAAGTCAGAAGAACTGGTTAGGTTCAAGTTCCTTGTTCAGTGTGCTACCTTTTACTAGCTGAATGGACAATCTCCTTAAGTCTTTCTTCCTGCATAAAGTGGAGATAGCCACTTTCAGTATCTACTCCAAACCACTGTTCTAAAAAGAACTCTTTGTAAGCTTTAAAGGACAAGATAAATTTGAATTAACATTCTATATGTTGATGATTCTTCAGTAGGATAAAAGACCCTTCTCCCCCCACCCCTCCATACTAGAATTAATGGGACCAACAATTTTTCTCTTGATGAAAAATGCCTGTATTTTTTTGTAAAATTAATATGATAAATAAATTATTAATTCCTGACCCCAACAAAAGAGTAAACAATTGTCTGATTAAAAGCATTAATATTATGAGATTAGTCTCTATACTATCTGGAGGATCCTGATAAACTGAAGACTGTTGAAAAGTCAAAGATTTTCATATAGAAAAGACTTTAATTCTATGCAGTTAATCTCAGCAATGAAATACCAAACCAAATAAATATTAACTGTTTAAAATATAGAAGCTTATTAAAGCACAAAAGCTAACTTCAGGTTGATGTTACTGTTCAAAGAAAAACTTAAAAGCATCTTAGATTCGAAATGTTTTTATTTTATTCATATCATCTCAATTAAAAGCTTTATCCATGAAATGGCCCTGTTCACTGTAATAGTTCCCATGGGTTTACTGCTCTTTAACTTTCTCTTACATACTCTTCTGCTTATTTATCTTTTAGGTTACTAATTCTGTGTTTGTCATTTTAGTAAAAATTGCTCTATGTAGTATCCTTTAGCCTCTTTCTGATTGTTGGGAGAATGCTATAGGGTAAGAAGAAAATTTAAGTCTGACATTTCCATTTGCCTATAACCATCTATTTTTCTAATGGCACATATTTTTCTGTCATTGCAGTGATTGAAATGCATAGTCTCTACATTCCCAAATGACTTCTTTATTTGATTTCAGAATATCTAGTGAAGCCAAAGATCAATGAAACCTCAAAACAAAGCCAATAAAAACAGCATAGTTTAGGAACTTTACAAAAAGTTTCAGATTCAGATTAGATTTGCCAACCCTTCATATAGATTATCATACAAATCTGGAAAAAACTACCTAGCAACCTGCTAGGCTGTTCCAGTGCTATTTATTATTTTTAAAAATTACTATCTATATAGCTATGGATATTGTGAATAGACAGGCAGCCTTGCAGTAAGGAAGATATGGTTTCAAGTCCTGCCTATTTAACACATGTTACCTGTGCCAAGTCATTTAACTTCTCAAAGAGCTAAAGTACTAAACAACTCCTTGAGACTAAGCTACAGAGAAATAGCCTAGCTATATTGGTGGAGTTTCTTCAAAAATTTACTAAGAAGGGGCAGCTAGGTGGGGCAGTGGATAAAGCACTGGCCCTGGATTCAGGAGGACCTGAGTTCAAATCCAACCTCAGACACTTGACAGAGTGACCCTGGGCAAGTCACTTAACCCTCATTGCCCTGCAAAGGAAAAAAAAAACAACAAGAAACAGTTTAATAAGAGATCATAGATACAGAGTTGGAAGTAACTTCTGAAGCCACCTAGTCTAGGCATTCTTAACCTGTGCTCCCTGAACTTGATTTAAAAAAAAATGGATAACAACAACTACAAAAATAAAATGGATAACCGTTAATATACTTGGTTTCTTTTGTAATGCTATGTATTTTAATTTGTACATTTGGAAACACTATTCTGAGAGGAGTTTCATAGGCTTTACAAGACTGCCAAAAAGGTCCATAACATAAAAGAAGTTGTCAGGGGGAAATAGGTGGTGGGGGTCCTTAGATATTCTTCTTTAAAGACTTAGACCCTCTGGAACACGAATCCAATTAGAATGAAACAGTCTTTTATTTAGTCTCTAGAGAAAGAGACCAAGAGAAGCCAAAGACTTCTCTCCAGGGGAGAAGATGGCTTAGAGATCACATGATTCTCTGAGGCACATTTCTCCTCCAGTAGAAAGGCAAAAGCTTTTATAGGGGAGGGATAGTGGCTGGAGAGATAGGATGACCACCTATGGAAAGTTTCCTTTGGGGGTTAGGGAAAGCTTTCTGAGAGCCAGGGGGATTTTGTTTTGGAATGGTAGTTGTTTGGGACAAACTGCCTCAGTTTACCCAAATAACTCGAGGAGACCACCAAGTCAAGCAGAGACAGATTTATTGCATTCTCAATGGGCGAACTCATGCCTGAGATTGAGTCCGCAATAAGGGGCTCATGCTTTGGGTTTTTATAGGGATTTTGAGGGAGGGTCCCCCTCGTGCACTGGGTGAGCTCACAATCTAATATCCAATCCAAGCCCAGGGTGCATGTTTAGCTCATGATCAAGGTATAGATACATATATACGTGTTCCAGGAATAAGGGGGAAAGGGAAGGGGGAACAAGGTCAAACTGAGGGATGGGGGAAGAAGGGAGGGATGGTACCAGGAGCTGGTATCAGTTAGGGCTTAGTAATGTAAAAGGGGGAGGCAGAAATGTCTGGGAGTTAACAGGAAACGTCTTCCTGTCTGGTATAGAAATGGTCTAATTAATCCATAACAAGGACTGGGGGTTTGGAATGTATGCAAGGGAGGGGAAAGGGGCACCAGGGTGTTCAGCAAAGCAAAATACATGATTTCTATTACAAGCAATAAAATTGACAAGCAATAAAACTAAACAGAGACAAATGGAACTGACTATAACAGAGACTGGGGGCTAGGTACTTTCCAGACCCCATCCTTAGAGTCTAAACTGACTCAAGTCCATCTATGCCATACAATAGTCCTGACCTCTGGAGTTATCTCTGTCTCCTAGCTCAGGTAGCAGCCAAGCTGACTTTATTGCTATAGAATTTAATCTCTCCCTACTTAGGTGTGTCCATCCTGATAGCTAGTTTGCTAGTTTCCCAACCCCCATGTCAGAAGTTATAAGCCTCTGATCTACTCCAACCTCTCATTTTACAGTTAAGGAAAGTGAGGTACAGGGATGTTCATTGAGTCTACCAGGGTCTCACAGGTAGTAAACATCAGAGGCAAGATTTGAAGTCCATGTCCTTCAGAGTTATCACCCTTTTCTACAAAAAGATATGTATATGTGGTAAAAAAAAAAAAAACAAAACCATAAGTTTTAGCTGAATCATTTGAGAGTAGAGCGCATGCTACTAAAGTGGCTTTTGAAGGACTGCCCTTTTGGAGAGGAGACCTCAATGAAAGGCGGTGCGCCTGCTGCTGCCCGGAGAGTGTGGCCAAGCATGCCATACTTCCGGGACGACAACTTACAACTGAGAGTGGGAACGGAAGTTGGCTCTCTGGCTCACTTACTCTGGCTTCTGAGCTTATCGGTGACAGCACACGCTTTGGTGATCGGCTCTGGTTTTCAGTCTGGCAGGCAGTTTTGGGATTCAGTGAGTTTTATAAAAGAATATAGACTAAGCTTAGATCTAAGATTATTCATTTGTATTTCTACTTTCCTATTTCCCTAATCGGTATGAAAGGGACATATGGATATGACCCTCCACTGAGATGAAAAGTGCCCCCCCCTTCGGCCTAGTGATCTGATCTCAAAGTCTTAAAGCCCTTTAGAGCCCCCTATTTCTCTCTCTCTATTTTTTCTCTAGAGAGAGGCAATAATGGGAAGCTACTATCCCCCTTTCTAAATATAGGCATATCAACTTAAAAATTGTTTCAAAGAGTCTGCACCGAGACATTACATAGACTTGATAAATTTGTTGCAGAAACTGAAAATGTTGCAAAATAAGTAATCGCTGAACATTCCAGGAGAATGATTTATTGCTGAACCCAATTACCGCATTTTGCTCAAATTAGATGTCTGTAAAAAGTATAAAAACTGCTCGATTTCTAATCCCGGTGTGTCACACCTCCTGGTTATCCCAGTGAGTGTGGTGCACCTTTCTTTCGAAAGAAATAAAATCAATGCTTCAGCCTCCTTTCTCCTCGAGTCTCTATTACAGGGGTCAGTGGGTGTACTTCCCATCCCACTCAGGTATCACCTGTTTGTTGTCTAAACAATAAAGGCTAATCCCTCACTGATTAAAGCTCAGAGGCTTCTTTTTCTTAGTGGTCTGGGAGATATATAAGGGAAAAGTACAAAAGGGGAGTTTAATGATCTTATATCCAATTTTAAATCTCACACATATATGTGTGTATATATAGATATAGATATAGATTCCATCAAACTTATTTGTACCCCTCAAAGTACTATATAATATAAATATATTGTAAAGAATTAATTGTTATTTGAGGTTTTTATGCCTCAGCATGCACTGGCCTGGGGCTCCACAAACCCCACAGTGCTCCACCCACTGGTTGAAGCAGTTGCCAGGGCTCTGGCACCTCACTCATCACCACTCCCGGAATCCTACATGGGCCTGGCAAAATTATAATGATTGGAAGCCTAGTGAGGGCAGTCATGTGACTGTTAGAGCAGCCATCCCATTGGCTAGGGCTTTGTGGGGTGTTTCTAGGTTTGGGGGAGGAGAATTGGGTATGCTAGGTGGAAGCTGGAGAGTGACCGGAGTTCTACTGTGTATTTTCAGCTGATTCCTGGGAGGTGGTATTTTTTCAGGTATTATAATTTCCCTTTCCACATCTTATTTCCTTTCCCTTGATCCTACTGATCCTGTTTGTGTTTTTTTTAAGCTCGGTCTTGTTAAAATAAATCTTGCTGTGTTTTGAGGGAGGCTGCCAATCTCCTTCCTTGCCCCAATATTGCGGCAAGCCGCTTAGCTAGCACTCCCCAATTAAAAATTGGTCCCCACAATATGTAATGACAAATAAAAATAAATGCAATATAAATGGGAATATTATTTAAGCAAGATACATATTCACAAGTACAATACCACATTCTCAACAGAGCCCATCCTTCATCTGAGAATAAAAACTTTCTGGGCTGATTTCACATTATTCCCTTTCATGCCCTCAAAGTTCCATTAAAACAAGATATTTCATGTCCCCGCATATTTGAAACATGCCCCGTTTTCATGTCTACCTCTCTGAGTCCCTGTCTCCCTTCAAGGCTGAATTAAGGTGCCTCCTCTGACACAGGGCCTTTCCTAATTTCCCCTTGTTACTTTGCCTGCACTTATTTATGTACCTATTATTTACCCTCTCCCAGACAACTTTCCCCAAAGAACGTAAGCTCTTTTTTTTTTTTTTTTTTTTGGTCTTTCTATAGCCCCAAGCCTAGCAGGGAGCCTGGTCAAAAATTTTATTTGTTTTTAGCTGGACCTGTGATTTAATTGATATGGGAAACTCCTGAGGGGGAAACCAAGTTTACTAATTTTTTTTTCTCTCTCTAGATCAAGGCTTCTTAAATTTTTTCCATTCGTGACCCCTTTTCGCCCGAAAGATTTTTACGGGACCCTGCACATAACCTTTTACTGCCCCAATAGGGTGGCATAACCGGATGTGGAGGTCGCGAAAAATTTGGCAACAGCAAAAGGTTATGTATACCTGAAAAATTCTCGGGCGAAAAGGAGTCACGAGCGAAAAAAGGTTTAAGAAGCCCTGCTCTAGGTCACCCCGCGTACCCAGCCCTAAAAACAGGGGTAAGCGAGGGCGGGCTGGAAGCCAGAGGCACGCACTCCGCCCAGGAAGTGCTAGAAGTGGCCTCCCAGCTGGCCTGGAGCCCAGAGGCCCAAGCCTCCCCGCCCCACGCTCAAAGCACGGCGGCCTCCGGGCAGCAGGGGCCGCTCGCGGCGGCGGAGGCGCTCTCGGCAGAAAGCGGCCGCGTTCCCGCTCTCTCCGTCTCGGCGGCCGGCGGCTGCAGCCTGGAGGAAAGGAGTCGGAGAAGCGCTGGCCCCGGCAGAAGGTGAGTGACGCAGCCGGAGCATGGTGGAGCCGGCGAGGACACCCCTTAGGGTGTGGGGGTCAGTCCGTCTTGGCCGGGAAGGGGACTCAGCGGCGCCCCGGTGTCCACCCCGAGTCCTGCAAATGCCGAGGCCCGAACCCCGCTCCTCCCTCCTCCTCTACACTCCCCGCCCTCTTCCTTCCTCCTGCCTCCTCCTCTTCCCCGTTTCTCCTCCTCCTCCTCTTCCTGCTCTGTCCTCCGTGGTCCTATCTCCCTCCAACTCCTACCCCCCCTCCTCCTTCTCTTCCACCTCCCTCCCTCTTTTCTCCTTCCTCCCTTCTCCTCCTCTTCCTTTGCCCTTCCCCTCTCTCTCCCCGCCCACGATCCTCCATCTTCTCTTCTCCCGTGTCTCTAGTCCTTTCTTTCCTCCTTTCCCCTCGGTGCGCTCTTCTTTTTCCTCTTCCTACTCGCCCTTCTCCTCGTTTTCCTTTCTCCTCTACCTCCTCCTTCGTCCCTCTTCCCCCCATCTCTGGCGCTACCACCTTCCTTCTTCCGCTCTTCTTCCTCAAGCCTCCTGCCTCTCCTCCTTTCTCCCACATGCTCCTCTTCCCATTGCCTTCCCTCCGGCCTCCCCCATCCTCCTACTCGCCCCCTCCAAGATACTCCTCCTCTGGTCTCCCTCTCATCTGTCTCCTCCCTCTTTTCTCCGGTCTCTTTTAACATCCTCTTCTACTCTTTTCCTTATGCTCTTCTTCTTCTTTCCTATAGACCCTTTCTCCCCTGTCTCCCTTCCATCCTCCTCCTCTGCCCCTCTTCTTCCATTCTTGGCCCTCCCCCCTCCTGTTCTACCTTCCTCCTCCTCTCCCGCCATCATTTTTCTCCTCTACCATTCTTCCACTTTCTTCAGTCATCCACCTTTTTTTTCTGTACTCTCCTTCCACTTGTCTCCGTCCTGGTTCAGAGCCATCCTGTACACCAGCAGGGTCTTTGTTTTTATATCCTCCAAATCTGATGTCCCTTAAGGTCTCAGTAGCTTCCCTGTCTACTAGTTTACACACACCCTGCCATTCAGCCCCCTCTTCCCTCCCCACCTCATCTGGTCTCACACATTGCCCTCACACAGCCAACTCTAATGACTCCCGACCTCCCTGTGCTAGAGAGACACCTCTTTTTCACATCCTAGATACTAGAAATGCCTGGCACCCTCACATTGGAAATGCCCTACAAGGCCCTGGAAAGTACACAAACCCACTGCTAAAGGCTGTCTACCACCAGAGCACAACATAACCCCATAACTACCATTAAAGTGAAGACAGAGTTTTGACAACTTACCACAAAAGATATGATTTGTATAATTTTATAGCATTAAAGCTCAGAAGTTGTATTTTTCCTTACCACACTAATGTATGCTACAGATTATATATAATTCTTTTCATGTCAGATGCTTCCTTCCTTTAAGAATTGTCTCTTTTATAATGTTAGCCCAATAATCAACTGTACTAATAGTTGACTCATAATCCCTGCACATTTTCAAATTGGATATTGAAGGTATTAATTTTCTGTCATCAAGTTTCCTATAGGTTATTGTTATTCTGCATAGATCATTTCAAAAGGAATATTATAATTTCTTCAGATACAATAAGGTAGGAATAAAAGAAAGATGCAATAAAAGGAAGATGGTTTTCCTTTTAATATTACAAAATGTAATGCATCATCTAAAAGGATTGAATGTGTTGAAAATTTCAATTGGAGACACTGGTATTGTGAAAAGGACACAAAAATTGGAGTTTAAATCCCAGTTCTGCTACATAGTCTTTGTGACCTGGAGGAAAATAACAATCTCTCTGGACCTCAATTCTTTTATCTGTAAAATGAAGGGGTCAAACTAGATGATTCCTAAGATCTCTTGCCTCTATAGTGACCTCTAAGGCAGCTTTAGATTTGTGATCAGTCCTATGATACCTGTCTTCACCTGTGATTTGATTGTATAGGGAACACCAGATGAAAAAATTGCTTCTATCCATGCAGATGTGCTACCTTCTCTACTTTAGGGTCTAGCAGAGTTGCTTCCAGGCACCTACAAGTTAAGCGCCTTGCCTCAGGTTCCATAGCTAGTATGCCTCAGAAATATGATTTAAACCATAGCTTTTTGACTCTGTGGCCTACCCTCTAGCCATTCTGCCACTTTTGAATTTTGTTTTGTTTTTGGTGAGGCATTTGGGGTTAAGTGACTTGCCCAGGGTCACACAGCTAATAAGTGTTAAGTGTCTGAGGCCTTATTTGAACTCAGGTCCTCCTGAGTCCAGGGCCAGTGCTCTATCCACTGCGCCACCTAGCTGCCCACACTCTTGAATTTTTAACAGCTTGTAAACATAAACTGAGAATTGAACAATTATTTATTTTTATCTTAATTTTTATTCTCAGGTACTTTTTTTAAATTCTAGACTTTCAATTATTTTCCTTTAAATATGATAAAGTAGCTCTATTGTGATAAGCAAGGGAAACTAAAATTGCAAAATATTCTTGCACTGTTATTGGAATTCCATTGCTCCTTTTTTAACTCCATGTTGATTTTGTCTTTCATTGAAATGCTTATGTGTTGGGGGCAGCTAGGTGGTGCAGCGGATAAAGCACTGCCCCTGAATTCAGGAGGACCTGAGTTCAAATAGGCAGCAGATACTTGACACTGGCTGTGTGACCATGGGCAAGTCACTTAAGCCTCATTGCCCTGCAAAAAAAAAAAAAAAAGACGCTTATGTGTAGAACGTGTTTATCTCTAAAAATGCTTCCTAGATTTTCAATGTATCGTCCTCATTTTTCTGTACATCTTTACACCTGCCAATTTTATGTCAAAATTAATTTCTTTAATGTCACCAGTCAAATATTCTGAGCCTACCTTCACTTTAATTTATCATTGTAGTGTGGTTCTGTAAAGGGGGAAATCTTAAACCTTGAAAACGAAGTTCTAGATACAACCACCTCCAGTTTGTTCTCAGGTGTATTATCCAAGCCCCTTAGTGTTTCTCCATATTCTTTTACTGGCTTTTTTGTTATTCCATTAGAGGGCAGATATGAAAGGGAAAGAAAAAACATGAAATACGCAGAAGTGGCAAACAGTTTTTTTTAGCAGAGGCCCAAGTAACCCAGAAAAAAAGCAATCAATAAATGGCCACGTCAAGTGAAAAGCAGTTTAGTAGAAAGTTAGGGTTGTTGTTTTTTTAAAGAAAATATAAATTATGTATTTCACTTACCTGCTTTTAAAATTATGAGCAGGGAATATTTAACTCCATTCATCAAATATTTCTTCAGGACTTCAGAAGGACCTTGAATTCTTTGGTGTGCGTACTTCACCCACACATATAAGCAATCCCATCACATCTTATTAGACAGTCTTCATGAATTGCAGTGCCCCCAAACCTGCGTATCTGAGCCAGCCTTATGCTGATGTGCCAGTATGTACTTAGGCTAGTCTTTATGCAACATATCCATAGCCCATTTCTAGATCTGTAGAGTCTGTCAGAGCCGGAGCTCTACTGGTAAGCATGGCCTTTGAGAATCCAGGATGGTCTTCATGCCATGCCAAGTTACTAGAAGAGAATTCAACAACAAAAAGTCGTTTTATAAGTATAACAGTATTATTGTCAGTTAAGGGAGTAGGAAAGGAAGAAAACCACAACAGAAGAGAAGAGAGAAGAAAAGGGGGAGAGTGGAGAAGGCTTGGGTAATATCTAAAAAGTGAATGGGTCAACTAGGGATAAAACGTTTATAAAATTCACATCTTATTTACTTGAATAATGGTGAATTTGAGAGTAAAATACTACTTCTTGCCACTAGTCCTTAAAATTCTTGTTCTTTCCTTAGCTGTTTGGAAAGGTCCTTCCCATTCCTAAAGAAAAAATTCAGAGTTTACAGTTTTTCCTGTGGAATTCTGAGAACTACAAGGCAACATGTAAGACAACAACAACAAAAAATGTTGGACTAGACATCAGAAGCCTTATATTCAGGGCTTGGCTATGTCACTGACTTGGAGCAAGTCATTTCAATGTACTGTCTTATCTTTCTCATCTCCTACCAGATGATCTCTAAGGAGTCTTCTAGGAGTGATTAAAGTTTTGGAAATGTACTCAACATCCCAGGGATATGTATTATTGCTGTTACTCAAAAGCTGTCTTATTTATTACCTTTGAAAGATCAGAACTGCCTCTTCTGTGATGCTTCAAGGCTATATTTGGAAATAGTATTTGTTCTGAGTCCCTTCCCCTAGCCCTCCTTCCAGAATAAAATGGTTTTTTTTTTTCTTTATTTTTTTTGTTTGTTTTTGGCGGGGCAATGGGGGTTAAGTGACTTGCCCAGGGTCACACAGCTAGTAAGTGTCAAGTGTCTGAGACCAAATTTGAATTTAGGCACTCCTGAATCCAGGGCCAGCGCTTTAACCACTGCACCATCTAGCTGCCCCCATAAAATGTTTTTTTAAATATATTGGTGTCCTAGGAGGCATATACACAGTTAAACCAGTTAACAGATAATTGGGGTTTTTTTTGTTTGTTTTACCCTTCATACTTTTGGTAGTTCTTCAACAGCAAACAAGCATTTGCTCAGTGCCCACTATGTGCATCAATCAGTCAAGAATTTATTAAGCTCTGTGCTAAGGCAGTATTCTAGGCGCTGAAGGTACAAGTACTAAGAATTAAAGTCTTTCGCATCATTGCATTTACATTCAGTGAGAGAGTCAAGTACATAGGTGTATATAGAATGACAGAAAACACTTCATACATCAGATGGTGTTTGAATCAGATCTTCAAGGAAGAGAGAGATTCTGTGAAGAGATGAGGAAGGATTACATTCAGAGCATGTCAGATAACCAGTACAAGGACATACAGACAGTAGATGGAACTCCATCTATGTGGAAGAAAGAGAAGGCTGGTTTGGCTGGATCATAATGTGTGGAAAGGGGAATAATGCATAACAAGGCTTAGAAGGTAAGTTAGCACCAGGTTGGGAAGGTCTTTAAAAAATAAACTAGGTAGGGCAACTAGGTGGCACAGTGGATAAAGCACCAGTCCTGGATTCAGGACCTGAGTTCAAATCCGGTCTCAGACACTTGATACTTACTAGCTGTGTGACCTTGGGCAAGTCACTTAACCCCCATTGCCCCAAAAAAACAAACAAAAACTAGGAGGAGTTTGTTTTATTCTAGAGGCAGTGGAGAGCCACTGGAGTTTGAGGGAGCTTATTGAGGAAGAAATGAGTAGAAATAACCCTCTGTAATATGGCAACAAATGCAAAAGGTATTTTACAGGAGGTCACAGGTCAGACCTGTGTTTTAAGGAACCACACTTTGACAGCTGCGTAGCTGATAGATTTGAGTTCAGAGAGACTTGCTGAAGGGAGACCAATTTGGAGGCAGTTTTAATAGTCTAGTTGAGGATCACTGAATTACAAAAGAATTAGAATCAGCAGAGATCAGAAATGCCCTTTATGACATCTAATGCTTATACATGGAATACTTCAGTATTTCAGGAAAGTATAAGTTTATCACTGTGGATACTTCATCCACCACTGCAGATTATAGCTCTTCTAACTTAGTAGACAGCTTCACACAGAAGGTGCTTAATTTTAAAGAGTTGCCATGGCCTAAAATTTCATCACCTTACCAAGGTAGTAAGTACCTAGGAACTTAGGCCAGTCTTCAAATGACAATACTTACAGTACATCACTGAGCCCCTACTTGAAGAGTCCCCACTTGGGTGCATCATAGCCTTTCTGTTGAAGCCTTTGAGAATACAGTCACCCCCTCGATACCACAATAAGATTCAGGGGTAGAATTTTAGTGCACATAAAATTGGAAGTATTTCTTTTATTGCTTTGACTCTCTTCCCCCCCAATTCAAATCTATTTGTTAATTTACACAGGGTCATTTTTTGAAGGTGATTTGAATATGTAAAATCTTAATTTTTTTTAAAAAGTCCTTTGTCATTTAGATTACTTTTAAATTTTGTCAATCTAAATATTTTAAGGAAGAATAGGTAGTTAAAGATTCTTTGTTGTCTTATGGCTATTATAATAGCTTCTTGTCCTTTAGGGGTAACTATGTTAACAATGGCAGTAAAGTTGGCAAACATAGGCAAGGAAGCAGTTAATTGATCTGTATTAGATTTCATTGTTTCAGAGAAGGCAAAATTAGATGGAGATGTTCTGGCATCAGGTAATATAGACTATTACCTTCATATTAAATCTCTCAAAATATGTGATATTATTTCAGTAATTTGTTGGTGAATATTAACTGACTTGTTTCCTAATCTAATCTCTGCCCAAACCTCTCAAGTTTAGTTGAGAATTTGTAACAGAAATAAGACTAGCACAGAGGCTTAAGTTCCAGATGTTACTAAGTAATATTGCTAGAAAAAGGAGGAAACTCAGCTGGATGCCCATCTTTGTTTGTTTGTTTGTTTTTGTGGGGCAATGGGGATTAAGTGACTTGCCCAAGGTCACACAGCTAGTAAGTGTCAAGTGTCTGAGGCCGGATTTGAACTCAGGTCCTCCTGAATCCAAGGTCTGTGCTTTATCCACTGCGCCACCTAGCTGCCCCCCTGGATGTCCATCTTAAAGGTATAAATTTACTCAGAATCTTGCAACAAAAATTGAAAAGCATCCATCTTCGATAAAGAATGTGGTATAGTAATCTTGATAAGTATTATACATGTATAAATGTCCAAATCCAGCTATTTTGAATAGAGCTAGAACCCTAAAACAAAGTTGTTTTGAGAGGAAAAATATACGATAAGGCCACAGTGAAAAATGAATTTTAAAAAATTCTCTATTAAAAACGGGCTTATTTGAGAGAAGTTTAAAAAAAAACAACAAAAGAACTAAATTTATTTACTCAACAAACATTAAGTTTCTGTGGTGTGCTAGGCTCAAGGATACAAAGGCAAAAATTAACACAGTCTGGGATAGCTAGGTGGCGCAGTGGATAAAGCACTGGCCTTGAATTTAGGAGGACCTGAGTTCAAATTCAGCCTCAGATACTTCACACTTACTAGCTGTGTGACCCTTGGCAAGTCATTTAACCCTCATTACCCCTAAAAAAAAATTAACACAGTCCAGTCCCTGCCCTCAGGGAGCTTGCATTCTATATAAATAAACTGCCACAGAGAAATGGGGAAATGGAGAATAGCATGTAAACGTGAAGTTTGCCATTGGGGGGACTGAGAAGAGAAATGTATACAATCCATTCTCACTTCCCCTTCATTTCTCCTCTCTACTCTTCAAACAGCTGCAGTAATCTATCACCTTTCTTGCTTCATTTCCCTTCTCTCAAACCTACTCTTTTATTTTTTAACATTGAATTTTACAGAGCAACTCCTTCAAATGTATAGTCTAAGCTGAGGGTAGTCTTTTAGGTGGTAGCTTCTCCAGATCTGTTCCTACTATACATCCTTGAGGAACCTTTTAAGCCTGAGGGATCAGCAGAGGAAATGATCATTGATGGATTTTGCCATGAGATCCCTTTCTTTAAAAGACTGGAGCAAAGATGCAGGCAGTTGTTTGAGAGGTAGAGACCAGAAGGATCTGTGTCCTGTACTTTTCAGCACAAGTAGCAAGGGCATCTGGAATAGGTTTCTACCTATTGTTTTATTTATCTGCCAAGGAAACTCTGAAACTTAAGTTCTGTCTTTGCAACAGAAGTAGCATCTTAGGCAGCTTTCAGAACTGCCCTTTATGCCCTTTTTAATAGCCAGATTCAGGGGGAAAATACAGCCTTTATTTGAATCAATTTGTAATTCCTATAAGAATAAAATCCCAAGCAGGTAACAGGATCATGAGGTTAAGAGCTGAACCTTAGAGATCATCTGGTTCAATTATCAAAGTAAAATAAATGTTCAGAGTTAAAATGTCCTAATAACTTATCACAGTGAGTTTTTCCTGGGCTTGAATTGGTTCTCATGAACTGAATTTTCATTAAAATTATATAAATAATAATATTATAGTAATAGCTAGCATTTATATAGTGATTTAAGCTTTGCAAAGTGCTTTATATATCTTAACTCAGGATAAGCATTTCTGTTTTGTAATTTTAAGGTGATTAATGAATATAATAATCACATGTCATAACACAATAAGAAGCAGTTATTTTACTAATTGTACATATTTGTTTTGTTATAAACATGTCCAATTCAGTTTATTGTCATGAGCGTTCCCTACTTCTTGAGGGACTGAGAGTCCTGGCTTCTAGTCCTGGTTCTTCCATTAACTTGTGTTGTGACTGGGGACAAATTATATCTCCACTTTGGGCCTGTTTTCTTATCTGTAAAATGAAAAACTTGGACTAGATGATCTCTAAGATTCTCTTCTATTTCTACCATTCTGAAATTCTTCTTATTAACTATAAAATTGCTTTCAGCTGAATAGTTGTTTCATACTGAATTTTCTCTTTCCCACGTTCACAGTCTAACTATTAGCACAAGGAGAAACGTGACTGTGGTACGTGGATTAGGTGCATGGTGGTGGCTGACACTGTCACTTAAATCACAAAATATATATACACGATCTATCCAACCTGCCTCCATGGCTAAGCGAGGAAAGTTGAGACACCGCCAGTTTTCATTGGAAGAGAAGATGAGAGTGGTAGAAGCAGTAGACACTGGCCGAAAGAAAGGAGATGTAGCAAAGGATTTTAGGACCACTCTATCTACCTTGACCAAGCCAAAATTGAAGAGAAAGTGAAGAAAGGGATACTGGCACCTAAACAAAAGCGAATGAGAGGTGCACTTTATGGCGACATTGACTTAGCAGTGTTTGCATGGTATCAAGATGTGCAAGCAAGGAATGGCCCCATCAGTGGTCCACTTGTTCGGCCAAAGGCCCTGGATTTTGTTAGCCTTCTTGGTCACGATGAGTTTCAAGCAAGTGTAGGCTGGCTGAACAGATTTTGTGCACAGTATGGAATTGTATTAAAGGTAGTCTGTAATGAAGAAAATACTCCCATGGAAAAGATAAATGACTTGCGTGCAGGAGAAATTAAGAAGCTAATTGCTGACTATAGCCTTGATGATGTTTTTAATGCTGATGAAACAGGTATGCTTTATCAGTTGCTGCCTCATCATATACTCTCAGCCAAAGGTAAAATTTCTAAAGGAGGCAAACAAAAATTGATAGCTCTTTTCTTTTGCAATGCATCAGGGACAGAAAAGATGAGACCTCTCATTGTTGGCAAGTCAGCTAAGCCACATTGCTTTAGGAATGCCCATTTGCTCCCATGTGATTATCAAGCTAATACACATGCTCGAATGACACAGGATTTATTTAATGAGTGGCTGATAAAGGTTGATGTGAGGATGAAAGGAGCAAAACGCAATATCCTCTTGTTAATTGACAATTGCTCTGCTCACAACACAGTTCCCCACTTAGAACACATCCGAGTTGAATTTTTACCAATGAACTGCACAGCCACCTTGCAACCTTTGGATCAGGGCATAATACGCACTGTGAAAGTTCATTACAGAAGCCAGCTACTGAAACAGCTTTTTCTCAATCTGGATGACCAGAACAAAAATGAAAAAATTAATATGAAACAAGCTATTGACATGATTGCTGAAGCCTGGTGGTCTGTGGAACCATCTACAGTAGTGAAGTGCTGGCAGAAAACTGGTATGATCCCAATTGAGTCACCTGATGTGGACCTGGAAGAAGATCACAGGCCAAATGTGGTATTTCAAAAAATATGGCACTCAACAGCCACTGCCACTGGTGTCCCAGACCAATTTGATTTTGAAGGTTTTGTTGCCGCAGATAACAATTTGGTTGTTTCTCAAGAGACAGAGGACACAGAAATTATTGAAAGAGTACTTACTGATATAAAAATGGATCCCCAAAACGATGGTGAACATGATGGGGCTGAAGAAATGGAACGGTCACCTGTTACTCTTTCAGAAGCCATAGCAAGTGTTGAAAGCCTAAGACACTTTCTTTCTAATCAAACAGATGTTCCGGATGACATGTTTGCACAATTAAGTGGCATACATGAGTATTTAGTGACCGATGCGACAAAAACTGTTTTTAAAAAAAACAGCTGAAATGCGGATGAATATGCTTTCCATTAAATAAAGTGTGTAATTATTCCCTATGACATCTGTAAAAACAGAAGACCTAATGAATAAAAATTATTTGTTGTAAATGACTGAATAAGAAATGTCTGTCAGAATATAAGAATTAATCTTTAAATCTTATTTCATAATTTTTTTCTGCACAATGAAATGAAATTTCAGCTTAAAAACCAAAATACTCCTGGAACTTTTCAGTATTTGTAAAGGGTGATAGTTTGGGGTTTGTTTCTTGTTGTGGGGGGGTTTTGCCACTAGATGGCAGGAAAGGTACGTCAGCCTTGGCCTAAAAGTACTAGAAGGGAAAACAAAGCTTCACAAAGGTTGACAGTGAAGCGAAGAGATTCAAGACATATAGTTGTGTGCACCCAGTATAGAGGTGGGAGAAACTTGAAGACATACAAGAGCAGAAAGAGGGTGGTAGTAAACATGGGAATGAGGAAAGAATGAAAGGAACCAATAGTTAAGCTGAGGGGAAAAATAGCTCATGCTCAACCTAGAAATCACAATGGGAGTAGCTTCTAGGTAGAAGATTGGGGAGACGGGAGAAGCAGCTAATGTGAGCCCCGCAGAGGGAAATAAAAGGGATGCAGTTTGGGACCGGTGAGCATAAAAGTAGGTGTTAAAGAAAGAAATACTCACTTTTCTCAAGGAATGTGGTTTTGGGAAGGGGTATGAGAAATTTGTAAGGTGAATACAAGAAGATATTGGGAGGATGGCACTTAATACACTGACCAGAATATACCTTTAGCATGTCTAAGGTATAAAAAGATTAAATGTTACTCAACTCACTAGGCCTTGGCTTTATTCCAGTGTTACTTTATTTCTCTAGATTCTTTTGATCAAAAACATGGAGTATTACTAATAAAATAATACTAAAACCTCATTTTTAAAACATATAGCATTATATACTATATGTGGCATGTGAGTTAAGAGTAATTAAAACTAAGAATATACCAGAATAGAGAATTAAAAGCAAAAGTGTAATACAGTTATTTCAAAGGGCAGTTAAACAATGAAACAGTTATGAAGAAAATATCTTTTATTTTGTTTTTAGGTAATAAACCATCTTTAATCAAGATGTCTTCAGCACCTGAGCCCCCATCCTTTAAAAATGAACCACTCAAAGAGAAAGACTATCGAATCCCAGGGCTCAGGGGGACCCGCACAACCACCTTATTTCGAGCTGTGAATCCAGAGCTTTTCATTAAACCTGTAAGAGGAGTATATCCAAAAACAATAAAAAATACATAAGTATATATACATTTATTCTGACTTAACCATGGAAAATAGAAAGGTCTTGTGTTTCCCCATGTCATTTAATTTCTCATGGAGTTTAATGTTGGGTAAGGCTTTGTGTATGTGAATAATAGGTTTTGTTAGATGGAAAAAAAATCTTTAACTGTTATTATGCTAAAATGAACTAAATATATTTATAATTCTTGGGGGACATAATAGAAAATAATGTTTAATCTTAAACCTTAAAAAAATAAAATGTTTTTCTCTGACATTTCTGTCATTTAAAAAAAATTGTTGTGGGTAAGAGCTCTGAAATGAGGGGACAAATTTATTAATTCAGTTCATGACTGTATCCCTTATTAAGAATGTCTTCAAACTGTAAATAATAACCTAATAATCCCTCCTGAAGTTCCTAACTTAAGACCAGCAAGTAGAGTTTTCACCAAATTAGATCAGGTAAATTAGGAAAAATTGTCTTGTGTTACTAATAACTTAGATCATTGTAATTTTTTTCTCCCATCCATTTTCCTCCAGTAGCTTAGGCATACTTCTTTTGGTAATCATAAGACCCTGACATCAGAGGACAGAACTAGGTTCATCAGGTGGGAGGAAGTTAATGAAATTTCAGCTCAACATAAGGAAAAAGTTTATAGCAAAAAAAGCTATACACCCCCCCGCCAAAAAAAAAGATTCTTTGGTGACCACTGAGCTCCCTGTCACTGGTGATCTTCATGCCTGAATTTTAGCTTAATTTATATTATAAAAAATAGTAATTGCTAGCTATATAATTCTTTACGGTTTGCCCAAAGCTTTACATATGTTTTCTTCTTGATCATCACCATGTTAGATAAGTGCTATTATTGTGCCCTTTTTAAAAATAAGGAAACTGAGGCTGAGAGGTTAAATGACTAAGGCAGGATTTCATTTCAGTCCTCTCTCCCTTCAACCATATAGAAATTTACAGTTTATTAAGTTTATTCATTTCCTCACTACACACTGAAAAGTATGTTATTCCAGTATTGTCCTCATTTTCCTGATCAAGAGATAGAAGTTCAGAGAGAAGAGTTGAGTGACCATCTCATAGTCATATAGCTAGTAATTAATTGGTTGTTCTAACTCCAAGTACAGCATACTATGACTAAACCAAGAAGTTATTGATTTGATGAAAATGGTTTAAAAATGTAAATTAAAATGTATTACTTGAGAGCTTACATTATTCTAGGAAAAACAATCATTGGTATTTTGATCATTCAGTCTCCACTATACCATCCTTGGAATTTAATTAGGTCAAATCTTATAATCCAGTCCCTGAGTCTAGATAGTATATAAAATTATTTTGAACTAACATGTTTCCCTTTATGTGGAAAAATGCTAAAAAACCACAACGTCAGGAATATCAGATTTAGTTTCTTGAGAGCTGGTTGTTTTTCTTTTAACATCTTTCAAAAAGAAATCACTTTAGGGAAAATGTTTCTTTTTCATTCTGTTAATGAAATTTGAAATTTATAATGTAGCAAATTTGGGTGAAAAATATAAGGAATATAAATTACCTGAGTCCTTTCAACTTATCCATTACCATCTATCAGTGTTATATGCACTAACATAATAGGAGGATTTTATTCTTTTGCCCAATATAAAAGTGCTAAAGGGGCTTAGGGACTGAGGGACCATAATATAGTATATGGATCAAGGAGCTTTAGAGTCTTGGGCAACTTCCTGATCTCCAGAACTTGTAGGACCCTGAGGCCCATTGCCACACCTCTCAATGCTTCCTCCATTTCCCCAGCTGTAAATGAAGTTAGACCAATAATTTACTATTTGAAATTTGACATATCTGTGAATCATCTGCTATGTTTGTGTCACTATGTTCAATGCTGGGTGTTGTGAGGATTTTTTAGTCTTCAGATAAAAACTCAGTTGAAAATCCTCCCCTCCTCACCCCACATAAATAACTTTAGCTCAGTAGTTATTTTTGCATGTGTCATATCCCTTTTTAGACTGGAAACTCCATGAAGGCAGAGAGAGTGGGCATCAACCACTGGGCAGTGGTTTCATTGATACAGCAGACTCGTAAGGAAGACTTTACTAACACATTGCACCTGCTCTGCAACTTAAAATTTTAAAGAGTTGCTGAGGGCCAATAAAAGTCTTAAGTGACTTGTCCAAGGTCACATGCTTAGGTTAGTATGTGTTAGATGGAGGACCTGAACCCAGTCTTCCTCATTCGAAGCCCAGCTCTTTATCCACTACACTGCCTCATACATAGTAGATGCCCAATAAATGGTTATTGAAGTGAAAGCACTTTGCAAAGACAACCAACTCCCAGTTTTTCTTAATGAAGGGGAAGAGGTGTACCGTGGGGACAGTAATACCCTGACACTCATTGTAATCACAACCCCTCATTCCTCACCTCCACTTCCATTAAAACCTATGAATTTGAGTTTCAGAGCTGGAAAAGAACCATAGGAATCCTCTAGTCCAGTCTTCTCATTTTACGTAGGAGGAATCTATAAACAAATCCCAGGAGGCTTTTGATGGTTCCATATGTGGGGTGAGTCCCAGAGACAGGTATGGAGCTGAAGTCTCCTAGTGTAGCACCCGTTCTATGACATTCTCTCTGCCCAAGTAGCAAACAGTCCAAGGAACAGGCAACAGAAGAGAGCAACAATGGCAAGGGTCCTGGATACTCCCCAAACTGGATAATCTACCCCTAGATGATCAAGTTAGCTTTGAAACATTATCAATGTTAATGATATAAATGATGCTAAAATACTAAATCTAAGCTTGATAATAGGGATATGCATGCTAAGAGGAGTGGGGCAAGAAGCCTGAAGCCCTCAAAATCAATATCCTTAATGAAGTTATACTTTTTTTTCCTTTGACAGAACAAACCTGTTATGATTTTTGGAATGATAACTCTTACACTTTGTGTGGCTTACATTGGTTACCTACATGCAACTCAAGAGAATAAAAAGGACCTCTATGAAGCGATTGACAGTGAGGGAGCCAGATATATGAGGAGAAAAACATCTAAATGGGATTAATAGAGCTGATTACTACAGACAGAGCTGTATTAAGGGCTCTGAGATCTTCAGATGAAAGACTATATTGTACCAGGTATCATGTTTATTATCCTGCATTGTGTCCACATGGAAGAACATAACAGTTTGGCATCCAAATTTCTGTATTAAATTCTGCCTTTCATAGCTGCATCTCCTTCCCTTTACACATACATAAAAAGGTTCGATTTTTTTTCTCCTAGCAAAGCCTTTTTCAAAGTTCTTTAAGAATGCCAGTCATCTCTATTCAATTGTGTAATAAAGGAAAAGTGGTTCCCTTTGATTGGTATTCTCAATAAATCAGGAAGAGACTGTAGCAACACCTGTTTGGTTCATTTTGCTATGTGCAAAATAATTCATTTTCTACATAGCAAGAAGATATTCATTAGTTAAGAAAGAGTTGGGGGGAAAGTGTACAGATGGAATGGAAAGTGTGAAAAATCAAATTTCAAAACTTTTTTTAAAATCACAAACATGTGCAGGTAAGTGTGAGTCTTCTTCCTACCCTTCATTTAAACTATGGCTGTGTTACAGACAGGTTTTGAAGATGTTTCAGCAAGCAAAGGTGAGCCAGAGCTGCTCCATCATAGAGAATCTGCTAATCACCACACACACAAAAAAAGTTAGGACTCTAAGTTTCCAGCCAGAATACATTATAGATAGCTGAGTGTCATACTGGACAGAGCCCTGAAAGACTGAAGTTCAATTCAACTTCAGAAACTTCCTAGCTATGTGACCCTGGACAAGTTACTTAGCTGATATCTGCCTCAGCATCCTCATCCATAAAATGGGGATAATAGGGTTGCTGTGAGGGTAAAATTAGATAAATGTATTTTTATTATCATTCCAATTTCAGTGGCACAAGTGAGTATCTGAGATTTCACCAGTGTGGAATTCCAGCTGCTGAAAGTTACCTTTAAAAATGTATGCCTCAGGGGCAGCTAGATGGCACAGTGTATAAAGCACCACCCCAGAGTCAGGAGGACCTGAGTTCAAATATGGTCTCAGACATTTGACGCTTACTAGCTGTGTGACCTTGGGCAAGTCACTTAATCCTCATTGCCCCACCAAACAAAAAAAAAGTATGCCTCTCCTCACTTGGGACCCCTCCCTCTTTTTGTTGTTGTTGTTGTTAAAAATATAACAGGGTAATATTATCTACTGCAGAATGTTACTTTGTGGAGGCTGGGGTGAAGTGGGAATCATCCAAAGACAATGGAGCATATTGTCTTCAAAATGAGTCCCTAGGGGTTTAGGGAGTGTATGAAGGTAGGTTTTTAATTTCTAGACTTTCCAGGGCTAGTAATAATCAGTATCAATCAGTGAACATTTATTAAGCACCTACTATGCACCAAGTACTGTGCTAATTAAGAGGCCAAAGACAGTCCCTGCCCTCCAGGAACTCTCAATCTAATGGAAACCACAAACAAATATATGCCAGGATAAATAGATAATTAACCGAGAGAAGGCATTATTAGAATTAGAGAGGTGTTGAGAAAGTCTTCCTATAGAAGGTGGGATTTTAGTTGGGAATTAAAGCCAGTGAAGCCAGGAGGTAAAATTGAGGAGGAAGAGAATTCCAGGAATAGGGAAGAATCAAAATGTTGAGCCAAGAGATGGAATATATTGTTTATGGAAACCCAGGGTGAGGGCATTGGTTAATAATAAAAGGTATTTGAGTCTTAGCTTACTTTCAACACTTGAGATTTTTATTTTCTTCAAAACTAATTGAAAAGATGCTCTAGTAATCTACTAGAGTTCATCATTCATTGTTTAGTGGTTTTTTTAGTTGTATCTGACTCTTCAAGACCCCATTTGGGGTTTTCTTGGCAAATTTACTGAAGTGGTTTGCCATGTCCTCCAGCTCATTTTACGGCTAAGGAAACTGAAGCAAAGAGGGTCAAGTGACCCAGGGTCATATAGCTAATAAATATGAGGCCAAATTTGAAGTCAGGGAAGTGAGTCTTGATTCTAGGCTTCCTGATTCCACTCTATACACTGCCAAATCATATCATTTAGAGTTAAGTTTAAAGACTTAGAAAAACTTCACTCTTTCTAAGGTCCAGCTTGTGTCATCCATTGTTCTCAAGTGCTAAAGAAAACTTTTGTTCTCCGACTTAAAAATGTTTGTCTCCTGCCTTTAGGTACAATTGTGATAGATGCTGTACACATTTGTACACTGTCATATTGTTTTTACCTAGTAAGGAGCCTTGCTAATCGAGCTGATGATCTAGCAATTATGACTCAAAAGCAAATGCTACTGGATAAAAAAGGGGTCAATGAAAATGCAGAGAAGAGTATTGTAGTAGGAAGGGATGAGAAAGTGGGAGACCTGGATTGCAGCCTTGGCCCTAACTATACCTCAAGTCTGAAGTAGTCTTCCTAAATGTTAGATTCTAGGAAGATTTCTAGCT
Source organism: Dromiciops gliroides (assembly GCF_019393635.1). Classification (NCBI taxonomy): domain Eukaryota; kingdom Metazoa; phylum Chordata; class Mammalia; order Microbiotheria; family Microbiotheriidae; genus Dromiciops; species Dromiciops gliroides. Next base: position 311,325,648 of record NC_057864.1, read on the forward strand.
ACAGACCATGGGACGATTTTCATAATTTGTAAAAAATGTGAAAAGAACTTGTGCTTGTCTTATCCACCCTTTCTTTGTGACCTTCCTCAAGTCACTTAACCTGTCAGAGCTTCAGTTTGCTTATCTACAAAATGAGGGATAAATGAAACTTAGGTCATCTAGCTCATAGGACCATTGTGAAAGAATAAAACAGACTAATAAATGTGAATTACTTTGTAGCCATATTGTCATCAGATCCTAAATGTTGCTTATCTAAGAGAAAATATATTTGGAAGCCTCCTTGCTGTTCTGGTGTGACACTCCATTTCCTGTCTGGGCTTTTTCAGTGCCTGTCTCTCACGCCTGGAATTCTCTCTCCATTTCTGTCCTTCTTGATTTCCTGGCTTCCTTCAAGTCCTAAGTCCCACCTTGTATTGGAAGCCTTTCTTGATCCCTCTTAATGCTAGTGTCTTCCCTTTGTTGATTATCTCCAGTTTATCCTGTACATATCTTGCATATATGTTGTTATAGTTGTGACTCCCATTAGACTATGAGCTCTTTGAGAGCAGCAGTTGTTTTTTGCCTTCCTTTGAGCACACTTCTTTAGCTCTTAGCACACTGCCTAGCATATAGTAAGTGCTTAATAATTGCTTGTTGATAACACTGGCCATTGGGGCAGCTAGATGGTGCAGTGGATAGAGCACCGGCCCTGAATTCAGGAGGACCTGAGTTCAAATCCGACCTCAGACACTTAACACTTACTAGCTGTGTGACCCTGGGCAAGTCACTTAATCCCAATTGCCCCATTAAAAAAAAAAAAAAAAGAAAAGATAACACTGACCATTAAGAGAATGAAAACCAAGAACATATTTTATAAAAACATCTTTCTCTGTTACTACTGTAAGGCTAAAATTCTAGCTAGTCTGTCTAAAATATCTAATGAGTGGTCGCCAATAAATTATAAGCTTTAGCAAGAGTTAGACTTTTAAGCATTTATTAAGGAGAATAAGAATTTGGTAAAGAGAGAGAGAAAGGCCTACATTCATATCTATTAAAGGGAGAGCACATTGCTAGCTCTGCTCTCCACCAGAGTCCAAAGGAAAGAGCCCTAGTCAGAGGGCCAGGTTCCTCCCTTCCTCCCACACGCAGACCTCACTTCCTGATGCCAAAGAAAAGACTCCTGGTCTTGCCCTCAAAGACCTTCACTTCATCACGGAGCTTTTCTACAGTAAGTCTCCAGCAGGTGGTGTCATTCCAATCATTACACTATATAGTAAACAGTTAATCCACAGCTAAAATCATATCACACTTTTGCTTATCCCCTTTGTTGCTAGGGCCTTCCCCATAAGGTTTATCTTTTCTGTTGTTTGTTTGTATATAGTTATTTACATGTTGTCTTTCCCTTTAGACTGTGAGCTACTTTAAAGCAGTGACTGTCTTTTGTCTTTTTTTGTACACCCCCCCCCCAACAGTGCCTGCCTGGCACATAGCAGGCGCTTAATATGTGCTTATTTGAATGGATTTAATTTAGCACTGTAATACAGCCTATCATGTTGCTTACACCAAAGTGGTTCAAAAATCCTTGACGTTTAAAACGACTGCCCTGTTATGCTTTTGACTGACCTGTGTCCATTGGTGCCATAGAACAGGAGATCTGGTGTTTTATAGATTGTACGTTGGGTTTGTTTTGTTTTGTTTTTTGGCTTTTTTTTTTTTGCAGGGCAATGAGGGCTAAGCGACTTGCTCAGGTCACACAGTAGATTGTAGTTTAATTGTTGCTCCTCTCTGTTGTAGATGCAGTTCTATACCATTAACATTTTTGATATAGAGGGAAAAGGCAGTTATGTGGCAAGCTGAAGCAGAGAAAGTACAGAAAGGAAGGCCAGAAATCTTTAAGTTTAATTCAACAGATTCAGCAGCAAACATGTATTATGTACCTGTCACCCTGCTGGGCATTAAGGAGATCAAGAAAGAAACAAAACAGCTCATGTTGTTTACCTTCATCTGGGTGAAGCAGAGGACACAGCCAAGTGAAGAAAAAGTAGTTTTTGAGAGGAGACATAAAAGGGATTAGGAGGGCACCTCAGATAAAGCTTTGTGTAAGAGGTGACCTCTGAATTATGCTTTAAAGGAAACTAGGAGATTCTGAAGGATAGAAATGAAAAAGGAATAAAAATAGAGTGACTTGAAAATAGTTATATGTGCATATCCTTCAACATACTTGGCACAGTTTAATGTCTCCAGAAATTGATATTGTCCCATTTTTAAAGTTTGAATTTTAAAGCAAAGTTTTACGTTTTAGTTGCTTTAGTGTGATAAATTTAAAATGGCCTTTATGTTTATATATTCAGTAAATATTTGCCTTAAGTAAAAAAAAATAGATTCCTTTGGGGTTAGAAGTGGAGGGTAGCTTTTCACAATTAATGGTTGTAGGTCAAGCTTAAATTATAAGAGGCAACATTCCTAACCATTATAGCTGTAGACAGGACAGTCTTCATGTGTGTAGAATAAGAAAAGGGATTTGGTCTTGTCAGCTATACATCCCAGTTGCCTTAGAAATGTCGAGGGAGGCACCAGTGTAACACAGTGGTAAGAATACTGATTGGCCTTGGTATCAGAAGATCTGAGTTCAGATTCCTGCTGTGCCACTTAATAGCTCTGTGACCTTGGACTGTTGAATCATAGACCTGGAAGACTATCTGCAAAATCATCTGTGCAAAGAGGGGATTGGACCAATCTCAAAAGGTCCTTCTATCTCTAACATTGAGAAGGATCTGCACATTTCTTCCTAAACCTAAAGGATAACAGATGGAAAAACCTAAGTGAGAGCATTTAGTGTAGCATTAGAACTGAAAAGGACTTTCAAAGATTCTCTAATCCGTGGGGTCTGTGAACTTGTTTTTTCTTTCTTTCTTTGTTTTTAATATGTTAGGACTGTATTTCAATATGATTGGCTTTCTTTACAATCCTATTTATTTAGTTTTATTCATTTTAAAACATTCTGTCAAATTATGTCTATGATGCAAAAAAGTTTAAGAACCTTACTCTAGTCCTACACCCTCATCTTAAAGATGAGGAATTCAGGATATGCCTTAAACTACTAATCAATAAAAACCCAAATACAAGACATTGTGAGAATAAAAGCACCAGTTTTGGTAATTAGTGGCTCTGTATTTTCATCCAGTCTAGTGCCTATAGAAAAGAAAGGCAGAAGCAAAGAGAGGAGAGGGAAAAAGGCTTCCTTAAGCCAGATGAAAAGAAAAAGGGAGAGAAGAAGAAAGAGAAGAAACAGAGAAGGAAAAGAAATGTCAGAGGATCAGGTTACTTTTATATTTGTCATATATTTGTGGTAGTTTGAATTTCTAAGTATATATTTGTGTCATTACAATAACAAGTTTGTTAATTATATGTGCCTAGGAAACCAAACCTGATTATCTGGGGAGCTGACTTCATTTTCCCTCTAAACTGTGTCATTTCTCAAACAATAGTTTTATTGCTACGTTATCAAGCCATTTATTCATGCATAATCTCATGTACTTCCTGGAACCTGGACCTCTGGAAAATAAAATACCTTAAAACAAAGCATCTGGAAAACTGTGAAATGCTCTAGCAATCTCCTTTGTCATTTCCAGATACTTTTGTGAGCAAAGCTTGACCCTGGCAACAGTTGCTAAGTAAGTTGACAATTTACAGCTTCGAGTCTGAAGATAAACTTTCAGTAAAGCCACCTTCCTAGCTCCATGCAGTAGGGCCCTTCAGTTCTCCCTATGTTTTTATTGATAGAAATGCTTCTAATTCATAATGGTGAATGATTTAAACTTCAAGCCATCCTCCAGATTTCACCTTGAAACAGTAAGCCACCTCCAGTCTGCCGAGAAGATCGTTATCCATCAAAATCCCTATTACTGCTTTTTCTAATTCTAGCATGACAGCTTTGGCCATTCTACATTGTGAATGTTGCCTTAAATTCAACCATGATTCGGAATCCAAATCTCGAAAACTTTGTTTGTTGTGCAGTGTGTAATAAAATAATACCACCACCACCTACTGGGGAAACTTTAGAACGGATCCATGAATACAAACCATTTAAAACAAGGTTTTATACTCATAAGGATATACTAGGTAAGTGAGTTTATGCTCTTGAGTTGCACTAATATTTCATAGTAGTAGACCTAACCTTTCCTGTCACCTCATTGTCTATCTTATGTTTGTTGATTTAAGTTATATCATCATTCACTTGTATGTCTTCCAGCCATTTTTTTAGTCCAGATCTATGACTTCATCAGTGTAGAGAATTCCCAGGGTGGAAACTAGTGATGTGGATTGGCAAATTTAATGTATAGTCTTAGAGAGTGTGCTTAGGGCTATTGAGAACTTAAGTGATTTGCCCAGGTTTACACAGCTACTGTGCATCAGTGGCAAGAGTTCCAGGACATACTAACAAGGCTTACTATATTTTAATATCTATTAGGATCTTCCAGCTAACTACATAATGTAAAAAATGATTCTCTGTAGTGTCTCTAAAGTATCTGGGGGAGGTAGAGCAAAGAATTTCCACTAAAAGAAGGAAATAATGTGACTCCTAGAGAATTTGTTTACTCCTTCTTTCTCATTAATCAACAAGTATGCTATATGCATGCTACACTGTATTTGTATATAGACTTGCTTTAAATCTAGGTACTTTCCAAGTCCCTTTCTTCAACAGCCTTCTCTGTTCTGTGGTAATTGCGTCCACGTCCACATCTTTGGCTATCACCTCTAGGAAGTTCATGTGATAATTTACTTAGAGCTGGATGAGACTTAGAGGGCATCTAGTCTACCGCCTATATTTTACAAATGAAAACAGTGAGACCCAGACAGGTAAATTGCTTGCTCAAAGGAGCATAGCCATTCTGCTAACTCTAGACCCAGTGCTCTCTCCACAGCACTACAAAAGTTCTGAGAATATTTACCTGCTCCAAAGTCTTCAGTATGCAGAGTCTACTGCTGTTGGAGGCAGTTCCAAAATTCTTCATATGACATTGAAGCCCTCCATAATCTGGTTTCTTTTTTTAAGATTTTTTTTATTGTCAAGCATTTTAATTTCTCTTCCATCTCTCTCCACCAATATTGAAAAAAAAATAAAGAAAGCCCTTATTAAAAGAAATCTTCATTGTCAAACAATGACCATATCCAAAAAAAAGTGTCTCATTCTACATCGAGTTTGTGATCACCTTGGTCTTCTGGATGGTCATTACACTTAATACATTTGGTTTCAACTTTATCTTACAGTGAGAAAACAGAACAAAACACCAGACTTGAAGTCAGAAGACCAGAGTTTGAGTCAGAACTCTGCTTCTTTTTAGCTGACCTTGGACAAGTCCACCTCTCTGAGCCTCAGTTTCTTCATTTGCAAAATTGCTTTGCCTATGTCACAGGATTATTGTGAGGATAAAATGAGATAATGTCAAAGTGCTCTGTAACCATAAAGTATGCTGTAAATTATTTCTATTACTGTCTTTCATATGTCCTATATTGTGGCCACACCAGAACAGAGGATCGTAGACTTAGCACTGGAAAGGACCTTAGAAACCGTCTAGTCTGATCTCCCTCATTTTACAGATGAGAGAACTGAGGCTCCGAGAAGTTAAATGACTCACTTGCCTAAGCTTATGAAAATACGTTATAAAATCGGGATTAGAATGTGGATTTTCCTATTAAATCTCAGCTCTCTCTCCTTTGACTTGACCTCACAGATTAGTTGCATTGACTGAAAATGTCCCCAAAGTGCTTACTATGTGGCTGGCACTTGTGCTGACTTCCTGCATCCCTGTGCTTTCTACCTTAACTATAAATGTTCCCTTTCCCATTCCTGTCTTTTAAAATCCTAGCTACCTTTTGTGACCTAGCTCAAATGTCACTTCCTTTGTGAAATATTCCATAAACCTCCTAGTAATTCATGCAGGCAGTATAATTATATATCTTTCTTCATTCCTTTATCCCCAGTCTTCTTGTGAGAAAAGCATTCCAAATACACTTTAAACCTTATAAAAAGTAATCCCAAATGCTCCTTTTGTACTTTGTTGTTGTTGTTGTTGTTATTGTCCTTATAATGCTATTATGTGACTAGATGCAGTTTCATTTCATTCTTACTGCTCCTAGGAACTATTTATCCAGTCCCCTTCCCTTCATGCAGGTTAGGCTAGTTTTTCCATAAAGGTATGAACACCACCCTTGAGTTTTAGTTGACACAGAGGACTAAAGGTTCACACTGGTTGACGTCACTTCCTTATTGCTAGAGTTCAAAACAACTATGAGGCACCCCATAATGTCTATAGGATGATCCTGATAGGTAACTCAGGCAAGGGAGCTTTGCTCATCTGAATCAATTCGAGGTGTTCTGAAGGCCTATTCTTGTTTAATATCCTCTTGCTTTGGCAAAGTATATCTCCTTTTAACTGTTGAATGACATTACACGTGTCTTATTTTATTCCTAAGGAAAGGGACTGAAATCTCAAGACTTGATGTTCTCCTACATGTGGCTGAGTAAACAGTGGACTCCTTGAGGTCAATGTCATCAAAGGCTGGTTTCCAATGTGGTCTGGCCATTCCAGGGTACATTCTGTGTCACTACCCATAGATAAAGAGGCATGGAAGAGATCCCAGTTCTCTTGGGAAACTCACAAGCAGGAACAACAATCTGAGGTTTAAATTCCATGGAAAGTATCCCTCAGGTAATTAGACTAACACCCAAAAAAAGTGCAAGAAACATAAGACTACAGTGAATGCAGTGGTTCCCCTAGTTCCATGGCCCTGGAGCTGATCAGCCATATTCTAATGATACTTCCTACTAGCTTCCTCTGGCTCCCTACATACTTCCTCTGGCTTCTTCAGAGAAAATCTATTTTTTCCTAATTTGATCTGATCCTGATCACGAACACCAGTGGATATTATGATATCAGTTAATAAATGAGTATTATTTGTAAAAGTGCCAAGCACTGTGCTAAGTTTTGGGAACAATCCCTTACAGAGAACTTGGATTCTAAAAGGGGAGAGGCAGGAGAGACAATAGGTACACATGTATAATTATGTATATATCGTAGCTGGGAAGTACCTGGAAACTCTGAGTTTGGAATTCTGCCTGTTCTTCCAATGTTAACCAACTCTTCATTGTTATATCTCTGTAGGGATAAGATCATCCCTGCCTCCTTTTCAGCCAAATCCCTGCTAACAGAATGTTCATCCATGCTAATAATAGGTCTTCTTGGCAGTATGGTTGGCCTGCTGGAGCTACCAGTTGAAAAAATAAAAGGAATACCTTTTAAAAACCATCCTTGTCAAATTCCAAAAGACTTTCAACTCTTTAGAGTCAATGGAATATGAATAATTAACTATGATTCCTGACCTGATTTGACTTCCTCCTTCCAAAACAGTGTTTCCCTATCCTCATGTAAGGGTATGCCTTTTTAGACATCAGCAAAATTGAAGATGTAAAGCAGGAGTTCTCAAACTTTTTGCTGTTAGGATCCTATTACAGTCTTTAAAAATTACTGACGGCCTCCTCTCAAAAATCTTTTTGTTTGTATGGGTTGTATCTGTTAATATTTACCACGTTAGAAATTATTAGTTTTAGAAATTGTTGTTCAGCCTTCAGACTTGAAGAGGACCAATGATATCATGATGTTGGGGTCAAGGTACTGTGTGTTCAGCTGTGACTGATCAGTCCCATAAGCTCGGAAGGTTCTACCACAAGTCAGGCACAAAGAGTCCATTTGAACGTTTGGGATGGAGGTTTGCACATCTCACGTTACCTTTGTGCTACTGAGATTCTGCTTTGCTCATACAGCACAGCACTTTCTTTGATGTTGAGCCTGCCATGCTGGGTGGTTCTGGGCTAGCATCTCCCACATCTCAAAAGATACTAACATTCTTCAAAGAGATACTGAAAGTATCCTTGTACTTCTTCTGACCTCTGTGTGAGTGCTTGCCTTGTGTGAGTTCTCCATAAAATAGACTCAGTATTAGAAATTATATTATTATTATTTTGAAAATAGCTTTGATTTCACCTTTCCACACCTCTACCCTTAAAGGTTAAGAACCGCTGCTCTAAGAGGAAAAGATGGAGAAAAGTGTGAGGGTAAGGTCCTTTTGGATATAAATAACTACTCGTGGGGCAGCTAGGTGGCTCAGTGGATAGAGCACTGGCCCTGGAGTCAGGAGGACCTGAGTTCAAATCCGGCCTCAGACACGACACTTACTAGCTGTGTGACCCTGGGCAAGTCACTTAACCCCAATTGCCTCACTAAAATAATAATAATAATAAAGAACTACTCACCTTGGAAAGGATCCAGAGGTCTTGAGTAACTCAGTTCTACATGAAAAGACCAGTAAAGACAATAAACTTGACCCAGGGCACAGATTGGCTCCTTTCACTACCTTTACCTCCAAGTATTTGCATAAGATCCAATGGGAAACTGGAAATTTAACTGGATGGTTGGAATGAGGTCTCACCTTCTAATTCATCTTCTAGTGGATGAGAAGAGAAGGCCATGGACAAACCTCTGGATATTGGCATGTCCAAGCTTCACTTGCCCAAGGATAATGCAAAAAGACCAGAGGGCCTGGAGATAGAAATTATATAGGATGATGGCCTCTGCTAATTTGGGACAGGAATAAAGGGTAAAAGTGAGGAATTGGGGGTTTGGGAGTAGTCTCTTTCCATAACTGGGTCTTCCTTTGAGACTGCACTGTTCCACTTGAACAATAAGGCAATAGTGAAGAGCAGTGAAATTGTATGTATAGCCACTCCTGAAAATGTCCAGAAGGCAGAATCATCAGTCCTGCCTGTGACACAACAGTGAAGGAATGAAAAAGTCAAGGAGATGTCCTAGTTCCTGATCTTCCCAACTGACTGGGAATTGGCCTTATGGAGGTCATAAGTAGAAGAGCTTTGAGGAAAGATTGCTAGTTGTGAGTGAGAGTACCCAAACCAAGCTCCTGGAACTCCTGGATTTAGAGCTGCCTAAGATAGGAGGAGGGCAGCTAGGTGATCCAGGATGGAGCCCTGGGCCTGGAGTCAGGAAGACTCATCTTCCTGAGTTCAAATCTAGCCTCAGACACTTATTACCTGTGTGACCCTGGGTAAATCACTTAACCCTGTTTGCTTCAGTTTCCTCATCTGCAAAATGAGCTGAAGAAGAAAATATCAAACCACTCCAGTATCTTTGCCAAGAAAACCCTAAATTGGGGGCAGCTAGGTGGCGCAGTGGATAAAGCACCGGCCCTGGAGTCAGGAGTACCTGAGTTCAAATCCGGCCTCAGACACTTGACACTTACTAACTGTGTGACCCTGGGCAAGTCACTTAACCCCCATTGCCCCGCAAAACAAACAAACAAACAAACAAAAAACAACCCTAAATTGGATCAGGAAGAGTCAGACACAACTAAACACCACCACCCAAGCACTAGAACTTTTTGGATTTTAGGTACTTGTAAAATGGGGGGGGGGGGGTAGTAGCAGTAACATTAGCAGCAACAGCAGTAGCTGCCCTCTTTTCTATTCCACCCCATGACTAAAGGCACTGAACTCATGAAAGTATATGTGGGGGAATTATCAGTATAAAAATTCCCTCCACCAGTGCAAATCTGCAGCTATGTAATTTGTAGTCTTGGACACTTGGTTGGAACATTGAGAGGTTAAGTAATTTACCCCATCACATAGCATGTGTCAGAAGGAGCATTTGAACCCAAGTCTTCTTAACTTAAAAATTACACCTGTGCTGCCTTTCACTCCTTTTAGCTGTATCCCTGAAATGGGTTGTAAGGAAAATTTCTTCAAATGGAAATAAGTCGTAACTGGATTTTGTTCATTCATTTGTCAGCCAAATATTTATTAAGCACCATCTATGTGTAAAGCATTGTGGCAGATTCTGGGTGCAGAGTACAAAGGTAACCAAAAGATAAAAGGCCATCTGTAGATGCTCAATATAATTTTCATTCAAATACACAGATATTGGGATTGAAATTCATCAAAAGGAAGAAAAAATCCATCATGATAAACTGGAAGAACTTCTTAAAGTGGCACAGGATGAAGTATGGGCAAAGGTAAAAGATATTGCAATGTATTTAAAACTGTTATTTACAAAGTGTTACACTAAAACTGGGGTCTTGTCTCTTGTGTTCTATTTAAAAGTATTGGGGAAAACTAGGTGGCACAGTGGATAAAACACCAGCCCTGGATTCAGGAGGACCTGAGTTCAAATCTGCCCTCAGACACTTGACACTTACTAGCTGTGTGACCCTGAGCAAATCACTTAATCCCCATTGCCCTGCAAAAAAAAAACAAAACAATATAAAAGTATCTCATATAATTCTGGAAAAGGTCTTTCTTTGAAATCATTTCTGTGTGTGTGTCTGTGCATACATGTGCGCATGCTGCATGCATGCAAGAAACTGTCTTATGTTTTATGTATGTGCATTCATGCACATGCATGCAAGAAAACTACCACAAGGAACACAACTGTTACGTGTTGCTTGGGCCTGGTTTTGGAAGACTTCCACCCATCCTCCAAGTCTGCCCCATGTGGAATAGTTCATGGAGCTATTCCAAGAAATTTGGAGTCCACTAACCCTTGACAATCCTCTTTTAAAATAGTGACTGGATGGCAAAGAATTGGAAATTGAGGGGATGCCCATTAATTGGGGAATGGCTAAATAAGTTGTGGTATATAAATGTAATAAAATACTATTGTGCTGTAAGAAATGATAAGTAGATGGATTTCAGAAAAAACTGGACTTACATGAATTGATGCTGAGTGAGATGAGCAGAACCAAGAGAACATTGTACACAGTATTAACAACATTGTGTGATGATCAACTGTGATGGACTTGGCTCTTCTCAGCAATACAATGATCTAAGACAATGCCAAAAGACTCATGATGGAAAATGCTATTCACATCCAGAAAAAGAACTATGGAGTCTGAATGCAGATTGAAGCATACTATTTTCACTTTTGTTGTTGCTTTTTTTGTCATTGTTTATTTTTTCTTGCATTTTTTTTTCCTTTTCTGATTCTTCTCTTACAACATAACTAATGTGGAAATATGTTTAATATGCTTGTAATGTATAACCTATATCAGATTGCTTGCTGCCTTCAGGAAGTGAGAGGGAAGGGAGGGTGGGAGAAAAATTTGGAATTCAAAAAAATATCTTTACATGTAATTGGAAAAAAAAATTTTAAACTGTGACTGGATCATTCTGGAGACACACTGTCCTTCCTGAAAGCGTTCCCTTTCTACTTCAAAAATGTTGACTTGTTGCTGTGCAAGTGAGTCACTGAGGGGTTGTAGAGATGAGCACATAGACAGATTTGAGATGGTGTTCATAGAGCACTGGACTCAGCATCAGGAAGATCCTGCCTCACTTGCTCACTAACATTGTTATCCTAGGCAAATCCTTTCATCTCTCTCAACCACAGTTCCCTCATCTATAAAATGGGTATAATGAGAGCACTAAAATGAGGATAATGAAAGCACCTACGTCATTGAGAAGATCAAATGAGATAATATATGTAATGTGCTTTTTGAACCTTAAAGTGATACATAAATGCCAGCTATTTTATTATTAGACTAGAGCATGTCATAAAGAAGACTGACATTATAAAAAGATATAGGCACAAATACTCTTTCATTTCCCACCTATAAAATGGGGACAAGAAGAAACACGTTATAATGGACAGATGTGTGGCCTCAGAGGCAGGAACGATAATAATAGCTAGAATTGAGATAATGTTTTAAGATTTGCAAAAAAGCTTTACAAATATTTTATTCCCATGATAATCCTGGGAGGTAGGTCCTGTTATTATCCCCATTTTACAGATGAGGAAACAGGCCTGCAGAAGTTAAGCAGCTTACCAAAGGTCACACAGCTAAGTGTCTGAGGCTTTATTTGAACTCTGGTCCTGAGTCCAGCCCCAGCACTCTATCCACTGCACTACTGTGGTACACGCCCTCTGTCAAGTCCCTCCTCTGGTACCTGCTGACTGAATGACTTAGGCAAGTCTTTGAACCACTCATTGTCCCTGGCAACTCTCTTAAGTATATTAATTGCAGAACAGTTGCCAATCTACTTTGGTAAAGGAAGTTTCCACAGTAGGAACTCCACAAATCAATGAAATCATGAAAGTTTATGCTATAGGATTGACTCGAAGATAGAGGCTGAGTGAAGGAATTATCAATGAACAAGAGAAGTAATTGGCACAAGACTATAAGAACATAGAACTGAGATGTGGAATGATGCTAGAGATGCTATAGTCCAACCCTAAAAAAAGAAGGATCTGTTTGGGTGTAGGTGTTGAACATATTTCCCCTTGGGATATAGACTAGGTCGAAGGCAATACTGACCTCCTGATATGGGTAAATATAATTCTGAGTCAATCAATTATAAGGTGATACTCTTCCATATATAGCCTTGGGTTAGATGTTTGTGTAAGGCAGGAGTACTGGAATTGGGAAATCCTCATTTAATGTTTTGAGTAGTTAACATATTTTGGTCAATTAGAAAGAAAATTTGGAAGTGACAAAGAAATAGTGTAAGCATCTATAATAATAGCCAATATTTATATAGTACTCTAAGGTTTATGAAGTGCTTTATTTACATTATATAATTTGAGCCTTTGAATTAATAATAACAGTAATAATAATAGTGCATTTTATATAACACTTTAAGGTTTGCTAAACACTTTATACATATTATTTCATTTGATTCTCTCAAAAACTGAGATAGGTGCTATTATCTCCATTTTACAGATACAGATACTGAGGCAGGCAGAGGTTAAGTAACTTGCCTAAGGTCATACAAGAAGTAAATGGCAGAGATAGAATTTGAGCCCAGATCTTCCTAACTTTAAATTCATTACTTTATTCATCCTACATACAAGTATTATCATTCCTGTCAGAGATAGGATTTGAACCCAGGTCTCCCTAACTCCAAGTCTAGAACTCTATCTACTATGTTGTATTGCCTCAATCAAGCTATTGATTTAATATTTATTTAATAGCTTCATAAATCAATCCAGTCAACTAGGTAGGACATGTAGTAACAAAGAAAGAAACCACATCAGGAGTCAGGCCACTTGGTTTCCAGGCCTGTACCTGACCCCTATGAATAGGGAGACCTTAAACAAATGATTTCATTTCTTGGGCCTCAATTTTCCCATCTATAAAATTAGAGGGTTGGGATAAAGTCCTTTTCAAATGGAGTACTCAAATTCTGGCTTTTTTTCATGATGTGCAATGGAATATAGTTATTGCGATGTAGCCAATCAAAGATCAATATGTGGCATATGATTTCCACTCAGGATTTTGTCATCCAGCATCAAGTTGCATGGCATTCATGCTGATACTTGTGGTGTTCAGTTTTGAGGAAGAGAAGTACAAGATCTATTTTCAAGGTTTACTCTCCCATCTAGGTCCTAGAAGGTCCTCTTTCCATCTTGAACAGCCAAAGATTCTGGAGATGAAGGACCCTTGGCACAGAAGGGATGAAATGATGGGGACCAGTATTCAATCAATCAACAAGCTCCTCCCCTGTGTGAGACTTTGAACTAGGCAAAAGAGAATCAAAGACAAAAAAATGAAACCATCTCAGGGAGCTTAGCATGAGATGGAGGGTAATAGAGCCCAACTCTTTATGGAAGAGCTGGCACCCCCTAACCCAGAAAGAGCTTGTCCCCCTCCCTCAACCTGTGAATGAACTGTGCCCTGGGGAATAGCCTTCCTTAGAGGGAGAAGTGACTGCCGCTACCTAGATTTTAATTTAGCAAAGGAACTAGCCCTTTGGGAACCAGGTGCCCAGTAGAAGAGATTAAGACAACTGCAGAAGTATCTAGTTAGAACTTAGAAAACCAGACAGAAGGGAAGCAGCAGTAAACAAATATTTGACAATTTGAATAAGAGCACATTGATGTTGTGGCATGATAGAGTGGTAAGCAAATTTATTTGGAGTTGTAGGAACTGGGTTTGAATCCCAATCTTGATACTACCTGGCCTTGAGCCAGAATTGGCTCACTGGGCCTCAGTTTTGTTTTATCTGTAGAGTGAGGGCATTGAGCTAGATTAATATTTTAAGATCCTTTTCATTTCTGTTTCCTGGGACTCATCATGGTAGAATGGAAAATACTGTGTATTTGTAGTGAGAGGACTTGAGTTCAAATTTTGATGCTATTTTCAATCTCTGAGATCTTGGGTAACTTGCCACTTTGAAATTCCATTTCCTCATTTGTAAAATGGTGGAGTCTATTGATCTTCATGGTCTCTTTTAGCTCTAAACCTGTGATCTTAAGGTTTATGATGCTTTGGGAACTTACATCAAACAGAATAAAGAAGTTTTATACTGAAAAGAACTGACTGAAGAAACTGGACAGCTCCTCCATTCTTCCTCTGCAATGAATTGTGTCCTGAGATCAGTCTAAAAAGACAGTTTACCTTCTCTCTCCTGTGCAGACTGCATGCAAAGTTAGTCACTAGAGGGAGGTAGAGTCCACAAAGTAAGCATCTGGCTTTCCCTGCTACTTGCCAGTAAACTTGGATTTGCTGCTCCATTCCCCAGGATAATGGCAAATTGCCTTTGTCACCTCTCAGAATAAATTAATGGAAAATCTCTCTCTCTCTCTCTCTCTCTCTCTCTCTCTCTCTCTCTCTCTCTCTCTCTCTCTCTCTCTCTCTCTCTCTCTCTCTCTCTCTCTCTCTCTCTCAAGGCTGAGCTCGTAACGGAGGAAGCAGTGAAAAAAGCTGTCCAGAAAGTCCATGCTAAACACCTGGAAGAAATAGAAAGTTTAAAGGAAGCACATGAAAACGAATTGAAGGTTTGGACTGACTTGTTTCATATACTTGTAAACTCACTTAGGGCAGTGGGGAAAATATCTATTCAGCAGGATGAAATCCAGTCACATAGAAGCTTGAAGTCAGTGCTCCCTAGAGAAAGGCTGGGGAGGGATGATGGGAAGCACAAGAGTTTTGAAAGGGGGTAGTAGGAATAGGAGAAATGAGGGGAGAGGGAGTCGTTTTGAGCCCAACAGTAAACAGCTAGGCAATGATGGAAAGAACACATCCATCTCTTGGGCTCCCTTCCTGCTTCTCCCTTTAAGGTGGGTCACTGTGCTGAAAGGGGAGATGGAACCGTGGAGCTCCACAGTATATACATGGCAAATTTAGGCCAAGGCAGAGATAGTTCTTAAACATTTCCTCCTGTGGAGGCATCCAGGTCCCACAAAGGAAGGCAGCTCATAGACCCATTCCTCAACCAAGAAGCCAAAAGGCGAGATTGGCAGACTTCCCAAGAAGAAGCCCAGCCTATTAGCTTAACTGATTGTCTCTGGCCTCAGATAATGTGCTCTGAAAAATAGGTTCCAAATCAGCTATTGAGATTTTTCTGTCCAGGTGAGACTGCTGTGGTGATGATGACATAGATATAATGATACCTAGATCTATAAAATGCTTTAAGGTTTACAAAAACTTTAATATATGTTATCTCACTTGATCCTTAAAGCAACCTGGGGAGGTAGATGCTATTATCACATTTCACAGATGTGGAAACTGAGGCACAAAGGGATTAAATGACTTGCCTACAGTTACTCCTCTTGTGTCTGAAGGATGATTTCAATGCAGGTCCTGATTCTAGGTCCATGGAAGTAGTTAGGGGAAATTGGGCTCAAAGTTTAGTTTCTACTTGGGAAATGTGGTAATGGGCTTATGATTGTAAGATTATAGAAGAGGTTTTTTTCAAAGAAGGCCCATGGTGCTAAGGATAGGGAGAATTTCTATGTCAGTGGGTTGTCACAAGGAGGGAGACAGGGAGGGCTGTTAGTTTAGGCCGTGTTACCAGAAGGCAGGCAGTTCTGCAAAATATAATGATTGGGATAGTGAGGAACTGAGGAGATAATAGGACAGGCACTGATTTCTTTCCTGTGTACTCAAATGTATATTGGAGCCAACCTGATTATAATGGGTCATGAGAGTTGGCAAAGCATTCGAGAAGAGAACAAAATCCTAGATTTGCCTTTGCCATTTTGCCTATGTAGTATTGTACAGGGTGTGTTACCTGGAAGCTTGAAGTAGTGAGCGAGAGCGAGCAAGCGAGCGAGAGAGAGAGAGAGAGAGAGAGAGAGAGAGAGAGAGAGAGAGAGAGATTGAGAATTGAGGTTGTTCTTTTGTTTAAAGCAGATTACATTTGCAAAGAAGTGGGTGGTATGGTGGGAAAAGCTCTGCCCTTGGAATCAGAAGACCTGGCTAGCTCTACTAAAATGCTGGTTCCTATCTGTCCTTGTCATGAGGCTTCTCTGAAATTTAACTGTGACAACCTGTATCATGAAATAACACAATCCATTAAGTTAATTTATTAATTTGTTTGGATGGTCCGTATTATTTAAGAAGTCAAACTTCCCTTTCTAGATATCAAGGGTCCCAGTACTAAAAGCTGTACTTGAGATACTCATGACTCCTACTTATACCTGTTTTTCCCTCTCATTCCCCACATCTTTAGCACCTAGATGTCTTTTGTAGTTCCTGTGTAGTAAGCGTTTATAATAATACCTCCTATGTGCCAGGCATTGTGCTAAGTGCTTTACATATATCTTGTTTGATCCTCATAATAAACACTGTGAGATGTTTTACCATTGAGGAAACTGAGGCCATTGAGGTTAAATAACTTGCTCAAAGTCACACAGCTAGTATATGAAGTCAAATTTGAACTCAGGTCTTCCTAACTTTAGGCACAGTACTCTATCCATTGTGCCATCTAGCTGCCTCACATGGGTCCCCAGAAATCCACCTCAGATATTGAGGTACTTATTGTGAATTAGCATCCACTCAGAACCATAGCTCATGAGCCCCCATCAATGTGTTTCTTTTACTAGGCTAAACAGGAGACACATTAGTTCAAACAAAGGACATCTAATCAAACAGCATAGAAAAATAAGTGACAAAGAATCCCCATACACACAGTTGTACACTTAACAAGTTACTGTGCCACCTGTGGAAGAGGAGAAACATACAGGAAGCACGTGTGACCAGGAAACATGCAGAGAGGTGTGTACGTTAAGGAACATTTGGGACCAAGGAATAGTAGGAAGAGCCATATGTGTAAGGAATTCATGTCTACGATGTCCGCCTGGCCCTCACAGCTCAAGCCTCAGATGCTGTGTTCTCTGCTGAACTGGAGTCTCTGCTGCTCTATTCTCTCAGCTGGATAAAGCTGCATTCTTCTGCTTTTTGCTACCATCTGCTGGTCTTCAACTGCTGGGAAGCTTCTTTGGGTTTTCTGCTTGGGTCATACCAAATAAACATCACTTCATTTTTTGACAGGATACTTCTTTCATAGAACTAGGGCTGGACATAAATAAAACATCTGTATTGGGGCAGCTAGATGGCACAGTGGATAAGCATTGGTCCTGGATTCAGGAGTACCTGAGTTCAAATCTGGCCTCAGACACTTACTAGCTGTGTGACTCTGGGCAAGTCACTTAACCCCAATTGCCTCACCAAAATAATAAAATAACATTAAAAAAAAACATATCTGTATCAAAGCCAGGGATATTTGATAAAATCATTATGTACTTGTGGACAAGATGTATGGATTAAGTGCTTCTTATCTGCAAGGCACTGTTCTAGGCATTGGAGATAGAAAGTCGGAAACAAAATAATCCCTGCTCTCAAAGAATGTACATAGTACTGAGGGTTTACAACATGTATACAAAAAAGTAAAGGACAATGAAAATTGAGGAGAGAGAGAGAGAGAAATTACAACTGAGGGGATCAAGAAAAGTTTCATAGAAGAGGCAGCATAGGAGCTAATCCTTGAAAGGAGATCAGGATTCTAAAAGATGGAGAAGATCAGGCAGTCCATTCCAAATAGGAGAGACAGTTTGTGCAAATATCTTTAGGTGGGGCTTGGAGGGTAGCATTGAGGGAGTAGCTAATAGTCCAAACTGATTGGAAAAGAAGAGTTTAGGAGGAGCACTACAAAATAAGGCCAGATTCAATTATGGATTCTTAAATGCCAGGCTAAGGGATTTGTCTTTTATCCTATAGGCTTATCATATACTGAAGGTTTTTGAGCCAGAGCAACTTACCTCTTAAACCTGTGCCCCAGGTTATTTTGGCAGCTATGTGGAAGATGGATTACAAAGGGAAGAAACTGGAAATGAGGCAACCAGTTACAAGGCTGATACTGTACTGTGACTTTTTTTTAAAAAGTCTTCACTAGACCTTGCCATCTCTTTAAGGATAACAACCATATGTCTCATATCCCCTTCTCAGCCAAACTCCTCACATAAGCTGTCTATACTCCTTGCTTTGATTTTCTCTCTTCTCATTCCTCAATTCTTTACAGTCTGGCTTCTGACCTCATCACTCAACTGAAACTGCTCTCTCCAAAGTTATTAGTGATCTCTTAATTGCCAGATCTTATAGTCTTTCCTCAGTCCTTGTTCTTCTAGACTTACCTGCTGTATTTGACTCTGTTGACCACCTTCTTCTCTTAGATGCTCTCTCCTTTCTGAGCTTTTGAGATATTACTCCCCTCCTGGTTCTCCTCCTACCTGTCTAATTATTTCTTCTCTGTCCCCCTTGCTAGCTCATCATCTATGCCATACTCCCTATCTGTTCCAAAAGGTTATGTTCTTTTCTTCTTTTCTTCAGTGACTACACATTCTTTTTGTGGGTTTAATTGTCAAATCTATGCAAAAGACAACTCTAGGGACAGTCTCTCCCCTGAGTTTCAGTTCCACATCATCAATTACCTCTTGGACATTTCAAACTGATAGTCCCAGAGACACCCCGAATTCAACATGACCAAAACTGAAGTCATCATTTTTCACCCCTCACTAAGCCAGTCCCTCTTCTAAACTTCCCTGTTTCTGTCGAAGATACCATCATCCTTCCAAGTCTCCCATTTTCATGACCATTATCCTTAAATCACTCTGACCCCGAATATCTAATCAGTTGCCAAATCTTGCTGTTCTTACTTCTACAACATTACTTGCATTCATACCACCACAGAGTTTAGGCCCTTATCATCTC
Source organism: Dromiciops gliroides (assembly GCF_019393635.1). Lineage (NCBI taxonomy): Eukaryota > Metazoa > Chordata > Mammalia > Microbiotheria > Microbiotheriidae > Dromiciops > Dromiciops gliroides. The sequence continues at coordinate 311,344,683 of NC_057864.1, forward strand.
CCACCTGGACAACAGCCTCCTAATTGGTCTACCTGCCTCAAATCTCTTACCATTCGAATCTATCCTTTACACAGCTACCAAATTACCTTTCCTTAAGCACAAATCTGACCACAATACTTCTCTAGTCAATCAACTTGTGGTTTCCTATAGCTTATAGGATCAAATATTAACTCCTTTGTTTGACTTTTTGTGGGGCAATAAGGGTTAAGTGACTTGCCCAGGGTCACACTACTGAGTGTTTTGTTTGACTTTTAAAGCCCTTCACAGCTTTGCCCCAACCTATCTTTCCAGCCTCACACACTGCTTTCCCCTATGCATTCTGCAGTCCAGCCAAACTGGCCCTCTCTTTGTTCCTCACACATACACTACTCCACCTTGCATTTGTATGTCTTTGTACTTAAATCCCCAGTGTCCATGTAATGTAGCCCTTTATCTGTAAAGGGCCTAATGGGAATTGTGGTTTTTCTACATAAAAGGAGGGACTGAAGGATCATGAAAGGTACAAGCACCAGCTTTGCATATGGTACTTATAGCCAGGAGAAGGCTTGATTTGTAGCTGCCTCATCCAGAAGACATTTTGAATGAAAACTCTTGAGAGAGAGCTTAATTAAGGAATTATTCATTCCTATGGGACTTTTAGGTTATGGGGTATTAGTGATAGAAGGGTCGTGGATTATTATTCTGCAAGGAGAGAAGCATCTGTTTGGAGGATCCTGTTTCTGTCATGACACCACAGCATCTTTAAGAAGGCTCGCTTGGACAACAGAGAAGAATTTTAAAAGGAGCAATAAAGGCCTTATTTTCAGAACATATGAATATAGAACTGGAGAGGCAGCTAGGTAGTGTAGTGGATAGAGTACTGCACCTGAAGTCAAGATGCCCTCAGTTCAAATCCTTCCTCAGATACTTAATAGCTACTTAATAGCTTTACAGATGTGTGATCCTGAGCAAGTCACTTAATCTCTGTCTGCCTCAGTTTCCTCAACTGTAAAATTGGGACAACAAAAGCACCTACATCGCAGAATTGTTATGAGGATAGAATGAGATAATATTTGCAAAGCGTTAATATAGTGCCTGGCATTTTCAGCTGGTTCTGACTCTTCATGAGCCCATTTGGGGTTTTCTTGGCAGAGATACTGGACTGGTTTGCCACTTCCTTGTCCAGCTCATTTTACTGATGAGGAAACTGAGGCAAAGAGGGTGAAATTACTTGCCCAAGGTCACATAGCTAGTAAGTGTCTGAGGCCAAATTTGAACTCAGGAAAAGAAGTCTTCCTGGCTCCAGGCCTCACACCCTATCCTCTGTACCACCTAGCTACATATAGTGGGTGCTATATAAATACTTCTTGGTTTCACCTCTCAGCCACCCAGCATCATTAACTGATAAGACCTCTGTACAATCAACTATTTCTTCCACTGTGGTAAGAGCAGTATTTCCTAGGACTTACCGTAGAGACTGAGCTAGCTTTTCCTTGAACCCCATACTACACAGGCTAGACTAGTTTTTCTTTTAAAAAGTATTGAAACGGGGCAGCTAGGTGGCGCAGTGGATAGAGCACCGGCCCTGGAGTCAGGAGTACCTGAGTTCAAATCCGGCCTCAGACACTTAACACTTACTAGCTGTGTGACCCTGGGCAAGTCACTTAACCCCAATTGCCTCACTAAAAAATTTGAAAGAAAAAAAAAGTATTGAAACCACCCTCAGGAAATTAAGACTTAATCTGCTGGTTGGTTGATAGCTTCCTAGTGAATTCAGGACATAAGGAGCCACTGGGCTCTTCCTTCAGGCTTCTGACTAACATGTCTATCCTAGGCACAGGGAAGCAAAATCTAGCTAAGTCAATGCTGTATCCTTGCTAGATGTCCTTTTCATGCTAAAGCTTAGTAATCCTTTTGTTAACTGTTAGACTATAAAAGAGAGATGGTGAGTAACAGAAACCAGCATGAGACACTATTGAACTAAACCCTAGGCTTGCTGATGGAAAAAAGTGCAAAGAAACTTAGCCAGGGGCCCCACAGTGGGCCTTTAGGTGAGTACTAGAAGGGAAATCCCATTAATTACAGAGCCATAGATCCTTCACCCTGATTCCAATATCTCCTTCTCTGTCCGCTGACTTGTTCCTCAATAAGTAGTGGAGATAATAGTGGTAGAGTACATGGGGTATGCTGTTCTTCTCCCAATGCCAATAGGGTAAGAGCCTTTTTGAATTGCATCATATAAGGATCATAGAGCTAGAATTGGAAGGGATCTCAGAGACCATCTAATCCAACACCCTCACGTTACAGATGAAGAAACTGAGGCCCAGGTTTTCCCATGGTCACACAAGTAATAAATTGAAAAATTAAGATTCAAATCCATGGGGTTTTTTTACTACAAATCTAATACTCTTTCTACTATGTGACTCTGGCATAACCAGGGTAAACTATTGATAAAATATTTAACTTACCTGAAACACTAAATAAATACTAATGTGTTATAGTAACACCTCATCTATCTGGATCTGTGCAGTACAGAAGTCTCACCTATTTGGAACACAAGCACAGTTAACAGTCAAAATATATCACTCCACATAGTAAAGGGAGCACTTTACACAGAAGTGAATCGCTCAAACTCTTACTAAGAGTCTATTTACTCTTATTCTAACCTCAATACTATCTAGGTGATCAGGTTTCTAAGCCCAAAGTTGATCAGAAGCAGTAAATTAGAAGTGAAGAAAGAGGCTGCTACTGGCAATTTCATTGACAGATAAGGGAACTGGGTAGAGCCAAGATGACAGAGTAGAGGTAGGAGCTCAGATGAACTCTTCCAACATTCCTCTAAACAACTTTAAAACAATGCCTTAAATCGAATTCTTGAGCAGCAAAGCCAATAAAAGGTCATGGTGAGACATTTTTTCCAGCCCAGGACAACTTAGGAGTCAGTAGGAAAGATCTGTGATACTGGAGTGGGGGTTGGCCTGGAGTGTGGTACATGCCACTACAAGAAGCAACAGCAGGTATTGGAAGCTACTGCAATAGTGGCAGCTCTCAGCCCACACATGGTAAGTGGGGTGAGAGGATCAGACAACCAGTGAGAAAGAGATTACAGGTTATCCTTTGCCAGTGCTGGGTTCAGGACCCTGTTGCATTGCCCATAGGCAGTTCTGAGTCACAGTTCCAGGCAGAAAAGAATGTTGTGGTCACTCATAAGGGAGTAGGGACTCTGGTCAGTTCCAAGGCAGAAAGGAGCACTAGTTCCAGGGCCAAGAGGAGTGCTAGCCCGGGTGGATATAGGGAAACAAGGTTCTTTCCTGGGTAAAACCAGAACACAGGCCAGGAGAGCAGTGACCATACCTCTCCTTAGATCATACCACCTTGGAAGAACCCCAAATTCACAAACCCCCAGAACTAACTCTGAGAACAGCAGCATAAAAAAAACCTGAAGCTTGGGACAGTTCCTCCTCCACCATGGGAATAGAGCCCAACTTTAACATAAAGTTAAGAGTCAAGAAATAGGCTGGGGGAAATGAGCAAATAACAACAAAAGAACCTGACCATAAAAAGCAACTCTGGTGCTAGAGAAGGTCATGACACAAACTCAGAAGAAGACAGCAATGTCAAAACAGCTACAAGCAGAGCCTCAAAAAAGAAAAAGTGAATTGGACACAAACCCAACAAAAATTCCTGGAAGAGCTCAAAATGGATTTTAAGATAAGAGGTAGAGGCAAATTTGGGGAAAGAATTGAGAGTGGTGCAAGAAAATTATAAAGAGAGTCAACCCTTTGGTAAAAGAGACAGGTAAGAGAACTAACAGTTGACAGCAAAGATTGGGGGAGGAAGAAGAGGGAGGAAAGAATGGAAATTAAAAACTCTAAAAAGTATTTCTAAGAACTCAAAATCCACAGTCTTCTGATACCTCTTATTAGAGGAATAGATAATAGGCTGTTTGGATATTACTGCTTTTATGAAAGAATTCATAATTAGATGATCATAATTATATATAATTCATAACTAAAAACATATGAAATATGTTTATAAGGTTTCTCTCCAAGAAAGGATGGTTAGAACACAACCTACTTTTTCTTTTTTAAACAGGACTGGGAAATGTATAACATCTATAGCATCATAGAGTCAGAGTTAAAAGGGACCTCTGAGATTATTTCAACTCCTTCATTTTACAAATGAGGAAACTGAGGCCCAGGGAGGCTAAGTATCCTACAGCCAAGGTCACGGAGGTAATAACAGCATCCTAATCAAAAGGAAGAATTGCAAGCAAGTATTATGGCATCACCAGGAGGGCTGCAGTCCCCAAGGAAAAATCTGTTATCTAGAGCTTCATTCATAGGATCACATATCTAGAATTAGAAGGGACTTTAGAGGTCATCTAGTCCAATCCCCACTATTTTACAAATGGTGGGGCTGAGGCCCCAAGAAGTAAAGTGAATTAATTACCCAAGGTGATACATGTAGTGAGTGGCAGAGTTAGGATTCAAACAAAAATCATCTAACTCCAAATCCAATGTCTCTTCCACTATACCCTTCCCAACCATGGAAACCTAACATGCCATAAAGTATATTAAAAATGTCTCATAAAGTACTATCTCAGTGCCAGTGTTGCCAGTGCTATTATCACAGGAAACATCACAGCTTTCCTCTCTGCAATAACATCTGGACATGGTGTGTTGTCCCTATATGTATTTATAATCTGAAAGTATAATTCAGCATCATCCACTATTTAAATCTTGTTTTAATGTTGCTTAAGGAAACAGTGAAACTCACCAAGCAAGAGATGAGAGAGATCATGGAAGAGGAAATGAAGAGAGAAAACAAGGCTGCTGAACAGCGCATGGTCCATCGAATCCAGAAGATCCTGAAGGAGTGCCATGATGAAAAGCTCCGAGATATAGAAAAAGTCAGAGCTGAAGAACAACAAATAGCTATTGAACTACTGAATAACCAGATGAGGTACTCTTCAATATTCCCAGGCAACCCTACCCCCCCCCCTTCCACATCTTAATCCTAAACCCTTCTAAGTACGTGATGAAAGACTTTTTGTTGAGGTTTCCCTAAGTGACTCCTGTTTCAGAAATGATCACCATGGGATAATGTGGTGAATAACTCCCTCTATTAATACAGGTTGGTACATTCTTTGCCACTTACATCAGAGGTCAGCAGAATACTGGCTCAAAGGCCAAACCTTGGCAAGCTAAGAATGGCTTTTATATTTTTAAAGTTTTATTGTATATAAAAGTCTAAAAGATTATTCCTAATTTACAGCTTTAAAACAAACAAATAAATGGGCCAGATTTGGCCCTGGGGGTTAGTTTGCTGATCCCTGTTTTTAGAAAGTTGTCCACACCACAGAAATGTTAAATGACTTGCCAGAAGGGGTCACACAAGGTAGTGTGTATCAGAGTTGAGACTTGAACTTCGTTCCTCCTGGCTTTGAAGCTGACTCTGCTATGCCAAACTTCCTCTCACATCTTGTATTTATTCTTTTAATGTGTATTCTATAATCATTTACGTTGTTGTCTCACCCACTAGAATGTAAGCTTCTCGCAAGGGGGGAATTGTTTCATTCTTTGTATTTGTACTCCAAGCACCTAGCCCAGTGGGTGGCATATAGGAGTCACTGAATCTGTGCTTTGCTCATTGTTGATGGATGGGTTGATTATTGATTGATTGATAACCTCCTAATGGTCCAAACTTGTGTCATTATTTTTAGGAAGAATGAGGAGAAAATTGTGGAATTTGGGATTCTCTCTCATCAGAAACTTGAAAAAAATGTAAAAGAAGTGGCCAGAGCCACGGAGTACCAGCTGAGCATTGCTTTTAACCTCAGCCAAAAAAAGAAGGAAGAAGAAGCTGACGAAGTGCTGAAGGAACTGGAGAACCTTCACAAGGCTGCCATCAAACAAGTTTCCAAAAAGCTGACCCTCACTGAAGGCCAGTTGCAGGAGAAGACTGAGCAGCTGGAGAACATGACCCACTGGAAGGACTTCCTAGAGGAGGAGCTCCTGGAGACCCGGGAGGCATTTCAGAAATACATCAATTCTACGTTTCCTATGCTTGCACCAGGGCAGGCAGATTTTATTCTACCCCTAAGAAAGAAACCACCCAGTGAAATAGAAGAATACATCGAAGCCAGTGTCAAACAACAATTCAGTCAAGATTGCCCTGAAAAGCCAATTGTTGTTCTGGACACCCAATAAATTCATTCGATGAGCCTTCCTCTGGTACCTCTTAGGTTAGGCAACCAAGTGACCCAATACTTGTAGCAGTAGACTTGGAATCAGGAAGACCTGATTTCAGAGGCTGCCCCAGCAGCCATCTGCTAGAGGTTAGACCCTGGTCAGTCATTCAACAAGCATCTATTAAATACCTACTGTGTGCCAAGCACTGTGGTAAGCATTGGAGGTAACAAAGAAAGGGAAGAAAACAGTCCCTGTCTTAGAGGAAGGTACATTCTAATCAAGGAGGCAACATGGAAATAACTAGATAATGTGTAAGATGTATACAGAATAGATGGTGGTAATCTTAAAGGAGGAAAGCATTAATAGGTCAGAGGACTGTTTAAGGCCTCCTGTAGAAGGTGGGATTTGAGCCTCTGAGCCTTGAAAAAAGTGTAAGGATAAGTGAGGGTTAAATCATAACATAGCACAGTTTTAGGGAGTAGTTTTGTCTAATTCCTCTGCTACTTTTAGGAACAGGTGCACATACTTGAATCAAAAGTAAACAGATTGTTCTGTTAATGTTATGTCAACATTATTGATGCCCCTAGGTCATGATAAACTTACCAGTGACGAAATAATGGGAAGTAGTTATATTGAGATAAGTTCTGGGAAATCGTTGTATTCAAAGAAGTTCTAAGAAATTGGGGTATTATGCACAAGTTGTTTTAGACACCTACAGAAGCTATTCTTTTATCTGTATTTTTTTTTTAAAGAGCATTGTTTTGGATTGTCATCTCTTCCACAAACTACCTATATGCACGAATAGTCTCTGGATGCTCCTATTTTCCTCTTTCCATAAACTCTCTATTATTTCAAAGACTGTCTCCACATTGGTTCATTTCAACCTAAAAGAAAAAGATGGAGGTAAAGGGTCAGAGCATTCCAGGCATAATCACACTGAGCTGAAAGGGTGTTGAATACAGGGTTGGCAATAGACCCTGTGTGTCACCATAGAACAAGCCTGGCTAATTATGGGGAAGTTTGTCTCCAGAGGGTTGGTTACCAAGTGATTAGAGAAAGGGAAAGTAAGGGAATAAGCATTTATATAATGCCTACTATGTGCCAGGCAATGTGCTAAATGCTTTACAAATATTATCTCAATTAATTAGTCTGGTCACTACTGTCGAAAATTAAATATAGTTTTATTGCCTGTCTCCTACAAAAAATAAACAGATCAGAGAAATTAATTTTATAATATCTCCTACAATTCGTTTCCATACCTGTCCTCCTATCAAAAAAAAGATCAGAGAACATAATATAACAGATCAGAGACAGACAGGAAAAACATAATCCCAGTTTATTTGTCCCAAGAAGAAACAAACATGATCATGTGGAGACCCCTTCCTAAGAAGGACTCCCCCTTTCTGAGGATATTTTTTGTTCATTTGTTACAGGGTGTTGTCAGTTTCATTAGCATGATACAAATCAACCCAAAAGCAAATACTATAACAAGAATGCATGTAATGCAAAGCAGTTTTAACAATTTCAGTTATAACAAGTATGGAAGAAATATGGAAGCACCATGATAAGATTACAGGATTCCAAAAAGGAGTTTGGCAAGAATGAGGACACCCAGATGTCCCCGTAAGATAGGGATTTACTATCCTGAGGAAAGAAGTCAACAGGTAGGGAGTTTTATCTGCTAGCTATCTGGGTTCAGTTTGGAGTACAGTTGAAGGACATTCTCCTTTTATTAACTCAGAGTTTCATAAAAAATACTTTTGGATAATAAGGTACCTCCATCAAATCCAGGTGATCCATACATTCATATTAACACTACATATCATGAAACCCTGATAAAACCAGGAATCTTTTGGATTATTTAAATTAGATAATGATATGATTAAAGGCAACATGATAATAACAAACCTGCCTTGGAGTAAAGAAGCCCTAGGGTCAAGTTCCACCTTTGACACATAGCAGCTGAATGGCCTTAAGACTGTTAGTTACAGGAATAATTACAGATTCACATTGGTAGAGAGAATTTCTACATACATGATGACATGATAGCCAACAAATATTTCAGTGCCTAATATGTGCCAAGAACTGTGCTGTGATAGATACCTTACTACCCCCCACAAATATATGAAATATTATATAATATATAGTCTCACACTGATAGAATGCTTTAGTCACAAAGTATTTTATATGTGTAATTTAATTTTCATAACAACTCTGTGACATAGGCAGTGCAAGCACGTATAACATCCTCTTTTTACATATAAGGAGACTGAAAACCATAAGATTATTAGCAGCAATGAGAGGAATAAGAATAATACATTTTGGGGGTAGCTAGGTGGTGCAGTGGATAAATCACCAGCTCTGGATTCAGGAGGACCTGAGTTCAAATTCAACGTCAGACACTTGACACTTAACTAGCTGTGTGACCCTGGGCAAGTCACTTAATCCTCATTTCCCCGCCCAAAAAAAAAAAAAAAAAGAATACATTTCTTTGACATTGAAGGTTTTCTTTTGTGCTTTCTTCAAAATAGCCTCTCGAGGTAAATAGTACACTGTTATTATCCCCATCTTACTTAGGAAACTAAAGTTTAGAGGATGAATGCTTTGCCTACGGTAGTTATATCAGAATAGGGATTCAAACTAATAATAGCTAGCATCGGCACTTTAAGGTTTGCAAAGTACCTTACACATTACATCATCTGATCTTCACAAGAACCCTGGGAGGTGAGTGCTATTATTGTCCCCATTTTACAGATGAGGAAATGAAAACTAAGAGAAGTTAAATTATTTGCCCTAGGTCACATAGTTAAATGTCTGAGGTAGGATTTGAATTCAGGACTTCCTGACTCTAAGACCAATACTCTATATCCTTGACTATAATATCTAGGTTCCCAAATTCAACTCTCTTTCTCACTCCAGTTTTTCTCACCTGCAATCCACCTCCTAATGCACAATTTTTCTCACTATATTATATCCCTCTCCTTTGCTCCTTCTTTTCCTACACAGAAGCCCAAGTCTCCCCCCTCCAAAAAATACTATTACTTTGACCCTGCCAGCCCATCAGTCTATCTTCTTATTTCCATCAGTCTATCTTCTTATTTCTCTTCTCCCCTTCAAATCCAAATTTCTAAAAATTGATTCTTCCACTGCCTCGCCATCCATGAAACCCCTCCACCCCCTAAATCTGGCTTCCATACCCACTGCTTTCCTTAAATCATTGTTTCCATCCAATGGCCTTTTTAGAAGCCTCACCTCATCTTCCTACATCTTTCTGAAGCATTTGTTATTTCATCATCATTACTTAGCTATTTACACAGTCTCCCCATAACTTGCTCTGTAAAAATGGGCAGGGGCCAAAGAGTAAGATGCTTGCTACACACATCATTGGTGTTTTAACATATGTTCATTTTGTTGGACCAAATTGAATTGAATTTTCCCCAGAAATTCCAAAATTCTGCAAGAAGCCTTTCTTGACCTACCTTAATGTTAATACCTTCCCTCTGAGGTCATCTCCAATTTATAACACACATGTATCTGTATATGAATAATATGGATGCATGTATATATATATCTATAGATAGATAGATAGATATCTTGTTCGCACATAACTGTCCTCTCCTCTTTAGACTGTGAGCTTCTTGAAGGAAGAGGCTGCTTTTTTGCCTCTCTGTATCCCCAGTGTTTAGCAGAGGACCTGACACATAGTAGATGCTTAATAAATGCATGTCAAGTTAACTTGAAAATCACACAGGTAGAAAGTATCAAAGAGACTCAAAAGCCAGTCTTCTTACTCTGTCCGGTGTTCTGCCAACTATGTTGTATTCACTTTCCCAAGGACTGCTCTAAATCATTGGGGGACCATGTGACAGAGTAAGGATGATTCAGACATCCTGTGACCACTTCTGGGAAAATAAGTCAAACGCAGGACCCTATTGATGGTGGAATCTTGAAACAAGAGTCCTGGTTGCCCTGATGTTGGTTGCTATATCTTTGACTCAGCAGTCATCCCCTGGCGGCATCTCATCTCATCCAGCCAACTCTTAGAAGGCCAACTCTTAAGGAAGAGGCCAAAACCAGAATTCTCCAAGGAGAAGCAGCTTGTTTCCTTGACTCAAGGTAATTTTTTTGAAGGGGCAATCAATACAAGCATCCTCCCAATGAGCAGGCCTGTGTTCCTGGAAGAGAGGTTTTGCTGAAAAGCAGCATTAAAATAACCAAGATTGTTTTAAAGGCTCTCATTGAGGAGGGAGGTCTTGTCTTAAAACTCAGGGTGAATATTTCACAATGCCATGGCACATTGTAATGGGGCTTTGCTTTCTACTTGTGAAGGGCAGGAGACAGTCCCAGAGTTACACACAAGAAGAGAAAACTGGGTTTGGGACTGTGGCCCCAAAGGCTATACCATAGCCCTTTAGTGGGCTGTGAGTTTTTAGTAAGGGGCACCATGAAATTTTAAATGTTCCATTATTGCAGATAAAAGTAAATGCATAAATAAATTTGCCCAGTATATGTTTTATTTACCTAGCATGTATAGTAAGGTAAGTATATTTGCAAAACAAATAAAATTTGCCCATTACACAAATGTATTAACCTCAAAACATTTCATGCCCTTAACTCACAAAGAACTCAATAAAGATGGCCACTCATATTGCGATGCAGCTGCAGCAGCTAGTCCTACCAACTCTTACCATCATAATGCTAGCACCTTAAACATTGTGTGCCATGAATCCTCATGACAAAGAAGATGGTGTCACGAGCGAAAAATATTTGAGAACCAATGGTGTAGGGCTTCAGCCCATGATCATCCCCCATCTTCTCTCAAACCATTAAATCTCTAGTGTTACTTAATTGGTTAAAAAAAAAATAAAGCAAACAGGATTATCTTTGACTTTTCTCTCTCCCCTCTCAGGGCCAATAAATTCCTGAGTACTATCAATTCTACCTCTTAATCCTTTCATATCTATCCCCTTTTCTAGCCCCACTACCATCCTAGTACCAGGTCTCATTATCACCTGACTCAACTATTGCAATATTCTAATCACTCTTCCTGAGAGGCACTGTGATAAAGCGGAAAGAGCCTTGATTCTTGAGTCAGAGAATTGGAGTTTAAAATCCTGATCTGATGCTTACTACACCTAGTAACTTTGGGCCTAGTAACCTCCCTGTTTTCCTCACCTATAAAATTAGGAGGTTGAACTAGATGGCCTCTAAGCTTCCTTCCAGTTTCAAATCTATGCCCTAAGTCATTTCTCTGCTCAAAATTCTCCAGTGGCTTCCTATTGCCTTTCAGATAAGTTCTTAACTCCTTTGCCTGATCCTCAAGGCATACCTGGTGCGGTGCTACCTTTCTAGACTTTTCTCCTATCACTGTCCTCTATACCCTCTATCCCACAGCCAAAATGGACCACTCTTTGTCCCTTGAACACTTCCTGCATACTCCCCTACCTCCGTGACTTTAATCTGTCAGTCCCTATTCCTTCATTGTCATTTCTCTTTTCTTTGCCTGCTGAATTGCTACCTGTTTTTTAAAGCCCAGTTCATGGATGGATTTGGAGTCAGAAGACTAGGTGAAATTTTTTTTCACTGAACTTAGACCTTCAGTGAAGTAACTTGCCAAGATTCTGATTTTTAAAAACATATCAGAGGGATAGCTAGGTGGTGCAGTGGATAGAGCACCGGCCCTGGAGTCAGGAGAACCTGAGTTGAAATCTGGCCTCAGACACTTAACACTTACTAGCTGTGTGACCCTGGGCAAGTCACTTAACCCCGATTGCCTCAAAATATATATATATATATATATCAGATAGCTGCCCTGTTGATGATCAGCACCTTCGTTTGTGACCCACACTGCAACAAGTACGGTGATTCTAGAGAAAATGAAATCTAACCCCAAATCTCGAGGCCATAGTATTTTATGATTGGAAATCCCTGATTATATAGGATTTATCATTATAAATTAAATGTTATATTACACTATATATATTAAATCCCTTATGACTGGCATCCCCTGAACATGAAATGGAATGCAGAAAGAAGTAGCACTTAGCTTGTGGTCCAGGCAAGATTGATGAAATCCTGCGGTCAGCCTAGTTATGGAAGGTTGATGCATTTTTGAAGTATTTATCCTCCAGTCACCAGCCAGAACAGCTGTGCTTCAAGATTCATTCCATTATTGGGTAGATTATCACGTGATGGTGGTGGGGAGGGAGTAGTGTGTATCTTGGGAAGATCTATGCCCATTGGTGGCCCTAGTGGCCAGAATTATGCTTTTAAATTAGACAGGTGCTGAGATACTAATCATTAAACTGATGGGGGTGGGGAGGGATAGTCTCTCACAAGCAACATGATTTAATTCATAGGACCATAGATTTAGAGCTAGAAGGGACTGTACGAGTACATCTAGTCCAGTCTGTTAATTTTATACATGAAGAAACGGAGGCCTATAGAAGTAAATTTTCCCAAGATCATACAGTTAGGAAGTGGCTAAGCTAGGACCGAGAGCCAGGTCTCATGATTCAAAGTTCAGGGTTCTTTCTACTCTTCTGTGATCAACCAGATTTGCTTTAAGCACACACACACTGGATTTAATTTTGAGAAGAAGCCTGACTTAGCAACATAAAGGAAAAGAGTAATCACTCTTTTAGGAAAACCTCATGATCTGACCTTGAAGAATTTGAGGATGTAATTGCAAGGGACCTTTTATAGGAGATAACTATTCAGGTATGAATTGAACTAGAAAAACTCCAAGCTTCCTTATAGCTCTGAGAGTCTGTGATTCTTTGCTATTAGTCTTAGAACTAACTGTAGCCTCAATATTCATCTATAAGAGAGAGAAAGGCATGCTCATGTTTCATTTGGACAGACAGGCCTAGAATGTGCCTCATGATTGCAGTATTTTCTCAAAATGTTATTTAATTTCCAGAGTTGTATTGTCTGTAAATGATGAAGGAAAGAGAGAAATGACAGAAAAGTCCTGAAATAATGTATTTAAAATGAAAGAGGTCTTTTTTTTGTTTTTGTTTTTTAAGCTCAGAGAACAAAGATAATAGAGCATTATACGTTTCACATTTAATTACACTTAATTTGGAGAGGATCTGAGCTGCAGTGACCCACTTCTAGCCACTAGCTATTGTATGAACCTACAGATAACTAATTAGGAAAAGCAAATTTATTTCCTCCCACCCCAAACTCATTACAGTTAATATCTTCAGACTTTTGGGTTGTCTGCATTTAGAGAATAGAGATAGAAGAGGTCAGCTGATCTGTGCCCTTCATTTTACAGATGAGGTAACTGAGGCCTAGAAAAGTTAAGTGACTTGCCCAAGGTCACCAGTAAATGAGAGAAGCAAGATTTGAATACAGGCCCTCTGACATCAGAAGTAATGATTTTCCACTGTACCATCATTAGGTATAAATTATGGCCTTTCTACTCTTAAGTAGCATTTACAACTGATATAGTGCAAATGGGTAAAAATTGTTCTTAGTTTAGTTTCAACCTTAGAAGGATAAGGTTCATTAATTGCATCAGCTAATGAATTTTTCAAATGATTTTACTATAATATTCCCATCTATTCAAATGCGCTTTAAACATAAAGAATTACAAGCAGATATTATAGTTTTACTTTGAAATAAAAAACTTTCAATGTACTGCATCAGGTGATGCTGCTTGGTCATTTGAGCCATTTTTAAATCTTGATCCTTTTAATTAAACGTTTTGGGGTAGGAGGGGAGAGGTTGATGCAGACCTGTGATTTCATCCTTGTAGGGAATCTCCTGGCTTGGAAACAAATTATTTTATGAAATACCTGCTGCCTTCTGATGAAACAATTCATTTAAGTCATTTTGAAACAGGCAGTTTCCTTAAAGGAAAATTCTTTTATTTTGCCTTCTAAGTTGGACATCATCATCACTAGCATTTATATAGCATTTTAAAGCTTGCAAAGTGTTTTATAGATATTATTTTATCCTAACAACATTTGGAATTAGGTCCTAGTATTATCCCCATTTTACAGATGAGAAAACTGAGGGGGATAGAGGTTAAGCGAGTTGCCCAGGACCATAAATAAGTGTGTGAGGCAGGATTAGAAAGTACTGAAAGCATTGGAATTATTGGAATGATGCCACCTACTGGAGACTTGCTGTGGGAAAGCTCCACCATGAGGAAAATGCCTCAGAGGCATTGTGGCTTTTCCTTGGCGTCAGGAAATGACATTTACTCATGGGTGCTGTCTATCAAGGCTACCAGCCAATCAACTTGAGGAGACTCCTATTTTCTGGGAGGAGACAGGAAGGAGAAGAGGGAGCCTGTGCGGAGAGCTCTTGCGCTTTTGGGTTCCTGACTTGATGGTGGTGGTGGTGGCAGAGGACTTCACAGGAAATTTGAGGAAAGATAGGAATGCCAGGCTGTTGGAATTCTGTTCTCAATCTTTTTCTTTCTATTTTCCAATAAACCCTTAAAAACCTAAACTTGTTTTATCAGTGATTTTAGTCAGTTTCCCCCAAAACTGGGGGAACAGATTAGAATCCACATTTAGAATCTTAAATTACACAAGGTTATGATATCACTTTAACTTGTAACGATTGGAATGACGCCACCTGCTGGATACTTACTGTAGAAGAGTTCTGCCCATGAAGGGAAGGTCTTTGAGGGCAAGACCAGGAGTCAGGAAGTGACGCGGGCTAGTGGGAGGAGGAAGGAAGAGACTGGCGCTCAGTCTCTCTCTCTTGCCTGAGGACGCTGGCGGAGAAGGGAGCTAGAAATGTGCTCTCCCTTTAATAGATAGGAATCTAGGCCTTTCTCTCTCTCTTTACCAAATTCTTATTCTCCTTAATAAATGCTTAAAAGTCTAACTCTTGCTAAAGCTTATAATTTATTGGCGACCACTCATTAGATATTTTAGACAGACTAGCTAGAATTTTAGCCCTTAACAGATGGCTGACCACGAAGAGGAAAGCTAAACCTCAGTCTTCTGATCTTCTGGTTGGGTAAGAAATTTCCCCTACCCTAACCTTTTAAATCTTAAGTACTGCTGAATTGCCAGGTGTTTTCCCTTTAAATTTTTTCGAATGGACCTTTTAAACTCCCTAATTACCCTATTTTTGATTTTAGTCTGTTTAACCAGACAAATGGGAGATAAGATCATGTTAATGCTTTGTTTTTGTGGATTTTCTATTTTTCTTTTATTTTTGTTAAAAGAGCCAGCAACTTACTCACACAAGGAAATATCTCTCCCTCTCCCAACCATGCTTTTTCAGAGAAACCTGAAGAGATTCCCTCAGCTTTTCCCAGTTCTAACAGTAATTGTTGCTTTAATTTTGCATGCCTGGAGGCAATGACCCACCCTCTAGAAGCTTTTAATCCCCTAGCACCTGGAGGCAAAGTGGGGGAAGAGGAATCCAGGCCTGAGTTCAAAATCAAGTCTGATTCAAATTGCTCTGGTCCCTCCCCTCCTCTCCAGACCCCACCCTCTACTCCTCCTATGGCCAAGCCCATAGCTTCCCCTGCCTGGGAAGTCCAGAGATCTGATGTGCATGCTCAACTTTTTCTACCTGCATTTGCAGCTTCAGGCTCAGCCCTTCCCCCGGCCTGGCTGTGCTTTTGAGACAATCTTAGAAAACTCTTTAAATTCCAGATATGCTCGTTTTGTTCATAATTTTGCTAACCTGCTTTTGTCTTTAATTAGTAATCTTATAAAGCATTTGTATGGTGAAAAGCCCGACAGACAATATAGAGGGGTTAAAGAAGAAAAACTTAAGCTGAATAAGAATGACAACCATCAACATAGTTCAAGACTCTGCTTCTTTTGCCATGGAAGGGTATATATTTTACAGAAATGTAGAAGTCAGCAGCAAGGTATTGATATGAGTATTGGGGATTTTAGATATCGGAATCAAGAGTGTTCTGAATTCACTCAGATTATTAATGTCAGTTCAGAGGTTACATAGGATTTCTATGCTATTACATATACATTTTGGAATTAATGGTATAGGTTTATTTTCATAGAGATTTTAATGCTTTTGAGATTGTGTCTTATACTTAGTTTCTAAAACAAGGAGAATATTTGTAAAAGCTTTTTATAGTCATGCGATCAAGTTTATATTTTGTAATACTCTTATTAATATTAAGTTCATATTCATTTAGATTTCCCTAGTTTGAATTTCATTGTCTTTTATTATTCCACGTGTATTTTCTTCTATTCATTCATCTATCTAATTTTGAAACATGGTTTTGATTTCATAATACAATGTTAATTCTAGGAGTGTTGTGCTCCCATATTCTGAGTTATTTGTTTTTGCTATTTTTTCTCAACTGATTATTTGATCAAATTCTTTAAAGCATTTCCCTGGCAAATTGTTTGCCATGGCAAGTGTAAATTGATTCTAGAAGTATTATTTTTGATAAGCATATTCCAAAAAAAAAAAAAAAAGAGAGGAACATTTGTAAAAGTTGTCTTTGAGATTGTGTTATGCTTTAACTTGTATTTAAATATGTTCTGATTTTTCACAAAAGTAATTGTATACTAAGTAAAAAAAAGGGGTATTATTTGAAATTGTTGCATAATTATATATTTTGAGTCAAGACGTATTCGCATTTTTTGCAATCATTTATTATCCTCAATTTTTAAATCCATATGAGACTTGGATTATGGGAACTTATCATTTAAGACATTAATTGCCTTTATTCTGAGTTATCAGATGCCAGTTGGCCAAGATGCCATCCAATCACAAGAGGAATACATGCAAGAGCAGACACTGAACTGTCACATGAGGGGAGACATGCATGAAGTCAAGGTATGGCCGAGGGAACGGCTTTTGACTAATGTTGAGGTTGGATTCTCTTGGTTTAATATTTTATTTTATTTTTCCCCACAATATTGTACAGATGGCTGGAAGTATTCATCCCACCCATCTCACTTCTATACCTGGCTTCTATGCTCCCTCCTATATGCCTGATGCCATGGACATCTCAATCCCATGCATCTGATTAAGTCAGACTCAGTTTCCTCCAATATGTTCGGTGGCATGGACATATATTCCATCCACCTATTTTAAGCCTGGCATACTGCATGGACAGTACATATTGCTCAAGTGTGGGAATGCTCATATCCCATCATTTCTCTGTTCTTTTATGGTAACCCCCATAATTATCTCAGGTGTCATGATAAATACAGTGTTGAATTTGGCCTTGACACCTGTTACCAATTATATTAGATTTTTAAATTTCTCATAATGGCATGAGGATAATTAGGCAGATGATGCAAAAAGTGATAAAACAAAGATAAAAATTATTTTTATTAATTAATATTGCAGCAATTGTCTTCTTAATTACCCTCCATAAGGGGGGGACTATAATAATAATATAATTTTAAAGAATGGTTCAATTTTGTTTTATTATATGTTTCATGTGTAACAACTAAGATTCTGAATTCCCTTAGACATGTTTTTGAGAACTTTCATTGTTTGATTTTGATTATTGACAAAGCTATTTTAAAGTTGTGTTAAGCTCAATTTTGTAGGAAATTTTCCTGGCTGATTACCAGCATCTACACATCAACCCCTGAAAAGACTTCCATTCCACGACTACACCTAGAGGACATCTGAGAAAAGACTTTCAGAGACTTTAAATGAACAGTTTTGATTTGTTGTTTTTGTTGTTTTTTTTTCTCTTTCTGTTATAATATACACATCTGTAACATGTATTCTCTGCAGAGGCCCTCCTTTGCAAGACTAATGTCAAAGCGTCGGTTCATGAGGACAAAAAAAAAAAAATCGCCCCTCTGGACAAAACTTTCCTCTCTTCCTTTTCTATACTGTTGTTCACATATTATTAGTTAGCAATAGTTATTATATTGTTTTTACTGTTCCATCAAGGAAACATTTTGTTTCTTGAGGAACAACAGGGGGGACTGTAACGATTGGAATGACGCCACCTGCTGGATACTTACTGTAGAAGAGTTCTGCCCATGAAGGGAAGGTCTTTGAGGGCAAGACCAGGAGTCAGGAAGTGACGCGGGCTAGTGGGAGGAGGAAGGAAGAGACTGGCGCTCAGTCTCGCTCTCTTTTCCTCTGGACTCTGGTGGAGAAGGGAGCTAGAAATGTGCTCTCCCTTTAATAGATAGGAATCTAGGCCTTTCTCTCTCTCTTTACCAAATTCTTATTCTCCTTAATAAATGCTTAAAAGTCTAACTCTTGCTAAAGCTTATAATTTATTGGCGACCACTCATTAGATATTTTAGACAGACTAGCTAGAATTTTAGCCCTTAACAAACTGAAACCTTAGGCTGTGAGTTAGGTCCAATTTCTCAGGATCTCCATTAGTTGGAAATAATCTCAAAGTTTAATAAAATGCTAATGACATTTTAAAATGATGACATAATGTGTTTTTGAAGACTCTTCTTTAAAATACCATTAACCAAGTTCTTTTATCACTCTATAAATAAATGTGTTTAAGAAGCAATTAAAAAATGATGTAATTCCCCCCATATCTCTCTAAATTAGTATTTTATTCCCCTTTGCAAAAAAAAAAATGCTAAGCATGACAGAATGCTTTCTGAGTAACTGGAACTTAAAAGAACAAATTCGTGTTCTGGGTCAAAGATCAAACACACAGGGTGTGGCCCAAGCCAAATTAAAATATAATTGAGAAGTATTTAACTGAATAAGCAAAAATACAACAAAATATAGATAATGTTAATATGTGGTTTTCTAAGTCAATATGTGACTCACAGGGATCCTTGTGTATGGTTTAGTGATCCCTATTTCTGTTTGAGTTTGACACCACTGGTTTGGGTATTGATAAATTTTTCATAAAAACTGAAGCCATGATGATGATTAGAACCAGGGTCAAAAGTAGCATGGGTTGCACTTAACCCCAATTGCCTCACCAAAAAAAAAAAAAAAAAGTAGCATGGGTTAGTAGAAGATACACGGATTTAGAATCAGAAGACAAGGTTGTGAATTCTGGTCTTGTTACTTGTTATCTCTGTATCCTTGGGCAAGTCACTAACCTCCTGGGTCTCGGTTTCCTCTTCAGTAAAATGAGGTGATTGGACTAGATGATGTCTCAGGTATCTCTCATTGCTGAAACCCTATGATCCATGCCTAGGTCACCATGGTTTTGTACCAACATTGGATTCTGATGTCACTTTGCCTCTCTAAAGCATCCTTCCTTCCAGTCCTAACCCTGCCAACCCGCCTTCCCAACTCATACATACCCCCCAAGCCCTTCTTCCATTTTCACCTTAGAGTAGATGTTCCTTTGGTGACCCACCTCAGGGAATGGGGACACAATTACAGGGTGATACTATGAAAAGGATATTAATAATAATAATAATAAAAACATGTGTACTTGTGGAGGAGTTTGCCTTAACAAAGAGAAAGGTCACCTCTTCATAAGGAACAAGGGTGAAGGAGGAGATAGTGAACAGGAAGATGTCTGAGTGATATGACATGAAGAAGAAGGAAGAAGAGGGAGATCTTAGGGAATGGTCTTCATTTTTTTCAGTGCATTATGAGGCCAGGTCCTCAGCTGAAAGGGAAAGGGAGGAGGTGCTATGACAGGCTTGAGAAGGGGTGAAAAGGTATGAATGGTTGCTGTGGTGAATGGAACAGCAAAGCTATTAGGGAGCTATGAAAAGATTGTCTTTTTGTGGTGAGGTCCTGGTTAAGATCATTTAACATAAATTTGTCATGGGCCTGGTCACCATGGTTTCATGACTTTCTCCAGCCCATTCAGCTGCACACAACTAGTAACAAAGGTGGTAGATGGTGGAAGTAATTGTGATGATTAAAAAATTCCAAGAGATGTAGTTTCTGGGTAATTTAATCATTTTATCAATAAGGCCAGCACATTTATTAATAAAAGAATGTTTAGGGGCAGCTAGGTGGTGCAATGGATAGAGCACTGGCCCTGGATTCAGGAGGACCTGAATTCAAATCCAACCTCAGACACTTGACACTTACTACCTGTGTGACCCTGGGCAAGTCACTTAACCCCAGTTGCCTCACACAGAAAAAAAAAAGATGTTTATTTAGCTGTCTTTCTTAGACCAAAGACAATCAGCATGGCAGGCTCAAGTTTATATACCCTTAGAAGAGTAGGTGTTCCCTAGAGTGGGAATCAACCCTGATTGGTTAACAATTAATGAGAAAATGAATATTACAATGAGAGGCCAGGCTATGTTACAATGAGAGTCTTGGGGTATGTGACTTGGATCACCCAAATCTTGATCAAAGAGATCAATTTTCATATCACCTATCTGACAAAAGGGAGGATCCTAATTTTCCCAGACTTGTCTGAGAAAACACAATAAGCAGGAATGCATCCATTAGCCCAAACTTAGAATTTCTTTTACTATCTAATTAGATCTTGGGCTGGGTAAATCTCTACCTAAAATTTCCCACACTGATTGGTTTCTGGATAAGGAAGTAGAAAAGGGGGAAAACCTTGGTCCTAATACAGTAATAAGTTATTAAATATGAGAGAAACATTAATGTCTCACATTATCCAGAGTTAGAGTTTGGCAAGGTATGATCCTACACAGGATCAGGGGACAAAGCATTCAATTGTAGAAATTAACTGATTCGCCAAGGCTTTGAAAAAGGGAAGGAAGGATCCTGTGTAAACAATGCAGGGGTGTTTGCCAGGAAAACCACTGAAAAGAAAACACAGAATATCTCCAAGGAACAGTGAGAATTCAAGTCCGACTAAAGCAAAGACTGTAAGAAGAGGACAGGCTAAAATGGCAAGGTGACTGAATTGTGAAGAATTTAGGAGGTCATACTGGGGATTGTAGATTGTATTTGTAAAAAATAAAAAGCACTTAGCACAGTGACCACTATGTAGTAGGTGCTACATAAAAACATATTCCCTTCTTTTCCCACTTATTTGGAAAGAAAGTATGTTAAATAATTAATTTATCCAACATGGCTCAATAAAGACTGACCATAGTAAAACTGCAAGATAATTCAATTAGCCATTACTTCAATCAGTCAATAAACTTGCATTTATTAAATGCCTAGGTGTCAGGCTGATGTTGTTGTTTGTCTTTCATTCTCTAAGAGGACCATGACATTGGGAGGTGATGTCATGACTTGCAGTGAAGTGGATTTAAGTGAGGCAGAGCTGTGGAAAGTCTCCGGCCTCACCTTTCCTCCAGAGCCATCTGGATCCAGTGGCAAGATATATATCAGCTTGATTGGAATGGCCCTGGATATTTGAGGCAATGAGGGTTAAGTGACTTGCTCAGGGTCACACAGCTAGTAAGTGTCAAGTGTCTGAGGCCATATTTGAACTCAGGTCCTCCTGAATCCAGGGCCATTGCTTTAACCACTGGGCAACCTAGCTGCCCCTTGAGCAGGTGTTATTTTGTCATTATATCTGCAGTTCCTAGCACAGTGTAAGTACTTTATAGGCACTTAATAAATGTTTATGAAATTCAATTGAATTGGCTGGGCAGCCCAAAACCAATATAACTAAAGGGAGATCGACAAATTAAAGTCAGTTTATGCCAGGGGCATTGTGAAGCTCAAATGAACTAATAGTTGTAAAGCATTTTGTAAACCTTAAAACATATACATAAACGGCAGCTGTTATCATCATCGCCACCACCACCATCATCACCATCATAATCAGCAGCAGCTTTCAGTCACTAGACCTCCATGTGGTGATGACATCATTCTGTTTTCCACTGCTTTTCTGCTGAGCTCAAGCACTGCTTATAGATCAGTATGTGAACACTTTATAGTTTATCCTGCATTATAAACAATTCCTTAAGTCAAGATAATCAATAAAACAATAAATCAAGGGATTGTAGGGATTCCTGATTTCTGAGGTATAAATGCTCACCCTGAAAATTGAACAATCAGCTCTAGTTAGAGCCAACTCTAGCATTGCTCTGTCTCACACAACTACAATACATCCACAAATAAACTTCAATTTTATGTCATGCTCAAATAAGGGAGAGAGGAGGTAAAGAAATAAAAAAGAATCAAAGAAAGAAGAGAGACAGAAATTAGAGAGAGGCAAAATAAAATAGGGAGAGAGGAGGGCAAATTAGAAAGAATGCTTATAAGTTCAAAGTAAAAAAAGCAGAAAACTTCAGAAGTTCTTAGGAAATAAATATTGAATGAATGATAAACAACTGAGTTAAAAGTATTGGGCTTTGGAGAAACTAAAATAGCTGCCCAGAAGGAGTCCCACCCTGACTTTGTAGTCAGTGAGGGTTGTAGAAGAAGCCTTATGAGAGGGAGAAAGAGGACCCTCACCAAGACAGAGCCACCTCCAGGACCTCCACAGGCCAGGGCTGAGCTGGGCAAACCAGGGTGGTGCCACCTGTGCTTATACAGTTACAGTTATAGCTCAAACTTCTATGATATATCAGGGAAAACACATGATCCAGAAAAAATTATAAACATTGTTCTTCATTGTAAATAAATAAAGCCAGGTCACATTTTCTTGTTATTCCAACATGTGGAAATCAAAAAGAGAAAAATATTCTGGAAGCAGATATGATCAAAACCTCTTTATCCATGTCCAAGGAAGAATGCTTTTATATTAAGCATCGGTATTTGAAACTGATACCCAGAGAGTGAGTATACAGCTCTCTTCATTGCAGTTGGAATCAATGAAATTGAGAATGAAATAGCTGTATATGAATTCATCCATAACTTTGTGGGCTTTTGAGGTAAATATTTCAACAAGTGATTGAATCAGATGCATCTTTTCCAAGATTATGCTGATTGATGTTTGAATTTGAGTGTGCAAAGCATTTCATAAGACTTAACTGGAGCAGATATTCTCATGACAGTCCAGGGTCAATATTGACCCTCAAGAG
Organism: Dromiciops gliroides; assembly: GCF_019393635.1. Classification (NCBI taxonomy): domain Eukaryota; kingdom Metazoa; phylum Chordata; class Mammalia; order Microbiotheria; family Microbiotheriidae; genus Dromiciops; species Dromiciops gliroides. Next base: position 311,367,691 of record NC_057864.1, read on the forward strand.
GGGCAGCTAGATGGCTCAGTGGATAGTGCACCGGCCCTGGAGTCAGGAGTACCTGAGTTCAATTCCAGCCTCAGACACTTAACACTTACTAGCTGTGTGACCCTGGGCAAGTCACTTAACCCCAATTGCCTCACTAAAAATATATATATTTATATATATATTGACCTTCAAGATTTGGAAATGGTGTTTAAACTATTAAAAAAATGAAAGCAATTGGCTGTTTTTTCTTCCCATTTCTCAGCTATCCTTTTCAAAATCCCTAAATACTTTAAAAACCAACACCAGAGGAAAGAGCATTCTGTTTTATTTCTGGTTGGTTAGGTATTCTTTTCTGAACCTCTCAATCATCTTCCTTCAATTTCTACATATTCCATCAGCAAACGAATAATAGTCCCTGTTAACCCAGGGGGGAATTAATGTGAACTAAAGTTGCTGCATACTTCTGGTCCCATGTCCATAAAACAGAGATCCTTGAACTCTTCCATTTTTTTCCTTAACCCTTCCATTTGAAGAGCCTCTTATACGACTTCCTTTTCAATTTAGGATTTTGGCTTAGTTGGAGATAAACTGAACATTCCCCCAGGGCAAGAGGAGATATTAGACCCAGCATTGAGAAACCGGAATAATTCAGCTACTAGTCTCAGGTCACAGATGTATGGCAAATTAAAGAGTGGACTTGTGCTTGGGGTGCTTTTCAGAGTAGGGGGCACTCAGGGGCCCTAGGCTATATAAGACAGGATTTTTTTTTTAATTTTTGCAGGGTAATGAGGGTTAAGTAACTTGCCCAAGGTCTCATAGCTAGTAAGTGTCAAGTGTCTGAGGCTGGATTTGAACTCAGGTCCTCCTGAATCTAAGGCCAGTGCTTTATCCACTGTGCCACCTAGCTTCCCCCTGGCCCTAGGCTATATACCAAGCAAGGAACAAGTTCAGAAACAAGTAGACACTGTAACTCAGACCCCAGGAACAGAGCGGTGTTTTAGCTCCAGTCTTCAGCCTGGGGGCAGCTAGGTGGCCCAGTGGATAAAGCACCAGTCCTGGATTCAGGAGGACCTGAGTTCAAATCTGGCCTCAGACACTTGACACTTAACTAGCTGTGTGACCCTGGGCAAGTCACTTAACCCTCATTGCCCTGCAAAAAAATAAAGAAAAGGAAAAAAGAAACTGAGACTTAGAGAGGTTGAAAGACTTGCCCGGGGTCACACAGAGCAGATGCCACTGCAAGGCCCAGATCCATTGGGCATGCGATAGTTGAGTTTTATCTTTCCAGCTTCTGGCCTCTGGTGAAGTCTTGGCTATAGTGTTATCTCTTCCTCATGAGAAGGGTGGCTTCTGTCATGTTCTTTTAAATTAAAAACTCGAGGCTCTTCATAGCTCTTCCAGAAAAGCAATTGCCCTAACACTCAGTCAGTCAACAAAGCATTTATTAAGCACCTTCTATGGGTCAGGTACTGGGTTAAAGGATACAAAGAAAATAAACAAATCAAAAAATAGTTTTCACTTTCCAAGATCAGGGATGATGGGAAACAACATGGAAAAACCATATGCAAACAAGACATATGCATGAAAATTAGAGATAATCAACAGAAAGAAAGCCCTAGTATTAAGAGGAATTGGGAAGGACTTTTTGTAGACAGTGGGTTTTACATGGGACTTACACTGAGAGCCTCAGATCAATTTGATGAGATCCCTCAACCTAGTGAGCAGCAAGGTATAATGAGCCTTTACTTGGAAGCAACTAAAGGGCTCCTGACCAAGGAGGCAACAACATGTTTCTGAAAGGACGAAGGAGGCTGATGAGTTACAAGATGCTAAGTAGAGGGGGGAGAGGAAAGAGAATTGAATCTTTTTGGAAAAACTGCCCCTCCAAGAATTCCTGAGTTGGAATATCTGGCACCTACTTTCTTCCTCAGGGAAGATCCTAGAGAAGATGATGATCACCAATAGACCACCCTGCTGATGGGCAAAAGCTATACCATAAATGGGTAGAGGGCGAAAGGAGAGGGGAGATACCTGCATGTTACCAATTGGGCAGATTACTCAGACCTTTCAGGCCAATGGGAAAGGGAATGCTTGCCTGGCAGCCCCACCCCAACCCCCAAACATGTGTTTACCTGCCTAGGAACATCATGGGTTAGTTGAATGCTTTACGTGTTTCTGTATCTGCTAATAAATCTTTGACATCTTATGCATTTCTAGGAAAGGGAGTGTGTGAAATAATGGCTTTCCCATGCTCTATAGCCATATTGCACATCTAATGTCCTCTGGGGAGTTGGGGACTCAGTGACCCCAATTATAGCAAACCTAGACACAAGATGTACCTGAGCTTGATTTCAGAGATTTCATAAGAATGTTGTGAAGATTTCCTCCAAAAAACGTGACTCCAGGAATGGGTCAATGAGACAAAGAGGGAGAACAGACCATCATGGGGTTAGATCCTCAGGATCAGATTGGGTCCCTGTGAGCCCACAGTCTTTTTAGGAGATGCAGGGACTTAAGTTACACAGATGTACTTCTTAAGAAAGCTACAATTACAAAAGCCCACCTTTACAAAACAGATAGACTAAGCTGTAGTTATCCACACTCTAAAAGAATTCATTAGAAAAGGAGTCACAACACAAGGTTGGTCACAACAGCAGGTTTGTCACAGCAAGTTACCCTCACACATATAAAATATAATTTAGTTAACAAAAATCTTATTTACCTATTACTTCAGGAATATGCCCTTTGCATAAAGAAAAAAACCCAACTGCATTTGCATATAGTATAATTATTCAAATACTTGTTTAAGAATCTAGTTATTTTTTTAAACCTAGCTTTTTTTTTTATTGTGTAAACAGCACTTTCTGCAATGAAAATGTTGCATGCAATATTTTTTCCAAAGACTCTTTTGCTTGGAGAAGCAATCAAAATTTACAGACTTGGAAGCACTTGAAGCACCAAAAAAAACCTATTTGCATTTTAAATTTTAGTCCCTGTTCTAGTTCTTGGAATAAACATTTTTATTAAAGATGTATAATTTCAATAGTCAACTTAAAAACCCAAACCAGTTTAAAAATCATTTTAATATGATTAAAGCCTGAACCTGTGAAGACTGAACACATAAAATATAGTTGTTAAAAATGGGAAAAAAATAAATTTTGTCTTTTAGAAGTTATAAGAGCGGGGGCAGCTAAGTGGCACAGGGGATAGAGCACCGGCCCTGGAGTCAGGAGGACCTGAGTTCAAATCCAGCCTCAAGACACTTGACACTTACTAGCTGTGTGACCCTGGGCAAGTCACTTAACCCCAATTGCCTCACCAAAAAGAAAAACAAAAAAACACCTTTAAAAAAAATTAAATAAATAAATAAATAAAGGGGCGGCTAAGTGGCGCAGTGGATAAAGCACCGGCCCTGGATTCAGGAATACCTGAGTTAAAATTTTGCCTCAGACACTTGACACTTACTAGCTGTGTAACCCTGGGCAAGTCACTTAACCCCCATTGCCCCGCCAAAAAAAAAAAAAAAAGTTATAAGAGCTACCTGACTCTAAAGTTGATGAGTCTTTCTAACTAATATTTCCTTTTATTCCCCTTCCACTTAGAATCATAGAATGCCAAAACCAGAAGGCACCTTGGAGATCTAATCCAACCTTATTGTTTTCTTTCTTTCACAAATGAAGAAACTGAGGCGTGAAGAAGTCGACTTGTTGAAGGTCACATAAATAGTGGCAGAGCCCTGGCTTTTGGCTCCCAGCCCAATGCTCTCTCTTCTGCTTCTGCTTTATTCATCTCTTCTCTAATCAAGACCTGGAATGATACCTCGTTTGGGGAATGCAGGACTTATAAGCTGCTATTTCCCATCAAGTTAAGGGCTACAAGGGACCCCAGAGTTCATTTAGAACAATCCTCTCATTTTATAGAAGAGGTTTTTGAGGCCCAGACAACTGCAGAGAATTGCTCAAAATCGTCCAGGTATTGTCAGAGCCAGGATTTAAACCCACGGACCAGGGAGAATCAGAGAAAGGAGTTGGAGAGAAAAGGAACGTTGTGAAAGCTAGCCCTGCCACACGTCCCTCTTTTTTTCAAGTACTAAGCCTTTATTAAGTACCTACTGTATGCTAGGCCCTTTCCTTGGCTGTGGAGATTCAAAGACAAAGAATCAGAGATCCAGAGGCCACTGAGCCCAAACATTTCATTTTACACGGAGAAACTGATGCCATAAAAGCTTAAATAACTTTCCCAAAGTCACACATAAATATGCAGAACTTGAAATTTGAACCCAGTTCTTCTGACTCCAAATCCAGCATTCTTTCTTTTTCATTTATTTATATACTTGTTTGTTTGTTTTCTTGATAATAAACATTTTTATTTATAGTTTTGAGTTCCAAATATTATCCCTTATTCCCTCCCTCCCCTCCCCTTTCCCTGAGGCAGTAAGCAATCAGATGTGGGTTATAAATGTGCAATTACCACATGTCCCTTGATTCCCAGTGCTGCACCCCCAGGGATGGTTAAGAGTAGATTTCTTCAATAAGATGACTCTCTTCTTGGTTGAGCTGAGATTTTATTTTGCTCCTGAATCAAAGAGCCCAGTTGACCATCATCTACACTAACCTGTCAGTTTTGTTAAACAGCCTGTTTCAGGTTTGTTTGTTTTGAAAGCTTTAATTATTTAGAAGATTCTTAACATTGGACCAACACTCCCTTCCTATAAATTCTAACATTTAATTGATCCTAGTTCTGTACTCTAGAATCACACAGAATATGTTTAACCCTACTTATACACAAGAACCCTATAAATGCTTGAAGACAAATATCAAGCCTAAGGCATATTTCCTCAGTTTAATTATCCCTTAGGTTCTTCAACCATTCCTCATACGGCAGTTTCTAAACCTCTCAGGATCTCAGCTGTTCTCCTTTTCCTGAGCTCCAGTTTACCAGTATCTCTTTTAAAGCATGGTGACTAGAATGGTTCATAATTCTTCAGAGTTGTCACTTCTCTTCTAGATACTAATTTTTATCACTGTGGTTGAAGATTGCAATAAGTTTTTCATTGTTGGTGTTGTTTTCTAGCCAAGTCACACCATTGGTTCCTAATGATTTTGTGGTCAACTAAAACCCCCAGCTCTTTTTCATGTGAGATGTTATCTCTCTTCTGCTTGGCCTTTCTCCCCTCAGACCCCCTTGCCTTTGCCACCTGCCCTTCCTGCCAAACCCTTCTGTATATGAGCTCTTTGAGAGCTGGGGCCACTTTGTTTTTTATGTGAATCTTTAGAGTTTAACACAGTGCTTATACTAAATTCATTTATTCATTCATTTATCCCAGATTTGTGCAATTGATGTTTTTTAAAAAAACCTAAGTACAAGACTCATGTTGTTTGAATTTCATTTTGCTAACTTTTACCCATCATTCCAGTTTTTTTCTAAATTATTTTGAATCTCAGTTTTGGCATCCGGCACATTCTCTTCCTGCATTAGGTCATCAAGAAATGTAATCACCATGCGTCCTACCTTTTCATCCAAATTGTTGCTAGAAATACTAAACAGAAGACAAAGGGGTGTGGTACACTGCAGGACACATCAAAGAGAAACATCTTTAAGGTATATAAATTCTGTATTTACGAACACCCTTGTTGCTTTTGAAAATCTTGTAAATCTGGATCGCCATCTAATTTTTCTTTTCCCCTGGGATTGTTTTGTTTGCCTTTCTTTGTATAGTTCACCCTAGTTCACATGGGACTCATGAGAGATTGTCACATGTTTTATGGAAATCTGTATATAATTTATTAAGGTATTTAACTATTCTGCAAATCCCATAAAACTAGACAGAAAGAAAATGAGGTTGTTTGTTTGTTTTAAGAATTCTCCTTTCTAGGTCAGAGAAATTGCTTTTATTTCCAGGTGTCTTTCATGCATAGAATAATTTTTCCTTTTCTTAATACCCTGTACTGTTCTTTATAATATTTTGAATAATGCGTTTCTCATCCTGTCCTTTATCAGGGATAAAGACCAGGTACTAGACATGTTATTTCAGTGGTATAGGGAACTCCCAGGTGAGGAAATTCCTTGACCAATGCAGGTACAGACCTTCTGGGTAGCTAGGTACAATAGTGCATAGACTGCTGGGCCTAGAGACAGGAAGATTCATGTTCCTGAGTACAAATCTGGCTTTGGACATTTACCAGCTGTTTGTCCCTAGGTGAGTCACTTTACCCTTTTTGCCTCACTTTCTTCATCTGTAAAATGAGCTGGAGAAGGAAATGGTAAACCACTCCAGTATCTTTGCCAAGAAAATCTCATATGGGGTCGTGGAGTCTTGACTGAAAACGACTCAACAATAATCTGTGCCTCTATTTCCTCGTCTGTAAAATGAAGATGGGGCAGCTAGGTGGCACAGTAGATAGAGTACTCTGGTCCTGAAATTGGAAGGACATGAGTCCAAATCTGACCTTAGACTAGCTGTGTGACCCTGGGCAAGTCACTTAACCTCAATTGCCTAAACATCTGGGGCTATGTCCAATCATCCTAATATACATATATTAGGATGACTATATGTGTGTGTGTGTGTGTATATATATATATATATATATATATATATATATATATATATAGCCACTCCAGTCATTGTAATATATATTAGGATGTGTGTATATATCTATATCTATATCTATGTCTATATCATCTATCTATCTATCTATCTATCTATCTATCTATCTATCTATCTATCTATCTATCTATCTATCTATCTATCTATCAAATCTTGCCACTGGATCTAGATGGCTCTGAAGGAGAGAGTGAGGCTGGTGATTTTGCACAGCCCTCCCTCACTTAAAATCCAATTCACTGTAAGTCATGACATCACCCCGATATCATGGTCCTCTTTGAGAACGAAGGACAAATAACAACAAAATGAAGAGGTTTAACTCGATGATCTCCAAGATCCCTTTCACCCTTAAATCGATAATCTGCCCCCGCAACGAAGTCCCTTCCAACTCAGGAGCCAAGTGTAAGAATTCTGCGGGCTCCATCTCTCCTGCGCTCGACACCCCGCCCACTCCCGGGTCGCTTTCCGTCTCCCTGGTAACGCACGCAGGACAACAGTGCAAAAGGAAGTGGAGGCCGAGGCTGAGGCCCGACGGGCTGCGAGGTGAGCGTCCTTCAAACGGGTTGCAGTAGATTTGGGCGGCGGCGGAGGATGCCGGGCGCCATGGAGAGGCGGGGATGGATGCGGTCCTTGCTTGGGGGGCCTGGTCCCGGGGCTGAGCGGTTCCTGAAGCCGATTCTCTAAGTCGCACTAGCCACGGCCTGCCTGGCATCCCTCCGTCGGGGTGACCAACCCAGTGCCCTGAGGGCAGGGACTCCAGGAGCAGCAGGGGTAGTTGTTCATCTGGATGGGGTGAAGCACGCGGATGTAACGAATGATCCCCACCTAGGGAACTACGTGGGGACAAGCGGAGGGGCCTCTGAGCTTGAAAATGGCCCAGATGGGTTTGGGATCAGTTCGCCTCCAGCTAATTAATTCCCACAAACTCTCTTCACCTCTCTTGGCCTCACTTTGTTGGTTTTGCAAAATGATAGGGCTGCTCTCTGATCAGGGATCTCACCCCCCTTCAATTAAACAAGCTTTTGATAAATTCGGATAAGCGGGGGTGAAATGGAAAAAGCATTGTCTTCTAACAACTTCAGTCACAATGTCTTCATATGAAAAATGAGGCTAGTGATAGCACCTTCCTCACAGGGTTCTTTTGAGGATCAAACAAAATAATATGTGTAAATTACTTTGCAAAATACAAAGTGCTATTTTAAGTCTTATCTGATAGCTAACTACCTACCTGTATGACCTTGGGAAAATCAAGTGACTTAGGTTCCTTGGGCCTCAGTCGTTTTCATCTTTGAAATGGGGGAGCGAGATTGGACTAGAGTGCTCTAAATCTATGATTCTACGGATCAGTGTTAAAAAGAACTCCAGAGGGGCAGCTAGGTGGTGCAGTGGATAGAGCACCGGCCCTGGAGTCAAGAGGACCTGAGTTTGAATTCGATCTCAGATACTTGACACTTAGTAGCTGTGTAACCCAGGGCAAGTCACTTAACCTCAAGTTAAGTTTTGGTGAGGCATCACCAAAAAAAACCCCAAAACACAAACAAAACAAACAAAAAAACTCCAGAGAAGAGAATTCACAGGATCTAGAGATGAAAGGCACCTCAGAAGCTGCCTAGGCCATAAAAGTGAAGTAACTTTGTGCTAAGATTCAGAATATTTTTTATAAGCAAGACAAGTGAAGTAGCAAAGTGTTACAAAGGTGGAGGGAGGGGAGGAAGGGAAAGGATTCGAGGGCACAGCAGAAGAGAGGGGAGGGAAGAGGAAAAGAGGGAAGGGGAGGGCGGGACAGGGGAAAGGAAGGTGCTTAACCTTAGGAAACGTAAATTCCAGTTCCAGAGTCAATGATTCTTTGTGCCATTACAGTTTGAATGTCCTGGGTTTCAGCTTGGGTTATATTGAGTGAAGACAGTTTGTAGTTACTTGTCCTAGTCAAGTATTTGAAGAATACCAGTGAATATTTCTTTCATAAGGAAACAGATTAGCAACACTTTGTTCATTTCATAAGGATGACAGGGAATACAGCTATTTAGAGCTAGGAAATAACTTAGTCCAACCCCCTCATTTTCAACCCCCTCATTTTGGAGAGCTTAAGCAGCTTGTCCAAGGTCAAACATGAACAACAGAGCAAAGAAGTCCAAGGCTTTGAGATCCAGAACTATTTTCTTTATATGCCACTTCTGCCCATGGGTTGGCAGTTCTGATGTACCTAACTCCAAACTATAAAATCACAAAAACTCTTAAGGAAAAACAAAATGTTAACCTTGCAATTCTTAAGAATTTTATACTCTATGAGATGTCATCTTTGACTGAAAACCTTAGGTTCGTCATAGCAGAAGGGTGTCCCAGGTTCTTCAAAAGCTATACGGGTGAAAAGCACAGTCCTACAGGTTCCTGCCAAGCTTAGAGGCTTCAAGTATGGATCTGGTACCAATGAAAAGCACAGTCTTGGGGCAGCTAGGTGGTGAAGTGTATAAAACACCAGCCCTAGATTCAGGAGGACCTGGGTTCAAATGTGGCCTTAGACACTTGACACTTACTAGCTGTGTGACCCTGGGCAAGTCACTTAACCCTCATTGCCCCACAAAAAGAAAAGAAAAGAAAAGCACAGTCTCTTACAGGTTCCTGCCAAACTTAGAGGCAGGATCCAAAGTATGGATCTGGTGATGAACTGCTTGTTCTTAGAGATCTAGTCTCTAACATTCATAGAAGATCATTAACAAGTTAGATGCAAGGTGATGAAATTACTCACCCCACCATCCTCTCAAATGGCCAGAGCAACCCTTGAAAACTTCATACTCGGATTTAGAGAGGTTTTGAACTAGATCAGTGGAGGTATTACCAACAGTGCTGAATCATAGATCCTTGAAATATTCGCCTGAAGCAAGGCGTTATACCATATTATATAGGTGAAGAGGTAATGGCCTAAAGGTGCAGAATGAAACATGTTTGGACGTAGCCAATGTAGGAAATTTATTTTGCTTCACTATATCTATTTGTCACTAAGGTTCTGTTTCACCACCACCACCACGAGGGGAGGTGGGAAGGAGAGAAAGTGTTTATTAATTAGATTTTTTTCAAAAAGAGGTTATGAATAACTGACCACAGACTATGGGAATAGTCCCTAAAGATGTAGTTAAATTTAGAGGTAGGTAGGTGGCACAGTGGTTAGGGCTCTGGAGTCAGGAAGACCTGAGTTCAAATATGACCTCAAGACACTTAGCCAGCTGTGTGACTCCGGGCAAGTCACTTAACCCCGATTGGCCTTAAAAAAATGTAGCTAAGTTTAGAGAGACTCATGACCAGAAGGTTTTTCATCAGGTGATGATGGGAGGGCGGGGGGAAGGGAGCATAGTAATTCATGAAAAGCAACTAAATTGGATCTGTGTTGGTAGGGGAATATGAAGTTGACAGATACCATGTACTACATTGTGCCATTCTTTCTTTTCTTTTTTTTTTTTAATTTTTTTTTTTTTGGCTGGGCAATGAGGGTTAAGTGACTTGCTCAGGGTCACACAGCTAGTAAGTGTCAAGTGTCTGAGGCCAGATTTGAACTCAGGTACTCCTGAATCCAGGGCCGGTGCTTTATGTCATTCTTTCTTAATGTTAGTACTATGAACAGTTATATTTATTAAACTGATGTCAATATTTTGTAAATTAAATGTTACTTTAAAAAGTAGTAGGTCTGAAGTCACCGGGCCTGGATTCAATACCATCTCTGATGCTTACTACCTGTGTGACCTTGGACAAGTCACTCGATCTCCCTGTTCCTCAGTTTTCTCATCTGTAAAATGGAGTGGAATAGATGGTCCATGAAGTACCTTCCAGCTCTAAATTTGTGATCCTAAGAGCAGCTAGAGTAGGTTGAACGTATATAAAGGAATGCCACATTGGTGGCAACACAGTTTTGAAGGTATTAAGGGACTTTTCCTGAAGAGATTGGAAAGATGTATAGTAATAGCCTTTGTTAATTCCCCATCCCACCTCCACCATGGAATTCATCTAACTTGTGAATGATTAAGTGGGGATTTTTCCCCCTGAGAAGAATAATTTGATCTTATGCTGCCCATTTTGATCAGTAGACTAGATGTTAACTAGCATGTTGACTTTATAAATATATAGAACATGAGAATTTATAAGAATCTGAAGGAATGGACAAGTTAGAATTGTCAGAGTTGTCCTAAAAGTTTCTTTTAGTCATTTCTCCAAATTCCTTATTACCCTAAGATGATTTAACATATGTAAAATGCTTTGCAAACTTTAGTGCCATACAGTTGTTGTCCTTTGTCCTCAAAGAGGAACGAAATTACATCACTCTGCAGGGGTCAAGGTATATATAGTGTGTCCAACTGTGGCTGATCAGAACAATATGAGCTCAGAAAGCTCTACCACAGGTTGGGCACAAATATTCTACGTGAACATTTGGAGTGGAGATGTCTATAAATTTGCACATCTCACATTTCTTTTAAGCTACTGCAATTCTGCTTTGCTCATAGAGCACAGTGACTTCTTTGATGGGGCATGCCATGCCGGGCTGTCCTGTGCCAGTGTCTCCCATGTCTCACAATTGATTTCAAAGTTCTTCAGAGAGACCTTGAGAATGTCCTTGTATTGCTTCTTCTAAACTCCATGCAAACGCTTGCCTTGTGTGAGTTCTCTGTAAAATAATCTTTCAGGCAAACATAGATTTGGCATTTGAGCAATGTGGCCAGCCCATTGGAGTTGTGCTCTCTGCAGAAGAGTTTGAATGCTTGGAAATTCAGCTTAAGAAAGCACCTCACTGTCAGGTACCTTATTCTGCCATATGATCTTCAGAATCTTCCTAAGACAATTCAAATGGGAAGCAATTCAGTTTCCTGACATGGCACTGGTAAACTGTTGAGGTTTCACAATGAGGTCAGCACAACAGCTCTGTAGATCTTCAGCTGGGTAGGCAGCCTAATACCTCTTATCTCCCACACTTTCCTTCAGAGCCTCTCAAACACTGAGCTAGCTCTGGCAAAGTGTGTCAACCTCTTCATCTATGTGTATGTCCCTGGAGAGTATATTGCTAAGGTAAGTGACCTTATCCATAGTTTTCAGAATTAATCCATTTGCTGTAACCAGTGGTTCCATATATGGATGGTGTAGTGCTAGCTAGTGGAGATTCTGATTTCTTCGTATTAATTGTTAAGCCAAAATTAGCACAAGCAGCAGAGAATCAATCCACTTTGTTACATTTCAGCTTCAGAGGCTGCATTGAATGAATAATGATCTGTGAACAAAAAATCATGCGCCCCTTCTCCCTCCACTTTAGTTCTGTTGCATAGCCATTTTAAGGTAAATAATTTACCATCAGTGCGGTAGTTGACCTCAATGCCATTTTCATCCTCATTGAAGGCATCTGACAACATTGCTGAAAATATCGTGCTAAAAACCTCGGGAGCAAGCACCCAGTCCTGCTTCACTCTACTGGTAACTGGGAAAGGGCAAGAGCATTTTCCATTACCCAGAACCCATGCAAACATGCTTTTGTGCAACTATCATACAATACTGATGAACTTCTCCAGAAAACCAGATTTTGCCATAATCTTACACAAGCCTTCATGACTGACAGTATCAAAGGCCTTGGTCAGAAGGACAAATATTGTGTACAGACTTCGGTTCTGCTCTTGGCATTTCTCCTGAACTGCTGGGCAACAAACACCATATTGGCCATTTCTTGGCCCTTTCTGAAATCACACTGTCTCTCAGGTAGATGACCATCTTCCAGGTGAAAGATCAGCCTGTTAAAGATGATTCTGGGGGCAGCTAGGTGGCGCAGTGGATAAAACACTAGCTCTGGATTCAGGAGGACCTGAGTTCAAATCCAGCCTCAGACACTTGACACTTATTAGCTGTGTGATGCTGGGCAAGTCACTTAACCCTCATTGCCCCGCAAAAACAAACAAACAAACCAAAAAAATATGATTCTGGCAAGAAACTTCCTGGCAGTAACTAAGAGAGAGTCTCCCCTGTGATTGTCACAGGGCAACCTATTTCCATTTCCATTATAGAGATGGACAATGGAGGCATCCTCAAACTCCTGGGGGAACGATATATAAAGGATAACTATTAAATGTGATATTAGGGATTATTATAGCATTTCTATTTTTCATCTTTCAAAAAGTATCTGTTTCTTTTACATAAGTTACTTTGAGTTTCCCCACAACTCCTTCATAAATCACGTGCTTTTATGTCAATTATATGTATTTATTGCATAAAAAATAGAGTAACATTCCTCAAAGGAACTTTGTGATAATCACCTATCATTTAAGCAACAGGAAGAAATTATTTTGTTCTTTATGGTCCAAATTTCTGTAAATTATGCCTCCTCATTAAGAAAACAATTCATTAAAAGCTAGGGAGGATGGTGAGTATACAATTAATGTTATTTTTTATTGTTATTGGTCATGATTTTTTGGTTTTGAATATTTATTATTTTTAAATATTATAGTGAAGAGAAGATAAAGATCAAGGAAAACATTTTAAATATAAATTTTAAAAATATAATTGTTTTGTTTCACTAGGATGGCTCACAATCAAGCTGAATGTGTTATAAAGAACATTATTCGAGAAATAGGACAAGAATGTGCACACTATGGAGAAACCGTTTCTGAAACTCTTGTGGCTTTTATGGTAGGACTAAAAGGAACAACTTTAGTTTTGAATATTTTATTCTGTTTTAACAATTGCATTCAATTACCCTTTAAAACTGTGTACTATATGATCCTAGATCTTGCTCATTTTAAAATATATTTAAACAGTTGGGGTGTATGGAGAGTATATAAAAGAAAGAAACATCTTGTATATAAATTATGTGTTTGCAAACTTTTTTTTTTTTAAAAAAAGAGATATTATAGGGGCAGTTAGGTGGCGCAGTGGATAGAGCACCGGCCCTGGATTCAGGAGGACCTGAGTTCAAATCTGGCCTCAGACACTTAACACTTACTAGCTGTGTGACCCTGGGCAAGTCACTTAACCCCAATTGCCTCACTAAAAATTTTTTTTTAATTTTAAAAAGAGATATTATAAATTTGGATTGATATCTAATTTTTCTTTGCCTGAATTGCAAGGACTGGGTTTTTTTGTGTCTTTCTTATACATTCCCAGTGCTTAGAACAGTGTACCTGACACATATTAAGGGCCTAATAAATGATTGCTCATCAACTAGGTTGGGTTCTTTTACAAGAAATTTTACTTTTTTTTTTTTAAAGTGTTCATTGACTGCATCCATGTTCCAGTTATCCATGAATAATAAAAGCATGAATAAATGAAATATAGAAATGACTCTCAATCCTAATTTTAGACATGAACTTCATGCTCTTTCCCCACCAACTTTCCTGAATTATTATTAATTTGAAGATAAATTGTCAGATTTTATTTCTATCCCTTCCTCTTTCTTCCTTGTAGATATAAGCCATAGTTCTGAATAATACACCAACTAAATAATTAGCCTCTACTTATTAAAAAGTCAAATGCTATAACAAGAATAAAGACCAAATCCATACCCTCATGTTCAAGATATGTCAAAATTTAGCCCCAAACCCCCAAACCTACTTTTCCAGCCTTTTTTCACACCACTCTCTTATACATTCTAGGTCCTCCAGCACTGGATTACTGGATTACTCCTTCTTGTTCCCTGAATACATTTGATAAGCATTTATTAAGCACTTACTGTATGTCAGGCATTTTGCTAAGCCCTAGTGATACAAATATTAGCAAAAAGATACTCCTTGCTGCTGAGGAGTTCACATTCTAATAGAGGAAGGCAATATCAAAGGGAACTGAAAGGCAGGTGATGTTAGGGGTAAGAGTTTTGGGCATGTGGGTGGGACTAAATCTGAAGAATTAAGAATGGCTAGTTTGGGTACCTACACAAAATGGAGATTCCAGGAGGAACTCATCACTGGGAAAAGGGGGCTGTAAGAACAGAGGGAGAAGGTTAATCAGGCATGGTGGCAAAGTCCACAGTGTGTGTCTTTATTTTTTATGTTCCCCTACTGTATAATACCCATTTTTCAAGGTTTCGCTCAAATGCTGCCATGACGTTATCCCTGATTTTCCCTATTGGAAATGATCTCTCCCTCATCTGATCTCATTGTACCTTATAACCCCCTTATATACTTATCATATGCTTACTTGTATTATATTTATATGTGTACAGATCTTATGTATCTCAACTAGGTTTTCCATTCTTTAGGAAGTAGGGTCTTTGTCTTGTTTATCTGTGTGTCTCCTCCTCAACATTCAGTACAAGGCATGTAGTAGGACTTTAATAGGTGATGTGTGAATGACAAAACCCCAGTCTCTCAAGAAACATAATAAACAAATTTCATCATAATCATGCCATTTAGGAAAGGTTTTTTGCTATCCTCTAGGTGAAAGCTGTTGTTTTGGATCCAAGCAATGGCTTCAACATGGATCGAAACCTCACAAGATCTGATGTTCAAAAACTTGTTAAGGTGATTATGACTTAAGTCCTCAAGTTTGGGGTCATATTCTCATTCTATCTTACCTTATAGAGCTGTTTTACTATTACTTTAATATCAACTTAATAGCATAACATTAATATCTCTTGACATTCATCTAGTATTTTAATAGTTAAAGAAGTGTTGAACTAAATTGCATTATAATCTGTTACCATTCTGGTCAATGTAGTTTTATGATTGAGGTTCCTATTAATTGTTTTCTAAAGGGAAAGCTGAAATCAAAATAAAATAATCATCAAAGTTTAGAAATAAAGTGGATATGCCTGCAAACGAACTTTGTAAATTGAAGAAAGCAAAAATTCAAGACATCTTTGATTTCTCTAAAAACAGATTAGGTATCTCACTTATGTTTCTAAGACATTATAAATCTGAATCTGACCTTAAGGTGTGGGAGATGAGAAGTAGGCTGTCAAACCTGTAGAGGAAAGTTGTCTAGGTTTTAGCCAGATGGAAGATTTTTCCCCACCTTCTTTCCAACCAATGGTACCAGAAGAGGACTGAAACTTAAGACCTGTGTGCAGAGAAGGTGTTAAAGTCAAGGAAGGGGCATTAAGGTGGATATCCGGAGATTTTGTTGCTAAGGTTATTTGGCTATAGAATTCACAAGATCTCCCAGCATATCCCAGGGCTGATTTCTGTCCATTGAAATGTAGTTTCTCACATGTATGGACTGGGAAAATGGCTGTGATAATAGCTGACCAGGTACACAGGAATTCAATGGAGACTCCAATCAAGACATTTCTCTGACTCAGTAAGGTACATTTTTCCACTCAGCTGAGTTGTAAGGGAAGACTTTTAGCCTAATGTAAAAAAAAGACATATAAACAAACTAGTGAAGTATTTCATTGTTCACAGGTAATAAAGTCATTTTTTGTTTTCCTTAGTGTTAGCATACAACTTAATCTAGAAAAACAAAATCTGAAGTCATGTGCTTTATTATATAAAGAAGAATCACATGTTTCAGAAACTGTAGTTCAAAAACACTTATGTAAATTTTTTTCCTCCCTAGCTATGTGTTAATAGGTTAATGGACAAAAAAAATCCATCCCTGGACACAATTAAGATGCAAGTTTACTTTGATATGAATTATACAAACCGAGGTAATGTATCTGATATCTTTAATAATGTTCTGCTAAACTATATAATATAATATCACAGAATTATAGAATCTAAAAGTTGCAAGGTATTTCAAGGGTCATCATACCCAATCTTGTACTTGACCAAAAATGCTTTCTTCAGGATTCTCCCAAAGTAGTCGTCCACATTCTGGTGAAAGACCTCTACTAAATGTGAACCCCCTACCTTCTTGCATCAGCCCTTTCTAGTTTTGTGAGGAATCTTTTCCATACATCTATCTTAAATGTGCTTTTGAGCATCTTCCTCCAGCAGCTCCTACTTCTTCCCTGTGGGGTCAAACTGAACAAATATAACCACTGTTCTTGATGCTGGCCCTTTAAATACTTGAAGGTAATTATGATCCTCCCCCAATTCTTCTGCAGGCTAAACATTCCCAATTCCTTTAACTAATCCCCATATAGCATGGTCTTCAGGCCCCTCACCACCTGGATCCCCCTTTTCTGAATGTCTTTCTCCAAATGGGATGCCCAGAAATGAAGACAAGTATGACATGAACATTGCAAAGGAGAGCAGAACAATCACCTCCATTGTTCTCCATGTTCTCCTTTCATGATGTAGCCTAGGATAGCATTAGCTGGTTTGCTACCATGTCACTGTTAACTCACATTAAGCTCACATGCCACTAAAAGTCTTTAGATCTTTTTCAAAGGAAAGAAGGAGGGAGGGAGAGAAGGAGAAAGCAAGGGAGGAAGGAAGAAAGGGAAGTAGAGAGGGAGGGAGGAAAGCATTAATAAGTACCTACAATGTGTCAGGTAATATGCTAAGTGCTTTACAAATATTATCTGATTTGATCCTTAACAACCCTGGGAGGTATGTCCTATTGTCATCATCCCGTTTTACACATGAGGAAACTGAGGCAGATGAAAATTTGCTATACAAATGTGAACCATTATTATCATGCCAAAATATATCCATTAAATCACCATAAAAATAACCTGTTTTGGCTTTGCCTTGACACTATGGTTTGTTTTTATTTTAAGTAATAAGGATTAAGAAAGCATGATGTTGGGGTGGCTAGGTGGTGTGGTGGATAGAGCACAGGCCCTGGAGTCAGGAGTACCTGAGTTCAAATCCGGCCTCAGACACATAACACTTACTAGCTGTGTGACCCTGGGCAAGTCACTTAACCCCAATTGCCTCACTAAAAAAAAAAAAAAAAAGCATGATGTTAGGCATGAAGTAAAAATGCTGCCCCAATGTCAATTCCCCCCACCTCTGAAATACGTGTGTGTGTGTGTGTGTGTGTGTGTGTGTGTGTGTGTGGAAAAGCAGGAACTAAAATATTGGTTATGTGAAAGATGTTTTCTTTGTCCTTTTCCAGGAGAATTTCTTGATGAACATCATCGAGTCCTAGAATCCAGATTAAGTATTGTTAGTAGAGAAATCACGGATAATAGGGCCCGGACTCGAGAAGAATTAGAAAGCCTCTACCGGAAGATTGTCAGCTATATATTACTGCGTTCTGGTCTTGGATCCCCTACTGATATCAAAGTTGTCAGAGAGGCAACAGGTCAGTAATATAAATCTTTCACATTCTTTGGTGGTGGATAGAGGTAGAATGCAGAATAAGGTAATTTTGTGTTTATAATAAGTGCTTAATTGCAGCTGTAGGGATTTAATTCTCTTCTTTATCCACAAAAGAAATAGAGAATAAACAAGAAATGAAAACTCATCTCTTCCTTATCAGTGGATATCAATTCTAACCCCAAAGAATCATCTCTAGGAAATAAAATATTATTGCTCTTTTTCTTAGATACTTAGGCACCTGTTATATCATACTAGAGGAGAACTATACACAGAATTAGGGTACCAGACTAATTGGTAAAGATACTAGGTAAATTGAGGTAATGTGAATGGGCAAGAGTTGTCTTGGCACCTGAAATGGGGTGAGGAAAACAGTATCCTACTGAGTATTATACTGCCTGCCAGGAAATGTGTCCCCTCACTTCCATTTAAAGATATACTATATGGACTAAATTTTGCATTACTACTTTGCTGGTTCTGTGGTTTTATCAAAGTACTCACTTTGATACAAAGTATTTCCTCCACTACAAATTGAAACCCTTCCATACTTTTCTGTCTTGGATAATTTTTGTTCATGTTTTCCTATGAATTGTCCATAGAGGTTCTACACAAAGTGTTGAAGACCTTCCTTTTGTTCTCCTAATATCTCGATTCAAATATTCTTTTAATATTTCAGTCTACCGCTTGGGTTACCCATATGTCATCTCATTACCATTACATGACCAAGCAACCTTCCTTTCTAATCAGATAAGCCTTCAATACTCTTTTTACTCTACTTCTAACATGCAAGTCATCATTAATAATGTGGCAGTCTGTTTTATGTTTTCCATGTATCTTTCCATTGTTCTTTTGGGTATTTGGAGTTTTAATCCAAAGATTCACAACTATATAGCATCACCAAGAGAATATTAAAGCTAAAGGGAGAGGTCTTTATGAAAATAAATGGCTCAGGATCTTTTGAAAGAACTTCATAATTTCTCAAATGTGATCCTTCCTAATCAGCTAATCCTACTTAATTCTAGGCCAAACTCGTTGTCTTTTCACAGCATCTGTCTATGATATACATATAAATTGATGGATGAAGACCATGGATTATCTATCTAGCTTTATTCCACAATTTGAGCAATATAAGAGTTCTATTTTGATAGTTTTTGTTTTTATTTTTTATAAATCAACCTTGTTTTTCTAGCATGGGTAGTTCCATAAATTTCTTTCATGTTACTGTGGATTTCGCTGAGGATGCCTTATTGGTGTTCCAAGGCTTGATGCAATAAATTCATTATACATGAATGGCCCCTTTTGGAGAAATTTGCCATCAATAAGAAATACATTTGTTCAGATCTCATACAGGACTTCCTCAATGATCCAATGCATATTTATATCACGTAACATATATGTTCATCAGGTGTTCAGTGGTATAATGGAGGAGGTCCTGTATGAGATCCACAGTAACATGAAAGAAATTTCAAGAGTGAAATGTATTTTTCTTTTTTTTAGTGAGGCAATTGGGGTTAAGTGATTTGCCCAGGGTCACACAGCTAGTAAGTGTTAAGTATTTGAGGCCGGATTTGAACTCGGGTACTCCTGACTCCAGGGCCGGTGCTCTATTCACTGCACCACCTAGATGCCCAGTGAAATGTATTTTCATCATCTATACTTTGGAACCAAAATTGGTTATTTAACTTTGGTGTTGTTTTCACTTTCATTATTGTAGCTATTGCATATATTATTCTCCTGGTTCTGCTTTCTTTGCATTAGTTCATACATGTCTTCCCATGTTTTTTTTGAAGTCTTCCTTTTAATTATTACTTACATAATAACATTCCATTACATTCATACAGTGGGAAGCTAGGTGGCACAGTGGATAAAGTGCCAGGCCTAGAGTCAGAAAGACTCATCTTCCTAAGTCCAAATCTGGCCTCAGACACCTACTAGCTGTGTGACCCTGGGCTAGTCACTTCACCCTGTTTGCCTCAGTTTCCTCATATGTAAAATGAACTGGAGAAAGAAATGGCAAACCACTCCAGTATCTCTGCCAAGAAAACCCCAAATGGGGTCATGAAGAGTCCGACACTACTGAAACAACTAAACAAGAAAAACGATATTGTCATTCCTTCTCCAGCTCATTTTATATAGATAAGGAAACTGAAGCAAACAGGGTTAAATGACTTGCCCAGGGTCACACAGCTAGTAAGTGTCTGAGGCAGCATTTGCAGTCAGGTCTTCCTGACTCCAGGCCTACCCTCTATCCACTATGCCACCTAGCTGCCTGGAATTTAATAGCCATTCTCTATTTGAAAGTAACCACTTTGTTACTTTTTGTTTTGTTTTGTTTTTGTTTTGTTTTCCTACCAGAAAAACAAGCAAACAACAACAACAAACTATTACACTGAATCTTGGTATAGAAGTGACCTTTTTTTTTCTGTCATTGACCTTCTTGGGGTATATGCTCAGTATTGGGATTGCTGAATCAAAAGATATGATCAATTTACTCACTTTTCTAGCATAGTTCCAAATTGTTTTCCAGAATGATTGGACCTATTCACAGCTTTTTAAGCAATATATCCCTAGTGTCTGTTTTATAACAAATCATCCAACACTGGGTGTTTCAGTCTTTCATCATTTTTGCCAGTTTGGTGGTTGTGAAGTGATATGTGAGCCTGAGACTTATGGGTGTTTTATAAGCCTTTGGCCTCTTTCATTTCTTATGCCTGAAGGAGATTTTATGACAGGTTTTATTATGTTCATTTTTATAATCCTTATTCTTACATTCAGTTCATCAAACATCGGGGAATGTGTTGATTAAGTTTATAGGATCCTGCAAAGTTATTCATATGATTGCTCAATTTTTCCATCCTTTACAATGGATATTAGCAGATAAGATGTAATTATCGTTATGGTGGCTTATTTGCCATTTGTTAAAAATATTGACTATAAGGTGCCTCTTCTTTTGTTTGTACCAAGAAACCAGCTTCACTAAATCTTTTATTTGCCTCTCAAAGAATTACCTGTAAGGCCTTCTTTCATTTAGCTGCAATCACTTTATGCCCTGTGGTTTCATTTATAGCTTGAATCAATATTGATATGGGTCACTTTTTATACTAGTATGCCATCTCATTGATCATGGGAAAAATTATTGCACATTAGGAGCCCCAAAGGAATCAGTTAATATTTGTAGGCTGCCTTATGGTTGTCTGTCATTCTTATTAACTTATGCTTTTGTTTATGCTATTCTGTCACTATCACTGAAGAAGGGGATTGTATGGGAATGAGGGCTATTTTGTGCTATTATTCATTTTGTAGATGACCATGGCTAAATATATATATTAATCATCCAGTGGACAACCTTCTGATGATGAGCCTTTCCAAGCTTATCTAGATCACTTATTTTAATTCAACAAACATATGTTAACTACCTGTGGTATGCAGAGCACTGTGGTAGGACTTAGTAGAGATATAAGGTAAGATAAAATTAATCTCTGCCCAGAATGGAGCTTTTAGTCTAATAGGGAAATAAAACACACATATAGATAACTATAATAAATGATAACATATAGCAAGTATGCTAAAGAGCTGCAGAACAAAATGCTATTAAATTCTGAGGGAGAAAAAGTAGTTAAATGACAATGACAAGGGAGATCAGAGAAGGCTTTCTGGAGGAAGTGTTTTAGTTGGACTGATGTGGGTAAGAAAATGAAGAGGGAGAAAGAAACACATTCAAGGCATGAGGAGCAGTAGGAAGTAGGAAAACACAGATTTCATTTGAGTGACAAAGAGTAACCTAGTTTTTTTTTAGAACATAGAATATATGTATGAAGGTAATATGCAATACAGTTGGAAAAGTAGAGAATATTGCTAGATTATAGAGGGCTGTTAGTCAAAGAGCACCTCTCTGCCTTAAATGAATTCAAGTCACTTAGCATGGATGAATTTCATCTAAGGATGTTGAAATATGTCACCCATTTGATAATTGATAATTTCTTCAAATATATATATATATGTATATATATATATATATTTCCTTCAGGGATGAGCTTGGTCATTACAATTTTTTAGGCATTGTGTATTTTTTTCCTGGTTCTGCCTATTTCTCTTTATCAGTTTATTTCTTCTCATGCCTCTCTGTAGTGTTCATGTTCATTGTTTCTTTTCTTTTCTTTTTTTTTAGGGCAATAAGGGTTAAGTGACTTGCCCAGGGTCACACAGCTAGTAAGTGTCAAGTGTCTGAGGTCGGATTTGAACTCAGGTCCTCCTGAATCCAAAGCCGGTGCCTTATCCACTAAAGCCACCTAGCTGCCCCTCATTGTTTCTTATAGTACAAGAATATTCCATTAAATTCACATAGCACAATTTGTTCAGCCATTTTCTAGTCAATGGGCATCTACTTTGTTTCTCTCTTTTTCATTCTTGTAACATAATAAATGTTGTCTAATGAGACATGTTCTCTCTGGAAGTCGTATACCATTTTTAATGTTTAAAGAGTCATTATTCTACTATATTCTCACTCTTTGTATGACTTCCTCATCATTTTTTGCTAAACTAATATGTAGGTAATCTTTGTGAAATCGTGAATAAGAGATAAGCAAATGCTGTCTTGATTTTCAGAAGTAGGAAGAAGGTGAGTTCTTCAAATTATGAACCAATGAGCTTAATGCTAATTCCTAGAAAAAATGTTTTTAACAGAGTTTTTAAACAGATGGTGTGAAAACACTCAGGAAAGGAAACAGTGAATCCCATAATCTAGTATGGTTTTATTAAGAACAAGACAGGACAGACTAACTTCATTTCTTTTTTTGTCATAAGTTTATTTATGAGTGGCACATCAGTGTAGTATAGTGTGCCTAGATTTCAACACTGGAGTTGACAAAGTTTCTTATGAAATTCTTATGGATAAGAGAGTTGTAAGCTTATTGATATGATAGGTGAATTTAGAGATTCATGATTAAATCCAAATAGTATTAATTGGTGAATCAAAATCAGCCTGAACTGTATGCTTCCATGTTCTATGCTTGACCCTAATTCTTTTGAACATTTTCATTGTGTTGGACAAACATTAAATTGGCATGTTTTTCAGATTTGCAGATGGCAGAAATCTGCAAAGGATAGCTGATATGTTAGGTGACAAAGTTGGGGTTTTGGGTTCTCTCCCCCAAAAGAAAAACCTCAAAAAAATTAAAATGATACGCCAAATAAGTTTAGTTACAATTTAACAGGCATACATGTAAAATTCCAAACTCATGTTTTAAAAATGAAGTATATGTTGAATGCTTTGGGAGGGATGTGGCTCAATAATAGGCTAGCCCATGTTAAAAAAAAAAAAAACAACTAGGAATTTTGGTGCACAAAAAGCTTATTGAGAAATGGGGATTCAATGTGGCTGAGTGTCTGAAGCCGGATTTGAACTCAGGTACTCCTGACTCCAGGGCCGGTGCTCTATCCACTGCGTCACTTAGCTGCCCCTTAAATAGCACTTTAAAGTTTGCAAAGCCCTTTATGTTACCTTCTGTGATCCTCACAACAACCTATGAGATATCATTGTCCCCATTTTACTCATGAAGGAACAGGATAAGTGACTTGTACAGGGTCACACAGCTACCAAGTATCTGACGCGAGATTTGAACACTGGTCTTTCCAGATTATTCTGCTTGGCTCTGGTGGGCTGAGCCAGAAAAAAAAAATGAGTAGGTAGATTTTGGCCTTTAAAAAAAAGAACTTCTTAACAATTATCTGCTTCAGGAAGTAGTGAGTTCCTCAATACTAAAGGTCCTTAAGCAGAGGATGTATCATAAAATTCCGCAACCATTCAGGCAACAGCTGAAAAATTGTGGTATATGCTTGTGATGGAATGAATGCTATAGGAAATGACAAGCAGGAGGGTTTCAGAGAAACCTGGGAAGACTTAGACAAACTGATGCAAAGTGAAGTGAGCAGAACTAGGAGAACATACACAGTAACAGCAATACTGTATGATGATGAACTGTGAATGACTTATCTATTCTCAGAAATACAATGATCCAAGACAATTCTGAAGGACTCATGATGAAAAATGCTATCCACCTCCAGTGAAGAAAGAACTAAAAGAATCTGAATGTAAATTGAAGCATACTTTTTTTTGCTTTATTTTCCTTGTTTTTGGTTTTAGTCTGTTTTTTTATAACATGTCTAATATGGAAATGTTTTGCATGATTACACATGTATAATGTGTATCATATTGCTTGCCTTCATATGAAGGGGAAGGGAAGGGAGAGAGGGAGAAAATTTGGAACTCAAAATTTTAAAAAATGAAAGTTTAAAATTGTCTCTAAAGTAAACAGAAAAATTAAAAAATTAACATTTTCATTTGGAAAAAAAATATGTTCCTCTTCAGTCCCCCCTGCTCAACTGCCATCTGCAACAAAAATGAAAAAAGAGGGAAAATTTATTAACCACATCAACTAATTCTGACTGAATATATATTTTTTAACATTCATATCTCCTCACTTCTGCATGGGAATGAGGAAGATAATTTTTTTTTACTTTTTTATCCCTTTGGAGACAAGTACTTGGTCCTTATAGTTACAGCATTCAATTTTGATATTTATTATTGTTATTTATATTGTTGTAGTCATCATGTGCACTTTCCTGGTTCTGCCTGTATCTCTGTATCAGTTCATTTTTTCCCATGCTTCTCTGTATCCTTCAGATTCATGGTTTCTTATAGCACAGTAATATTCCATAACATTATTAGGCAGCTAAGGGGAGTAGTGGATAGAGCACTTGACCTGGAGTCAGAAGGACCTGAGTTCAAATTTTACTTTAGACACTAGCTGTGAAAACTTGGGCAAGTTACTTAATCTCTGCCTCAATTTCTTCAACTATAAAATGGGGAATAAAATAACCTCTACCTCCCAGGTTTGTTATGAGGATCAAATGAGGTGATGTGTCTGTCACATAGAAAGCATTATATGAATATAGAATATATAACAATATAAAATGTAATAATATATATGTCATTGTTGTTATTTCCATCATCATCGTTAGTAACCTCAATTTGTTTAGCCATTTTCCAGTCAATGGGCATCACTTTGTTTCTACAAAAATGTCATTTTAATACTCAACAAATAAGTAGAAAAATCCCCCAATACCAATGGCCATGTCTGAAAATGTATGCCTATTCTACAACTGTAGTTCACTGTCTCTCTCCTGTGAGGAGGAGGGTGTACCATTGATTTTCTTTTTTTTAAAGGGGTTATATATAAGGGCAGCTAGGTGGCACAGTGGATAGAGCACAGACCCTGGAGTTAGAAGAACCTGAGTTCAAATGTGACCTCAGACACTTAACACTTACTAGCTGTGTGAACCTGGGCAAGTCACTTAACCCCAATTGCCTCACCAAAAAAAAAAGTAAAAAAGGGATGTGTATATATATATATGTATATATATATGTATGTATGTATGTATATGTATGTATATGTGTGTGTGTAAAATTTTAAAATAAATATACATATGATAAACTAACAAATCATCTGAGTCTCATAGTCACGCACCTGTGCAAAGAAAGCATGGAGGTGTATTTTTCAACTTTGTCCTTTAGGACCAAGTTTGATAATTACATTATTTTGATTTTGTTCTTATTTCCACTTACATTGTCATAGTCCTTGTGTATATTGTTCTTCTCATTCTCCTTATTTCTCTTAAAAATCTTCCTATGTTTCTCTGTCTCCTTCATATTAATCACTTCTTATAATGCAATAATATACCATTACATTTATGTATTTGTTCTGCCTCCAGGTTTTTACTGCTACAAAAAGGGTTACTACAAAAATTTTAGTGTATATGGGACCTTCCTTTCTGTTTTTGACCTCCTTGTGATTTGTGCCTTGTGGTAGGATCTCTATGTCAGAGAATATAGACATTTACATCACTTTTTCACATTACTTCAAATTGCATTCCAGAATGGTTAGACCACTTCACATCTCCACCAACAGTTCATTTGTGTGCCTGTCTTTCCACATCCCTTCAACATTGATATTTAATGCCATTGATTTTCAATCATGCAAATAGTACATTTTATGCCTGGTACATAATAAATATTGTCTAATGAACCATGATCTGCCTGGAAATCATATATCATTTTAATATTTAACGACTCATTATTCTTATTAGTCATACTATATGACTGCCTCAACACCTTTTAGCTGGAAAAAATAATTTTATTTGAAGTGTATCTCAAATCCACATTTTTCCCTTTTAGTTTCCCCATATGAATTTTTGTGTATTTTTTCTTTTCCTCAGCTGCTCTACAGAGTGTTTTTCCTCAATCTGAGCTTGGTACTTTTCTGTCTCTTTCCAAGAAGGATAAAGAGCGCCAGTTGAAAGAACTCACTATGATTGTGACTGGAATTCGGTTATTCAACAAAGACTGTGGGAAGGGAGGAGAAGGCATTGATGATTGTAGGTATAAGGTTAAATTCTATAAATCTATCCTGATTTATGTAAATGTGTTATAAGCAAGATTAAAATTTAACTTGTACAATGGTTAAAATGAAAGGATAGTTAGGTTACTTAAAGCACTTTTTTTTTCTGGGATGCTAAATTATCTGCCAAATATCTGCCAGGAACCTGTAGTTTAAAGAAGCTTTATTTTAGAACAATATTTTAGTGTGCTAGTACCTACTTACTAAATTATTGATCTAATTTCTATTTAAAATGCCAAATTTACACACAAGCTAGTTTCCTTCTCCATCATGTTCTCTCAAGTTATTTCACAGGAGTTTTGTAGTGACTCATTGGTGACATAGAGAACTAGAGATAGAGTGTGTACTGCATAGTATATGGTGCCTGGCATGTAGTAGGTGATTGCTGAATGCTTATAGATTGATTTAAAAACTTCTCAGGGAGCATAAGAACAATATATATGTAAATGAGGTTGATTATAGATAAACCAAATGACCCCACTGGGATAAGGACTCACATATTTGATAAAAACTACTAGGAAACTTAGAAAACAGACTGGTAAAAAGTAGCTTTAGGCTTACACCTTACACCACAACAGGTTTGAAATGGATACATGATCTAGATATAAAAAAGCCACATACTAAACAATGGAGAAGCAAATAAGGAAATACCTTTTGCAGCCTTGACCAAACAAGGGATAGAGTGAATCATGGGAAACAACCTGGAAAATTTTGATTTCATAAAATTGAAAAGCTACTGTACAAACAAAATCAATGCAGTTAAAATTAGATGGGGAGCATTTAATTGTGAAACATCTCGACAGAAAAGTTTTTCTAATAAAAGTCTGATATCCAAGATATACAGGGAACTCATTCAAATATATAAGGACATTATTATCCCCAAGAGGTAAATGGTCAAACTATATGAATAGATAGTTCTCAAAAGAAGAAAAGCAATCTATCAACACAATATAAAAATGTCACAGAGAATTGCAAATTAAAACAACTTTGAAATTCCACTGCACAAAACTAGATTGGCAAAGATGACCAAAAAAGGGAAATGACAGTTTTTGGAGGGCATGTGCAAAGAAAGGTATCCTAATGTAATTCTGGTTGAGCTATGAATTTCTTCAACTATTCTGGAAAGCAATTTGGAACTGTACTTCTAAAACCACTGAATTAATTTGGTATGATGGTAACCCCAACCAAACATGAGTGAAAGGACCATAAAAAGCATTTCTTTTTTTTCTTTTTTCTTTTTTTTTGCAGGGCAATGAGGGTTAAGTGACTTGCCCAGGGTCATACAGCTAGTAAGTGTCAAGTGTCTGAGGCTGGATTTGAACTCAGGTCCTCCTGAATCCAGGGCCAGTGCTTTATGCACTGCGTCATCTAGCTGCCCCCCAAAAAAGCATTTATAAAGCGTTTACTATATCCTTAGCATTGTGTTAAAGCATTGGGAATAAAAATATAAAAGCAAACTTGTACTCATCTCAAGGAAGAAAACAAGTATTTATTGAGCCCCTACTATTTGCTAGGCATTGCTAAGTGCTTTACAGATATCATCTTTTTTGATCATCACGGCAACCCTGAAAGGCAGATGCTATCATTATCATTCCTATTTTATAGATGAGGAAACTGAGGCAGACAAAGATTAAGCCCAGGGTCAAATAGCTAGTAAGTGTTTGAGTCTTCTTTTTAATCTGTTAGATTGTTGGTGTGTTGCCTATTAATTTTTTTTTAACAGTGCCTGCTATTCTGAATGAAGCCATTCCAGCTACCACCCAACATATTGATGCACAACTTCAGACTTCCCAAGAACAGGCATACCGGTACACAGCGATCTTGGAGAAAATATCAGACAACCCACTCAGAATGAAAGAGCTTGAGCCCTTAATGGTAAAAGAAGCCCTGTTTAATTTGAGACAATATGAAGTTTTCCTTAATATAATTTTGGTGAGTTATTATAATATCTGGCATTCTCAAAGTTAACGGTATAATTTGTGGAATTTAAGCAAGGCGTTGTTTTTTTTTCGGGGGGGGGGCATTTGGGGTTAAGTGACTTGCTCAGGGTCATACAGCTATTAAGTGTTTGAGGCCAGACTTGCATTCAGGTCCTCCTGACTCCAGGGTCAAGGCTCTATCCACTATGCCACCTAGATGCCCCTAAGGCATCAATTTTTAAGTTTGTAATTTGTAATAGTTATGCTGTTTCTATGGAAATAAATAGGTCAGTTGCAATTTGTACTTAATGAAGATATCACCCACTAAACTGAAACTGTGCACCATTAGATTCTTCAAAATATGTCAGCTTTTATGATCATGGAAAATATGAGAAAGACTGGTGAAAATGTGTTCCCTATGATGTTTTAAGAACATATTTGTAGATCTAGGCACTCTGACAAAGGGGCTGGAAATCTAATTTGGAGTTTATCTGATTTACCATTCTAAGTCTTCTCCAAAGCCTTGGCTTTCACAAATGACTTGGTAATCTGCTGACATAAGAAATTAAACCTAGAGTACAGTTTATTGAGCTATAGATTTTTTAAAGCTATAATTAATTTTTTAAAGTTAATGAAAGTATTTTCTGTCCCTCATACCTCTCCCTGCCATTAAGTGGGGTGGGAAGAGGGAGAGAAGAAAGAAAAGAAAAAACCCTTCTAACAAATATGCAAAATCAAGCAAAACAAGTTTCTGCATTGATCATGCCCATAAAAATGTGTCGTTCTGCACTCCAGTCCTTCATATTTATTGAACTAGCTATATTTATTTGAATGAACCAAACACATTTTTTTTCTAGATTAGCTAGCCTTTCACAACTGTTCTAAGTACAGTGGAAAGAGCCTCTGGACTTGGATACTCTTAGCTTTCCTATTTATTAGTTGTGTACATCTACCTCAGGCAAGTGCTTCTACTTATGTGAACCCCAATTTCTTACCTACAAAACTAGTGCAATGCTTAATACTGCCAATCTCGCAGAGTTATTGTCAAGAAAGTGCTTTGTAAGTCATAGAGTGTTCCCCCCCCTCCACACACTCACACCCCTTATATCAGCCCTGTGACTCACTATTGACTCACATTGAGACTGCCTCTGGCACAATGAAATGTGGAATTACAGAATTATAGAATCTTGGCATTGAAGGGACATCAGCCTCTATCTAGTTCAACCTGTATGTGCACAAACATCCTCTTTAAACCATTCCCAGCAAAGTTGCCCTTGGACACCTCCAGAAAGGGGATAGAAACCTCTTGGAGGAGCCCATTCATTGTTTGTATAGCTCTGATTGCCCTGAAGTTTTTCATCATATCTAGCCTAAAAATGCCTCTCTCTCTTTTTCTCTGTTGCTTCTACTTCTATAATCTGGGACCAAGCAAAATTAGTTTAATTGTTCTTCCATGGGACAGCTTCAAATAGTCAAAGAGATCTCTCATGTTCTTTCTGGCTTTTTATTTTTTTAAACTCCAGTCTAACATCCCACTTGCTTCCATTGATCTTTATTCAGTATGATCTTTTTGGTATGCCTTCTTTTAATTTTATTTTTTCAATTTTCAATTCAGATTTTCAATACATATTGTTATATATTCAATTATTCAATATATTTTTACCCTTCCCACCTTTTCTCCTCCCCATTGGGGAAAAAAGAAAAAGAAAAACAAAACCATTGTAACAGATATGCATGGTCGAGCAGATTAAATTCCTGTGTTGGCTCTGTCCAATAAAAGGTATGTCTTATCCTTCATCCTGAGTATTTGACATGATTTTAAAGGCTTTTGCCATCTGATTCCTTCTTCTGGATACTCAGAAGCTCATTGATTTAGAGCTGGGAGACTTTAAAGGCCTTCTTATCCAGCTGCCTCATTTTATAGATGAGGAAACTAATGTCCAGAGAGGTTAGGTGATGATGATGCATGTATCTGTATGTTTATATGTTGATTGTATGTATGTATATGTATATACATACTTATATGCACACACATATAAATATATCATGTAATATATTATAAAGCTATACATATACTCACACATATATCCCAGAATGGATCAAAACGGTCTGGATGTTGTTTGAAGACGGCATAGTGCAACTAGTGTTGAATACTGTGTCTTTCTTAATGTAGCCAAAAATTCAATTTGTTTTTGTTTTTGTTTGTTTTATTAGCTCTCTTATCAATCAGTCCATATTGAACTTGCCATCCACTTAACCTCCTGGATCTTTTCTCGATCTACCTAGTCACACTTTCCCCATCTTGTACTTATGAAGTTGATTATTTTTAAAACCTCCCTATAAGAGGGAATTGTGGGAAGATGGCAGCACATTTGGACCAATAGGAACCCAGATCCCCACATACACGGCTCTTACTAGCTGTAAAAGGAACAATAAAGACAACCAAAGAGAATCAGCGACAAACTTCTCCATTGAATCCAGGACTGTCCTTTTACAAGAGACTATGAGTTCCCTCCATCCCATTCCACCTAACTCCCTTACTCTCTAGACTAGTCTCCTATCCTTCCCAATTCCTTCTTATCCTAAAGCCAACAAAACAGAACAAAACTACTTCCAGACTCCCTGCCTGTCTCATGCGTGAGATGAAGAGTATACAAATATTGAGAAAGGGGTGGCATCTGATGAACAAATATCTGATGAACCTCACTTTCACTTGAACTATAAAAAGGAAGGTTGAATACATTCGCACGCGCGCGCGCGCGCGCACACACACACACACACACACACACACACACACACCCTCACAAAGAAATACTTTAAACTCAATAGGGAAGTAGTCTGGGACAGGGAAAAGGGAGGGGGAACTGAAGAGAGAGAGCAAGATAGGTGAAGATAGTGATTAAGGAAAGCAAACTTTAACATTGGAGGGAGGAGAATGAAGGAGGATTAAAATGAAAGAAAGACTAAAAAGCCTGTGATGAGGGTAGGGCAAAGAGAATAATAGAGGTGCAATAGAGTGGAAACATATTTAATGTTTTATAAAAATTCAAGTGTTAAACAAACTTCTATTTCACTGCCTTCTTTGTAAAGAGGAGGGAAGAGGTAAAGAGGAAAAAGTATGAGAGGACAGATTAAAAGGAGACTCAGAATTAATAGTTAAAACTATAAATATGAATGAGCTGAACTCCCCAATTAAATGGAATTGGATAGCTTAATGGATTAGAAGACAGAATCCAACACCATAAACATACTTTTTCTTGAAGTATTTAGATATATGAACCAAACATCATAGCATCTAAACACTTCAAAGAAAAGCTCATCAAATTGAAGGGAGAAATAGACAGTAAAACTATATTTGTGGGTGAACTTCAATGTAACTCCTTTCAAACCTAGAGAAATCTAACAAAAAATATAACCAGGAAAGAAATTAAAGACCTGAATAGAACTTTAGAAAAATTAAAGGTGATAGATATCTGGTGATTAATAAATAGGAACACAAAGGAGTTTACATTTATCTCAGCCTAATATAGCTTCTTTGTAAATTTACTATGTATTGGGGGCATAAAGACCTCATAGATATTTATCTAGGTAACTTAATGTTCCCATTTTCCTGGGTCTCAGAGTATTTCTACCCACAAGTTCTGCTTGTTTTGATAAGCTAGAAATTTTCCTAATTGAGAAACTGTATCTTTAACATTCCATGTCTAGGTTAGGAGAACAGGAGGATTCAAACTGAATAAGAAGGGGGAGAAGAAATTGTGAAAGAACTTTCGAGGATTTGGGAATATTGAAGAAAGCCAAAGATGGACATTTTGTAGGGGTTGGGGAGATTGAGGAAGACTCAAGGGGAGAAAGAGAAAGGACTCAAAGAACAGAAAGAGAAGGAATTTAGTATGAAAAGGGAAAGAATACTTAGGTGAAAATGTCATAACAAGGTGAGGAAAGTAACGGCTCTGGAGTTGAAACCCCCACAAGTATTTACCACAGGGGCTCTTTAAACAGGGGGTTCATAGCCACCTTCTAGAAAGAATATGAAGAGAAGGCGACATTTTGCAGTGACATGCATAGAATGTGCAAAATTTGTCTTAATGCTATGGTCAAGTAATTGTTATCTATCCTCAATGTCACTTTCCTAGAAATAAAATGAGCTCAAAATTACATCTATATTGTCTAGGTTATCATGGAAAATGAAATTATTTATTCCTTTAAAATGGAAAAAGGGTTTTAATGTAAAAATGAAGAGGGGCAGCTAGGTGGCGCAGTAGATAGTGCACCGGCCCTGGAGTCAGGAGTACCTGAGTTCAAATTTGGCCTCAGACACTTAACACTTACTTACTGGCTGTGTGACCCTGGGCAAGTCACTTAACCCCAATTGCCTCACCAAAAAATAAATAAATAAATAAAATGAAGAATTAAAAGGATCCGAAGAGGCAGAAGGAAATCTTTTTTATCTCTAGATTTCATTTTATTTTTAAAATTTCTTTAATAATAAAAGTATTTTCTTATTTTCCATTGCATGTAGAGATAGTTTTCAACATTTGTTTTTATAAGATTTCTAATTTCAAATTTTTCTCCCTCCCTTCCCCCCTCCCCAAGACAGCAGGTAATCTGATATAGGTTATATATGTACAATAACATTAAACATATTTCTGCATTAGTCATGTTATAAGAGAAGAATCAGAGCAAAAAGGAAAAACATCAAAAAAGAAAAACAACAGCACCAAAACCAAAAGAAATAGTATGGTCCAATCTGCATCCATATTCCACAGTTCTTTTTTTCTGGATTTGGAGAGCCTTTTCCATCATGAGTCCTTTGAAACTTTCTTGCACCATTGTATTGGTGAGAAGAATCAATTATATCACAGTTGGTCAACACATAATGTTGATGATACTGTGTACAATGTTCTTCTGGTTCTGCTCATCTCACTCATCATCAGTTCATGCAAGTCCTTCCAGGTTTCTCTGAACTCTTCCTGCTCATCGTTTCTTACAGCACAATAGAATTCCATTACATTCATATACCACAACTTGTTCAGCCATTCCCCAATTGATGGGCATCCCCTCAATTTCCAATTCCTTGCCACCACAAAAAGAGCAGCTATAAATATTTTTGTACATGTGGGTCCTTTTCCCTTTTTTATGATCTCTTTGGGGAAAAGTCCTAATAGTGGTATTTCTGGGTCAAAGGGTACACAAAGCTTTATAGCCCTTTGGGCATAGTTCCAAATTGCTCTCCAGAATGGTTGGATCAGTTCACAGCTCTACCAACAATGCATTAATGTTCCAATTTTTCCACAGCTTCTCCAACATTTATTATTTTCCTTTTTTGTTATATTAGCCAATCTGATAGGTGTCAAGTGGTACCTCAGAGTTATTTTAATTTGCATTTCTCTAATCAATAGTGATTTAGAGCATTTTTTCATATGGCAATAGATAGCTTTGATTTCTTCATCAGAAAACTGCCTGTTCATATCCTTTGACCATTTCTCAATTGGGGAATGACTTGGATTCTTACAAATTTGATTTAGTTCCTGATATATTTTAGAAATGAGGCCTTTATCAGAAGTACTGGCCATAAAAATTGTTTCTCAGCTTGGCAGAAGGAAATCTTAACCTTTGTCAGGAGGTTAGAGAGTACAAGAAGTACAGTAAGGAAAAAAACCACTGAACTCTTGGAGGCAAATAACAGATTTGAGATTCTTCTTATGGACGCAGGAGTTTAAAAAAATGCATATACTTGAAGAAATAATGATGTGGATCCATTGTTGCCAAGAGGAGTCAAGATCTTCAGGAGAGAAAAGCAGATTTGAGAAGTGAACAACTGATTAAATGTTTTCTGAGAATGAGATTTGGACCATAGCTTAGATAGAATGCAGCGATGACAGGCTGTTGGTCAGGAATGCAGAGCACCTACCAAGTACTTGTATGTGTATATTTTCTTGAAGCCTTGCAAATCTAATCAAAAAAAGAACTTGAAACTGAAAATGAAAGGAGAAATTTGTGAATTGTGGTATTCAAAGTAGAGGCTCTCATATAACACCAAGGGGACTGTGGCTTAACCCCAAGGAGTAGGTGATCAACCAGAGGGGGAGATTGTGGGTTTAATCCTAGCTCTCCTTCCCCATAGCCAATTCTCTAACACTCCCTTCAACACTCCTCCACTCAGCCCTTTCCTATTCTTTGCTTTTTGTGGATGCACTGGAGATGGGCCTCAGAAAGCAGGGAAGATATCACCCCACCCACTACAGCTGTGCAGCCAAGTTTCTGTCTCTTCTCACTACCCTAGCAAATTTACATCCTGTCCCCCAAACACCTGTGCTTCAGGACAGTGAATGCTAAGTAAGCTTTTCACTCCCATATACTTTTATTGTTTGATGGTAAGTGAGTTGCTAAGAATGAGCAGGCATGGATAAGATATCATTAAGTTGGGGGCGGCTAGATAGCGGCCCTGGATTCAGGAGTACCTGAGTTCAAATCCGGCCTCGGACACTTGACACTTACTAGCTGTGTGGACCCTGGGCAAGTCACTTAACCCCCATTGCCCCACACACACACAAAAAAGATATCATTAAGTAACTTTCCCCCTCCAGACCACCCACGTTATGAATATTCTCCAATTCCATGGAGGGCAACAACCCGCCATTCTTATATTCTCCAAGGTTCATGGCTTCCTACTAATCTCCTCATTCAATTGAAACAACTCTCTTCCAAGTTACCGGTAATTTTCCAGTTGCCAAATCTAATGTTCTTTTCTCAGTCTTCATCCTTCTTGACCTTTCTGTGACATTTGAAACTATTGACCACCACAGGTACAGTAGATAGCATATATTCTTTATAAAAAAGTGCATACCATATTGGAGTACATGCATACATTTTTTTAAATTGATGTAGTGCACAATCAAAAGAAATTAGAGAACAGGGCCATAGAAAATAACAACAACGTAAGCAGACTAATAGCATTTGAAATGCCTAGAAATTAACAGTAGACAAAATTTTTTTAAAAAAGAAGAAAAAACTCGAATAAAACCAGGACTTTAGATGTGTGCATATGCAAAACCTGTTTAAAACTGCAGTTTTAGCTCACCTAGTTGAGGTTCAATCTTGAAGACTTCTTTATAATATCTGTGGTTCATTGTTCTCTAACTGTGTAATAATAAATGAGTCATTTAGCCCCTCAATGCCTCAGGCAGGTCATATTTTAGACTGCTTATCTGCATCTATGGAAACAGATTCCTTACTGGGAGGTATCGCCCTCTCCACCCCCCTCCTCCCCCCAATACTGATAAAATTCTTGTCCATATCCCCCCTCCAAAAAAAAAAAAAAAAAGAACCAGATCATCAGATCATGACAAACTACCTCACTCCCCCCTTTCCTTTTCTCGACAGTTGCTGCATTCACAGATCAAGAAAATACCTTTTAGGCCTATTTTGTAGTTTACTGAGTATGCACAGTTTAGTGATTTCTGGAGGATAGTTACAAATTGCTTTCCTGAATGGCTAGACTAATTCATAATTCACCAACATTATTGTGCTTGTTTCCCTGCAGTCAGTTTCTTTTCTTTTTAAAAAAATAGTTGTTTTCATTTGCATCTCTCTAATTATTAGTGATTTAGAGTATGTTTTCTTATGATAACTTGGATTTCTTCCTCTGAAAACAACTTTTTCATTTCTTGATCACAAGGAATTAGCTCTTATCCTTCTAGGCTTGAATTAATTCCTTATGTATCTTGGCAAAGAGACTTTTATCAGCAAATTTTGATGTAAAGATTTTTTTTCCATTTATTTTATAATATACTCTTCTTCGAGGGTTTCAATCAAAGTTTAGATGGCCACTTGCTGGGTATATTATGAAATGGATACTATTCAGGTAGTTTTGGACAGAATGACCTCAGATGTCACTTTCCAAAGATGTTTACCACTGTCACTTGGAAGGTTTTCTACTTGCTGGATTTTTTTCCCTGAGTGGCAATTTAAAAGGGTTTGAGACACATAATTTCTGGGTGATTTAATCATTTTATTAATAATGCCAGCATCTTAATAAAAGGAAGTTAGCCATCTCTCTTAAACAAAGATTCCCTCATGGTGGTGGGCTCACATTTTATATGCCCTTCAAATAGTAGGTGTTCCTGAAGGAACCAATCACTTCTGATTGGTTAACAATTAATGAGAAAATGAATATTACGATGAGAGGGTGGGCTATATCATGAGGGTTTTGAGGTACTTGACTTGGATAACCCAAATCTTGGTCAAAGAAACTATTTTTATATTACCTGTCTGACAAAAGGGAGAATCAACACTTTCCCAGACCTGTCTGAGCAAACACAGTGAGCAGGAATGTACCCATTAGCCCAGATTTAGAATTTCTTTTACTATCTGATTAAATCTTGGCCTGGGTAAGTCTCTGCCTAAGATTTCCTACACTGTTTGATTTCTGGATGATGAATTTGAAAAGGGGGAAATCCTTGGTCCTAATACAATAATTACTTATTAAATACAAGAGAGAAATAGTCATTTCTCACACCTGGATGCCCCACCAGAATCTCAAGCTCAACGTATCCAAAGCAGCCTTGATTATGTTACCCTATCTACTTTTCTAATTCTGGTGCTCTGATTCTGATATTCATTTTGCTATTCTCTATCTAATAATGGTTCAAATCCTCCTGGGGAAGGTTAATTTCCTGTTTAGAGTTCTCCTTGGCTTTTTGACATTACTCACCCCCAAAGATAATTGAGTTGATGACATAAAAGGGAATAGGGAGACTTTTGCAGATAATTCTCTACAGCAGAATCTATCTTCACAGGCACCTGGTCCAGTGGATAGACTGTTGGGCCTGAAGTCAGAAGGACCTGAGTTTAAATCTGACTTAAAACACTTCCTGGCTGTGTGGGTCTGGTTAAGTGACTTAACCTCTGTTTGACTTATTTTCCTCAGCTGTAAGATGGGGATAATGATAAAACCCACCACCCATATTTGTTTTGAGGACCAGTTGAGATAATAATTGTATAGTGCTTGGCACATAGTAGGCACTTAATAAATGCTTAGTTGTCTTTTTAAAAAGCATATACTTATCCCACTATGTTTAGGTGATTTTTATTAATAGTCATTGGTCTTAGCAAAGAGGTGTCAGACTCACCCCTAACTAGATTAAAATATCATTGAGAAATGTTTAACAAAATAAAAATACCATATAACATAGATAATGTTGATCTGTGGTTTTCTTAGTTAATATGCAGCTGCCAGGGATCTGTTTTTGTTCGAATTTGTCACCACTGCCTCTGTAGACTGAAATGCAGCTTTTGAGGCTCTCTCCTCTGATAAAGTGTTTTCCACACTTAATGAGATACAACATTCCTAGACAGATACAACCATATAGAGAATTGTTCAGTAATCCTTTCATCAACAATATCAAGAAAGGCATAAAACCAGGAGATTTGTGCTCATTGAAGTTGTTCATCCTTTTCATTAGGAATGTCTTTTGTCTGTTGGACAATGTTTTCTAGATGTCCCACCAGTATCTCAAAACCAGCATGTCCAAAAAGCTCTTTATGTTCCCCCCAAACAATCTGCCCCTCCTTCAAACTTCACTATTTCTACTGAGAACATACCTAGTTGCCCAGGTTTATAACTTTAAAGTCATTTTGGACTCTTCTTTTTTTTCCCCAATAAATCTTTTTGTTATTTTGGATTTGATTGTTCAGTCATTTTTCAGTCATATCCTACTCTTTGAGACCCCAATTGGAATTTTCTTGGCAGAGATACTGGAGTAGTTTGCCATTTCCTTCTCCAGCTTATTTTATAGATGAGGAAACTGAGGCAAATAGGATTAAGTGTCTTGCCTAGGATCACACAGCTAGTAAGTGGCTGAGGCCAGATTTGGTATCATGAAGACAAGTCTTTCTGACTCCAAGCTAGACAGTCTATCAACTGTGCCACCCTGGCTCCAGGTTGGGGTATCGAATGTGAGCGATAGATGCTAATACTCCCACATAATCAAATATAAGCATTTCCATATGCGAAGAACAAAAAGTCCCCATAACTATTATGTGCAACTTGTTTTTTAAAAGTATGTAACAAATTTGCATATTCCAAAGCTTTCTGACTTGTCTGTTTCTCTGTATTTCCTTCTCTCCTATGATGCTGTCAATGTTCTTATCATTCTTATTTCTCCTCCCACTCACCCCCCCAAAAAAACTCTTAAAACCAATAATTATGGAAATTGTCAAGCAAAAAGAATCCATGCATTGATCATGTTGGCCACAAATATCTCATTCTGCACCTGTGGTCCATTGCCTCCCTATCAAGAGATGTGAAATGTGTTTTGTCCTTGATCCTCTGGAGTTGTGGATGATCATTGCATTGATCAGAGTTTTAAGCCTTTGAAGGTTGTTTTTCTTTACCATATTATAGTCATTGTATAAATAGTTCTATCTCTTGGTTCTTCACATTTATTTTCATCTGTTCATACAAGTCCTTAAAGGTTCCTCTGGATTGATCTCTTTTGCTATTTCTTACACTACAATAATATTCTTATATTTGTATGCCATAATTCATTCACCCATTCCCCAATTAATGACTCTTTTTTCTTACTTCTAACATCCAACCGGTTGGTAAATGTTGTCAATTATACTTTTTTGTAGGGCAATGAGGATTAAGTGACTTGCCCAGGGTCACACAGCTAGTTAGTGTCAAGTGTCTGAAGCCAGATTTTAACTCGGGTACTCCTGAATCCAAGGCCGGTGCTTTATCCACTGCACCACCTAGCTGCCCCCATCAATTATACTTTTATAAGTACATTCCCATCTAACCTATTATCTTCCCATCTTACATCTATGACCCTGTTTTAGGTCTTTATCAACTCTAATTTGAACTACGCCAATAACCTCCCACTTTCTCTCCAGGATTTCAAGTGCTTTCCTCCCCTAATTTGTCCCCCAAGCAATTATCAATAATAATCTTCCCAAAAGCTACATTTCTAGCCTTACTTTCTATAACTCCCTTTTGTGAAATCTGTGTTCTAACTGGATACACAACTGTTCACGTAATGTAAAATTCTATTTATTTCATCTATGTGTTCTCATAGGCAGGAATGTAATCCTTCATATCTCTGACTCTCAGAATCCTTTTCTCCCTTCATACCATAGCCCCTGTGCAGCCTACAGTGTGAAGCCTTACATGTAGCTCAATGTTTTGCTTGGTAAATTTTTTGCTAAATTGAATTGAATATCCTATGCAAAATTGAACGGATGAGGGATTCCTTGGAGATGGTGTGATTATCTGAATGTTAATTTGTGGATTCCATTGCATACCAGTGCACTTATTACATTGAACCTTGGAATGCAAGGAGGCCTCCTTAATACTATCTATGACCACTCAAGGGTAACTAGCCCTGTAATCCACACAGGAAAAACCACATATTTGAAAAATACATATTGAAAGCCCTTTGACATCTATAATCTCACTTGATCCTCACATTCTTGTGAGGTGGGCATGAAGTAATTATCACTAAGGTGGTACCAATGATGATAGTATTTTATAAGAAAATTCAGGAGGAAGGAAAAAAGGTCTGAAGCAGCAAAAAGAGAGAGAGAATAGGTATGCAGGTGACTTTTGTGGATAAGAAATTTTAAATTGTTGATATAAATAATATTATTTGATATCAAATGATAAGTAAGTTTTATAATTCTTAAATGTTCTCATTTTTAAAAATTCTTCCTTTCTGAATAATCATATTGCCTTAAAGTCAAAGTTATCATATATTTGAGTCAGAAAGATATATATTGTAGCCATAGGAGCCTGAGAATACGTCTTTTGACCTTTTCAGACTTTCCCTCCAGTAAACATATTTCGGGAAGGAATTTTAAAGTTCATTTAGACTACTCCTCTCATTTATTATTCGTTATTATTACTGTGCTTTCATTTAGGATCTTTACCTTTTAATTCTTATCATTTGTACCTAATTATTAGGGTTCAGAATCACCACTTGGAGAATTGTTTAAAAACATCTGCTGTCCTAAACCTAAAGCCTGCTAAAATTTCTCTTCCAAATTGCTACAGCAAATCTTAAAGCAGCACTTCCTCATTCTTCTATATCAAACCCACTTTCTTGAATTCTTGGTCCTAGCAACTCAAGTGGACTTCCCTTTCCTCAGCTAGCTTTAGTCCCAGCCCTCTAATCTGTTTTGTTTTGTTTTTTAAATCAAATAGTTTATACAGTAGTAGAATTGTTCTTTAAATGTTTGGTAGACTTCTTTCTGGTCCTGGGGATTTTTCTTAGGGAGGTCATTTATGGATTGTTCAATTTCTTTGTCTAAGAATTATTTAAGCATTCTATTTTCTCTTCCTTTAATCTGGACAATTAATATTTTGTAAATATTCATCCATTTCACTGAGATTGTTAGGTTTACTGTCAAATAATTGGGTAAAACAGCTCCTAATAATTGCTTTCATTTCATCTTCGTTGGTGGTAAATTTA
The DNA here is from genome assembly GCF_019393635.1 of Dromiciops gliroides. Lineage (NCBI taxonomy): Eukaryota > Metazoa > Chordata > Mammalia > Microbiotheria > Microbiotheriidae > Dromiciops > Dromiciops gliroides. The sequence continues at coordinate 311,408,287 of NC_057864.1, forward strand.
CTCTTCATTTTCAGTACTTGTTTTCTTTTTAAATCAAATTAACCAGTGGCTTATCTCCTAGTTTTCTTTATTAGTCCAATGGTTTTCTTACTTTCAGCTTTATTAATCTCTCCTTTGATTTTCAGGATTTAATTTTATATTTAATTGGGGGTTTTTAATTGGTTCTTCTAGTTTTAAAAAGGGCATACCCAATTCATTAATCTGCTCTTTTTCCATTTTATTGATGGAAGCATTTAGATATATGTTTCACCCTAAGTGCTGCTTTGGCTGTATCCCATAAATTTTGGTATGTTGTCTAATTGTTGTCATTCTCTTTAATATAATTATTTTTTGTTTCTACAATTTGTTCTTTAACCCGCTCATTCTTTAGGATTAGATTATGTAGTTTCCAATTAATTTTAATCTCTGTTTCCATGGTCCTTTATTGAATATAATTTTTATCATATTATGGTCTGAAACAGATGTATTTAATATTTCTGCTTTTCTATATTTGGTTGCGAGCTTTTTAATACCCTAATATATGGTCAGTATTTGTGATGGTACCATATACAACAGAAAAAAAAAAAAAAGGTTTACTCATTTCTATTCCCATTCAGTTTTCTCCAAAGGTCTATATCTAATTTTTCTAAAATTCTATTAATTTTCCTAACTCCTTTCTAGTCTATTTTTTGGTTAGATTTATCTAATTCTGAGAGGGGAAAGTTGAAGTCCCCCACTAATATAGTTGTCGCATCTATTTCCTCCTGTAATTCATTTAACTTTTCCTTTAAGAATTTGTATGCTATGACATTTGTTGCATACATGTTTAGTACTGATATTATTTCATTGTCTATGGTACTTTTTTATAATGTAGTTTCCCTGCTTATTTTTTTAATTAGATCTACTTTTTGCTTTTATATTGTCAAAGATAACGATTGTTTCCCCTACTTCTTTTACTTCAGCTGAAGCATTATAGATTTTGCTCCAGTCCTTTATTTATTTATCTATTTATTTATTTTCAGGGCAATGAGAGTTAAGTTTCTTGCCCAGGGTCACACATCCAGCCCTTTATTTTTACTCTGTCTCTCTGTTTCAACTGAATGTGTATGCTATTCCTTTTTTGAGCCATCATCTATCTTCCCCTCCACTGTAAAAGCTCTTCTTTCATGTGAAATACTTTTCTTATTCTACCTCTCCCCTCTTCTTCCAGTGGATCCCTCTTTCTCTCCTCAAGTTTTTTTAAAAAAACATTCCATTGTTGTCAACTCACACCCATGCCCTCTGTCTATGTATACTACTTCTAGCTTCCTTAATAATGATAAAATTCTTAGGAGTAACAAGTATCATTTTCCCCTGTAGGAATGTAAACAGTTTAACCTTATTGAATCCCTTATGATTGCTCTTTCATGATTACCTTTTTATGCTTCTCTTGAGTCTTGTAGTTGAAAGTCAGATTTTTTATTCAGCTCTAGTCTTTTCACCAGGAATTCTTGAAAGTCCTCTATTTCATTAAATATCCATATATTCCCCTGAAGGATTATATACAGTTTTGCTAGGTAGCTTATTTTTGACTGTAATTCTAACTCCTTTGCCTTCCAGAATAACATATTCCAAGTCCTCTAATCCTTTAATATAGAAGCCACCAAATCTTGTGTTATCCTGACTAAACAAATTTTCATTTTTTCTTTCTGGATGCTTGCAATATTTGACCTGGAAGCTCTGGAATCTGGCTATAATATTCCTGGGAGTTTTCTTTTTGGGATTTCTTTCAGAAGGTGACTGTTGGATTCTTTAAATTTATATTTCACCCTCTGGTTCTAGGATATCATTACCGTTTTCCTTAATAATCTCTTGAAATATGATGTCTAGGCTCTTTCTTTGATCATGGATTTCAGATGGTGCAATAATTCTTAAATGCTCTCACCTCTATTTCCCAGGTCAGTTATTTTTCAGGTTAGGTATTTCACATTTTCTTTTATTTTTTATTCTTCTTATTTTGTTTTATTGTTTCTTGATGTTTCATAGAGTCATTAGTATTTATTTGCCCAATTCTAATTTTTAAGGAATTATTTTTTCTAGTGAGCTTTTGTACCTCATTTTCTATTTGGCCAATTCTGCTTTTTATGGTTTAAGGAGTTCTTCCCTTCAGTGAATTTTTGTGTCTTTTCTTTTTTTTAACCATTTGGCCAATTCTGTTTTTTTTGTCATTTGTTCAGTGGTGTGTGTGTGTGTGTGTGTGTGTGTGTGTGTGTGTGTGTGTGTGTGTGTGTCTTTTACCAAACTGTTGACTCTTTTCATAATTTTCTTGCATCACTCTCATTTCTTTTCCCAATTTTTCCTTTACCTGTCTTATTTGATTTTTTTTTCAATTTTTTTTAGTGAGGCAATTGGGGTTAAGTGACTCACCCAGGGTCACACAGCTAGTAAGTGTCAAGTGTCTGAGGCCGGATTTGAACTCAGGTACTCCTGACTCCAGGGCCGGTGCTCTATCCACTGTGCCACCTAGCTGCCCCATCTTATTTGATTTTTTTTTTTTTGCAGGGCAATGAGGGTTAAGTGACTTGCCCAGGGTCACACAGCTAGTTAAGTGTCAAGTGTCTGAGGCCAGATTTGAACTCAGGGAGTCCAGAATCCAGGGCCGGTGATTTATCCACTGCGCCACCTAGCTGCCCTTATTTGATTTTTACAATCCATTTTGATCTTTCTTAGAAATTCTTGTTGGGCTTACCATGACTGGCTTTGTTTTATTGGGCAGTGATCTGTCAAAATAATATTTTCAATTTTTAAAAAGCCAGATAATCACATTAGTGAAACATCTGCCTGAATCTGCCTCCCTACTCCCAAAGGCAGACAGCATTCTTTTTTTTTAACAATTGATTTTGGAACACATTATTATTTTTCAAAATTTTAATTGTTTTTCCTATAAATACATGACCTTAAATTTTTTCAACATAGAGCAAAATGTATTTCTATAAAAATACACACCAGTTTGTAATAATGATTTAGTGCAGAAAAAAAACAAGACAAATATGAGAAATGTTGTTTTATGATTAACTTTCCAGGAAGGTTACACTGGTGTATCAAGGGTGTATACAGTATGGGGAAAAGGTAAAGAAATGTTGTATCTCATGAGATCTTGCTACAGATGATTCCTAAACTCAAAGCATAATAATCTTAACACAAAGTATGTTGTCTATACAGTCTGACATAATTACTTGTGCACAAGAAGTTGAAATGATGATAAAGCAATTAGCAGCACAAATGGAACAATTAAAAATGACTGTACAAGCAAAGACTGCGGTACCAACATCACAAGTCTATGTAAGTATTCCATATATCAGTTTTTCCTCATTTTAATCAATATCCTACTTGGAAATATTCCCCTCAAAAGTAAGTTTAAAAAAATAAATAAGGTACATATGTAATATTACGTTACTAAAGATATGCTGAATTATTTGTGTTCTGATTCTGTCTTTTGTTTTTCATTCACACTTTCAATATTACACATTATCCAAGATTATCTCCTTTTCTGTGCTTCTGCTGTATTTATATCCCAACAAGTAAAGAGGAGAGAAGACCTACTGGATAACAACTGCTAGCTCAGTAGTGATGGATGACTGCTATCAGAGGAAGAGCAGAGCTGAATGCTGATGAAAAAGTATTCATCAGCATTATGCAATTATAATGTGCCAGGAGTAGGAAATATTGATCCTTTGTGTGTGCACATGCGCGCGCGCGCGCGCACACACACACACACCCCTACAATCTCATTTATTAGATCTTAACCTCAACTTATCTACACCATTTTCCTATGCCAGTTTCTAGAGAAATCCCTTGGATGCCTTCTACTTACAGATGAATACAAAATGTAAATGCAATACTTTATAGAGCAATAGAGGGCTCAGATGATTCCTGAAGTTATCTTATTTTGAATTAATGGCACAAGTTGAGATACCCATCTGAGAGTGATCCCTGGCATAATTCTAGCCATGATTATTATTTTTTGTGGGGGTGAGGCAATTGGGGTTAAGTGATTTACCCAAGGTCACAAAGCTAGTGTCAAGTGTCTGAAGTCGGATTTGAACTCAGGTCCTCCTGAATCCAGGGCGGGTGCTCTATCCACTGTGCCACCTGGCTGCCCCCAGGATAATATTTTAAATTAAATTTTATTTGTTTTCAATGAGTAAAAATCTATTTTCTCTCTTTCCTGCCTCCCTTCCCTCCCCCATTTAAAAATAGAAAAACAAAATTCTTGTTAACAATGAAAAAGAAAAATGATCACATCTAAAAAATCTGTGTCTCATTCTATATTCTGAGTCAATCACCTTTCTGCTCCGTGAGTAACATATTTCATCATTGGTCCTCTGGGATTGTGATTAGTCATTGCATTCATCAGAGTTTCTAGTCTTTCAAAGTTGTTTCATCTTTACAGTACTGGTTTTTGTTTTTGTTTTTGTTTTTTGTATAAATTGTTCTCTTGGTTCTTCTTACTCCATTCTGCATCAATTCATGTAAATGTTCTCAGCTTTTTTTTCAATTATCAAACCTCCCCCCACCCCTTCCCCTGCCCCAATGCTTGGGGAAAAAAGAAATACAAAACCCTTGTGACAAAAAAAAGCCTAGTCGAGCAAAACAAACTTGTTCATTTCTGGTCAGGATTATTAAATAGTGTTTGAACAATTGAAAAGGAGATAATCACAAGGAGCCAGCATGAATTCAGTTATTATTAGTGAACCTTGGTATAACAATAACAATCCACTACTGGGCCCAGGAAATTGGAGAACTGTGACCCCTCTCCCCCATCTATACTAAGGGACTCCTCTGGACTGATGTGCACAGACTGCTTCAGACCTGGAGGAGCCTTATCACATAAAAGAAGGATCAGGAACTGTTTCTCATGCTCTATGGTGTGGTCCCCACTCTGGAGCCCCAGAGAAAATCCCCAGAGCTTAGGTTTACCTTATGTCTAAAATGTCTCCCCTAAAGCGGAGAGTGGAAAGGTATACAAATTGGTCTTCAGTGTACAGTGTAGACCAGACGTAAGATGGCTACTTATTTTCTCTGCACAAAAGAAATGCTTTACATTTACATGAGGCCAAAATGCATTTACTGACAGAAGAACTTGAGCAGTAGCCCGAACATATTACTATTATAATTTTATACTTTCCCAACAGGTTGGGACTTAAAATCTTCAAAACATAAAGCAGTTTGTATTAGCGCTAAATCACCATTTCACCGTGGCTCCACACTGTCCAGTCGGTTCCCTCAAGGTCCATATTTTCCATTATCCAAGCCTGGGATGGCTCCTGCCCTTGGTCATCTTTTCTTCCAAGTATTGTAGTGGGCATAGAGAGGGCATCTTCTATGATACAATTGGCATCACTTAATAAAGTGATGGAAAGAATATTAATAATGTAGATTAAACTTTTAAAAGTGCATCATACATACTTTCCCCCTTCAGAAAGCCAACTGTTAAAATATTTACTGACAGACCATTGGCATAGTCATTGCCTTTTTAAGGTTAACTGATGGGACCCCTCCTCTTGATTTAGTGGCCAGTTTTGTCCATTATGGTTTCAGTGCAGCTTCCCCCACCCCTTCACCCTTCTAGTTGGGGGGAAACAAGGAACTACCCAGATTTTCTGCATTGTCACAAAGTGAAGTCCTTCTGAGCTGGGAGGAATGACAAAGCATCAGCTCCAGTCAGTAGTACTAAGGATACCTGTTTCCAGGACTGTGGGAGCTTGTACTTTAGAACAGTGAAGAGGAAGGCTTTCTTTCTTTCTTACCCTTTGAGATGAAATTGCCATAAATCTCACTTTCCTTATGAATTTGTTCAGCCTTTTCAAGGAATGAATTGGATTTCTTTAACAATAATATATATTTAAATAAAATTTATTAAAGTAACATATGATGAAATACAATTTTACTTTTTCAAGTGTGGACCAGATTGTGTGCATATTGACATAGTTTTTTAAGACTTTAAAAAATATATCGAAAAGCAAAATTTGCTCATTTGCAAATGATAGTTTTTTTTATTTTCAATGATAAATTATTAACTTGTAATCTCATTATAAACTAGGTTAAATTTTTTTTCCCTTTCCCCTCCTCAGCCTATATTTATTGCACTATCTGGCTTGTGGACCAGCTTTCAGGATGAAACTGTATTACTTAGTGTTCTGAGTAATTTAACCACTCACCTTGGACCATTCCTAGGAGCTCATGAAGAAATCTTTAATGAGCAAATGATTCAAAGCCTTCTTGAAGAAGTGGAAGTAAAAACTGATGTGTTGAGGATAAAAGAAAGCATGGGTATGAATAATTGCCTCTTTTCTTTTTTAAAACTTTTCAGCATAAATTTACCAATCTTTCCCCTCTAATAGTCTCTTAAAAATTAAAATTTGTTGTTAAATACTGTTTTTGAAGAGCATACTTATTGTTCAACCATATTATACAGATATGAGGATTTATGAGACAACCAATTGCATCCAATAAAATTTATTTATTTAGGCTCAAATTAAGTATTTAAATGTGCCTTTTAACTTTTAGAAAAAGTCTATCTGGGTCATTAATTACTTTTATTTAGTTAGCTACATGTCTGTAGAGCCAAAGGGTACAGTTGAAATGCATTTGAGGGAAATGTTCACATTATAGGTTGATTGGTACTAATGTGCTGTTGGTACTATTTAAAATGTAAATTGGTAATTTATCCTAAGAGTTCTATTGAAGCATTCTATGTAAGTAAAAATATAAAATTAAAATAAAAGCCAGCCAAATTCATTCACCCAAAGAAGTTAGTTCTTTTTTGCATAAAAATGATTCTGACTGTGAAACTGTTATAATTTAAAATAACACTGGCAGAGTAATCATAAACAGCTAATATATTGCAGTTGTACATACTAGAAAATATTAAATATGAACTGAAAATCTCCTTATATAATATTTAATGATTCTCATAATTCACTGGATATATTGTAGAGCAAAGGTTGAAATAATCATGACAAATATATTTTATCTTCTGGAAAAAATAAAATGGAAACATTCCAAAAATCAAATTTCACAGAATAATAGAATTTTAGAGCTAGAAGGTACCTTAGCCTTTACTTAGTGTTTTGTTTAGCCACAACTTTTGTTTTGCAGATGAGAAAGGGAAATTCATACAGGTTAGGACCTGCTAAAGGTCCCACTGATAGTTCTGATTTCCCAATTTAGAGTTTTTTACTCCTATGAAAAGCCACAGTAGAATATCTGGAGCTCTCTAATAGAAGTAAATGAAACAGTGTATTCATTTCTCTCAAAACATCCATTAGAATGGCAGATCATATTTCTCATGACTTCAACGGTGACTTTTCTGCTGATTACTTTCCAAAATACAGTAGTGGTCCCAAATCCTCACTGTAAAAGGTACTGTGTTAGATGCTTCAGGGAATACAAATGAGAACAAGGTGTGGTTCCCATCCTCTGGAAGCAAATATTCCAAGATTAACCCCTGCTTCTTTTCCTTCAACCCATGACCTTACCTTTTCAGTTATTTGCTTTCTCCCCATTGTCCTGAATCTTTGCCTTTTCATCAGCTTCCCCCTGCTCAAAAATTTATGCAAACCCTTTATGCCTTAAACATTTTTTTTAATTGACAAGCATTATTTTTGTCTTACTCCCACCTCTCCCAACCCCAAGGCCTGAGGGAAAGAAGAGGGAGGTGGAAAATAAAACTCTTACAACAAATAAGTGTAAGGAAAATTAAAATTTGAAAAAAAATTGTTATAAAATGCTAAATTAAAAAATTTAAAGTATAAGAAACCTGCTTTAAAAATATAGTCTATTGAGTCAGCATCTCAGGGCATTATGAATAAAATACTTTAATATTTTTATGCTTAATAATTTACTTTATCTTTATTTTTTTTAAGGAAATCCCACATTAGTCATTTCCAAAAATGTACATCTCACTCTGCATATTGAAATACATCACCTTTTTGTTAGGAGGTGGAGAGCATGCTTCATCATTAATATTATGAAATCATGGTTGGTCTATTCATTGATCAAAGTTCTCAAGCCTTTGAAAGTTTGTCTTTACAATGTTGCTGTTATTATACAAATTGTTTTCCTGGTTCTGTTCACTTCATTCTGCATCACTTCATACATGTCTTCCCCAGGTTTCTCTGAAATCATCAACTTCTTAGGGCACAGTAGTGTTCCACTGAATTTATGTATCATACTTTGTTCAGCCATTCTCCAATTGAAGAACAGTCCTTTTCTTTCCTATTCTTTGCCACGACAAAAAAAAATTGCTGTAAATATTTTTGTATATATAGAACCTTTTTCTCTTTCTTTGATCTCCTTGGTGATAAGCCAAGGTTAAAAAGTACACAGAAAAGAAACTTTTGGGCTTAGTTATATCTCATTTATCTCTAAACAAAAACAATACCCTTTTCTTTTGATTCAGGCACCACATCATTTTCCTCCTTCCTTTTATAGCCTTTTTTTTTTTAACAAATAGGCCACACCTCTGTTTCCACTTTCTCCTCACCTGCTCTCTTTTTTCCTCATCTTCTCCAATTAACTATTTCCCATTCTTATTCACAGCAGTACTCTTCTCAGTTACTCAAGCTTATAGCCTAGGTGGTACTTCAGTGTCTTTTGCATCCACCTTGCCTAGAGTTGGTTATTCATCAAGTCCCATTGATGTTCTTTGTTTGTTTTTTCTTCTTAGTGACTTTTGGATCATGTCTTCTCTTTCATTTCTGTGGCTACTGCCCCAGTATAGGTTCTACATAGCTCACACTTAGATTATCAGTTTCCTTTTAGCAGGTGGTCTTGTAACCAATGTATCTTTCAATCCATCCTGCATACTGGTGTTAGATTTGTCTACCTAAAGTGTTCATTCGGGGTGTTATTCAACTGTTCAGGAGCCCACAATAGTTTCTTATTCCATGAACTCAACATTCTCATATATGAGTTTCCCAGCCGTCAATAGTTTGACTTTGATTTACTTAAGCTTATTTTTCTTTATTCTCCAGTAAACTCTCATCTAGTGAGGATAGTACTTTTATAACCCCTCCCACACTCTTGAACCTTTCCTTATGTTTTATTTTGCTCCCCCCTTGGAATGTCTTCCATTCCTTTTATCTACATTTTTTTTTCATCTATCAAAACCCACCTCAAATCCCACCTTCTCTGTTATACCATTTATAATAACTAATAAGCAGGTAGTGACAGAAGTGGGACTATATCTCAGGTGTTCTGACTTTGAATTCTATATTATTTTCTTGGTATCTCTGTCCATAAATATTTTTAAGTAGAAAAAACACAATGTCATCTAGGAAAATGCAATCTTTTCATTAGAATTTTTTTCTATGTATTTAGGAACCAGAGTAAATGTAAGTGATTTCAAGAAAATAGATTGGCTTTTCCCAGAAACTACAGCAAATTTTGACAAATTGCCAATTCAATACAGGGGATTTTGTGGTTACACATTTGCTGTAACAGATGGACTACTCCTTCCAGGTATGTACTTGAAAAAAGCATAATCATAGCTAGTATTTGCATATAGCATTGTACATATATTATCTAATTTGATCCTCACAATAGCAATATGAGATACAAACTTACAGGTATTTGTATCCTATGGAGGACCTGGTTTAAATCTCAGGAGCACAAAGGAAATAAAAACCAAAACATGAGAGTAAAAAGAACTTTTATTGAATGTGGATCAGCTCATGTTTCCAGCAGCAAGGAGGTCTGGTGCAAAATTTCCCTTCCTTTCCCCCTTCCTTTTCCTCTTTCCCTTTTCCTTTTCTACCCTCTATCCTTTCCCATTCCTTTCTCATTTCCTTACTTTCTTCTATTCTTAGAGTTTAACTGCACTTATATAAAGTGTACCTATTAAAGAAATGTGACTGTCACATTGCAGAAGATATTTTGGAAAACGGAACATCATTAGAACTCCCAAAGTAATTATTTGAAAGGATAATATTCATTTTCATATTTATATTACAGTATTTTTTAAGTCTGGCACATTGTTACAGTCTCATGTATAAAGATCTTTTATAGGTCATATTCCAATAAGGAATCCAAAGTTTTATTGTTTGGAATTTTAAAAGAATGTGTATATTAATGGAAATTGTATTTTAAACTTGTTGAGTTTGAAATTTCTCCCAACCTGGCAATAACCAAATGAAGAGAAATGTTTTACACATGGTGCTTATTAACTTTCTAATGATAAGGGGTCTCTAGGACTAAAGGCATTTCAGTCTTGTACTTTCTTTTCACTTTGTCCACTTTGTCTTTGAATGAAGTTTGTCTTTTCTTTATTCTTTGTATTTGTGCCACGCCACATAATTGGATATTATATATATAATATATATATATTATATATATAATCATTATTTTTATTGTCATTGAAAAGAGAAGTTGCTTTAGTCACAAAAACCGAAAAATATGTTAGTTGTATTGAATTTATAGTAGATAATTTATTATAATTAGATCGATGAATTATTTGCAATATTGATCAGCTATCAAGAAAATAGATGGCATTTTGGTCCACTGACCCACAGGAAAGCAAAATAACATAAGACTCACTTGGAAAATTATTAGTTTTGTTTTGTGAGTGTGCAGGATAATTCAGAGAAATGTAGACAGAGAATGAATAATAAAGAAAAAAAGGAATAATACACAAATAGATAGGTATTACCCAGGTGCCCAAGGCAGGACCCTCTCTCCAGTTCTGGGCCTAAGAAAACCCCGGGGTACTGGAGGATTCTGGCCTCAGTGAAAGTCTGTCTGTCTGTCTGTCTCTCTCTCCCTCTTTCTCTTTTCTTCTCGCCTCATCTTGGAGTTTCAGGGAAATCCCTTAAACAAAATTTAGCAGTGTTTCATATTTAGAGTATCCCCTCGGGCAGCTAGATGGTGCGGTGGATAGAGCAGTGGTCCTGGAATCAGGAGGACCTGAGTTCAAATCTGACCTCAGACACTTAACACTTGCTGGCTGTGTGACCCTGGGTAAGTCACTTAATCCCAATTTGCCCCCCCCCCACACACAAAGAAGAATATCCCCTGAAAGAGGTACACAGGATCTCTTCTAGGAAAGGGTACTGAATGTATAATGTGGAGATCAATCAACCAGTGAGGATTTATTAAATGTGTACTAATGCTTGCTCCTTGGAAGGAAAGCTATGGCAAATCTGGACAGCATACTAAAAAGGAGAGACATCACCTTGTTGAAAGAGGTCCATATAATCAAAGATATGGTTTTCCCAATAATAACATATGGTATGAGAGTTGAACTATAAGGAAAGCTTAGCACTGCAGAACTGTGGTCATGGAAAAAACTTTTGAGAGTTCCTTGGACAGCAAGGAGATCAAATCAATATTTATATAAATTAACTCTTGACTATTTATTAGAAGGAGACAAATACTGAAGCTGAAGCTTAAATACTTTGGTCATATAATTTGAAGAGAATACTCATTGGAAAAGACATACTGCAAAAGATTGAAGGCAAAAGGAGAAGGGGATGGCAAAGGATGGGATGGATAGATAGTGTAATAGCAGGAATGAACATGAACTTGGACAGACTTCAAGAGATAGTGGAGGACAGAAGGGCCTGGTGTGCTTTTGTTCCACAGAGTCAGGAAGAGTCAGATACAACCGAATGACTGAACAACAGCAACAACAAAGTGTTAGGCACTGTACTAAGGGCTGGAAATATGAAGACAAAAATGGAATGGTATCTGTCTTCAAGGAGGAAATCTGGAATTATAAGGGGTAGAGATGATGAAGGAGAGTATTCCTGGCATAGGGGACGGTTAATGCAAAAGTATGGAAATGAGAGATGAAGCATTGTGTTTGAAGACCAGCCATAAGGCCAGTATAGCTGGACCACAGAGCATGGGGGAAAGGAGGTAATGCATAAGAAAATTTTAAAAGGTAGGAAGAGGCCAGGTTGTAAGAACTTTGAATGCCAATTAGAGGAGTTTGTAGTTGATCCTGGAGGTGATAAAGAGCCACTGAAGTTTATTTACAGAAATTATATGATCAGATCTGTGTGTTAGAGAAATAACTTTGGTGGCTGGGTGGAGGATGGAATCAAGTGGGGAAAGATTTGAGGGAGGAGGACCGAATAGAAAGCTATTGCAGTAATACAGGCGAGAGGCAATGATGGCCCGAACTAAGGGGGTGTCTGTGTATGAATTGGAGGAATGAAGCCATATATGAAAAATGTGAAGATTAAAAATAAGATAGGGCAGCTGATTCAGTAAGTATGGGTATGAGTCTGGGTAAAGAGTTGAGGATTCTGACAGTGAGATTTTAAATCAGGTAGCTAAAAAGAATGATGCATAATTATAGTTATAAAAGGTATAAGTAATAACTTTTCATAAGCATACATATTCCAAAATAAAATGAATTGTCTATGAGGTAGAGAATTCCGTATCGCTGTAAATGTTTGAGCTGAGGTTTGTAGACACTTGTCCAGGGGTATTATTTAAGGGACTATTAGATTGGGTAGAAGGTTGGATTAGGTAACTTCTAGGGTCTCTTCTGACATGAAGACTCTTAAGTGTTTGTTTCAAGGACATCACCTCTTCAAGTTTAAAGTGGGCTAGTAGATATTTGAAAAGTGTTTGTTATACAATTCTAAATTATAAAATTAAAAGTATAAGAAACATGATTAAAAATATAGTCTATTGAGTCAGCATCTCAGGGCAATACAATACTTTAATATTTTTATGATTAATAATTTACTTTCTCGTCTTTATTTTTAAGGAAATCCAACTATTGGAATTTTGAAACATAAAGACAGATATTACACTTTTAGTTCCAAAGAAGCTGCATATGCTTTTGCAGAAAATCCAAATAAATACATTGAGATGATTGGAGAAAAAGCAAAAAGAAGTGCAGAATTAATTCAGCTATTGGAACTTCATCAGCAATTTGAAAATGTGATTCCGTATTCTCAGGTAGGTGCTGTTAACTACCCACACCAAGAGCAGAAATAGAGGGAGTCTACACTGAATATAGGAAACACCACAGCTCTTGTTTTAATGGTGTTTTCTTCCTGATAGGAAATTTTTATTCTAGTAGCCACACTGTATAGCTTTATATTTACCTGATTGTCTCCATCATCTTCTGTATGACAGATTTTGCTACAACTTAAAATTGTTGGCCTAACCTTTAAGGTACTTTATAAATTGGCTTCCCTGGACCTTTAAAGATCTCTCTCCCACTATTTCCCCATAGTATCTCTGCAATTCATCTAAACTGATTGATTTATGTCTTTTCTGTAGGTTTTTCACAAGTATTTAGTATTTTCAATTTTTGATTTATCTTGTTTTGTGTAGAAGTAGTATTCATTAAATGAAACACATGCATACATATTAATGACAACTCTTCATTTCTTCAGGTCAAAATGATCGACAAACATATAAAACCAATAACAAGATGTGAAAGTAGCACACAGACAGATACACACATAATGCAGCCAACAATTGAAAAAGGTTATGAATGGAATGAATGGGAGCTGAGAAGAAAAGCTATAAAACTGGTTTGTAGCAATGTTATCTAAAAAAGTATTTTCTGGGTTCATTAAAAAATTTTTTTTTGGAGGCCAGAGTTCAACTACCCACCAAAAACATCCCTTTTTTTTTCCCCCCGGTAAGGCAATTGGGGTTAAGTGACTTGCCCAGGGTCACACAGCTAGTAAGTGTTAAGTGTCTGAGGTCGGATTTGAACTCAGGTACTCCTGACTCCAGGGCTGGTGCTTTATCCACTACGCCACCTAGCTGCCCCCCCCTTTTTTTTTAAAGAATTTTTTGAGGATTAAATGAAATTTCAGCAAATCAATATAAGATACACTGAGAGTAGGGGCAGCTAGGTGGCGCAGTGGATAGAGCACTGGCCCTGGATTCAGGAGGACCTGAGTTCAAATCCAGCCTTAGACACTTAACACTTACTAGCTGTGTGACCCTGGGCAAGTCACTTAACCCCAAGTGCCTCACTAAAAAAAAAAAAAGATACACTGAGAGTTCTTTGCTAATTTATAACTAATTATATAACATTATATAACTACAGCTTTCCTTCTGATGACAAGCAGATAGAAACCCAATGTTACTTTCTCCTTTTGCCACCCCCAAACTAGAATACAAATGTACTCTCCTTCATATAAAACAATAATGCTATCACCCAGGTATGGACTGGGACTCAATCCTGGTCTTGGTATTTAAAGCATGCCAACTCATTTTCTGTCATGTCATTTTAAACAATCCCCTTTCCCTATTTTCAGCCATAAATCTCTCTCAAGGCTTAAACTTACCTGTCATTAATCATTTTCTTCATGGAATTGTATGCATATATATATATATATATCTTCTACACTCAATTAGAGTGTGATTTCTTTGAAGATACCCTTATCATTAGAGACCATTTCATCTTGGAAAATGTTAAGCAACACAGCCTCTTACCTGGAATCTTTATCTGCTTAAATTTATAGCAAACAAGCAGTTATTTACATAGCATTTTAGAGCTCAGTGTTACTATTAGTCAAGAGATAAGGGTATGCCTGAAGCAGGGGCAATTTGTACTTCTTATCCAATCGATAAAGCAGTCTTGAGATACTGCTAAATATCCTCCATAATATTCTCTTCTAAATGTTCTCCTCCAAGAAGATATTGATATTTGCCTAAATTCTGACCTTTATCTAAAACTTCTTCATATAATTCTAACCCTGTTGAGGGGATGGTCAGTAAGAAGTGTTGCTTGGATTTGGTTTTACCATCAGTTGTGATGGACTCGTAGGTAGATCCTTACCTTTTGGACATAGACCTTTTACTTTTTTATTTTCAAAAGGAGATTTCTTTTTTTTTTTTTTAATTGAGGCAATTGGGGTTAAGTGACTTGCCCAGGGTCACACAGCTAGTAAGTGTTAAGTGTCTGAGGCCAGATTTGAACTCAGGTACTCCCGACTCCAGGGCCGGTACTCTATCCACTGCACCACCTAGCTGCCCCCAAAAGGAGATTTCTTGATACTTGATTCCTCCTAGTTACGAACTCATTTAGAGCTGATTTCTTCCCATGAGTTTCATACTTTTCATTCTCCTCAACTCTTTGCCTTCTCTCTCATCCTTTTCTCTACCAGTGCCGCTAATGAATTCTAGTACAGTTCTCTGCATATGGTGGATTCTTTAATGAACCCTAATAGGCTGATTAACAAACACCTGTTAGATGATAGTTGTCTTTGCTACTTTATGGTTTTAGATATGTAGATTCAGATTTCAGAGGTAGATTTACTTCGCAAAATGTCAGCCTGCAGTTGACATATCCTGTACCCAGCTGGTATGGTTGTGTGATCTGAACTACCTAGCTTTAAGCTATAAGGGGAAGGAGAATAGTTGTAATGGGATGGAAAGATGAGAGACAGAAAAAAATATATTCACATGCATTCCTGTTTTACATTTGTAAGTTCATGTTGAAACAGCTGGCAGACAATAGTAACACTAAATTTAATAATGATAGTAATAACTCACATATATATCATGCTTTAAGGTTTACAGGGTGATTTACTTAAATGATCTCCTTTGATCCTTACAACAACCTTGTGAGGTAGGTGCTATTATTATCCCCATTTTTCAGATTAAAAACTGAGGCTGCAAGAAGTTAAGTAACATGTCCAGGGTCACACAACTAGTTTCTGAGGCAGGGTTTGAACTCAGATCTTCCTGCTTCCAAGTCTAGCACACTCTAACCAATTCTCCATGATAAAACTTATAGAACAAAATTTTTTAAGAAAATGAAGTAAAATTTGGTATCTTTCTTGTTAATCTTTGGATGTTACCAATCATAACAATCTAACCCCACTTTTCTCCCCAGAATTAGATGACAATGCTATATTTAAAATTCACCCAAAATATTTATCTGAGAATTGGCCCCCTCCAGAGCTGCTTCACAATTCCTAGACCCCAGGCCAGGTTAGCTTTCCACTGACTGTTAACTGTGGATACTTCCATTGAAGAAATCAGGCTTGAGATAGCAAACAGAAGCTCAACATTAAAAGGGAGCTCCGAAGTCCTGCAAACCCTTCTATTTCTGAAGTCTTTTTACACCATCATGGCTGATCAGCCAGTCTACTTTTGGAGCTCTCTCCTGAGTGGGAACTGGCTACCTCCTGAAGCAGCACATTCTATAGATGAGTGCAATTGCTAAGATACTTCTTACATTAAGGCCTAGATTTAGGCCTAGTTTTGCCCTTTGAAACCAATAAGAACAAGCCTAATTCTTCTTCCTTAGGGAAGCCCTTAAAATATTGGACATAGCTACTATAAGGACCCTAACTCTTCTCTTCTTCAGGCTAAATTTCCCTACTTTCTTCAGCTGACCTTGTTTGACACAGCTTTAGTCCCTTCATCATCCTGATTGTCATCCATTGATTGCCTTCTCTCTTGTTCTTCAGTAAAATGTGATTCCTAGAACCCAATACAGTACTGCAGACCTAGACTGGCAAATCTGGGAAGCATTATAGACATACAGTGCCTAGGTTTCAGATGTTGCCAGTCCAAGGCAAAGTACAAGAGGATTGTTACTTCCTTCACTGAGTTCTTGTAGAACATTAAAGAACCGCTGATGAACTAGGCCACAGGTCCCACGCCCTCCTCCTTTAAAGAAATGTGATAGAGCAGAGGACTCCTTTGCTCAGGAAGCCTGACCTCTAATGAAAGGGGGAACTAACTTCCCTTTCCTTATGCTTTTTGGTTTGTCAAACACCTGTCTTAGCTCCCCAGGTAGAAAATAGAGAACACAAAAGGTAAAGGCACATAGGAATACACACCATAGGGAACATGGGTGGCTAGACCACATTCATGCCAAGTCACATGCATAGGGGACATGGGAATGCAAGGCACAGGTACTGAGGGACAGCTCATACTTCTGATACTGTAGTGTGATTGATGTCTTCTGATTACATCCTCATGCTGCTCCCTGTGGAGCAAGTCTCCACTTGATGTGTTATCTCTGCTGAATTCCCAGCCTCCCATCAATGCCATTTCACTAAATGTGTTGTCTCTGCCAAATGTTACTAGGCAGGGTTCCACTGGGCAAGGGGTGATACCACTTCTCTTCACTTCCAGCATCTGGATTCAGCTAAAATCCTTTGCTATAGTATTCTCTCTTTCTCGTGAGAGAAGGCAGAGACAATTGGGGAAGGTGGTAAAAGAAAGTCCTATTTATTCCATATTTATGAATGACTAGTGGTCCACTTCCTTCTGTTACACTGATCCATCTTTTAGCTTCTTGAGACATGAGGATTACTTTCTGCCTCCTCAGATTCTTTTTTATTTCTGCTTTGTTTCTAACTGAAACATTTCTTCCTTCCTTCCTTCCTTTTTTTAAAAAGTAATAAACATTTTTATTTATAGTTTTGGGTTTCAATTTTTATCCCTCCTTCCCTCCCTCCCTCCCCTCCTCTCCCTGAGGTGGTAAGCAATTAGATATGGGTTATATATGTACAATTATGTAAAACATTACTATATTAGTCATTTTATGTAAGAAAACTTGAATAAAAGAAAAAAATGAAAGAAAGTGAAAAATAGCATGCTTCAGTCTGTGTTCCATCAATATCAGTTCTTTCTTTGGAGGTAGATAGTAAGTTTCATCAATAGTCCTATGGGATTGTCTTGGATCATTGTATTGTTGAGAATAATTAAATCATTTACAGTTCTTCATCAAACAATATTGCTGTCTCTGTGCACAATGTTCTCTTGGTTCTGCTCACTTCACTAGTCTTTCCAGGACTTTCTGAAATCATCCTGTTTGTCATTTCTTATAGCACAATAATATTTCATCACCTACTTCCTTTCTTTCAAGAAAAATTTCATTCTTCTTGATAACCTTGAGAGTAAGAGGCATTCTCCCAAGACCTTTTCTCATAGGTAGATAAGCCTGCATTTTGTAAATCAATAGTTTTTATTTGTCATGGGCAAATAATACAAACATAGTGCACTTCCAGGTCACAACAACATTCCCTTTGTCCCACAAAGCAAATCCTAGGTCCTCTGTTTTTCCTAATGGAAAACTCACGTGGCAAATGACAGAATCTCCTGAGGATAGCATTCTTTATTTATAGCAAGCTTCCTGCTTTTTCTTAGAACATGACACTAACTTTCTCCACTAACCTTGATTGGCAATTAGCAGCTTTCTATGGAAGCCCCAGTGGAAACAGAAGCTGCCTGAAGCTGTCATCTCTTGGCGAGTCTTACAGTCTAATTGCCAGACATTTTGCCCCTCTTCCTACATTCTCTTCTGACCAGATGTCAGAAACCTCCTTTCTTGTTGCCCTTCTATGGGATCCCAGCAAAGAACTTATAAATCTTATGATTGATACCTTTTCTCAAGACATGGCAGGCCCTTGCTTGCTGAGCTTCCATTGATTGGCAGTTAGCAGCTTCCTGCCGAAGACCCACTGCAAGGAAGCTGTCCACCGCTGTTGTTTCTCCTTCTTAGACCGCTACTGCAATCATGCTCACAGATTTCAACTCCCTCTGAATCCCTCTTTCATGTCTCAAAAAGCAGAAGGAAAAAGACAATCCATATAATGCTGAAGGCATTAGAATGTTGTTGTTTTTAAACAAAAAAGGAGGTAACTTTCCATTGTCCTCTAAAGAGAGGAACTTTCTCCATTCAAATAACTTTCTTAAGGTATAGTTGTTGGTTCGTGTGTTAAGTTCATGGAAAAGCCCCTGAACACTTCACCCAATATTTTATTCCGGGCTTACATGGAACACATTGAGTCCAGCTATTCAATGAATTCCAAATCCATTTAACTGCCATATATCCTAGATCCCATCTCGTTATCTCATGCATAAGAATGTCATCATCATCACTAACATTTTTAGCAAGTTAAGGCTTCATGTGCATTATTTCATTTGATCCTGAAAGGTATATTAATTATTAATATGTCCACATTGCAGATAAGAGTTTTTATGATACTCCATGCCATTTCACCTTCTTACCTCTGCCTCATAGAATTCCTCTCTATCTTTGAGATATAGTTCAAGCAGCAACTTCTGCATGGTCTTCCTTGATTCCCCCAGATGGAAGTGCCCTCCTTCCCAAACTCCTTGTATTTAACTACTTTGTACATGCTTGATTTATTAACTTTATATCTCTATATTTTGTAGTACATGTTTTGTATGTATATGTATATTGTATATATTTTGTAGCATATATTTTGTAAGTAACTATTATCTCCCACATTGGAATATAAGCTCCTTGTGAGTAGAGATTGCTTTATTCTTTGAAAATGTGTGTCCCTAGTGTCCAGCACAGTGCCTGACACATAGTTGGAACTTGATAAATGCTTAATGACTAATTAATTTCTCTTGAACACAGGATCAGAGGTTGGATTTGAGTTCAGTCTAGAACTCTTCTTGCTATACATACTGCTGGAGGTTAGATGCTTTGGCCACATCCACAGCATCCCCCTGATCTATTAGTCTAGTAATGCTGTCAGAAAAAGGGGAATTAATATTAGTCCTTCTAGATGAAGCCATGCTGACTCTTTGTGCTCATCTCTTTCTTTTCTTGATGTTTACTAACTAATCCTTTAATAATATGTTGTTGAGTTTTGCCAGGAATTTATGTCATGTGCAGACTCCCTTCTCCTTCCGTTGAAAGATAGAGATAATATGTATCCTTCTTCAGGCCCATGGCACCTCTAGGAACTTTCAAAGATCATTCAAGTAGTTCAGCAAATTATATCCACTTTTCCATTGGTACTGTGAGATATAGTTCATTTGGGCCTAGAGACTGGAACTTATCCAGTACTTAGGTGCCGACTATATCCCTTACTTATCTTAGATTTCAACTCCCTATTAACCATTCTGGTTCTATACTTTCCTATCCAAAGATCACACTTGGAGGAGAAAACAGAAGCAAAATTGAGCATATCTGCCTTCTTTACATTTTCCTATACCATCATTCTATTCACTCCAAGAAGTGTTCCTTTCCCTTCTTTGATCTCTCTGTTTTTGTATGCATGCATGCATGCATGTGTATGTATGTATATATGTGTATACACACAAAAATTTCACCTTTTGGGGTGTTTTTCATTTTCATTGTCATCCTTAACTCATTCTGAATTTTAGTGATCTTGACATTTCTCCTTTTAGTACTATGTGATACTTTTCTATTCATTCTCTATTACCTGCTCTTGCTTTCCATCTTTTGCACATGTCTTTTAAAAGTGCAACTTGGTTAATGTAGTCTATACATATCCATATTGGTCTTTTTAAACTGCTCCTCCTTTTCTTCCTCAGTGTATTTGTCTCTCTTTAGAATTTCATGTTGAGAGTTTTCCATCCCTCCTGGAATGACTTCCTCTGCAAACTTTTAGGCCATGGGACCCTTTTTACTTATTTATTTACTTACTCACTTATTTATTGATTTATTTTTAATTCTTTGAAAGCTATTGTCCAAAAAAGTGCATTTCAGACTCTGCCCTGATTTCTCTCCTTTATCACAGATTCTAAAATGAAATGTTCACTTTCCCATTAAAGTTCTCATCATTTCTATTCAAGAAACAAGTTCTTACTTTTTTTGGTGAGAATCATGGCTTAGAAGAGCAGTTCTCCTCATTGTTCATTCTACCTTATGTAGGATGAAGTTATTTACAATAAAGCTAAAAAAAATCAGGTGCTCTCTAATAGCATATTGGCAGAGATGGAACTCCAGCAGATGTCTGGATAGTTGAAGTTCCTCATTGCTGCATATCATACCTCTGTGACATATCATCTGAATTCCAAAGCATGTGAATGGAATAATCAAAAGGCTAAACTCTGTATAACTTTGTAATTTTTTTTAATTGCTAACATGTAAGATATGATTCTTCTGGTTTCCAAAGAAAGGAACATTTTATTTAAACTGATTTAATTTTATATTCTTGTAAAGATTATTTTTAAAATATTCATTTTGTGACTGTTGTTTCTATACAGATATGAGGTCCTAGAGAGAATTCTTTGGCCAAGAGTTTTGAAGAAATATTGACACTTCCTTTTTTTTTTTCCTTCATTTCTTTTTTTTTCAGGCTAATTTGCGTCAGAAACTCACTCACTCAGTACAAACCAACCTTAGTCACATGAGAAGAGAAAATTCAACACAGGTATACCTATTAAAATCAACTGGCACACAGACCAAGAGAGAAGATGGTACCAGAGTACCCAGACCCCAGATTTATATAGCTGGTCTCCGAGGAAGTTATACAGCATCACTCAATGCAGTCAAAGTAAACTTAACAAGAGCTGTTGATGAAACCTAACTGGGGAATACATTTTAAAACTTGATATAATACAATGATTTATAGTAAATATTCAAAGTCAGTCACACATATAAATAGGTAAGTTTGGGAGCATCCATTATTATTATTATGTAATATTCATTAGATTTTCAGCTACATTCATTCACTATAAAATTATGTTACTAGAAATAGTTTTTTTCTGTAACACATTTGTCATTCTATTAAATTGGAAAGCAAAATTCTTTCTCTGTTTATATATTTTGTTGTGAGAAGTGTGTTAGGATTTTTTAAGAATAATGTTATGGGGGGTAGCTAGGTGGCACGGTGGATAAAACACCGGTCCTGGATTCAGGAGGACCTGAGTTCAAATCTGGCCTCAGACACTTGACACTTACTAGCTGTGTGACCCTGGGCAAGTCACTTAACCCCAATTGCCTCACCAAAAAAAAAACAACCCAAAGAATAAAGTTATGAAAACAACCTGAGATTATTATAAAGTGATCAACAAATTTACAAAATTTCAAAGTAATTTTGACAGTCTTTGAAGTTTCATTTACATTTTGTAATACAAGATACAATAATGTTCATTTATAAACTAATTCAACTAGCCACACCCATTAGAATGTGGGTTCTTTGGGGGAGACTCATTACCAAATTCATTTTTCCATTTGCAGTCAGTTGTTAAGTCTTTTCAATTTTACTTACACAACACTTCTTACATCCATTCCCTTTCCTTTATCCATTCATATGTCCAGCACCCTAAGTCAGGCCCTCATCAGAGACTGCTAGATGGCATAATGGATAGAGATTAAATGACAATTTAAGTTCAGGTCATAGAGTTTAAAAGGCACTCAGCTATACTCCTTTAAAAACTTCATTATTCCCCCACTCTGGTTGATAGGATAATGAACCTAGAGATGGAAGAAACTTTAAAGTCTATCTGATCATATTCATTTTACAAATAAGGAAACTGAGGCTCATGAACTTTAAATGAATGGCCCAAGGTCATATGGTCACAAACATCAGAGGCCAGTGTTAGTACTCTGAAGTTTCTATGTTACACTAGGCCTAGGGCAAATGAGCTAGAGAGAAGTGAGAGGGTTATGGAAGTGGTCTTTCCTATCAAAAGCCTCTGATCCAAGGATTCTAACAATACTGATGGCAGAGAATTATAGGCAAAAGAATGCTGAATTTAAATAATTTAAGGGTGTCTGATTCCACGAGTTTGGATTCTCCCTTCACCAACAAAAATGGAAAACCTTTAAGGTTTTTAAGAATTAATTGGGCGGGGGAGGGGGGGGCAGGTAGGTGGTGCAGCGGATAGAGCACCGGCCCTGGATTCAGGAGGACCTGAGTTCAGGTCCGACCTCAGACACTTGATACTTACTGGCTGTGTGACCTTGGGCAAGTCACTTAACCCCAATTGCCTCACCAAAAAAAAAAAAAAGAATTAATGGGGATGAGGCGGAGGCGGAGGTAGGGGCGGGTGGCGCAGCTAGGTGGTGGAGGAGATAGAGCACCGTCCCGGGATTCAAGACGAGCTGAGGTCAAATTCGGCCTTAGACACTTGACACTTACTAACTTGTGTGACCCTGGGGAAGTCATTTAACCCTCATTGCCTCGCCAAAAAAAAAAAAGTGACTAAAAATTCATTCCCTTGCGACCAGCTGATGAATTCAAATTTAATTAAAATCTCTCCCTCTCTCCTCTCTCTCCTTGATGTTCCTGTGTTATACCTAGGTAGGGGCAAATAAGCCAGGGAAAATTATGATTCCCAGACTGATTCTTGATATTATGAGAGAACCTCTAAACGAAGGATTCCAACAATTTCATCTATTTTCACTCCCTGGTGTGTTTGTACCTACCTACCTTCCTAATACCTATCATCTATCTATCGTTTTCAAAAAAAAAAACAACCCAATGAAACAGCAATTCTTTAAGCGCCTACTATGTGCAAGGTGCTAGGGGCCGGGGATATAATGAAGAGCGACACTGGTAAGGGGCTTATGGTGCAAGATTTATAATAATAATCGCTATTATAAGCAACTTCGATGGTTAATTGGGTTGCTATAAACGGCTGTATTGGAGGTGTTGATTAGCGAAGTATATTTACAGCCTAATTGAATGAGGCATGTACATTTCACTTTTTAAGTAATAAATTCGGAGTTTACCAGAGAATCGCTTCTGCTCCGAATAGACGGATCCTTGGTATCGGAGACCACAATTGCCACAAAGTAACAGTCAGTTATCCTTTTGAAAGTTTCTCAGCCTTCTGGGAATTGTAGTTTTTAGGACAACGCCCATATGAATCGGTTGAGCCCGGGGTTCACGACCTCTCCTTTCAACTTACCCGCCCTAGCCCGCAACTGGGCACAATCAGGTTTTCCCCAAGTCTATATCAGACTGAAGCCGAAGAGAGAGCGTCGCTCTAGGCCGCCGCTCCCGGCTCTCTATGGTCTTCGGGGGCTGGTCCCACAGTGCATTGCGCAGAGCCGACACCTAGCGGAGCGCTGATACACTAACGTTAGTCCGTCGGGGGCTGCTCGGCAGCGATGGCCGCTCCGAGAGGTGAGAGCCCTCGCCGGGGCGCGGGCGGGGGGCAGGGAGAGGCTCCTGCGGCTGCGGGCCTGGCTCGCAGCGCGTCGAGGCTTGTTAGTCCGGGCTGGCTGCCCCGGTGTCTGCCGGCTGACAGTGCAGGGCCTCCCTGGAGCTCTCCCCGCCGGCCGCGGGGACGGCGAGGGGCGTCCTCGGGCGCGGAGAGGATTTAGCTCCTCCACTCGTCCCCTGCGCCTTGGCTGGAGGAGGTGGGAGACGGGGACAATGTGTCCCCAGCCCTCGGGGCAGCCCTTGCGGGTGTCAGTCCCCTGGGCACTTTGGGGTGTAGGAGGCTCTAGAAGGAAGGTGGGTGCGCTTGCATTTAGTTCAGCCGATTCAGGGATTGGGGTGACCCCAGACCCTCAATCCCACCTCCCAAAGCCAGTGGCACTTGACTTTATAAGATGGGGTGGGAGAGGGGTCAGACGGGCCAAAGGGCCCGTCCGTCCTTTTAGTGCCACCTCTTTTATGCCACACCTTGGGACAATCTGGTCTCCCTCCACCAGTTCTTTCCAAAGGTGTGTAATTTAAAGTATGCGGTTTCTCTACTTTCCTCTTCTTTCTTTCTCCCACTTGCAAATAAGACATTTCGAAGTGCATTTTTTTTAGTGTGGATTGGGAGACATTTCAATTCTGTCAGCTCTATGAACTGTTTACATCATAATGCTTTATCATAAAGGTGACCAGTAGGAACTTAAAAGACATTCATACAATACACATTTAACAAAGTGCCTACTATGTATGCTGAACGGTGTTAGGCCCTGGGGGAGAGAGAAGTGTAAATAAAACGTGATCTCTACCCTCGGTGTGTGTGTGTGTGTGTGTGTGTGTGTGTGTGTGTGTGTGTGTGCACACATATGTATATGTGTGTCGATATACGTGTATACTTATGTGTGTATATATATAATGAATTAGTGCGTATGTATATATATAACATATACATATACATATATACATATATATAATGAATTAGTATGGAGCAAGGGAATAAAAAGTGCAGAGTGCTATGAAATTCAATGAGGGAGAGCGCATTGTGGTTGGGGCTATGGAAGGAAGACTTGATGGAAGAGATGTCTATTGATCGGAGCTTGGAAGGGTAGAATGCTATTAGAGAGAAATGGAGTGGGGAAGGAGTTCTAATTATCATCACTGTGAGCAAAGGTGTTGAGATGTTAAAGCATGAGAAAGGTTTGGGGGATACTTCAGTAATAAATATTGGCTGGGGTTAAGAGTACATACATGATGGGGAGTAATCTGAAATCTTACTGGAGAGGTAGGTCGGAGCTAGGTCATGGAGGCACTGGGATGTCAAGTAAAGAAGTTTGTTGTTTAGTCATTTTTTCATTCCTCTCCGACTATTTGTGACCCCGTTTGGAGTTTTCTTGGCAAAAATACAGGAGTGGTTTGCTGTTTCCTTCTCCAGCTCTTTTTACAGATGGAGAAACTAAGGCAAACAGGGTCACACAGCTAGTAGGTATCTGAGGCTGGATTTGAATTTAGGTCTTCCTGTGTCCAGGTCCCACAAATTTCTCTACTGGGGCACTTAGCTGCTTGAATCATTTAGAGTCACTATCAGATCTTGAGTAGTGGAGTGATATGATCATATTAGTGCATTAGAAAGATTGCTCTGTCAATTGTATATAATATATATTGGAAAAGAGGAGATCTGGAGGTTTAGTGCCTTAGCAGTAGTTGAGTGGCAGTACTGGCCTAAAGTAGACTAGCAGCAGTGGAAATAGCAGAGAGGGGAATTCTATCTGAGTGAAGTGTATAAATAGGTTCGACTGAACTTGACTGACTGGATTAGTTAAATGTATGGGATTAGGGGAAAATCGGAGATAATTACTGGGTTCTAACTGTGAAAATCTGGGAGAATTATGATGCCAGGTTGAAAGTGAAAGGGAGGGGACTCTGGAAGAGTAGCAGAGTTGGAAGAAGATTAATTTAATTATAGATATTTTGAGCTTTGGGTACTAGTGGGTCACATAGTAGGCAGCTGAAAATATCAATCCACAGACTGAGGAGCGTCAGTTCTGGAGATTTAGATTTGAGAGTCATTTGTTATTAGTGCTTTCTTCCTCCTCAAGTTATATTGCATGTACGTACCTGTTAAAGTAGTGTATTTTCTTCCCCCCTCCCCAGTGAAATGTAATCATTGTGGGGGTATTTGTTTTATCTTTTTATTTCCAGCACCTGGAATAATTTATATATAGAAGATATTTTATAAGCACTTGTTGAATGAATGATCAAGTTAGCATAGAAGTGGTAGTTGAAGCTGTGGAAATGGATGACCACCAACTGAGGTAGTGTTTGGAGAAAAAGAGAACTCCAAGTAAAAAAGAAAGAGGAGGAAAAGAGATGAGTGGACATAGAATAGGAACAGTTAAGAGAGGAGGAAGGGAGTAGAGAATATCTAGTAGTATCAGTACTGCTAAGGGACAATAAAATTGAAGACTGAGAAGAGGTTATTGTTAGATTTGGCAGTTAGGTTTTATTGGTGACCATTGAACCTTACCTTCAGTATTTTGGTGGGAATGAATAGATTGTGAGGCAAAAATAAAAATTTTTTTTTTGCAGGGCAATGAGGGTTAAGTGACTTGCCCAGGGTCACACAGCTAGTTAAGTGTCAAGTGTCTGAGGCTGGATTTGAACTCAGGTCCTTCTGAATCCAAGTCAGTGCTTTATCCACTGCCCCACCTAGTTGCCTCCCCCCAAATTTTAAATTCTTATAAAAGTCACACAGCACTTATAACAATTTAAGAATAGAGAGTTACTGCTCGTAAATAATTGTTGAGCATCAGCTACACAGCCCTGGTCTAGATGTTACAAAGAATTAACTTTTGCTTTTCACATTGGGAACATATTGTCCTGTGAGAGGACAACAATGTCAATTTAGCTGACTAGGTTATTTTTCAAATTTTATATCATAATCTGTGAATGTACTAAAAAAAATTTCTGAGAATCTGTGATCTCATCGATATGTTTTTCCTCTGTCAGAGAAAATTGGAACCTATCTGTCTATTCTTTCTCATCTAATATGATTTTTGGCCATACCTTCCCAGAAATCAATCATCAACAAGCATCTTTTAATTGTGCCAGGCACTATGCATGGGTCTAAGGACATAATACAAAGAATGAACAGTTCTCACTTTCAAGAAACTTATGTTCTGGGGGCTAAGGAGCAGAAGAAGTACATATATAAGTACATAAATAGAATAAATATGAATGCAAAGATAAGGAGGGCACTAGCTGTTGAGAGGAGGGAATCAGGAAAGGCTTCATATAGTGGTGTTACTTCATTTGCATCTTGAAGGACGAAAAGATTCACTGAGGAGGAGATGAGGTGGGTGTATATGTGTGGCTGCAGGTGCAAAGGCTTGGCAGTGGGAGGTGGTGGTGTGTGTGTGAAACAGAAAGAAGGCCATTTGGACTGGATCACAGTGGATGAGGGGCAAAGAATAATGTCCACAGAGGCCAGGTAATGAAAGACTTTAAGAAGTAAACAGAGTTTATATTTGACCTTAGGGATGAGAGAGAGAGAGAGCTATTAGAATTTATCAAATAGGGAGTCAGAGCTGTGCATCAGGGAAATCATTGGGGACTGTGTGGAGGAAGGACTAGAGTGGGAAAGAAACTAAGACAGTGTTACAAGGCAATTAGCACAGTACCTAGCACATAATAGGCACTTAATAAATGTTTATTGATTGATTGTTTATGAGGCCAGAGTTGATGAGGGCCTGAATTTAGGTGGTAGCTTTGTGAATGGAGAGAAGGATCAGATTTGATAAATGTTGTAAAGGTAGAAATGGCAAGATGTGGCAACTGATGGGATTTGGGGATTTGTGGGGATATGTGGGATGGGCAAAAATGTGGAGTTGAGGGTAATGCTAAGGTTATAATTTGGAAGATTGGAAGAATGATACTTCCTTTGACAGGAATGAGGAAGTTTGGATAAGGGGTGGGTTGAGGGGGAAGATAAAGAGTTCTGTTTCAGACGTGTTTCCAGTTCATTTAGTTTAAAATGTTTAGTAGGCAGTTTTGGTGATGTGGAACTGAAGCTAAGAGGAGAGACTAGGAGTGGATCTATAGAACTGTGAGTCATCTATCTAGAGCTGATTATTAAATCTATGGGAACTGATGAGATCACCAAAAAAAGGAAGTATTAAAAAAAAAAAAGAACAGGTGTGATAAGACTGAGCCAGCAGTTGGACTTGATGGCCTCTAGTGGAGAGGACTGAGAAAAGACCATCAAATAGGGCAATTAAGAGCTCTTTGTAACTTCGGAGAGAAAAATTTCAGTCGAGTGATAATGTTGGAAGCTAGATTGCAGAGAATGTGTGAGAGGAGAGAGAGTAGGGGCAGTGAGAGTGGACATCTTTTTCAGGGAGTTTGGCTGAGAAAAGTAGAGAGATATGGGATGAAAGCTTGAATGAATTATATAGGAGATAGCAAAAGCTTTTTTTAAAAAAAGGATGGGGGGAACTTGAGCATGTTGGAAGGCAGTAATAACAAGGGAACCAGCAGAGAGAAAGAGGTTGAAGATTTGAGAAAGAGAGGAGCTGATTAAGGTTGCATTTTGCTGGAGAAGACAAGAGGAGACTTGATCAAGGGCACATGTAGAAGTGAATTGGTTAACTATTTAGTAGAGATTAGGAAAGGAGGAATATAAAGTCAGAGCAGAAGTGATTATCTCCTGTGTGATGTTTAACATCTAAATTGTGGTTGCCTTAAATTAGAAGCTTTAGCATCAGTCTTTGGGCAGTAAGCATTTATTAAAGCATATAGGTATTCATATGGAGTTCAGAAAGTTAAGAAAAAGTCCTATCTAGCCTAGAGTTCCAGCCTGGTTGGGTTATTCCTCAAATCCTCCAACAGAAGCCTGCTTCAATCACGAACTCTCTAGTAAACTGATTGCGGAAGCATTTTATAGGTTTGAAACAGAGGCAGTCCTTACACATTGCTTCAAGCTGATTGGTTTGCACCCTACAAATCCATTGGTTCACTGAACTTGAACGTGTTCTCAAGTTAAGTTCAAAGTCTTGCTTCTGAGAACAATACCTTCTTAAAGGCTAGCCAGGTGTGATTACAATCCAGTTAATTTGAAGTAGGCTAATCAGCAGTCAATCACTCTCACTTGATTCAATCAGTTTAGATTAATCTCCAGGTGGATCTTTGAGTATCTGCTAAATTCCATTATTTTATCTCACCTGAGAAAGTACCGAAAAATGGAGGGTTTGGATATCTTAAGAGTAAATACATGGTGTGGGAGGTGAAATGAGAGGTCGTTATAGTTAGAGCATCATAAGTCCAGAACTGAAAAGGACCGAAGTCCCTTTCTAGTCCAACTCCTTCATTTTGCAGAAGAGGAAATTTAGTTTTTCGTTGAGAAAGTGGGCAGGACTATCCCTATCTGTGGCTGAGGCAGAGGAGAGAGGATGGTCTTGGGATTTAGGAGATTCAAGAACTGGGAGATTAGGGAGTTTGAAGCATCCTCTATAAAGGGTCCATCTGATATGCTCCAGGCCTTCCTCTATCTCTTTTTTGTTTGTTTGTTTTTTGTTTTTGTTTTTGTTTTTGCAGGGCAATGAGGGTTAAGTGACTTGTCCAGGGTCACACAACAAGTAAGTGTCAAGTGTCTGAGGCCAGATTTGAACTCAGGTCCTCCTGAATCCAGGACCAGTGCTCTATCCACTGCGCCACCTAGCTGCCCCTCCTCTATTTCTTTTAACATCATGGATTCCATTATAGTATTTAGGCTATGCATATATTAGCCTGTTTTCTGAGTGTACCTCCCTTCGATGATGTGATGCCCAGTAAGGTTTCTTCAGTGCATATGTTAAAATAGCAGTCACTTAAATGGTTGGTTATTGATTGAAAAGCAAATGAGATTTCCTTGAATAACAGTGAGCTTTGATGATCCTCTGATTATTAATATTGAGTGAGGCATAGATGATATATATTCAAAGAGTAAAAATAGAAGAGGGATTTCTTTTAGATTAGGGGGATCTAGCCATTTTTTTGGGTACATAGATCCTTTTGTCAGTATGGTAAAACCTATGGACCCTTTCTCAGAATAATGTTTTTAAATAAAATAAAATGCATTGGATCACAAAGGAAACAAATTTTCTTGAAATACTGTTGTAAAAATATTTTTAAAACAAGTTCATTGTCTCCAAGTTAACGTTTGCTATAGGTGATTGAGATCTTTCATATAGTCCACAAACATTAAGTGCCTATTATATGCTAAGTACAGAGTTTTTGTTCTACATAAATCACATTACACAAATTTGGTAGAGAATTCTGAAAGAAATCCACATTCCACAAAAAAATCTATATGAACTCTCTTTTCTCCTACCCCATGGCCTTGCATTCTTGGGCCTCCCACCTTCTCACCAAAAAAACCCCTAAAATAAAAGCCTTAAAAAACCCCCCTCCAAGTGAAAGCAGAAGAAGGGATGTTTGGAAAGACCTCCCCCAAGAAATGAGGACTTGGCTTGAGCCCTTCTGTGCTGAGAGATGAGACCTTTGCCCCTCTCTACCTACCCACTCACATGTCCAATCCCCCTCATGTCTGCCTTCTGTGCTTGGGGCTGTGTATCTGCCCCTGGCCTCCTGTGTCTGACCCCCACACCCTTGATTCCAGCCTGGCCCTTGCAGGTTCCTCCTGCTCTTGCTTCTCTGTCTCTGGCCCCTACGTGTCCTTGAATCCTCCAAAGGCTTGCAGCCCCCTTCCTGCCTCCCTCCTTCTCTCCCTCCTTTCTCAACTTCAGCAGGCAAATTCACATTAATAATTACTTAGAAAAAAAAATAATTAGGCCTAACTTAACGTGAGAACTATTTATATTATACAAAGAAGAGCAAAAAAACCCAAAACAGGTCCTACTTTCAAGGAGCTCACAATATCCAAACAACTATGTACAAAAATATAGAGAGAGGATAAATTGGAGATAATGAAAAGAGGGAAAGCACTAGCATCATGGGGGATCTGGAAGGGCTTCTTATAGCAGGCGAGATTTTATCTAGAACTTGAAGGAAGCCAGGAGAGAGGTGGGAAGGGAGAGAATTTGGGCATGGGAGATAGCCAGTGAAAAGGTCCAGAGTTGCAAAAAGGAGTGATTTATTTAAGGAACATCAGGGAAACCAATATTGCTGCATTGCAGACTGCTTGGGGGTAGCATGTAAAAAGGCTGAAAAGGTAGGAGGGCCCAGATCTCATAGGGCTTTGAACACCAAGCAGAGGATTTTGTGTTTGATTCTGGAGGTAATAGGGAACCACTTGAGTTTATCGAATAGGAAGGTGACATGGTCAGAACTGCACTTTAGGAAGATTACTTTGACAGCTGAGTGGAGGATTGTAACGACTGGAATGACGCCACCTGCTGGAGACTTACTGTAGAAAAGCTGTGCCATGAGGTGAAGGTCTCTGAGGGCAAGAACATTCGTCTTTTCTTTGGCGTCAGCAAGTGACGTTTGCTTGTGGGAGGAAGAAGGGGGAGCCTGGCGCTCTGACTCTTGCCCTTTCCTGAGGACTCTGGTGGAGAAGGGAGCTAGAAATGCGCTCTCCCTTTAATAGATAGATGAATGTAGGCCTTTCTCTCTCTCTTTACCAAATTCTTATTCTCCTTAATAAATGCTTAAAAGTCTAACTCTTGCTAAAGCTTATAATTTATTGGTGACCACTCATTAGATATTTTAGACAGACTAGCTAGAATTTTAGCCTTTAACAGGATGGATTGTAGGGAAGAAAATTTGAGGCTGGGAGACCAATTAGCATGAGGTGATGAGCAAGGTGGCAGTTTCAGAGGAGAGAAGACGCTGTATATGAGAGATGTTGCAGAGGTAAAATTGACATAACTTGACAACAACAGATTGGATAAAGGATGTGTGAGAATGAGAAGTCCAGGATGACACCTGGGTTGCAAGCCCGAGTGACCAGGAGGATCCCGGTCAGTAATAGGGGAATTCAGAAGAAGGGAAAGTTTTTTGGGGAACATACAATGAGTTTAGTTTGGGACATGTTGAGTTTATGATGTCTATGAGACATCTAGTTCAAGGTTTCTAACGGGCAGTTGGACATGTGAGACTGAAAGTCAGGAGAGAGGTTAGGCAGGGCTGGATAAGTAAACTGAGAATCAGTATAGAGATGACTGAATCCATGGGAGCTGACAAAATCAACTGAAATAGTATATAGAAAGAACAAAAGTGGGCCTGTGACAGAGCCATGGAAAACACTCATGGTTAAGAGCATGACCTGGATGAAGATACAGCGAAGAAAACTCAAAAGGAGCAGCCATATAGGTAGAAGAACCAGGATAGAGTAGTGTCATAGAAACCTAGAGAGTATAAAGAGGGTGATCAGTAGTATCAAAAACTGCAGAGAGGTCAAAAAGGGTGGGAAAAGGCCATTAGATTCAATTAAGAGGTGCTCCTGTTTGTGTATGACACTGTGTTAATTATATCAAGCCCTATAACATTGAAGAGCTTCCTAAATCATCATAGGGTCAATTTTATACCTCAAGAGACCATAGATGTCTTCTAGTTCGATACTCTCATTTAAGAGTTGAGGAAACTGAGGCCCAGAGAAGTTAAGTGACTTGCCCAGGGTCACAAAGGTAGTGGAAGAAATGAGATTCAGCCCTGGTCCTCTCTCTCAAATCTAGCTTTCTTTCTACTGCACCAATTTGCTTTTTAATTTTTGAGGTTCATGATTACTCAAGAGTTCAGCCTAACTATGCACAAAAGGAAAACTGAGTGAAGATTGGTTATTTTCTAGACTGTGATATTGTTAGATGGGCAACCCCATAGTACTAGCCTACCAGGACATATATTTTAAACAGACACAATGGACAGTGAATCTATGCCATTAATTGATTAGGAAAACACACTGGATTGCCTTTGGGAAATTGCTATGAGCTTTTAATGATCCCAAGCTTCTTGATACAAAAACCCAGCTTCAAATTATATCATATAACATCAAGTCATAGAATGTCAGTCTTTGAAGAATCATTATTGCACTTGGAGTTAGGAAGACCCAGGCCTTAAATTCACCTTCTGACACCCACTAGCTTTATTACCATGGGAAAGTCCCTTAATGTGTCTGAGCTTCATTTTTCTCATCTGTAGAATGAGACTGATAATAGGTTGTATGGCTCTAGTGAAATAATTTGCTTAGTGCTCTTTGCAAACTTAAAAGTACTATATAAATGCCAGTTATTATGATAACCATTAAGAATGGACAATCGAGAGTCATATAATGGGTGCTGCAACATATGTGTATGTGTGTGTGTATATATGTGTGTGTGTGTGTGTGTGTGTGTGTGTGTGTATGTATGTGTGTGAAAAGTGGTGACAGTGGCCTGGTTGTGTAGCAAGAACATGAGATAACTGATAGACTATTCCATTACTACCCAGTTAATTTCAAGAGCTCTATAAAGTCTCCAGCATTTTGGGTGCCCCCTCTGTAAAACACTCATGGGAGGTCTTGGACAAGAGTTGCCCTAGATGTGAAAGCGAAGATGGGTTATGATCTGCTCTGTTTGAGGGAGTATCCTCATTAATTAGATCATAGATGCATTTATTATTATTATATACTCCTTTCTCTACATTTTTATTGCTCTATTATTGAATATTTATTGGGTAGAGTACAGCCACAAATCTACCTAAATGCACTCTGTTATACAGTCTACCTTCCTTATTATCTTCTCCATATGACTATCATGGGTAACTACTATAATGCCTTACTGAAATCCAGTTATGCTGCATTTATAGCATTTTCCTGTTCTACCACTCTAGTAACCCTATTGAAAAAAAAAAACAACCATGAGATTTGTTAGAGGGGTATTTAGAAGAGCTAGTATGGATTTTTTAGTGACTCTAGACTGGCTCTTAATTCATTCTAGAATTTTGTTAGGCATTGAGTTTACCAATTTATAATTTCCAGAATCAGCCCCCCCCTTTCTCCCCCTCCCCCTGCTCCCTCTCTCTCTCCCTCTCCCTTTCTCTTGCTCTCCCTCCCTCTTTCTTCCTTTCTCCACAATTAGGACATTTGCTCATATACTCTTAGAGCTCCCTTTTATTCACATTAACTCTGAAAGATCGTTGGTTCACTGATCACATCTGTAATTCTCAATTATATCTATCATCTGTTAACATTTCACTATTGGGGGCAGCTGGGTGGTGAAGTGGATAAAGCACCGGCCCTGGCATCAGGGGACCTGAGTTCAAATTGGGCCTCAGATACTTGACACTAGCTGTGTGACCCTGGGCAAGTCACTTAACCCTCATTGCCCCACCAAAACAAAAACAAAAAACCCCAAACAAAAACATTCCACTATTAGCTCCAAGCCATGGACATATCTTTTCCTTGTCCTTGCTCAGAACACACCTTAAAAGGCCTTTTTCTTTCTAATTGTTACTTTTTCTCCATAAGCCTCATCTCATTAGATGTTTTCTTTATGACTCCCCCCCCCCCTTTTTTTTTTACAGCTTTGTGCAGTCTTCTTCATTTTTCGGACATCTGTCCTTTTCCTTCTTTTGTTTATGTCCTTTGTGTTACATTCCCCTAATATTTTTATATACTGTCTTCTCTTCTTCATTAGTATAATTATTCTTTGAATCCTCAGACTTTTGTTTCTGAACTCCTTCTAGTCCCCTTGAGCCATCTTCCTTTAAAGTTCCTGGCCATTTAACCTGCTTTCATGCTGCCCCCTTTTATTTGGCAAATTTGTGATTGTAAAAATTCCTAATTCCTATTTTCACATGTAATATTCGAGATCAGAAGTTTTAAAATGCAAAGTGTAGAGTACAAAGTATGAGGAATTTTTTAATCTTGAAATTAGTGATACTTCCTAGAACAAAGTTTTAGAAATATTTCAAATTGACAGTTTTTAAAAATATCTTTAATACAGGGCAGTGGAAAAATAATCCTTTGAAATAAACCAATTATTTCAAATGTCATTCTTAACATAATTCTTAAAAGTTGTCATTTATAATATTCTTCATTAAATTATATTTTTGTTGAATATGTTTTCCAGAAAATGTCAGTGTGCTGTTCAAATTATACTGCTTGACAGTGATGACCTTGGTGGCTGCAGCTTACATCATAGCTTTAAGATACACAAGGACAACAGACAAAGAACTCTACTTTTCAACTACAGCTGTGTGCATCTCAGAAGTTATAAAGTTATTGTTAAGTGTTGGAATTTTAGCTAAGTGAGTATAAACACTTTGCAATATATTGGAGTTATGTTTTCCTACACATCTACATATTCTGTCTTTAATACATGCATAACTATACTTACTAATTTATATTTTTGAGAGAGATCTTTACTGGGTTTGATCTAATAAAGCTATGGAAGGGCAAATAAGGTATTTAATGAGATTTAACTTGATTCTCTGCTTTGTGGGGATTAAAAAGAAAAATGTTCCACCCTTCACAGGAGTGTACTCTTTCTGTGCCATAGCACTGTGGTGCTGTCCTTACCTAAATTTACCTTTCTGTAGGCAATGGTAGGGAACCCTTATACCCAAGAATTAATTAACCAGTTAAACACATCCAATATTTTGCTTTACAGTTAATTAGTGTGTACAAAAGTGCATTAGTAATGACTACAGAGGGAATGGAAATAGCAGATATAGACCATTTTGGCAGCAAAGAAGGAAAAGATTGGTGGTTAGTGGATGGAGCAGTAGAAGAGAAGGTTTTTTGAAGATAGGAAAAACCTGTGCATGTTTGAAGGCATGCAAAGAACCGATAAAGAGAGAACAATTAACAGGAGAGAGGGAAAATAATTGAGTGAACCAAGTCCAGGAGTAGGAGGAGTTGGGTGGAATTGAGAGTACGGCTAGAAGAATCTGTCTTAAAAACTAGTAGAGATGGGTTTTTTTTTTGTTTTTTGGGTTTTTTTTCCTGATATTGGAGAGAGGGATGGGAAAATGAGTGTTGGGACAGAAGTAGAGAGGGATGGGTCCTCTAGAGAACTCAGAATGGATGGCCTAGATCATTAGTTATGTAGAAAACAAGTTCATCTCCTGAGACTGATGGGTTGGTTTGGATGGGTTGGGAGCTTGAAGAGAGTAGAAAAGATTTGAGACAGCTGCTTCGAGGATTCCATCCTGTAGATCATACTTACCTTTTATGTTAAATGTTCTTGTCATTTACTTCAGTAACAAGAGCAGTGTTCTTTGAAAGGATGAATCAGAGTAAGAAGGAAGGAAAATTAATCAAAAGAACCCAAAAGTGAATACTGAGTGATTTTTTTTCTCCTAAATAAAGTAAATTTTGTTTCCTAATACCTTGAGGTTTTTACTAGTTCATAAAAAAAAAATCAAGCAGCTCTGTAGATTTGTATACAGGTTTAATTCTTAATTCATTTTATTTTATTTTTTTTTACATCCAAACATTTAATGAGAAATCTCAAGAGAGCAGCTGGTAGATTAAATGATAGATAGCATTCTGTTTCAAGTTGAAATGGAAATAGTGGAAATTTTTTTATTGTTATTGTTTAAATTTTGTTTGCTTTCTGATATGAGGAAACTTTGATATTAGTTACATAGCCCTTTATGAATATAAGATTTATAAGGAATGAGTTAAATTTTAGTTAAATATCCCGCTAGAAAGAATCAAACATCTAAATGTATTATTTATCCAACCAAACAATCCAAGTGGTTTGCTTCATTCACATTAAACAAGCCAAGTGACGTTTCTTCAAAATGTAAGTGAAAATTTGGACAGTGTTTATATATTATTTTAGAAATACTTTTAAGAAGCATTTCCAGATGTTTCAGAATTGCTGTTCCTCATTGTGGCTCTGTGTTAAATTCTTTTGTGAGATTAAAGTTCAAAAAGAATAGGATGTTTATTAGAAATAGTAACAAGTGAATAGTAACAAGTATCATTTCACAAAGTAGAACTAGGATTTAGTAAAGAGTATCCAAAAGAGTTGATACATTTTTAGATGAGCCAAATTTATAATCCAAGGAAAGGCTTAGTTATTTCAAGTGAAGGAGGAGGCCCTTTAGGGATTTATCCCATGGCCTTGGTTTGAATAATCTAACATTCAGTCTGTCAGTCAACATGCAGTTAAGGTTTGTTTTCGGTGCTTTTTTTTTTAAGTGCCTACTATTTGTACAGGCAACCAGGTGGCTCAGTGGATAAAGTGCTGGGCCTAGAGTCAGGAAGAATCATCTTCCTGAGTTCAAATGCTGCCTCAGACACTTACTACCTGTATGATCATGGGCAGGTCACTTAACCCTGTTTGCCTGTTTCCTCATCTGCAAAAGGAGATGGAGAAGGAAATCGCAAACTACTCCAGTATCTTTGCTGAGAAAACCCTAAATGGGGTCATGAAGCGTTGGACACAACTGGTAAATGACTAAACAACAACTTTTTGTAAGACAGGATTATAGCTTAATGAGCTTATAGTGTAATACTGGTGGCAAAGGGGGATAAGACTTAACTACACAGAAAGTATGATATGATACAAGGTGGAATGTGAAGTAACAGAAGAAAAATGTAGACAAAATAATAGGAAAAGTTGAGGGGAGATACCACTTTCAGTTGGGTGTATCCAGAAAGACTTTGTGGAGGAAGTAGAATTTTATCTGATCTTTGAAGAAAGAAAAAGATTTTGTAAGGCAGAAATGAAAAGAGTGTGCACTGTAGGACAAAGCTTCTTAAATAGTGGCTCTCCTTCCTATATGGAGTCACGTAGCTGAATGTGGGGATTGCAAAAACTTTGGCAACAGTAAAATGTTATGTATACCTATTTTATATACCTATATACCCAAAGTCATGTAAAAATTTCTCAGGCAAAAAGGGGTCACGAGTGGAAAATGTTTAAGAAGTTCTACTCTAGGCAAGGGGGGACAAGCTGTGGGAATACATGGACTTGGGAAGAATGCAACATGAAATTAGGGAACAGCTAGTAGTATGGTTTGGTTGGAATATAGAGTATATGAAGGGAATAGTGTGAAATAAAATTGAATAGACAGATTGAAATTAGACTGTGGATGACTTTAAATACCAAGTTGTCAAGTTTGCAGCTTATTTCCAAGGCAAGTTTTTTGTTTAGAGGATAAAATGATTAGACTTATACATTATAATTTTGGCCTCTTTGTGAAGGATGGAATAGAGGTGGAAGACTGTTTGGAGGCTGTTACAGATTAGATGTCATGATCAGTGCCACTAGGCAGGTGGTAGTTAGAGTGATATGACAGAACAGAGATTCTTACCCATTTGGGGGATTACACATCTCTTTGTGAAGCCTACAGATCTCTGAATAATGCTTTGCTGCCTCTATTCACAATTGAAGAAAATGCTGTCAGTTTTGTTAGTAAAAATAAAGCTGTAATTTTTTCCCCATTCAAATTTATGGATTCCAGGTTAAGAAGCCTTGCTGTAGAGATAGAATTGGTAGAATTTATCAACTTATTAAATGT
Source organism: Dromiciops gliroides (assembly GCF_019393635.1). Taxonomy (NCBI): domain Eukaryota; kingdom Metazoa; phylum Chordata; class Mammalia; order Microbiotheria; family Microbiotheriidae; genus Dromiciops; species Dromiciops gliroides. The sequence goes on from NC_057864.1 coordinate 311,446,575, forward strand.
TGTGGGACAGGAAAGAGTCACACATAAGCTGCCTCAAGTTTCAAGCCTGAGTGACTAAGATATTCTGGTGTTTTGGTGCCCTACTCCTTTTTTCCCCCAAATGATTCAGGGTTATTTTTGGAGTTTGCAGATAGCAGTTGAAAAGGGAAATTGATTATATTCCCCTGTTGATATTACTGACTACATTTAGTGACAATTACCATCTAAATAAATCATTTTGTGATTAACTGCCATACACAGGAAAGAAAGGCAATACAGAGAGAATTTCTGAATCATAATGAGGTTTGCTAAAGGATGATCTTTGTAGCCAGTAGCAGTCTAGGAGACCTGGAGATGAGATGATATTTCTCTGGTCTTTGTCTTGTGTTGGGTCTCTTCCAGTTCTCTTGAGCAACATATCAGCTAGTGGGGGTTAGAGGAAGAAAGCACTAGGACCTTTTTAGCACCCCCAGGAGTCAGCACCTTTAGGTGTTAGTTTGCACCAGTGATGGCTAGCTGAGATGGGAGGGAAAGGTAGGAGCTCACTCTTAGGTGCTTTATATATACATATATACATATGCACATATGTATACGTATATGTATACATACACACACACACACACACATATTGAGAGAGAGAGAGAGAGAGAGAGAGAGAGTTGATTAGGAGACTCCTGAGGTTCCCCAACCTAGTTGATGAAGTCACAGAATGTAAGGGAACAAGTAACAAAAGACAAGGTATTTAGTTCCTAAAGCAAAGAAGTTCAAAAACTGATTCCATTGGTCAAATTTGATGGAATCTGGGCAACTAGCCATTGGCTCCAAAGGATCATCCCCTTTAAAAAGCAGTCAAGGTAACTCCAAGGAGTGTGACTGTTGGCAGAAGACAGCTGTGGGTTAAAAAGAGTTAACTGGAAATAGGGAGTCGAGCTGCAGAAAGGAGCAGGTCAGGATGCTAAGCTGAATGACCTTCCTAGTAGAGGTGCTCTGGGGCGGGGCTGGGGTGTAGCCAGAGGAAGAAGACAAGCAGAGATGGGAGTTTCCTTGGCCACATGTTTTCCACCTCTCTACCAGAGTACAAATGATTCTGGCTTTACATAAATTCACATTACACAAATTTGACTTTACGTAAAGAAATCCATATTCCAAAAAGCCATCTCTGTTAACTTTATATTACTGTCCCCCCCCCATTTCTGCCCCTTGGCTTGTCACTCCACCGTCTCCTCTCCTATACCCCCCCCAAAAAAACCCCAAAACAAAACCCAAGTAAAAGCAGAATGGACACGTGGAAAGACCACCACTGCTGGTGCCATATCAGGGACTTGGCTTGAGACCTCCAGTGGCTAGAAAGGAAACTCTTCTCTGCTCCATCTACCCACCTTCGTTTCCTGTCCCTGAATGTCTGTCCTTCATCTGTCCATGCTGGGGTACTGCATGTCTGTCCCTGGCTCCCGAGTGTTACCTGTCCTTTCTTGTCTGTGTCCCTGTCTGCCCCCCATATGTTCTTTCTCTCCATTCCAGCCAGGCCCCTACATGGCTGGCTCCAGCCCCCATATGTTCCTCCTCTTGCTTCTCTGTCCCTGGCCCCCACATATCCTTGAGTCATGTCCCAGCCCCCTCCCTCCATGGGTTTGTGGCCCCTTTCCTGTCTCCCTCCTTTCCTTTCCCATGTACATTAGCAAAATTGCATTATGTATGAATAGAGGTCTGTGAAACAGTCCACTTATGTAGAGCAAAAACCATTCTTTGTGCTTGCTGTTCTCACTGATGGTATGTTTATTGGTGAGACAGTGTGTTCTAGGTTTATGAGAGCCATGGTTTATAGCAACTGTTTTTATTTTGCCATCTTACTAAACTTTACTTTTAGCTATCATGTCTACTGACTGACTATTAAAGCAAAGTGCAGCGGTGGGGGCTTGTTACATATAGTTTTAAGAATGTGTACTTAGAGAGTATCATGAACCTTGAGATAGTTGCCCTGTCTGGGGACCTAGACTGTGAGTGAGAGTTATAAGTAGCCTATAGGAGGAGGTGCTACATATGAAAAAGTCCCCATTTCTGACACACATCATAGGTATGTTTGATTCTTCTGGTTCCCAGGGTACTGATTGACTAAATGAGATGGTGGGAGTAGGATCAGAAGGCTTGTCCTCATCTCTGCATAGAATGAAAAAAATATTTTATTATTGAAAATAGGGTAGTACAAAAAATATCCTTTAAACTGCTTTACTTGGATGGCACTGAGAATTATCACAATTCTGGAAACAGTGATCTTCTCAAAAGTTTAGGAATGTAAGGCAAAAATAGTGAAATTCCAAAAAATTCCAGAGTTAATTGTAAAAGTATCTTCTTTGTTTGTTTTGTTTTTTAGTGAGGCAATTGGGGTTAAGTGACTTGCCCAGGGTCACACAGCTAGTAAGTGTTAAATGTCTGAGGCCGGATTTGAACTCAGGTACTCCTGACTCCAGGGCTGGTGCTCTATCCACTGAGCCATCTAGCCGCCCCCAAAAGTATCTTCTTTTTTTTTTTTTTTTTTTGAGATATTTTATTTTTTCCGTTACATGTAAAGATCAAAAGTATCTTCTTAAGGAGATGGGTTTGGAGGTTAGTGGTGTGGTGCCTCTAATGGACTTTTCCTTTGCCAAGGGAAATTGTCTGGAAGCTTACTCTTCAAGGGACACTTAATGGAGTGGTTTATATGAAGAGTTTGTCATTTTCCCTTGGGATTCTACATATTAATGCTGACCTAGGTAGGGGAGAAAAGGCCTTAATTTAGAAGTATAGCAAGAAAGGAATGTGTACATTCTCAAGTAAGCAATATCAATTCATCTATGCTTACAGTAAGGCTGGTACTTGCAGTTACAAAAAACTGCTATAATAGCATACAAAGCCTTATATGCATTATAAGCAGGAGTCTGGAAGTACAGTTAACCAGACATGATGGGATATGTTGTAGCAATTGAATCTTGTTGGCCTTACCACACCATGTGGTGAGGTCTAGGAGACAATTAAAGATAAGCCTGCAGCTCCAGGATAAGATTGGGCTGAATATATAGATTTGTGAGATATCATTGTAGAGGTAATTATCAAAGCTGTGGGAGTGCAAGAAGTTACCAAGCAGAGAAGGGAGGATACCTGAGGGTAGGAATCATTTGTTATGCTTCTCTGGATTCTCCCACAGTGTCTAGTACAAAATTTTGTATATAGGATTTCATAATCATTAAATGAAAGAGATTATATTTTTGCTTACTCCTTTGTAGTGGGATGGGGTGGGGGAGAATTGATGAACTGCTGCTTTATTCTGTAATAAAATACTCTAATAAATTACTTTGATCTGAAGCTCTCATCTGTTGATTTCTTGTGTTGCCATCATACCTTGGGAAAACCCTCTAAAATTTGGCACCACACAGAAGGGACAAAATTAGAAAGTCACAGTGGTAACAGTCTTTATACAAATCACATGACAAAGACTATAGGGCTGATCTTTAATACTAATACTGACATTTATATATCGATTAGAGGTTTGTAAAGTAAGTGGTTTCACATATTATCTCATTTGAATCTCACAACCCCTGTGAATGTAGGTATTACTGGTATTCTTATTTTAGAGTTGAAGATAGGTGATTTTATCATGCTGAGTCACACACCTAGTTAAGTGTCAGAGGTAGGACTTCTGACTCCCAAGTCAAGCACTCCATTACTCCTCTGCTTCTCAAGATTCCAGGATGTGGTACAGTCAAATCAATATTCAAAGCAAAGCTGTTCAAACTGACTTGATTTGGAGAGATGGGCCCCCATTAATGTGCAACTAGGTTCAAAGATTCTTAGAACTGAAAAGATATTTTATAAAACATTGTTTATCCCTTTAATTTTATGTAAGAGTAAACTAAGTGCCCTGAAATAGTGGTTATATAGCCAGGAGTGGCAGAACTTGGACCAGAATTGCTGTCTTCCAACTCTGTATAGTGATTTTTCCCATCATGCTTTTATCTCAAAAGGTGCATTTAACAGGTTTTATATATTTTCTATGTAGATTTCAGCAGAATATTGGTAAATATTTGCCAGTCTCACAGGTAACATTATAAAATAGTGTCTATACACACATGCACTATAGGTATGTAGGTATACATATATAAGTGTGTACACACCCTATATACTGGACAGTAATATTTAATGTGTGTGTGCGTATATTGCCTTTGTCTTCATTATCTACATTTTTTTTTGGTGGGGCGATGGGGGTTAAGTGACTTGCCCAGGGTCACACAGCTAGTAAGTGTCAAGTGTCTGAGGCCGGATTTGAACTCAGGTACTCCTGAATCCAGGGCCAGTGCTCTATCCACTGCATCACCTAGCTGCCCCCATTTATCTACATTATTGAAACACTAAAATGATTTTTTTTTTTGATGGGGAAATGAGGGTTAAGTGACTTGCCCAGGGTTACATAGCTAGTAAGTGTCAAGTGTCTGAGGTCGAATTTGAATTCAGGTCCTCCTGAATCCAGGACTGGTGCTTCATCCACTGCACCACCTAGCTGCCCCCTTAAAATGAATTTTAAAAAGCATTCTCTTCTTATGATGTGTTGGGTTCTTGGCAAGGTACAAATTTTTATACACCTGTGGATTACTATAAGTCAGAGACTATACCTTCTTTGTGTTTTAGGGGATTGCTGAAACCTTATGGATAGTAATAATTAATGACAGTTATTGCCAGAACATTAAAAATATTTTATATATTTTGTTAATTGTTTCAGGTATTAAAAAACCCATTTAATTTGATCACATCCCACAATAATCTGTTTACTTTTCTTCAGTTATTTCAAATTTCAAGTTAGAGTTAACAAAAATTAGAGCTTTCAAAAAACACTAAAGAGTTGTCTCTTCTTTTATTGTATTCAAGAATAAAAGCAAAAATAATTTTTCCTGTATATACAGCAAGCAGCCTTAAGAATATTCCAAAAAGAATATAAAATTAAATTTTTTGATAGTTTTTTTCTCCTGTCATGATACTTATTCAGCTCTATCCTTTCTTAGTATATACACAGTCAGATGGTTGCCATAATAAATAGTAACTTGTAAATAAATTTATCTATTAAATATACTTATTAATATATACATATATATCTTATGCCATTAGGAAAAGAGAGGGAAACACTATGTATCACTAAAACCCATAAATAACCTAAAACATTTTAACCTTTAGTGATAACTATTTTTACAAATTCTTTACATAAAAACTTGGAAAAATTGATGTTTTACCTCTTATCCTTCTTCCTAAATCTCCTGTGCTAATAAGCAAAATGTCTCAAGCCAAAAAGCAACAGAAGAGGAGGCATAGAGTCTGAATACATTCATTATAGAATTATAAATATGAGAGATTATTCCATAAATTTATAAGGAGCACAGGGCTCTGAAGTTATCAGAATAATTTTTCCCCTTTAAGTAGATGAATGCTACTAAGATATCATTTATATTCTATTGCTTATGCCTGAACACACCCAAAGCATATATAACTTTTGTAATGATCCACTTCCTGCTACGTGTGAGTTTATATAACTTTTGTAGATACTGGGAACAGCAAACAATACAGAGGTTGTATTTATTTTAAAACTACATGACCTGGATATTAACTTCCTCGTCTGGGTGCAAGTGTCATCGGTAATGACACACAGAAATTTAAATGGTCTGTTTTGAGAGCTGTAGCACAACTTAGAAAAACAAATAGGTAGCAACTGATTCTTAAATTACCCTGATTAATTTTAGGAATAATCTGAAAAATAATATTGTAACATAATTTCACCTAAATTATACTTTAAATAGCTAATTTATTTTGAAAATGCTATATCAATACATTTTAATTTTTGTCATATTTATTTCCCAGTAATTCTCCCCCTCCCAATAATACCCTAATTTTTTTTTCTGGTCTTACATCTGTGATTTTATTGGTTCGAGGAACTCCTGGTGTGGACACTTTACACTGATTCAGGTTGGCAATGGTTCTGTAACTTGTAGCTTTAGAGAGCTGCCTGGTGCACTGAGAAGTTTTGTGCCTTACCTGTGATTCCACATTTAGTGTATGTTAGAAGCAGAAATTGAACCTCGATCTCTTCACTATGTTACTCTTCCTTATAATGGGGGCAAGGGCAGAGTTAGCAGAATGGTTTTAACACAGCAACCATGATTAACAGTATCATCAGCATCCATAGCTCTCTACCTCTCTATTCAGTAGAAGGCATTGCGTTCTAGCATTAGTAATCTAGAAAGAATAGTGCACATTGAATTTGATCTGAGTTTTTTTGACTTTTACTATTATTTTCATTTATAGAAACAACTCACTTAAAGAGTAAATATTAGTAATCCTTCTTTGCACAAATAAAGGGCTTCTGTAGACATAAACATCTAATTTCCCAAAGAAAAACCCTAACCCTTTGTTAATTCTTGTTTAAAATTAAAATGACACATTTGGGTATTTTATACCTAATACTATTGTTTACTAGACTGTGGGGTTTTTTGTTTATTTCATCCTTGTATCTCACATTGTTGAATGACTTGTGCATAGTAGGTGATGAATAATTACTTTTTAAAACATTATTTTGAATCTTGTTGAATTCAAATTTTGAAATTTATTGAATTTAAAAATGCTTCAATATTTTTATGGCTCTGTGATCTCACTGAATTGGGTATTTCCTTCCAACAATACAGATATCAGCTCATTGGTGCCTACCCATCATATATGACTCTTGTCCATATTCTCCTTTTGAGGGAGTTCACATAATGTATTGGGTGTGAGATAGCACTTATTGAACCTTTTGGTCTTAGGATCCCTTTACTCTCTTAAAAATTATTGAGGATTCCAAAGAACTTTTTTTTAAAGTGAGGCAATTGGGGTTAAGTGACTTGCCCAGGGTCACACAGCTAGTAGGTGTCAAGTGTCTGAGGCTGGATTTGAACTCAGGTACTCCTGACTCCAGGGCCAGTGCTCTATCTACTGTGCCACCTAGCTGCCCCCCAAAGAACTTTTGTTTATGTGTGTTATAGCTATTGATATTTACTGTGTTAGAAATTAAAGCAGATAAATTAAAAAATAATAGTTCACTTAAAATAATATGCTACATATTAACATAATATTTTGTGAAAAATAACTTTTCTGAAACAAAAAATTAGTGAGAAGAATGGGATTTCATATATTTGCTGATGTCTTTCATGTCTGATTTAAAAGATGACTGCTAGATTCTCATATTTGCTTTTGTATTTAGTCTGTTGTGATATGTTGTTTTGGTTGAAGTCTATTAAGAAAATCCAGCCTCACACAGATATATTGTTGGAAAAGGGTATTGTAATAGCTGTTTCAGATAATTGTGGATAGTCTTCTTTGGTATTCTACCCAAACTCAGGAAGTGTTAGTTTCTTATAGGTTAGTTGCAATGTGGAATCTGAAACTGTATCAGTGAACTTTTCATACCTTGTTACATTAAAATTCATTGGTCTGTCTTGCACTTTGAACTTATGCCTGATTTTGTAACATCAAACAGCAACAACAACATTTATATATTGCTTACTATGTGACAGGCACTGTGCTAATGCTTTACAATTATTATTTCATTTGATCCTCTCAACAACTTTGTGAGGTAGGTGCTCTTATAATCCTTGTTTTATGGTTGAGAAAACTAGGCAGACAAATTAAGTGACTTGCCAAGTTCACACAGCTAGTATCTGAGGCCATATTTGAATTCAGGTCTTCCTGACTCCAGGCTTCATAGTCTATCCACTGTACCACACAGCTGCCCCCTGAGTTGTTTCACTGAGTTGTTTTACTGTTGTTTCACTGAGTTACGAAGCTCTTACAAATATTAACACATTTCATTATATAATAGGAAATAAGTCATATTCATTAATATCACTTCTAATCTCATCAGAAAAAATGTTAAAGTATTGGGACCCTGATAAGCTCAAGGTGGTAGATACAAGTTTTCCAAATTTCTTATGAAAGCTCAACTGTTGTAATTGGTAACAAGTACTGTTGGTTATTTTTAATTTGTATGACCATTTCACTACGTTTAGTTTTGAGAAAATGTCTGCCAGATAACCTTCTGAATACTCATTTTTAAAGGTTGTTCTTTAAGGTAAAAATGCTGCTCCATGGAAAAAGTGGCTTGTTCAGCTCACAACTCAAATAATTGTACAAGTGTTTTTCCTTGAGACAACCATCATACTTTTGTATGCAGCAGAAGTGCTTTTTTTGCATACTTTCCATTTCATCACATAGAATATTTAAAAGATGTGTATTCAAGGAGTTAAGATTTGACAAAATTAATAATTGTATCGCTTCTTCAAGAACATTTAAAAAGTAAAACTGGCATTTTTTGTAAACTTTAAGTGCATGACAGTGAAGATTATAATGACTGCTAGTACAATTTGGTGCTACTGTCTTCATTTGTTCTAAGGTGCCAGCAGTTTTACCCACCATTTCTTTCTCACCATCATTGCAAATGTCAACTGAGTTGTTCCCTGATAAAGCATTAGATTCAAAAAAGTTATTAATTTTATATATTCAGCACCACTTTTGTTTGTTGCCAAGAATTCACATAAAAGAAAATCTTCAATGATTGTTTGGTGCTTGTAATGGATGAATATAAACAAAACAGCAACTTTAACTGTCTGTAGATTCATTCTTTTATAAAGTAAAAGTATAATTCTGCAAATGAGATATTAACTCAGTCTTCATCTTTGCAGTTAAATTTGAAATTTTCAGATTATAGAGCCTGTGATCATATGACATATGACGCTCCAACAAATGGACTGAGTGATGCCCCTAGTGGCAATCTAGCTATTAAATATTAGTACACCTTAATTTCTTTCAGATTTCTAGATAAATATGTAGAAATTGTGATTTTTAAAAATCTCACTAAATTGTCTTACACATCTCATTTTGGATACTGTTATTCGTTATCCACCAGGCTTTGCTGAATTCTTATGAATAATTATGGATATCATTAAGAGGCTCTGTAGTGTTCTAGATTTTGATGCAATAAGCATCATCTTCTTTGCAATTAGGACATGTATAAGGAATCCCTCTTCATTGGGCCTTTTCCATTACAGTGGCAATCATCTTTGGTGAACACACACACACACACACACACATATAATACCTTGCTTGATATTAATAATCAGAGAGCTATCACACAAAGATACATAACTGTTATATATCTTTCAAGGGACCCTCTATGATTTTGGCATATTCATGGGAAACACCTCATTGGAGAAGAGCCCAAAAGGTGTTGTTTACTCTACTGAGTAAAATGCCTTTTTATACTCAATAAGCACAATGTGATCTTACATTTGTTTCACTTTCCATTCAGTTATAAGGCACTCTGTAGAATATATTTTGAAAAAGCCCTTTCCACACCTTCATCAAAGATGCCACTGATGGATGTGTTGATCATTTTCATAAAAATGTTGTATAGATCGAAATGTTAATAGTTTTGATATTCTCTTGCTTGCCTTTTTTTTTTTTTTTCAAAACAAGGTCTGAGTTTTTGCCAAACATTTGCTATCCCTTAGGGCCTCAAAATAGTGTTATATTTGGTAGGGATTTCCTCTCTATATACTTGATATAGTCCTGTTGCCCTTCCCATTTTTATTTTCTTCACTGACATTTCTACTTAATTATGTAGCACATCTGGAACTGTGATAGTAGAGCCCAGATATAGTGTGTTCACTGCCAAAGATAGAGAAGTTTGTTGTGAAAATCTTTATATTTCTTTTCCTTTTTTTTTGTTGTTGTCCTTACAGTTTCATTTTTAAATATCCAATGAAAGATTTTGCTTAGTTGGGTATCTCACCAAACTTTCTGTAAACTTCCTTTCCCTTCAATACCTCTTACTATTTTATGAGAAAGTACCATGTATAATTTTCCACTATCCTCTGTAAAATTTTACAAGTGAGTTTATGTTTTAAACAGATGTTGCAATTTGCTGATATTTTTCTCAGCCTTAGCAAAAAAGCAAAGTATTTTCTGGCTGAGATAGTTTTCTTTTTTGTTTTTTAGATAGTTTTAAGATTTTAAAATCTCCTTGTGGTGATTTATTTATGCCAGTTAAACTTTCTTTAGAAATAGTGATCAATTACTGCCTCAGGGAGAAGGTAGGGGAGGGAGGCAAGGAGGGATGAAATTTGGAACTCAAAACTATAAATAAAAATGTTTACTATCGGAGGAAAAAAATAGTGATCAAATGTCATTGTTCATTCTTTTATTATTTTCTGATTTTTAGCCATAAAAACTTGTTTAGATCAGGTTGGATTTGCTTCACCTGTCTCCTATAATTTCCACATTTTTATTCTTGTAGTTTGTTATTCATTTTGATTTCTATCCTAATAAGTAAGAGGTCTGTCTATACCTAGATAGGATTTAGGAATGATAACTAGTTGATACCAGCTATAATATAGCTGATTTAATTTTTTTCTTAGTTGATATATTTTGGACTTTTCCATGTTCAGTGTCTCTTCTCAAAGAAAGTGTTTATGATCTGTATGGGCATGAAGCTTCTGTGTAATCTATAAGCCATTGCCTTTTCTAGTTTGTTATGCCTGAACTACATATTCCAACATTTTTTGCTGTCTTCCTCATATCCATTTTTGCATTGAAATCACACAGTATTAAAGTATATTTTTGCAAATGTTTATCATGAACAGTGCAATACAAGATGACCAAGTATCCTTTGAATGATGTTTGTTACCTTTGGACACAATGATAAATCCAACTTGGCCAATTTCTTTATATGCCTTCTAAAGAAGAAACTGTACACCATCCTTCCATTTAACTGCAGCTCCCTGTTGTCTCCTAGTTTCTTTTATAACAGCAATGTAAAGATATATTTTTTCCAGTAGTATGTCTATTTGTTTTTCAATAGATAAAGGTCTCACATTTAGAGCACCAACAGCAAAGTTAATGTTGATAGTCACTCCAAAAACTAATTATGAGCACTTCGTGCACCATCACTGAAGAAGCAGAAGTGATCTGCACAGCAGTACTTAAGGCCATTTTGCATATTTGGTTTATGGGTAAGCCATAAATTATTAACATTTCAAAAGAAGCATTTGACATTTTTTGTATAAGTTTATACTCTAGATTCTTAGACATTTTGGGGAAATCCCTTTTTTTGAGTTGGTAGTTGAAAAATAATTCTTTACCTATGCCAAAGATCTACTTTGCTGCTTTTCCATTTATTGCATTGTTATGTAGAAATACTTTGACCATGGTCTAATCTAACATAATACATAATAATATTTTCCTGTGTTAGAAATAAGAAGAGTCTGTTTGACTTGCTTTATGCTTAAGAAAAAGAGATCTATTGTTATGTATAAACTTGCAAAACTTGAAAATTGGTTTTGTAAGATGCCTAAAGCTGTCTCCTTCATGAATTATACTGTCTTCAAAGAAATGGGAATCTTCTCTCACTTAGACACCTGCTCCCCATGGAGATAGTTACTTAGCTGTTCTGTAGTCTCATCTAATCTTATCCCAAAACTCCCCACTCCTCAGTTTCCTAAAATGTTACTCCCTAATTGGAATGTTGATTGTACCCTTGAAGTACTCTGATCTTTATTCTCTTACTATATTGTCTGTTCCCTGTCTACAAATTATTATCCCTAAGAATTTGCAACAAAATGGAACACTGTTCCTTTGACTCTATTGCTGCTGAAGTTTTTTTTTCAAGCAACTCCTCCCCTTATGGCAAGACTTTCTGGAAAGATAAAATTTTGTATGTGTTTTTAGATCAATTTGATTACAAATATAGTAGTATAACAATTAGAATAATGATGCTAGGTAGTACAATGGATAGACCATTGGACTTGGAATCAGAAAGGCAGGAATTAAAATTCAACTTCATATACTTATTTTTAGTATGACCTTGGGCAAATCACTTAGCCACTCCATGCCTCAATTTACTCATCTGTAAAATCGGGATAATAAATAACAGCCACCTCCCAGGGTTGTCGTGAGGATAAAACGAGACATTTGTAAAGTGCTTTGCAAACCATACAGTGCTATATAAATTCTAGCAATTATATAATTGGTAACAATATTGATTGTGATACTTTTCTAAAATTTTTATTTTGCCTTTTGTTTTTGTAGGACAGTATTTGGGGGAATTGTTCAACACATTTGGGTTTAAAAAATGACAGAACATTGATTTTAAATCTGTGTCCTGCTTGTAAATTGTAATTTTATTTTTAGTTTTCTGGAATCAGGTTACTACATTCAATAATTTGGTAACATGGATGCCATATCCTAAAGTAAAAATGAAATTGGAGATGATTGTTGTCATATTTTCATTTCTCCTATATTTGGTACTTGAAAGAGGGTCATGGATATTTCTTTCATCAGAAGAGTTTATTTTTAATACTTTTGCTTTCTTGACAAAAACATCCATATGAAAACAAAAATAGAAGCTGAATGGATATCGTTTACTTAATAGATACTCTTCAGGGGAAAAAAAAACCTGGTCATTTGTTCATCTTGCATTATTGGTTATATTCTGTGAATGATCCTAGGCCAACTTTTTGGTTATGTGATGATTGATTCTGACCAATCACTGACGGGTTTCCACATTGGCAAAATGTATATGTTATGTTCAGCTAACACAGCAAAGTGGATAGGTTTGTCATGTATTTCTCAACCATTATTTTTCTTCATGCTTCACAGATCCTCTGATGTTTTTCTGCAAACAGTTTAAAGCTATGTAAGCTACATATATATATATATATATATATATATATATATATATATATATATATATATATATATATATATATATATATATATAGGAGGTTTCTATTTCAGTTGGACCATTCATCATTAAAATTTTGTTCATCCTACAATAACTTTTTTTTTTTTAAGTGAGGCAATTGGGGTTAAGTGACTTGCCCAGGGTCACACAGCTAGTAAGTGTTAAGTGTCTGAGGCCGGATTTGAACTCAGGTACTCCTGAATCCAGGGCCAATGCTCTATCCACTGCGCCACCTAGCTGCCCCCCTACAATAACTTTTGAAGAAGGTAGAAGTTATAACCAAATTTGATATGATGATAAAAAGATGTCAAAGTACACTTTTAAAGTTTGATTTGTGGCTTGGGCAGCTGTTGCCTTGAAGCAAAATAGTGACCAACTAAAGTTTTCAAAATTGGCATATGTTCTTATAATTTTTATAGATCAGTGAAATTTGGTATCATGGGTAGAATTTATAGAATTATGTGGTTTGCCTAGCAAACATATACAGTTCTCAGGAAAATAGCTATTGAAATGGGATATGGTAATGAAAAAGTTATGATCTAAAATGTTCACAATATGCCAAAAACATAAAGGCCTTAAATTTGCAGAAATTGATTATTTTACTGAGGAGTTGGAATTGTGATGTTTAAAATCTAAATTGTGGTCGCCTTAAATCAGAAGCTTCAGCTCCAGTCTAGCCTAGAGTTCCAGCCTGGTTGGGTTTTTCCTGAAGTCCTCCTCCACAAGCCTGCTTTAATCAGGAACTCCCTTAGCAAGCTGTTTGTGGAAGCTTTTTTAAACATCTGGAACAGAGGCGGTCCTTACACCCTGCTTCAAGGTGATTGGTTGGCGTCATCCAAATCCATTGTCTTTGAAGGTGTTCTCAAGTTGAGTTCACAGTCTAGTTTCTGAGAACAATACCTTCTTAAGGGATAGCCAGGTGTGATTACAATCCAATTAACTTGAAGTAGGCTTAATCAGCAGTCAATCACTCTCACTTGATTCAATCTGTATAGATTAATCTCCAGGGGGGTCTTTGAGTATCTGCTAAATCCCATTATTTCATCACAGAATTAAAGTAAGAAACATATTGTTATGGAAAGAGTACTGGATTTTGAATAGGAGTAGCGGTGTTCAAATCTCATCTTGGCTACTTATTACCTTTGTGACTATGGGAAAATTACTTATCTTTTTCACTCTTCATCTGTAAAATAAAATGGTAGACATAAGGTCCTCTCTAGCCTTAAAGGTATGAATCCTTAATTTCAGACCCTAGTTTTTGAAAAAAGCAATTGATTATAGCTTGGATTCTTTTTATCCATAAATAAAATCCCCCAAAGTTTTCAGATAACAAAATTATTTTAAAGTTTTTATTCAGTAAGAATAATGTAGCAAATTCCTAATTAATTGTCAAGTTGATGGGACTTTTACTAGATGTAATTTCACTTTCTTTTGACATTTTGCTTTTTCCGCTACTACTTAGCACAGTTCTTGGCATGGAGTCTTTGATTTTTTCTGCACCCAGAGGGGTATATTCTGATTTTCCTCCTAATCTATATGAAGACTACTTAGTCTCCACTGCTGACTTATTATCCACTTCATACTTCCTACCTGTGGATCTTCACTAAGATTCTGCCCTGAGTACTCTTCTCTCTTAACACTTCTCCCATGAATCTCACTGCAGATGACTTCAAGGTCTTTAGAAAGATGAAGGTGCCTATATTTGAACCAATTTGGGTAAAATAAATCAATTTCACAAGTACAAATGGGGGGGGGAGTGGCATGGCTAGACAGCAGTTCATCTGAAAAAGATATGTGAATTTGCTGGACTGTAAGGTCAGCATAAGTAAATAATATGATACGGCAGCCAAGGAGGCTGATGCAGACTTAGAGGCATAGTATCTAGGACTATGAAGGTGAAAGTCCTACTGTCCTTTTTCCTGGTCAGACCACATCTGGGGTATTGTGTTCAGTTATGGGCACCATATTTTAGGGAGGCCTTTGATAAAGCTGGAGAGAGTAGGGCAACCAGAACAGTGAAGGGCCCTGAGATCATGCCATGTAAGAGTTAAATGAAGGAAATGGAATGTATAGGCTAGAGATGGGTTGACTTCCGGGGGCAGAGTCAAGATGGCAGAGGAAAGATATTAAACGCACAGAGCTCCTGACACAATTACCCCACAAACAGCAACAAAACAACCCCTGGAGCAGCAAAACCCACAAAAAGATGGACTGTGATTATTTTCCAGCCAAAGACAGCTTAGAGGGGGCCATGCTGGGCTGCGAGAAGAATCTAGCCCTGCCATCGTGCCAACACAGTCCCCAGGTAGGCTGTACCAGAGAAACTTACCCCTGAGCCTCCAAATCAGCTGCAGCACCAGTCTTCTGGAACTAAGCTTATGGTTGGGTGAGAGGGCTGAATGGCTGGCTGAGGGGGAAAATACAGGGGTGTCTGCAGGACCTAAGGAGAAATTTAGCTATCCCACCCCAGTAGGGAACCAGGAAGAAATCTTGAGCAGAGGGAGTCTCAGGTTGGGGAGGGGCGCAGGCTCGTCAGAGCTAAGAACCACAGCACAAAAAGTTTTGCTGGCTGGTTAATTAGCAAGTTGGCTTGAGGTTATCTTCAGACCAGAGAACAGGCCAGGTGAGAGAAAAACCTGTCCTTCCTCAAACTGAAACACCTGGGACCCTCTGAAGCTTGGGACAGTGTGTGTAGCTTGGAAGTAGGGCCCCACTGTAAGAGGGAGTTAAAAGTCAAGTAAAAGATGGCAAGATGAGCAAGAAAAGAAAGTTGAGAACTATAGAAAGTTTCTTCAGTGACAAGGAAGATCGAGGTGTACCCTCAGAAGAGGATCAAAACCTCAGGGCCCCTACATCCAAAGCTTCTGAGAAAAATATGAACTGGTCTCAGGCCATGGAAGTGCTCAAAAGGGAGTTTGAAGAGAAAGTAGGAGAGAGAGAGAGAGAGAGAGAGAGAGAGAGAGAGAGAGAGAGAGAGAGAGAGAGAGAGAGAGAGATGAGGCTTGGTGGGGAGGCCTGATAGTCATCTTCAAGTGTCTGAAGGGCCATCATGTGTAAGAGGGATTAGACTTGTTCTGTTTGGTTCCAAAAGGCAGGTATCAGTTGGTAAAAGGCAGGTTTAGGATTGATATAAGAAAAAGCTTTCCAATAAATAGAATTATCCAAAAGTAGAGTGGCTTTTCATACTATGTAGTGGCTTTTCTTTCATTGGAAGTTTTCAGGCACAAGTTGTAGGACTACTTGTCAGGTGTGTTGTGGAGGAGATTCCTTTCTGGTATGAGTTGGAATAGATGAACTCAGGAGGTTCCTTATATTTTTGAGATTCTCCGAGTCTGATGATTTCAGGGAGTGAAGTAGCCAAAAAGAGGAGGAGTAGGGTGAAAAGCACATCAGCTCACATGAAAGTCCTTAAAATCTCATTTGATACCTTTGCTGAAGGACCATGCTTCCTTTCAGCAGCATGTTATGGGACAAGAGAAAGGTAGAGAGCTCTTCAGCTTCATTGACATATGTTCAGTCCCCTAAAAATCATCCTTTCCCCTCATTCTTATCTCTGGTCCAACTGCCTGAATCCTTTCTGGGATTAATTTATTTGGAAAAGTAGGATGAATTTGCTTGGCCTATTATCTCTTTTTTCATTCCTTCAGTTTCTTTTGTAGTTTCAGATCGCTAATTCTTTGGTGGCAAGTGATACTCATTAAATTGCTGTGTTTCAGAGGGTTGGGAAGGATGAGATTGGGAGGATGATGCAGAAAAATTCTGGGGGACCACAGACATCGACGTTTGTCTTTATGAACAGCATTTTTCCTTTCCTAGTCATATTAATATATCCTTTACTGGAAAAGTTAAGTCGTGCTGCTATATACTATTGTATGTATTCTCTTTCTTCCCTTCCCTCCATCTTTCTTTTATAGAGAGCTCAGCAACTTGGCAATTTTAGAGGTTTCAATTTTTTACAACAAACTAGGTTACAGTAAAAAGTAGATAAACTGTGGGAGAACAACTATCTCATATGATTTGTATACTTGAGCCCTAGCATAATCATGAGATGGATTTCCATTCCCCTTTCTACCTTTCCAGGCGAGGCTCCCTAAGTATTTAAGAAGGAGAATGTATGTCATTGAAGGGTGTTTTCAATTTTCAATGTTACCAATTTCATTAACTGTAAAAAATACATTTCTTTGTTCTTTTGGGAAAAAGAATCTCTGATTCCTTTCCAGAAATCCACCCTTAGGGGAAGGGCAAATCCTTCCACCCTTAGGAGAATCGGGCGAATCCCATTCTTTCAGCAGCAGTCCTTTATTAGCTGTTCTAGGGGAAGCTTGTGTGTGGTATTTCAACCTGCATACCTATGTAAGCCCAACTTCAAGTCTGCTCTGAGCCTGAATTCCACTGTTATACGTTGTTGTCAGCATAGACATTTATGTGGATTATAGGACCTTAAGAAAGAAGGAGGTTGTGTCTGAAAGGGGCACTGCCTTGCCTTCCTCACCCTCTTTCCTTTAAGACCCAGTCTTAGCACACATGGGCCTCAAGTATTTTCTAGGAGAATGTGTGGTTAGAAATAATAATATGGTTTAGTAACATTACCTTGCTCCTTGTGCTTTTGTTTAAATCGATCCGTTTCCTGTAATTTCAAAATGAGATTTAAATGTGATTTACAATGATGATTGCATTTATACCTAAAATTTAGGCATTTTTTTCCTTATAACTCGAGTTTGGAGTTAAAATCGTGCTGCATCACCCAAATAACAATGGTACTTTGGAGGGAAATAATGAGTTTTTAGCTAGGGATATTTATCCTAGTGGAGGATTACATCATTTTTCTGGTGAGCAAATAAATGTTATTTTACAACAAAGTATAAGCCATATTTATTGTATAAGCCAGGTTTATTCCTTCTAAGGAAAAAGTAAGTGAAATGAAGAACATGCTGATTTAAAAAATAAGTACAGTGAACATTTTCCATTAAAGTAATTTTCCATACTAACCAGCATGTTATAGAAATGATTGGATTCTCCATAACTTTGACAACAGACATAATCCTTGTCAGACCCTAACTGGAAAAGCTTTAAGTCTAGGTCTAACATTGGACTGTATATCTTGTTCAAGAAACAGCCTACTTGGGAAAAGCTCATTATTACGCTGAATATAGGCTGGTGAATTCTTTGGCCAGAAGCTCTCAAGGGCCAAATAGCACCCACATCAATAATATTACATATAGAACTTGGAAAAAAGATTCCGTTATTGAACCTTTTTTTGCTCCATCCAGCCAGGAAGTTGGATTAAATGATTATTAAGGTCCCTTTCAGCACTCAAATTCTAGAGTTTTAAGAAATTTTTTTGGTATACTTAAGAAATAGTTGGCCTTTATTTTATTTACTGGTACTCAGGATTTCATGTCCATATTTCTAGTTGCCTATTGGAGATCTCTAAACTCAGTTTTTGTAAAACTGGTCTTCTTTCCCCCCCAATAGACTTTCTCCTGAATTCTTTATTTCTGTCATTCTCCCCTTCATCTGTTCTCTAAAATCCCATGTTTTCTTTAATTCTTTACTTTTTAATCTGTCAGGTCATTCAATAGGTGTTTGATGTATGTTGTGCCAGACAATGTGGTAAGAAGTATCAGAGATACAAAGAAAGGCAAAATAAATGAATGATTGATGAATGAATGAATAAATAGATAAAAGTCTCCCTTCATGAAGCATTCAAATGAGGGAAACAACATATAAATAACTAGGTGCATAGAAGATATATACAGAGTGGAAGACGGTAATCTAAAAGGGGAAAAACTAGGAGCTGGGGGGACCATGAAAGGCCTCTTATAGAAGGTAATATTTGAACTAAGTCTTGAAGGATCACCCTTTTTGTCCATTTTACACAGCCACCACACTCTTGTAGGCCCTCATTACCTCTCACCCAAACTGTTGCATTTGTCTCCTAATTGTTCTCCTTGCCTCAAGTCTTTCTCTAATACATCCTGATTTCAACTGCCAAAATGATTTTTCTAAAGTACAGGTCTGACCACGTTATCCCCTCAGTAACCTCCAGCAGCAACCTCTTCCCTCCAGAATAAGTCAGTCAGCAAACATTTACTAAGTGCCTAGTATGTCTGTTGGACAGTTAAAGTTCTTCAGAACCTGATTGGTCCTCTCCCATTCTAGTGCCCTCTTACTCTACTTCTTTCTACTTAATCTGAGATGTGGCCACAGGAGTCTACTTGCTGTTCCTCACACGTGACACTCCTAATCTCCTGGCTCCTTGCCTTTGTAGTCGGTATACACCATGCTTGGAATGCTCTCCTTCCTCAAGTCAGCTCTTAAATTCCCTCGCTTATATCAAGACAGTTCAAATCCTATCTTCTGTAGGAAGCCTTTCCTAGTCCCAGCAGTTGTTAGTGCCTTTCCTATGAGATTATCTTCCATCTATCTACCCCAGGAATTCTTAACTAGGGTCAGAAACTTACTATTTGGACAGTTGTTTTTCTTCATAATGTTACATATTTTATTTTATCCATTTAAAACAATTATTCTGAGGATAGGTCTAGGAATTATGGCACAGAAGAGGTTAAGAATCCCTAATACACTTTATATATCTTGTAAGTACCTAGTTATTTACTTGTTGTCTCCTTCATTAGAATGTGAACTCTTTGAGTGTTTTTGTTTATCTTTGTATCCCCAGCACTTGGTAAAGTACTTAATAGGTGCTTGTTGGATGCCTGACTGGATTTCTTCATCTGGTCATTTGCCAAACCTTGTTGATTCCAGAAAGTGTGGTGAAGTCCTTATTTTCTAGTCTCAATGTCATTAATATAGGCTCTCATCACTGCCCATCTGGATTAATTTAATAGCCTCCTAATTGCCTCTAGGCTATTCTATTTACTGCTTCTGACTAGTCTTCCTACTCCATAGATCTGATCCTCCTTCACCTCTGCTTAAAATTCATGGTTTACTATATCAAATTTCTTTCTGTCTTGGGGAGGGGGGAGGGAAGGAGAAAAATTTGGAACTAAAAATTTTATGAAAACAAAAGTGGAAAACTATCTTTACAGGTAACTGGAAAATAATAAAATACTTTTATGTTAAAAAAATAAAATTCATGTTTTACTGAATAATATCTAAGTACCTTACCCTGTTATTTAAAGCCTTCCATAACCTGAATCGCCTTTATATTTCCAGACTCATCTCATACCCTCCTATATGTGCTTGGCTTTAGTGAAACCAGACTATTTGGTGTCCCTTCTACTTATCTAGCAGCTTTTTGCTTCATTGCCTTTAATTATCCCATCACCTATACCTGGAATGCCCTCTTCCTGCTGCCCATCTTGCTTTTTGAAATCCTACTCATTTTCAAGATATAGATCAAATGTTGATATAGCTGGGAATTTGATTCTCCCAACTCAGAAATTATCTTTTCCTTCTTCTTGCTTCACATAGCAGTTGGTACTTGTCCTATGGTCTTTTTATATTCGGTTCTGTACTCACTGTAGTTACCAAAGAGTAGTTGTGCATTTCTTCCCCTGGTGGTTTACTGAAGGCTGTTCCAGGAGAGCATAAGCACTTGCAGATGCTACTGAGCCAGGTTATTTTATATGGCTCCAGTGAAGACTGTATGTGATCTGAGAGCCTTGCCTATCTTAAGTCATCAAAAAGAAAGAGTAGCCGGTTTTTTAAGCAGGGTATCACCAGAAGGCAACACCTTTGTAGGGTCACTTTGGTTCTAAGTCTGGGCTTCAGAGTTTTATAGGTTCTAGAATAATTGTTTTTTTCTGTTCATCCACTGATTCTAATAGATCGATTCAAATGCATAAGACAAATTGATTAACCAGAATGTCTTTTTATTAGTGCACAGTGGTGGGTAGGTCTTGGCATCAACATACCCAGGAAATCAAATTAGTAATCAGAAAAGTTCTTTCTGAGATACTTTCCCTGAAACTGTGGATGGAGAATGATTTAGTACAGAAGACACTTTTCCAGTGCTTGAAATGTCTGTCAGATGAAGTGTTTGAATAAACACTGAGAAATGCTTTATTCTTTAACTTTTTTCAAAATTCCTATTATTGTAATGCTTCCTAATAATAAGCATGCAACAATTTGCAGCATTACTGCTTATTTTCTATCAGCCATATTTTAAAAGGATATTTTACTTTTTAAGAAAGTACTTGAGACCTCTTGCTGAGATGGAGTAAATGCCTTAGCCTTCTTGGCAGCACATCTGTAAATTATCGCTGTGTATGATTTCCTGGGAAGAGTTTTTGGATAGTTAATTGAATTAATTTGTATTGTTTAATAGATTCAATTTCAAATGGTACATTTTCTGATGTTTCCAATCCCCTGGGTTCATCCTATTATTTGGAGCTTATTGTCCGTATGCACCAAGCACATTATACAAATTGATTTTAATTCATTGATATAATGTTCAGATAATGAAATAACTAATTCCTAACTAGTGTCTATAAAACACAATTTTTTTTTTTTTTGAAAAACAGAGCTAATTAAGAGATGTTTTGGGGCAGCTAGGTGGCGCAGTGGATAGAGCATCGGCCCTGGATTCAGGAGTACCTGAGTTCAAATCCGGCCTCAGACATTTAACACTTACTAGCTGTGTGACCCTGGGCAAGTCACTTAACCCCAATTGCCTCACCAAAAAAAAAAAAAAAAAAAAGAGATGTTTTGAGAAAATATGGGAGGGTGTACAACTTGGAAAAAGTTCCAGCAGTATGAACATGATACATTGGAGAACCAGAGGAGAGTGAGAAATGATGTGGGTGAAATGCAAAATAATTAATATTCATTCTGCTTTCCTTTCATTGTAGTTTTGGAGCATTCTCAGAATAGATATGAGCCTTATAGAACTTTGAATACAAACACTTGATGCTGAACGTGATTATTATCTTTTTATATATTCCAAAAATAAAACTTTATACTGTTATTCTTTCTCTTTGGTGTATTGTTGGAAGCCTCACTTATCTTCAGTGTTCGTTTTAATAAGTTCTGAAATTACCTGACAGTTATTAAAATTATGTTTGCTAAATTACATCAGAGAACCACAAAAGAACATATAGACTATACTCAGCATTAGGAAAGCTATCCAGATTTGATTTTAATGTCTTTTTCTTTTCTTTCTTTCTTTTTTTTTTGAAGAGAAACTGGAAGTTTGGGTAGATTCAAGACTTCCTTAAAAGAAAATGTCTTAGGAAGCCCAAAGGAACTGATGAAGCTGAGTGTACCATCTCTAGTATATGCTGTTCAGAACAACATGGCTTTCTTAGCTCTTAGTAATTTGGATGCAGCAGTATACCAAGTAAGTGGACTTAATAAAAATAATAACACTTTAATTATTTCAGTCACATAGGAATTAATCCAAAATCTTTTCACAATCAAAAGTGAATTGAACATAAGTGATTGTCTCTCTCAATACTTCTACAGATTTTATAAAAATGAAATTAGAAAATAAGCTTCTTTTTGTTTTTGTGCCATTTGGATATTTATATTAATTAACTCTCCATCCTGTTTTTGTTTCTTTTCTAGGTGACCTATCAACTAAAGATTCCTTGTACTGCTTTATGTACTGTTTTAATGTTAAACCGATCACTCAGTAAATTACAGTGGATTTCAGTTTTTATGCTGTGTGCTGGAGTCACACTTGTTCAGTGGAAACCAGCTCAAGCTACCAAAGTATTGGTAAGGACTTTCATGCATAGCAAACCACTGTTTTCAAACTGTCTTAAATCCACATTTGTATAGCCTTTTTAATGAAGGGTTTTAACAATCAGAGTGTGCCATTATAAAAAAAAAAGGCGATTTTAATTTAAGATTTTTTATGACCTAAAAGTCTCAAAGGTAGGTTTAAAAAAACAAAGCAACTTGCTAACCTATCTACATTTATCATTGATATTTTTAAACCTTACTATTGCTTTTCTATTACTCTTAATCAATAATCAAGCCCCTTCTAACCTTTTCCAGTATGCTCCTAGCAGCAGGGAAAGGTAAAGACTTTTTTCCATTCAGTCTATACTCTGATCTCATGAAGTCTTACTCTCCCACATTCCAAAGCATCAGAGATGAAGCTTAGTGCTGTTAGTAGCACCAGCCACCTTGGTACACAAATGCCAAGAGACCTATTATTGAAGGAGCTAAATACTTTTTTGGGCTAGTTTTACCCTTTTCACAGATTAGCATTAAACACGAATGTTTTTATCCAAATTTAAATAGCCATTTAGGAGACATGAGTCCACTGGTAAAAAGCATAATGGATATGAAATCACTTTAAAACATTAAAAGTTATGTTCAGATATAAGGATATTAGGATTACTATATATCTATATATCTCCATATCCAATAGTATTTTATCAGAATTTTATTGTATATAGTTATATTTTGGCAGACATGTTTGTTAACCCCTGGCATATCCAAATCTTTTCCCCTAAAGTCCTCCTCTGATAATTCAGTGTAGCATGGAGATCTTCCAGTGCTTTGACAATAGAATGCAAACTCTAAGAGACACTACTAAACTGGAGAGGCTTCAAGTATGGACTCAATGGTACATTATATGTCTGTTGTCTGATGACTAGCATAGCTAAATTTATTTGGAAAGGCTCATCACCAGGTAAACCATAGAGTGTTTAATTTTTTAATTACAGCAGTTCTCAAAGACCCAAATTAAATTAGAGGAAATGTCAGATATTTTGGTGCAGAGACTTTACACGTGGATGAAATTATAGCTCTTTAAAGTATTCAAAGTATATTGAAATCTATGTAACAAGCCATGTTTAGCCAGATCTACTGTATCTTGGTAAAGTTAGATCACAGCATACTTTTCTTCTGGTCTAACCTTGTTAGGACAGCATTGCCTGACAACAAAATTTTCATGCAACTAATGAATACCTGGAAGGATCAAAATCTCTTAACTAACTTGTAGTTTCTGTTAATGTTGCAGGTGGAGCAGAATCCATTGTTAGGGTTTGGTGCTATTGCTATTGCTGTATTATGTTCAGGATTTGCAGGTAAATCATAAAAAAACATTGCTTTCAGCTACAGAGGACTGAAAAATACACTATTACAGTCTGACCTTCATTGAAATTTTAAGATATGAGCACAAAAATTAGTTTTGTATTGCAATGGCTTAAACTCAATGTAGATTTCATCCCTTACTCATATTTCTAAGGATAATATAGTGACACCACATTTATTTGGCAACTATATTTCTAGCAGGCTCAACTTTCCTCAACACAGCTGTAATCCTGAAAGTAAATGAAAAAGGTCCCTGAGTAGCAAGAGAAAGTAACAAGAAACAAAGCCAGAGGGCTCTATTCCTTAAGAAAAGAATGTAACAGTCATTAGGCCATAGCCTATTGATTGAGAATTTCATGTGAATAAGGTTGCTCCATCTGGCTTGTCCTGGTAATTTACAGTTATCCCTAGCTTAAAACAGACTTAGTTGGGTGGAAGGATAGGGTTTAACAAGAGACAAAGGAAGATTCAGAGCAATTGCCACCTTAAAGCATAGGAATCTGATGCTATTTAGTGTGGGATCTACACTCCTTAGATGCTCAAAGGTCAACTTTAGTAATCTATTAATTTAAGAGTTGTAATGATGACTTTGTCTACTATAAATAAGAAAATGTGTATCTTTAAAATATTTTCAATAGAATTTTTCAGCAGATGTTTCATTCTTTTAAACAATCAATTGATCAATCAACAGACATTTATTAAGGGCTTACTATATGCCAGGCACTGTGCTAAATTCTGGAGATACAAAGAACGGCAAAAATACAGTCGTTGCCTTCAAGGAATTCACTCTAAATGGAGGAGATGCTGTAAGGCCAGAAAGAAAGTAGGTAATTGGGAGGGGAAAGTAAAGGGCCTCTTGTAGAAAGTGAGATTTGAGCTAATTCCTGAAGGAAACCAAAGAAACCAGGAGGCAGAGGTGAGAAGAGAAAGCCTTCTATGTATGGAAGACAGCCAGGGAAAAGGCACAGAGCTGAGAGATGGAGTGTCCCGTTCAAGGAACAGCAATAAGGCTACTGTTGCTGGATCACAGAGTAAGTGGAGGGGAGTAAAGTGTAAGAAAACAGAGAAGTTAGGAATGGTCCAGGTTGTGAAAGGCTTTAAGAGCCAACAACTTTTGTATTTGATCATGGACTATTGTAATAGGGAGCCACTGGAAACTTGAGTAGTGATTAGTTTCAGTACCTGAAAAAATGTCCTTATCCACAACCTTATTCCCTGACAATCGTAGGAAAATTAAGTTTTACTTTGATAGATTACAGGATGGTAAGTCAAAAACAGATGATATTATCTAATGAACTTGTTTACAAATTTGCTTTTTAAAGAAATGGTAGTTTGTGAGCCCGTTATTCTTGCCTCAGCAGTTCCAAACAGTAGTAATATCTTCATTTACATTTTTTAGCTGTGAAAGGAAACAATACTTCTAATTTAAGATTGTAAGTTGTGAAATGATAGGACATTACACTTTCAGAATATTACTTCTACCCCCTGCTCCTGGCTCCTAACTGCAAGAAGTTGCCAAGGAATGGAAATTTTCTTTAAATACATATCAAACTGATCTTTTTAACCTTGAAATCCAGAAAATTAGGAACAACATGTGGGTTACTAGAAAACAGTGGCATCTTATGTTTTATAAAGCCTTTCCTGTGAGCACTTCCTGTACACTATTCAATCTCATTAAACCCTCCAAGGTAGGAAAAAGACATATTGTATTATTCTCATCAGCAACCAAACTATATAAAGCACCTAAATGCTTTTTTTTTTTTTTTAAAGAAGATTATATAGCAAAACCAGCTTTAGGCTCCATTTCTCTGCAGCCAATTTATGGCTTTTTTTTTTTACTCAGTAACAGGATTTCATTAAACACTCTCCTGTTTTTCATTTCCATAGACTCTTCAGTTGATTACATTTCTTTTCTTTTGCGGGGCAGTGAGGGTTAAGTGACTTGCCCAGGGTCATATAGCTAGTGTCAAGTGTCTGAGGCTAGATTCGAACTCAGGGCTGGTGCTTTATCCACTGCACCACCTAGCTGCCCCTCATTAAGTTTCTTACAAACACTATTTCCAAAGGTGTTAAATGAGGCTAAAAGTGAGGTAATCACCAAGGTTCTGTCGTAGGCACTCCTCTTCTCCCTCTATACTGTCTCTTGGTCACCTCATCAGATCTTATTGGATTGAATTAATTAGCATCTCTATGCAGATGATTCCCAGAACTCTGTATCAACCCCAAGTCTCTCCCTCAGCTTCAGTTCCTCATCACCACTTCTTGGACATTTTAGACCGGATGTCCTGGAGGCGTCTCATAGTCAACATGTCCAAAGCTGAATTCATTATCTTTTTGCTCCCTCTGCCAAGGCCCATCTTTTTCTCCTTCAGACTTTGCTGTTTTTATCAAAGGCACCACCATCTTTCCATTCTCCCAGGTCTGCAATCTTGGTATTATTCTCCCACTTTTACTCACCCACATATCAAAATAAGTTGCCAAATCATGCCATTTCTCCTTTATAACATCTTTAATATCCAATACCCCACCTTCCCGATCACAGCTACCATCTTAGTTCAGGTCCTTATTACCTCTCATATGTATCATTCATTGCAAAAGCCCAATTGTCCTCCCTGCCCCCAGTCTCTCACTCCAATCTACTCTACATACTGCTACCAAAGTAATTTTCCTTAAGTGCAGATCTGACCTTGTGATTCCCCCACTCAACCAACTTCAGTGATTTCTTTGGCTCTATGATAAAATCCAGATTTTTTTGTTCAGCCTTTAAAGCCCCACATAATCTGGCCCCAGTCTATCTTTGCAGCAATTGGACATTATTCCCCATCTCATATTCTTTCGTTCAGCCAAACTGGCCTCTCTGTCCCTTACATCATAATCCATCCTTGCTTTTGAATTGGCCTTTCTCCATACTTAGAATATATTCTCTCCTTACCTGTCTCAGGCCACTTTCCTTTGAGATGTAGCTTAAGCACCAGGTGAGCTTTTCCTGATTCCCTTCTCCTCAACTGCTATTACCCTCCCTCCATTTTTGTATTTAGCTACTTTGTAGTTTATTAATTTTATGTTTATTATGTGTATTTTCATGTGTACTAGTCTTCTACATTAGCGTATAAAGTTTGTGTGAGTAGGGATAGTTTTATTCTTTGTATTTGTAACCATAGAGCCTATAGGGCCCATTGCCTGGCACACAAAAGGTATTTAAATAAATACCTGTTGACTGAAATGTTAACTGTGCATTTAACTGTAAAGGTTTGGGGTTTTTTTAAAGAGTAAAATAAATGTCCCATTTTAAATATATTGTGGTTTTGTAGAAAAGGCAGAGAGCTGTGAAGCAGCTACGATTATATGAACTTCACTGGTTGGATGGTTGATCTGATGTGACCTTTTTTGTTACCTTTTGAAGGTCTCCCTGGAGTGCCTCACAGCTAGGAGGGATACTTAAAATATTGGATTATAGGATTCAAAATTACTGACAACCTAAATAAAGCATCGGGCCAAATCAAGTAAGATAAAATTTAGTAGGGATAAATATAAATTTTTATACAGGATTTCAAATAAAGAACTTCACAAAAGTGCGGGATAGGAGAGGCATGGTCCATCTTTAAAAGACAGTAGCTTTAGTGGGCAACAAACTAAAACTGAATCAAGTGTGCAATGGCAGCCAAGGTTAATGTATTCTTAGATATTCTTAGCAGTTGTAGAGGCCCAGCTTCCAGAAAAAAAAGTGGTTGTCCTCCCACGCCCCCCACCGCCCCATCCCATTCTGCTCTGGCCAGACTCCATCAGGAAGAGTCTGTCTGGTTTTGCGTGCCACACTTTTGGAAGGACACCGATGAGCTAGTGATGTACTGTGATGATAGTCTTCATGTTCAGGTCCCATGAGGGTTTGTTGAAGTATTTGAAGGGCTGTCACATGGAAGAGGGATTAGACTTGTCCTGCCTGGTGTCAGGGGGTAGAACTAGGAGCATCAATAAGGCAAATTTAAGTTGACATGTAAAAGCTTTCTAGCATTTGGAGCTATTTAAAAGTAGAATGGATTGCCTTGGGATATAGTTGTCTTGCTCACACTGGAGGCCTTCAAAAGCTGAATGACCAATTGCCCTAGGTGAATTGATTTTTCAGTTATAGATTGGGACTTGATAGTCACAGAGATCGTTAACTTTGAAATTCTGTGAATGAGAAACTGACAAAATATGTATAGCACTTTAAAAATCTTTTTTTTTTTTTTTTTTTTTAGTGAGGCAATTGGGGTTAAGTGATTTGCCCAGGGTCACACAGCCAGTAAGTGTTAAGTGTTTGAGGCCGGACCCGAACTCAGGTACTCCTGACCCCAGGGCCGGTACTCCATCCACTGCGCCATCTAGCTGCTCCACACTTTACAAATCTTAAAGTGAATTACTTATTAAATGAAAAAAGACAAGTTTTAAATTCTATTTTAAATTGTACTGTAAACATTTCAAATGTGATTATTCGAATTAGTTTGCAAAATTAGTGTACTTATTACTAGATTGCTTTTATTAGAAACTGGTTCATTTGTATAACAATACAGTTCCAGCTGGCAGCAGTAAAATTTTTATTGGCCTTAAAAGAAGTCAGAGAACTTCATGTGAACTAACCTTACTATATTAAAGGCAGATACTTTGTCCTTAGAAGATAATAAACATAAAAAGATTTTGCCCTGCCCCTCTTAATCCTTTTAAAGTGTACAAGCCAGGGTAATTATATGGCTTTTAGAAATCAGTGTCACAGGTTACTATATGTATGTGTTAAGCTGGAGGCAGTTAGGTAGTTCAGTGTATAGAATATGGGGCTTAAAAAAGACCCAAGTCCAGAGTAATTTATTAGCTGTGTGACCTCAAGGAAATCACTTAACTTGTCTGCTTTATTTTCCTCATCTGCAAAATGAGGATAATAGCATCTACTTCTCTGGGTTGTTGTGAGGCTTGAATGAAATAGTATAATGTGCTTTGCCACCTTAAAATATTCCATTAGTGTTAGCTACCACTATCATTAAGGGCATCTAAGTGGTTCAGTGGATAGAGTGCCAGCCTTGGAATCAGGAAGACTCCTTTTCCTGAATTCAAATGTGACTTCAGACACTTACTAGCTGTGTGACCCCAGGCAAGTCCCTTAACCCTATTTGCCTCAGTTTCCTTATTTGTAAAGTGAGCTGGAGAAGGAAATGGAAAATCACTGCAGTAGTTTTGTCAAGACGACCCCAAAAGGGGCCATGAAGAGTTGGACTAAACAACAAAAACTACTATCATTATTATTATAAAAAACAGTGAATGGCCAGGCAGCTCTTTTTATTGGAAAATACAATATGTACACAGGTAAGTAAGTGCACAGAGGAGATCTGGAAAAGCTTCATGGAAGGAGTGGTCCCTGGGATAGAGCACCGGCCCTGGATCCAGCCTCAGACACTTACTAGCTGTGTGACCCTGGGCAAGTCACTGCCCTGCCAAAAAAAAAAAAAAAAAAAAAGGAAGAAGAAGTGGTCCCTGAACCAGACCAGTTCTGTAAAAGTTACAACCCCCCAGGATCAGTGTTAAACTCAAATAGAATTGGGACCACTAAATAAAGATCCCTATGGGCCAAATACTGATTTAGTTTTAAAATGTAGTGTTATTTGTTTTATTGTATTTTAATTTATTTTGTCAAACATTTCCTATTTATATTTTAATCTGGTTTGGGCTGCATGTGTGACACCTATGCCCTCAGTAAATAAGCAGTATGTACTGTATAGCATCACTTAAATGATTGTTTGAAATTGTTTAATTTAAAACGTTTAATTATTTGAAACTATTGGTATTTGTCAGTTAATTTTTTTTCTTTTGGATTTGTCTTGTTACTTAAAATTTGTTATTTTTTTTTCAGGAGTATATTTTGAAAAAGTTTTAAAGAGTTCAGATACTTCCTTATGGGTGAGAAATATCCAAATGTATTTATCTGGAATTGTAGTGACATTAGCTGGTGTCTACATGTCAGATGGAGGTGAAGTTATAGAAAAAGGATTTTTCTATGGCTACACATACTACGTTTGGTTTGTTATCTGTAAGTATCCCAGGAGTTGGTTTACTTTGTTTATTGTCAATTTTAAGGCTTCACAGTATTTTGAAATTACCTCTTTCCTTCTATGTACACCAGTCAAAGAACATAATTTTGCTTTTACTGACTTGCTTTAGTGGTATAGCTGTCTCCGAGCAATTTGCCTTCATGGTTAAAACTTATTAAAAGAAAACTCTTTGTATATTCAGCAGTAGGTTATGTGGTCTCTTGGGGCATCTAACAGGTAATCTTATTAGAAAGAAACAATAACTTAATTTTCATTGGCATGTTTGCCAGAGGTTACCTAAAATCTGAAGGTAAAATTTCTCTGAAAATTCACCACTCAATATGTTTTGCTCAAAGATAATCTTCTCTCCATTTGCATCCCAGTGCTTGCCAGTGTTGGAGGACTCTATACTTCTATTGTGGTAAAATATACAGACAACATCATGAAAGGATTTTCTGCAGCAGCAGCCATTGTCCTTTCTACTGTTGCTTCAGTCCTACTGTTTGGATTACAGATAAGTATGTCCTAAAGATTACTGTTGCTTTCTCACGTCTAATTTTAAGATTAGCTGTTTGCTGCTTTTAAAAGTTGAGAAGAGTATGGGTTGCACAGGTGGGAGAGGTTTTGGAACTGCTCCTGTGGTGTAAATGAACTGCTATCCTAGAAGCAAGAAAAATATGGGCTTGCTCCAATATGCTAAGTTGGTAGCTTCAGAGAGCCTTTTGTTTCAAAGTTAAATTGTCTTTGTCTCTTTTCCATCCCAAAGTAGGACGGACACTCCAACATAAATACAGTTACTATCATAAAAAGAACCCAGGATTGATATCCGGGCTCTACTCTTTGCCTCAGACAAGTCCCTTCCCTGGGTCTTGGCTTCCTTATTTATAAAATCAGAGTTCCTAGAGGCTTTTGACTATTTCTGTTGTAGTGATGAGTCAAAGAAAAAGTGGTCACAAAGATTTTTTTTTTGCAATGTACAGTTTAGTAAGTGGGATAGTTTAACTTGAATCATTGAAAAAAGTCAAACAGAAAAGCATGTTTATCACCTTATTCTGAATCTTTAAAAAGCTTGTTTTTTCTTTGAATATCTTAGCCTAATAATCAGAGGCTTCTGGAAACACAACCTGTTAGAATTTTATTTTCTCTTTTAGACATATTGTTAGATGTCAATTTTATATACAGTATATAAAAATAGAAAGTATATAATTAATAACTACTGGGAGCATTCTGTCACCACTGCCATAGTAGCCCATTTAATAAAGTTTTTCTGTAGTCTGCCACCAGAATTAAAATAGCTTCTGAACGATTTAAACAAGGCTGACATTACAAAAGCAGTTTTTATATATTATGTTGTAATAATTTCCTTTCCTGGACATGTTATGATAGCACAGATTAATTTGATAACTGAACAGTTCATTCAATCCCACAGTAAAGAAAGGAAGAGAACTGGCCAATTTTTAATGTATTGGCATAAACATTCCAGACGGCTCTTGGCATTAATGAAATTCCACAGATTAATTTATAGAAAGGATCCTACATTATAGGAATCCCAAATAAAAGCTTTATAGAAGTTAATTGTTATTTTCATAATTTAGTTGTTAGAAGATCTTTGATTTCACTGGTATAGGGAGTTCTTGACAAAGAAAGGTCCTCTACTAATGAAGAGAAGTATCTTTTCTGAAATTTCTGATCTTGCTTGCCTAGGACACTGAGAGGTTAAAGTGATTTACCCAACTGACCAGAGACAGTATATGTCAGACAGGAATTGAACTTGGATCTTCCTGACCCTTAGATACCTTCTGAGGTCATAGCTACCTTCTCGCTATTGTAATAGGTCTCTTATACCACTTTTTTTTTTCTTTCCAAATATGGTTTAATCACAGTTCTCACTTCTTACCTTATCTCATGACAAAGAAACATTTGAGGAAGGTTGATAAAAATCTAGTTATTTAGTAGTGATAAGATTGCTTGTTCCTGGCTGTTGTTAGAAAATGGATAGAACACAATGTAACACCTGACAGGGACAGCCTTTGCTTATATTTCTCTTACCTAGGTAAGTTCAAGAAAAGTAAACAGAATGTCAGTCATTTTCTCTTTTAATCTCTACTTAATGGGTGGCAGTTTTGAAGATGGCCAGGTGTAAAGGTAAAACTGGTTAACAGCAAGTCTTTTTCTCTGAATTCAACTACTGTCAGTATAAATATTTAACCAAAATGAACCTTTGTTAGATTTTTACATTTACTGGGGTTTTAAAATTCAGTCTTGACCACTGATGGTTCCTTTTATTCCTTGGAATCTAGGTTTAAGTTGGAAAAGACTAGGCTGATATGATAAATGTAGGGTATGGATTTATCTAGACAAGTAACTAGTAGAAGTCTCCTTTGTAGTTTTTCCAATATAGAGTGAAGAGGCAATTCATGCATTTTGTCACGCTTAAATACCTGGAAAATCTTGTGACTTTGTCAGTGTAGTCAGCTCCTTTAGCCCTTCTAGAAATAGTCCTAGGAAGTTGCCATGGCATATAAGTGACTTGCCTAAAATCACATAGATATTAAGTACCAAAGCACAACCATGTTAAGTTCCCTTTGTATTTGTGGTACAGTCCAAGGGTCAAAATATAATCTTGTTCTTAAAAAATTGACAATCAGTGACTGTTTCCAGTGTTACTTGGCCATTGGTGGAGAAATGATTATTTTAAAGGTAGTAAGTTATTAAAGCTAAACTATAATTTCTTGTCTAGTTTGAAAGTTGGAAACTACACAAGATTTTTAAAAATGTTCAGTGAAAAAAAGTGATTTGGGGAATCAATAATGAAATTTTTTACTTTCTTTCAGCACTCAACTTTGCTCTGGGTACCCTTCTTGTGTGTGTTTCAATATATCTTTATGGATTACCCAGACAAGATACAACAGTAATCCAAGGGGAAGAAACCACTTCAAAAGAGAAACTCATCCATATGTGAAGTTGTTTCTAAGATAAAAATGTTTTTATTAAAACAAAACAAAAAAAAAAACTACAGCCTTAAGCTAATCCTAAAAGGTAGCTTTAACAAAACAAAAAATGGAACGTATGGCATGAGAACTTACTGCTATTTAGTTAAGGAATGTGTTGCCAACATGAAAAGGGGCTCAGTTTGTACAATTTTAGGAAAACCAGAATTACTGTATATAATGTACATAAAAAGAATTTTACTGCTTTAATGTGGGGTGTGGTTCTAAATGATGTTTTAAAGTGCCAAAGGTTTTTTTTTTTTGCACTAATGGGACTCTTGGTCAAGTACTAGGGGAAGAGAAAGTCCCTCTCCACCTTGCAATGCATGTAATCTTATTCCAACAGAGGTTTAGGCCTCCTGCACATAGGATGCATAAGCAGAATGGGTCAATTCAGAAACAGACTGAACATGTTATTTCCTCTTAGACGAAATCCACTTTGTGATTAATTATATCTAGGTGGTAATTTAGTGCTTCTTTAGCACTGTATCTGTGCCATTAGTAATCTCAATTCCAATTTTTCTTCATAAAACTTTTTATGTCACTTTTGTACTCTTTTATAAAATGATCACCTATGGGATTCATCAAGAGTAATTTGTGAAACCAGTGGTTTTTTAAAAATCTCCATAATGTTCATGGGGAATTGAGCAATAAATCTAATTTATTTACATAATCCTTATGCCTAATCTTTAGAGTGTGTGTATGTATGTATCTATCTTACAGTAAGATCATGTAAGAAAATACTTTGTCATTATTACACATGGTATTTTTTCATCCTAGGCTGTCTTTGGTATTCATTTTGCCAACTATTCTCAACATACTTATTAAGGACTGAATTTTGAAACTAGGCAATCAGACACTTCACATTTTGGGAGAGAAAGTATAGTATAATCACTGTGTGCAGATACTGGATAAACACAAATTTTGTTTTACATGAAACTATCAGACCAGTAAGATGCTTAAGTATCTGGGATACCTGAATTACAGTTTGTAACTTTCTCCTGTCCACCATTTAACTGTTAAAAAGATTGCAGAAAAGCCTGTACCTGAGCCCAGACTATACATACATACAGTTTTGAAATTGGGTTTAGATTACAGACTTAAGTCTATAGAGGTATATGTTATATATAACTGAACATATATATAAAATAGTCTGAGCCCAATTTCATTAACATGTATGTGTATTTGTTAAATATCTCTCCATTTTCTCCTAGGTCCAATGAATGAATGAGCAACTTATTAAACACTTACTATAGGCGAAGCACTGTTCTATGCACTGAGTATATATAGAAAAAAAGTGTAGACAGTTCTTACACTCAAAGGGCTCCATCCTACTGGGGAGAAACAACACTGATGAGGAGGTTAACAGTTGAGTTAGACGTAAATGTCCCATGGTCCTTGTGATGCAGTGGGAAAAGATAAGCAGTTATTTTCCTTTGATAAAAAAAGAAAAAATATTAAGGGAGTAAAATAGAGGTAGAAATTCTTAAACACAAATTCAGACTTAAAAATATGGATTCAGACACTAGTAAAATTTTATATTAAATTTCTTTTCATTTCCAACAGTAAAACAGATCACTGGGATTCCATTTTTTTTTTCTTTACAAATTACATCCTAGATACAGGTGTGATCCCAAGAAGTTTCATTCCATTGGCTAGGACAGAACGAACAGCTTTAAAAAGATGAAGTCTGGCCTAGAAAACAAAAGTCAAAGTATCAATAGTTGTTTAACCTGTAGATAGATTGCTGGCAATTGCACCTAGCAATGAGATTTTTATGAAACAGCAAAGATAAATCAATTACAACCCTAAAACCCCCCAAACTTCAGAGGCTCAATTTTCAATATAAAAATTAATATAAATAGCCCTGTTGTAATAATATTGCCATTCCTAAACTATGAGATCCTTGGAGGATGTTTCCCAACATCTGGAGTAAGAACTATGTTTTTGAAAGCATAGACATTAAATTGTTTCAAAATCAGAAAGACACAGGAACAATATATGGGCAGAATTCTTTTAGAAAAATCTATACCACATATTAAAGCTTTTGAGTTTCACTGTATTAACTAAGTATTGTGTAGAAAATAATAGAAATAGGAAGCCCAAATAATTAAGTAGTAACAAACCTCAGCTACTTCAGGAAGCCTTCCTTTTATTTGCAGTGTTTTGTGAGCCACAGCTGTAAGATGACTGAAACAGGAAGAGAGAGAAGTGTAGTTAAAGAAATTGTAGAGAGTGTAGTTATAAGGAGCATTTCAATGAATATTATTATTGTTGGAAACAACCTTATCATGCCACAGAACATTCTTGGGCCCATAATTGCGCCATCCCCATCAAGGGAATTTTAGAGTGAAACCAAGGAAATGATATAATTATGCTTACTTTCATAACAAAAATGATCTTGCCTATATTCTCACTACATAATTTTCAGACAGAAAAATAACTAGCAATGACTTTTTTCCCCCTAAAAAACCCCCACCTATTTCACTCAATAATGTCATTTTGGGGGAAGACAGAAACTGGTCAAGATATTTAATGACTTGAATAAAGCTGCACAGCTTTGGCAGAGCAAGGACTAGCTAGATCCTGAGTTCCCCAGTTCAATGCTCTTTCTTCCGAAGTAAAAAATCAGTAAGATCTTTTTTGAAGGGTAATGGGCTACTTTGTCTTTGTTTAGTGTTTTCTACCCTCACCCCAAATTTAAAATATGGAGCAACTTATCAGTCCAGCTATGTAGGCTGCTGTGCATGCTACCTAAATGGGTAAAATAACTTCACATTTATTTAAGTTTATTGAACAGTTACCTGCAATCATTTAGTTCTTACTCAGTCTACTTAAAAAGAGTAAGCTATTTTTCCTCCATAGTTCACTCTTCTTACTTCTTAAGACAACAAAAACAAAACATTTGCTTCTCTGAAATTCTTTGTTTTGGTATACCATCAAGCTTCTGATTATGTAAATCATCCTTAAGCAATAGTTAATAGAAAAAAATTTTATGTAGCCTTGCTCATAACTGTTATACTTTGGATAAATCCCTAAATGATAGCTCTTAAATTTTAACTACCAAGTAGGATTTTTAAAAATAAGTCAACTGAAACATGATGAAAGAACAAGGAATATATTCATATAACCAAGAGATATAACAGAATATTTGCCTTTTTTCTTTTGTACTACTGTTTTTGTTGGAAGAAATGATTATTTTTCACAAGATTGGCCCGACTGTTTGTTCAAAATCTGTCCAAGATTTTATAACATTCTAGGTGGTTCTAAGAGATGGAATCTTTGGTAGAACGCCAAGGAAATACATTATATCATAAACTTACCTGAATGCAAAGATGAAATAAACACCATATTCCACCTCCATGATTTTGAGAATATCCTCTAACATCTAAGCTTATTTACTAGAGGACTTTGGCTGAAAGATTCTTGGTAAAACTAGACTTTGGCTTAAGAAAACACATCTGCAATCTAAGTATCTTCGATGATAGTGACATGGAGGGTGAAAAGTGCTTCAAAGTAAAAACTTAGGAGGCATGAAGAGCCTGAGATTTTCTAAGACTATATTCTATATTTCTTTTTTTTTTTACATATAAGTTATTTTATTTTTTCCATTACATGTAAAGATAGTTCTCAACTTTTGTTTATACAAGCTTTACAATTTCAGATTTTTCTCCCTCCCTCCCCTCTCCCCTAGACAGCAGGTAATCTGATATAGGTTATATCTATATATCTATATATCATATCCATATACAGATAGATAGATAGATACACACACATATATATACACATAATAACATTAATCCTATGTCTGCATTAATCCTGTTACAAGAGAAAAAAATCAGAGCAGTGGTGCAAAACCTCAAAATAGAAAAAAAAAAAAAAGAACAGCACCCAAAACAAAAGAAATAGTATGGTTCAATCAGCATCTATACTCCACAGTTCTTTTTTTTATATCCTATATTTCTAAGACTATATATCATCTAAGATTATATCAGCCAGTCGCTGGAAGCAAGATCCAGGTTTCATATTTTTATGTGTTAAAAGGCATTAAGCAACAATAATGTCTTGTTACCTCAGTGTTAAAAGGTAGCTGACAATATGCTTGGGTTGAAGATCCTGAGAGGATTTATAAAGCACCTCATCATACCTAAGACAAAAGATAAAAAAAATAGGTTCAAGGAATGATCACTGTCATTCTGTTATGGCCTATTCTAGCCCTCACCCATTATTTTTTGGAACCATCTCATCAATGCAAGAGACCCTAAACATATGAAGTACTGAACAACGGCTCCAAATGAGTATTAGCTAGTTTACTCTAACTATTCACATGCTTTGGAGCTTAGGAGAGAAATACAGATCATGAATAACAAAGTATGGCTCTTCTGTTCTTTGTTTTGATATAAACCCTGTTATAATCTAATGACCACTTGTGCAAGGGATGACCTGTGCTCTGCAAAGTTTCTCAGCCTCTGCCATGAAAAGGCTTTTACTTTGATGAGAAAAAGTGACAGGGCAAGTCTAATTTTCTTCTCCCCTTCCCGTTCTCTCTCTTTTGCCTCATAAACCAATTACAGTGTTAAAAAACCCGAAGTATAGATCTAGAAACAAAGGCAACAGATAACACTTTGGTTCCCAACAATTAAGGTGTTCTATTGGAACCATTGTGAAGTGATGACCAACAACTTTCAGACAAGGGAGGCTGCCTATACAAGAAAGGAGAAAACTGGGAAGCCACTTCAGAGCCACTCTACTCACCACTCCAACATGCTATATTAGACACTGATATAAGAGATTTGTAATACCTCCTTCTTACCATCAATGTAAGGAATATAATGTAATAATTAACCTTTTGGATACATGGCTGTGTATAGGGACATATTTGCTCTTTGCTTTTTCCTAATGTTGATGCTGATTTACCAGAGAATCACTCATTTGAAAAGATGACACTAAATGTAGGAATTTAAATGGGGAGAACTTGATCAATCCTTTTTATTTAAGGGGAAAAAGCCCTATGAAACACAGAAACTACTGCTAGACATGCTGATCTAAGATAAATAGGAATCTTGAAAGAATCAATTAGAAATTTAATTTATTTTAGCTGCATGGAGACTTAGTGCTATGCCAAAGGGCAGGTTGTAAACTGGCTTTTATGCACTTTGGCAAAGCTACATTTTTTCTACCTGGGTAAAAAGCCACTGTTCAAGCTCAAGAAATAACCTCTGTTTTACTGTCAACAAGAAAACTAAGGAAGGTCTTTTGCTCACCAATATGCTACTATGTTTTGCATACATAAAAGCACTTCTAATGACCTGGAGGCTCAAACTTAGTATACTATTTTTTCAATTTCTGCAGGGGGAAAAACTATTGCCAGCCAGGAAGTCATTCCCAGGAAAACTGCTATGAGAAAGAAGCATTGTTCCTGGTCATTCACAGCTTTTTCCTTTTTCTAGATTATACCATATTTGGCTTTTAAGCTTTACACATACAAGAGTTAGGTTCAAGACCCAGAAGAGCTGATATGGGATAGACAGCACAGCAAGTTGTGGCAATATCTTGTCAAGAATAACCAATCCTATTTAAGGGCAGAAATTTACCCCCATGATGATGATCTGGCATCTTAAAAACGCATTTGAGGGGCAGCTAGGTGGCGCAGTGGATAGAGAACCGGCCCTGGAGTCAGGAGTACCTGAGTTCCAATCCGCCCTCAGACACTTAACACTTACTAGCTGTGTGACCCTGGGCAAGTCACTTAACCCTAAGTGCCTCACTAAAAAAAAAAAAAAATGCATTTGAGATTAAAAAAAAAAGTAGATAACTAAAAAAAAAAGTAGATAAATACCTCTTCATGACAATTTTAGGTGCAGCACTCACTCTTTAAGAGACATGGGAAATGGAGTAGATGACCTACTTATGCTTAACAGAACACTACTGGTAATTCTAACTAATAGAAAAATATACACTTTCAGACTGAAAATTACCTGAGGAGATGCTGAAGTATGGAAACAGACTGTGGGTCTTGTAAGCAAGTTGTGTTGATGTTTCTCAGATGACCACATTCAAATGTCTCTTCTAAACTACAATTCAAGTTACCAAAATCAGAAGAAAAGAATACATAGAAATTAAAGATAGCTATACAATTTATCTGCTAATGAAAAACATCACAGTAAGCACAATTCAACAAATATTTATTCAGCATTTACACATTAGAAACTTACCCTCTATTATGGGGAAAAACATTAAAAAATATGAAAAAGTATAGGAGAGGCATAAAGTATGATGGCAACCATATTTATGTATTATTTTAGGATTTTTTCCTAATCAAATTATCTTTTTTTCAATTAACAAGCATTTAATTTTCTGTCCTCTCCTTCCCTACCTCCCAAGTTCACTGGCTCGGACCAACTTATAACTCCCCCAACAATTGTTTTTCCTTTTCTGTTCCAATATTTGTCATCAACCTTAATTCTGTGTCATTAACTTTTGTTACGAACATTTATTAACTCTGCCAGTGGGAGATGAGTGGGAGGTGAAACCTCAGAGTTGTTTTAAACTTTCCTTTAATTTCTGGTGCTTTGGAGTAGTTTTTCACATGGTTATAGAGTGAATTACTCATTATTATTTCTTCTCTTCTTTTTATATCTCAACCTCTTGCAGTTTAGTGTCTGAGTTCACCACTTAACTGAAATTGCTCTCTCCAAGATTACCCATGATTTTTAACTGATAAATTCTGAGCTTACCATAGTCCTTTTTGACATTCCTGTAGTATCTGACACTGTTCAGCACCCTCTCCTGAATACTCTCTTCTCCCTGGGTTTTGATGACATTGCTCCTTCCAAGTTGTTGCTCCTGTCTGACTCTTTATTAGTCTTGTCTTTATAACCATGAATACCCCCTAGGATTATTGTATGCCCTCTTCTTTTCATTTTCTCTATATCAGGGGTCTAGTATATTTATGGATCTCTTGACCCTGAAATATTTGTACAGGCTGTTCTCCATTCCTGGAATGTCCCCTCTCCTCCAAGACATCCTTAAGGTTTAGCTCATGTGCTTCCTAAGGGGATGGTGTTCCTGATCACTTTACTTTTTACTGCTCATTCCTGTTTCAAATTACTATATGTATTTCTGTTTATATACAGTATCCCTCAATATGATGCAACTTCCTTGAGAGTAGAGACTTTTATTTTGATTTTGTATCCTCAGTGTCTGTCATAGCATCTTATGCATATCAGGGGATAATAATTATGTGTTGGATTGGAATGCTAGCTGTTAAATAGTAAATGACTAGAGAAGAAGTGAAAACAGTTTTGAAATCAGGGAAGTCAAGTAATATTAACTGCTGTTTTTTTTTTCTTGAAGAACTCTCTAATCCAATGCTTTCTTATAGGAGTAGGTAGAGAGTTTGCCATCAAGGATCCCCCAAATCAGCTCAGACATTCTGACTCAAAGGGATCACTGCAGGCTCTGATGGATGGAGTTGTTTGACCTAGAAAACTCTTTGGAATTCTGTTAAATTCTGCTTCAGGGTCTTGTACAAATAATTTCATTCTGTTTTTGACCTGTTTTAGTCTAAGACCTAGATATGCTTCTGACTAAGAAATGTGATAAACTAAAGAAAATAAATTACCATGTGTTTAAGAGACAAATAACATTTGCTTTTGACGGCTTTAGCTTTTGAACTGGGAATTTTTTTCTTTGACTTTACTTACATTCTTTCATTTTAGTCTTCCTACTTCCATTCCTTTTCCCATACTCCATTACTGATTATTAGTACTATTAAAAGAATGGCCATTTGAGGGCAAGTAAGCAACTCAACATTTTTTATATTTTCAAGGTGTAGGAAAGGCCTGAAATAAATTATAACTATTGGTTCAGGCCCAAAAATTGGTTATGGGAAGTTTAGAAACACAGAATACAAGGAACCTGGTCTTAGAAGGGTACAATAGCAGATTACTGTAATTTGGGAGAAAAAAGTAAGAGAAGGATAGAGAAAAGGGATATTTTCCCAGGAGCCTCAGCTTACCTAGACAGCCTGGCATGTGTGTACTGCAGGAAAACACCTGTATCACCTCGACTCTGAAAAACGCGGTCCCAATTAAACTTATAATCAGACAACAGGTAACCTTTGAAGTCCTGAAAGGATGAAGAAGAACTCTGCCGTTTGGTTTCCAGCAACAAAAGAAAGGTTTTTTAAGTGTGTCGACTTTTGAGAAAGGGATACACAATTTCAACTTACCTGAACAATGAGTGCTGCAAGTCCGACTCTTTCTGCAATCTCATGTCGATTTTCCAGCTCTTTAGTTGCTGTAAAATATTGACAGACAAAAAGCTAGTGGATTTAATGTACATGACACTGTGCCAGACAACTTAAGTGGAGAAAATAATCTGCCTAAAATGTATGGAAAGAAGAGGAAACAAGCAAGAGCAATTAGGTCCATAGTGAGTAATTTTACTTTCTTATATTAGACCAGTTTGACTCTACTCAATAAATCATATTTATTTGCTAGGAATTGGAATCAGTATGCAGTGGTAAGTAAAACATAAACTACCTTTTTTGTTAAACTGTAGGCTAACATATCAGTCACTCATTTTTCCAAGAGAAAGGGATAAAATTAAGACATAAGGCATTGTAAGAAGCAGAACTGTATACCATAGGCTCTTCACAAAACTCATGTAGAAATTAAGGCA
The DNA here is from genome assembly GCF_019393635.1 of Dromiciops gliroides. NCBI lineage: Eukaryota > Metazoa > Chordata > Mammalia > Microbiotheria > Microbiotheriidae > Dromiciops > Dromiciops gliroides. The sequence continues at coordinate 311,488,082 of NC_057864.1, forward strand.
TAGTAAAACTGCCTCTAAAGGTATGACAGAGTTCATGTTATTTATATGAACTTCCCTTGAACTTATCTGGAAGATTTCTGGTATTCTGAACTGATGGAAGATACTCTGATATTTAGTGAATTATGCTACATAATACACTTTCAGGTAGCAATTACAACAGATCAATTTTGAGTATAACAACATTTAAAAAGATGTAAACTCACTCTTGGAAAAAGCCATGTTTTCTAACATCCTTGAGCGAGTTTCATTTATGACATCCTCCAGAAAAGTAACATCTCCTCTTCGAGTCTTCATTCCTTGCACCACTCCAAAGGGAACATGCTGACACCTGAAGAGGGAGAGAGGAGCTGAACTTTCATACAGACAACCGAATTAATTTAGCTAAGGAATTTAAAAGAATTAGGAAGGAAATACTCTCCTTAACCTCATTTCAGATAATAGCAGAAGGAATAAAATGAACAACTGAATAAAACTCTGCTTGCTTAAAATAGGTCACAAAATTACTGAAGTAACCCATAACTAATATGAAAAACTCCATTTATGTGGGTAAAAAAAATGAGAACTTTAAAAATCAAGCAAATTAGGGCAACAAAAAATCAAATTCATGTAAAATAAAAACTGCTGGTTAAAGCACAAGAACAAACAGTACTGAAAAGAACTGTTAACTATTAAAAGTTACATGAAAGATTGTTCCGAAGCACTAATAAGAACTGCAAATCAAAACAGCCCTTAGGTTTCAGTAACCCAGAAAAGTGGAAAGATGAGAATAATCAATGTTGGAAGGATTGTGGGAAGACAAGGAACACTAATTGTGAGTTGGTCCAACCATTATGCAAAGTTATTTGGAAAGAACTAAAATGCTTATACTTAGTATATTGTAGAGGGGATACTCCTAGGCATTTATCCCCAAGGAGGTAAGTGATAAAAAGAAAGGTACCATATACAGCTAATTATTTATAGGAGCAATTTTAGTAATAGCAAAGAACAAAGTAGATGCCCATCGATCAGGGAATGTTTAAACAAACTGGTTTGTGAATAATCTATTACTATGCTTTAAAAAGAAAAAGAAAAGGACTATTATGAATACAGAGAAGCATGGGAAACTGATGTGAAGTGAAATAGGAAGCTGGAGGCAATATTCAAGAAATGACTACAGAAATGTAAATGGAAAGAACAAATGAAACCAAGTGTTATGAAATTATAATGATCATCTTGGCCCTCAAAGAAGATAAATGAAAATGAACCTCCATCTATCCTCTAATCATTGTAAAGGTAGAGGACTAGGTTGAGGTTGAACATTACAAATACTTGGCTAATGTGTTTGGTTAGTTTTGTTGAATTGTCTCCCCTCCACCACTATAAGAAGTGGCTTATTCTCTGTATTGGGAAATGCAGGTAATATAAAAACAAAAGATGTCAATAAAAACAATACTTTAAAGTTAGAAATATAGCCACAATATTTTTAAAAAGATAAACAAAATTTTAAATACTTAATCTCTATATAGAAAGCTCTTAACCTGAAAGGTAAAGTTTGACTTCAGATCATTAATAATTTGGCAAAGAACAGTTATCGTTAGCCTTGTTTGCTATCTAAAGCTTAGAAATATATTACTCATATAGACAGACATTACCTTTCTGCCCATTCATACCCCATGAGCTTCAGAATTTGAAATACTTGTTGAAAATGATTTTGTTGGCCTTTATCTGTCTTGGAAAGAAAATAAGCTTAGAAATGGGGGCATTTCAAGTTAAACCTAAAACAAAGAAAACTAAACAGGTGTAACATATCTCACTAAACAATAACAGTGACAAAAATTAGTGTATTGTTTAATAAGGAGATAACTGTGTATACATCAATGTACCAATGTAGATCACAAAGTATTATGGAAGAACAAGACAAAAGCCATGGGTAATAGCTAACCTTTACATTTTTAAGAGGGAGAGCACAGCAAAGAAAGTTCTAAAATTTTAGTGTTAAAAGGCAGATTCTCTTGGAAATGGCAATAGAAGAGAAACTATAGGAGATGGCCTAGAAATAAGAATGAAGCCTAACCGGGCTGAAATTATATAAAAGATTCATTCATTCAGGTGAAACTGTTATAGTATGGTTTCCAACAGAGCAGGAGTTCTTAACTGTTATTGTGTCACGGACACCCTTTTTAGCAGTTTGGTTAAATCCCTTTTAAAAATGAATAAATGTATAAGATTTTACAAAGGACAATAATTATATTGAAATACAGTTATCAACATATTTTTCAAAAGTTAATGGATGCATTTCCCTCTCCAAGGGGAGGGTGAGTGTGTACCCTTGATTAAGAAACTCTGCTCTAGAGTAAAAGTACATGATATGATGGCAAGGATGATATATTCACAATGCTCTTTCAAAGTGCAGTAAAATTTCATTTTAATGAAGCAAAAGGGATTGCTTTTTTAAAAGCTTTCATTAAAAACTGCTATCTAAATATGCTTGATATCACACTGTTCCTGTAGCAATCTAATACAGTGGGCAGAAATTAATCTCTTTTATTGCTTCCCAGAATGATTCCAAAGGCCCACTTGCATAATTGACGTTTGAGAAATTCCAGCCCTCTACTCTTTATTTTGTTTACTTACCACATATATCATTGAATCAAAATTGTATTTGTTCATTCGATCAATGGCAGCTGCAAGATCTCTGAAAAACGAATTCATAAATTAGAAGTTCTTTAGATCTTTGTACTAGCAATATTCTTCTGATGTAAAAAAAAAAAAAGCTAAATGCTTTAGGGAATGTGAACAACTTTTCGAGAATGCCACACATACCACTAATTAAATCTGGGGGGCCTTAAACTACTATCTAGGCAACTGTTTGAGAAAGGATATGAAACTAGCTAAATTTCCAAAGGGTTTTACAATCACCTACTTTGATTTCTCTCCTTTTTTTCTCAAATGAAAATTATTAGGAAAAAAAAAGTTTAAAAAATCTGTTCAGCTGATTCCTTGACTACTGTTTTGCCAGGATTAACAATAACTTTTTAACTTGTCATTAGAAAAGGTAGGCATTCTTAACTGAATATGAGTGAATATAAATTCCTTTGGCAAAGATATCACTTAGTTAAATATAAAGCAAAGAGCTAATGTTCATAATGAACATAAGGAAAAATGAATTGCAAATTATAAACTTTTAAGTAAAGAGATCTTTTTGGTTAATATTAGTGACACATCCTTAGATCTTTTTATTAAAATGGCAATCAATACATAAAATATCTCAAAAAGAAAGGTAAAGACAAAATAAACAGAAACCTAATAAAAGTCAAAGATAAAGGGAAGCAATTAAAGAAAAGGTACTATGTTAAATTCACAGAACTTTTTGAACTCAATGAGTTTTTCAGATTAATAATCTGAGGCTCAGAAAAGTTATACGACTTGCTCAAAATCATGCAGCTAGTCATGGTAAAGATGAAGCCAGAACCTAGTTTTCTTAACTCCTAGCATAGTACTTTCCTTGAGATGTAACATGCTACTTTTTCTCACCGGAAGTGACTGCTTTAATACATATCAAAAACCAGCATGGCATAGTAAAGAAAGAACTGGTGATGAAGTCAGGAATACCTGGATTCATATCTTGCTACTGACATGTACTGGAAGTCACTTAATCTTTCAGGGTCCCAAGGAAGCTCCTTCACACAAATCACAGGAGTGATGCCAACCTGCACTGGAAGAGGAAGTTCCTACCTGGGAGGTCCCTACACTAATAAAATCACATACCTGATCTAAAAAGAAATAGCCAACTGAAAATGCCAACATTAGGTATTCCAAGAAGTTTGATTAACCTTGTATACTTTCAACTTTGGCAGACATTTTATCCCAAATATAAATTATAAAATTTATAAATATAAAATATAAAAAAGAGTTGGACTTTATCAGCATGAGGGATTTTGATGGATAATTTAAAAGTTCTATTCTAAACACAGAAGTGCCTTTACAACATGCACAAATCTTATTGTTGCCTTTGTTACTGGATGGCAGAACATGTGAAAGTAATGGAATCAACTCAGTACCATCTATGATAAATGTTTATTTTCTAAATTTGAAATTATTTGTTCAGAAACAGATTTTAAACTACTTACTTAGAAAGAAGGGTACAGCTACACACTGAACCTGGGATATCCAGGGCACAACAGCAATCTCCTTATGTCTAAAGTATTTACAAACCCAATGTAACAACTCCTGCACTGTGTAATTTAATTTCATAAAAAAACATTGAAATGTATATAGGTGAAAATCCTGAGAAAAATCCAGAAAGACAATGTCAAGGACAGCTGAGGACTTTTTATTATACAGAGCCTCATGAGGGGCACTGGGAATGTTTCTAGTCCTTTCTTGGAATCTGTGTTTCATTTGAAGGCCTATGAGATCTTTCTTGGTACTTTTTCTAATACCAATGGGTTGCTAGAAATAAGAAAAATTTCTCATAATCTTTGGTTCTCTGCTAATAGCAATGAACTTCTATTTAGAAATCAGTGTTCCTCCTTTCTCCTTACTCCAATTTGGCACTTCTCTAATCTATTTTTATGTTTATTTTATATTAATATATTTATATGTATTTACTTAAATACGTTTATATATTTTATTTATATGCATATTTATGTTTTATACACAGGTAAATATATATGATGTACAAATATAAAAAATGGAATTCCCATTGACATAAGAAAGAATATAGACTGTTGTCTAAAGAAAAGATTGGTAAAAATGAAAATATTATTTGTTGAGAGTTATTTGGAATCACCAGTGAGAAACACTTGGTTTAAGTATATTACACAAGTTGTATGTGCCCTCATATAAAAACATAGTCCTAGTGACAGGAGGGCTTATTGCATCTGTACTTGTATTAATTTTATTGGTATTCTATTTTCTTCTCTTTCCTATTTGTACTTTCCCAGGATGAAGTGAGCTCAATAAATACAGCTCATTAACTTTTTTTTTTTTTTTTAAGTGAGGCAATTGGGGCCAAGTGACTTGCCCAGGGTCACACAGCTAGTTAAGTATTAAGTGTCTGAGGCCGGATCTGAACTCAGGTACTCCTGACTCCAGGGCTGGTGCTCTATCCACTGCGCCATCTAGCTGCCCCCAGCTCATTAACTTTTAATAGACAATTGTCATGAAATTTCATTCTAATGAGTGATGGCAGAAAATGATAAAGGAAAAGAGTGATGGTGACATTTACCTTAGCCATTACTTATTCACCACAATAAAAAAGGGTCCTCAACTGATATACTGTGTATGTTAAATGTATGACTCATTCAATAAGCATTTATTAAGGACCTACTATGTGCCAGACACTGAAGATTCTAGAACAAAGGAGTGGCATGATCAGACCTGTGTTTAAGGAATATTAATTTTTTAGCTATGTAGAGGCTGGATTGGTAAAGGAAGAGCTTCAAGGAAGGGAAATTAATCAGAAGGGTATTATAATAATTGGTAAAATAGTGAGATAAGAGGTGAGTGAGATAAGAGGTAAGTGAGAAGAGAGGAGAGATGAGAAAGCTGTGTGTATAAAACTGAAATGATTATATATGAAGATTGAGGAACAGGGAAATATTGAAGACTTTGAGGTCACAAAGCTGATCAACTGGAAGAATATATGATACCCTCAACAGAAAAAAAGAAAAGAAAAAGCTTGGAATAGGAGAGCTGGCAAAATGATTTTCCTAAAGCAGGATGATCAAACATTTCTGGCATTTAGTAGTCCGTCAAAACCTGGCTCTAACATCCCTTTCAAGCCTTAGAGATTACATGCTTTCATATGCTCTACAGTTCAATCTAACTAGTCTTTATGCTGTTCCCTACATACAAGATTCCCATCTTCTGCTTCTATGTCTTTGCACTGGCTGACTTACATATATTCACTTGCTCCTCATTTCTTTCTTTTAGAATCCTGTTTCCTTCAAGACTCACCTCAAGCACCATCTTCTACATGAAGATTTTCCTTGCTCTTCCAACCTCCCTCCCCCACAGGAATACTTGCTGCAAATTAATTAGTGTATGTCTATCTATCTTTATCCATATCCTGTATATACTCATGTCCATGTTTTTTCCCCAATAGAATGTAAGCTGCTTGTAGGTAGGGACTGTTTCTTTTTGTATCCCTGTGCTCAGTCTCTGGTACATGGTAGGTGTTTAATAACTACTTGCTGACTGATATTAAGGCTGCCTTTTAGGATACTTATTTTTGGTGAAGATAACTGAAATAGAACATATTTACTTTAACTCAATTTATTGAACCCATGCCTGAGGAAATCTTATGTTGTTAAACTATAAATATGCGTTGGCATCCCAGGGATATCTCAGTTAGTATCTTCCACATAAATCAGTCAACAAGCATTTACTAAGTGACTACTATGTTGCCAGCCACTGTGCTAACTGTGAGGGATAAAAAGAAAAGTAAAAAATATTCCCGCTCCAAAAGAGCTACATTTTTTAGTCATTAGTCCGATCACAACCTCTCCAGGAATAATTGTCCTTAATTTTAATAGGTACTGAAACATGCCTCTAGAATTTTATAGTTATCCTAAGGTAAAAATACTTACCAGGCTTTTCCCAAATGACCTCTGAAGTTCCTTCTAGCTCTTAGTCTATGAGTCTACAATCTCAACATTTCACTACTGATCAAAGAACATGTCAAAACATATACACCCTTAGGTCGTTCTTAAGGAAGGAACCAACCTGGTTGCATAAAGAGATGTCCCATCACTTCGCATTACAGTGCAGCTCGAGGAAGGGTCTCCTTTTCCAGAGAGATCAACTGTGGCTGTTCCTTTTCTAAAAATGCAAAAAGTGAAACACTGAAACCACATATGAAACTATGAAATACAACATATATGGTTTAATAAAATAAAATTCACTGTTTAATAGAATAAAATTCCAATTGGCTCTCTCAGAAAGCTAAAAGCCAACATTTATAGATTTCTCCCACTCCCAGCAAAAAAATACTGTTTCTAACATGAAACCCTCAACAATATCCAATTTTAGTTCCAATTATTAATACAGAAGATGCCACAGATACTTACTAGCTGGGTGACCCTGGGCGACTCATTTAAGTTCTGTTTGCCTTAGTTTCCTCATCTATAAAATGGGGGTAATAATAGTACCTACCTCCCAAGGTTGTTGTGAGGATCAAATGAGATAATTGGAACATGCCTAGCACAGTGCCTGGCACAAAGTAAACACTGTTAGCTTTTATCATTATTCTTAGCTATTATTTAGTGGAATATTATTGTGCTGCAAGGAAAGAATACGAAGCCTTGAGAAATATGTGGAGTTATATTAAATGATGCAGAATGAGCAAAGTAAGACCAGAAGACTATAAACAATTACTACAATGTAATCAAGTCAATTCTGAGACAATAAGACTAATCAATGTTAGCACCCATACTACTAAAGGTGAAAGACAAGTCCTTTCTATTAATGATTTTTGCTAGCAAATGTCTAGTGTCAAAATAAAATCAATAGATTTTAATTTTTTAAGAAAATACGATTCTTAAAATTTCCTACTTAAAAAGTAATATAGGTGGGGCAGCTAGGTGGCGCAGTGGATAAAGCACTGGCCCTGGATTCAGGACTACCTGAGTTCAAATCTGACCTCAGACACTTGACATTTACTGGCTGTGTGACCCTGGGCAAGTCACTTAACCCCTATTGCCCTGCAAAAAAAAAAAAGAAAAAAGAAAAAGAAGTTATATAGGAAGCAGCTAGGTGACACAGTGGATAAAGCATTGGCCCTGGATTCAGGAGGACCTGAGTTCAAATCTGACCTCAGATACTTGACATTTACTGGCTGTGTGAGCCTGGGCAAGTCATTTAACCCCTATTGCCCTGCAAAAAAAAGAAAAAAGAAAAAAGAAAAAAAAAGTTATATAGGAAGCAGCTAGGTGACACAGTGGATAAGCATTGGCCCTGGATTCAGGAGGACCTGAGTTCAAATCTGACCTCAGACACTTGACATTTACTGGCTGTGTGAGCCTGGGCAAGTCACTTAACCCCTATTGCCCCATTAAAAAAAAAAAAGTAATATAGCAACCAAATGATAAGAGAGATAACCATATACAACAGTTTTTCCAATGACTGTAGAATCTAATATTCAATACTGGACTGATTTCCATCATTAATATACCGACAACTGTAAAGTACAAACTAAAACAATCAACAAGTATTTATTAAATGCCTAATATGTACCAGTTATAGTACTAGACAGTGGAGAGAAAAATATAGAAATGCAACCCAGCTCTTAATGAGCTTACAATCTATTATGGGAAAAACATGCATATAGACACATGCAAAATATAAACAATGTATCTTATATATTTTTATACAATACATACAGTTCTTTTCTTGGTGGTACTAGGGAGAGATATTAATGGAGGAGATCAGGAGAGACTTCATATAGAAAGTATTTTTTGAGCTTAGCTTTGAAGGAAACTATGTATGCTGTAAAGAATAGATTGTTATTTGAGGTTTTTATGCCTTGGCACGCACTGGCCTGGGGCTCCACAAACTGCTCAGTGCTCCACCCACTGGTTGTAGCCATTGCCAGGGCTCTGGCACCTCATGTCATCACCACTCGCCGACGCCTACATGGGCCTGGCAAAATTATAATGACTGGAAGCCTGGTGAGGGTACTCATGTGACTGTCAGAGTGGCCATCCCATTGGCTGGGGCTGTGTGGGGTGTTTCTAGGTTTGGGGGAAGAGAATTGGGCATTCGAGGTGGAAGCTGGAAGGTGACAGGCATTCTGCTGCATATTTTCAGCTGATTCCTGGGCGGTGGTATTTTTTCAGGTATTATAATTTCCCTTTCCCCATTTTATTTCCTTTCCCTTGATCCTACTGATCCTGTTTGTGTTTTGTTTTTAAGTTCGTTCTTGTTAAAATAAATCTTGTTCTGTTTTGAGGGAGGCTGCTGGTCTCCTTCCTTGCCCCAAATATTGTGGCGAGCCGCTTAGCTAGCACTCCCCAATTAAAAATTGGTCCCCACAATGCTAAGAGGCAAAAATGAGGGGAAAGGGCATTCCAGGCATGGAAGATAGTCTGTGCAAAGGCATTGGAAATGTGGGATGTAAGAATTAAAATCAACTTTGCTAGACTGTAGTATCCATGATGGGAGAGTAATCTGTAGTAAGACAAGTTGGATCCAGCTTAAGGATTTTAAATGTTGAGCAGAAAAATTTGTTCATGATCCTAGAGGTATAAGGCACCAGTAGAGTTAACTGGGCATGGGAACGACATGCTTAATGCCTTCTTTAGAGGCTAATTTTCTTCAATTTTGTCCTTATATAATATTTGACAATTAACAGATACATATATATATATGATCTCAACTGACTGTTTCACCAACCCTGTGAGCTGGGTGGCATGAGCATTATTATTCCATTTTTAAAGATAAGGAAACCAAAGCTCATAGAGGTTAAGGGCTCTGCCCCAAAGCACAAAGCTAGAAAGTGGTAGTTTGGGGTTGAACAAAAAAGGCCTTCTGATACCAAGTCTAGATCTCTTTCTAGTCAGTCAATAAACATCCATCCATCCATTTATTTGCAGGACAATGAGGGTTAAGCAACTTGCCCAAGGTCACACAGCTAGTAAGTGTCAAGTGTCTGAGGCCGGATTTGAATTCAGGTCCTTCTGAATTCAGGGCTGGTGTTTATCCACTGCATCACCTAGATGCCCCAGTAAGTATTTATTTAAGCTCTTTCTAGGTGCCAGGCATTATGCCAAGTGCTAGAAATACAAAGAAATGCAAAAGACAGTCCTTGCCTTCAAGGAACTTACAATTTAAAGGGAAAGACAAAAGTCAACAAATCCGTGCAAAAAAGTTACATACAGGAAAAATAGAAAATAATTTACAAAGAGAAGGCACTAGAATTAAAAGGGATTAAGAAAGGCTTCGTGTAGAATGTAGGACATTAACTGGGATTTGAAGGCAGGGAAACCAGCAGGAGGAGATGAGGAGGGAGAGTGTTCTAGGGATAAGGGATAGTCAGAAAAAATGTCGAGTTGAGAGCTATTATCTTGTTTGGGGAACAGCGAGGAGACCAGTGTCAGTGAACTGAAGAATATGTGAGGGTGGAGAGTATAAGACATAAGAACGGAAAGGGGGATGGTACAGAGGGTGCTGGGTTATGAAGGGCTTTGGATAATAAAGGATTTTGAAACTGATCCTGGAGGTGAAAGGGAGTCAATGGAATTTATTGAGAATGCTGCCACCTAATCTAACGAACTAAGTTATTTATAATCTAATAATAATAATAATATAATATTCACAATATATGCTAAAATGTCCATAATTTATTAATGACTTCTGAATAATACCTTACTTTTTATAAAATAATATGTGCAGTGCTTTATAATTTACAGTGCATTCTAAAATACATTAGTCCAACTGATTCTTACAACCACCTTATGAGATAGTTATAAGACATCACTCCAGACATCAACAAGCAGTTTTTAACACTTACTATATGCCAGGCACTATGCTTAACTCTAGGAATAAAATGAAAGGGAAAAACATGGCTCCTGCAATCAGAGAATTCACAGTCTAGCAGGAAGGTCAAATTGCAAATGATTATGTGTATATATAAGATACATATCTACATCCACACCCAAAAATATAAATGGAAGTTAAGTTCAGAGGGCAGCCAGGTAGTACAGTGGATATAGTGCTGGGTCTGTAACCAGGAAGACCTGAGTTCAAACCTGCCCTCAGACACTACACTAGTTGTGTGACCCTAGACATGTCACTTATCCTCTGCTTCAGTTTCCTCATCTGTAATATGGGGATAATAATAGCATCTACCTGTCAGGGTGGCTGTCTCACATGAGATAATATTTGTAAAGTGCTTAGGACAGTGCCTGGCACACAACAGGTGCTATTATACAAATGATTATTCCCTTCCTCTATAGCATTACCACCCTCTCATGCTCTCTAATTATAAGTATACCCGTGTCCTGGGCCCTGTTATATTTTATTTATTTTATTTTAGTGACAAGATCAGTTTCCCTGGGTTTAATTTTGATCTCTATGTAGATAACTCCCAGATCTCTTTTAGCCTCAGTCTCTTTTTTGAGCTCCACTCCAGCATCATTAGTCACCTCCTGGACATTTATAAGTAGATGTCCTGGAGGCATCTTAAATTTAGCATATCTAAAGCAGAATTCCTCTTTTGAACTTGTTTTTATTACTGCTGGGGATATAACCAACTTTCTAGTCTCCCAAGCTTTTAAGGTCAGGGTCATCTTTGCCTTCCCGTGCTCCTTCACCCTGCATGTCCAATCAGTTGCCAAGTCTTGTTCAATTTACCTCCAGAACATTTCTCCCCTCCAAGCTCTTTTCTTTAATCCATTCTCTAATTGGGCTCACACCCCAGTTCATATTCTTATCTCCTCTGAACCATACTCTTAATTCTGTGGACTCCTAATTGATGTCCCTGCCTCATCTCTTCCTTCTTCATTCCATACTACAAAAAGCTGCTAAATAATATTTCCAAAGTACATCTCTGATTATGTCATTGCCCTCCTTATACCTGAGGGCAACATGGTCATCATCAATTGAAGGGGAATAAAAGGTTACCTAGAATATACACTCTGACTTGGGCTACCCATTACCTCTAGAATCAAATGCAAATTTTTCTGAATTCCATTTAAAGCTCTCTACAATCTGGCTCCAACATACCTTTCCAGTGTATTACTCTCTTCTTCATACGAGTTTTTTACTGGCCTTCATGTATTCTATGGTGCAGTCAAACCAGCCAAAAAGACATGGATTCAAATCCCTTCTTGGTCATTTTACTAGCTTTATGACCCTAGGAAAGTCTGTAAGCCTCAGCTTCTTTAGCTGTAAAATGGAGATAAGAGTTTCTGGCTCACAGGGTTGTTGTGAAACCCTAATGAAGTAATATTTCTGTAAGGTGTTTCACAAACCTGATGGTGCTCTATGTTAGCTATTTTTATTTGCACCATCTGCCCTCCATGCCTAGAGAACACTGCCTCCTCACGTGCTCCTCTAAGAATCCTTAGTTTCCTTCAAAGGTCACCTTGAGCACCACCTTCCATACGTGGCTTCTCTTGATCCCCATAATGGCTGCTGTTTTCCCTCACAAAAAACTGCCTTGTACATTTCATGCCATCTCCTCTCATAAGACATCACCTCCTTTAGGGCAAAGACGGCTTCATTGCTATCCTTGTATCTTCATTGTCGAGCACTGTGCCTGGCACATAGGAGGTACTTCATAGGCACTTGCTGATTGGCTGATTATGCTAGTAAGGAGCTGGGTGACATCATGTGAGCTAGTTGGTCCCTTTGGTTTTTTCACCATAAAATGAGAAGACCATCTATTTTTTAATGGGTTGTTGCATATGTAGGAAATTACTATGAAAAACCAAAAGTATTTTATTGCTAAAAGAATACGTACATTTCAAAGTATACTACATAATGAGCAAAAAAAAAATAATTTTGATCATACTTTGTTCTTTGTAGGAGTCCTTTCTTGTCCAACAACTTTAAGACTTCCCGGGATTTCTCTTGATAAAACGATTCTCCTGAATATTCATCAAAATGTACTCCTAGCCGCTACAAAGTTTCAGAAACAAAAAGTCAGGGTAAAAGGCAAAATTTTACTCTAAGGTAGATGGTGGGTTGTCCTACTGTCCCATAAAAGGACAAAAGAAGAAAATGATTACATTTAAACAAAATGAAAAATTAGACTGCTCCTCTCATCTTCCAAAGGAAAGAAAAAGGATTCCAGACTGCTAGCTCAAGAATGCTACAGAAGTGGTATATTCACATTCTAGAAAAGATAAGAATCAGTTGTTTTCCTTAAGAACAACTTATCTTATTGACCAATGTGCTAGAGGTCTAATAAGGGGAACTTTAGGAGCAGTTATTCTGCTATACGTAAATGGATGATAAACTGGAAACGCAATGTTCAAGAAGGTAAAAATGAACACAAAATGAAGGTCATGATATTTGTGTTAAATTGGGACATATTAGGGCATCCTGACTTTCTTTGAAGCCTATTATAAAACATTCTTTTTCTTCATTATTTTTTAATGGTTTTGTTAAGTCCTGGCTTCAAGTAAATCCATGAAATATTACATGTTCACAGATATAGTAAACATGCAAACAAGATATAATGAATCAATTTAATAACCTGCATGGTTTGAGACAATGATTAAAAAAAATCAATTTCTGGAGCCCTGTCTGATAAAAAAGTAGTTATGTTTATAAATATCAGAGGTAGAATCTAAGGAGAAGGGAAGAAAAAAGAGAAGATATGAGGAGAAAGGGAAGGAGAGGGGGAGAAGGGGAAGGAGAGTGAAGAGAGAGAAAAGAGGTTGGGAAGAGGAAGTTTAGTTGTAGGGCAAAAGTAAAGGGCATCTTCCAATTGCTTAAGTGTTACTCAGTATCACCAATAGTCTAAGGTTATCTAAGTTTACTAAATAGTAATTCAAGGAAGCGATTAGACCATGGTTTGCTTAAGTGGAGTAGCTCTACTTCATAATTCCTCAAGCTACTATCAGGAGAGGTCTCCACATACCTTATAGATCTGGATATACTCTTTAATGCTCAAGTCCCGAAATTTTTGCCACAATGAAAGTGCTTGCTTGTCACCTGCTTCCAGTTGATGAAAGAATTCACGAGCTGATTTCTCTACATTTTCATCATCTGCTGCTTCCTTATTAACTTGTACATAAACCTAAAAACAAAATGGCAGAAAGAAAAGAACATTGATTAATCACTAAAATAACAATCGAAGGAGAGCAGAAGGAAGTTTGTTAGGTGACACACACAAGCAGGGCATTTTAGCAACTTCCTGTGAAATGTAGTATTCTTCTGTTCTTCTTTATACTGGGAAAGGTTCATGTTTATTAATGTTGGTCAAGCTCGTGATAATAAAAGGAAAAATTAAAAAACAATAGATTACTGTAAACTCTAACAAGGAAAACAACCACAGAGAGAAAACAAATAACATATTATACAGGGATGCTCACTTAAGGATTACTAGAGCAGTTTTAGTTCATAGCTTAAATTAAGCTAGTATTGCCTCTTTTTTCAAAATGCCAAGTTAATTTTTCTGCTAATACTCTGGGAAAAGGTTAAAGGAAGTGAGGCTATTCAGCTTAGAAAAAAGAAGGCAGGTTAATATTTTTATGGAGATCTTGGTTGAATAAAAGGAAGATCTTTTGACTTTAAAATTAATAAAAATAATAGAATGAACAACCAGGAGACACTATGCATTTCACTTCCTGGACATAGCAAGGGACAACAATCTATCTTAGATGATTTAGTCACTCACTGTCCCAGGTGAATCTGTCTGACTAAAGGTGAAAAATGAAATATACACATTCAGACATAACCAATATATGGATTTTGCATTTGTCAATGTCTATTTGTTACAAGGGAAGATTTTGAAAACTTTTTCTTTCTTGGGCAAGGGGAGGATTGTAGGGGAGGAATGAGCTGGTAAGATAGCAATGAAAAAGAAAACATTAATAAAGTATTTTTAAAACACAGAAATGAGCAGAAGACACTTCAGTAGAAGACAGACAAGTACTATAGCTTTGAAACTAGAATGCTGAATATGTTCTACAATTAATGTCCCACCCCTCACCTCTCGCCATGACTACTTTTTTTTAAAGTTGAGATCAAGGGGGCAGTTAGGTGGCACAGTGGATAAAGCAATGGCCCTGGATTCAGGAGGACTTGAATTTAAATCCAGGCTCAGACACTTGACACTAGCTGTGTGACCCTGGGCAAGTCACTTAACCCTCACTGCCCCTCAAAAATCCAACCAAACAAAACCCCCAAAACCAAAAACCCCACAAAGTTAAGATCAAACACTATCTGGCTTCTTACTACTCCTCACATGCCAACATTCATCTCCTATCTCTATACTTCTACACTGACCATCTCACATGCTTGGAAAGCATTCCTTTCCTTTCTCTACCTCAAAGAGTGTATTTCCTTAAGATGCAGTTTAAGCACTATCTTCTGCATGAAGCCTTTCCTGATCTGCATGCCCCCAACTATAAGTGCTCTCCCTAACTACCTTACGTAAAACTATTTTGTGTATACTCACACTTATACTAACACTGTGGATATTTTATATTTACTTGTATGCATCAGAACATAAAATCCTTTTGAGCAGGAAGTGTTTTATTTATTGTATTTACATCAAGTTAACAAGTATTTAAGCAACGAAAGAACTTAGTATGGACTAAGCACAAAGAAAGGCAAAAAACAGTCCTTGCCTTTGAACAACTCATTTTCTAATGGGGGAGACAACATGCAAAGAATCTAACAAAAAATACACAGGGTGTATCAGAAGTAATCTCAGAGAGAAGGTATGAGCATTAAGGAAGGAAGGAAAATTTTATTAAACCCCTATGTGCCAGGCATAGAGCTACATGTTTTACAAATATGATCTCATTTGATCCTAATGAATATTTTTGTTTGTTTTTGTTTTTTTGTGGGGGGCACTGAGGGTTAAGTGACTTGCCCAGGGTCACACAGCTAGTAAGTGTCAAGTGTCTGAGGCCGCATTTGAACTCAGGTCCTCCTGAATCCAGGGCCAGTGCTTTAATCTACTGTGCCACCCAGCTGCCCCTCATTTGATCCTAACAACCCTGGGTGCTATTATGATCCGAAGCAGACAGACTTACATTATTTGCTCAGGGTTTACAAAGTTAATAAAGTGTCTGAGAAGGGACTTGAATCCAGAGCTCTATCCACTGCACTGCCTAACTGCCTCAGAAGGCTTCTTACACAGGGTGTGATTTTAGCTGAGACTTGGAAGGAAGTCCAGGAAGCTAAGAGGTGGAGTTGAAGAGGGAGAGCTTGGGAGATGGCCAGTGAGAATGCATTTAGAGTATCCCTAGGTTCCTGGCACATGACAATAAGCAATTACTATATATCTGTTGGTTCATCCGTAGTGGCTCTCTCTCCTTCAGGTACAGCACTTTGCTTATATCTCTATTACACAGTTTATTACTCTATGATATAACTTCTGTTATTTATGTATGTGATATACTTTTACTACACACAAAGCTTCATGAGGACAAGAGGAGTATACCATCCAAATTTTGTATCTTAGCCAGTGCCTAACACTATATAAAAATTATTTTACTAATAAAAAAAAATAAAAGGGCAGAAATGTGGATATGCTGTAGATTTCCTGGTTCCTGGCTTAACCATCTTTCTACTGCTAATGACAGAAAGTAAATATTTGCACACTGTCTACTTTTCACACATATTGCTTTATACACAGCATATTTAGACTTACAAATATGCCAATACAAAAAACATTACTCTCAAATTTCAGAGCTATCAAAAGATGCTGGAAATATATTTTTAAAACCTTAAAGCAAGATTCCTGAAATTGTCTTGATTAGGTAACTGTATATCTATTAATTTTATATGCCAAAAGATATCAGAGGGTATAGTCTTACAAATCTAAAAAAATACTAGCTATGTGACCCTGGGCAAGTCACTTAACCCCAATTGCCTCACCCCCCCCAAAAAAATCTAAAAAATGAAAACTCTAGAGTCTTTCTTTAAGGTGAGGGAAAAAATATCCCATACCTCCCTCTTTTGACCTCTAAAAACCTAAATCCTTCCTGAAACCATTATTACAAGATTAAAGAATTTTGGCATTTGTTTAAACTGCAGATTACTTATCAAATGACACATAATTATCAACCAGCACAATAAGCTGGCCTAGTAGGCATTTATCAAACTGCCTGTAACATTAAAAAAAATGTGAGGCTAATTCTATTAACATTTATCATGGTTTGAGAGAAAAGTATTCTTCCTTCATGAAAGAAATTCAAGATGCAGCTCTAAAATAAAAGGCATGTGTTTTTAATTTACACTTGACACAAGCCCTTTACTTGGAGAAAATCTACTTTGAAGGCACTTTTGTTTAGGAGATGCATCTAAGAACAAAGGAAATACAGGTGAAGTTATTAAATTATAAATTTGAAATTGAGACAGATATGGGTTAGCAAGGTTTTATTTTAAAGCTAAGAGCATAGCAAATTTTCTTTAATTACTAAAATATGAAATAAACTATAGTTCTTTTATTCTTTTTCAAAAGAATGCTACCCCTCATTTGTCAAGATTAAGAGATGAAAGCATAGACAGAGAGCATCTGCCACTTAAGCAAAATAGAAATAAAAACATCACAGCCATTTCTCAGTTATTCTGATACCAAGCGTGCAGAGGCCCAAGTAAGCTAAAACAACAGCTAATCTAAAACAAAAAAATCACTTACAAAATTTTGGAATGCTATCAGACATCCAGGCTCGAGTCTGTTTTGCCTGGCTTTAACTCCTTTTCATCTCATCCCTATTCATTCAAGGAAGAGCTGTTAGGAACAATTAGAATATGCCAAATTTATTCAAGTATAGGCTGTAACTCTAAAGAGAATTATCTTTGGCAGCAGAACTAGGAAAACTATATACTGATAATATTATAGAGAAAAAGAACTTTTATAGACACCAGAACTCTAATCAATGCAATGATAAACCAGGGGTCCAAAAGAATGAAAATGAAATACACCATTCACCCTCCTGAGAGGTGAAGAACTTAAAATGCAGAAAGACACACATTTTTTCAGACATGTCTAATGTGGCAGTTTGTTTTGCAGGATCATGCAGCTATTTATCAGACTTTATTTTTCTGGTTTTTCTTTTTTATTTGCTCAATCTGGGAGTCAAGAGTAGAGGAAGGGATAAATTAATTTTCAAAATGTTTTGTTAATTGTAAACAGAATAAAAATAAAGCTCTAGGCTATAATCAAGGCCAGCTATGGAATAATGGACTGTCTGTGAAAAGAACACTTAATATCCAATGTGAAAGCATGGTTTCATATTGAAGAATTAAAGAATAGGGGTCAATATCTTGTGAACTCAGTATCAAATATCATATAAAACAAGTGACTGCAGCAAAGGCAAGTAGTGATTATTTAAAAAAAAGTTTTAAAGTGAAATAAAGAAAATGAGATATCTTTGTGAGGGAAACTATTAAAGTATTAGAAGGAATACTTGGATTTCTAGTTGACTAGAGCTCCAGTTGACTGGAGTTTGAACCTTGGCTTTGCCTTAGGTTTCCCTCTCCCAAACTGTTCCAAAGCTTAAATGACCTCCTGATTTAAGTCTCTCCTCTCTAAACCTTTTCAGAGCTGCAAAAACAGATATTCCTAAAGCAGACAACCATATCAGGCCCTTGCTAAATTAGAAGCTTCAGTAGTTTCCCACTGATTCCAACCTACCATTTCAGGTTTATTACACACAATTCCCATTCACTCACTATTCCTTTATTCAACATTCCATCCCCATTCCCTTATCTTTTGCACAGGCTTAGAACAACTTCCATTTCTGCTTCTATTTCTTAGAATCCTTACTAGCTACCTTCAAAGTTGAGCTCAAGCACCACCTCCTCACACCTTTCTGGCTTTCACAGTTGTCAGCCCCTTCTCTCTCTGAAAATACTTTGCATCTACATTTGTGTAGTTGCTAGGTATCAATAGGTGGATTCACAGTCCATTGTACACAAATAGGCACCTGCTAGTCCACATTCAGATT
This sequence comes from Dromiciops gliroides, assembly GCF_019393635.1. NCBI lineage: Eukaryota > Metazoa > Chordata > Mammalia > Microbiotheria > Microbiotheriidae > Dromiciops > Dromiciops gliroides. The sequence continues at coordinate 311,506,699 of NC_057864.1, forward strand.
TTACACAAGCCACATCTAAGGGTTGTGTGACTATTTTTTATATATCTACACATCAACTCTCACCCTCCTCATTGTGGGTGTTCCCCAAGGTTCTGTCCTAGGTCCTCTCCTCTTTCCCTTTTATATTCTCTAGTTACCTATTCAGCTCCCACAGACTTAATTATTTCTCTACTGATGACTGTGAAATCTAGACATCCAGTCTGATTTTCTAAGTTTTAGTTCCATGTCACCAACTGCCTAGTGGATATCTCATACTCAATATGTCCAAAAACACAACCTAAAAAACACAAGCCCTCTTCCAAATTCCCCTATAGTTATCATAAGCACATTCCTCTAGTCTCCTGCCACTTTTCATTTAATTGCTTTGTATTTCTTTCTTTCTATTTCTTACACACACATATTTATGAACTTCTTGCCTTCTCCCATTAGGATGGCAGTGCCCTGAGAATAGAACTATTTCATTTTTGGCACTGAAGGTGACTAATAAATGTATGTTGACTGGTTGACAACCATTCTCTTTAATCTCTCCCAATTAAATATTTACCTATTACTCTTAATATACTTGCCCTTTATCTTTGTATTTAACTTATAAAAGCCTACCTAATATGTAAAAGGGAACTGACAAACTGACATCTATATTTCAAGTAATCTATCAATTTAAAAAATATTTATGTCTATCAGACATATAGCTCAGCTAGTTTCCTAAAATAAATCACAAAACAGGAAATTCAGACATACCTGTAAAATCTGAGTTGTATTTTTTAGTTAAACCTCTTATCTATATGATTACTTTTTAAACAATGTTAATAAAATTTACTAATGTAGCCATTTGTATCTTGGTTTAATATTTTTCTCCTAGTTATACCTATGCAGGCAGATTAATATTATTTTAGATTGTAAATTCAAGGTAAGCCATAGAACTCTCATGATATAGCACCGAATGCACTTAATAAATGTTTTCTTATGAATTTCATGTTCCTAATACCCAGAAAGAAAAAAGTGTTTTGAAATAACTACCTTTCCTCCAGCGACAATAAAGAGTGATCTTGTGAATTAGAGAATTAATAAGGCTAAGGATCCAATTATTTGTATTTATAAAGTCAATTTATAGATATAGAAATATTATTATCTGTTGGAGATCTATTCAGAGTTGGAAACCTTTTTATTTGATTGACCTATTCGTCGTAGAACCAAGAACAAATGAGAAATTCTCTATGCCCCGTTTCCCTAATAAAATATGTTCTATATACCCTCCAAATTGCCTAAGATAATAAAGAATGGTAATAGTCAATGTTAGAAGGGTTGTGGAATGACAGACACTAATATGTGGTTGGTGGAGCTTTGAAATGGTACAACCAACTTGAAAGCCATTTGGAATTATGCAAATAAAGTGACTAAAATGTCTACACCCTTTTATTCCACTACTGGATGCCCTTGACAAGGAAAAAGTCCCCTGAGACAACAAAATATTTCAGCGCTTTTTGTCTTAGCAAAGAATTAGTAACAAGGTAAATTGTACATTGATTAAGAAATGGCGGTATGTGAATGTAATGGAATATTGTGTATGTGATGAATAAAGGGAAATACAGAAAGAACTATATGAATTAATGCTGACTGAAGTAAGCAGAACCAAGAAAACATTATACATGGTAAACATAATAATGTAAACAGAAAGAACTATGCACACAAAAATCAAAAGCAAATATAATAAAATTATAAAGGTAAAGTATGACTGGAGTAAAGAGATATGAGAGGTCATTTCCAACCCACCCCGCTTCATGAAGGTGGGAAGTTACATACTGCACATTTTTTCCCCCTCATTTTTATTTTCTTCTTTTGTCTTAAAAAAGGTACTATTTGTTACATGGTATGGCTTTCTGAGAGGGGGAGAAGATACTGAGGATAACAACAACAATAATAACAGTAATAACTAACATTTATCTGGAGCCCATTTTGTGCTTTGATTATGAGAAGCACTTCACAGATATTATTTCATTTGAGCATCACAACAATCCTAGAAGGTAGATACTTATCCCCATTTTACAAACGAAGAAGCTGAATGAAGCCAACAGAGGTTAAGTGCCTTGCCCAGGGTTTACATAGCCACACTAAGTACCTAAGGCCACTATGATAATGCAGAAAACAGAAGACATCCATAAAAATTTATTTTCAAAAAACAGCACTTACTTCACAAGGTTGTGAGGACCAAATGAGTTAAAATGTGTAATCTTGAAGTGCCATATAAGAATAAAATATGTGTTCTACTATTTAGTGAAGTGAAACTCCTTTATGTTGGTGCTTGGGAAGAATGACCTTATAGATCATGTTATACCAGGCTTTTACTGTATGCCTTATTTTTTTTCCAGGAGAATTTATATGACTCAAGTTGTCTGAAACTATGTAAATAAGAAACTATTCTATAATAGGCTTCTTTTAAATAAAGCAGCCTTCCTTTATAGAATGAAAATTGTCTTTTTTTCTTTTAACATTTAAAAATATTAATTTTTAACGCAACATAATTTAACATTAACAAAAAACCTAAAATTTTTCTTTTAACATCTCACGAGTCTAAGAGATAAAATAAAATAAGTATAAAAACAACATTAAAAACATAGAATCAACCTTTTTAGGTTTAAAATAAAGTATAGTTAAATATGATGATACAAGTTTACTACCAAAGCACAGAAAGGAGGATGACTATTTGAAACTTTCAAGAAAACTTGAGAAATTACTTTTCTATGAGATTGGAAAGATATTTTGATAGTGTTTTCCTTTAATTTCTAGTGCAAATTGTGAAAAGGCAAAATATCTGTCTAGTTCAGTTATTTAACCTATCAGTCCATTCAAGAAAAGGCATCATTGTGGAACTATTGCTTTACTTCATACCAGAAGCAAATTTACATATATATTTCAAACACTAAGAAATTAGATTTAAATGGTAACCAACGAAAAAATCCCTAAGATATATAAAGAATAAATCCAAAGACAGATTCCATAGGAAGCATTCCAACCAATCAATTGGTAATCTTCACTTCAGCCAAGAAATGGTGCCTAAAGAAATACTTTTTTGCATTCTGTTCAGAAATACTACTTTATAAGAAAATCAGACTTATAAGAACAGAGAAAAATTAAAGACATAAGAGAGGAATGTAAATAATACAGGGTAAAAAACAGTTGCAAAAGGAAAATACTATTTTAACAGATGAAAAAATTTTTAAGATCATTTATTTTGTTGTTGTTCACTCTTTGTGACCCTATTTGGAGTTTTCTTGGCAAAGCTACTAGAGTAGTTTGCCATTTCCTTCTCCAACTCATTTTACTGATAGAACTGAGGCAAACAGGGTTAAGTGACTTGCCCAAAGTCTGAGACCAGATCTGAACTCAAGAAGATGAGTCTTCCTGACTTCAGGACAGAGTACTCTATCCACTGTCCCATCTACCTCTGCCCAAGAACATTTATAAAGCCATAGTATTTTTTTCTAAATAGAACCTGAATTGATGAATTATTAATCACAACAGTATTCCCAGGAAGGTTTTAGGCTACCACAAAAAGTCCTAATTAGAATGAAGTGCAAATAACAACACTCATGCTGTGTTGGGCCTGGAATCAGGAAGACTCATCTTCCTGAGCTTAAATTTGGCCTCAGACAATACAAGTCACTTAACCCTGTCTGCCTCAGTTTTCTCATCTGTAAAATGAGCTGGAGAAGCAAATGGCAAACACTCCATATATATCATTATTATCTCTTAGTTTCAACCTCTTCTCCTGAATGACACCATTCCTCTATTCCTCACCCACAGGGTCAAGGCCATTCCTTTCTGGTATGGGTATTAATGTTAGGCTGGGTGTTATTTATACTTGTTCTCATTTTTTATTCAGTACATTCAGCATAGTAGAGCTGTATTGGTGGAAAGCAATATCACATGAAGGACTATATGAATTAAATAAACTGGGGAAAGAAAATATGATTCAAAGGCAATGGTATAACTAAATGAACTAACACAGAAATATGAGATGGGAATATAGGAGCTGAGATATAATCCTTTCACTACATTCAGCATGAGTCAGGTCTTTATTAGTGTTACATGTACTGTTCTGGGTCCAATGAAAGATGTACATAATATGAAAAAGGGACATGGAAAAAATTGGCATTGTGAAATAGACCTTATGAAAGAGGAAAAGGAAATGCAAATTTCATCTGTTGTTTTTTTCCTTATCAGGCAATCCCCAAATTAATTTCTAACATCTTGAGCACTCCCAACTTCACAGTTACCCCTCTCCAATCATGTTATCAGTGTTGAGTGAGGCCCTGTTGCAAGGACAAAAGGAAGAAGTATTCTGCAATAGCAGACAGGTTATTTCCTGCCACATCACAGGGAACTGTCTGAAGGTACCTTTATGATTACTGGAAATCAGGAAAAAATATCTTTCTGGTATTACATCCTAGCTCCTTGAATGGATCTCACTTATTCCTTGAGGATCAGAAGAAAGCCCGTCATAGGCATTAACTAACTGTATGAAAATTTGAAACCAATGTGGACACAATAATTTATTTGACTTAAAGTTTTTATGTAAAGGAATCTACCAATTGGCAAACAATCATTTTAAAATGGAAAACTGTCTGTGTAAAGAATTAGCATAAAAATGTAATGACTTGAGGGCTGCCATATTAAATGATGAGTTTGCTCTGTAATTCTACTCTATAAAAACCCCAGGAGCAGCAGCAAGAGAATGAGCCCAGATTTTGTGAAAATTACATTACTAAAAACAACAAATACTAATGTCATTCATTTTGTTCTATACCTCTCCCCTTCATGTTCTTCATTCACATATTCCTCCAATCAATTATGACCCTTCTGTATGTGAACTGAAATGCAATTAAAGTGTCCTTCCCCCAACCCCCATCCTTAAAAGGCAGAAAATGACATGAAATAACATAGAAAGCAATTGATATTTAAAGTTTTATAATTTTATACCTTGTCATCACAACTGTTTGAAAAACTAAAGTGTGAGACTCAAAAAAATCTGAATTTTGGAACTCTTTGTGTGAAATATTTACTTTCCCTATGTCATGTTTGACTAAAAACCTAAAATATTTATTTAATAATGCAGGAAGGTCTTAATGTACAGTTACTTTGTGATGTGGGTGTTGCCTGTTGGAATGGATATGTACAAAGGTGAGTATTCTCTTTAAAAAGCATACTCATCCCCCAACAGCTTAAAAAAAAGTTCTAATTCTGGGAACTAAAGCAGCATTCTTATTTATAGGAAACCATGAAAGATAGGTTATTAATATTTCAACCTTTTGTTTCTCAAAACCATTAATAAGAAAGAAGGCAAAAATATTCTAATTAATTTGGTCAATAAAAATATAATCACTTATGCACAGTACAGAAACATACTAAAAGAAAAAGTTATAAACTTTTAGAGGCATTTGAGAATTAGAAATGTTAAGCTTTCAGTTCAACTACAAAGCCTAACATAAAAAGGGAAAAACTTAAGAAAACAAAAGTTTTTTTAGAATATTTTCTCACCATGCACCTTCCAAGTATCCTCAAAAGGCTCCTTGTCTGTCCCAAATATGTCCTAAATATTTAAAGTGTTCCTTCCCATGTGGCACTGAAAAAACACAGCCACTGACCCGAAGGACCTCAAATAGTGAAGGTAACACTTAAGAGAACCTGGACAGGGGAGATTTTACTTGTGGGTCTGTGGTAAAAAAAAATATGAAAGTTTTTTTAACAGTCGGTTAGGATAACTGAAAGATGCCAGTTTTTCTTTAAGGACCACCCTTTCTGGGAGGAGACCAATGGCATGAGCTACGCACGCCAGTGCGCCTGCTGCGCATGTCAGACTGCCTGCTATGCACTCGACTACCGGGGTGTGAGCTGAAAAGGCAAGGAGAGAACGGAAGTGGGGCTTTTTTCTGCTCCGCTGGTCTCCTGGCTGCGCTGCACAGACAGACTCGGACTGGAGTTTGACTTGGCCCGGCTCTCGGTTAACAGCACGCGCTTGACTTGGTCTCTCTCCCCAAAAGTGGCCTTCGGTTTGGGTGAGTTTTATACAGAATATAGACTAAGCCTAGACTTAAGACGATTTGTATTGTATTTCTATTTTCCTATCCTTCTAATCAACATCACCTTGTGACTACCATACAATAAAGGCTCTATCTAGAAAACCAGAAGCTTCTTCCATTTACTAGTCTGGGAGATAAATTAAGGGAAAGGTTAAGTAGGGGAGATTTATGATCTAATATCCAATTTTAATCTCACAGGTCCTAAAGGAAAGGAGAGGAAAGTGAAACTAAGAGCTCAACTAGGCGAATGAAGGGGACTGGTAGAAAAAATAAGACAAAATCAAAGAGAATGAGAGAAGGACAAAAACACACACAAGAAAAAGAACAGAGACCAAGAACACATAAAAACAGAACAAAATATTCTCATTCGCAGACTAAAAGTCATGTTTCCTAATTTGTTCAGCAATACCGTGAGAATTCTCCCTGTAATGTGTTTTCTTATATTTTTCAACCATGGTTAGATTATAATTATAAACTTGAAGAAATGCTTCACTCATTCTCATTGTGCAAAACACTTTAGCTCTTTGTTTACAGATTAACTGTACAGTGAAGACTGGAAATATAATTAACAAAAAGAACAAAAACAAAATTTAAAATATGCCTATCATCTAAAATTATAAATAGCATTTGCTAATAACATAAAGGCAACATCTTAAAATTAAGTTTTGGTCTCTTCATTAAAGGAATAGATGCTTTAAAACCCACTAGACCAATTTAATTCAATAAACATTTATTGACTGTCTTCTATGGATGACTTTGTCAGGTGCTGTGTGTGTATAAAGCTAAGAAATTATAATCCCTGTCTTTATTCTACTTATGAAACCATAAGTAGTTCAAGACTATAAAAATGCTTTAATTACATTTCTCAATGAATCAGACAACTTCTCAAAAAAAGCCTCATGAATATAGGTAGAATGTGATGGGGCAAAAAGAGCTATCCAAAGTAGTCTAGAAAAATTTGAGACAATAGAGAATACTTCCAATTTGGATGCTGGGTAAGTGGAGGAATCAGTAGGCTTACAAGCTACCAGTTATGTATGTAAATAATGTGAAAAATGTCGAAATTGTATTTTAATTCATGCCCTGTTGTGCATGAAAGGATTTATAAATAAATCTCTTCAGTAACCTGCACATCTTCCTCTGAGTAACTCCATCTTGTCAATATTTTTATTAAAATTTGAGAGTATAATATGCTGTATATATCAAGTTTAAATATGAGTTATATTTTGAAGAACTCTCACTGTTTAATTTGATCACTGACAATGCTATAATAAGAATTAGTGAAAATCCAGCAGTTCAACAGTTAAAGAAGAGAGTCCAGAGACAACCAGAGTCCAGAAACAACCAGAGTGCAGAACAGAGTCCAGTTTCCCTGGTGACATCTCAACACTCCAAGAATACAAGATTTCAAAGACTTTAAATGAACAGTTTTGTTTTTTCTCCTTCTGTTATTATATATACCATCTGTAATATGTATTCTCTGCAGAGGCCCTCCCTCTGTAGACATTGTCAAAGCGTGGGTTCGTGAGGGACCGCCTCTCTGGACAAAATTTCCCCTTTCTCCTTTTCCTATATTGTTATTAACATATTGTTTGTTAGCAATAGGGTATTATATTGTTACTTTTTACTGTTTCATCAAGGAAACACTCCATGTTCCTCAAAGAAACAAAGGGGAGAATGTGGTAAGATAATGGAATTTGGCAGACACCCAGGGGTCTGACTTGATTGACTTAGTAGTGTTTGAAATGGGTGTGAATGAGAAACTGCTAAGTAACCACTTAAAGATGATTAGATTTTAGACACACTTGGCCCACTTTGTTAGACCTAGCTTAACTTGGCCAACCCTGAGAAGGAGTTGAGAACCAGTCTCAGCCACACTACTTGAAGGACCTCCCCTTTGGGGGAGGGAGAAAAAGGTACAAAAAGGGACCCCAACAGGAACTGGTTCACTCTCAGTCTCTCCCTGGCCTTGGAGGAGCATTCAGAGCAGAATAGAGACTGGCTGCTGATTCCCACACAAATTATGGACCCCTGGGGGTGAGTTAAATCCAGCCCTTTGAATTAGCTGAGCTGAAAGCAAATTTGGGTTTGAGACAACCCTTGCTAGAGCCATGGAGTTTATCTATTTCCCTTTTTCCCTATTCCCTTGTCCTTGACCTTATTGATTTCACCTTTGCTGTGTATTTTATTCCCATTAAATAAAATCTGATTTGTTTGTGGAAAAGAGGTTGTTAAGCTCCTTTCTTATTGGCCTTGGAGAAATAACTAAAAAAGGCAGTTTGAAGGGGAGGAAACTTTGGACCTAGAGGTCACTCATTATTTTCTGAACCCCAATATTACGGCAAGCCACCCAAATAACTCTCCCCATATTAAATTTGGCCCCTACAATACCCAGGGGGCAGCTAGGTGGTGCAGTAGATAAAGCACCGGCCTTGGATTCAGGAAGACCTGAGTTCAAATCCGGCTTCAGACATTTGACACATTACTACCTGTGTGATCCTCAGCAAGTCACTTAACCCTCATTGCCCCACAGAAAAAAAAAAGTCGATACCCAGTTACCTCTATAAATTACATTATTTTAAATTTATTTTTGTAAATATTATGTCTGTCTAGTAGAATGTAAACTTTTTAAGAGCAGGGGTTATTTTTCCTTTTCTCTTGTATCCATAGTGCCTTACATATATAATATAAATAATTACTGAATTGAATTAAGTGCCCACTGTGTCCAAGGCGCTATGCCAGATAATAGAAATATAAGATATCAAACCAAAATCAGAACAGGTCCTGCCCTTAATTAGTTTATATTTAACTTGAGGGATATAACATTTAAACAGGGGCATCTAGGTGTTGCAGTGGATAGAGCACTGGCCCTGGATTCAGGAGGACCTGAGTTCAAATCCGGCTCCAGACACTTAACACTTACTAGCTGTGTGACTCTGGGCAAGTCACTTAACCCCAATTGCCTCAAAAAAAAAATAATAAAAAAAGAACATTTAAACAGATGATAGAAGACAATTTGGGGAGGGAGAAAGCACTAACAAGAGTATATGCATCTATTTGTGAAATCAAGAAAGGATTCATATAGGAGGTGACATCTAAGCCTTCTAAAAAGCTTTTTTGTAGATGAGACAGGCCTATCTCTGAGGATCTTACAGTAGAGGAAATAATAGGTACAGGTGGAGTTTGGGGGATAGAGCAAGTATATTTTTTGATAACTTACCTCAAAGAGATGTTGTAAAGGATTAGACTGAAGTTTTTCTTCATAGCCAAACAACTGAAAACCAGTTCCCAAGAGACCTAACATAGTGATAAGTAAATGAATATACTGTGAAATGGGATGTTAATGAGCATGTAATCAGAATATATTTCTATGAAAAAGTTCAATCTTTTATTCCAAATTAACATCTTGACACTAAGGTATAACATCATTATCTTCTGATAATCAACATTTTCTCTGTCTTTCCAAAATCTGAGCCAACCAACATAAATCAAACAAATGCTCAGTATAAATTAATATAAAATAATTTCACTTCCCACCTTCTTCTAGGCTTCTCTGAATTCCTATACTTACTCTTCATTCTCATACATGAGATAATCTATGACATGGATAATTACAGAAAAATTTTTAAATTAAATATACAATGTGTATTTCATATATGTATTTATATATTTACATATGTACACATAATCCAATAAAAGGAAAGTTAAAAAGAGGAATATCCTTAGAAAATTAAAATTCCTTATTTCCAAAATAACTGGGGTAAGGAAATAATTCAAAGCATTCAGAGAGAGATTTCTTGTTCAACTCTACTGAATTAAAAATGTACCTACTTTTGACCATATATATAACTCTAACTATCTGTAAAATGGGATAATAACAGCACTTACCTTCCCTGGGTTGTTGTGATGATAAAATGAGTTATTATTTGTAAATTGCTTTGCAAACCTTAAAGTGATACATAAATCCTACTTATTATTTATGTTCTTAGATTTACTGGTCTTAGATTATAAATTCTAGAATAAGCACTGTGTCTATGAAATTATATTTATATAATGCCAAATGAAAATTCTGTTTCACATTACATGCTTAATACCATCAATAAAAACTTTGTTTTTATATTGATTTCAACTCTGCCAAAATTCTAATTCTTTCTAATCAAGAGTTATGTTCAGGGGCAGCTAGGTGGCGCAGTGGATAAAGCACCAGCCCCTGGATTCAGGAAGACCTGAGTTCAAATCTGGCCTCAGACATTTGACACTTACTAGCTGTGTGACCCTGGGCAAGTCATTTAACCTTCATTGCCCTGCAAAAAAAAAAAACAAAACAAAACAAAAAAATCAAAGCAAAAGAGTTATGTTCATAAAATATGAACCTGAATGTAAATTACATAATAAATATGAACCATAATAATTTAGGTTCTTAATGTAAAAAAGCAAGATGTCTTTATAAGGATGAAGGCTGAAAAAAAACCTTTCTGAAAAGCTATGTTTATGCCCAAGAGACATTTTGGAAATAGCAGATTTTGCAATTTTATTCTGAAAGCATGTGTGCAGTATGAATCCATTTGCAGTAACTTCACAGGAAGCAATACCTGGGAATTTTTTTTACAAATCCATTTGCCTCTAGAACAATAGCAAAATTTTAAAATGAAAGAGGCTTGTTATGGTAGATCTTCTGAAGCCACCTACTCAATCATCCAAGAGACAATGGATTATCAGATGTACACTTTTTCACATAAGATTTGAGTGCGCCACATATAAGGCATATCCAGGTTGTCCAGGGCAATTAGAATTAAACACACACACACACACACACACACACACACACACACACACACTTTAAATGAGGTTTTACCAAAGGAATATGCCTTTGTAAACCATGTGCTCTTTTTTTTTTTTAGTTTGAACAATATAAGCACCACAGGTATACAATACATCTGTAGTGGGGCATTTGCTAAATAATCAGCATCTGTCTGTGTTCCAGATTTTTAAAAAATGTGGTTGTGATTTGGGATCATGAGAATAGGGAGAGGAAAGCTGCTTCAAATTCTATAAAAGAATAAATGGGAAAAATAAAAATCCTTTAACATTCACTTGTGTGCATGCATATTTATACATGTGTGTGCATATAGACACACACACACACTCTCTCTCTCTCTCTGTATATAAAAAACTAGCTCTGGGCTTAGACCTGTCTGCAAACTTTCTACAGGGTACATATGACTAGAACAGCCAAAATGACTCTCTTCCACAATGATGATTATAATGAAAATGCTGACAGATCATTAACTATAGCAGTACTCCAGAGAAGCATTATTGTAATAAAATCCTGGAGCTATAATTCGGTACCTCATGGTCACATCTTCTATAATAGCTGTTAAATGTCTAATTTGGTCAAGTTAACATAACACAAGCTGAGGACAACTGTTGAAATTGGACCATCAAGGCCTTGGAGCTATAAGCTGTATTCTGGGCTGCAGGTGGGTTGCAAAATGTGGTACATGAACTCTCATTGCTTAGCCTGTGAATAACAAGTACACTGCAATGAACAGTTTTAGTCTCCAACTTAAAATTTTAGTAATCCAAAAGGGTACTTCCCTATTCATAATAAGACATTCTGGAGTTAAAGGAAAAATTCCTTCCAAAGAACTATTATCTAAATTTTGTTGTCAAAGGTTCTTATGATTTCATTTTCCTTCCTAAATGCTGAACACATTAAATATTTTATACTTGACAGATAACTTCAATTTATATCTCAAAAACATTTTCTTTGAGATTATTAAACTCTTAAAAAATCTATTAAAAGATTATAAACTAGGCTCTTAAGAAACACAGATTTTAATAAACACAGAACAGAACCTTGTTCACCTTGGCCCTCCCTACTCCAAGTACAACATTACTTGAGTCTTTTCTGGTTCTGAATATTTTTGGAAAACTAGAGGTTCCCAGGAGTATTTTACTTTGCATTCTGTTCCCTTTTTAACCTTCCCACTCTCTTTTCCCTTTCTCTTCCCTTGGGCAGTACAGAGGGAAATGGGAAATGGCAGTTCTTTGTCTTAATGCTGACAGGGGTAAATGATACAATGAGCAGACTCTTTGTGTGATGAAGCATAAAAGAGCTGGGCTGGACAGAATGAAAATGACAGAGGGGCATGGGGGCTAGAAGCAGAGCTGTGTTGGGAAAAGAGAATGATGGAGAAAACAAACTGGTGCTGGTTACTCATATCCTTTTAGTATAGTAATCTTTACATTTAAGTAAGAAACCTGGTATTAGAAGCCATGTAAATTTTAACAAAAATCTGGATTCTCTACAGAGATGTTGACTTAGACAAAAAGATTATATTATACAGCTTTACTCTATAGCTTTTCCATTAATTTTAAAATGACATTTTTTGTGGGGAAAAATATGTTTCTCCCCAAATCTTTAAATCAAGTAGAAAGGTCTAATTTGGTGAATAAATTTTTATTTGTATCCCTGCAATAAAGTGACAAGAAACTAACTAAATCAGGTTATATTTTACAATAAAAAGGGAGGAAAAAACACGAATACCAAACATACTTACCAAACTGCATGCCCCAATCTCCAAAGTAATTTATCCTTGTTACTTGATGTCCTAATGCTTCCTTGAGATTTGCTATAAAATTCCCTGGTAATGAACAAAAGTTTTTAATTTTTACCATCAATTCAGGTACAAGATCTTTCTACTTCTTGATAACAAAAGTCTAGCATAGCACATTGTTCATTTGCTAGAAATTCATCATGTGAATTAATTTTTTATTAGCTCATTCGTTACACTTTCTATTTATGTGACAGAAACCAAGAAGGAATTACTTTGCACTTTCTTTACATGAATACAATTTCCTCTATTAGTAGGATATGTGAACAGAAAATTTAGCAATTACTAAACCAATTTCAGGCAAGGAAGAAGAAGACTCATAATAGTTATGCTTCTGCTGTGCTCTATGCAACCTCCATGACACTGTAAGCAAAATCCCTTTCGCCTAGGGACAATTGGTAAATAGTTCACTTCTCTTTTGAACTCCTACCTTTTGCTGATGGCACTATGGACCTTGTTCTCTTCTGAGGAAAGCATTACATAATCCAACCTTTAACCATGTTATGCCTGGAAAACTTCAATTCTTCCTTCTGGGTCTCTCTCTCTCTTTTTTCCCCCTAATTTATAGATGGTGGCAAGAGACATTTTCTCTGGCTATTAACCTGACAGTAATAGAAGGCTCAATGTCTAAAGTGACATTTAGATTTTATGAAAACAACTACAATAATACAAAGAAAAAAGCTGGTTAGGTAGAAATTCATATAAATAACTACGGAAAAGGAGTTCAAAATCAGAAAGAAAGAGGTAATGAACACCAAAATATTCATAGCAACACTCTGTGGTAGCTAAAAACTAAAAACAAAGTGACTGCCTGCTGAATAGGGAAGGGATGAAAAAAATGTGGTACATGAATATGGGAGGCAGGTAGGTGGCTCACTGGATGGAGTGCTGGGCCTGGAGTCAGGAAGACCTGAGTTCAAATTTGTCCTCAGATTTGGTGGTGTTGTTTGTCCTTTGTTCTCGAAGAGGACCATGACATTGAGGAAATGTCATGACTTGCACTGAATTGGATTTAAGTGAGGGAATGCTATGCAACGTCACCAACTTCACTCTCTCCTCAAGAGCCATCTGGGTCCAATGGCAAGATATAGATCAGGATGACTGAAGATGGCACTGGATGTTTAAAGTAATTGGAGCTAAGTGACTTGCCTAGGGTCACACAGCTAGTAAATGTATGAAGTGAGATTTGAACTCAGGTCCTCTTGACTCTAGGGTCAGCACTGTCCACTGTGCCACCTAGCTACTCACTTACTAGCTGTGTGACCCTGGGAAAGTCATTTAACCTGTTCCTTAATCCACTGGAGGAAGAAACAGCATACCACTCCAGTATCCTTGCCAAGAAAACCCCAAGGCATGCTTTGATCCATAGGGTCATGAAGAGTCAGATATGACTGAATGACTGAACAAGAAGAACACTTCAATATAATGGAATATTATTGTGCAGGAAAAAGTAACAATTATGAAGAATTCAGAAAAATGAAACTATTGGCATGAACTGATACAGAGTGAAATAAGCAAAACCAAAAGAACCTATACAATAAAGGCGACGATGTAAATGAAAAGACTACTAAGAGGAAGCTCAACTCTAATTAATGTTTCTAAATAAGTTTCTTTCCATGAAAGAAACAATGAAACACAACTACTTCCTCATGGGGACTACTACCATCTTCATTTATTACATATGGTCATTGTATAAAATAAGTACTTTGCAGAATTGGGTGCATTGAGATACTCCCTGCTAAGGAAAGAAACATTTCTAATCCTCCATTCAATGATGGTAACCATCCACAGTACCAATTAAAAAGACAATGATGACATAAGAAGGGCGCCAACACGGTTTTAGTTCCAGTGCGGGTGCGCGTGCAGACCGGGATGAAGCTGCTGACCCACAACTTGCTGAGCTCCCACATGTGTGGAATGGGGCCCCGGGGCTTCCTGCTGTGTATCCAGGCCACCAAGATCTGCGTGAGCCCCGTGGACTTCAACCCAGACTTCGTGACGTGCATGATCCCCAAGATGGAGTGGGCAGCGCTGGTGGAAGCAGCCAAGAGCCTGGGACACCTGTCTGAGCTGCCCCAGCAGCTGGCAGATGGCTATGAGAAGGATGAAGAGTTTCTGAGGAATGTGCACCACCTCTTGTTAGAGGTGGAGGTGGTCAAGGGCACCCTGCAGTGCCTTGGTCCCCATCAGCCGAGGGATCCCCAACATGCTGCTGAATGATGAAGAGGCCACATCCTAGGCCTTGGAGCTTCCCACCCCTCACCCCCATCATCCAGCCCATCCACCTCCGGTGCCCAGACCACACAGAGCCCTGGGGGATGGTATGATTGCTGTTATATTTTTTTTTCCTCATTAAAGGTTCAAAACTTAAAAAAAAAAAAAAAGACAATGATGCTGTCAACCTCTAATCATACAGACGCCAACCTCCCTATCTCTATTCCTTGCCATCTAATACAAAGATAAACAATAACCAAAGTACAAATTTCCAAAGTTGAAATCCCTGCTTGAAAAGAAATTGATGATGCCAACTCTATAAAGGATTTCTATGACTTCTACACTAGCAAAACTTTGATTACCACTTGCCCATCAACAACATGTCAGGAAGCCCTGTCAGAGGGGTTAGACCACTCATTCATTGAACATTAAAGGGTTGTAAACACCATTACAAATGTCCCATTATTAAAAAAAAAATCTTCATAATAGCTCTAAGATCTAATATCCAAGATATTTAAAGAATGATATAAATATAAAAGAACAGTAGCCATTCCCCAACAGATAAGTGATCTAAGTATATTAACAGGCAGTTTTTGTTTGGTTTTTGGTTTTTTGGTGGGAACAGGCAGTTTTAAAAAGAAATGCAAGCCTCTCAACAACTGTCCGAAAGAATGCTCCAAATCTCTAACAATAAGAGAAATGCAAAATAAAACAACACTGAAATTTCACATGTGGAAGCAGACTAAAGCTCCCTCTGTTCCCTATTAGAGAAATATCAAGGAAATTTAACATTATCTTAGCCTGAAGACTTTGGACTAATATGAAAGAAAGACTATGAATCTCAAAACAATGTCCTGCTTCTCTCTCTCAAGATCAGCCAAGAAAGTGTCTCCTCCCTGAAGAATTTAGGGCAGTAACTGGACAAGGGTAAGGAACTCTTGACTCATCCTTCTTGACCAGATTAGGGTAATGAACAGATGGAAGAAGTCTATGATTACTTTGCTAAAGGGAAATATCGTGATTTCACCTCTGACTGGCTAGAAAAGAAAATCCTTGAAGGGAATGGTCAAAGAAGGAGTGAATGGTTTTAGGAAAATGATTCTCCAGGTATGTTCTGAAAGTTAAATTGACTACTGTTTTGTATGATGAAGCAAAATGGTAACTGAACTTTTAACCAGAGCTGTAAAAACGGTTTTATCTCATACGGAATACTCTTTATTGCTTTGAAAAAATATTTTTTTCCAACCAAAAAATAGCTTCTTTGAGAGATATTTTCAGAATCATAGATTAGCTCTATCCACTTTTGGTTCTTTTTATCTTTCTTTCTATCTATTTATTTTTGCAGGGCAATGGGGGTTAAGTGACTTGCCCAGGGTCACACAGCTAATAAGTGTCAAGTGTCTGAGGCCAGATTTGAACTCAGGTCCTCCTGAATCCAGGGCCAGTGCTTTATCCACTATGCCACCTAGCTGCCCTGGTTCTCTTTCTTTAAGCAGAAATACTCTGATTGAAATAATTAAAAAAAAATTATTTATGGCTGGTTTGTATCTAACATGCAGAGTAACGAATTTACTTCCACATACTTCAAAGGACCATAGAGTATTAGCTTTAGAAGTAGAAGGATTTTCAAGGCTATTGAGTCCAACCCCCTCATTTTAGAGATGAGGAAACTGAAGCCCAGAGAAGTTAACTGCCTTTTCCCAGGATTATGCAGTAAGTAAGCATCTGAGGCATGAGATGAACTTGGATCTTTCTGACTCCAAGTGCAGCACTCTGCACTATGCCACCTAGCTGCCTCTAGATAAGAAAAGATTGAAAACGGTAAATGATAGAGGGGATATGGGAAAACAAACACACTGATGCTATGCTGGAACTATGAAGTAATTCAACCATTCTACAAAACAGTTTGGAATTACACTCAAAAAATGACTAAACTGTATATATTCTTTTGTCCATGACCAGATTATGCCCGAAGGGAGTCAAAGTTAGAGGAAACATTTCCATATAGGACAAATTATTCATCACAGTACTTTTGGTAGCAGCAAAGAAATGGAAAGCCCATCAAGTGGGAAATGTCTAAACAAAATGTGCTATATCTATTTAAAAGAATATTATAGTACCATAAAAGAATGACAAATATGAAGAATGCAAGAAAACATGGACATATATGAATTGATGAAGATCAAAGTAAACAGAACCAGGAAAAAAATTTACATGATGATGACAAAGAAGAAAGAAAATCAACAGTGACATGATCCATCATGATGACCTCAGAGGAATGATAGTAAATTATGCCTCTCTCCTCTAGGCAGAGGTGATCAACTACAGATGCAGAATGAGGTTTGCATTTTTAGCTGTATCCAAATGTTTATTTGTTTCTCTTAATTGTACTTTATTTCTTATTAGGGAGGATATTGGGGGCTGGCTGTTGGAGAGTCACTTAGAAGTGACAGTAATGTTAAAAACAAAGCATCAATAAGACATTTCAAAAACAACATAGTGTCACCACATAGTGTAGTAGATAAAAAGCTGTCCTTGGGATCAAATCTCACCCCTGATCCCAACTATATGTGTCAGCTTGGTAAATCATCTAAACCCTCAGTGCTTTGGGCTCTAATGTAAGCAGCAGAGGAGGTACTGGTTCCTACTGGGAACTTTTTACACTGATGAAATCAGAGAGAGAAAAAAAAGGGCCAAAGGAAGGGAAAGGAAAGAGACAGAAAAGTAAGGACAGGGAGAGAATAAATGCATCATTCTTTTGTCTATCATGTTTGATGGACTTCATTTCGATTTGTCTAGCTATTACCAAAAGCCAATCAATTAACTGTCTTTCATTAAATAAGCAATCTTACTCCTGTTAAGAGATGAGTTCTTGGCTCTGACCACATGACTGCACTAATCGTAATCTGTCCGTCCTTCCTTCCTGCCTTTCATTCACCGTATCTCTGGTATTGGACCTCCCAAAATTAAATTTATCCAAATTAATAGTATTGTGAAGTTGCTATCTAACTACACTGTCTAAAATATCTAATGAGTGGTCACCAATAAATTATAAGCTTTAGCAAGAGTTTAGACTTTTAAGCATTTATTAAGGAGCATAAGAATTTGGTGAAGAGAGAAAGAGGCCTAGATTCCTACATCTATCTCAGGGAGCCCATGTCTCCAGCTCCTCTCCCCACTGAGGTCCTCACGAAAGAGAGTGAGAGAGCAAGCCTCGCCTCTTCTTCATCCCAAAAGCCTCCTCTGAAACTGGCAACATCCCATCGACACACACACAGTTCCAAGTTAATTGGCTGATAGCTTTAATAGATAGTACCCACAAGCAAACGTCACTTCCTGACGCCAAGGAAGTAACCTTTTAAGCCGCATGTCTTGCCCTCTGACACCTTCTCCTCATGGCAGAGCTTTCCTACAGTAACTCTCCAGCAGGTGGCATCACTCCAATTGTTACAGAATCATGAATTTAGGTTAAAAACCCAATTGCTTGTTTATAGGACAGGTTGACCTTTACTGATATTCACAAGAAAAAACTGGATTTTATTTGACTATGGAAGCAGTGTGAGCAAATGATGTGACATGGTTGATTTTTTTGAAAGCTCATGCAATTTTGGCCTGCATTAACAGAAGCATGGTGTACAGAGTGAGGGAGATCATAGTTACGTTGCACTTGTACAGACCAAACCAAAGCTAAAATCCTGTACTCTGTTTTGGTGAACACACTGTAAAAGGAATGCTGACAAACTAAAAAGTCTCCAGAAATCTAGGAAAAATTTTTTAACTTTATAATATTTTTTGTCTCAAACGTATACTTTATTAAATATCAAGTCCACATTAAGATAAATAAGCACTGGAAGTAATTTTGACTTCTGTAGCACTCACCTATGATTGTAGAACGCAAATGTCCAACGTGAAATTTTTTGGCAACATTAGGTGAACTACAAAATCAAAAACAAAAAACACACATTGCTAGAATTATATTCTTGTGTAAAGTTTAAAAAGTGTTAAAAGGTAGGCATTAATACAGTTGGTGGAACTGTGAAATGACTGATACAACCATTCTGGAGAGCAAACTGGAATTATGCCCAAAGAGTTAAAAATTGTGTATAGCCTTTGACCCAGCAATACTTCTATTAGGTCTATTTCCCGAGGTGACCAGGAAAAAGGAAAAGTGTCTATATGTCCTAAAATATTTGTAACAGCTCTCTTTGTGGTGGCAAGGAAATAGAAATTGAAAGGATGCTCATCAAATGGGGGATGGCTAAACAAATTGTGGTATATGACTGTGATGGAATACTACTGTGCTATAAAAAAATGATGAGCTTGATGATCTTATAAAAATATGGATAGACTTGCAAGAAACAATGAAGAGTGAAATGAGCAGAACTAAAAGAATATTGTGTATGTTGACAGCAACATTGTTTTAAGAACTTTCAGTGAATAAATCATTTTGACTATTTATAAATACCCAAATTAACTACAAAGGACAGATGAAGGAAGATGCTATCTGTATCCAAAGAAAGAACTGATGAATAGAAGTATGTATAGATTCATTTTACATATATATGTATGTGTACACACACACACACACACACACAAAACATATATATGTGTATCTAATAGCCATTTCTAGGATGGGCAGGGAGGGGAAAAAAATAAATTAACACAATAACTTTATTACATATTTAAAAGGGATAGCAAGTTGTATGTAATAGATTTGCAGTTTCATGTGCCAACATCTTTTTTTTTAATAGAATTTTATTTTCCAAAATATATGTAAAAACAAATTTTAACATCAATTTTTAAAAAAAAATTGTTCCAACTTCTCTTCCTACCCCCACCCACTAGAACTCAAGCATTTCAAAATAAATTATACATGAGTAGTCATGGAAAACATTCCCACATTAGCTAGGTTGTGAGAAAAAACAGTCAAAAAATTCCCCAAACTTCAGACTGAGGGAAAAAACATTTTTTAAAAAAATGTGTTTCCAGGGGCAGCTAGGTGGCGCAGCGGACAGAGCACCGGCCCTGGAACCAGGAGCACCCGAGCCCAAATCCGGCCCCAGACACCCAACACCCACCAGCCGCATGACCCCGGGCAAGCCACCCAACCCCAATTGCCTCACCAAATAAGAAAAAAAAAGAAAAGAAAAAAATGTGTTTCCATTATTTTCAGATACTATCACTTCTTTCTCTGTAGATGGGTTGCCATTTTCCTAAGTCCTTCAGGGTTATATTGGACCACTGCCTTGCTGAAAATAACCACATGCTTCCCAGTAGATCATTTTACACGATTGCTGTTATTTTGTATGCAGTGCATTTCACTCTGCTTCAGTTCATGTAAGTCTTTCCAGGTTTTTCTAATACTATCCTGTTCATCATAACCTAAATAATGTACCTTAAACTTGACAAAGAATTTTCTTCATATTAGCCCAGCAAAGTCATCATAACTATTTCCCTCCATCCTATTCCCTTCCCATGATATTTACTCTATTTTCTATCTTATTTTAAACTATTCCTCCTCAAAAGTATTTTACTTTTGACTGTCCCCTCCCCTACTCTGCACTCCCTTTTTTTTGACCCTTCCTTCCTTATCCTCTTCCCCTCATACTTTCCTATAAGGTTAAATAGATTACTCCTCCCAACTGGGTGTGAATGTTATTCCCTCCATGAGCCAACTCTGATGAGTTTAAGGTCTTTGAGCTAATTCTATGTTCCAAATTTTCTTCCTCCCTCTCTCCTCAACCCTCCCTATGAAATCAAGCAATTCAATATTTCATACTTGTGCCGTTATGCAGAACATCTTCACCTTCCTTGAAAGTATTTTGCTTTTTACTACTCTCTCCCAGAATCTGCCCTTCCCTCCTTCCCCTCTTCCCCCCCCTTATCTCCCTCCCCTCCCTCAGGGCAGAATATATTACTATACCCACTTGAGTATGTATGTTAGTCCTTCTTTGAGTCAATTCTGATGATATTAAGGTTCACTCATTCCCCAATTCCTTCCCCCTCTTCCCCTCCCCTCCATAAGCTTTTTTCTTGTTTCCTTCATGTGAACAACCTCTCCCCAGACCATCTCTCCCCTTCCCCCTCCCCCAGTCTATTTCTCCTACCCCTCAACCCTATTTTAAGGATGTCATTATGGGTTAGTTAGGTGGCACAGTGGACAATGCACCAGCCCTAGACCCAGGAGGCCCCAAGCCCAAATCCGGCCCCATACATAAGACACCCCACAAAGAACAAAACATAACATCCTTTCGTATTCAGTTCAGACCTGTGTCCTCTGTATTATCTTCCCATATAGGAATGTTAAGAGTTTAATCTTTTAATATCCCTCATGAAGTCTTTTTCCTGTTTATCTTTTTATGCTTCTCCAGGATCTTGTATTTGAAAGTCAAATTTTCTATTCAGTTCAGGTCTTTTCATAACAAATGCCTGAAAGTCTTCTTTCTCCTTGAAGTTCCATGTTTGCCTCTGAAAGATGATGCTTAGTTTTGCTGGGTACGTGATTTTTGGCTGTAGTCCCAGTTCCTTTGCCCTCTGGAATATCATATTCCATGCCCTCCGGTCCTTTAATGTAGAAGCTGCTAGATCTTGCTTTATCCTTATTGGAGCTCCACAGTATTTAAATTCCTTTTTTCTAGCTGCTTGCAATATTTTCTCCTTGACCTGGGAGTTCTGGAATTTGGCTATAATATTCCTGGAGGTTTTCCTTTTGGGATCTCTTTCAGGAGGTGATCGGTGGATTATTTCAATTTCTATTTTAGCTTCTGCTTCTAGAATATCAGGGCAATTTTCCCTCACAATCTCTTGGAGGATGGTGTCTAAACTCTTGTTTTGGTCATGATTTTCAGGTAGTCCAATGATTTTCAAATTATCTCTCCTAGATTTATTTTCTAGGTCAGCTGTTTTTCCAAGGAGATATTTCACATTGCCCTCTATTTTTTCATTCAATTGGATTTGCTTTACTGTGTCTTGGTTTCTCAAAAGGTCACTAGCTTCCATTTGTTCAATCCTAATTCTTAGGCAATTATTTTCAGCAGACAGTTTTTTAATCTCCTTTTCCATTTGGCTTTTCAAACTGTTGACTTTTTTCTCATGACTCTCCTGCATTGCTCTCATTTCTCTTTCCATTCCTTCCTCTCTTTCTCTACATCTTCATTCTATCTCTCCTACTTTCTCTTCAAAGTTCCTTTTGAGAGCTTCCATGGCCTGAGACCAGTTCATATTTTTCTTGGAATCTTTGGATGTTGGAGCTTTGACCCTATTATTATCTTCTTCTTCTGAGGATGTATTGTGGTCTACCTTTCCCCCAAAGAAGTTTTCGATGGTCTTCTGCTTTCTCTGCCTACTCATGCTGGCTTACTGTTTCTTGGCTTTTTACTCCTTAAAGTGTAGCGCTGCTTCCCGGACACACCGTTCGTGCTACAGCGTGGCCCAGGGGGTAATTGGGCTGTGCCATCATCTTTTAAAAAAATTTTACTGTTATGGAAATGTGAGTTAAGAGAATGTTGTAACAGCAGTATTGTTTGAAGAATAATAGTGAGCAACCAAATTATTCTGAATACTATAAATACTCAAATCAACTATAAAGAACCAAATAAGGAGGATGCTATCCATCTCCAGAGAAAGAACTGATAAACAGAATTATGCATAGTATGGTTTTACATATATTTATAAAACTATTAAATGGTGGCTTTCTCTCATGCAGGGTGGGGAGGGAGGAAGACAGTTTGAAACTTTAAAAATGTAACCAAAAAATTTTAATTAAAAACAAAAAAAATGTAAAGTTTTTTTGGCAGGAGCATTAGGCTACTTTAGGAAAATGTCAACCCACAAAGATCTGGGAGAAACAATGCTCTTTAATTGAAAAAAACCTACTGGTTATGAGGCAGCACTATTAATCACAATGACATTACATGTACCTTGCTAAAATTATGATTTAATACAAAATGGAAAAAGATAGTTTAAAGCAGATATAAGGTAGTCAAATAGAAGATTGATGTGATGATTAGAATCAAAAGAATGAGAAAATCAGAGATGATTTGTTATTGTGAAGTCCCAACATTTTCAAGGGAAGGGGATTATTTTGACATCTGAACAGCCCCTTTGAAAGATATGATTCCTAAAAATGGAATGGGTTATTTATCCAGGTTCCAGTATCACCAGAATGCAAAAACCCTTGAAGCCATCTATTTACCTTTCTCTGATTCCTTACTTACTAAGCAGCTTTCTGATTTACCAAGCCTCTGATTAGAGACTAGTCATTTTCTCCAAATCAGGTTTATGTAATACCTGAGTATGGCCTACTTTTTCCTTTCAAAGAACTCTCATTTTAGGAGTGTGGCTTATATTCAATGGCTACTGTTTTTTAAGTCCTTCCACAGAAACATTAATTTAAAAGAGCAATTGTCTATAGCATTTTTTGACTTTATAAACAGAAAAATAAGAATTAGTCACTGCTATTCTTTGTTACAGAAACAAACCCAGCATTTGTTGCTGTTGTTGTTGTTGCTGATATGTGTCTCGTAGACAACTATACACACTGGCAGGGCACTCTCTTCTCTTTGGTAGTTTAAAAACAGACCACAAACACCGCTCTAAGGATAATTATTGAGATTGTTTAAAATAACAGAACATAATCCAGGCTAACATTTTAATGACTTTGCACAAAACTTTGTTCTATTAATAGTTTAAAATTCTTAGCCAGGTAAGCAACACACATGTCTCAAAAGGATCCTGTGTGGACTAACTTCTTTTACTAAGAAAATAAATGATATGTTATTTAAAAGAGACAAAGAATGTTCTAACTAGTGGACAAATCTCTGGATTGGTTATCTATAAACTTAAGTCTTAAATAATGTACTGTGACTTGCAGTACAAATCCTAGTTTCTTTGCTTCTGAGGTTCTCCAACTTCAAAATGATTGAAGAGTAGTTAATGTTTGCAAAACACTAACCTGAAAAGTACTTTCTAAGTCAGTCATACTAAGTGGTTAGTATATGTACTCACCTAAATTCAACCACTACCTTCTTCTGGGGAAGACCAGAAAAAAGTTCACTTTTTAATCCATAATCTGCACCATCTTCAAATACTTGTTGTAACACTGTCTAAAAAGTAAATGAAAGTAATTAAATTTTTTTAAAAGCTACTGTGAAAAATTGATTTTAAATAATTATCTTGTTATTCAATACACAACTGAAATTTCTGCATGTAAATCTCTACCTTCAGAAGCTTAGAAAAGCTAAAAACTGAGATCAAAGAATCAGAATGATTCCAAGGTTCAGAGCCTGGGTGAATAGGATGCTGGTAACATCAAGAGAAATATAAAAGTAAAGTAGAAGTCCAGGTTTTGGGGAGGAATATGAGAACCACTGTGGTTCTCATATTCACTATGAATCTGAGGTAGGATGGAATTGGTAGGTGAGATGTCCAGGTAAAGAAATCTAGAAGGTGGGGCAGCTAGGTGGCGCAGTGGATAAAGCACTGGCCTTGGATTCAGGAGGACCCGAGTTCAAATTCGGCCTCAGACACTTGACACTTATTAGCTGTGTGACCCTGGGCAAGTCACTTAACCCCCATTGCCCTGCCCCCCCCCCCAAATCCAGGAGGCCACTGGAAATATGAGATTAAATCTCTGGCAAAGAAGCAGGTGGCCAAAAAGATGAGGTGGCCAATAGCATCAAATGATACAGTTCAAGGAGAATAAGGTCATTACCAGAGGGCAGTTACAGTAGTGCTGTGATAAAAGCCAGATTATAAATTTTATTGTATGATATAATGGGCTTTTTGTCAACACCCAAAGGCCCCAACCAGAGATTAATCTAGACTGATTGAATAAAGTGAGACTGACTGATTCTGCTGATTAACTCACTTACAGTTGACTTCATTAAAACCACACCTTCCTGACTCCCAAGAGGGAGTGTTCTAAGAGGCTGTGGACATCAACACAAGGCCACCTTCAAGTCCAGTGAACCACTGGATTTGGATGATGCTAACCAATCAGTTTGAAGCAGTGTGTAAGGACCACCTCTCCTCTGGACCTATAAAAAGCTTCCACATGCAGTTTGCTCGAGCAGTTCATGGCTGAAGCAGACTCCTGGTAGAGGACTTTAGGAAGAATCAGACCAGGCTGGAACTCTAGGCTAGATAGGCCTTTTCTTAACTTTCTGAACTCCACGTGTTCTCTTTTTACTAATACCTGGTATGCTTTAATAAAGGCTTAATGCCCAAAGGCTGGTGCTAAAGCTTCTAATTTAAGGTGACCACACATTTAGTTTTAAACATCACATTATATATACCATATTCTCTTATAACATAGTTTAAGACATTTATCTGGGCAGTGTGGAAAACAGTACTGGACTTGAAGGAGATACCTGAATTCTCATTCTACCTTCAACACACATAAACTCTGTTGAATGGCCATGAGCCTCCATTTTTTATCTCTAAAATGGTAACACAGACCTGTAGCACTGACCACACGTGGTTGTTGTAAGGATGAGACAATGCATGTAAAATGCTTGGAAAGCTTAATGCTACATAAAGCATAGGATGGACCTTAGAGGCTTCCTAGTCCAGCACCCTTATTTTATCGATCAGGAAATGCAGAAGGGTCCAGTGAGGTTACATTTTGTAGTAAGGACACCCAGGATTCAAGCCAAGGTCGTCTGACTCCAAATCCAGTACAAAATGTTAGCTAGCATTATTGTGCTTTCTAATCCTTAGGCAGCTATTCCCAAACCTTTATGTTAATAACTTAAGGTCATAGTTGTGGTATATGAATGTAATGGAATACTATTGTACTTTAAGAAATGATAAGCAGGCAGATTTCAGAAAAATCTGGAAAGACTTAAGTGGACTGATGCTGAGTGAAGTGAGCAGAACCAGAAGAACATTGTACACGGGAATAACTTAAGGTCTTACACAGTTTTGGACAAGAACATCATAGGAATTTGTTTTGCCTGACTATGCACATTTATTACAAGCTTTTTTACCTTTCTTTTTTTCCAGTTGAGGGGATGATGTATAGGAGTGGGAGAGAAAATAAATCCTTGCTAATTGAAAAATAAAATAAAATGAACACATACTCAAAATAAACTCAAGATCTTATTTAGTAGTGTTTCAATGAAATCCTAAAAGACCAACAATATATAGAGTTCAGAGTCAAACCTGATTTCAGGTCCTCATCACCCCTTGTGTGTACTACTGAGATACCCTGCTACTTAGTCTCTCTGCCTCAAAACTCTCTCTTCAACCCCTCCAGCTGTCAAAAAGCTATTTTTTAAAACAAAGGTCTGACCATGTCACTATTTTGCTCAAAAAGTTCCAGTGGTTCCCTATTGCCTCTAGTAGAAAATACAAACCCTTTTGATTTGCATTTAAACTTGGGCCCAGCCTAAATTTCCAGACGTATTACTTCTCTTCATGTAGTCTATGTCCTGCCACCTATGTTGCTATTTCTCACACATACTATCTCTGGTCTCTACCTTTTAAATTTAATTTTTTTTTAATTTTTAGTGAGGCAATTGGGGTTAAGTGACTTGCCCAGGGTCACACAGCTAGTAAGTGTTAAGTGTCTGAGGCAAGATTTGAACTCAGGTCCTCCTGAATCCAGGGCCGGTGCTCTATCCACTGCGCCACCTAGCTGCCCCTGGTCTCTACCTTTGCTCAGGCTGTCCTCCATACCTGGAATGTACTCTCTCAACTTTTAGAATCTCTAGCTTCTTCCAAAGTTTATTTTAAGTACCACTTCTTCCTACATTAGACTTTTCCTAATGCCCACAGCTAGTAGTACTTCTCTATATCCAGAATTAGCTAGTATTTACTTAGTAAATATTTTGTATTTACTTATGTGTATATGTTGTTCCCCTCCCCCCAAAGAAAATAAGCTCCTTGAGGGCAAGAACTGTTTTACCTTTGTCTTTGTATACCCAGTATATAACACAGTGCCTGGCCCACACACAGCAGGTGCTTCATAAATGCTTATTGATTTGAGAGGAGCTGATAGTCAAAGCAGAATTTGAGACTATGTTTTTGGCAATACACTAGTGCATTTCACTATGAAATAAATGTTATCTTCATAGCTTTTTTTTTCTTTTTGGTAAGGCAATTGGGGTGAAGTGACTTGCCCAGAGTCACACAGCTAGTAAGTGTCAAGTGTCTGAGGCTGGTTTTGAACTCAGGTTCTCCTGAATCCAGGGCAGGTGCTTTATCCACTGCGCCACCTAGCTGCCCCTTCCATAGCTTTTTTTACTGAGTCCCCATGTGTCAACCAATGATAAGGCCTAAAACCACAATGGCAACAAATGGAATACATAGTGATTACACAAGGGGAAAAAATAGGGGTGAGGGGGCACGTGGGGATGTTTACAGAAATTCAGAATGCATTTCCAGATGTTTTCTTTCTTTTTTTTTTTTTTGGCGGGGCAATGAGGGTTAAGTGACTTGCCCAGAGTCACACAGCTAGTAAGTGTCGAGTGTTTGAGACCACATTTGAACTCAGGTCCTCCTGAATCCAGGGCAGGTGCTTTATCCACTGCACCACCTAGCTGCCCCTTCCATAGCTTTTTTTACTGAGTCCCCATGTGTCAACCAATGATAAGGCCTAAAACCACAATGGCAGCAAATGGAATACATAGTGATTACACAAGGCGAAAAAATAGGGGGGGACATGCGGGGATGTTTACAGAAATTCAGAATGCATTTCCAGATGTTTTCTTATGGTATAAGCAATATATCACATAGAACCTTATAGTTCACAAAATTCCATTTTATTTTTCTAATTGTAATAATGGAATATATCTAAGTAGAGTATGCCACTAATTAGGTGATCATCAGAATAAGCCTAATAGCACATAAAAGGAGGCTAGAACCCACACCTTTGGATTCTACCAGTACAAGGCTAGGCACTGTTATTAAAGAATCATGAGTAAAGGAAGAATTAAGCTGCCATTGCTGAGGCATCAGGCAGTAGAGAAGCTCAAGGGCCTTCATTACATTAGATTTTACTCTTTTAGCTGGACAATGAACCAACCTAGTTATCATCCTGGGAGGAGTTCTCCACCTGCTCTGTGTCAGCAGCATGAAAAATAAACTGTGATCAAATCTTAAGTAATCACTGAAGTGCAAGAGCAACTTGAAGTTTTTCATTATCATCATTCTAAATCTGAAGTCATCCTATCAAAAAAAGTAATCATCAAATTTGCTCCCCTGAGGTAACCTTTAGCCTAGCTGATTTTTGGACAACAGAAATCGAGTCCTTATACTTGTGGCTTTTTTAGCTTGTAGGCCCTTGCCAGGGCTTGTGCTCCAGTGGCATAATCTTCAAAAACCAAAGGTCCCTCCCAAACCACAGTGAGGCATCAGAACAGAACTTTTGCAAAGGAAACTTATCCATAAAGGGTGTTGGCTATGTTCAGGGTGGTTGTTGTGAGAATCAGATGAAATATTATTTGTACAGCACTTAGCACAGTGCCTAGCACATAGTTGGCATTATATAAACATTAATTCCCTTCCCTTCCTGTCCCTCCCTGAGTAGTGAGGATCAAATAACATGTGTAAAGAACTTAGTACTGTGTCTGGCACATTGTAGGCTTTATAGAAATGTTCATTCTCTTCCCTTTCCCTTCCTCCCTGCCCCAAGCTCCTCCTCAGTCATGACATACTAACACTGCCCATGCTTTTTTTTTTTTTTAAGAGAAAAGTCCATTTATATGACACATAAGGAAATCAGTCAACCAATAACCATTAGTCTACTATGTGCCAGGTACTGGGAATAAAAAAAGAGGCAAAAGACAGTTCCTGTCCTCAAGGAGCTCATAATCCAATGGAAGAGACAACAAATTAAAAAATACAAACTACCTACTTGTATAATAATTATCAGAGGGAAGCCATTAGAATTAAGAAGTGCTTTCTGTAAAAGATGGAATTTTAGCTGAGGCTTAAAGGAAGGCAGGAGGTAGAGTTGAGGAGGGAGTGTTCTAGGAATGGGGTCCTTGAATGCTCAGTGGCTGTATGACCTTGGAGAAGTCACTTAACCTATATGCCTCGGGTTTTCTAACTGTAAAATGAGGATAATCATACATAGCACCTACTTCCCAGGACGTGAAGATCAAATGAGAGAAAATTTGTAAAGCATTTAGCCCAGTGTCTGGCACAAAGGAGGCCCTATAGAAATGCTAGCTGCTATCATTATTGTTGTTGTTGTTATTTGCTAAAGGCTAACTAGCCCACACTAAAATCAAATATGTGACTTCAGCTTCATGAGTGTCATATCTGAAACAATATTAGGTTCAATCCTGATCAGTAACTGAGCAAAAAAAAAAAATTCTATCTCATGAGACTTTTTTATGAGCAGCACCATCAGAAGGAATACAAGTCTACTACAATGCCTGTCACTTAGTTGTATCAGATTGGGTCAACAGCCACAAAAGGGCCTCCCTCAGATACATTTCACCTTTAAAGTAAACAATATTGTAACGATTGGAATGACGCCACCTGCTGGATACTTACTGTAGAAGAGTTCTGCCCATGAAGGGAAGGTCTTTGAGGGCAAGACCAGGAGTCAGGAAGTGACGCGGGCTAGTGGGAGGAGGAAGGAAGAGACTGGCGCTCAGTCTCGCTCTCTTTCCTGAGGACGCTGGCGGAGAAGGGAGCTAGAAATGTGCTCTCCCTTTAATAGATAGGAATCTAGGCCTTTCTCTCTCTCTTTACCAAATTCTTATTCTCCTTAATAAATGCTGAAAAGTCTAACTCTTGCTAAAGCTTGTAATTGATTGGCGACCACTCAGATATTTTAGACAGTTTAGCTAGAATTTTAGCCCTTAACAATATTAACCAACATTCTAGTGAAGAACACTTCACTTACTGGCAACTGACTTATTTGAAAAATGAAGACTTTATTAAATGATATAATTTTTAAAGGTATGCTATTTGAGTAGGGAGTCTGGCAAATAAATTAAACAGAAACGCTGGTGTTTATTATTAGCTGAACACATTATGCCAAAAAAACACAAAATACTCCAATATCAAAAGTGGGAAAACCCACCAATATTCACCTGTTCATTAAACTCACACACTCTTCTCTCCCCCCCTTTACTGTATGCATAGCACAGAGTCTTTATTGGCTACTTCGCCACTCTGAATCAAGTGACAAATACATATCAACAAGAAGACCAAAGAATGAAAATAAGGTCAACGTAAAGTTGTCAAAGAATAAGTTGCAACTTTAACCATCTATCATCAAATACAGGTGTTACTCAATACAAAAGAGGTGAAAAGCAAAATTGTATTGATTTTTTAAAAAATTATTAAACGCCATTTTCCCATTTAAAAAAAGAAGAATATTAATCTGAAGTTTTGTTTTTGTCTGTTTTCTCTCACAAGCTAGCTAATGTGTAGATGTTTTCCATGATTACTCATTTATAACATATTGAATTGCTTGAGTTTTTGGGGTGAGGGGTGGGAAGGGAGGGTGGAAGAGAAGTTGGAACACAAACTTTTAAAAAATAGATGTCAAAATTTGTTTTTACATGTAATTTGGAAAATAAAATTCTAAACAGAAAAAAAATTAAGAAAATTAAAAACGAGGAATATAAGGGAATGTAATTCTTCATCAAGTATTTTGCAACTGGCAAAGGAAACTGAATACTTCCAACAAAGACAGCTTAGCTCTTCTCCTAGAAGCTCTGCCTTGGATAAATTTGATCATTCCCTTAGAATTACTAAAACAAGGAAAAATAGGTTCTATTTTACCTGAAGATGAGAACTTTCTTAAGTCCAAAGTAACTTTCTAACCTGACTCTTATGGATCTCTCAATTCCTGAAGATCAAAACCCCTCAGCACAGGTTTCTGAATCTTGGAGGGGAGGGAATTATTTATTGCCTATTGTGAGCATGGCACTGTTCTAGACACTAGGGCAAATCAAACCAAGACTATATCAAGAGCCCAGGAAAGTGGGGTTGCTCTAAAATAGTCTTGAACTGTGCGTCATATAATTATTATAACAGGTTTATACTATGAATCCATTAATAAATAAAATACCTTCTGTAGATTAATATATGCTTTGCACAGAAAAAGGTTACTATTTTCAAATCTATATAGATACTACTGTGATTAATAAGTCACAAATCCATTTAGAAATATTACTGAATTTAGGTTGTGTCATTATATATTTTCTCAATCAACAAATACTAATAAAATGACTACTGTCATGAAAAAGCCCACAATGATATCCCTTATTTCTGAAGCCTGGGCAGTTAAATAGTTGAAAGAAACTGGATTCAGGAGTCCTGGTTCTATCACTTAATTATGGACAAATGACTTAACTTCTCAGGACTTCAGTTTCTTTATCTGTGGAAAAAAAAGAGGGGGTTGAGCTAGACAGCTTTTAAAATTCAGTCCAGATCCATTCTCTGATCCTATTTATTACCTGTACCAGATAATTTTGTATATGATTACAGTCTTGTTTTGTCTCTAATGTGTTAAACGAAATCTATTTTCTTCAATCAAAATGTAGGTTCCCAAAAGACAGATACTTTCTATACTTTCTTTATGTCTTTCATAGTGCCAAAAGAAGTGATATCTTGTATTTAAAATGCCTTTGTACATGTTGTATCTCCTCAGTATAATGTTAAGTTCCTTAAGGGCAAAAACTGTTTCATTTTTGTCTCAGTATGTGATATATAAGAAGTGCTAAAAAATACAGTAGCTGAACTGAATCAAGTTGTCTAATAGTAAGCACTCAATATATACTTGCTGTCTGAAAGAGAAGTTTCCATGTGAATTACAGAAGATTCCATCTTAGAAGAGTTTCCATGATTGCCCAATGACTTTCACCTAAATGACAAAGTATGAAATGCTAACAATTCTTACCTTTGTTAACAGCTCCCTGTTTATTTTGAAGTTTACTGTCCCCGGTCCAGTGCTGATTTCACTTACTACTGTATCACATTTAAGCTGGAGATATAAATAAAGTCAGATATTATATGAAAAAGACACATACAGTATTAAGATTAAAACAATTGTTTGGTTTGCAAGATCATCCAGTGAATTTTCTTTTTTAGTCAATGTGTCGTCTCTATTCTCCTATTTATTATTCTTTAGCCAGATAAACTCTCTCCAGATTCTTTTCCTTTGTTTATCCCTTTCATCACTTTCTGTCTACTCATATCTTGGAATACTGTCCCACTGAAGGACTCCATTCTTCTCCTTTGAAATTCTAAATACTTCTTGGTATCAAGATGGTGACTTGCCATCACAACACTCTATTCATTCTGAGATAGAAATTTTACATATTTTATGGTTACCTGAGCATCACAAGGTATGTAGTTTTATATTAAAAGCACTTACATTTATGTACAAAATGTAAATAATTTAACTGGTTTAGACAGTTATCTTGTTTCGGGTGTCAGTTCTCAGAGACCCCTAAGAATAAGTTCCTTGAACTGTGCATCTTTTTAACTTATAAAATATATACAAATAAACAGGCTTGGTGTTATGTAGCTTGGAGAATTAAGGAAATGGCAAATGTCATTGTGAAACCACTAGTCATTATTTTTGAGAAATAATGTGCCTACAAGATTTAAGATATTGCATGCATATGAATGCACATAATGTAAAACATTTAGCTGATGTGTGGACAATTATCTGTATGCTTTCCTATATATCCCTCCATAATGATGTCTAAAACTATCAGTTCCTTGAATTATGCGTGCATTCAGATAGCAGGGCTAGATGATTATTATAGCTTGGGGAAATTAGGAAACCAATTGATATCACTTCAGAGCCATTATTTCTGAGAAATCATGGGTGTAAAGAATCAAAAAAGAACAAATGTTACATGAAATGGTAAGCAAAGAAGGTAACTCAATCCTAGGCTGTATTAATATTTTAGTATTCAAAACAGGGGATGTAATAGTCTCAACTGTACCACCAGGCCCCATGAGAAAGAACTGGCCAATGGAAATCTCAACATGGGGCAAGAGGTATCAATGACTATGATATAAAGACAAAAAGCATGACTAGAATGTTCTGGGTTTTTAAATTTGTTTTATAAATAAAGACCAGGAAATGATTAGCCTAGAGATAAAAAAAAGACTCCAAACATTAATGTCTTGAAATAACTGAAGGAAAATCCCAAGAAAAAGGACTAGATTTCTTCTGCTTGTCACCAGACAGCAAAACTAGGAACAATGGGTAGTAGTTGCAGAGAGATTTTATTTCATTTCACCTTAACAAACATTCATTACTTACTGAGTAAGGCATTGTGCTTGTTGAAAACAAAATAATTATTTCTCCGCAAGGAACTTAAATTGTAATTAGACTTTAAGAATTTTTAAAAAGCTTTGTTTTTATTTTGGCTGACTACATGTAGGAGGCCTGAGGTCTTCCAGGAGAGAAAGGGTGGTGATCACTTGCTAGGGACTGTAAAAGGGGGATTCACACTTCAACTACAGGTTAACCCAGATAGGACTCCAAGTTCCTTTCCAACTCTCAGAGCCTAATTTCTTTTGCTATGGACGCCTTTCCTAAAGAGAGTTTGGATTATTGTAAAAACCCAAACCTGTTAGTTATTTATAGAACTTGTTTTATCATCTTAGTTAACCTTCATTAGCTAAATCATCTTAATTTTCTATCATATACCATCTCCTACCCCAGTTTTCCCCACGCTTCACTCATAATTAACTTAATAGATTTGATCTAACTTCACATTCTGATACCACTACACAGACAACTTACATTTGATCATTCATTACCCCCATAATTTTTTCAGCTACTAAACAAACTGTAGCTATTTAATAAAAGGAACTTATTTAATCATATAAACTCTTTCCAACTATTTTCTATTTACATCTAATCACTTTCTTCTCATTTTATGTTCATCTTCATTGAAAACTACTTTAAAATTGTCATCCACTGCTAATTCATCTAACTCATTCTGCATTTTAAATACATTCTCCCAAGTATTCAGAAGTATGCCCAGATTCAAATAACCTATAAATTTAACTAATACTTGAGTCACCCTTCAAGTATTTAACCAGAAAATTAAAAGATGCTGGATCAAGAGCAAATATTTTATATTATTTGAAAAATAGTCATAGTTTTATAGCGGTTTTAAAATGAAATCAATTTATGCTGGTCAGATTTATTTGGGCAATGATCACTATAAATGCATGATTA
This sequence comes from Dromiciops gliroides, assembly GCF_019393635.1. NCBI lineage: Eukaryota > Metazoa > Chordata > Mammalia > Microbiotheria > Microbiotheriidae > Dromiciops > Dromiciops gliroides. Next base: position 311,540,781 of record NC_057864.1, read on the forward strand.
ATATGAAATAGTCTGTTCCAGAAATAAATTCAATAGCTAATCAAAGAAAGAAAATTAGGTATTAAAGTACCTTCTCTGCTAGTCTTTGGGCTTGAGCTTGAATATCTGGTTTTGAGCGACCACTGCTGCTCTCTAGCACAGAATGTACAGAAAGTTGGAAATCAGCTACTTCTCTAAAAAACATAGAAAGAGAATGAAACTGTTTTTTCTTATAAAAAGTCATAGGAATTCTAAATAAGGACTATGGGTATTTTCCATTTCCAACTTCTATTTACAAGTCTAAAAAGTTTTTACATTAAGCAAAATAAATAAATGAATAATGCTATCCTGTATCTGTATTGCACTTTTTTGCTTTTCTCCCCGCTAAAGTAATCCACGTCTATTATGTGGAATACTGCAGTATTCCAGAGAGTTAGGCAGGGCAAATATTATTACTCTTATTTTGCAGAGAAGAAAACAGATTTCAAAAGGTGCAGGAACCAACAGGGAAAAGTCTATTGTGTATCTGATTCTTACAAAGGGAAGAATTGATTGCTAGGGTAGAAATGATGGGAATGTTGAGGGAGAGGGGCCTGGATGTTTCAAAGTACTACATGGGTATTGCTTCTTGTCCTCTAGACGAATGAGAGTGACTGATAGCTCACATGGCATAGTGGTACCTTCAGAACATAAAAGAAAAAAGGATTCCAGCACACTGAGTAGATCACCTGTGAGGTAAGTATAGAAAAGTTGGACAAGCCCGAAGAGAAAAGGCATGAAACGGCTTTATTACAAGTCAGTGATGGGAGTGTCCATACTAATGAAATCAACAGAACCCTTTAGAGATTCAAGTATATGTTTCATATATATACTGGAATAGGTATATTTCAGCCACCAACTACAGTATGGCTTGAGAACAGGCTTAGATGTATTTCTACACAGTGCTGACAGATGTGCTAAGAAAGGTGCCAAATTACATTATTTCTAAGGTCCTGTTGAGCTCTGAGATCCTGATACCAAACTTCCCCAGAAAGAAGTAGGCTGGGAGTGAAGGTGAAGAGATACAAGAGATAAAATATTCTAGACAGCACCAGTGCTTCAGAATTGGGTTATAGGAAGCCCTGGACAAGCTCTAGTTATCTTATTTGTTGATGAGAATCGCAAACTCTAACCTTATATATTTTACTTTGTTTTAAATGCTAGTAAAAAACACAATTTCACTTCTCCAAAGGAATGGTAGAATAGACAACGTAGGAGAATTATTAGAACTTGCCATAATAGCCAGTATACATGAGGATTAAATAATTTAATAGTTAGAAAGGCCTTCAGGGTCTATCAAGAATTCCCACTCTCATATGCCCAATCTCTATTTAAAGATATCAAAATAAGAGTCCTTAGGCAAACCATTCTCACTTTTGGAAAGGATTAATTGTTCAAAGAGGGATTATAATTTTTTTCTTAACATATCAATAAGAAAATGTTTTAATATATGACATTTTACTTCCATAGTTAGCTCCCTTAATTATGCTGTATATTGTAGCAGAAAATGTTTATGAACATGTTATATCAATGAGGATAGAAGCATTTCAGTTTATTATAAAAAAATAAAATACTTTACTCTTTTTTGGAGATTGGAACGGCAGATATTGATTTGATCAAGTTTTCCGGTGGAAGATCCAAAACTCTGGAAAGCTGAAATCAAAATAAAGTAAAAACCAGTCCAAAATGATTGTTAAAATATTCTTATTTCAGTCCTATTTAGTCACACACTACATGTGCATAACTACAATTTTAATTGCCTGACTAAAAACAAATTTATTCAACAATAATATCCAATATTAAATATTTCATAGCAACTAAGTTTTATGATCAATAAGTCCAATGCCAAAAATTGTTTTAATGTTCAAGGGTATGACAACAAATGCTAGCAACAATTTGGAAAAATGGTTTTTAAAAAGAAAAGCAAAACAGCCTCAAAATAAAACTTATACCTCCAGATGGTAAACATGCCTAATTGCCACCATATTGCACCCAGGTATTTTTAATAAAAGCCATCTGATTACATGATGAAATTAACAAATCTTGGCTTCTGAAATCACTTTAAAAGGTTCTGAATTTTTAAAAAATGGTTTTAATTTACTTTGAACATGAAACCAAACACTATTCTTACCTGCCAAGATAGTCTACCTGTTAATACGTAATGCTGAAATCCACTATGAAAAATTGGCTATATAAAATAGCCTCACCCAAGTCAACTATAAATTATTTCACCTGGTGAATAATATTAGAACACTACTAACAATTAGGTGATTAAGATTTCAAATTAACAAAAATAATTCTGATGGAAAAACGATTTAAACTGCTTAAAAAGCCATTTTAATTTCAAATTATTTTAATGCTTATGATAATAACTTTTAAGTAAATGACAAAGTCAGTTCAAGTAGAAAAGCATTAAATTAAGCTACCAAAGGGCTTATGGCTAAGATAAAAAGTTTCCATCAAAAGCTATTTGAAATTCAGTTTGGAATTTTTGTCCTTAATATGTATTATCAGAGGCTCATAGATTAAGCCAAGAACAGACCTCGAAAACCATTTAGTCTAACAGAGCCCTATAAATTACTTGCCCAAGATCACATAACAAATTTACCTGTGTGCACATGGGCACACACAGACCCCAGAGGTACTATTTTATAGAAGGTCCTTACCCTGAGCAGGTCAATTTTTCAGTTCAATTCAACAAAAATTGGCAGGGCAGCTAGGTGGCACAGTGGATAAAGCACCAGTCCTGGATTCAGGAGGACCTGAGTTCAAATCTGGCCTCAGACACTTGACACTTATTAGCTGTGTGACCCTGGGCAAGTCACTTAACCCTCATTGCCCCGCAAAAAAAAAAATCAACAAAAATTTATTAAGCATTATATATTGGGTTATGGAGTTACAACATGGAAAGATAATAGGCCTAGAACTCAAAGATCTTATCACTTAACAGAACTAAACAGTCATATAGCCAAGTATGAACATATTTTTCAGCTGGTCAAACACCTTCAAAAGCTCACCATGATCTTCTCCTGAAAAAAATACAAAATCCTTAGTCTGTTATTAAGGGCTCTAAAATATGGCTTCAACCTAACTTTTCAGCTTTACCTCACGCTACTTAACTACTCATTCCATGTTCCAGCTAAACAGGACTACTTGCCATTTTTTACTTTTTGTTTCTGTGCCTCTGTTCACATTTCCCTGAACTTGGAAAGCTTGAACCATCTACATTTCTACCAATTAAAATCCTACCTATCCTTAAAGGATCAGTTCAAATGTCACTTCTTCCATATGCCCTCCCCTGGTCTTGTATTCTTAAAAAAAAATTCTTGCACTTTACCTTGTATTATAGTTATTTGTATGGGAGGTGATGCTAGATGCTAGAATAGCCAGCTCTTAAACCTCTACTACACATGTATGTTTATCCCCTTTTCAACTATAAATTCCTTAAGGGCAAGGACAGGAATACAATCTGCTTCTAGTTCCCTACTCTTCCTTCACTCCCCTTTTCCAGACCCCAATCATAAGTTCTTTCCCTTCCTTTCATTTAAAATTCTTTGATTCCCCCCCTTTCTGAAAGTGGCCTTTGACTAATCAGTATCTCTTATTTCTCTCTAACCCCTTCTTTCCAGTTCCCCTACTGAGTTGAATTATTTGCCCACCAAACATGGCATGTATAGATGAGTAGGTATGTGTTCTATCCTCCTTTGTACAGTTCAGATGAAAGTGATGTGATGCTCTCTTGCTATCCCTTCCTCTGTTTATATGGTCTTCTACTTGCCCACCCTGATTATGTGATAGTAAATTCCTCTACTCTTTTTTCCTTTTCTTTCCTAGTGTATTCCTTTTTAAAATATCATCAAAACATTAATAAAACCACCCCCAAACTCCTAATAACATTATAGTTCTGAGAACATAAATCTCCCTCATCAAAAGAAATACTTTATTCTTTATTTAGTTCTTTTCGATTGCTCACTTGTATTTACCTTACTATATTTCTCTCAACTCCAGTGTTTGTATTTCAAAATGTCTACTTCTCTAAGGTCTTTTCATTAAAAATGCTTGGAGGGGCAGCTAGGTGTTGCAGTGGATTGAACGCCGGTCCTGGATTCAGAAGAACCTGAGTTCAAATCCGGCCTCAAACACTTGACACTAGCTGGGTGACCCTAGGCAAGTCACTTAACCCCAATTGCCTGACCAAAAAACCAAACAAACAAAAATGCTTGGAAGACTTATTTCATTGTCGTTGTTGTTCAGTTGTTTCAGCCATGTCTGACTCTTCATGACACCTGGAATGATTTGCCATTTCCTTCTCTGGATCATTTTACGGATGAGGAAACTGAGGCAAACAAGGTCACACAGCTAGTGTATGAGGCCAGATTTAAACCCAGGAAGATGAGCCTTCCTGACTCCAGGCCCAACATTCTATCCACTATGTCATCTAGCTGCCCATGGATAACATGCAGTTTTCCTGCCTTTTGAAATCTGGCAGTCCAAGCTCTCCACTCCTCAAAAGGAGTAGCTGCCAAATCTCGTGTGATTCTAATTGTGAATTCTCAGTTCCTGAACTAACTCTTTTGGGCTGCTTGAAGTATTTTTTCTTTGACCTGAAAACTCTTGATAGAAGTTTTTATTTGGAGGTTCCTTTCAGAAGGTGACCAGTAGATTCTATTTTTTTTTTCTACTTTGTACTCTGGTTCTAATAAATTTGTGAAGTTTTCATTCATGATTTATAAAAATGACACTCAGGCTCTTTTTTGGGGGGGGGTATTAGCTTTCAGGTAGCCCAATGATTCTAAAAAATCTCTCTTCTTGTGCTGTTTTCTAAATCAGTTGTTTTTGAAATGAGACACCTTACATTTTCTTATTTTTTCAGTCTCTAATTATATTTTAATATTTCTTATTGTCTAATAGAATCTTTAAATTTCCTTTGGCCCATTCTAATTTTTAGGGAATCTGTTTACGGTTCTGAACCTTTTCTACTAAGCTATTAATTCTCCTTCCATAAGCTTCAGAGCTCATTTCATTTAAAAATACCATTTTAAATTTAAAATAAACTAATTTCATTTCTTACAGGAATTCTTATTGATCTTGTAGCCAGACAGTGTTTTTCTAGGAAGCATATACTGAAATATTTAAAAAGTTATTCTCTTTTACTGGGTTCTTGTCCTAAGTGTCTCCTCTCCATAATAGCTGTTTAGGATTGATGTCTATGGGGCGGCTACATGGCGCAGTGGATAAAGCATCGGCCCTGGATTCAGGAGTACTTGAGTTCAAATCTGGCCTCAGACACTTGACACTTACTAGCTGTGTGACCCTGGGCAAGTCACTTAACCCCCACTGCCTGGCAAAAACAAACAAACAAAAAAAGATTGATGTCTATTTTGTTTACTCATTCTTCCAGCCTTACTCCTTGAACTGGGACATTGTGTTATGGTCAAGCTGCAGGCACTTCTGAAGGAAATGCTGGGGCATAGTATGGTCCTGATTTTTATTATCTGGGGTTCTACTCCTGCAGTCTCGATGTTTTGAATGTTATATTCCTTAGGCACCTAATGGGTCGCTTAGGCTAGGAAGCTGCAAACTTTTGGCAACTCCTAAGAGGTCTGACCAACGGCTACCCTCCTCATCTTAGCTTTGCAAGCTTCTAATCCCTATTTAGATCTGAGCTACAAAGTTGTAGTCTTGCCCCTGACTGGAATTCCAGTTAACAGTTGCTGGTCCCTGTCTACCAGATGAGACATTCTGTGAGTTCACAGCAATAGAGCTATGGTCACACTCCTCATGCATAGATTCTGCTTTGTTAGCTTTTCACTACCCAGTATGGTGCTCTTCTTCCTCAGTTTTTGTTGGAGAAGATGCAGAACTGGATTGTACTGCTTTCTCCTACCACAGCATCTTTAAAGACCATGTTTTCTGTACATGTCTCATTGCCTAGCATAGGGTCCTATAAGTAGGCGATCAATATTTGCTCAAATAAAGAAGGCCATGAGGCTATGAAAGGGATATGTAGTTTGAAAAGGTTAATAACCACTGCATTAGATAAATATTTCAAAGCTCCTTATCAAACAGCTCCACTTTATCAACCTAACCTTCTCTAATATTATATTTCATTTTATCCTTTCTGATCCAGTGATTTCAGTCTCCTTATTAAACCCCAAATATCCAGGCTTATTCCTCCCTCACAGTCTTTCTTCATGTTTTTCTCACTGCTTTGAACATTCTCCCTTATCTTCCTCCCCACCCCCAATCCTGTTATTTTCTTTGTCCATTGAAATCCAATATACCATCTGTGGAAGTCAGCTTAAGTTCTACCACATTGAATTTAGCATTAAATAGCAGAATTTCAAGAAGAACCACGTCTCAAAAAGAATACAATGCATACATTTTTGTGTTCTTTTCTATTTGCATCTCTTAAATGCTTAGTACAGTGCTTAGCAAATAAGTGTTTAATAAATGCTTTTAAAAATTCATTCACTTATCAAGCATCGAGCATGTAGGTGCCCGCTGTGCCAGGTACAATGCTAAGCACTGGGCCCAAGTACAAAGTACAGAGCATGAAACAGTCCCTACAGAAGGTGGCTTACCCTCTAACAGGAAAGTCAACAGGTACATATATTAAGGATATACAACATAAATACAAAATTAATAAATACAGATAGAGTATTTAAATACAAGGTAGTTTGGGACCCAGCAGTTGGGGGGAAACCAGGAAAGGCATCACGTAGATGATACTTTAGCCACATCTCAAAAGGAAGAGAAAGACTTCACAAAGAAGCAAGAAAGAGTGCATTCGATGCATGCAGCTCATTCAAGTCCTAAGGCATTATTAAAGCAGATACAGTGTTCCTCTTTGAAGAGCAGTGAGGTCAACTTAGCTGGACAGCAGTGTAGTAAAGGGAATAATGTCCAGTGGGGCTGGAAAGAGATTACAGCCTGGGGCAGCTAGGTGGCACAGTGGATAAAGCACCAGCCCTGGATTCAGGAGGACCTGAGTTCAAATCTGACCTCAGACACTTGCCACTTACTAGCTGCATGACCCTGGGCAAGTCACTTAACCCTCACTGCCCCACAAAAAAAAAAAAGAGAGAGAGAGAGAGAGAGAGAGAGAGATTACAGCCAGCTTGTAAAGGGCTTTAAAAGCTAAACGCTGGGGGGAAGCTAGGTGGCACAGTGGATAAAGCACTGGCCTTGAATTCGGTAGGACCTGAGTTCAAATCCAGCCTGACACTTGACACTTAAACCAGCTGTATGACCCTGGGCAAGTCACTTAACCCTCACTGTCCTGAGAAAGAAAGAAAGAAGGAAGGAAGGAAGGAAGGAAGGAAGGAAGGAAGGAAGGAAGGAAGGAAGGAAGGAAGGAAGGAAGGAAGATAAATGCTGGAATTTATATTTCATCTCAAAAACAAGAGAATCACTAGAGTTATGGAGCAAGTAATATGGTGGCTTGGTCAGATCTAAGCTTAAGAAAAATTATTTTGCAAGCACTCTAAAGGATGGATCAGAGTGGTGAGAAATTTGGAGCAAGGATCAAATTGGGAGGCTGTTGGAATAATCCAGGCAAAAAAAGATAATGGCCTGAACTAAAGTGGTAGCTGTGTGAACAGTGAGCAAAGGTCACATGTGAAAGATATTACAGAAGTATCAGTGGCAAGATTTGGCAACTGATTGGATATATGAGGTAAGAGAAAAAGAGGAGTCAAGGATAATGTCAAGGTTACAAACCTTAGTGATGGGAAGGATGGTGGTGCTTTCAACAAAAATAGGGAAGTCTAAAAGAGGGGAAGGAAGACTGGGGGAAAGATGAACTCAGTTTTGGTCATGTGTTTGAGGCATCTCAGGGATATCCAGCTTGAATGTATCATAGAGTAGATATTATGAACAGATAGTAAAGCTCAGGAGAGAAACTGATCTCATTTTATCATAACTTTGAAAGGCGGGTGCTACTGTCCCTATTTTACAAATGAGGAAATTTTTCATGTGTATGACATCTTTTGTGAATCTCAATCATCTTTATAGAAATGATCTATGGGAGCTGATGAAGTTACCAAAAAAGTAGAAAAGTAGAAGGCCTAGAACAGAACCTTGAGAAACACACACACAGTTAGAAGGCATGATATGGCTAAGGAGATTTAAAAAAAAGAGACAAAAGAAATGGACAAGTAGTTCAACTAGTAGAGAGAAGTTTCACAAAAACCAAGAGGAGAATATATTCAAGTGTGGTAAATACTAATAAATGTAGCAGAAAGGTTGATTAGAATGAAGACTGAGAAAAGATCACATAATGTGGTAATTAAGAAATTGTTGCTAACTTTGAAGAGAGCAGTTTCAGTTGAGTGATGAGGTTTGAAGCCAGATTGCAAAGGAATTAATTGTGAGAGGAATTGGAGGCAGTATGTATAGACAGCTTTTTCAAAGAGTATGGCAAAGAACAGGAGGAGAGCTATAGTTCGTTGACTTGAGACAATGGTAGTGTTTAGTAAAGGTTTTTTTAAAGAGACTAGGGGGCAGCTAGGTGGCACACTGGATAAAGCAATGGCCCTGCATTCAGGAGGACCTGAGTTCAAATCCAGCCTCAGACACTTGACACTTACTAGCTGTGTGACCCTGGGCAAGTCACTTAACCCTCAGTGCCCCCCCAAAAAAAGATGAAATCTAGGAGACTAGCATGTTTTAAGACAAAAGAAAGAATCCAGTAGATAGGTAAAAGTTGAAGATGAGAAAGAGAGAGAGAAGAGAGACAAAGGATGATTGAGTACATCATCTGCTGGAGAAATGGAAAGGAATGGGCTCAAATTCTTAGAATTGGACCTTGACGGAAAAAAGCCATCTTTTTGTTGGATACTGGGTCAAAGGAGAGAGTGGGAGATATCAGTCAATTTCGAGATGAATTGCCTCAATATTTTCAGTATAGAGGCAAGATCCTAGGCTAAGAGAGAGTAGGCAGGGGAAGGGAGGTGAAGGAAACTTGAAGGGAAAAAAAAGTACCTTAAGATCTCTAAGATCAAAGTACAGAGGAATCAGGAATTTATTTTTCAGATATATTCAAAAGGTTTCTTTGGATAGTCCTCTTCCTCTCACTCCTTCCCATACAAATAAATGTTAAACGTAACAGAATTAAGAAAACCTGGCTATCAAATTACTTAGACTTATGTCAATATCAACATTTATATAGCCTTTTATTATTTCAACACTACTTAGGACCACAGGACTTAGAACTGGAAAGGTTTTCTGGTCATCTAGTCCAACCTGTGATCTTATAGGTAAGGAAACTGAGGCCCAGAGTGAAGGGCATTGCCCAAACAACCAACATGCAATTATTGGTAATTTATTTATTGCTAAGCACTCCACTGGGTATTAAGGATACAAAGACAAAAATGAAAGCCTCTGTGGACAAGGGAATTATATTCTAAAATGGGGGATGATATGTGTGTGTGTGTGTGTGTGTGTGTGTGTGTGAGATTCCCCCATTTCAGGATATAATTTATATTTTTTTATAATGTGTGTACATGTTTGTGTGTGTGTGTGTGTATACCACACACACACATATATAATATATACACAGATACAAACAGTAACTTTGGGGAGGAGGCACTAGCACCTGGAAGGGTATATATCAGGAACAGCCTCGAGTAGAAAGGGGAGAGCTTTTAAGGAAACTAGGGATTTTAAGAAGTGTGGGTGAGGAGGATATGCATTCCAAATTTCGGAGATGGACAAATGTAGAAAGGATCAGAGATGAGCGATCACATGGTAGTAAAAGGCAGAAGCAGGGCTCAAACAGCTGATTCCCCGACTCCATATCCAGCACTCCTTTCATTACAACAAATTTGGTATTTACCACATAGATTATTCTTCATCCCACCCCCTCTCCCCATTTTAAAAACTGGTTGAGGAAATTGGTTCGAATTGGAAAATGACCGGCCCAGCACCACAAAGCAGCTCCACAAGTTGTTTTCTCCCATTCTCCCATTACTATATAAACTCCTTAAGGGCATGATCTCTGATTCCTTTTTGTCTTAGTGTTCCTAGTGCTTAACAGTGTCAGACACCAAATTAACCCTTAAACACTTAAGGACTGATTGTTCAGTCTCAGGGCTTGGGTGAGAAGCCCCGTTTCCAATCACCCAACCTAGAGACTGATGCAGTCTGAATTTGAGAAAGGAGAGCTGGTTGGGAACCCTGGTTTCACTGATGGCCAGATAGCTGGGTGACCGAGGGCCCGAGTCTCCTAACCCATGAAGTGGGCTTACAACACGAGCACTCCTACTTTCACAGGGCTGTTGGAAGAAAGCAAATAAAAGTGCTAAAGAAATGTGAGCCGTAATGACTGCTGCCACTACATTACGGGGCGGCCACGGCGGAGGACCACGGAGAGGAGCAAGCTTGGCAAAGAGGAATGACAAATTGCAAACCCAGTCCCTGTCCCCGTGACCCCTGGCCCCCGACACCGACTTCTCCGTGTCTCCAGGAGGAGGACGGGGCCCGGGACTGGGGAAGAGGCCTGGACGCCCCGAGAGGGGCGCACTGCCGCCGGTGGTCTCCCAACCCCGTGGAGCGAGGCGCAGGCGTAGTCCAAGGGGAATCTGTCCCTGCTGAGCTTCCCTCCCCCACTCTCGGGCTGCTCAGGTACCTGAGAGGCGATGGACCTGCGGAAGGCGCAGGCCATGGCTCCACAGCTCCGGGGACCGCAACCCCAGAACGTGAGAGTGGTCCTCACGCGCCAGACCTCAGCCCTTAAACCCCCCACACTCCGCTACCCAGTCCAGCGCTCGTCCCGCCCCGCTCCTTTCCAGCTGCCCCGCCCCCAAAACCCGTGAACCGCCATTCCGGAAGCGGACTGAGAACCAATAGCTGATCAGGAACTCTCTTCCTCTCCCTCTGACCTTTCGCCCCGCCCTATCCGTCTGCCGCTGGGGAGCTAGGGAAATCTCCAATTCCGCTTGAATCAAGCGGGAGCTGAGCATCATGGCTACCTCTTCTGTGTCCAAGGTGAGTGGGCGGAGGGGGCGCGTCTCTGGGCACGCAATGGACGTATCGCTAGCTCATCCCCCCCCCCCCCCCACTTATCAGCTACGCCCTCTTCCTCCTCCTCCTTCTCCCATGGCTGGGTGCTCTTTCTACCCCTGTCCCTGGCCTGCGTCGGGCATCTGTCCAGGCTCGTCACCCTACGGGAGTAGCTATGGGAAGGGGCAGCCAGCTGGCCAGGCAGTCAGGAAGACATGAGTTCAAATTTGGCCTCAGACGTTTATTACCTGTGTGACCCGTTTCCTCGCCTGTAAAATCGTGATATGTGCAGGATTGATGTGAGGATCAAATGATATGTTTGTAAAGCGCTTGGTACAGAGCCTGGCACATAATAGGCGTAGATAGGCGCTTATGCTCTCTCCTACCGCCAACCCCCCCCCCCCCCAAGAAGCAGTGCTAGTCGTAGTTATACCTGTCTTCCAATGTTGACTAGAAGTAGCACCTGCCGAGAACCTGACATTCAAGGTCTTACATGCCCCAACTTCCCAGCCTTAACCCGAACTAGAGATTTAAAACTAAGCAAATGGAATTATCTAGTCCAGCCCCACACTTTAGAAGGTGAGTAAACTGAGACTGAGGGAGGTTAAGCAACTTTCCTGAATTGAACCCAGAGCTTTCCAGGTTCCATGGTACAGCAGAGCTAAATTCACACCTGGTTCTTGCCCTTCTAATTCGGTGCTGTCTCCTCCAGAAATCCTTTCTATGCCTTTCCATTAGACTGTGAGCTCCTTGAGATAGGCACTGTCTTTTGCCTTTCTTTGTATCCGAGCTGCTTATAACAGTGCCCAGCACATAGAAGACACCAAATAAATGTTTGTTGGCTTAAGTCCTCTTCTTAGAGGACTTTCATTTGACCTCTTCTTTATCCTCATCTCACAGCTCAATTGGCAATTTGAATGATAGGCATGTATTTTTTGTGCCAGTTATAATACAGATAGCCACAAACACATCATCATCGGTATCTGAGTGGCATGTGCAGGGGAGGAGAAGGAAACAGTGTGCCTGCTAGAGTCATGGAGATGGAAGTAGAAAGGGAGGGAGTCTTTATGAATATGAGAGAAGAGGAAATTTTAGCTTTGTTGTGTGCAACATGTTTGTTTCCCAGGAACAGCAGAAAAAGCACTGGCTCTGGTAACAAAGTCAAGGTTCAAATCCTTCCTCTAATGCTTGTTACATTTTTGACCTTAGGACAAGTAACTTGGGCCCAGGCTTCCTTCTCTGTAAAGTGAGGGAATTAGACTAGATAGCCTCTGAGGGCCCTTCCAGCTCCAGATTTGTGATCCTTTGAAATAAAAGCACTTTGATGAGTCCAGGTTTTAACTTCTCTAATTCCAGACCCCAGTAGTTACCATAGAAGGTGTCTTAGGAAAAAATTAAAAAGTACACGTTAGTCGTTTAACAAATATCTGTTGAAAATGCAGGTTTGGTGTGATAGTTGGGGATGGTGGGCATGCCACACATAGGAAGAAACAGGATCCAAGAAAACGCATTAGATGGCGATGCCATTCTCCCTTCCCTGTCTGCACTTGTCTCATTCCCCAATTCCCTGGTCTGCCTTGTGGAAGTCTTCTCCTGGGATGTAGTTTCAGCTCTTTTCCTTTTGGTCAATAGTGTTTGTCAACAGGAAATCACACCTTAATGAAAGAAGAATAAACATGCATGTGGAAATCAAGTCAGGGCAAAGAATTCAGTCCTTAACAGAAGTTTTCATTTTTATAATAGCAGGACAAAGGGAGGAGGGGATACCTGGAAGTGGTGTAACATGGAAGGGGGAACAGATGCAACAAAGGTGTGGAACATCAAAAGCCACTTCCCACTGGGAGGAGCAGGGGGACAGCAAAAGCCACCTTCTTTTCCCTTGAGAACTTCTAAACTATGAGGATTGGAGGGTCCCCTTATCTGCAGAAGACCCCAATTGCACAAGCATTATCCAGTCTGTCACAGACTAGCTGGCGCCTGTCTTGCCTCCCAAGGACACACAGAGGGTCCAGCTTAGGGTACGACAGCAAATTATGTCAGCTCAGGGGGAGCTTTGTCCTTGGCACATTCAGGGCCTCCTGTGTACTCTGGTTCCCCTGTTTCTGGAAAATTCTGTGTTCTATATCTATCAGTCTACAGCATTGCGTGTTTAACATTATACTGTGTGTGACAAATAGAAGGAAATAGTAGAATAGCTGGACCTTGCTTTTAAAATTATTTTATTTTAAATGTAACTTTTATTTTAACTTTTGTCAGTTAACAAACATTATATTTTCTCTTCTCTTCTTTTTCTCCCAAATTGGGGAACAGGGGGATTTTCTTTTTAAACACATATGTATAGTCAAGCAAAATACATTCTTATACTGATTATATCAAAAAATGTACATCTCATGCTAAACCCTTAGTCCCTCATCTCTGGCAGAAGTTGGATACTATGCTTCATCATCATACTTCTGGAATTGTTTTTGTTGATCAAATTGATAAGAATTTAAGAATTTTAAAATCTTTACTTTAGCCAAAGCATAATAATACATTTCACTCCAACCCCTTATTTTACCTCTGACTGAATTAAGTTTAAAGTTTGGGATCCTGCTTTCTAATCTAGGGTTTCTTAAACTTTTTCCTCTCATGACGCCTTTTTCCCCGAGAAATTTTTATGTGACCACAGGTATATAGATATATAAAATAGGTATACATAACCATTTATTGTTGCCAAATTTTGTGTGACCCCCCCCCACATTCAGTTACATCACCCCATATGCAGTGGAGACCCACAGTTTAAGAAGCTTTGTTCATTGCTTTGTTTTATGGGTGAATTAATCCTATTAACATTCATAGTAATGACTGTTAACTATATTTCTCTCCATCCTACTCTGTTGTACTTTTTCTTCTCTTTTTTCCTGTACCTTCTTTATAAAAAAGAGGGTAGTAAGGGAGGAGTATGCTTAGCATCAATGCTCTAGGTTTTTTGCAACCTGATTCTACTTCCCTGCCCTACTTCTCTTTTCCTCAGCTAGAACCCACTCACAGTTTGTCATCTTTTCTTTTAAACCCTACTTTTTCAATCTATTCTCCTTTGTTGGAATTTGTTTTGCTTGGGACTAATACATCTCTTAATTTACCTTCTTATTCTGACTTTTCCTTTGACCCCCTTCCTTTCCTCTTTCTCTGTAAAGCGAAATATATTTCTGTACCCAATTCTGAGGCAGATAGGTGTGAAGTGTATATACCGGGCTTGGAATCAGGAAGACTTATCTTCATGAGTTCAAATCAGTCTCAGACACTTACTAGTGGTGTGACCCTGGGTAATTCATCTGTTTGCATCAGTTTCCTCATCCGTAAAATGAGCCAGAAAAGGAAATGGCAAAGCACTTCAGCATCCAAATGGGATCACAAAGAGTTGGACATGGGGGCAGCTAGGTGGCTCAGTGGATAAAGCACTGGCCCTGGATTCAGGAGGACCTGAGTTCAAATCAGGCCTCAGACACTTGACACTTACTAGCTGTGTGACCCTGGGCAAGTCACTTAACCCCCATGGCCTCGCAAAAACCCCCCAAAAAACAAAAAAAACCCCAAAGAGTTGGACATGACTGAAAAATGATACAACAAAACTAACTCTATGTATATGTTTATATATGTGTGTTTGTATGTTCAGATGAGAGATTCTAGTTGTCCCCTAACCACTTCCTCCTTGTTTGTTTAGTCATCTATTTGCCCACTCTGGTTATGCTTTCCTTTCTCTTCTTTTTCCCTAATGGTATATTCCTCTTCCTTTTTACTCCTCTTTTTGTCCTCTTTAACGTCATCAAAACAACAAACCTACTCTCAGGCTCTTTGTCTAATTAGAATTTCTCTGAGCATCTAAGATGATGATAGACTTCTGAAAGGATACATGAATTATCTCCCCATAATAAAATGCAAATAACTTAGCCTCTTCCTATATTAAAATGAAAATAATTTATCCTTGTTTATACTCTTAAAATCCTTGTTCATGTTTTCCTTTTTAATTTCAAAGTTTCTCTGTTACTATGGTCTTTTCATCAGGAATGCTTGGAAGTCCCCAATTTCATTAAAAGTCCATTTTTCCCCCCCTAAGTTTATACTCAGTTTTTCTGAGTAAAGTTATTCTTGACTGCAAACCTATATCCCTTGCCTTCTAGGATATTGTATTCCAAGCTCTCCTCTCCTTTAAAATGGTGGCTTCTAAATAATAGGTGATTCTGACAGTGGCTCCTCAGTACTTAATTTTTTTTTTTCCTGAGTGCTTGAAGTATTTTATCTTTGACCTGAAATTCAGGAATTGATGTTTCTGGGAGTTTTCATTTTGGGGTTTCTTTTAGAAGATGATTTGTAGAATTTTTGTATTTCTGCTTTGCCCTCTTGTTTTAAGAGATCAGGGCAGTTTTCTTTTAGTATTTCTTGAAATATGTCTAAGCTCTTTTTATTATCATACTGTTCATGGAGTCAAATGAATCTTAAATTAACTTTACTTTATCTGTTTTCCATGTCAATTATTTTTGCTATGAGATACTTATATTCCTATTTTTCAGGTTTTTTCATTTTGTTTTTAATATTTCTCATTGAATTATGGGGTCATTGGCTTTCATTTGGTTGATTTTAATTTTTAGGGAGTTTTTTCCCCCCATTGGTTAAGGTTTTATAGTCTTTATGCCAGGCTGCTTATTCTATTTCCAATTCTTTCTTCCACAATTTTACTTCTTTTCCATTTAAAAAATTTAATTCCTCATAACTTATTTCATTCATTTAAAACATTTTCTGAACTCCTTTTTTTAAACCTGTGTAATTTAAGATTCTAAATGTGGGTTCTAATCTGTTCCCCCAGTTTTGGGGAAAACTGACTAAAATCACTGATAAAACGAGTTTAGGTTTTTAAGGTTTTATTGAAAGATAGAAAGAGAAAGTTTGAGAACAGAATTCCAACAGCATGGCAATCCTATCTTTCCTCAATTTTCTTGTGAAGTCCTCTGCCATCACCACCACCATGAAGTCAGGAACCCAAAAAGAGACAGAGCTCTCTGCACAGGCCCTCCTTCCTCCTTCCTGTTCCCTCCCAGAAAATGGGAGGCTCCTCAAGTTGATTGGCTGTTAGCCTTGATAGACAGTACCCATGCGCAAATGTCACTTTCTGACGCCAAGGAAAAGCCGCATGGCCTTGCCCTCTGAGGCATTCTCCTCATGGTAGAGCTTTCCTATAGTAAGTCCCAGGAGGTGCTGTCATTCCAATCATTACAAACCCTTGATTCACCTCTTTTAGGAATTCCATTTGAATATAAACTCAAACTGTGTTTTTCTCTGAGACTTTTCTTGAGGATGCTTTGGAGTAATTATCTTCTAGGTTTGTGTCTTGAGTTTCACGTTACCATAATAGCTCTTTATGGTGGGATGCTTATTTTGTTTGCTTATTCTTCCACTCTTCTTCCTGACTTTGGACTTTATAGGCTCTGAACACTCCTTGGGGAATGTGTGTACTTGTCCCGCTCCTGCTTTCTTTGGGGTATTCAGTGTTGCGTTATTCCAGGATCTCAGAAGCAGCTCTGTTTGGGGACTTAAGCTTTCAATGCTCCCTGGATTACCAGGGCAAAATCTAATTCCTGCTCCAGCACCCCCAACCCACCCCACTATCCTGCCATGCTCTTTAAGTTTCTGACCTGGGTTTGGATATGAGCTGCAAACTTGTGGCCTTGCTCCTGATTGGAATTCTAATAGATTGCTTCAGAAATTAGCTGTTATCAGGCTACTGGACAGAAATGAAGGCTCCCTGGGGGCAGCTAGATGGAGCAGTGGTTAAAGCACCGGCCCTGGATTCAGGAGTACCTGAGTTCAAATCCGGCCTCAGACACTTGACACTTACTAGCTGTGTGACCCTGGGCAAGTCACTTAACCCCAATTGCCTCACTAAAAAAAAAAAAAAAAGAAATGAAGGCTCCCCTTTGGTTTAGGATTCTTCTTATTCTTCTGCTTTAGTCTTCAGCCTGGGCTAGAGTCTTGAAGTGAGATTTCCCTGCTTTCCTTTGCTGCTGGGGTTAAAAGCCACATTACTATTTGTTTATGAACTTGTTTCTTGCTTAGTATGCAGTCTAGGACCCAAGACTGTTCCTCACCCTGTAATGCCTTTCCTCAGTCTCTGTTTATAATAGGATATTGAGCAACAGAGCTGCTCATTGGCACCTTATCCTATACCCTGTACCAAGACTGTATGTGTCACTGGTACCAGTTCTTTCCTTGATGCACATTCTCAACTCTCTTTCTGTTCTTGGGCTGGAATGCTCTGTATGCAACTGACCAGATTCTATCCCTTGTTTCTCCCTTTGCTGACGTTGGCTGGAAAAATGACTCACTGTGGCCTTTTTCTTAGATTATCCAGTTAGTGCATGGTCTGGTGAGTTTTCTAAATCTTTGTAGAGCAGTCATGATGGAGAGCTCAACTGTATTTCTTTCTATTCACCATCTTGGCTTCCCCCTCACTTCAAAAGAGTTATTAGTCAGGTGATATTAACGAAGAATAGACACCTGGGGAAGTGAACTTGTAGTCCAATAGACTTGGAAGTCTGATCCTAATCACTGGACTGTTACCCTTTCTCTTCTGTTTCTTTCCATCAAAGACTATGTTCACTTTAAATCCACTTTTGCATTTGTATAGCACTTTTATTTTTCACATTTCTTTGACTCCATTATTGAATTTGATCCTCACAATAGAATTCTGGAATTTCGGAGGTGGATGGGACCATTACCACTTTCTTTTCCCCAAAATTTCCATTGCTTGTACCATTCATTCCCTCTGTAATATTTGGTCACTTTATCTCTGTCTGAAAACATTCAGTGATGAGAAGATCACTACTTACTGGGGCAGTCCATTCCACTTTGGGGAATTCTTGCAAGAACCCAAGGAACCCAGGACTAGATCAAGCAGGGTTCACAACTGTAACAATTGGAATGATGCCACCTGCTGGAGAGCTACTCTAGGAAAGTTCTGCCATGAGGAGAAGGAGTCTGAGGGCAAGCTGTGCGGCTTTCTTTGGCATCAGGAAGTGAAGTTTGCTCGTGGGTACTGTCAGTCAAGGCCACCAGCCAGTTAGCTTGGAGCTGTGTGTGCGCGTGTGGAAGGGATGTGGCCAGTTTCACAGGAGGCATTGGGTCCTTTTTGTTCCTGACCTTACAGTGGCAGGTCAGATGCTGGGGTCTCTTAGAAATAATTAGATTTTTACCTTTCCCTCTGATCCTAATGATCTTAATACTTAAACACTTAAATACTCTTACTAAAGCTTATAATTTTTTGGCGACCACTCATTAGATTTTTAGATAGTATAACTAGAATTTTAGCCCCTTACACAACTCATCTAAAAGTTCAGCAGGAGGTACAACCTGGCTCTTGCACAAAGCCACAGTTCAGCAACTAAATCTGGAAAAAATGAGTAAATGACCAATTTTAAAAATTATTCCAAATCTATGGATATGGAAAAAGGAGAATGTAACTCTGTGATTCAAAGAAAACAAAATTTCCACAAAGATGGCATAAATGCCTAGAAGACATGAAGTAAGGTATTAAAAATGAAATAAGTCTGGAGGAAAGAATTGGAAGGAAAATATATAGCTTAGAAAAGAAAATAGTAAACTTTACCCATGTGCAGCAAGGTGGTGCAGTGGATAGAACCCTGGAACAGGAGTCAGGAAGACCTGAATTCAAATCTGGCCATAGATACTTACTAGCTGTGTGAACCTGAGCAAGTCACTTAACCCTGTTTGCCTCAATATCCTCATCTGTTAAGTGACCTGGAGAAGGAAATGGCAAAGCATTCCAGTATCTTTGCCAAGAAAACCCCAAATAGTTTCAGACAAAGAGTCTTGTAATGATTGGAATGATGCCACCTACTGGAGACTTACTATAGGAAAGCTCCACCATGAGGAAAATGCCTCAGAGGGCAAGGCCATGTGGCTTTTCCTTGGCGTCAGGAAGTGACATTTGCTCATGGGTGCTGTCTATCAATGCTACTAGCCAATCCACTTGAGGAGCCTCCTATTTTCTGGGAGGAGACAGGAAGGAGGAAGGAGGGCCTGCGCGGAGAGCTCTCTCTCTTTTGGGTTCCTGACTTGATGATGGTGGTGGCGGCAGAGGACTTCACAGGAAATTTGAGGAAAGATAGGAATGCCAGGCTGTTGGAATTCTGTTCTCAATCTTTTTTTTTCTATTTTTCAATAAACCCTTAAAAACCTAAACTCGTTTTATCAGTGATTTTAGTCAGTTTCCCCCAAAACTGGGGGAACAGATTAGAATCCACATTTAGAATCTTAAATTGCACAGTCTGAAAAAACTGAACAACAACCTTACCCAAGAAATGGGTTCCCTGAAAACTGGGATATACCAAACAGAAATTAATGACTACATGAGACAGCAAAAAATATTACATCAAAATCAAAAGACTGAAAAAATATAAGAAAATATGTTATCTGATTTTGAAACAAATGACTTGGAAAACAGGTCAAAGAGATAATTCAAGAATCATTAGACTCAAAATAAAGAGAAAAGAATCATTAGACTCCCTGAAAATCATGATATTTTAAAGATAGAACAAAGATTTGACACTTGACTAGATATTAAGTAAAGGAAAAGAAAAAGTCAGGGATAATTACCAACATCAGTGACTGAAAAGATGATGGTACACTAACCATTAATAGGGAAATTAGGAAGAAAGGAGGGTTTTGGGGGGCCTAGGTATGCTGTGAAGATGAATTCCGATTTGGACATGTTGGAGGACAACCAAGAAAAGTCAATGTTAAAGAAATCCAGAGAAGACAGAATGTCCAAGGAGTAGGTAGTCAACAGTATCAAATGTTCCAGAGAGATCAAGAAAGACGAGGACTGGAAAAAAAAAAGCCATTGAATTTAGTAACTGAGATCATTGGTAACCTTGGAGAGGGCATTTTTCAATTAAGTGGTGATTTCAGAAGCCAAATTGCAAGAGAGGCAGGCTAGACAACAATTCTTTTGAAAAAAGATCTAAGGGTTTTGTGGGTTAAGAACTCATTATGAGGGGCAGCTAGGTGGTGCGGTGGATAAAGCACTGGCCCTGGATTTAGGAGTTCCTGAGTTCAAATCTGGCCTCAGACACTTGACACTTACTAGCTGTGTGACTGTGGGCAAGTCACTTAACCCCATTGCCCCATAAAAAAAAAACAAACAACAACAAAAAAAACTCATTATGAGCTCTTACTGTGTTGACTTGTGGCTCTTGAAACCATGATTTTCAGTAAGGCACTCAGAAAAATCCATGTCATATCAAGTAACATTAAGAGACATAGTATCCATAAAAAAGGAGATGATAGTTCTACCATTTTTTACCTTGTCTGAACCATAACTGGATTATTGTTTTCAGTTCTGAATGCTATATTTTAGTAAGGACAATGAAAAGTTGGAGGGCATATCCAGCATCAATAGGAGACTGGAGACATCAGAATATGAGTTTTGGGGTTTTTTTTAACCCAAAAAACCTTTTTATTTAATTCCTTTTTTTGTTTTGTTTTGTTTTTTGTGTTTTTGTTTTTGCTGGGCAATCAGGGTTAAGTGACTTGCCCAAGGTCACACAGCTAGTAAGTATCAAGTGTCTGAGGCTGGATTTGAACTCAGGTCCTCCTGAATCTGGGGCTAGTGCTATATCTACTGCCCCACCTAGCTGCCCCTATTTAATTCCTTTTTTAATTTTTTTAAAAAATTTAATTTTTGTTATAATTTTTTATTTTTAAATTTAAATTTTTTATTTAGAATTTTCCCCAAGTTACATGTAAAAAAAACCCCAATTTTTTCACATTGATTTTTTAAAACTTTGTGTTCCAAATTTTCTTCCTCCCTCCCTCCTCACCACTCCCTAAGAAATGAAACAATTCAATATAAGATATACATGTGCAGTCATGCAAAACATCTTCACATTAGTCAGGTTATGAAAAAAAATAGATAAAATAACTTTAGAAGAGGAACTGACCAATAAAATTATACTTCAATCTGTATTCAGATACCATCAGTTCTTTCTCTGTTGATAGTTTGCACTTTTCATACATCCTTCTGATAGCATCCTGCTCATCATTTCTTTCACAGTTACTGTTGCTAACTGTATTACCCTCGTCCTATTCCCTCCCCTTGATATTTACTCTATTTTCTATCTTCTTTCACCCTATCCCTCCTCAAAAGTGTTTTGTTATTTACTACCCCCTCCCCCAATCTGCCCTCCCTTCCTTTGCCTCTTCCCCTCAATCCCATCCCCTCCCACTTTCCCTCAGGGCAAAATATATTAGTATACCCACTTGAGTGTGTTTGTTATTCCCTTTTTTAGCCGTTTCTCATGAGAGTAAGGCTCACTCAGTCCCCCACTCCTTCCCCATCTTCCCTTCCACTCCATAAGCTTTTTCTTGTTCCTTTTATGTGAACTACTTTACCACCTCTCACCTTTTCCTTTCCTCTTCTTCCAGTGCATTCCCCTTATCCTTTAACTTTATTTTGAAGACATCATCATGGGTCAGCTAGGTGACACAGGAACAAAGCATTAGCCCTGGACCCAGGAGGCCTCGAGCCCAAATCCAGCCCCAGACATAAGGCACCCCACCCTGCCTGCCCCACAAAAAACAAGAATAAACAAAAAATAAATGCTTTACAGATATCATCCCTTCATATTAATTTCATACCTGTACACTCTAAGTACATTCCTTTCAGCTGCCCTAATACTAAGAAAGTTCTTATGAGTTAGAAGTATTATCTTCCCATGTAGGAATGTAAACAGATTGACCTTTTAATATTCCTCATGATTTCTTCCTCCTGTTTGCCTTTTTATGCTTCTCTAGGGTCTTGTATTTGAAAGTCAAATTTTCTATTCAGTTCAGTCTTTTCATCACAAAAGCCTGAAAGTTCTCTTTTTCATTGAAATCCAGTTTTTCCTCCTGAAAGATTATATTCAGTTTTGCTGGGTAGGTGATTTTGGGTTGTAGTCCCAGTTCCTTTGCCCTCTGAAATATCATATTCCATGCCTTCCATTCTTTCAATGTAGAAGCTGCTAGATCTTGTGTTATCCTGACTGTAGCTTCAAAGTATTTGAATTCCTTTTTTCTAGCTGCTAGATCTGTCTTTCACCCTTCACCAACTATCTCATGTCCTATGTGTAAAAATTCATTTTGGGTGGGAGAAAAAAATGAGCTTATAAGAAAGAAAGAAAGTTGGAAGCATAACTCTAGTGTTCGAAAGCCAGACTAGACATAGACAAGAAACCATTTGCCTCTGATCAGTTTAGGAGTTTAGTTTATGGTGGGTGTGAGATTTTTAAGAACTGTGAGTCTGATGGAAGAGAGACAACCTGACTGATGGAGAATCATCTAGTAGAAATATAGCTGCTAAGGGGTATACATAGGACAAATAAAGTCAAAGAGACTAACCTGTTTCTGAATTGAGGGCCCAGGTTATTAAATGGAGCTAGAGAGATAGTCTATTCCAGGGCATCCTAGGAACAAATTCTGAATCGCTGTGTGAAAATTTAACAAAGAAGGTTTTCAGGAAGGTAAAGGAACGAAAAGCCGCATGAGTTCCTAACATATAAGCATTCCCCTCAAAAATAGTAAAAGAAATGGAAGAAGTCTTGATTTTGATTCTTCAAAGATTGTGCTCATCCATAATTTGCAACTATCTAACATCATTCAGAGACTACTACTATTAAAAAGGTGAATTTTGTGGCCAGGAGCAACTTGGTATCATTGAAAGCACAGTACAGGTTAGCAAAAGCAATCCGTTATGTTTTCTTCCTCTTACTAATTTCTAGACTCTGCTTTTTGTCGTGTGACTGTCTTTAGACATTTGAATCAACTCTTCCATGAGTTTTCTGTCCAATTATATAGACATCCTTCATCTACTTGGTTATTCCTGTATGGATAGTTAAGCCAGTTCTTTTGAGTGGTTGTGAATCTCTTAGGAGATAGCAGTCTTATGGGGCAATTAGCACAATGCCCTCCACAAATAGCTTTGGAAGATGTCACCATCTATAAAGAATTCTTCTTTCATTTGTATTCGTTGGCTGTCTTTTATTGGAGTACTGAACAATTGTGGCAGTTATACATCTCTATTTCATGCCTCACTTGATGTTGACAGTTAAGATTCTTAAACAAATTAAATTTTTTGCTTCTATCTAGGGATAGTATATGATTTTAATATATGCATGGGAAACACCCTGTTGGAGAAGAATGTTTAGGGCTATACTTTACCAAAACAAATTGTTTTTAAAAATAATCAAGAGTAAGAACAGTATAATCTTGGATTGTCTGCACTACTCCTGTAACTGAGGATGCTATAATTTGCAAAAGCTTTCTTCCTATTTTTATCAAACACACCATTGATGCATGTTTAGATCATTTTCATAAGGAGTTTATAGAATTGAAATAGTAGGCATATGGGTCTGTAGGTCTCTCCCATTTTGGGGTGTGTGTGTGGGTGGGAGGGTGCTATGATACTTTTCATGCTTTACCTTCTAAGGAAGCTTTCTTAAATTCAAATTTGGTATATGGAAATGTATTAAGTATGACCAGTTGAACTTGATGAGGTTAAATATTGAAAACTTTGTTCTGCCTTATGAGACTCTACCAGTGGAAAGTATGAACATCCCCTTTAATATCATATTGAAATAAATTGAGAACATTCCATTGAGGGAGTATGGAGAATACCCTTAGCTTGTGTAGTATTGATTTATTGATGATTTGATTGTCAGGCTATTAACCTGAACACTTGGATTTAAGCCTATAAATGTGAGCAGATGGATGAATGAATGAAAAAGCATTTATTAGGTACTCACTATGGGTCCAGTCCAGATCTTGTGGAAATCTGAGGTCCAAAGGGAGTTGAGTATAGTTACTGACCAGAGGATGTTCTTGGGCCACTAAGAGGGAAGGGCTTACTCATATAGTCCTCCCTAGAGAACTTCTTCTGCTTCAGACATGATACTTGTGAAGAGGAAGAGGAAGGACAGTAAAGGAGTTTTCAAAGAGGGAACCACATGTTCTAGAGCAGGACTTCTTAAACTTTTTCTACTTGCGACCCCTTTTTGCCCAACAAATTTTTATGTGACCCTGGGTATATAGGTATATTTAAAAAAAAAATATATATATATATATATACATATATATATATATAAAACCTTTCACTGTTGCCAGATTTTTTACAATCTTCACATTCAGTTACACAGTCTCATATGTGGTCATGACATACAGTTTAAGAAGCTTTGTTCTAAAGGATGGCAAAAACCTGGTGGAGTGGTATGCATTCCTTGAAGCAGCCTTTGGGAAATTGGAAAATAGGTTTCCTGGACAACCCTGTGTTGCCTCCTTTGAACAGCTAAAGCAGAGTAGTTTCTTGGGGGAAGGTTATACCCTCTATATATACTTGACCTGATCCAAATGTTCTTCCTGTCTTTGTTTCCTTTATTTCCATTTCTTTTTCCTCCCTTAGCATATTGAGGACTGACATGTTGGTCCAATTGCAGTGGTTCCACTTTTGAGGAAATAAATTTTTAGGCATAGAAATCCTAACAAATCTTTTGTTGCTGTTGTTTGATGGTGGTGGTGGAAGGTTTTTTGTTTATGTTTTGGTGTCTTCAGTTTTGTCTTTAAATGTCTTTGGAACGGTTTGATTTAATTGGGTCTCATGCCAAACATTCCACAAACTAGTGGAAACTGCTTATTACTTTTGAAAAATAAGGTTTTCTAAATGAGTTTATATTACCATTTCCCCCATCTTTTGACCTCATTGTTATGACATTTGCTTTTCATTGGTTAAGTTTAGGAAAGAAATTATGATAGATTTTTAAAATCTAGCAATAAACCTCAAACTTCATTTTGGCTTATGGTTTCTGTGTTGCTGTTCCTCCTCCTTTAGAGGAAATCCTAACAAGAATCAAGATTTCCTTATTTCAATTTAATCCATTTTTTATTTTTCCTGCCTTGTATCATGAGTAAGTATTAAACAGCAAAGTATTATATAAAGGAGGCTAAAGTGACAAATGGATGATCTACAAATTGGATAATCAGAGAATGAGTATATTTTCCCTTCAAAACATAGAGCAAAAAGGTTTTGGCTTCCATATATGGTTCTTTTTAAAAATTGGCTGATCAAATTCTTATTTTTATTTTTATGTCATTTTATACTTTGAGTTTCATGAATTTCTCACTTTTTTCTCTAGGGTTGCTTTGTGTTTAAACCGGATTTTAAGAGGAAAAGGGTCTCTTTTCCAATAGGTGAGTTAATACTTTATTTGTTTTTCTGATCTAAAGAACCAGTTAATCTTTTCATCCCTAACCCTAGGTCAGTTTAGTAATTCCCATGTCACCGTTTGGTCTGTTTACTCATGCATACATAGCAATTTCGTTCCAAGGTGACTGTCAGATAGAGAAGACAAATTCTTGGAGCTTTGACTTAGAGAAGACTCTAAATAGACCTTCAAAAATCAAGACATGTAGTAAATGTCCTGTAATGGATGTTCTCAATTCTTTAGAAGATAGTGAGTGCTTACTTTTTCTATATGTCAGCAGATGACTATTTATTTTGAGATAAATAGATTTACCTTACACAAACCAAATTTCAGTCAATCAAAAAGGATTAAGTATTACTAAATGCTTAGCACTGCTGGTTGCCATGGAGTAGAAAAGATAATATATGCAAAAATTGAGAAGTAGAATTTAGCAGTGAAGCACATGTACTGTTTACCTCATTTAGAATAAAGTGAATGAGTGAGTGAGTGCATGAATGAAAAAGCATTTATTAAATGTTCACTATGTGCCAGCTCCTGTGCTGGGGATACAAATACAAAAACAAAGATAGTCTCTACCACATAGTCAGGAACTTAAGACTCACATAGTCAAGAAATTATTGCATTAATACAAATAAAAGTCATAATTTGAATGTGACTTTTCTCAAGTGTCAAAGAGATCAACTCTTGACTCTGTTTCTCATAATCCAAGCCAGTCTGATATGTAACTAGATGCTTGAGAACAAAATAATGATCACTTTGGAGGAAAAAAAATAGAAGACATGACTCTAAACACTATGAGAGCTTTTCAATAACAGAAGAAAAAAAGAGTGACTTAGTGCTCCTGGATTTTATTAAGTTGGTCTCAAATTAGAGTACCCTGTCTAAGTTTTTAATTATTTTTCTCTTTGAAAGATTGAAAAATCACAGAGATAAACTAATAAAGTAGACAGTGAGTACACATTAGAAATAATTCTTTTTTCAGAGACTGATAAATAATAAAAATAAAATTCTTTAATGTTAGAAATTGCATTTAGAAATAGAAACTTTTAATTTAGACCTGTAGACTATTTTGTTTTTTCTTCTTTCAAGAAAGTAAATGATTTCTAGTGAAAGATTTAAATATTTTTATTAACTGTAAAAAGTATATTATGTAAAATCTTTATATTGGATCTTAGCTAAATTTTATAAATAATCAGTGTCACTTGATTTATTTGTGTACCAATAAACCTTCCAAATAATCATAACTCATATTTACATAGTGTTTCATAGTATATAAAGTAGTTGGTAAAGCATACAATGAAAGCATTTTATTTTTGTCCAGACCTATGATTTCACGAGGAATTTTCTGTACAGAAACTCCTTCTACTGATACAAATGAACAATTTATCCATAACTTTTGGTCTTACAGAATTGCCTGAGGGTACCAAAAAGCTAAGGAACTTGTCCATTTTCAGGCAACTGCCTAATATGACAGAGACAAGACTTCAATAGGACTTCCTGGTTCCAAGGCTGGCTTTCTATCCACTTTTATTCCCATTTTACAGGAGAGAAAGCTGAGGTTTGGAGAACTTAAGTGACTTGTCATACCCTAGTCTTATAGCTCCTAGTGCAATGCCCTTGCTGCCCATCAACATAAGATGAAAGAGAGAGAGAGAGGGGAGAGAGAGAATGTGTGTGTGTGTATATGAGAGAGAGATGATTACAAATCAGTCAATCAATTTATTAAGCTCCTACTATGTTCCAGGCCCTGTAATAGGTGGTCAGGTATACAAATACAAAGAATGAAACAGTATCTATTCCAAGGAGCTCCACAAGATTCTTATAAATATCCAGAAGATGTTTATCTGTCTGTCTGGTTTTAAGAATTTATCTTTTATTTGTCATCTTTCAGGGGTGATCAGAAAAGAACCATGGTGCCATTTTCTAATGATGAGGAGAAAAAGGAAAAACCTAGAGTTTACTTAAGCTATTATTGACTTGTTTCATAGTCTTATTGATAAATACCCTGAGACAATGGAAAAATTTGATTCAAAAGACTATCTTGATTAGACAAAAGATTTCTGAAGATTTTGCATTTATTTAATTTTGTTAATGAAGAAAACAAATATTTCAGTGCGCACCTATTTGAGAACCTTTATCTAGGAATACTTATGTGCTTCCTTGTACTTGAAGCCTTTCCTGATCCCTTTAGGGAGCTTTCCCTCCAAAATAACTTTGTATTTAAAATATATTTTGCATGTACTTGTACTTATATGTGTACCTCGCTTAGGAGATGGTATATATAATAAATTCTTGTGTTTTTTGTTTTTTGTTTTTTTTTTAGTGAGGCAATTGGGATTAAGTGACTTGCCCAGGGTCACACAGCTAGTAAGTGTTAAGTGTCTGAGGCCAGATTTGAACTCAGGTACTCCTGGCTCCAGGGCTGGTGCTCTATCCACTGCGCCACCTAGCTGCCCCTAGAAAGCATAAGAATATATTTTCTATATTAGTTGAAGCTTGCAAGAGAAAAGATCACAATTTTTTAAAGTACTTATTGATGACTTGCCGTATTCCTAATATTATATTAGGTCCTATCTGAGGCGGGGAGAATATATTAGAGAAATAGAAGCTTTGGACCCTGTTCATAGTGTGAGAAAATATGGCATTGTAACTAACATGACCTATTTTAATAGTTTACAGACTGGCCTTCCCTGTGTCCAGTCTGCTTCTTTTCCTTCACATGGTTTCTTTTTCCTAATGCCTGGTCATTTTTCTAATGCATTGTTTACTCATGACACACCTGTACTAAAAATCCTTCATTGGTTCCCCATTGCCCATCAAATAAACAATGTGCTTCCGATTCTGAGTACAAGACCTAAATTATGGCTTCAAACTACCTTTATAGCCTTACATTATATTACTCTTCAAGTACCAAACTGGGCTAATTTCTACTTCTATCTCTCATCCTACAATCTCATCCTCTATCTTCTTCAGTACCCAGCACAATGCCATGCATATAGTAGGCTTTCCATGAATATTTAATTAAATTTTATAAATTATGAATATAAATAGTAATTGTACATAATGACTAGATCATAAAAAAACAAATTTATTACTGATCTCAAAATAAGGTAAAATGGAATGAGTTGAGAAATTAGACTTACTGGGTAGCATTATGTTACCCATAGTAAGTTAGAAAACCTAATGTAGAGAGAAAATATGTTTTAATCAATATTTAGGGAATAGAGTTACCATAAAAATATCCTTTAATATTTGAAAACTGCTCTTGTAATTGAAAGAGACAGAAATAGAACTTCTGTCTACTAATCTGAAAGTTCTAAAATAGATATGTGCTCTATAATGAGAAATTAAGACTTATGCATTCACTTGACTCCCAACTTTTCATTTCTTTTTAAATACTGAGTAAAATTTTGCACTGTCAGGAATTTCCAAATAAAAGTAGTAGCAGGACAGATGTACTTGGACTCAGACTCTAGGTGTGGGGCCAGAAGCAGAGGCCTCCATCACAAGTTTCTTAGCAGACGTCAGAAGCAAGTAGGAGCCTGGTTGTTCCAGGGAGATCCGATGCTCAATTATCACTAGGCGGGAAGTAGACCTGAGCCAAAGAAGATTTGTCCTAGATTCATAAGTACATGTCTGCAGTGACAAAAGTAGGAATTCAGAGAAGCAGCAGACAAAATTAGATATGTTCCAAGAATCAGGTATCAAGAAGGATAATTGAACTCATCCAAAAAGTGATAATTTACCAATTTGACACATGGCATCCTATTCCATAATTCTTTGAAGTGTTAGCTTTATCACCTTTGATAGTCTGCTAGAACTTTTTTAGTTCACTGCTTCCCACTATTGTTAGGGTTTTCTACATTGGCAATAGCTACATTAGTAATTTAATAACTGTGGGCCCCATTCCATTGGGTTATAGTTTGAAAAGAAAAAGCAAATATGCAAAACAGAAGTTCTGTAGGACTGCAGATTTATATGGCATTAGATAATGTCCTGTGGTCTGTGTATATCTGACATGACCTGTACATTGAATAGAAACGATATGCAAAGAAAAGGAAATAAGACGATGTCAAAAGTTTTAGCTTCTCTACTTCTTCCTTTAGTGGTCTTGGACAAGGAATTTAACTCCTTTGTCTAAGTTGGTTCATTTTCCATACCTATCTCACAGGATTGTTGCAAAGTGAGGTAACGTGCGCAAATACTTTGAAGTCTATAGAATGCTATGCAAATCCAAAGTGATATTTATACTTTTAATTTAATTTATTCAATGAACAAAAGTCTATTTCCTCTCCCTCCTATCTCCTGAATCCCCATCAAAGGAAGAAAAAAAAATCTATTGTTACAAATATGCAGAATCAAGCAAAATAAATTCCTGCAATGGCCATGTGCAAAAGTATGTCTCATTTTGCATTGAGTCTATCACTATTCTCTTAAGAGATGGGTAGTATGTTTCACCACTGGTCCTCTAGAATCATGGCTAATCTGTTATCATGTAAATTATTCTTCTGGTTCTGCTCACTTCACTTTTGAAGCCTTTCTCTGTTCCCTTCATTATTACTTTTATCTCAGTATTCTACTGCATTCATGTGCCACAACTTGTTTCACTGTTCTAAAGAGATTATTTACATTGATGTCATATTTTGTCTCAGTTTTGATGTATCTCTTTTCATGGTATTCATGGTAAATGAAAGTACAAACACTTAAGATGGCATTTTAGGGCTATCATTTGGCAAGCTAGCTTATTTTAAACTAATAAACAAAACTGAAGCACTGAAAAGTGAATTTAAAAATCTGAACTAATTTATATGTTATGTAGTGATTTACCATTTTAAAACTGGTCTTATATGAGGCCTTAGAAAAGTAGCAGTGTTGATCCTTTGTGATGCTTAAGATCATAGAAATTTAGAATTATACCGTACTTATTTTATAGATAAGGAAACTGAGACCAAAAGATCACATTTGCCCAAGAGTACACAGCAAGTTAATTGAGTAGTAGCTAGAATTCAACTGAGCCCTTTTGATTTATAGGTTAGTGTTTTTCCCCAGTATATTGCTTTGTTAGAGAATAGAAAAGATTAGAAGTCATCAATTTAGTGCTGCAGCCCAGCCACGGGGTTCTGTGTCAAGCCTGTGCCCAGCTAAAGACACCCAAGCTTCTCAACAAGGAAAACTGCTTCAGAAAGGAATGCCTGCCATGGAAGATGGCAGTATACCTGGAGGACTGACATTCTTCTTTACATGGAGGCTACATTATCATGGCAGGGTATTGTTGAGGGGATTCTGGATCAGATATAGGTGAGACTAGAGGACCAATGAGGTCCCTTCCAAATTTGAGATTCTGTGATTTATGGTTTTCCAAGAACTTTTTTGCCACTTCTTAATATTTTGGGGAAAGTGTTTCTCATCATGGATATTTCTGAGATGTGTTAAGGTTTGACCTTATTTATACCTCTCTCCTATGTGGCGTTAGCCACTTTCTTTGACAAGTGTACTATATGGCTGACATTTGAACTTGCATTTCTGCAAGTTCAAAACGAGAGGTTTTCTTTGAGTGTGTTGCATAGTGTTTTTTCATAGTTAATATGAAAAAATAAATTTAAGAAATTCTGGGTTCTTATTTCTTTTCTATGTTCTCAGCTGACTATTTCAATGAAGGTGAAAGTCTTTCAGAAGACAGCAAACTACGCTTTGAGACTTGTCAGTTGTTATGGCAACAGATGAAATCTGAAGCTGAGGTAGGTAGTATTATAATAACTCAGCTTAATATTTGAGATCACTTCTAGTTATTTCCTTTCCTTCTTTGATAAAATAATTGAAATAAAATGGTCAAGTATAACATACCTTTTATGGGAAAAAAACTCATACACCAACTATCAAGAAGTAATAACTTTCAGACTTTTGGATTGTGTTCATACTGAATGCCTTTTGTTACTAGCTCTTTATATGTAATTTTACTTTTATTGTACCCCATGTATAGTCTTACTACCAGGCTTTGAAGCATGACTGTTATTTATACATCCCATGCCCACTCCCTGGGGTTTCATCAGCAGTCTGTTAAAGGGTTTTGAGATTTATACAAGAAGTGAACTATCTTCTGTCTGCATAGTTCCCAAAGGAAAATAATACAGGAAATAATGGGTTGGCAACTATGGTATACATTATTAAAGCAATTTGGTTAATGATACCACCCTCCTCAAATTATCTTAAAGCACTTCTTGTGGGTTTCTCCTTTACTTGTTTGTAGAAATGTTGTATCTCACTATTATAGTTATAATTCCTCGAGGGTAGAGATGCTATTGTTTTTCATGTCTTTAGTTCCAGTACTAATCAAACACAATGCTTCTCAGGTGAATAAATCATTTAACTTTAATCTACTATGCATACATATGACAACTATGTTTTAAGTGTTTCTTCAATTATTGAATTAAATTGAAATACAGTCAATTGAAAGATAAGAGGTCATGACATTCTGTGAAAAGTTCTCCACAAAAAAATGGATACTCATTCCCTAGAACTAAGACAGTGGATCCTTTAAAAAAGAAAAAAAGATGAGTGCCATACATATTTTACCCCTTCTTGTGAAGTCTGGGCACTGTTCAGATTGGGTACCCTCAAGTATTGCAGTATATATCCTTACAGGATTGTGTCATATAGATACAATGAAATAGCACCATGAAATTGTTCTGGAAGTCAGCAGACCCTGCCAATAAAGAGTTGTGTGATTTCAGACAAGTTACTTCAATTTTGTGGCCCTTAGTGTCTTCACTTTAATTTCAGTTACAGCATCCATGAGAATATAAAACCATTTTTACTAATGCAGTTACAAACTATATGATCATTACAGTTTTTATTTGTTAATCTAAGTACAATAATGAACATTACCTTTTGTCAGTAAAGCTATTAGTAGGTCCTTAATAAATGTTTATTGAATTGAAAATTTATACCCAATGGTGTAGTAGAAAAGGTACTGAATTTGTAATCATAGAACTTGAGTTCAAATTCTGACCTTCTTATTTATTATCTATAAACCTTAAGCAAGGAACTTCATACCTCTGAGTCTTAGTTTCCTCATCCATAAAATAAATGAGGGGTTGGACTAAATGAATTCTTAAGACCCAGTTTAGCTCAAGATTTTTGATCCTAAATTTACAAATAGTACCATTTGAAGCCAAAACAATTGAAGTACCATAAAATCTCAATTAACTGTAACAGGTCTTTAAGCTTTATTTAAGATTGTTGGAAGAGAACAGGAGAAGACAACAGTGAATATCAAATTTTTAGCTAATTTGCTAGTTTTATCCTATTTTTGACATATAGGTCAATGGAAATTGAAGAGAATTAATTTTTACTTACCACAGGGAGGGCTTAGGTCTCAGAAAAGGCCTTTTATACTAAAAAAAACTTAATTCTTTTCCCTTCTTCTTTCCACCAAGGAAAGGTGAAAGGTTTCCAGGTACTAATCTTAACAGAATGGAAGACTGCTGAATTCAGGCTACCAATTTACCTTATTGTCTGAGGTGATGTTGGCTGTCCCCTGAATAAGAAGGAAAGAGTGCCTTAGGGCTAAAACTGGGCAGGATTCCCAGTCATCTAGGATCATATCTTTACAGAATAATTTTCATTATTTAACTTCAGAGCTTATAAATTCTTGGAGCCCTAACCAGGCATATTCTTAAATAGCATTATAATATTCAGAAGACATAAATTATTTTTGGATTATATGTACATTTTAGATTATGCATTCCACAAATCTCTATTACTAGTAGGTATTATTATTAAACATGTAAAAACTTAGATTTAAAATATTTTTTCTGTTTATCACATTTTCTGAGATGCCTAGTAGGAGCCTTTCAGATGAGTAAGGCCCTGGATTATTAATTATCTTAGAAAATGATTGAAACTAATATTTTTCTATTGGTCTTCTAATAGTACCCATCTTGTGTTTTGATGATGTGTAGTTACCATGTTTACCTGGCCAAATTCACATAGAGAATCTTTTCATCTTCTTGGAGGGAGAAAGATAATCCAGTCAAAATTGCATGCTAATCTCTCATCAAAATACACTATCTAGTTACTTTTTCTTTTCCCTTTTGGTTCATATTAGTGGACTGGCAAACCAAGCAAACCAATTCAAGAATTAACATTAACCGTCATCCAAAGGAATTCCTTCGAGTTTTCTTTCCCTGTTTTGTTGAACCAGGTTCTGACAAATAATAGTATTTGGATAGCCTATTAATCCTTGTGGGTTAAAGATATTTTTATAACTGAAGAAATGAATTCAATGCATTAATTCTCAGTTTTAGAGTAAATCATATTTAACTTCTCATAATTGGAAATAGAAAATGGAAAACTAACTATGATAGGGGTCAAAGTATTATGCAAAAAAGTAATACGATAAAAAATAAGCTAATTACAATTCTTTTTTTAAAGTTTATTTTCTTTTCAACTTTGCACTAAGATTATAGTTTAGGTTTTTTTTAAACCCTCTAAGGTCAAAATGAATGGTAATTTTAAAAAATAAGTGCCCTTATTTTTTCCTTTCCTTATTGTTTAAGGCAATTTAAAAAATTCTTCTAGTTTGAAATAATTAACCAATTTTTTCTACCCTTTAGGTTTGAACTATTGAATGGCAGTAGAGATTGTGTCATTTATTTCATAGTTTAATGTGAACTGTTTAGAAAGGAGAACAATCTGCCAGAAAGTAACCACTAAGAGGCAGCTAGGTGGCGCAGTGGATAAAGCACTGGCCCTGGATTCAGGAGGACTTGAGTTCAAGTCCAGGCCTCACACACTTGACACTTACTAGCTGTGTGACCCTGGGCAAGTCACTTAACCCTAACTGCCCCCCCCCCAAATGTAACCACCAAGTTACTTTTTTTTCCTCCACTTCATCTTTGAGATCTGCATTTAATTTGGAGGGAGAGGGTTGTTTAGCTAGTTTTCTGTGCTAATCAGCTAAATAACTAACAAGAAATGTAGTATATCTTTGCTTTATCATATAGATGAGTCATCAGCATATATGGTGAACAATAATAATAATAATGATGGTGAACATTTATGTAGTTCTCTAAGAAACAATATTTCTAAACAGATAATCTGCTTCTCCTGTCATCTATAAACAAAAAAACACAATAAAGATTACACATAGATCTTAAGGACAGAGATGGAGGTAGGAATAAGCCTAATAAATTCTATTTCTTCTTGGTAGTTATCTAAGAAATCAGAATTCTTACTTGGAAAAGAACCCATGACAGTTTACTTCGTAGCTTTCAAAACTACTAAAGATTCTTTATACTTGAAAAAATACTGAGGTGGTTTTTTTTGCTTTTGCTTTTTTAGGAACTACAAGCAGAATTAAATAAAAATCTATTTGACAGTCTAATAGAATTTCTGGAAAAATCTCACTTGGAGTTTCAAAAGAAGTCAACAAACTGGAACTATCAAATAAAATCCAAAGAAATTCCAACTGCTGCTCTTGTTCTAGGTATTTCTAATTCATTTGTTGGCATATATTTTAGGAACAACAACAAAAAAAGCATAATGGAAAGGTACTTGTATCCTTTACTCAGTTTACCTTTTTGATACTTATTTACATAAGTAATCTATAAAAAGAATTTGAAGAGACATTAGCTTAATTCAAGTTCATGTTAGTTTCAAGGAAGGCCAAGCATATTTACTTGTTCTGGTTTCTTCAGCCAGTCACTTCCTTAGGCTATGTTCTGTGAGTATCTGCAATAAAGGTTTGGCAATATGGAAATTAATCAGCAATCTTAATGAAATAGAATGACAGGTATCTTGGATTCCTGGACTCTATTTTCAGCTCTTATATTGAATTTGTTATCTTAATTTGATTTCTCTGTGCCTTAATTCTTTCAGCTTAGTGAAACATAAGGGAATCGAGGTGGATGGAGCACTGGGCTTACAGTCAAGAAAACCTGAGCTCACATTTGGCCTCAGAAACTTACTAGCTGGGCAAGTCACTTAACCCTGTTTGCCTCAGTTTCTTCATCTGTAAAATGAGCTGGAGAAGGAAATGGCAAACTACTTCAGTATCTTTGCCAAGAAAACCCCAAATGGGGTTATGAAGTGTCAGACATAACTGAAATGACTAACAGCAACAACAAATAGTTGGACTAGGGCGGCTAGGTGGCGCAGTGGATAAAGCACCGGCCCTGGATTCAGGAGTACCTGAGTTCAAATCCGGCCTCAGACACTTGACACTTACTAGCTGTGTGACCCTGGGCAAGTCACTTAACCCCCATTGCCCTGCAAAAAAAAAAAAAAAAACAAAAAACAACAAATAGTTGGACTATATTAATCTTTGCTTGAAATAAGACTTGGATGAATTATCTATAAAATGATTTGATTATTAATTTTCCTCATCATGGCCTCTGGTTCTTGGACTTAACTCTGTTGTCTTAGCTTATCTTTCCTGTCTAGCTTTGTTTAACCTCCATCCCCCAGACCTTATCCTCTTTAGTGCTTTATTAGATACTATTCTAGGATCTCTTGGCTCCTCTTGATCTTTCCAAATTCCTACCCTCCTAATCCCTGTTCCATAATAATCACCATCATTGTCAATGGATGTGAATAGGCATTTTTCAGACAAAAAAATCAGTGCCATGCATAGCCATATAAAAAATGCACTATTGGTTAGAAATCACTATTGGTTACAAAAATGCAAATCAAAATAACTCTGAGGTACTACTTCATACCTATCAGATTGAGTAATATGCCAAAAGGAAAAATGATAAATGTTGGAGGGAATGTGAGGAAAATGGAACACTAATGCATTGTTGGTGGAGTTGTGAACTAATCCAACCATTCTGGAGAGCAATTTGAAACTAAGCCCAAAAGGCTATAAAACTGTGCATGCCCTTTGATCCAGCAATACCATTGCTTAGGTCTATATCCCAAAAATATTTTTTTAAGAAAGGGAAAAGGACCCACTTGTACAAAAATATTTATAGCAGCTCTTTTTGTGGTAGTTAGGAATTGGAAATCAGGGCAATGCTCATCAACTGGGAAACGGCTGAACAAGTTGTGATATATGATTGTGATGGAATATTATTGTGCTTTAAGAAATGACAAGCAGGATGATTTCAGAAAAACCTGGAAAGACTCACATGAACTGATGAAAAGTGAGGGGAGCAGAACCAAGAGAACATTGTTTCCAGTAATAACAATATTGTACGATGATCAACTGTGAATCTCTTATCTATTTTCAGCAATACAATGATCCAAGACAATCCCAAAGAAATGATGAAAAATGTGATCTGCCTTCAGAGAAAGAAATGATCTTGTCTGAATATAGACTGAAGCATCCTAGTTTTCTCCCTCCTTCCTTCCCTCTTTCTTTCCTTCCTTCTTTAGTTTGAGTCTTGTACAAAATGATTAATATGGAAATGTTTTATATGATTACATATATATAACCTATATCAAATTGCTTAATGCCTTAGGGAGAAGGGAGAGAGGGAGGGATAGAACATGGAACTCAAAACTTTAAAAGAAATGTTAAAAATTATTTTAACATATAATTGGGGGGCGGCTAGGTGGCATAATGGATAAAGCACCGGCCCTGGATTCAGGAGTACCTGAGTTCAAATCCGGCCTCAGGTTCTTGACACTTACTAGCTGTGTGACCTTGGGCAAGTCACTTAACCCCCATTGCCCTGCAAAAAACAAAACAAAACAAAACAAAAAACATATAATTGGGGGGAAAATATCCCTTGAAAAAAAAAATAAATTCATGGCCACCATTATCTAATTCTCCCTTTCTGTTCCCAGGCTATTCAGAGTTTAGGGAGATAGTTACCAAATACTGTTGATTTGCCTACCTCGAGCTTAAAGTTCAAAACTTCACCTGGCCTTTCCCTACCATTGACTTTCTATTTCATTCCCCAAGTAACTGTTCTAAAACATTTCCTCTTTTCTCAAGCCTCCAACCTCACTCCTATCCCACACACTTATAGCAGATGACTTAGCCTCTTACTTCACTTAAAACATTCTAGCTACGTTAGTTTTCTTCTTTTGTTTATCAATACTTATTAGTCTTATCACCAGCCCTTTACTTATTCCTTCTAGTAAAATATGAAGAGTTATCCCAACTCACTGCATCAGATTTGTCAATAGCCCTACTACCCCCTGGTTTTCATTTACTCCTTCATTTTTCAGTAGTTAGATTCTCTCTCATGCATCTTCAGTTTTTCTCTTTCCACTTGCTTCCTTTTATCAGCCCCCAGAATGGTCAAGTCTCCCCAATCTTAAAGACAAGAGTTATTTGTTCCTTCTATTCCATATAGTTACCATGCTATCTTTTTTCTTCTCTTTATTAGTAAACTTCTTGAAAAAGTTTGCTACTCATTTCTTCTTTAAAAAGTTGGCTTCTAGGGGGCGGCTAGGTGGCACAGTGGATAAAGCACCGGCCCTGGATTCTGGAGTACCTGAGTTCAAATCCGGCCTCAGACACTTGACACTTACTAGCTGTGTGACCCTGGGCAAGTCACTTAACCCCCATTGCCCCGCCCCCCCCAAAAGTTGGCTTCTTATGGTGGCATAGAAATTGAGGTGATGCCCATCAATTGGGGAATGGCTGAACAAGTTATGGTATATGAATATTATGGTGTGCTGTAAGAAATGATGAGCAGGCATATTTCAGAAAGACCTGGAAAGACTTTCATGAATTAATGCTGAGTGAAGTGAGCAGAACCAAGAGAACATTATTCATAGCATGAACAACATTGTGTGATGATCAACTGGGATAGAATTAACTCTTCTCAGCGGTACAATGATCTAAGACAATGCCAAAAGACTGATGATGGGAAATGCTCTCCACATCCAAAAAAAAAAAACAACTGTGGAATCTGAATACAGATTGAACCATACAATTTTTATTTTTTTTGTTTGCTTTTTGAGGTTTTTCCCTTTTGTTCTGATTCTTCTTTCACAACATGACTAATGTGGAAATGTTTTTGTTTTGTTTTGTTTTGTTTTGTTTTAGTGAGGCAATCGGGGTTAAGTGACTTGCCTAAGGTCACACAGCTAGTAAGTGTTAAGTGTCTGAGGCCGGACTTGAACTCAGGTCCTCCTGACTCCAGGGCCAGTGCTCCATCCACTGCGCCACCTAGCTGCCCCGTGGAAATGTTTAATGTGATTGTACATATATAACCTATATCAGATTGCTTCCTGTCTTAGGGAGAGGGGAGGGAGAAAAATTTGGAACTCAAAATCTTTTTTTCCGCTATCATGAGAATTTTATTTTGCTAACCTTTTATTTTTTTACCACAAAAGTATTTTATTATTTTTTAGTTACATGTAGAGATAATTTTCAACATTTGTTTTTATAAGATTTCTAGTTTCAAATTTTTCTCCCTCCTTCCTCCCCAAGACAGCAAGCAATCTGATATAGGTTATATATGTATAATCACATTAAACATGTTTCTGCATTAGCCATGTTGTAAAAGAAGAATCAGAGCAAAAGGGAAAAACCTCAGAAAAGAAAAACAAAAAAAGTAGAAGTAATATGGTTGAATCTGCATCTAGATTCCACAGTTCTTTTTTTCTGGATTTGGAGAACATTTTCCATCCCAAGTCCTTTGGAACTATCTTGGACCATTGTATTGCTGAGAAGAATCAAGTCTATCACAGTTAAACAACACAAAATGTTGTTGATACCATGTACAATGCTCTCCTCATTCTGCTCATCTCACTCAGCATTAGTTCATGTCAGTCCTTCCAGGTTTCTCTGAAATCCACCTGCTCATCGTTTCTTACAGCATAATAATATTCCATTACATTCATATACCACAACTTGTTCAGCCATTCCCCAATTGATGGGCATCCCCTCAATTTCCAATTCCTTGCCACCACAAAAAGAGCAGCTATAAAATAATTGTGTACATGTGGGACCTTTTCCTGTTTTTATGATCTCTTTGGGAAAAATACCTTATAGTGGTATTTCTGGGTCAAAGGGTATGCACAGCTTTATAGCCCTTTGGGCATAGTTCCAAATTGCTCTCCAGAATGGTTGGATCAGTTCACAGCTCCACCAACAATGCATTAGTGGAACTCAAAATCTTACAAAAACAAATGTTGAAAACTACCTTTAGATGTAATTGGAAAATAAAATAAAATACTATTAATATTAAGATTTCGGGGGGGCGGGGGGGCAGCTAGGTGGCACAGTGGATAAAGCACCAAAGCACTGGTCTTGGATTCAGGAGTACCTAAGTTCAAATCCGGCCTCAGACACTTGACACTTACTAGCTGTGTGACCCTGGGCAAGTCACAACCCTCATTACCCTGCAAAAAAACCCCATAAAACAAGATTGGCAGGCGGGGGGGGGGGGGAGAAAAAGAAAAAAAGCTCACTTCTTATTACACAGTCTTTTTCCAGACTCTTGTACTATGGCTTCCACCCATAGCATTTTATTGAAACTCTTTTTCTCATATTAATAATGTGAGAATATTAATAATCACTCAGTTAAGTGTTGTTGTTTTTCTGTCATAGTCCTTCCAGTCCTGTCTGAAGTATTTCACTTGATATAATCTTATCCTTTGACTTTAGAAATACTATATTCCCCTGCTTCTTCTCCTACCTCTGTAAATGCTCCTTTTCTGTCTTTTCTTCCTTACTTCATAACTTATCTGTTAACCTGCTGTCTCCATGCAAAAGATTCCAAAATAAATGTTTTTAGGCATGACCTCTCTTATGGGAGCAAAATTCATGTTTTGGTATCTTAGAGTACATTCCCACTTGGATGTTCACCCAGCATCAGCGTCTCAAACTTCAGATTTCAAAAACTGAGTTTATTCTTGTTCCCCCCAATCTCACTTCCTGTCAGTACTATCATTCACCCTGTTTCCCCATGTTTTTTGGAATCCATTACATTGTTCATTGTTTTTCTCCTGCTGTCTGTTCTTTCTCACTCTCCTTTAATGAAACATTATGCTCTTAACCTTTCTGCTATGTAGATATTCCCCAGGGTGCTTGTGTATATGTATGTGTGTGTATATATATATATATTTCTGTATGGCTTTGTAGATATGGACTAGATATAGATATGTGTAGATGTATATTGGTGTATATATATATTTATGTATAGACATGTATATATAGAGACATGCTATATTTATATACACACATATATGTGAATATGAATGCACATATACAAACATGTATATTTATTCCCTTGGAAATTTCTTCAATTCCCAAGTTTTTAGTTATTATCTGTATCCTGATGGCCCCCACATCTGTAATTTATCTCCTCAACTCCAGTCCTATGTTAGCAACTACTTGTGAATATCTATCTCCGTCAGAAATTTTCTATAGGTATATCAAACTAAGAATGTGCAAAACTATTATATTCCCTCCAAATCCATCTCTTCTCCAACCTTTCCTCTTTCTATTGAGAATACCACCCTACTTTTTATCTTCTGGGTTTGCATCCTAGAAGGTTATTATTTCTCATATCTGTCTATTGTCCGGTCTTTTTGATTTCTACCACCACTACATCTCTCAAGTCTATCCTCATCTTTTTCCACTTCTACCACTTCCACCCTAATTCAGGCCATTATTACTTTTTGCTTAGACTATTGTAATGGCCTGCTTATTGTTCTCCTGGGTTCTAGCCTTCCCCTCTGTAGTCCATAGTTCCCAAATTGATATACCTATTAGGGTACCATCTAGTCACTTAATTTCCCTACTCAGAACTCTTCAGCAGCTCTTTATTGTAAAGATAAAATACAAAAACCACAGCTTGTCATTTAAAGCTCTCCATAATATGGCTGCCACATACTTTCCAGTTTTTCATATTATTCTACAAACTGACCTGCTAGCTGTTGCTTTAATAAGACATTCCATCTGTTAGGATCATAGATGTATAGCTTAAAGAGACCTTGGGGCAGCTAGGTGGCGCAGTGGATAGAGCACCAGCCCTGGAGTCAGGAATACCTGAGTTCAAATCCGGCCTCAGACACTTAACACTTACTAGCTGTGTGACCCTGGGCAAGTCACTTAACCCCAATTACCTCACTTAAAAAAAAAAAAAAGACCTCAGAAGTCATTGAGTCCAACCCCCTCATTTTACAGATGAAGAAACTGAAACCTAAAGAGGTTAAATGACTTCCCCAAGGTTACACAACTAGTAAATATCTCAAGAAGATTTTGAACACAAGTTTTCCTAATTTCAACTCTAGCATCCATGATAATACTTTGCCTTTTCATCTTTGCTCAGGTAGGTGCCCTATGTCTGAAATGCCCTCTTTTCTTACCGCATCTTAGAATTGCTAGTTTCCTACAAAGTTCACCTTGGGTGTCACCTCTTATATAAGACCTTTCTTGATCAAAGTCAGGAAGACTCGTCTTCCTGAGTTCAAATTTGGCCTCAGACACTTAGTGGCTGTGTGACCCTAAGCAAATCACTTAACCTTGTTTGCCTTAGTTTCCTCATCTATAAAATAAGCTGGAGAAATAGTAAATCACTCCAGTATCTTTGCTAAGAAAACCTTAAATGTGGTCAGAAAGAGTGGGACATGACTGAAAGATGACTGAACAATTGAACATAGATACATATGTGTGTGTGTTTTCTTTACTTATCTACGTATTATACTTCTCAATTAGAATACAATCATGAAGGAACCCTTTTGTTCTTATCTTTATATCACCAGTACCAAGTGCAGTCTCTGATTTACAAAAGATGTTTCATTGACATTGTAAAGAGTTTGAGTGCAGCTTGGTGATAAGATGGTGTGCTTATTGTCTTAGGTTGGCACAGCTAACTTCAGATATGCTTAGCCCCAAGGTGGCCTACGTATAATGTATTTTTTCATCTATTTAAGTCAAAGAGGGTTTTGATCCATCTCAGTGGAGGGAGTACTTCAAAATGTATTGCTTTAGTTGTCTATATATTTGTGTTATCACCCAACTACTTTCTTTTGTCTTGGAAGAGCAGCGAGAGCAGAGACTATACCTAACCTTTTATATCTCCCCCAGAGCCTAACATTTAGTACGTCTTTGGTAGATAAATGTTTTAAGTTGCGTGATAACAAACTTACTTCACACATATTCATTTAACATAGTGCAACTATCTAAGTAATAAAATATTTTTGTCTCAAGTTTTTGTTACTTCTTTGTATACCTTTCTTTGAGAGTATTTGGTTGAGATTCTAGTCCAGAAAATAAGACTCTTTGCCTCTAGATAATCCAGCACTATTGTGAAGTTTTGTGGATTGCTTTTTTAAAAAAATCTGTTAGCAAGAGTACTTTTTATTTCTTTGTAGTTCATTTAACATGTTGAGTCATTGTTAGTGATAAAAAAGAATCTGATATTGATTTTTTCCC
The DNA here is from genome assembly GCF_019393635.1 of Dromiciops gliroides. Lineage (NCBI taxonomy): Eukaryota > Metazoa > Chordata > Mammalia > Microbiotheria > Microbiotheriidae > Dromiciops > Dromiciops gliroides. The sequence goes on from NC_057864.1 coordinate 311,583,435, forward strand.
CCTGCAGGTGTGAATGTAACAGATCATGATTTAATATTCAAAGGTCTAACTGAGATGCTTAAAGATGTAATTACTCCATATGTGGTCTCATTGCAAGCTAAAGAATGCCCAGGTAATGTATAAATATTGTAATGACTTTGGTAACTGGTTTAAAAGATATTATAGCATTCTTAGGGTATATATTCTAAAAGTTCTCTCAAATCTAGTAATAATTTTCTATAACATAATGATAATAAAGAGGGAAGGACACTGCAAAAAAAATTTATTAACTATATCTAATCTAATCTGAAAAAATTTATAACTGTGTACTATAAAAAATTATAAGTATATGAAAAAATTATAACTTTAGAAAAATTATAATTGGGCTGTAAGTCCCATCTGGGTCGCCATTCAAATGTAAAAATATTTTATTAACTTGCTGGCCTAATTTGGGGGGGACTAATCTGACTGGAGGACTAATCTGTGGCCTTTTGACTCACTGGCTATCTGACTGCTATTAACTTAGTATGGGCCTTTTAAAAATTTCTCCACACTGCTCCCAAATTGATAAGCAAAAGATTAAGAAGCCTCTTAACTAAATAATCAAAGCAGAGTTTATTTATGAGAAACAATTTAAACATAAAAATACAGGGAAATAAAATGTACAACCTGACTGCTTTCCAGCATGTCTTTTTCCACCCACTGCTCCTGGAACTTTTTAGCCTCCTCCTGTGTACCAACGGACCTTCTTCTAGCATTCTCCTAGTGCTCCAGCGTCATGTCCCTCCCCCCCCCCCTTGCTCTTAGCTTTTTCTCCGTCTCCCCCCTCCTTACAGAGCCTCAGTCTCCTTAGTGTCCTCCTAGCAGCCACCCTTCTGTCCATCCTCTTTCTGTCTGTCCTCTTAATTTCTGGCCTCCTCACACATCTCCTAGTCCTCTGGCACGCCCCCTTACTGTCTAACTCCCCAGTATATATCTTCCTTCTAACCACTCAAACCTCGGGGCTCCGTGCATCCCCGCACACACCAAACTAATCTTCCGGCCACCCTAGGACTGCCTCTGGGGAGGCTCGACCACACCCAGGGGCCTGTGCCCCCCGCTGCTTGCCTGGGACCTAGGCAAAGGCTACACCAGAGCCCGGCCTGGACGAGCCCGGGATCTCTGGAATAGATCTTCTCAGGGCAGAGGGAGCTGGGGCTTTTACCCCCAGCCGTCTGACCTGGCCTCTCATACAGCCCATGGGGCTTTTTGACTCAGCTGAAGCAGAGGAGGAAGGGCACCAGCCCCTCCCACACAGAAAAAACCCTGGGGGCCCAAGGCTTTCTAATCTCAGCCCAAAGGTAGGGTCCCCAAATCAAAATAAATTTCCACAACACATTTATGTGTTTCCTTTTTTTCTTTTCACTTTCCTTCTCCTGTCAGCCAGAGGAAAGAAAATAAGGCAGAATTGGGCCATGTTGAGATTTTTAGCCTCTCAAAATCCTGTAAATGGAGTTGGTCTACCTTGTTCAGTAAACATGTATATATATTCACTGACTAATTAGAGGGAGAACAATTTAGAATACTCAAAAACATAATTTTTTTCTTTCTTTTGTACTTTTATTACATTCAAATAGATGAAATTGCTAGAATTTGGCATAACAAAACATTATCCAGTGATGTCTTTAAACCATTCTCTTTAATGAAAAAAATATTTTATTTTAGGTCACATCCATCAACCCAATATGGATCTCAACCCCTATACTTCTTAATAGGTGGGCTGGAAAGACCTCACAAAGTCACCAAGTTTATCATGCTGATTCCAATGTGGTGATGATCCTCTTCAAATTATACTAAGCTCAGAAACTAATATGAAGTACATAACTGAGCCATTTTCAGAACTTTTCTATCCCAATAAAGACTTGACAGACCTGCCTTTCTAGTGTAGCCTTTGAGAATCCAGTATCACTTCCACATCAGTGTGAAACCCTAGAATAAGACTTTAATTGAGGATAGAATAGATAAAATTATTCTTGGTTATTAGTCTATCCTTTGCCTTCTGAAATATTGTGTTCTAAGGTCTCTGTTCCTTTTTTGTGGCTGCTAAATCATGTGTGACCCTGACTATCTATGGCAGCTTGGTTTTTGAATTCTTTCTTTCTGGCTACTTGCAGTATTTTATATTTGACCTTGAAGCTCTGGATTTTGTTTGTTAATTTTCAGTTTGAAATATTTTTCAGTAAATGACTGGTAGATTCTGTTCTACACTGCCCTAGGACTATAAGAGATCTGGACAATTTTCTTTTAAGATTTCTTCAAATTCGATATGTAGTCCTGTTGTTTTTGTTTCTTTGTTTTTTGGTCATAGTGTTAAGGAAGTCCAATCTTCCTTAAATTTTTTTCCCCAAAATCTGTTTTGTAGATTAGTTGCTTTTGGATGAGATAGCTTATATTTTCAATCTTTTGACTTTGTTTTAATATTTCTTGCTGTTTCATGGAGTCATTGGCTTCTGTTTAGTCCATTCTGATTTTCAGGGATTTTGTTGCTTGAACAAAGTGTTGTATCTTTTATGCCAATCTTATAATTCTTTTCAATTCTTTCTCCAATAGCTTTCATTTCTCTTCCAGTTTGTCCTCAAGCATTCTCATTTCATTTATGAAAAAAAAATGTTTAACTCATAAAAAAACCCTATTCATTTATCTCTTCTAGGAATTCTAGCAGAATTTGTGCCTAAGGGGGGTGGGGGGGTGGGGGGGAAGGGGAGGGCTTTTCTTGGAGAAGTTCCAGAGTCATTCTCTTATTCTGGGTTTGTGTCTTAAGTGCTGTTGTCACCATAATAGCTTTTTAATTTGCTCAGTATTCTAACCTACTTCTTTACTTTGGACTTGATGTTAGGCTATACCCTGTGCTGAACTGGTTCTGTTGCTGATCTCTTTAGGTTTTGAGTGTTATATTGTTCTAGGATCTCTGGGACAGCTCATCCTGGGGACCTGTAAGCTTTTAGTGCTTCTAAGATGGTCTGATCCAGGGCAAAGTCTTATTTCTCTACCTCTGGTCTGAGTTTTGCGAGTTCCTAACCCAGATTTGGATCTGCGTAACAATAGACTGTTGCTTGAGTTAGTTACTATCAGCCAACTGAAAAGTTTTGCTGGTTCAAAGTGACAGAAATGCAGCTTCCTCCTTGGTCTGGGATTCCTGCCCTGCCTATTCTGTAGCAGGCTGCTGACCAGGCTCTAAACTGAATGTGAGACCTGGCCCTGCTTCTGAGATTTGAGCCATACTGCTGTTGCTTCCTTCTGAACTTGTTCTTCTCTAAGTACACTTCCTAGACTGAGGGGGTGGGGGGTAAGGGAAGGGGCACATGTCACCTCAATCCTGTCTGAATTTGTGACCCACAACTGAATAGTGAACAACAGAGTTGACATTTTGTACTTGTTTCCATGGCAGTGACCCAGTGGGTCTGAGAACTTCTTTCACTTTTCACTGAAATGCTCTTCACAGTACGTTGCTGGTGAGACCCTATCCCCTGTGTCTATAGACTTCTTTCTCTGTGTCTTTATGCTGCCCTATACTGAAAACTTAATCACTCTGACTTTGGGGGGGGGGGTATTTCCTGATGAAGATTCAACTAGTACATTTTTTTAGATCTTTTTGGAGGAGTTTTGGAGAAGAGCTTTCTGTTTGTTTCCTGCTGCTCTGCCATCTTGACTCTACCACCTAACAATAATTACTTTTCCATTCAAATTCTGCCTCATTGCTTCATTGTAAAATGAAGGTGACCATGAATTCTTAAAGGCCATATCAATAGAGCCCAAACTGCAGCTAATCCTATTAAGGTAGAAAGGCTTTTAGTTCAGTCCCATGGTCATCTGTCTTCCAAGGACTAGCTTAATTTAGTTTATCACCAAGTTGACTAGAAGATGAATTTTTTAGCCCCAGTTATTCTTTATGATCATCTACCAAGTTGTAGGGGGTTTCCATTGTGTTTTTACAGAGGGAGATCTACAACAACAAAATCAGACTCTAGAAATATTGTGATATAAAAGAGGTAATCATTGTTACTTTGGCAAGAACGGCATTTCTAGATGTTTAAAGCTATGCCTCTTACTACTCTATTTTGAGTCTCAACAATTTATTAAACCCTGTTGTATTAAGTAGAAATATATGTGATTCTTCCCCAAAAGTAGTTCCAGCTACTTTATTAATGTTAAATTCTATTTTTATAATGTTAAATTCTATGTAAAATATGTGGAATTAAAATGATAGAAAAAACAATATACAGAAGTAAAGTAACAGTCTAGAGTTTTTCACCTTTTAAACTGTATAAAGTGAGTTGAATTTCCTTGCTTTTTTTTGTTCCATAGATGTAAAGCATCTTTTGCAAAAGCTGGCATCACAACTGATGGGATGTTGTATAGACATGGAGTCCACAGAGGAAGAGCATGTTCAGTCATCCCAGAAAAGGATGCAATATTCAATGGCTTTTCTTTCTAGTTGGTACAAAAGTATCACACAGGTGTGTATGAACAAGCAATTTTCTGCGAAGTAAATGGCTTATGATTGAGGAGTTTTAGAATTGTAGAAGGTGTAGCAATATTTTATTTTGATAAGGACAACATGTGTATTACTAGTTTTAATTGGAATAGTAGCTTCTTATTTCCCTTGAGAGTGATGGAATTTAAAAGTGTTCTTTTATTGGTATATGAATTGATTCCTAGTAAGTATCTGGTATTCTTATCAAGATGTCCTTTTTTGAGTGCTTATAATCTAATGTTTTAAAAAGAATATTAAGAAGGGAACATCTCCAAAAAAGCATAGTGTATAATAAAACCAAGTGCTGTTTAAGTGTAATGACTAATCTTGGGTCCAAGAGAAGATCAGAAAATATACATACTCTCATTCCTTGGAGAGGTCAGGAAGCATGGGTATGAAATGTTGTGTACCCTATCGGAGAAGGTCACTGTGTTGTTGTATTTTTGGTTTTTTTTTTTTTTTTTTTTTTAGTGAGGCATTTAGGGTTAAGTGACTTGCCCAGGGTCACACAGCTTAGTAAGTGTTAAGTGTCTGAGGCCGGATTTGAACTCAGGTACTCCTGACTCCAGGGCCGGTGCTCTATCCACTGCGCCACCTAGCTGCCCCTGTTGTATTTTTTTAAGTTAGTTTTGGTTGACCATTTTTCTTTGTCCTAAAGGAAGGCTAACTGGATAGGTAGATGAGGGTATGTTGGGAAATAACTGGTATAAAAACAAAGTGTCAGTGAAAGTTTAATTTAAAGTTTTAAGTTCCAAATTGTGTCCCTCCTTCCCTACCTTCTTACTTCCCTCCCTGAGGCCATAAGCAATCAGATACAGGTTATACATGTACAGTTATGTCAAACACTACTATATTAGTCATTTTGTATATGAAAACTTGAATTAAAAAAAAAATGAAAGAAAGTGAAAATAGCTTGCTTCAGTCTGTGTTCAATCAATATCAATTCTTTCTTTGGAGGTTGATAATATGCTTTATCATTAGTCCTTCTGGATTGTCTTGGATCATTTGCTGATAATAGTTAAGTCATTTTCAGTTCTTCATCAAACAATATTGCTGTCTGTGCACAACGTTCTCTTGGTTCTGCTCACTTCACTATACATCAGTTCATATGTCTTTCCAGGCCTTTCTGAAATCATCCTGTTTGTCATGTCTTATAGCACAATAATATTCCATCACTATCATATAACACAGCTTGTTTAGCCATTCCCCAGTTGATGATCATTCATTTGATTTCCAATTCTTATCCACCACAAAAAAAGCCACTATAAATATTTTTGTACAAATAGGTCTTTTTCTCTTTTGAGGAATTTCTTTGTGATATAAACATAGCAGTGGTATTGCTATATCAAAAGGTATGCACAGTTTTATAGCCCTTTGGACATAGTTTGAAATTACTCTCCAGAATGGTTGGATCTATTCACAACTCTACCAACAGTGGATTAGCATCCCAGTTTTCCCACATCCCCTCCAACACCTAATATTTAACTTTTTTGTTATATTTGCCACTCTGATAGGTGTGAGGTAATACCTCAGAGTTATTTGAATTTTCTGAAACTTTAATTTAAAACAGAACACTAGAAATTAGCAGTCCTTGGTTCTGCCACTGTTATTAGCTCTGTGACTTTAATATGTTATTTAGTTTCCTATACCTCTGTTTTCATTTTTTGTGCAACAAGACTATTCTGTTAGTAGACACTAAGTACATAATCCTGTGAGCATCAATTCTGTTTTAAAAGGCTGATGGGAAGAATATATAACTTGCTTTGAAATATTTGAAAATAGATGCTCTTTTAATACCAAGGATGATAGAATAAACGTTGTTATTACCTTTTGAAGATTAGTGAGACATTTCTTAAGTGCTGGGATATCCTATGCAGGGTGGCACTATGATGTGATTATATAATGATGATCTTTTTTAGCTGTTAATATTATTTCATTCCCCAGAAGGGACCTCATGAAAAAGCTTTCCATAAAGTTTTGTTAGGAGTGAGCCAAAGCTAATGCTTACTGTCACTCACTAATTCTCTCTACAGATTATAATTTTGCTTTTAATCATTTGCACTTTGCATTTTTGTCAAATGTATGTGTTGATGAAGGGGTGGTATTAGATGATCTCTAACTTCTCTTTGAGCTCAAAAATTCCCTAATTATGATTGCAGTTCTCATAATCACATTGAGTGCTTACTATGAGCAGAGCACTATAGTAGGCACTGATAGAAATACACTATTTACATAAGACCTTTTCTTACTGAATGGAAGGGCCCATAACAGAGACTTAGGTACACTGGCAAATATAACGTTATATATACTATATAAGTGGGTTACAAAAATATAAAACAAAGTGTTCTTTGTGATTGGTTTGGGAAAAACATATATGGTTAATATGGAGAATCAAAGGAAAGCTTTTTGGAGAAGGAGACATTTGAGTTGGCCTTTAAAAAGACTAGCTAGAAATTCAAGAGTGCTTTTAATAACTCCAGGCCACTAAGCACAAAGGCTCAGTAGTCTCCCAGTAATGCAGTATGACAGCTAAACATCAACATTGCCTCTAAACCCATACCCTTTCTCCATACTTCCTTATTTTTGTTGGGATTATGTGTCATCCAGGTTCATATCCCCAGAGTTACCATTGATTCTTTATTTTCCCTCATTCCCCATATCTAGTCAGTTGCCCTATCCTGGCATTTCTGCATACACAACATCTCAGATTTGTCTGTTTTGCTTCACTGAGAGAACTACACCCTGTTTCAGGCCCTCTTACTTCTTGCCTGTGTGGATGTAATAACCTCCTAATTGGTATCTCTCATTATATTCACTTTCCTCTCTAATTTTCCCAGCACACAACTGCCAAAATAAGTTTTCACAGATCTGACCATGTCGCTCCCTTGCTAAAAAACCTTTCCTATATTCTTTAAGTTAAAATACAAATTTTTTTTAGTTTGGCATTTAAAGTACTCCACAATGTGGCTCCTATCTGCCTTTCCAATCTTATTTTATATTACTTTCCTTCACAAAAACTGCGTTTCAGTCAAGTTTTATTACTAACTGTTCCCTGAACTCAACAAGCCATACCCTGCCTTTGCATCCACACAGCCTGTTTGCCTGGAATGCACTCCCTTTTCATTTTACCTTTCATAAACTATATTTTCTTTTAAGTTTAAATGTACTTCCTTTGTGAGAGAATTCCCCCTTGCCAAGTTTTTAGTGTACCCTTATTCCTCATTTGACCTTTCATTATACTTATTTATTTACACATTGTATCCCTCCCAGTAACATGTAAATTCACTGAGACTAGTAACTACTTACTTTTTGTTTTGTATCTCTATTATAATGCCTTATACAAAGTAGGTGTTAAATCAGTATTTGTTGAATGGAACTTAATTGAAGTGTTGATTGATAATATATGTAAAAAGACATGGGTCAAGAAAGGCAAGCACTGAAAAAATTATTGGATTTGGTCATTCAAAAGTCACTGCTGTTTTTTGAGAAAATGATTTTAGCTTGAGTAGAGGTAGATGCCAGATTACAAGGGGATGTGGAGAGATTTATAGAGAGATATTAAAAATATCAAATTTAGATGATGTTTATAGTAAACAGCAGTGATGGAGAGGCTAGAAATGGGCAGAACTATATGGGGTTGAAGGATCAGGAGAACACTTTTCTATAACTGGGGAGAACTGAGAATCAAATGGGAAGGGACTATCAAAAAAAAAAAAGATTGAAGATACATGAGCTAGATGTGATGATTGGTGTAGTAAGATCCTGGGAAAGGTGAAAAAAAAAAAATAGCATTAAAAGCACAGGTTAGGAGGCAGAGCCAGCATTGTGGAATACCTGCAGAACTCAGACCAAGGGCAGTGAGCAGACTTTGCCCTGTATCTCACCACTTTGGCAGTGTTAAAAATGCTCAAGTCTCCCACCCTGCACTGTCCTGAGATTCTGGAATAACCCAACACACAGTACCCCAAGAAAACAGCAGGACTCGAGAGAATAAAAACTCTTTTTAGACATTCCCTTCCAGAAATGTGCAGATCCCAGACCTTACATAAAGCTCAAAGTAAATAAGTAGACTACAATAATGAGCAAACAAACAAAAAGAATCCCTGCATAAAGTAGTTTTATGATGATAGTGATGCTCAAGACACAACCTTGGAAGAAAAGAATGACTCCAAAATGTCAACAAGCAAACTCTGAAAAATACATCCTGGACACAAGTTGAGGTAGAATGAGAATTTTTTTGTGTTAAAAATTATTTTTTAAACCAAATGAGACAACATGACTGATGTGGAAATATGTTTAACACGATTATACATGTATAACCAATATCAGATTGCTTGCCATCTTGGGGAGCGGAAGGAGGGAGAAAAATTTGGAACTCAAAATCTTATAAAAATGAATGTGTTGTGTGATGATCAACTATGATAGACTTAGCTCTTCTCAGCAATACAGTGATCCAAGACAGTTCCAAAGGACTCATGATGGAAAATGTTCTCCACATCCAGAAAAAAGAACTATAGGATCTGAATGCTATTTTTACTTTTTTTTTGTTTTTTGAGGGTTTTTGAGGTTTTTCCCTTTTGTTCTGATTCTTCTTTCACAACATAACTAATGCGGAAATAAGTTTAATGTGATCGTACATATATAATCTATATCTGATTGCTTTCTGTCTTGGGGAGCAGAGAAGGAAGAGAGGGAGAAAAATTTGGAACTCAAAATCTTATCAAAACAAATGTTGAAAGTCAACAGCTTGAAAAGCCAAATGGAAAAGGAGATATAAAAACTCTCTGATGAAAATAATTGCCTAAGAATTAGGATTAAACAATTGGAAGCTAGTGACTTTATGAGAAACCAAGACACAATAAAGCAAATCCAAATGAATAAAAAAAATAGAGAGCAATGTGAAATATCTTCCTGGAAAAACTGCTGACCTGAAAAATAGATCCAGGAGAGAGAATTTGAAAATTATTGTACTACCTGAAAACCATGATCAAGGAAAGAGCTTAGACATCATCTTCCAAGAAATTGTCAAGGAAAATTGCCCTGATATTCTAGAAGCAGAAGGTAAAATAGAAATTGAAAAAATACACCAGTTACCTCCTGAAAGAGATCCCAAAAGGAAAACTCCCAGGAATATTATAGCCAAATTCCAGAGCTCCCAGGTCAAGGAGAAAATCTTGCAAGCTGCCAAAAAGAAAGAATTCAATTTCTGCGGAGCTCCAATGAATAGTTGCTGTCTGTAATTCTAGCTAGGCTGTCTAAAAATCTAATGAGTGGTCACCAATAAATTAGAAGCTTTAGCAAGAGTATAGACTTTTAAGCATTTATTAAGGAGCATAAGAATTTGGTGAGGAGAGAGAAAGAGGCCAAGATGCCTTCATCTATCTATCTAAGTGAGCCAGCGTCTCAGCTCCACTCCACACTGTAAGGGCTAAAATTCTAGCTATACTATCTAAAATCTAATGAGTGGTCGCCAATAAATTATAAGCTTTAGCAAGAGTATTAAGTGTTTAAGTATTTATTAAAGAGCATTAGGATCAGAGAGAAAGGTAAACATCTAACTATTTCTTTTTTTTTTTTTTTTTTAGTGAGGCAATTAGGGTTAAGTGACTTGCCCAGGGTCACACAGCTAGTAAGTGTTAAGTGTCTGAGGCCGGATTTGAACTCAGGTACTCCTGACTCCAGGGCCGGTGCTCTATCCACTGCGCCACCTAGCTGCCCCTAACTATTTCTAAGAGACCCTATCATCCAACCTACCATGGTGAGGTCAGGAACCAAAAGAGAACCCCTCCACCAGCGTCTGCTTCCTACTTTGTGTCCTCCTCCCAGAAATGGGAGGCTCCTCAAGTTGATTGGCTGGTAGCTTTGATAGAAAGTACCCACAAGCAAATGTCACTTCCTGATGCCAAAGAAAAGCTGCATGGCCTTGCCCTTAGAAGCCTTCTCCTCATGGTAGAGCTTTCCTACAGTAAGTCTCCAGCAGGTGGCATCATTCTAATCATTACAACACAAAGTCCCCGGCGAAAGAGAGAGCCAGCCTTGCCCCTTCTTCATCCCACAAACCTCCTGCGGACATGGAAACAGCCCATCAACACATATACACAGCTCCAAGCTAATTGGCTGGTAGCTTTAATCGACAGTACCCATGAGTAAACATCACTTCCTGGCGCCAAGAATCTGACCTTCCAAGCCACATGACTTGTCCTCAGACGCCTTCTCCTCATGGTGGAGCTTTCCTATAATATCTCTCCAGCAGGGGGTGTCACTCCAATTCTCGCAACAGTCAGGATAGCACAAAATCTAGCAGCTTCTACATTAAAGGATCAGAGGGCATGGAATATAATATTCCAGAGGGCAAAGGAATTGGGATTATAACCAAGAATCATGTATCCAGCAAAACTGAGTATAATTTTTCAGAGGAAAACATGGGACTTCAATAAAAAAGAGGACTTTCAGGCATTCATGATGAAAAGACCTGAACTGAATGGAAACTTTGACTTTCAAATACAAGACTGTAGAGAACTATAAAACGTTGGAGTTAGATGACATGCCTGGGGTTGTGAAGTGGGTGGGTGTCTTGTGTCTGAGGCTGGATTGGGGCTGGGGTCCTCCTGGGTCCAGGGTGGATGCTTTGTCCACTGTGTCACCTAGCTGCCCCATGATGACATCTTTAGGGTAAAATTGAGGGGTGAGAAGAATGCACTGGGGGAGGGGAAAGGGGAGAGGTAGCATGGGGTGAAATCCCACATGAAAGAAATAGGAAAGGGTTTATGGAGTGGGGGAAGAGATGGGGGAGTAGCAGGGCAATAAATGAACTTTACACTCATTAGAATAGGCTCAAAGACCTTAATATCATCAGAGTTGTCTCAAGGAGGGATTAACACACATATCCAATTGGGTGTAGTAATCTATTTAAACTGGGCAGTAAATGAGCCTAACACTCATCAGAATTGGCTCAAGGAGGGAATAGCATACACACTCAATTGAATTAGAGTAATCTATCTAACCCTGCAGAAAAATAGGAGGGGAAGAAGATAAAGAGGGAGGGGCAAAAGAAAGGAGAGCAGAATGGGGAAGGCTTCAGTCAGAAGGAAATCCCTTTTGAAGAGGGATAGGGTGAAAGAAGATAGATAATAGAGTAAATATTATGGAGAAGGGAATATAATGGAGCGAAACAGTTAACAATAGTAATTGTGAAAAAGAAAAAAGGGGGAAAAAGTGTACAAAAAGTATTTATAGCAACTCTTTTTGGTGGCTAAGAATTGGAAATCAAAGGAATGTCCATTAATTGGAGAATGACTGAAGAAGCTATGGTATATGATTGTAATGGAGTGTTATTGTGCTGTAAGAAGTGATGGGCAGGATGATTTCAGAGAAACCTGGAGAGACTCATATGAACTGATATATAGTAAATTGAGCAGAACTGGGAGGACACTGTGCACAGTGATAGCAGTATTGTTCTATGAGCAATTGTGAATGACTTGACTACTCTCAGTAATGCAGTGATCCAAGACAATCCCAAGGGACTAATGATGAAGCATGCTATCCACTCCCAGAGAAAGAACTGATATTGACTGAACACATACTTAAAAAAAAAAAAAAGAGCACTTGTGGATTGTACATATATAACCTATGTTAGATTGGTTGCTGTCTTGAGGAAAGGGAGGGAGCTAGAAAAATTTGGAACTCTAAATCTTATGAAAATGAATGTTGAAAACTACCTTTACATGTGACTGGAAAAAACAAAATAAATGGAAGATTAAAAAAACAAAAAACCCACAAATGTTGAAATCTATCTTTACATGTAATTGGAAAAAAAATACTATGAAGATTTTTGAAAATTAAAAGCCCTCATTTAAAAAAATGAGTGTTGAAAACTATCTTTACATGTAATCAGAAAAATTAAATTATAACTAAAAAAACTAAGTGAAAGCACTAGAGGAAAAAATGGGAAAAGAAATGAGACCTATGGAAGAAAGATAAAGAAAGAGAATTAATAGCTTGAAACAAGAGATACAAAAGGGGGGAGAAATTCCTAAAATTAGAGTGGATGTAATTAAGAGCTGACAGCATATAACCTATATCAGATTACCTGCTGTCTAGGGGAGGGGGGAGGGAGGGGAGGGAGGGAGAAAAATCTGAAATTGTAAAGCTTGTATAAACAAAAGTTGAGAACTATCTTTACATGTAACGGAAAAAATAAAATACCTTATATGTAAAAAAAAAAAAAAAAGAGCTGACAGCTCCATGAGACAAGAAATATTAAAGTCAAGAGACTGAAAAAAAAAAAAGGAAAAATAATGTAAGGTATCTCACAACAAAAACTGACCAGAAAACAAATAGAGGAAATATCATTTAAAAATCATTGAATTACTGGAAAAGTTAATGTTGATCAACACAATTATGTACCACAGTTCCGGAGTGCTCATGATGAATCATACTGTCCACCATCTGATAGAGAAGTAATGGACTCAAGAGTGCATATTGAAACTTTTCTTTTTGAACATGGCTAATGTAGGAATTTATTTTGCTTGACCACACATATTTGTAATCAGTGCTTTGTGCAAAAAATTTGAATATGTGATACAAATTTCAGTTTATACTATTTTAATATATCTCTATCTATTATGGGAGGAAGGGAATAAACATTTGTTAGGTTCCTACTACATGCCAGGTAGTGTACTAAGTGCTTTGTAGATATTATCTTATTTAATCCTCACAACAAACATGGGAGACAGGTGCTATTATTATCCCTATCTTATAGTTGAGGAAACTGAGTCAGATAGTGGTGAAATTACTTGCCCCGGGTCATAGAACTAGTAAGTGTCTGAGACTAAATTTGAACTCAAGTATTTATTATTTTTTTTAATTTAAATTGTTTTGGGTTTTTTTTGGTGAGGCATTTGGGGTTAAGTGACTTGCCCAGGGTCACACAGCTAGTAAGTGTTATGTGTCTGAGGCCAGTTTTGAACTCAGGTTCTCCTGATTCCAGAGCCGGTGCTCTATCCACTGCGCCACCTAGCTGCCCTGAACTCAAGTATTTCTGACTCCATGCCTAGCACTTTATCCACTGTGTCACCAGAAACAAGAAAGATTTTGCTATTTACTATTCTAATTGCATTTCTCTGCATATTATGTGGAGAAATAAAAATAATACTGAAAACAGAGGTGTCAAAGTCATGCAACTTCCTAATGTGACCTGAACCAAATTGGGAGGGGCAGCTAGGTGACACAGTGAATAAAGCACTGGCCCTGGATTCAGGAGGACCTGAGTTCAAATCCAGCCTTAGATACTTGACACTAACTACCCGTGTGACCCTGGGCAAGTCACTTAACCCCCATTACCCAGCCCCCCCAAAAAATACAATTGGGAAATGTTTGACAAAATAAATTAAAATTCAGTGTGTTAATTTGTGGTTTTCTAAGTCAATACATAGCCCTCTGGAATTCATTTCTATTTGAATTTGACACCACTGCCATAAGCCATATCAGGAGATTCATCAGCAGCTGACATAACTTTGTATAAAGCATATTTTTAACCCTTTTTCAGCATTTGCTTTTAATTTTCTCAATGTTCTTACAGAAAACAGGCTCTCAGAGTATAAACAAAAAAATAACCTCTTCCAGTCATTGGAAAGAATCTCCTCCTATTGTGATCATCTTGAAGGACATAGAAAGTTTTTCAACAAAAGTACTTCAAGACTTCATAATTATCAGCAGGTAATGACGTCTCCTCTTATGTTGGCACTAAAAACTTCCCATTCCTTCCTTTCTTCTAGCTTCTAAAATCAATTACTGCAACATACTTTCTTTTAATAAAGAAGAAGCCACTTTTAGAGAGGAATGGTGATTAAATATTTCTTCAGTTTGATAGAAACTGGAGAGAATCCAAGCTTAAAATGGTGAATAAATGAATATCACTGTCAGATTAGGCATTTACTTCCTGACATAACAATGAGAATCAAAAGAATATTAACCAGTTCTTAACTGACTCAGGCAGACCCCCCAAGAACCTATTTGTCTTATGAAGGCAGGTTCTTATTTTACTGGATAAAAAGTTAAATTACTAAAACCTATTTTCTGATGTCTAGCCATTTTCTAAGTCTCTGAACACTAGTGCTGTCTGCTTGTCAAGAATGATACCTTTTTGGGGGCAGCTAGGTGGCGCAGTGGATAAAGCACTGACCCTGGATTCAGAAGGGCCTGAGTTCAAATCCAGCCTCAGATACTTGACACTTACTAGCTGTGTGACCCTAGGCAAGTTACTTAACCCTCATTGCCCTGCACCAAAAAAAAAAAAAAAAAGAATGATACCTTCTTGAATGCAGACAGGTCAACCAAATTAAACAAACTAGTTTGCGGAGACTTAAAGGAAAGATGTTTAAATGCTAAAATGCATTACATATATCTGCAAATCATGGAACAAGGAAGATCCCTTCGTGGTCGCCAAACTGTGAGATTAAAATTGGATATTAGATCATAAATCTCCCCTACTTAACCTTTCCCTTAATTTATCTCCCAGACTAAGCTTACAAAGGAGATCACGACCTAATAAATTTACAGGGGCATCAGGCATGAGTAAAAATGAATGTTCTACTGTTAAGGGCCCCATTTCATACTTAGCCAGCCTTTGATCTGAAAAGGCTTGTGTCCTGTGATGTAGTAAGAGAGCCCCTACTTCGTGAGGGCATTGCACCGTTAGAGGGTTACCTAGGACCAAATCAGAGGCTTTTTCTACCAAAAGGGCTGTGGCCGCCACTGCCCTAAGGCAAGGTGGGGCTCCAGCCGCTACAGGGTCCAGCTGAGTTGAATAGTAGGCTATAGGGCATTGGTTAGGCCCCAGTGATTGAGTCAGAACTCCAGAAGCCACATAGCCTATGTGACTTTGAACAAGACACCACCTCTCTGGACCTGTTTCCTCATCTATAAAATGAGGGGTTTGACTAGATCAGAACTATCAACTACACAGCTCCTAAATGTTGCCCCTACCAACTTGAAATTTAATTGGTAAATATTTAACAAAATAAATAAAAATACAATAAACAAGATAACATTACATTTGAAAACTAAGTCAATTATGCGTCCCACAGGTATCCTTATATATGGATTAGTTGTCCCTGTTTTTGTTTGAGTTTGATACCACTGGACTACATGACCCCTGAGGTCCTTTTTGGCTTTAAATCTGTGATTCTATGATAGAGAACAGAACTGCAAATCTTAATTCAGAGATATATTATAAATGGAATTAAGGCCTTGTGAGCACATTTAGTAAGAATAAGGTCTTGGGGCAGCTAGGTGGCGCAGTGGGTAGAGCACCAGCCCTGGATTCGGGAGTACCTGAGTTCAAATCCGGCCTCAGACACTTAACACTTACTAGCTGTGTGACCCTGGGCAAGTCACTTAACCCCAATTGCCTCACTGGGAAAAAAAAAAAAGAATAAGGTCTTCCCCAAAGGGGACACCCAAAATTTTGTAACTTTATCAATAGGGAATCAATTTGGAGTTGCTGGTTATTGTGGAGATTAATTACCTAACCTCTCATTGGGTCACTATTCCTGATTTTTTTTTCTAACTTACTTTGAAAAATATTTTTTATCCAAAATTCATTTGGTTTTTGGTCCACAGGAATTTTTCCTTCAACTGTTTTTTGAAAATTTTTAGATATACTTTAATATTCCCTTCCTTCTTCCCCCTCCCCCTTTACTGTTCTCTCTCCAATTCACAAATTTTTTTCACTTAAGACACTACTTTTGGAATCATTCAATAGGATAATATAGTTATTTGCTAAATACCCTCTATATTCTTGTATCCCATGTTGGGAACTGTGGCATAAATACATTTTAGAGAAATTTCCATTAAAATTTCCATACACATATGCATGCATAGTCACACACATACATATACACATAAAAGATGTCAGTTTCTCCTACTAAATACCTTAGTGCCACTTTTTAAAAATTAGGGCTACCCGAGAATAAATTGTTTACTTTGCAGCTCCTTGTCAGTGAAAGTGTTCTAGCAGAGACTAGATCTGTCATGGATATAATAAAATTCTGGCTTTGGGTGGGAATTAGATTATATGACATGTGAGTTCCTGGCTAATGACATTCTTTGAATCTATTGATCTCCCTAGATTTCGATTTTTTCACCTGCAAAATGAGGAGATAGGCATAATTTACTTTTTTTTTTTTTTTGCAGGGCAGTGGGGGGTTAAGTGACTTGCCCAGGGTCACACAGCTAGTAAGTGTCAAATGTCTGAGGCTGGATTTGAACTCAGGTACTCCTGAATCCAGGGCCGGTGCTTTTTCCACTGCGCCACCTAGCCACCCCAATTTACTCTTTAAAAAAAAAATAATAAACATTTTCATTTATGGTTTTTGAGTCCCAACATAATTTACTCTTAAGATGCTTTCTAGCTTTGAGGCTAGAATTTCTTGTTTAAATGTGAGAACTTCTATTACTATCCATTATTAGATAAAGGAAGGCTATTATACTTTGTCTCATTCAGAAATATCAAGTACTGAAATATATTTAGCTACTTAAAGACTATTTTTGTTTCTTTTTTCTCTTGGAATCCAGTCAGTACCTACATGAGCTTCCAATAGTGCTTGTTTTGGGAATTGCCACATCGCCAATCATTATCCATCGATTGCTTCCTCAGGCAGTGTCTTCTCTATGTATAGAGCTACTCCAGTCATTGTCTTGCAAGGAGCACCTAGCTAAACTACTTGACAAGGTAACTTTTCCCCAAGAAAACCAAGATAAAGAGAGTAGCAAAGAACATGGTTGTGCCATGAGAGTGTATATGTAGAGGAAAAAATGCTGTACATATCTCAGAATAACATTTGTTGAGCACATTCATTTGTGCAATTGTATATAATTCTTTATTAATTTTTGCTGGATTATTTTTGTCTTCAGATAAGAGAACAAATTTAAGAAACAGTCACATCTTTATATTTTCAGTAGTTGATATAGTAAATAGTAGCACTTAATGTGTGCATATATGTGTATGTATACATATATATGTATGTATTTATATGTAACAATAACTATTTTGCCTTTTACATCTCATGTAAAATGGTTTAAAGTTCTTAATGGAATTTTTTTTTGATTGCTGGCCTTGCAATTATGTACTATAAATAACTCTAGAAATTTTATTAACACATAATTTAAAAAATTAACACAGAAAAAAGCAATTGAGGCTTTTTAACTAATTCTACCTGGACAGGAAAATAAAGATTCTTCAGGTCATTAGCTAGTCTTGTAAGCAAGGGGTTTTCTGCAGAGATGTCATATATGCTGAATGATTATCATCCTTAGTGTACTGATGAGAATTTGACACTTATTTACCAACCATCTTTACATTTTTTCCCCCAAAGGAATACAAGATACATGTATACATTAATCAAAAACTATACTGACAAAAAAAAATAAACTGTACTGACAGTTTTTCCAGTCCTCAAATGTGAAATTGTTTTGCAGTGATCTTATTTACTTGGTTTTGAATAAGAATGGTTTCTTGCAGTTACTAAATATTCTTTGAATGTTGGAGTATAGGACAAATTTTTATTCATTCACATATGTGTGTATCTTCACTGTATATGTGTGTATATGCATATATGTACATACATGTGTATGTGTGTATATATTTATACAATCCATTGAAAACTATTTGTATTTTTCTGTTAATATTATCCAGTTCCTTTTGTTCTGATAGCTAATAAATTTAGCAGTACACAGACCATCTATAGTAGAACTTTATTGATTTACATTAATTACGTAAACATGGGGAATGAAGGAGAAAACAGTATATTCTGTTTTCTACCATTCAGAGATGAGGTATAATTTCCTGGGTAATGCCTTCTATTTTTGCTCACTTTGGGAAAACTTCATATCATCTATTTTCTTCTCTTAGAAATGGAAGAGTCAGGCATTTAATTCTCAAAGTAGTATCTCCCATAGTATTGTCAATCTTAAGAGAAATCTGTTTCAGTAACAGAAACTTCACAAATACTACTACACTAATTTCACTGATTGATTTTCTAAAAATATCAATAATCATTTAAATAGTAGACAATATTCAGTTAGTACTATCTTTTTCCTACAGGATTAGTAAACTTCTTTCATTGCTTCCAAGACTCTGCCTTGGAAAGGGAGCTTTTGTCTTCTTATGGAATGAAACTAAGAGAAAATTGAGAGATATTTGACCCAACAGAGAATTAGCTAATATGTAGCTTTCACACCTCAGAAATGTCACTTAACTGTAGTATATTCCTTCTCAGGCTCTCTCTTTAAACTAACAAGTAATGTATTTTTCCATTTTTCTTTCAGCTACTTCTTACAACCCGGTTTCCCTTTAAACTCAATGAGAAAGCTTTACAAGTTCTGACTAATATATTTTTATACCATGATTTTTCAGTTCAAAACTTCATCAAAGGACTCCAGGTAAGGGGACACTGAAGAAATTTTAAGTAGCATAATCAGTAATTTTTTAAAAAAAGGTGAAAATGCTCAATACAAATTGAGAGGTTAGTCTGAAATTTTTAATCATACAATGATAGCTCTTGAACAAGTTATGTCAAGTTATATTGTTTTGAAATCTTAGTTATTTATTGCTGCATAATGTTTAAAATAAATTAAACATGTATTAAAATAAAATTAAGGCAAAAAACCCCTACACTCTGTACTTAAAATAGAACTCTTTCCCTTGCTGTTTAAAAGCATCATATTAAGTTCTGTTTTCTGATGAAATACTAAAAATATCTTTTTGTAAAATGTAACCAGGGTAAATGAAATTACCTGGGTTCATGTTCTGGCTTTCCTGTTTACCAGTTATGTAACCTTGGGCAAGTCAGATAACTGAGCTATTTCCACAATGATATGAAGATAATTTCTGTACTTACCTCATAGGGTTGTTAGGAAAGCTCTCCATAAACTTTAAAAATACTATAAACATGAACTGCTAGTTAGTCACAGCTGTTGCTAATTCATTGTATGATATTTGAAAAATCATCTAAACACTCTGAGTCCCAGTTTCCTGAGGAGGAACATGAGAAGATTGTACAACATGATTCCCCAAGCTCCCTCAAATCTAGCATTCTGTGATTCTGTGTCTTTTGAAATGAAAATATTACTGACCCGTTGACAATAGAAGATGTGTCTTGAATGATTTTTCAACTAGTTTTCCATAATGCCTCCAACATCCTCTTAGTTGACCAGTGGAACCCTTTAGCAAGATCATTGGCTGCAGTACAATCCTTGGCCACTGAGTTTATAACTGACCTGTGCAGTGAGTGAACTCAAGATATTGCCTTCATTGGCATCATGGGGTAATCAACTACTAGCTGATTATATATTAAAAACATACTTGTGGGGCAGCTAGGTGGCGAAGTAGATAGAGCACTGGCCCTGGAGTCAGGAGTACCTGAGTTCAAATCTGACCTCAGACACTTAACATTTACTAGCTGTGTGACCCTGGGCAAGTCACTTAACCCCAATTGCCTCACTAAAAAAAAATATACTTGTGTGTATACCCTTTGATCTAGCAATACCACTACTAGGTCTTTATCCCAAAGAGATCATAAAAAAGAGAAAAGGACCCACATGTACAAGAATATTTATAGCTGCTCTTTTTGTGGTGGCAAAGAATTAGAAATTGAGGGAATGCCCATCAGATGGGGAACAGCTGAACAAATTGTGGTATATGGATGTAATGGAATACTATTGTGCTCTAAGAAATGATGAGCAGACAGATTTCAGAATAATCTGGAAAGACTTACATGAACTGATGCTGAATGATGTGAGCAGAACCAGGAGAACATTGTATACAGTAACAGCAATATTGTGGGATGATCAGCTATGATAAACTTATCCCCTCTTAGCAAAACAATGATCCAAGACAAATCCAAAAGACTCATAATGGAAAATGCTATACACATCTAGTAAAAGAACTGTGGAATCTGAATGCAAATTGAAGCATACTATTTTCACTTTTTGTTTGTTTTTGTTTTTGTTTTCTTTCTTGAGGTCTTCCTTTTTCTGATTCTTCTTTCATAACACAACTAATGTGGAAATATGTTTAACACAATTGTACATATATAATCTATATCAGATTGGTTGCTGTGTTGAGGAGGGAAGGGAGGAAGGGAGAATAATTTAGAACTCAAAATTTTATAAAAACAAATGTTGAAAACTATCTTTACGTGTAACTGGAAAAAATAAAATACTGTAAGATTGGGGGAAAAACACATTTGAAAAGTGACTTAGTTTGCTAAGCAAGTTTGAGGTTCCTATCCTAGTTATGACTCTGATGCTGACTCATTGAAGCAAGTCCCTCATTTTCTTTGATCTTCAGTTTCTTCATGCTAAAAAAAATATTACTATTGTTTAATCAAAACAACATAATATCAGTCTAAGAGACAACTGATGGTCAAAAATTACTTTACAGAAATAAAATTAAATATTAATAATGGACTTTTATTTCTTATTGGGGGAAAATAATGGTCTGCCATCATGTTATTGTTGTAGTTGAAATAGTTAGAGCCTGACTGTTGCTTATAGAGCCTTACAGAACGTTTGGATAATTCCTTGGTGGGTTTACTTTATATTCATTATTTAGTTTCAAGTTTTCAAGCTCTGGAACTTAATTTTCTCCCTTTACTCTATAGTGATCAGACTCCGGAGGACTTACTCATGTTAACTACTGCCCAGGACTCCTCCTTGCTATTATCATACCTGGAAAATAAATGAGTAGTTTTAAGGTTCTTGATGACCATAAAAATAATATCAAAGGTAATTGGTAGTGTTGTGGAATATTTTGGGCAGACCGTAATAAAATTTGGATAATTATCTCTGTTTCTCTATGGAGTTTACCTTTGTAGTAACCAGGATTCTTGTTATCCCCCAGATACAACTTCTCTTCCCTTGGACAATGTTAGATAAACACTGCCAAATTCTTTATTTTCCATTTCTTTTTGCTCAGTCACCAGAAGTGTCTGTCATTATAACGTCATTAATTTTAAAAATCCATTTCATTGAAATCTTTTGTTTTTACGTCAGTCACATTTTCCTCCATCCCTCTCACTTTTCCTCCCAGAGGAGTCATCTCTTACAATAAGAAATTTTCAAAGGAGAAGAAAAATGAAGTGCAGGAAAACTAATGAGCATATTGTAAAAGTCTGCCATTATATGTAACTATAACGTCAGATAGAAACAAGGGCCACTAAACTGTCCAAAAGGATCCCTGCAGACCACATACTGACTTAGAAAATCACATATTAATTATTTATGTTCCTTGCATTTTTATTTATTTGTTATATATTTCCCCAATTACATTTTATTCTGGTTTGGCTTTCTAGTATATTTGACACCTCATTTATCCTCTTTTCTATCTATATTGAGAAAAAACACAATGATAAAGTAATAGTGCTTGGTACACATGAATTTGTTGTATTCTTGCAACAATTCCTTGTCCCTGTAGGGATGTAAAGCCTACAGTTTGAGAACCATTAATAAAGAGAACAAAGTAACCATAATACAGTATCCTAATTCCCCTTCTCCCATTTCTATAAAGGAAAAGAAGACGACCTCTCATATCTCTTTTTTGGGGTCAAGCTTGTTCTTTATAATTTTATATTCATTTTTATCTATATCTTTGTTTTCTTTTCCATTTACATTGTTATAGTCATGGTGTATATTGTTTTTCTGGTTCCTGTTACTTGACTTTTCATCACAGCATATGTTCTTCCAAGCTTATCTGTATTTGTCAAGTTCATAAAGTCTTATAGAATATTTCACTACCTCCCAGGGATGTTGTAAGGAACAAATGAAACAATATTTGTAAAGCTCTTAGCATAGTAGGCACTTAATAAATATTCATTTCCCTCCTTCCTCCTTCATATACCACAATTTGTTTAACCATTTCACAAAGGACAAATATCTATTTTGTGCATAGTTCTTTGCTACCACAAAAAAATGCTGCTTCAAATATTTTGCTGTGTATGGACCTTTCTTGTCACTGACCTCCTTATAGTATATATCTAGTAGTGGAATCTCTGGGTCAAAGAGTATGGACATTTTAGTCACTTTCTTTTCATAATTTCAAATTGCTTCTCTGAATGGTTATACTACTTCATAACTATACCAACAGTGCATTAATTTGCATTTCCACAAAACGTTATAATGAATTAGATTGCAGCTTTTTTTACATTAATTATATTTTACATTGTTGGCTTTCTTTTCAACATTGGGAAAAACTAAACATATATTAATGACTTACTATGTACAAAGTTCTATACTTCCCACAAGGGGAGATAAATAGTTTGGATAAAACTGTTATGTAGGCCAGTGGTTCCCAACCCTTTTGGTGTTTGATGCACCCTTCTAAACATCACATGCATACCTCCACATGACAGTGGTCGTATTATTCAGTGACTGTGAAAATACAAAAAAAGATATTACTTTATTTATGGATCTTTGGAGCCCTGGTAATAATTCTTTTTCTCTTCCAAGTCTCCCATCTCCCTGCACAGGCCTAAAACCTTACATTTGGGAACCAGTCATATAGAGGAAAACACACTGTGTTTTAGTTCAGGGGAACTAAATTTGAAATCTGCTTTTGAAATCTGGTTCTGCTACTCAAGACTTGAGTCACCTTAGGCAAATTACTGCACCTCTCTGAACCTCAGTTTCCTGATCTTTAAATTGAGAGAATTGAATTAGATTATTGCTAAAGTTTCTTTTAACTCTAAACCTTATTATTCTGTGGGTCAATGGTCCTAGTCCACATGGAGCATTATCTAGTAGGGGTATTCATAGAGACACAGGTATGATTCAAATTAATACAAGTGTAGAAATGGGAAAAAATCAATGCTTTACAAGTTCTGAGGTCATTACCAGTTATGGGGTTTGTTTCTAGGAGGTGTTACCTGAGTTTAGCCTAGGAAGGGGTAGGAATTCACCAGGTAGAAAGTGGACTAAGGACATTCCAGACATAGGGAACAGTGTAAGCAAAGGAGCAGAGGCAGTAAACCATAGAATGTGTACAGGGGCTGATAGTTATTCCATTTTAGCATGACTACAGGAGGTCCCAGAAGTCTTAGTGAGGTTTTAAGCAATCAAAACTTAAATACTGAATAGCTTGAAACTGCACTAAGACTTTTGGGACATCACAACATGTGAAAACAAGAGCTATGAGATAAGACTAGGAGACTCTAGTAATGCAAGATTGTGAAATGTCTCAAATGTCAGATTAAAGAGGTGGAATTTTACTTGGTAGGCAGTAATAAGCAGCCACTACTATGTTTTAAATAAAGAAGTTACATGAAAAGATCTTTGCATAAGAAGATTAGTCTGGCAGTGCTACAAAAGGTAGATTGGAAGGGTGGGAGTATAGAGACAGATAAACCTGTTAAAAATTTATAATCTAGATGAATGGTCATGAGAACCCATAATAGACTGGTGACGGTGAGAATTATTTCACTGAAACCCACAGAGGTTGTTACTTGACTATGCTCCTTCATAGAGTAAGTAGCAGAATCAAGATTTGATATCCAGGTCTCCTTACTCCAAATACAATGCTTTTTTCTCTTTACCAATGGTTCCCAGACTGTGGGCTCTTTATTGCTAGAAGGACAGGGAATTATTGCAAAGACACCACAAATTCATATGTCTACCAAGCATTGTTATTTTGTCATTATGTATTTTCTCAGTAGAGAAGAGGGGATAAATGAGATTGTAAACTATTAACGGTACTATAGTCATTGAATAAGGAAACTTGAACAGTATATACACCCAGATTTGGGGAACAAAATCAGAAATTGTCAGCCCCGGGGGCGGCTAGGTAGCACAGTGGATAAAGCACTGGCCCTGGATTCAGGAGGACCTGAGTTCAAATCCGGCCTCAGACACTTGACACTTACTAGCTGTGTGACCCTGGGCAAGTCACTTAACCCCCATAGCCCTGCCAAAAAAAAAAAAAGAAATTGTCAGCCCCCTAACACTGAAAGAGATCAAGAAAACATCAATAACTATCAGCTTATATGCCTATTTTCCCATCTATACAAATCTCAATGAGAGTCAACTCTATATGAATAAATAAAGACGTTATTAGGTAACAGGCAAGCTTTCAACAATGGACCACAATTTTGCCACCTTACAATTAACTGAAAGATGCACAGAATATAAGATCTCATCATGCTTATTGTATATAATAAGTAATAAATATCAAACTAGGTATAAAACAGAGATGTGCTATATGTATGCCAAAGGTAATTATTCACCACTAGGATGGAAGAGATCCATCAAGGTTCATTCAAGGAGGGATTCTCTATGGAGAATGAGGTCTTCTGGATACTCTTTGTTATAGATGACATTGTACTAATTGCATTAAGCCCCTACACATTCTAGAGACTCCTGGAAGAAATCTGTATTCACACAAAGGAATCTGATCAGTCCATCTATGTAGGAAAAACCAGGAGTATAAATAATGTGGAAAGCTTTTTTGTTGACCTTGATCAGTGTTCCTATATGGCAGCAAGCTATAGAATATGACTGTCTCAGAAGAACTAAAGCATCACAGGTGGCCACAGAGAGGCACATGGTAGGTGTCAGTGCTCCAATATGTAATCAGTGAGGAATTCTGAAGAACAGGAGTAAAGTACATCATCAAGAAACTGTATGACAGACAGAGGGTCTTCTCTTTCTGGGCTGATAAGGTGGCAAGAGTGGTGGATGACAAGTTGTCAGCCAGAGTATTCCACTAGTACTCTTTCAATGCCAGGATAAAGTGAGGAAAACCACCTGAACTTTTGGTGGACCCCTGAAGTGACCTTTTGAGACAAAATGGACAAAAATCACAGAGGATGGGTAGGTGTGGGTCAATTATGATCAATAGAATTGGCAGGAATTCCCAAATCAGTGAGATCACAGATCTGTATGTAGTCATCTCACTTTGAGTCTCACAACAATCCTGTGAGGTAGGTACTACAAGTATTATTTTACACATAAGGAAATTGAGACCCAAGAAGAATAAGTGCTTTGCTAGTGGTCACACAGCTATAAAGTTATCAGAAGCTGGCTCTGAACTTGGGTCTTAAGTCCACTACCATATTCACTCCATGAACAATTACTGTACTTGAGGACAGCTGGGTGGTGCAGTAGATAAAGCACCGGCCCTGGATTCAGGAGGACCTGAGTTCAAATCCAGCCTCAGACACTTGACACTTATTAGCTGTGTGACCCTGGGCAAGTCACTTAATCCTCATTGCCCTGCCCCAGCACCCCCCGCAAAAAAAAAATTACTGTACCCAGTACAGTACAATATGGAGGATGACTTGGAGAAGGGGAGCCTGGAAGCAGGAAGGTTGAGGTTATTGGAATAGTCTAGGCAAGCAGAGATAAAGACTTGAACTATAATTGTTGCAGCAGAGGGGCTGAATATGAGAGTGATAGTGGTAGAAATAATAGGACTTGGAAACTTCATAGCATTCCACACAAACACATAATATATATGTGTATGTATGCATGTATGTATATATATGTATATGTATTTGAATATGTAATGAAATCTTTATATGTGTGAATAAAAGCTCATAGGTCTAATCTAAAAATATTCATGTAAGCATTCCCCAGAAAGGAAGCTCCTTCTACTAGTACAGAGTTGGTACCTAGAGGTTACATGATTTGTCTAGGGCCACACATTTAGTATATGTCAGAAGTAAGACTTGAGCCTGATAACTTAAGCCATATTTGCTCCATAAATATTCTAGGGGTTTGGGGGTTGTGTTTTTGTGGGGTTTTTTGGTGTTTCCCCTCAGAAAATTGAATTGATGTAAGGCCAAAGATTGCTGTTGAGACATCCCAGATATCTTCCTTCTTCTTTCAGCTGGCTATATTAGAACATTTCTATTCTCAGCCACTCAGCATTTTGTGCTGTGATCTCTCAGAAGCAAAGAGAAGAATACATTCTTTATCAGAAGACCAGTGTGAAAGTATTCGGCGCCTTCCCTCTTTTATGAGGTAAAAAAGAATTGCATGTTTAGCACTTTTATGTATGTTTCAAAAGATCTACTGCTTCACATGGATGCCCTCCACTGACACAAACTGTAGCACCTCCATACCTTACACTCTGTGTAAGTTTCTTGTCTGTTGATGTGCAGGCCTTTCCACACTTAGCTAGTCTGGTTCTAGGATGACAGACACATAGTCCACGACTACATCTGAAATATTAAAAAAGCATAATTATAAAAATGTCTCCCTTTTACAGTGTGAAAAACCTTTTAAATTACTTCACAGTTGACTTTTTAGTAGTCCATCCTTTAGTCCTGGGGATTGCTGTGCCTTACAAAACCACACAAGCTATGAAACACAACTTATTTATGCATCTAGAACCTGTAGCAAGTAAAGGTGTGGTAAATAATGGTAGAGTTATAGAATCTTAACACTAGGTGAGGTCACCACAGCTCCAGGTCACTTCCTTCATTTTAATGCCTCACTAACTTGATTTTATCAGTTCCCATGGTCATGGGATCCTAGAATCATAGATCTAGAGCAGGAAGGGACCCAAGAAACTGCCCCTTCCTCAACCTCTTCCTGTCATTTTAGATATGGAAACCGCTCTGTTTATTGTACCATGTACTTCAATTAGTGAGTGTAAGGCTCAGGGAACTTAAATCATGCTAATATTACTCACAGGCAACTGATTTATAAAACCAGAATGACAGTTCATTAATTTACCATGGAAGAACATGAAAGGCACTTACCAGAGAAATCTAATTAATCATCATAAAGGTGGTTGATCAGCATAAAATGAGAGAAGAGGGAGAGTTGACTGGGTTTAAAGGGTAATAGGAAACTAGATGGTTCAGTGAATGGAGCAACTGGACCTGGAGTCAGGAAATCCTAAGTTTAAATTCAGCCTCAGACACTGAAGTGCTGTGTGATCCTGGGCAAGTCACAATTTCTGTTTGCTTGAGTTTCTTCATCTGCAAAATGGAGATAATAATAGCAACTCTCTTCTCTGGGTATTGTCAGGATAAAATGAGATTATATTTTTAAAGTACTTTGTAAATCTTAAAAGTGCTATAGAAAGGCTAGTTACTATTACCATATTGTCATTTCATATAGATAAATGGTAAAACATGGAGAAATATT
The DNA here is from genome assembly GCF_019393635.1 of Dromiciops gliroides. Lineage (NCBI taxonomy): Eukaryota > Metazoa > Chordata > Mammalia > Microbiotheria > Microbiotheriidae > Dromiciops > Dromiciops gliroides. The sequence continues at coordinate 311,611,075 of NC_057864.1, forward strand.
CTTACTTAACTAATAGAATACACCTTTCTAGTGACTGAAATATTTTTCTAAATAGTGTCCCTCCTTTGAACAGGATTAGCATTCCTGTTTTTAGACTCTGTACAAATCAGGACTCTTCTATTATGACAGTACTGCCTCGACCCTATTACAATTAATTAGGTCACTTCCTAAATTTTATTTTATGAACTTAGCCCATAGACAAATTAAATAAACACATACAATAAGGAATAAAATAAAATATTAAAAAGAACATCTGTATATTCATTGGCCCTTTCTGAGGCTATCTACATTTTGTATGCATGGACTCTGTAAGTATGCCTTTCTAATTCTATCTTTTTTTTTTTTTTTTTTTTTTTTTTTAGTGAGGCAATTGGGGTTAAGTGACTTGCCCAGGGTCACACAGCTAGTAAGTGTTAAGTGTCTGAGGCCGGATTTGAACTCAGGTACTCCTGACTCCAGGGCCGGTGCTCTATCCACTGCGCCACCTAGCTGCCCCTTTCTAATTCTATCTTGATTTGTATTATTTCATGTAGATATTTTCCCTTGATAAGCTTTAAGAGAAAACCTTGTCACCTTAAGAGGCACACTTTACTCAGCAGCATCATACTTATGAACAAAATGTCAGGGTCTAAGAGTTGGATGAGATCTCCAATATCAGTCAGTCCAACGGTGCGTGCACCTCTCTGCCAGCTTTCCTAACAGGAGTCAGTTACTAAACAGAAATATTAGGAGCATCCACATTCTCATTTGGGGCGCCAGACTTCTATCAATGTATGCTTACATCATGTTGGCTCTTCTGACTACTGTGTCAGATGACTAGTTCATATTGGTTGGTTAGATTTCCAAATGGATGATTCAGTCCCTTTTATGTTGATTCATGCTACTTTCCATTTTAGACAGTTGCATTTTTTACACCTTGCCCACAAATTCTCTGGTAAGTGCCCCATGCTCCAAATGTAGAACTCATGAAAATTTGACCATCATCTTGGATTTGTTTTTAGGAAGAAATACATGTTTGTGGGTATTAAGCTGGAAAGAATTTGGGGTTCTTTTGGTGGCCGTTTCCATTGGTTTTTTACATGATGGTTTTCTGGGTATGTGTGTGTGTCTCGTGCTAATTTCAGGTATGTAGAGAAGCAAACTCCAGAGAAACAAGTTGCGTCATTGACTGATGAAAGATTTCTAAAGGTAAGAATGGAAAAAAGAAAAAAAAAACTTTGTCAATTTTAAGACTTGTTTTAATTCTGTTTTTCTGCAAAGAATTTAAAAGCAAGATTTTGTAGGTCAGATTTTATTTAGCCCATTTCCTACGTTTGCAGTACAGAATGGTTTGCGTTGGTGGTGTTTCAGTTCTTTATGATGGGGTTATTATTTGAATATAAGTCCATGATGATAGAAAGCCTAGAGATGATGGATCAGAAATTGTTTTACTGTGAGAAAAAACTAGGCCAGAACATTGGTTTTCTTCTAGTCTGTTCTGAAAGGACTCTTAGATCCCAGCTTGATGTTCACATAGCAGTTTAAGAGTCTATAGGCAGTCATATTTTAAAAGTTCTTTGCAAGGGCCATCATGCATCAAAACACAAAGAAACCAAGAGATTCAAGTGTCAGACTTTTAACTTTGTGAAATATGTATAAAATCAGAAGAAGTGATGAGCGTGAGGAAATTGTGAACTAAAGCCCATTGCATAAAATGGGAGCTTTTGATTTTATGTTTAGGTGCTTTTTTTTCCCATAAAAGTATTTTATTATTTTCTAGTTACATGTAGAGATAGTTTTCAACATTTGTTTTTATAAGATTTCTAGTTTCCAATTTTTCTCCCTAGGCTCTTTTAATGTTATATCATTAATTCTCATATATTTCTTTGGAAAAGGAAACTTGCTATAAGTTATATGTTGTACCCTAAGAACTAAATATTGGTTCTATGAATAGGAACTTTTTGGACCAGACCTGTGAAATCAGCTGTGTACGGTACTCCCAGTGAGGAAACTCTCTCTACCAATGCAGATTTGTTCCTATTCTGTTTTATGTTGTTGTCTATGTCACTGAAAGGTCAGACTTGGACTTGAACTCAGTTTATCCTTAGTCTGAGATCAGCTCTTTATCCATATATGTATGACCATGCCTTTCCTGAATACTATACAGGATATCCCAAAAAATTCTTAGTTCAGTTTTAAGTTTTAATAGCTTAAAGACTATTGGGGGGGGGGGTTACCAAATAGTAATTTTCTTCATAAGTGAACAATATCTGGGAATTGGGAAACATGCTTCCTAGTTCCAGCTGTGCTATTAGCTGGTTCTGTGACCTTAATTAAGTCATTTAAACTCTCTTGCCTTATTTTCCTCATATATAAAATTATGGTCTTTAAGGTCCTTTTCACCTTTAAAATTCTTCTATTCTTTGAATGTATTGATATAATGGTTTATTTTTTAATATTATTTATTTTTAGCATTCTTTTCAAATTTTGAATTTCAAATTCTCTCCCTCCTAATCCTTTCATACTCACTTAGAAGGCAAGCAATCTCATATCAATTATACATGTGAAATCATGTAAAACATTTCTACAATATTAGCTATATTGTTTTTAAAAAGGCAATAAATAAAGTGAGAAAATTATTTTTCAATTTGTAGTCAGAGTTCATCATTTCTCTCTCTTGAGGTATAGCATTTTTTCATCAAGAGTCCTTTGGAGGGGCAGCCAGGTGGCTCAGTGGATAGAGTACTGGCTCAGGATTCAGGAGGACCTGAGTTCAAATCCGGCCTCAGATGCTTGATACTTACTGGCTGTGTGACCCTGGGCAAGTCACTTAACCCCAATTGCCTCACCAAAAAAAAAAAAAAAAGAGTCCTTTGGAATTGTCTTGGATCATTGTATTGGTCAGAGTAGCTAAATCTTTCATAGTTGATCATCATTACAGCATTGCTATTACTGTGTACAATGATCTCCTGGTTCTCATTTCACTTTAGATCAGTTCAGATAGGTCTTGCGATGTTTTTCTGAAACCACTCCTTCATCATTTGTTATAACACAATAGTACTTCATTACAATCATATATCTGTGTCATTTAAAATATTGTGAGACTAGCCTGTTTCTGTCTAAATTATTGGGGAACTAGGCTGGGGTTTCTAAAATATTGCTTCTTATAAATTAATGGCTATTGTACCAGTTTGGGCAGTAAGCATTTGTTATTAATTAAGATCACATATTACTAAAGTATTGACCATGTTTCTGATTTCCCAAGAAAGAGAGGAGAGGGTGTGTGCCTTGTTCAAGAGCATCTCTAGTGCAAGAAGGAGAACATTGACCTCATTTAACACAAGCCAAAAAAACCCCAGCACCATATTGTCTCTAAGAGAGAGCATATGGCCCCAAGCAGAGTTCAGAAACTCTGCATTACCTAAAGAGGAGAGCGCTCATGAACTGGACTATCTTCCTCTCATAGTGTGCCACCCAGAATGGTGTTCACCTCTTCAGATAGAGGTGACTCTTACACACTGATCAAAACTAATTGGCTAGCATCATTCAATTTCATGGGTTGATGTGACCTGAGGGTGGCCCATATTAAAATCAGGGTCTAGTGAAAGACAGGCCCCCTGAGCGCAAAGGCACTTTCAGATAGGTGTGGTTTTAATCTACATTTCTTTCTTTCTTTCTTTCTTTTTTTTAATGCGGGGCAGTGAGGGTTAAGTGACTTGCCCAGGGTCACACAGCTAGTAAGTGTCAAGTGTCTGAGGCTGGATTTGAACTCAGGTCCTCCTGAATCCAGGGCCAGTGCTTTATCCACTGTGCCACCTAGCTGCCCTAATCTACATTTCTATTGATCCACCTGTGGGCTCCTGTGCTGGTCCCAAAAGGGCAAGTGGGTATGAAGAGAAAGTTGACTAAGACTGGGTCCCCCAAGAAATCCATTATCAATAATTATTTTCTCACATATCACAACTCGTTTAGCCATTCCCCAATTGATGAGCATCCCCTCAATTTCTAATTCTTTACTACTTCAAAAAGAGCCACTATGAAAAATGTTGTACATCTAGTTCCTTTTCTTTTTCCTTTGATCATTTTGAGGTACAGACCTAGTAGTGATATTGTGGAGTCAAAGGGTAGTTCCAAATTGTTCTCCAGAATGGTTGGACTAGTTTACAACTATACCAACAGTTCATTAGTGTATCTATTTTTCCTCCATCCCCTGTAGCATTTGTCATTTCTGATAGGTATGAGGTGGTACCTCAGAATTGTTTTAATTTTAATTTCTCTGTTCACTAGTGATTTAGAGCATTTTTTTCATATATTATAGTCATATCAGATGTAGATATAGCCATATTTGATTTCTTCTTCTGAAAACTACCTGTTCTTATCCTTTAACCATTTATCAATTGGGGGATGGTTCTTATTTTCATAAATTTGATTCAGTTCTCCATATATATTTGAGAAATGAGGCTTTTATTAGAGAAACTTGCTGTAATTTTTTTTATATTACTTCATTATCTATGGTATCTTTTAGCAAAATATAGTTTTCCTGATTATCTCTTTTAATTGGGTCTATTTTTGCTTTTTGCTTTGTCTGATAAGGTGATTGTTATCCTTGCCTTTTTGAAACATATTAGATTCTGCTCTTAGGCTGGAAAAATATCTCAACATAACCTTTTGTTGGCTTTGGAGCTACAAAATTTGATTTGAGGAGCTATTTTAAAGTTGTTTGGAGGGGAATGTTAAGAAAGTTCAGCTGGGTTGCTATCTCTAATCTACCATTTTAGCTACCACTGGATAATGGTATGTTGAAGAATGTTGCTGATATAGAATTCTCACTGGATATAACATAAAACACTTATTGAATTAGGTTCATTAATCATTTAATTAATATTTATAGTTCTTTGAGAACCTCACAGGAGATCCTTAAACCAAGGTAAATTATAGGACAGAGGAAATTTACAAACCATTGGAAAGAGAAGTGTCAAAGATTGCTGTGAGTATTTTAAGAATGGCAGATTAGCTTACAGCTGAGGTATCTAGTAAAAATCCAGTAGCCAAAAGCTTTTACTGCTAAAACTTTCCATCAAAGTATACTTTCAAAAGACAAGAAAGGAGAATTTAAAATACTCATTAAAGCATTGAGGTGTCAGAGAAAGGAAAAGAAAGCCTTATTACATCTGTTTACCATTTAATCATTTTTAGATAGCTCACTAGCATATACTCTTACCTATAGTTATTGCTAGCACTTAAAAACCCACTTTCTTTTGGAAGTCTTTTACTATTGATCTATCTTTATTTGTACTTGAATGGCTTACTTGTTCTATTTGACTTCAAAGTACACAACTGGGAGCAATGAATTAAAAGGCAAATTAAGAGTTCATATCATAAAGAAAAAACAACAACAAACCTACCTAATAATTTGAGCTATGCAAAAGAAGAATAGGCTGCCTCTGGAAGCAATGAGTTTCCCCTCATTGGATATCTTCAAGAAAAGGCTGACTACTTGTGGTCTTATGTAATCAGGGATTGTTTTTGCATTATCACTTGGATTATATAGCCATTGAAGTCTCTTCCAACTCTAAAATACTATGATTCTGTATTGTGTGCTATATAAAAATTCAAGAGACATAGTTTCTGGGTGACTAACAATCATTTGATTAATTATGACTAGTGGATAATTAATAAAATGGTCATTTGGCTGTCTCTTCTAAACCAAAGATAGATTATGGCAGCTTCTTGATGCCTATATGCCCTTGGAAGAGTGGGTGTTCCTTACAGATGGCAGTCAACTCTGATTGGTTAACACTTAATGAGAAGAATGAATATTATAATGAGAGGTGAACCTCTTCTGATGAGGGGCTGGGGGACTGGACTTTGTCACTTTTAATCCTAGAGTACCCCCAGCCCTGGGCAATCTAAGCAAAGGATATACTCCCCTTCTTTCCCAAGTCTGAGTAAAACACGATAAGCTTCCCTACTTCAGGGGGGTCTGAACAAGTGTGAGGAGAAAATTAATCCAATTTCATTATCAGTGATATTCTTCAGATTCTTACTGAGTAATTTACAAGGGTCTGATTTCTGAATGAGGAAATAGAAAGGGAAAAAATCCAGGATTTCCCCAATAGTAAATGGCTATTAACATAAGAGAGAAATGATTATTTATCTTAGTTGCTATAGATTCAGTATATTCATAATTATGTTACATCATGAAAAGTTTCACCTTTTGACATGCAGGAACATACTTCACACACAAAAAATATATGATTTTGAAATGTATTTTGTCATGAAAAAAATATCCCAATATTTCTTTTCAGCCTTGAACAAAAGTCAACTTCAGGTTGTTAAGCAGGAGAAGGGTCTTAAGATATATTTTTGAAAGTTTTAATTCAGGTTGGATGGAATAATTAAATATAACCAAAATTCCTAGTGTTTTCTAGTTAAGAATGAAAGGATCTTTAAATATGTTCTTTTGTTTATGGTACTTCTTACATTTTTCCAATGAATACATGCTCACACACATGCACATACCCACACAAGACTAAGGGGCAAAGACTTGTCAATTCACAGAGTCATAAAGTCAAAACAGCTAGAGATTAACCTGTGTCCCAAGGAATTAGAGAGACTTGTCTATTATGCATATAACGAGTTCAAACACAAAGTAGTATACAACATTATTAACTGCCTTAGGCCATACATATTAGGGTCTGGATCCCCAGAACAGAGGATACAGGAGGAGCTATGCAAAGTGTCAGATCAAAAGCAGTGAAGAACTATGCCTAAAGCAAAGTCACTTTGGGGTTAGGGTTTTTTTACCATATAGTTCCATTCAGAGTTACTGTGAAATCAAAATAGCTTTCTGATTAGAAGGTGAGATTATCATAAATGGGTTACCACAGAAACAAGGACTGGGGAAGACTTGTACCCTGCATTAGTTGTGTTTTAGTGGTACAAGTTACTATCAGACTTAATCAAAAATAATGTTTTCCTCAGGCAGAAGATTTATTAAGCACCTACTATGTACAAGGAACTGTGAAAAATAAAAGGTTATCTCACAGCTTTGAGCAATCTGTTTTATTCACTTTGTATACTACCACCCTTTTGAATTATAGAGGGGACAGCTAGGTGGCACAATGGACCTCAGACACTTGACACTTACTAGCTGTGTGACCCTGGGCAAGTCACTTAATCCTCATTGCCTTGAGCAAAAAACAAACTAAAGAACAAGGGACATATTACTGGCTAGGGGGAGGGCCTTAGTATGTTCAGAAATAATTCTGATATGAGAGTATGATATTAACAATTCCTCCTCATTTTGCTCAATGAGCCATTGTATCTGTACTCCTGTCAGTGTTGGTGAGGGTAGTAGACAAATCTACCCTTAGTATCACCAGTAGGTTAATCTTTCTTAAATGCTATTTTCATTGTTTCATGTTCTTTAAAAAATTTATTAGCTTCCCATTCACTATTGGAAAAAGTCCAAACTTCAAATTTTCTATAATCTGGCTCAGATTTACTTTTCCTACTTTCCCTTTCACTATTTTGTTCATTCCTTTCAGTTGTGTCCCATTCTTCCTGACCCCATTTGGGATTTTCTTGGCAGAAATACCAGAGTGATTTGCCATTTCCTTCTTCATTTTATATATGAGGAACTGAACAAACAAGGGTTAAGTGACTTGCGTAGGATCACAGAGCGAGTAAGTGTCTGAGGCCAAATTTGAACTCAGGAAGTCTCATCCTCCTGACTCCAGGCCCAACTCTATTCACTGTGTCACCTAGCTATCCACCCTTTTACCATGCCCCATCATAATTCCTCCACTCTCAACAGACATTTCAGTTCATTGTGCCTTCTAAGCATACCTAAACATTTTCTACCTCCATACCTCCTTCTTCCTTTCCACCTAACCAAATCATTACCCTCTTCTTCAGGGCCTGATTTAAATCCCACCTCTTTCATTCATTCTTCTCAGATTAACCCAATCAATAGGAACCTGGTTTTTTTAATTCCTAGAGCACTCTTATTTCTTCTATTTTTGCCTTTTTACTAGTTGTTCCACATGCCCCAAATTCTCTCCCTCCTAATTTTTACCTCTTAGAATCCCTGTCTTCCTTCAAGACTTAGCTCAGATGCCATTTTCTGCATGCAGCCTTTCCTGTTTCACTTTATTCATAGCCCTGTTGTAACAGCATAGGAAGGAGACAGAGATAAGGGGCAACAAGCAAATTTTATTGAGGGGGATGGGAGATGCATAGTCCAGGGGTAGTCAGGGAAGATAGATACACACTGGGTGGTCTACTGGATTGGAGGTAAGCACTGTGAAAAAAGTAGGGTGAATTTTTAAAAGGTTCTTACCTGGATCAAAGAGAACCAGACCTTGGGGACAAAGGCAAGACCTTAGACATAGGGTGTGGGTCAAGATTTAGTACCGGTGGCTAACTCATGCTGAGGTGAATACAGGGGAAATTGGCAGCTAATTGATGTTCAACCTCCCAGCCAGATGGGGAAAAGGGGATTGGGCCCTTACAACTAGTCTTATTCTGATGAGGGTGAATCAGGATTTTTTTAAGCTTCCATGGGACTTTTTTTCATTTAGGCTAATGCATTCCTCATACTCTTGAATACTATATAGCTATTTATTTACATATTATCTGAACCCATTAAAATGTAAGTCCTTGTAGTCAGGGACTAATTTAGCCTTTCTTTGTATCCCCTATGTTTAGCACAATGCCTGGAATATAGTAAGCATTTAATAGTAAGCTTTGTTGATTGATTTTGTTTTAATCATATACAGTGAAACCTCTGCAGTCTAACCCCAAGCCTCTTGGAATTCTCAGATTTCTGGAATGAGTCCAAACTAGGGTCCACGGACCCCTATGGGGTCTGTGGATAAATTTCAGCAGTTCCATGGACTTGGGTCAAGAAAAAAATTACATCTTAATTTTTATTAATTTCTAACTAAAAATTAGCATTTCGTTCAATTATTTTAAAAACATTCTGGGAAAGAGTTTCACCAGACTGCTAAAGGTTAAAAAAAAAGATAATCCCTGTTCTAAATCTAGAAGGTAAGTCCTCAAAAGACTGTAGGTAAGCTCCTTCAGGTCATGGACTGTATGAGTTATCCCCAGCTCTTGGCCTAGTACATTAAACATAGTAAAGGTTCTAATACTCTTGGATTATTGAATTAACCAGTAGAAAACAAGCAGAGTAAGTAGCCAGACAATGAGGTTTTGTTTTATTGCCTTGTACTATTGTACTTTTCATACGTATATGTCTTATCTACCCAACTAGATTGTAAACTGCTAGAGAACAATTAGGTCTAAAAAATTCCTTTGTCTGCCTTGGGTATAGCACTATTTTGTGCCTTTCTTATTTCTTTTCTGATCCCTACCACTTCTGTCTGTTTCTGGGATTGGAAGAAAAGCCAGATGGGAGGATATTGTTGCAGGAGTAAAAAAGAAGGGAGACAATTAGGGAGAAAATGGATACTACAAGATAGACAGTGAAGTAAAATGAATTTAGTGAGTTAGGGATTGATCCTTCTAATCCAAGACTCATCACTAACTTTGAACATGTTAAAACTGAATAACTCCTGTCTTCCCTAAATCAAAACTGTTAATGTTGAAGTGGGAAAACAAAAGGCAGACCCAAACAGAGTTAGCTAACATTCATACCACAGTGGAAGGAACAAAGAGAAAGTGGTGCTGTGTAGCTGTCTATCTTATGTCTAGGGTATGGGTTGTCAAGCATGGGAAATGCTTCTGGCCAAAATTCCTTCCTAATGGAAAAAAAGAGCCCTCTGATATCTAGAGAGAAAACAAAAGGAAGCAGAAAAATGCAGGCTTTTTGGCAGTAACTAACATCTTAAGCTCCAAGATCAGTACAAGCTTGTTTTTATCACCTTTTAAAAAAGGGACAATGAAGTAACTGAAAACAAAGGTCAAGGATTCATTCAATCTTAGTTTCGGTTTTTTTTCCTTCTCTTTTCTCTTACATTACTATTCATTCTATATACAGAATTCTTATTTGCAATGTTAAAACACTATTTAAGAGTGGAAAGAAAAACATACAATAGAACTACTGCCAAATCCAGTTGGACTTGGACATTTTCTCTTGTGTCCATATTGAGCAAAATCAAGTAAATAATTAGGATAAAGAGGAACAGTGTTGATATGGCTAGAAAAGACCACTAAATTAAAATAAATCATTCACATGATAGCACTTAATATTCTACCATGTATTCATCTACACTTTTCTCCTTGTCTTCACTCCTACTTTTCACTGATAGCCACCTTAACCAAGACAATAGACACCAGATTCCCACCTTGGAATGTTTATAGTCCCATTTTGATCATGATGTTTCTTTCTTCCTTAACCTTGTCAGATATCCAATCCTTATGTTGTTAGACCCAGGTCTTCACTACACTATGCCTTTCTAATTTACCATAATTCTCAACTACCTTTGATCTTGTTTGTTCCATTTTAGTAAGTCCATTTATTTACTTAATTGTTCCCTGTAGTTCACAATTCTTTGTGGCTTCTTCTAGAAGGTCTCTAACCTTTTAATCACCCTGTTACTCATAGGAAGAGTTGGCTAATCTCCCTTCTTCAACAATGTTTTGTCATTATTATTACTATTATTATTCCTAATAGTCAACTTGTTAGATCTACCTTCTCTAGTTACAGATAAAAGCTTTAGATTCATACTAAAGGAAATGAGACTAGTTAGAAGACAGTTAAAATTACCTAATCATGAAATTACTATGGACTAGATTAGCATGGTAGAAGTAAAAATGGAAAAGAAATGATAGATAGATATGAGAGAGAGTACAAAGATTAAAATCCCAAAACTTTGTAGAATAGTAGCTCATTGTCAGGGTTGTGAGAAGGCCTGCGATAGAGAGTTTGCTTCTGGACTTTTTGAGTTTAGAACAGCAATGGAAGATCCAATTTAATATCTTTGGTAGATAGTTGGAGACACAAGACTTAAGCCCACAGCTTTTCACTGAACTTCTTTTTCTACTGCCTGCTTATTCCGTGCTTTACTCCCTGCTTGGGGCCTGCTAACCCACTGCAATCTTTTGGTCTCATTTGGGATGCTGGTTCACTCTGGCCCCATTTGAAGGTATTGACCCTTTGCTAAGCCCTTCTACTCTATAGAGAATTTGCAGAATGGTAAGGAAAGGGTACCAGCATGGCAACAGATCGAGAAGAGTCAGAACAGAGATGGGATGCTGGCATCTTTATCAGGTGGCTTCCTCCCCTTGGCCCTTTTAGAAATTTCTACTTTTCCTTGCCTCTTTTAAACCATCTTGGCCCCTCTGGCAGCATTCTGTCCTTCCATGCCCTTTCTGATGGCTCCTCTTAACAGTTTCCTTGTTCTTTATAAAACAGGACTGCTATCAAAAGGTAGCTTTTCCAGCATATATTTTGAGGCAAAATCTGCTGGAACTAAGACTTGCCTATAAGGACTGCAGAGAGTATCCTATGTAAATATGTTTTGTTTTTAATTTTGTCTGCTTAATGATTTACCTATTTTGAAAAGAAGCACTTATAAAAAAATTAAATCACATTTATATGATGTTGGTCACCTTATTTAAGATTCTAAATACCACAAACATTTATTTTAACAGAAGTAGACTGCCACTTGGGAGTTCTGTCCTCATTTCTCAGTTTAACCATGAGCTATGAGATAATTTTGGGCCAGTATTTCAAATGCTCTGTCTTATCTGTGTTTCTTTTAATTATATATTTTCCTAAGTGCTTTGTTTGTTTGTTTTTTGTTTGTTTGGGTTTTTTTGTGGGGCAATGGGGGTTAAGTGACTTGCCCAGGGTCATACAGCTGGTAAGTGTCAAGTGTCTGAGGCCGGATTTGAACTCAGGTACTCCTGAGTCCAGGGCCAGTGCTTTATCCACTGCGCCACCTAGCTGCCCCCTTCCTAAGTGCTTTGAAATAAGATTAAAAAGGTTTTCAGATATGGGCTCTCAAGAGCAAATAAAATTTTTAAAGGAGTTTCTACTTTTTTACATTGATTGTAAATGAGTATGTCTTGCCGATGGGTTTAGTATTATAGCACTGCTTTCCAAAATAATGGTATAATTCATATATATCCTGCTAGAACCTGTTTCTTCTAATAGGAACTATTAGAAGAGACATCTTTCATTTTAAAATTATTCAACACACAAACACAGGCATGTTGCCAAGAGTCTGAAATTTGGCCACTTTGTACAAACAGGTAGGTGAGAGCTATTTCACAATCAACATCCTCACATCAGTGAATTACCAAGCAGATGTTGATAGAGCATAGCAGAGTATGTCCTAGAAGTGGGGTTGAGGGAGGGAGGGTGTGGAATTGCTAATCACATATTATTTGATCTCATCATCCCTGTTAATGATATCTTGTCATACTTAGCAAACTTGCTCTTTTTTTATCGTACTAATTGTCAAAAGCAGAGAAGTGTAGAGAACATTTAGGGTTGTATTGCATATACATAATGAGGAAGCATGGCACAACAGAAAAACACTCCACTGAGGGTCAGCAGTCCAGGACTTGAATCCTGTTTTCTAGTTGTGTAACCTTGGATAAGTCTGGACTTTAGTTTTCTCTGTAACATAAGGGGATAAGACTCATTCTCTAAATTCCTTTCTACTGCATATATTCATGATTCTGTTTTTACATGTTTGACAGTCTAATCACCAATCAGTGCTTAAAATTCCATATTTAACTAGTAAAAATAAACTTTAAAAGATGAATATTTAATAACAACCAAAATTACTTGGCAGTTCTTCTGTGCAGGTAAAAAATATAAATTTATAATAAAGCATTCTTTATTCTTTGAGAACCAGCTTGACATAGTAGATAGAAAGTAGGCCTTCAAACCAGGAAGACCTGGGTTCAAGTCCCACTTCTGACACCTACTAGCTGTGTGACCCTGGACAATTCAACCTCTCATTGCTTTAGGCAACTCAGACTATAAATTGCAGAGAAGGGGCAAACCTCGGGTAGAAGGAATTTCCTCATCTGGAAGTTCACTGTTCCTCCTTACTCTTCAGTAAAGGACTTTTCTTCAAAGAAAGGACCAATTTTAATTATATTTTTTTAAAAATAGCTAAGTAGGGAGGGGCAGCTAGATGGCGCAGTGGTTAAGCACCGGCCCTGGATTCAGGAGTACCTGAGTTCAAGTCCGGCCTCAGACACTTGACACTTACTAGCTCTGTGACCCTGGGCAAGTCACTTAACCCCCGTTGCCTGCAAAAAAGAAAAAAAGAAAAAAAATAGCTAAGTAGGAATCACTTTTAACTTCTAAGAAAACCTTTCTTGTCTATTTGGGATACTTGCCACAATTCTCCAATTCTATATTCAGAGTAGACATTATTTAATTCTCTGTCCTTTGACCAATTAACAAAGATGATTTAATAACATGTTTATGTAGTGCTTTAAGATTTATTTATTAAGACTCAACAATACTGCAATATACTATTAATATCCCAATTTATAGGTAAGGACCCTGAAGTCCAAGAAGGTTGAAATGACTTGCTCTTGTTCTGTAGATAATGTCAAAGCTGATCCTCAATCACTAATCTTTCCACTGTACCATGCTGTTCTAGTAATGTCTAAAAAATGTCCCCAAAAGACAGAAAATAAATCCTCCAGAAAAGAGGTATCAAACATGCCATGGGTTTCAGGCAGTCTACTGAGAATAAGATCAAAGTGTAATAGGGAAATATTTAACAAGATGAAAATGCAATAAAACTTAGATGATATTACACTTTAAAACCAAGTCAGTATGTCCCCCTGACATCCTTATGTATGATTTAGTGGCTCTATTTCTATTTGAGTTTGACATTGTTTGACAGAACTACTCTAGAATATACTATATTGAGGTTTCCAATAGCAAACTTCCCTGATAGAATGTAACCTCTGTAAGAATTGATTGCGATTCGGGACCCCATCCTTGGCTAAAATTAGAAAGCCTCAGGGGTTCCCCCACACAGTTCCCTCTGCCCCTGGGCATGCAAGCCTTGGGCACATCACAGAAAACCCAGGCATGCCCCGGGTACCTCCACCCAGCTGGGGGAATGCATGGAAAACCCAAGCTCCAGCTTACTCCGCCAAGTGAGGGTATGCATGGAGACTCCATGCCCCAGCCAGCCTTGGGTGCAGCCCCTAGAGGTGCCAACGAATTAGTTTGGGGTGTGTGAGCGGTTGACTGGAAGGTTTCTGAGAGAGAAGGGTTTTTTAAGAGGGGCAACCAGAGAAGGAGACAGGTGGAAACGGAGGATGGTAGAGGAGAGGCGAGCAACCGGGTAGAGAGATGGAGGGAGGAGGAGACAGAGGAAGTGCAGGTGGCAGCTACAGGGCAAGCAGCAAGCTAGGGAGTGCAGGTGGCGGTGGCCAGCCACATCCATACCTATCGAGCTACAGAGGAGATGGGGGCAGGTAAGAGATGCGCAGGGTGATTGGAAGCAGCTAAGTCTATTGTACCAAGTTCACAGGTCATATATCTTGCTTTTCTTTGTCCTTATTTCTAAATTTCTTCCACATCAATAAACCTGGTTTTTTGCTTTTATTGAAAGGAGGCTTTTTAATCTTGTTTCTTGTTAGTCTGGAAGAAGCAGTTGGGGAGGGGGCAGGCCCTTACAGATTGGCCCACACGGGGCTTAACAGGGCTTAACGAACCTGGGGGATCTTTTAAAACCCCCTTACAGATTGGAAGCTCCAGCCAGGAGTTTACAGATTAGTGACTACGATAAAGGTTATAAATACATTGTTTTCTCTTTTTTAAATAAAATGACATTTTTACCGAGTAATTTGAGGTATAAAAGGTTTAAACAACAATATCAATGCTCTAGGCATTTTTACATTGTATTAATATCAACAACAAGGTATAATAAGACTTAAAGAAAAAAGAATCGGTGGAGAATTTATCCAGTTTTCTGAACCTTAAGTGAAATGTAACAGTTATCCATTTCATAGTGCTGTAGAAACTCTACTTTAAAATATAGTTAGTATATAGAGCATATAATAACATCTCAAGGTAGGAAGGGATACTTGGTAGGTAGAGGTAATCTAGTCAAACCATACCAGGGCAGAGATTCCCTGTGAACCATCCCTGGGCAGTGATCTGCCAGTCTCAATACAATTAAGAAACCCATACTAATCATGATGCAACATGTTCCACTTTTGAATCTCTAATTATTAGAAATCTTTTCCGTATTTAGAGCCAAAGTCTATCTTTCTGTAATTTCTACAATTATGTCTTAGCTCTTCCCTGTGGAACCAAGCAGAACCAGTCTACTCTGTCTTTTGCATCAGAGGTATCCAACCTGCAAAGGTCAGATGCAGCACAGAACACTCCTAGGTGTGACCTGAACCAGATTAAAATGTAATTGGGAGGGGGCAGCTAGATGGCGAAGTGGATAAAGCACTGGCCCTGGATTCAGGAGTACCTGAGTTCAAATCCGGCCTCAGACACTTGACACTTACTAGCTGTGTGACCCTGGGCAAGTCACTTAACCCCCATTGCCTAAAAAAAAAAAATGTAATTGGGTAATATTTGACAAAATAAATAAAATCTAATAAAGCACATATAATAATACATTTGTTTTTTGTTTTTTGTTTTTTTTAGTGAGGCAATTGGGGTTAAGTGATTTGCCCAGGGTCACACAGCTAGTAAGTATTAAGTGTCTGAGGCCGGATTTGAACTCAGGTACTCTTGACTCCAGTGCTCTATCCACTGCGCCACCTAACTGCCCCAATAATACGTTTTAAAACAGTCAATATGTGACCCTCAGGGATCCTTATGTATGGGCTAGTGGCCCCTATTTCTATTTGAGTTTGATATAACTTTTCTACATGATAACCTTTCATATACCTAAAAAGAGATGTTATGTTCCCTCTTTTTTTTTTTTTTTTTGTGGGGCAATGAGGGTTAAGTGACTTGCCCAGGATCACACAGCTAGTAAGTGTCAAGTGTCTGAGGTCGGATTTGAACTCAGGTCCTCCTGAATCCAGGGCCAGTTTTTTATCTACTGCGCCACCTAGCTGCCCCGTGTTCCCTCTTAAATCTTTTATTCTTCAAGGCAAACATTTTCAGTTCCTTCAACTGGTCCTTGTATGACATGAAATTGAATTACCAACATACTGATAACTACATACACAAAGAACATAGTCAACAGATTCTATTTAGTTCTTTTATTAGGTAAGTACCACTTAGAGCATTTAGATCAGACCTACTTATAAACAATTAGTAAAAACCGAAGCCTTACACAGAAGCTTTCTCAGGTGGCAGAGATGCCTCTCCCTCCTCCCTCAAGCTGGAGATTTCATTATCAGTCTCTATTTCTTCCTTTCTCCAGAGACTTCATTGTCAATACCTCCCCACCTCCAATTACCATAAGCTACTAGGGAATGAAAAACAGCTCTTCCTTATGACATTATTGAACCTCTCTGATCTAGGTCACAGAATCTAACTAGTAAACTTAGCACAGAGGTTCACTAATACAAACTCAGAGCACTATTGAAGAAACCTACCTAATCTTACATACAGGATTGTATTCAGAATATGAATGTTATTATAGAAAAGAAGGCTAATTTGTCATCCAACATGATATAGTTTTTTGAGTCTTATTATAACATTTAAAATATGGTTTTTAATATTGCCTTTTCCTGGAATTATGCTAAAATTCAGACATTAAAGTAGTCCTGAAGAAAAATGTGGCCTAGTGTCGTGTTTGAGTAGTGTCATATCTCTGATGATTAATGTATAGCTGTTGAAGTAATCCCTTCCTCTATCTCTATAAACACTCAAGCACAAATTCTTGATATGGTCAGGGATTCCCAATCACATGAGCAAATAAGTAAAAGTGAAGTAAAGAAAGGGTGAAAAAAATAACAGAAGTATAGATGCTATTGTGTTTGTGATGGAGAAATCAGAAGTTATCTGATTAAATTCAATAAAAATTGTTTAAGCCTTCTCTTTATGAGGTCAGCATTGTGGTAGGCATAGAGGATACAAAGAAAATAATAGTCCTTGTTTTTAAGTAGCTCACATTCTACTGTGAGGTAGCAAAGAGGAGTGGAGATAGAACATAGATGCACACAAATAAATAACAAAATACTTGCCAGGGAGAGAAAGCAGTAGCAACAGGAAGAGATCGGGGAAGGCCTTGTGTAAGATATGGTCCCTGGTCTTAGTGTTGAAGACAGCAAGGAATTCTGAGGCAAAGATGAAAAAGGGCAGTGTATTCTAGTCATGTAGGTAGGCAAGAGATGAAGTGTTGTGTATGGTGATTAACAAGTCACCATTTTGGCTGAAACATAAAATGTGTGAGGGGGAAATAATGTGAAATAAGGCTACAAAGGTAGTTTCTAGATAAATTGTGAAATGCAAATGTCCAAGGAGTTAGTAATGTATCCTACAGGCAATAAGGAGCTGCTAGAGTTTCTTGAACAAGGAGTTAAATAGTCAGACCTATACTTTAGGAAGATTATTTCAGCAACTTTGTGGGGTTGAATTAGAGACAGTAGCAAAGGGCTTGAAGGAAGGAAATCATTTGCCATTATGACAATAGTCCAGGCAAAAAGTGATGAGGTACTGAACCAGGGTAGTGGTCATGTAGGAGAAAACAGTTGAATTCAAGAGATATTATAGAGGTTGAATCAACAAAATTAGATTGTGTCATGTCAAGAAGAGTGAATGAGGACCTCCAGGGGTGGAGCCAAGATGGCAGAGGAAAGACATTAAATGCACAGAGCTCTTGACACAGTTACCCCCAAAACAGCAATAAACCCCTGGAGCGGCAAAATCCACAAAAAGATGGGTGGAGATTATTTTCCAACCAAAGACAGATTAGAGGAGGCTGTGCTGGGCTGCAAGAAGAGTCCAACCCCTCGATTGCACGAACACAGACCCCAGGCACTCTGCGCCAGGGGAACTTACCCTGAGCTTCTAAATCAGCTGAAGCACCAGCATCTTCTTTCTGGAACTAAGCTTACAGTCGGGTGAGAGGACTGAATGGCTGGTAGGGGGGTAGGGTGGAAAATACAGGGGTGTCTGCAAGATGTAAGGAGGAATTCAGCTATCCCACCCCAGTAGGGAACCAGGAAGAAATCTTGAGTGGAGGGAGGTCCAGGTTGGGGAGGGGCGCAGGCTCATCAGAGCTAAGAACCACCACAGCACACAAAGTTCTGCTGGCTGGTTAATTAGCAAGTTGGCTTGAGGTTATCTTTGGACCAGATAACAGGCCAGGTGAGAGAAAAACCTGCCCTCTCTCAAACCAAAACACCTGGGACCCTCTGAAGCTTTGGACAGTGTAGCTTGGATGTCGGGCCCCACTGTAAGAGAGAGTTAAAAGTCAAGTAAAAGATGGCAAGATGAGCAAGCAAAGAAAGTTGAGAACTATAGAAAGTTTCTTTAGTGACAAGGAAGATTGAGGTGCACCCTCAGAAGAGGATAACAAACTCAGAACCCCTACATGCGAAGCTTCCAAGAAAAATAGGAATTGGCCTCAGGCCATGAAAGTGCTCAAAAGGGACTTTGAAGAGAAAGTAGGAGAGAGAGAAGGAAGATTTAGAGAGGTGGAGGAAAGAATGGAAAGAGAAATGATAGAGATCCAGGAGAGTCATGAGAAAAATCAATAGCTTGAAAAGCCAAATGGAAAAGGAGATACAAAAGCTCTCAGAAGAAAATAATTGCCTAAGAATTAGGATTGAACAAATGGAAGCTAGTGACTTTATGAGAAACCAAGACACAGTAAAGTAAATCCAATTGAATAAAAAAAGAGGGCAGTATGAAATGTCTCCTTGGAAAAACAGCTGACCTGAAAATAGATCCAAGAGAGATAATTTGAAATCCATTGGACTACCATTACCAAAATAAGAGTTTAGATAGCATCTTCCAAGAAATTTTCAGGGAAAATTGCCCTGATATTCTAGAAACAGAAGCTAAAATAGAAATTGAAAGAATCCACCAATTACCTCCTGAAAGAGATCCCAAAAGGAAAACCTCCAGGAATATTATAGCCAAGTTCCAGAACTCCCAGGTCAAGGAGAAAATATTGCAAGCAACTAGAAAAAAGGAATTCAAATACTGTGGAGTGACAATAAGGATAAAACAGGATCTAGCAGCATCTACATTAAAGGACCAGAGGCCATGGAATATGATATTCCAGAGGGCAAAGGAACTGGGACTACAGCCAAGGAGAGTGAACAATATAGAGTGAATCCAAGGTTGGGAATGTTTTTCATGGTATTAATGGTTTTCTAGAAATTGAAAAGGCTAGTTTATTCTTTGACTAATTTTGTAAGAAAAAATAAAGTTAGGTATATCAAGATCCTTGAAACCAAATAAAGAAAAATACTTTTGCAGTGCTATGGGCATGTGCAAGGTAGGGTAGATAGCTATGCTAATGGCTTAAAAATAGATTCTCTTCAGCTGTCTCACTTCCCTAGATACCATGTAATTATAAATAATTATTTTAAAAAAAAAAAGGCAAATGACCAAAAAGCAAGCTGACATCAAGAACATTTTAAAGAAATTAAGTTCTGAATTCAGAACTGGGAGATGGCAAGGAAGTCAGAGAAACCAGGGGTAGGTTTTTAGCCCAGAATGGTTGTACCACAGTGTTGTGGGACTTGTTGCAATCATAATGCCATATCTGGAAGATCTCACAATCCATAGGGAATCCCTTTTTGCCCTTGACTCTGCCCTGGCTTTTCTCCATCATAGCTAGCAACAAATACCTTTGACAAGTGTACATCTTCTTGTTTTATTCCTTTTCTGATGATTATCATCATTAAACAGAGATTTTTCTGTTATATATTACAAGAAATCTTAAATTATTTTGATGTATAAATAAGAGAGAGTTTCTAAGAGAGCACATAAGGTAGCCTTTTTTTCTATGTAATAAAATGCTTTTTAAAAAATCAACAAATAAACAGTGGCATCATATAGTCTTTATGTCATTCAGTTAATCGTGAAATGGTAAAGATGTGGTCCACTAATGAATAAGGCTTTTGAAAGCCTGATTGTTACTTACCAGTACATATGTAGATGACTTTCATAAAGATTTTGTAATAGATGGGAGAACAGGCATATAGGTTAGTAATTATTGATGTTCTTTCAGGTCCCCCGGCCCCTGCCCTTTTGGGGTCGGGGGGTGTTTAATAAGGACTGAGACTTTTTTACATGGTTTTGGTAACTTTCCTTCCTTCAGATATCTGGCATATTGATCCCTATGTGCAAAATACCTATTTAGATGAAAAATTCATAGCAGCACTAGAAGCAAATTTAAATGGCCATTGATTAGGGAAGGACTTAAATTATAGAACAATAATGTAATAAGATATTATTGAGCCATAAGAAACAGTATCTAGGGTCCCTTTCAGCTCTAAATATATAGTTATGAATACAAAGCAATTTGTGAAGTCATATAAAGTGATAGTACTGGGGGTAGCTAGGTTGCACAGTGGATAAAGCACTGGCCCTGGATTCAGGAGGACCTGAGTTCAAATCCGGCCTCAGACACTCAACACTTACTAGTTGTGTGACCCTGGGCAAGTCACTTAACCCTCACTGCCCCACAAAAAATAAAATAAAAATTTTTTTAAAAATTAAAAAAAAATAAAGTGACAGTTCAGAAAGGGCTACCAAAAGAAAAGTGGACATTGACAATAACTTTAACCATGATGATAGCTACAGGTTTACTTTATCTACAGAAATGGTCAAAAAAGGATTGTGAAAACAAAGATAATAAAACTGACATTATTAAAAATTAAAGGAATAGGGGCAGCTAGATGGAGCAGTAGATAGAGCACCAGCCCGGGATTCAGGAGTACCTGAGTTCAAATCCGGCCTCAGACACTTAACACTTATTAGCTGTATGACCCTGGGCAAGTCACTTAACCCCAATTGCCCCACCAAAAAAAAAAAAATTAAAGGAATAAAATAACTAATTCACACATAACATTTTTGCCAGTTTTTTAAAAATGTAGATGACAGATGAGATTACTGAATCATTTGAATATTTGACTATTTTTGTTGTTGTTTTTCTTTTGTTTCTATTTTAATATTTGAATACTTGTAGTTGTTAAAGAAAGTTTCACTAAAATTTCTTTTTTAAAAAGGGGAATTCATTTCCAAGGCTATTATTAGTACTCATTCAGCCCCATATCCAGGAGTGTGCTGGTAAGTGACTCTCCCAGGAAAAATTGTACTCATTTCAGCCTTTTAAGTTTAATTTTCATTGTTAACATTTTTTCTTTCACTTTCTTAAGTCTAGACAACTAAAAAAATAATAAATCAAGCCCTCATTTGTGGCATTTGCTGATTTCAGAGGTTAAATGTTCTCACTGAATATTCAACAGTTGGCTTTCATGAGCTGGTACAAGTTGGTTCCCATGTACCAGTGGACCATATCCCCCCCACAGAATGGAGGTAAAGGAGCAGCAAATTAGGAACCCAAAGACTAGGGTACTCTCCTGACTCTACTACTTATTAATCATTCAAGTCATTTCATTTCTCTGAACTTCCATTTCTTTTGCAAAATGGAGATGATAATGCCTGTTCAATTTTCTTAATATACAAATTAGGAAAAGCAAGTAAAATAATGAAAACTGCAAATATGAATTATTACTTTTGGACATAGCTATAGCACATCACAGTGCTAATGTCCATAATCATGTTACTGAGTCCAGAGAAGGTTTAAAAATTTGTGGAAGTATATAGCACATTATAGAAGAAGATCATATTCATGCTGTTGTCAAAGGCCTGGGAATTTCACCTTTGCG
This sequence comes from Dromiciops gliroides, assembly GCF_019393635.1. Taxonomy (NCBI): domain Eukaryota; kingdom Metazoa; phylum Chordata; class Mammalia; order Microbiotheria; family Microbiotheriidae; genus Dromiciops; species Dromiciops gliroides. The sequence continues at coordinate 311,632,834 of NC_057864.1, forward strand.
ACATCTCTCAGGTGGTTCTGCCTCTCTCCTGACACCACTCTGTCCTCCATTTGGCCACAAAATAAAATGCAACACCAGCTATGCTACTCCCATACTAAGTAAACTCCATTGGCTCCCTGTCACCCTATTGTTCAAAGCCCTTCATAACCTAGTCCCTTCCTACTTTTCTTGTCTTCTTAGGCCTTGTTTCCTGGAAAATACATTTTGATCTCTTCAGTCCAATGTCACTCTCCCTCCTTGCTGTTCTATGAACAAGACATTCTATCTCTTGACTCTGGGTATTTTCTCTGGCTGTGCCCCATGCCTGGAATGCTCTCCCTCCTTTTTCCTGACTACTGACCTCCCTGATTTCCTTTAAGTCCCAACTGAAATTCCACCTTCTATAGAAGGCCTTTCCTAACCCATCTTAAATCTTTCTAATGTCTTCCTTCTATTAATTATTCCTATTTCTCCTTTTATATAGATGGCTTTGTATATATTTGTTTGCATGTTGTCTCCCCCATTAGATTGTAAGCACCTTGAGGGCTAAGGAGTGATATATTGAGTGACTGTCTTTTGCTACTTTTTATTTTTATTTCTTAGCATAGTGTCTGGCACATAATAGGTGCTTAATAAATGTTTATTGATTGTTGAACAGGCATTTACTAAGCACCTACTATGTGCCTGGTAAGCTCTAGGAACAAAAAGAAAGCAAAAATAGCTCCTGCCCTGAAGGAGCTCACAAACTAGTGGGGAAAACAATATGCAAACAACTATGTGTAGACTAGACATTTGCAGTCTAAATTGGAGACAATTTCAGAGAGAAGGCACTAATCTTAAGAGGCGTTGGGAAAGGCTTTTTGGAAAAGATTTCCATCAGAAAAAAAACATAATTATTTTTTAATGCAAGGGTTAATTCCCAACTATCTGGTTAATTTCAGCTGTCCAAAATTACTAATCTCTGAGGGTCCAATTATTCAATGCTTTACTGTAGTTAGGTTTTGGAAACCTGATTCAAGAAATACTTTTTCATCACTGTGGGAGAGAATACAAGGTAGAATATATAGCTGTAAAAATAATTTTAAAAGATACCCTTATGTATTATCACTTGCCATCTCAGGCTGAAAAGTAGCAAGTGGAAATAGGTTTAGAATACAGGAAAGGCAACTTTAACTTCAGTCCCCAAACCATCTTGGAATGCTCTTAGGCAAAAGGATATTAATGTGATGTTCCCTCCATCATATAAGTTTTGTATTACTGTGAAAATAATAAGAATTTTAGATTACATGTATGTACAGAAAGACTCCTATTTAAATTTCAGATCATTGGTAAATATGTCAAGGACCATACCTGTGGACTGCACTAAGGAAGATGAACTGCTTTGAGACTTAGCAAATCTAATTTCCAAGACAGAAATAAACAATATACAGTATAAGCCAGCATGAAATGTGATTAATAATCATGACATATCTTTTTTCTACACAAAAGCTCTATTTCAAAGCTGCCAGCGTATGCAAAAAAGTAAATTATTAAGTACAGACTTTATGCCCTCACTCTTTTCTAGTTTATGATGTTAAAGTTGTTATGGTGTGCTTTTTTGTTACAACTAATGTGCCTTTCTGAATGTGACTATTCTCAGTGTGATAAGCCTCAGATCTTACCTTGTCACTTCTTAAATTACTCATCAGCCAATTAAAGGAATAGCAGGAAAACATCTTAGAGCTAAAAGCATTTCTTTTATTCCTACAATGCTTTCAGTGTAATGAGCCATAGTTTGTTGAACAAGGAATTGATTTTTTTTCAGTGAGTAGAAGGAAATTTATTGAACTAGTCGTTTATGGATCTAATTTACTTGACTGTATCTATATCTGAGCAGTTATTTTCAGCATGGTTGAGAGCTTAAGGTAATGGTTATGAGCTAAGTAAGTATTCTTGAAGGAGGACACAGTAGAGTAGTTTAAGTCTTCTGTTTGGCTTTTTAGGAAATAAAAATTTGAAGACAAGGACTACTAAGGATACTTTGTTAATGTCAGGCTTTAAGAAAATATTTTAGGTAATAGAGTTTGGGGACATAGCTTAGGAAAGAAGTCATTTGACAGGTTGTGAAAATTTTAAATTTATTGCTAAAACAATTTAAAAATACTTAGAAAAGTCACATATTGCATTAAAAATGTGTGGAATCAGACCAGTTTTGTCCTCAAAAAAAGATGTGAGAAGATGTCTTTCCCCTCTCCTGATGAATATTAAACAGGATATGTAACAGATTTTTTTGATATGGTTATTGGCTTTGCTGAGTTTTTTTTTTCTTCCCTTTTAAAAAAATCTTTGATATAAAGGATCACTCCCTGAGTGGGGAGAAGGGAAGGGGGGGATACACAAAGAAATGTAGGCAATGTAAAAAAAGATACCAATAAGTATATGTTTAAAATAAATAAAAGAAGGTAAAGAAGTACACTAGAAGAGGACAGAAGAAAAGTCAGAAGAAAAAAGACAAGTCAGCTTTAAAAATTACACATTGAATTATATGCATAAAAGGCAAAGAAAGCTGTATATAATTTAGATTCTTGGTTTCATATACAGTCTTCTTTTTCCATTCTTCTTTGTATATGGAAATACCCATTTCATGTGATATTAAATTCAAAATAAAAAGTAATTTTAAATGCATAAAATCCAGTCTACAAGTTCAGCATCCCACAGCGATCAAGCTTAAGGATAGAGCACTCACCCTGAATTTAGGTGGACCTGAGTTCAAATCTCACTTCAGACACTTACCAGCTGTGTGACCCAAGGCAAGTCACTTAACCCAAATTGCTCCATCCAGGATCATCCCCAGTCATCCTGATCTATATTTTACCACGGGACCCAGATGACTCTGGAGGAGAGAGTGAGGCTTTGCACTCAGCCCTGCTTCACTTAAATCCAATTCACTCCAAGTCATGACATCACCCCAATATCATGGTTCTCTTTGAGAACAAAGGACAACAACATCAAAGAGAGGCTTGAAGTAATTTCAACCTAGAAATAAGAAGGGCTTCTGGGGCTTAAATAGCCCTTGGAATTCATCACCCATTCAACTTTTGCCCTATTTTCATAAAGAGCCAAGAAGCCACATTGATATAATTTAATTTCCCCTAAAAACTGGAGAAGCTGGCTTGACTTTCCCAAGTTTATGTCTTCTCCATGAGTTAAATTTTCTATCCTTTTTATCAGTGACCACCAGAATTGAATGATTACTCAAACTATTTCTATTTCTATCACAGAATGATAGAGAAAATTTTATCCCTAGATTTCTTCTTTTCTACTTTTTTTTCCCACATGGATGAGGTAAATATATCCTTGTAATAATACCATGAAATCAAGAAAACACAAGTTATAAGCAGAATTTCATTGAGTTAATTACATTGACTCCTGAATAATTGCATCTGGTTTTCTAATCATCTCATTGACTCATCTGAGTGAAGCAGTAGAGTACTATTGGACACTTGCACAGAACATTTGCCCCATTTTTGACTCTTAAGAGGTGATTAGGAAAGAAAAAAAAGAGGTGATTGGTATGATAGAATTACCAGTTAGATGCTCATTTTTACATTTGCCCATCTCTGCTCCATAACACCATAGCATTAGAAATTTATTTTAAAAATTTTTTTAATTAAAAAAAAAACACAAAAAACCACAAACAACAACAAAAAAGCAATTTGTGCCTATTGGAAAAGCAGAACTGATTCTAGCATTTGCAAAAGAATACCTGGATAATAATCATTGGATGGAAAATGTATTTAGTGACCAGATTTGCCTCGATTTTATCTTGTATATTGTTTGTCTTCTAAAACATGATGAATTGAGATCGCCATTTTGTAATCCAGAATCTGCTCTTTTGTTGGCTTGCTTTGTTTAATATTAGTTGGAAATAGTTAATTTTTCAATAAAAATTTCTCCTGATATAGTATTATTGCCTTGCTTTTGGTGTTGAATGATATATTGAAATTTTTAAAATGATATTTAGGAAGAAACTTTGAGATTCCTGGAAGAGCTACACATTTACCATGAGAATTTCTTCTTAGTTCTGAGGTGTCTTCATGCATTCACATCTTCTCTTCCCAAGTATCCCTTGGGTCGACAGGTAACTAATACTTTCTAATTGGAAATGTGTGAAGTAGGAATGCTAGTAGTTACATGCTTTGACTTCCTGAACATTCTAGGAATCAGAATTTGGAGTGGAGTTATATTCTGTTTTAAAAAAAAAAGGTTTTGCAAATCTGAATCAATTCCAGCAGTACACAGTAGTACTGGTAATTGGAAAAATATTTTCTCTACAGATGTTTACAAGTATAAACAACCATATTTCACGTTATATGCAGCTTCTCTATGATGTAACTGAAATATATAAATGTGATTTTCTTTTCTAACTCACCTAAGTCATATAGTCTGTCTGCTTTTGCAGGGGAACTTATTGTGAGATCTTTAAAAAAATTGGGGGCAGCTAGGTGGTGCAGTGGATAAAGCACCAGCCCTGGATTCAGGAGGACCTGAGTTCAAGTCCGGCCTCAGACAATTGACACTTACTAACTGTGTGACCCTGGGCAAGTCACTTAACCCTCATTGCCCTGCAAAAAAAATAAAAACAAACAAACAAACAAATTAAGCCATGGAGAAAATTTTTTTTGAACTGAACTAAATTGAGATTTAGTGCTAGAAATGCTATTAATTTACTGGGTGAACTTAGTAAACCACTTAGCTTCTCTAGGCCTCAGTTTCCTCATCTTCAAAATGAGAAAGTTTCCCTCTAGCTCTAACAAACTATGATTCTGTAAAAGGAAGAACCATTACATAAGATTAGTACTTCTGCTCCATATAAGTATTTTGGCCTAGAACTTCTGTATAGTCCAGGAAATTCAATTTCATATATCATACTTTGATGGAATATTCATTACAGGTAAGTTACCAGGAGGAAAAGACAAAAACAAAATTCTTTGCCTTCAAAGAGTTTACATTCTGCTGAGGGGAGTACTCTATGTTAGAGTATATACAAAGCAATACAAAGTAATTTCAAGGGAAAACACTAACAACTAAAGAATTAGCAAAGGCCTCATATAAGATATGGTACCTGAGTCCTGTTTTAAGGGGAGATAGGAATTCAGTGAGGCAGAGACAAGGAGGGGTGTGCTTTAGAGATAAGGAATGGCCCATATAAAATTACTATAAATGGAAAATGGAATGTCATATACAGGAAACAACTAAGAAACCAGACATAAGAGAATCTCAAAGAATCACAGAAATACTGGTGTATAGTTTCCTGTAGGAATTTATGGGTACAGTAGATTATCATAAGAAATTTGATCTCTGTAAGTATTTGCATCAGTTCCAGAGATCAGTAATGAAGGAATCTCTATTGTTGTTGAAGTAACTGCTTTGATTGAGCATGTGTTTACACATTTTGAGGCAACAGCCACATCTAGATTTCCTACATATCATTTTTCCCATTTGTTATTTTCCAGTTACTTCTGCACAGTGCCCAGTGGTATCGGCCAAAACCATGTATACACTTACTTTGCATTCATTTAAAGGAATTTCTTACAAAGCACTCAATTCATGATACATCTGACATCAATTGAAAAAATTGATCATTTTAAGTGGTATTAAAATTTAAAAGTATTAAAAATGTAATACTAATTGTATTCTCGAATATAAAGAATTTTGACAAACTATTAGAAAACAATGTCAGCATTTGTTTTCTAGCTCCTTACTAATGCATTGTTCACTTTCAGATCAGAGAGCTGTATTGTGCATGTTTAGAAAAGAACATTTGGGAATCACAAGAATATGAGCCTGCTTTGCAGCTCCTCAGGTATTTTTCCTTCCTTTTTTTTCTTCTTGTTGTAAACATGTAAATTGCTGTTTAATTTATAGAATTATGAAATGGGGGCAAGCACCCCTGGTTCTTTGGGCACTATTCCAGAAAGATCACAATGGTAGCAGGAAGTGAGGCTGCGATGACGCTTTAATAAGGCACAGAGGCAGGGGGCAAGTGTACAGGAAGTACAGAAACATGTAGCACAAGGAGGCAGGATACAGAAGCAAATGGCATGGGGTGGTGAAGAAAGGCAGGCAGCAAGGAAAGGGCATGTGAGAGGGAGATGCACTCATGAAGCCATGGATTAGAGTTGGGAACATTAGGCAGCATGGACCCAGATACAAATAGTGCAGGGTTCTCATTTTTATAGGGTTTTGGTGAGGGACATACTGACTCTTACCTATGACACTTGGAGGTTAGTTCATTAACATATCTACATCATCCCGAAATTATCAGCAGTATTTGGTATTCTGCTGGTCTTTTTGCAAATGACTGGAGCTTATGTGAGGCTTATAGATAATAAATCAAAAAGGCCTGGCAGCAAGGCCTAAATGGCTTCCCTTGATTTAGTACATAGTATCTAGATGTGATTTTTAGTTAATATATGATATGCTTTGCAAATATTGTTCCTTTGATCAGTCAGTAAGTGACTTCTAGGTTCCCCTTTGCAATCTTATTTTCCGCTCTTCTTACTTTATACTGGCTACTTACAAACTTACTATTCTATCCAGAAAGAGGGGATGGTGGTCAGGAGGACAAAAACAAAATACAATTTTGCATACAACTTACATATAATACATTAGTATGTAATTTCTTCTAGAACTCTTTTTGCCAAGGAATCTCAGAAATTTTTAAATTTAGATTTCTGTATAGTCCTCAGTAGCAACTAGGTGGCACAGTGGAGTCAGGAAGACTATCTTCCTTAGTTCAAATCTGGCCTCAGACACTTATTAGCTACGTGACCCTATGCGAGTCATTTAACATAACTGTTTGCCTCAGTTTCCTCATCTGTAAAATGAGCCGGAGAAGGAAATGGCAAACCAGTATCTCTGCCAAGAAAACTTCAAACGGGGTCATAAAAAGTTGAACATGACTGAAATGACAGAACAATAAATAGTCCTTTCTCTAGTGGTCAAAAGCTATTATGGTTTTGGTTGTTGTTTTATGTTGCTCTTTTACAGTAAAACCAGAATACAGCCATCTTTGGTTCTCTATGTCAGGGAAGTAGAACTCTGGTACAGACAGAAGTCCTGTCAGACTGGCCTCACAGCAGGAAAAATTGGCCATGTGCGGTGGATGGCTACAATTTAGCTATATGAAGGACAACCTTATCATAAGAGCTACTCCTGTACAAAGGAGTTAACTTCTTTGTAGCTAGATTGGCTCTATAAGTGAGGCCATGGAACTGAACCAGTTTGGTGGCAGAGAATGTACTTCAAGCTATCATATCATGTTTCAGAAGTTGCTGACCTCGCACTGTAAATAAAAATTATATTTTACTGCATTTAGCTGTCAAAGGATCACTTACCAACGCTGACAAACATAATCTATTTTCACAATTTATGATAATGTTACTTACATACACGATGGATTTTTTTCTTGGGTATATGGTGCGTATTTTGTATCTAGTAAAATTAAAAACCACAACTAGAATGGGAGGGAAATCAATTATGTTTGGGTGGTATCTTGAATTTCTGCACCCAGGCATACCATTTTTTCTCAGTAAATGGTAAATGTTTATATTAATAAACATATTTCAGGATCAAGAATGCATACACATATATTGACATAGATATGTGTATGTACATATAAACATGTATGTATTTGTACATGCATGCATATATTCCTTTGGTTGGGCAATTTGTCAGACTCCTTGTTTTCGTAACCACATTGTGTGTGTGTGTGTGTGTGTGTGTGTGTGTGTGTGTGTGTGTGTGTGTGTGTGTGTGTGTTAAGATCTGAGATAATATAGAGGCAATAAATTAAAAGTATAGTCAGGAAGTCTTTAGCAAATTGTCCAGCTGAGGTTAGGAACACAGAAGTTGAGGTATAGCATTGAGTTTAGTTCTAGGTACCACATATTAGGAAGGATATTCATAAGCTAGACAATGTACAGAGAAAGGTGACTAGAATGAAGATTTTGATCCTTCAGCTCATGTTACATGAGGATCAGTGGAAAGATGTTTAGTTTGGTGAGATGATTTGAAGGACGCGATATGTGTTTTTACCCATTTGAAGGAATGTCATGTCGAAAAGAGATTGGGATTATTCAGCATGGCCTCATGGGGCAAAAGTAGAAGCAAAGGGTCAAGGTTATGCAGTGGTAATATTTAGGCTTCAATAAAAGAAAAAAACTTGCTAATACTTATAGCTATCTTAAAGTGGAATACATTGCTTTCAAAGGTAGTGAGTTCTCCTGTACCAGACATCTTCAAGAAAGGTCTGGAATAAGTTGTAGAATATGTAGAGGGAACTATTTTTCAGATACTGTCTAGACTAGATGGTTTGTAAGGTAGGAGATGTTCATCTTTGTCATGGACCACTTTGGCAATCTGATAAAGCCTAAGAAAGTTCTGGGCTGGTCAGAAAGCTCCAGTAGTAGTAGCAAACAGTGACTAGCAACTAGTCAAGTGCAATAGTGTCCAAAACAGCTCAGACCTAGGAGGAGATGCCTGAGAATGCCCTACCCATCACTCTGAACCTCAAAAATCAGGTGAAAGAGGCTGGAATCTAACACCAGGAGGTGGAGGTCAGTACAGGAACCAAGCTCACATAGGGTAAACCCACTCCCCCCAAGAACACAACAAGAGACAGAACCTAAACATGATACAAAATTCTAATTCAGGACCAGAACTGAAGAGATTAGTAAACTAAGGAGGACACTGACTTGTATACTAGAGATCACCCAAAAGAAGGAGAGAACACAACCGCAAGCTGAGATTCAAAGGGAAAAAAAAAATGGATTTTCCAAAAGGACTATATGAATACTTAGAAGAAAGAAATTAAGAGATGAAAAAATTAAACAATAACTCCAGGGGAAGTAATTGGAAGCAGAATAAGTAACTTAGAAGAGAAAGAGAAAGTAGTAAATTTTACCCAAGAAATGGACACCCTGAAAATTAGAATATATGCAACAAAACAATGACTCTAGGAGACAGCAAGAACTGTTTCAGAAATCAAAGGATAAAATAGAAGAAAATATAAGATATTTGATATCAAAAGCAAGTGACCTGGAAAACAAGTCAAGAAAAGATACTGATTGCCTGAAAATCATGATTTAAAGAAAAAAGCTAGATATTATATTTCCAAAAATCATAAAGGAAAATGCCTTATCTATTAAAACCAGAAGGCAAAGCAAAGATAGAAAGAATTTACTTATTACCTCCTCAAAAGAGTACCCAAAGGAAAAAGTTCCAGAAAAATCATAACCAACATAGAAAATTTCCTGGTCAAAGGAAACACACTGTAAGCATCCAGAAAGAAGTCAGGATCATACAAGACCTGGCAGCTTCTTTAAATGAAAGGTCATCTTGGAATATGTTATTCCAAAAAGCAAAAAAAAAGATGGGCCTACAACCATTAATAACAACTTCCAAAACTGATTATCATTCTACAAGGGAAAAAATTGACCTTTAATGGAATAGTATTTTTTAAAACATATTTTTTCCTAAGTACATGTAAAAACAATTTTTAACATTTGTTTTTAAAAAGTTTGAGTTCCAGTGCCCAAAGGGCTATAAAACTACATATCCTTTGACCCAGCAATACCACTACTAGGTCTGTATCCCAAAGAGATCATAAAAAAGGGAAAAGAACCCACATATACAAAATAGTTATAGCCGCTCTTTTTGTGGTGGCAAAGAATTGGAAATTGAAGGGATTCTCACCAATTAGGGAATGGCTGAGTAAGTTGTGGTATATGAATGTAATGGAATATTATTGTGCTGTAAGAAATGATAAGCAGGCAGATTTCAGAAAAACCTGGAAAGATGTAAGTGGACTGATGCTGAGTGAAATAAGCAGAACCAGGAGAACACTGTACACAGTAACAGTAACATTGTGGGATGATCAGCTATGATAAACTTAGCTCTTCTCAGCAATACAGTGATCCAAGACAATTCCAAAAGACTCATGATGGAAAAAGAACCAAGGAATCTGAATGCAGATTGAGTTTTCACTTTTTTTTCTTGAGGTTTTTCCTTTTTATTCTGATTCTTCTTTCATAACATGACTAATGTGAAAATATGTTTAACATGATTATACATATATACCCTAAAAAAACATTTTTTGAGTTCCAAATTCTCTCCCTCCTCCCTGAGACAGTAAGCAATTTGATATAGGTTTTACATGTGCAGTCATGCGAAACTTCTTTCCATATTAGTCATGTGAAAGAAAACACAGACCCCCCCAAAAAAAATCCACCAAAAAATAAAGTGAAAAATAGTATGTTTTGATCTGCATTTAGACTCCATCAGTTCTTTCTTTGGAGGTGGATAGCATTTTTCATTATGAATCCTTTGTAATTATCTTGTATAATTGTATTGCTAAGAATAGCTAAGTCATTCACAGTTGATCATCATACAATATTGTTGTTACTATATGTATAATGTTCTAGTTCTGCTCACTTCATTGCATTAGTTCATATAAGTCTTTCCAGGTTTTTGTAAAATCATCCTGCTCATCATTTCTTATAGCACAATAGTATTATATTACTATCATATACTACAACTTCTTCAACCATTTCCCAATTGATGATTTCTCCTTAATTTCCAATTCTTTACCACTACAAAAAGAGCTGCTGGGGCAGCTAGGTGGCGCAGTGGATAGAGCACCAGCCCTGGAGTCAGGAGTACCTGAGTTCAAATCTGGCTTCAGACACTTAACACTTACTAGCTGTGTGACCCTGGGCAAGTCACTTAACCCCAATTGCCTCACTAAAAAAATTTTTTAAAAGAGCTGCTATAGTTTTGTACAAATAGGTCCATATCGCTATTATTTTTCAAAAATCTCTTTGCGATAAAGACTAATAGTGCTATTGCTGGATCAAAAGATATGCACAATTTTATAGCTCCTTGGGCATAATTCCAGATTTCTCTCCAGAATGGTTGGATCAGTTCACAATTCTACCAACAGTATATTAGTGTCCAACTTTTCCCATATCTTCTCCAACATTTATCATTTTTCTTTTCTGTAATAATAGCTAATTTGATAAGTGTGAGGTGGTACCTCAGAGTTGTTTTAATTTGTATTTCTCTAATAAGTAGTGATTTTGAATATTTTTTCATATGACTATAGATAACTTTGATTTCTTCATCTGAAAACTGCCGTTTCATATTCTTTGACCATTTATCAATTGGGAAATGACTTGCATTCTTTTAAATTTGACTCAGTTCTCTATATATTTGAAAAATAGGGCCTTTATCACAGGTACTTGCTGTAAATTTTATTCCATCTTTTTGCTTTTCTTTTAATCTTGGTTGCATTGGTTTTGTTTGTGCAAACCCTTTTTAATTTAATATAATCAAAATTAACCATTTTACATCTTGTAATACTCTCTATCTCTTGTTTGTTCATAAATTCTTCCCTTCTCCATAGATCTTACCAATAAAATATTCCTTGCTCTCCTAATTTGCTTATGATATCCTTTATGTCTAAATCACATACCCATTTTAAGCTTATCTTGGTATATAGTATAAGATGTTGGTCTATACCTAGTTTCTGCCATACTTTTTTCCAATTTTCCCAGCAGTTTTTGTTAAATAGTGAGTTCTTGTCCCAAAAGCTTGGGTGTTTGGGTTTATCAAACACTAGATTACTCTGTTCATTTAATATTTTGTATTGTGTACCCAATCTACTCTACTGATCCACCACTCTTTCGTAGCCAGTAACAGATTGTTTTAATGATTACCACTTTATAATACAGTTTGAGATCTGGTACAGTTAGGTTAGATGAGAGTACTTTGAAGCACTTTAAGCAGGTGCTTGAAGATTATGAATATAATCCAAGATAAATATTAGGCATTCATCGAGGGGAAAAGGCAAAAAAAACTAAAGAAAGTATTTTAAGAGGTATCATATAAGTATTAAAATTGTTCCTTTAACTCCTTCAGTGCATGTGTGATCACAATGTGGATATTCCTTTCATTAGTACAGATCCCAATTTGTCCAAGACTTTTCATCCGTTATGACTCTTGTCCAAGTTTTCCCATAGATGTTTCACAAAGATCTATCCAACATGCTAGAGGCCTCTTCTAGGTAGGTCTTTTTATATTTCAAGGATACTTTTGCAGCACTTGTAATGTCCATCTATTATCCCTCTTTCTGCTACCTTATTGACCTACCTCTTTTTCTAATCATGCATTTCCTAGATAGCCCTTAACCACTTCTTCCTATTGACCTATATCTCATTGCTTGCTGCCTCAGGGAGGGGTTTTGGTGAGGGAGGGAAGGAGTGATAAAAATTGGAACCCAAAACTATAAATAAAAATGTTTATTACTTCAAAAAAATATTGCTAAGTCATCGACAAATTTAAGGAAATACTAGATTTTCAGCTCACAAGCTTATTAATTTTAACATGAAAAATTCATACAGACCTTTTCTGGCCCTTTTAGCTGTGAAGTGCAATCACCATGTTGGTGATAGAATATCTCTACCATTAAGTCCCAGATAAAACCCAATCTTCTACAAGAAGCTTTTTCAAACCCCCTCTTAATTCAAGTTCCTTTTCCCCTATTATTTCCTAGTTTTCCCATTTATAGCTTATTTGTATATATTTGTTTCTACTCCATTTGATTGTGAGTTCCTTGAGGACAGGGACTGTCTTTTGCCTCTTTTTTGTATCCCTCGAGCTTAGCACAGTGCTTGGCACATAGCAAGTGCCTAATAAATGTTATTGATTGGTGCAGGTAAACCATTCAAGTGAGATATTACATAATATGACACTTCATAAATGTCTTTTATTTGCTCCCTTTCAAGAGTCCAGTGGGTAAAGTCTACTCTTAAGTATCAATTGGAGGTGCTACTTAGTGAGATTCACTTAAGTAAATTCTGTTTTCTACTTTTTCAGTTGCTTTTATGTTGTCTTGTTAAGATGAGTTTGGCTTTTCTTGAGTGTTTTAGGGGGCTGGGTTGTCTTGTAGTTGCCACTCTGTAACTTCTAACTGCATTTGATGCTTGGAAGATAGCCACCTATTTTTCATTATAAGTAGTTGATTCTTGGTTGTAATCCAAGATCCTTTGCCTTCTGGAATATCATATTCCAAACCCTCAGACCCTTTCTACTTTAGTAGAAGATGCTAAATCCTGTATAATCCTGACTGTGACTTCTCAAAATTTGAATTGTTTCTTTCTTACTGCTTGTAGTATTTTCTTCTTGACCTTTGAGAATTCTGGAATTTGGCTGTTTTATTCCTGGGAGCCTTCATTTTAGGAACTCTTTCAGGAGTTGATCTGTGGATTCTTTCAATGACTATTTTACCCACTGGTTCTAGGATATCAGGGCAGTTTTTCTTGATAATTTGCTTTTTTTTTTGTTTTGGGGGGGGGGGGTTTGCGGGGCAATGTGGGTTAAGTGACTTGCCCAGGGTCACACAACTAGTAAATGTCAAGTGTCTGAGGCCGGATTTGAACTCAGGTACTCCTGAATCCAGGGCCAGTGCTTTATCCACTGTACCACCTAGCTGCCTCCTTGATAATTTGTTGAAAGATGCTATCTAGGCTATTTTTTAATCATGGCTTTCAAGTACTCCAATAATTCTTAAGCTCTATCTTCTGGATCTATTTTCCAGGTCATTTGTTTTTCCAATGAGGTATTTTACATTTTCTTCTATTTTTTTTGTTCTTTTCATTTTGTTTGACTGATTCTTGATATGCCATAGAGTCATTAGCTTCCACTTGCCCAAATCTAATTTTTAATGAATTATTATCTTCAATTAACTTTTATACCTCCTTTTTCATTTGGCCAATTCTACTTTTTAAGAAATTGTTTTCTTCATTCAATTTTTGTGCTTACTTTTCCAAGCTTTTGATTCTTTTTTTCATGATTCTCTTGCATAACTCCCATTTATTTACCCAATTTTTCTTCTACCTCTTTTATTTGGTTTTTTAAATCCTTTTTGAGTTCCTCCAAGAGGACTTTTTAGACTTCAGACCAATTCATATTTCTCTTTGAGGCCTCAGATGTATTTTGATACTGTTGTCCTCTTCTGAGTCTGACCTTTGATATTCCCTGTCTCCATAATAGCTTTCTATGGTCAGGTCTTTTTGTTTGTTTGGTTGGTTGGTTTTTGCTTATATTCTGGCCTAATTAGTGACTTTTCCCCCCTCATTTAATAGTCTTTTTTCCCCAATTGCATGTAAAGATAGTTTTCAACATTGATTCTCCCTTCCTTCTTCCCTCCTTTCCTTCTCCCCTCGCCAAGACAGTAAGGAGTCTAATATAGGTTATATATATATATATATATATATATATACAATCATGTTAAACATATTTCCACATTAGTCATGTTGTAAAAGAAGAATCAGAAAAAAATGGAAAAGCCACAAGAAATACAAGACAAAAAAATGAAAATAGTATGCTTTACTCTGCATTCATACTCCATAGTTCTTTCTCTGGATGTGGATAGCATTTTCTATCATGATTCTTTTGGAATTGTCTAGGATCATTGTATTGCTGAGAAGAGCTAATCTATCATACTTAATCATGGCACAATGTTGCTATTACTATCTATAATATTCTCCTGGTTCTGCTCACATCATTCAACATCAGTTCATGTAAGTCTTCCTAGGTTTTTCTTAAATCTGCCTGCTCATCATTTCTTATAGCACAACAGTATTCCATTACATTCATATACCATAACTTGTTCAGCCATTCCCCAATTGATGGACATCTCCTCAATTTCCAATTTAATTAGTGACTTTTAAAGTTGAGCCCTGTTCGTGGGTCACAAGGGACACTGTCCCAAGCTTTTTGTGCTGGGGGCCAGAAGCCAGGGACCTGGTCACTGGCTTGCTGTGGCAGTTTGGGGTTCTGGAGCTGGCCACTTACCCACTGCACTGAGATCGCCTAACCTATTAGCATCTGTTGTACCAGACCTCAGGAGATGGTGGCTCACTTGTCCAGGATGGAGGCCTCACAGCTCATCTGCTGTGCCACTGGCCTGCTGAGCAGGATTGCTGATCTGTGCTGACCCGTTAGCTTGCCCAGATACATACCTGTGTTGGACTGTGCTCCCCTGAAGTCCTTCTAAGTTATCTTGGCCTAGAAAGTTGTTTCAACTCCTCCTTTTGTGGATTCTGTTACTCCAGAATTCATTTTCAAGCTTGGTTTAAAGTTATTTCCTGGGAAACTAGGGAGTACTTAGGCAACTTTCTGGCTTTTCTCTACTTTGTCTACTCTCTAACAATTCAGATAAGCAACCCATCTATAATTTACAGTTTTACAGGGTTGCCAGGGATTTCCAAGAGATTAAGTGACTTGTCTATGTTCACACACCCACTATATATCAAAGGCAAGATTTGACTGCAAATCCTTCAAACTCCAAAACTGGTCCCATATCAACTATGGCTGACTTTAACCACTTTTGTTTTTTCTTATATGAATAAAATGTGTTCTTCCTATGGAACCTCAAGATGGGTGCCATATTAAATCCATAGATACAGATCTATACATATACACATACATGCATATATAATATATACTTCATATATTTAGCATACTTGCTTTATCACATTTCACAAAATAATATCTTGGATTTTTATTGTTGTTGAGTTTTTTCAGACTCTTTGTGACCCCATTTGGGGTTTTCTTGGCAAAGATACTGGAGTGGTTTGCCATTTCCTTCTCCAGCTCATTTTACAGATGAGGAAACTGAGGCAAACAGGATTAAGTGACTTTCCCAGAGTCACACAGCTACTAAGTGTCTACGACTAGGTTTGAACTGAGGAAGATGAGTCTTTCTGACTCCAGGCCCCGCATTCTATCCACTGCGCCACCCAGCTGCCCAGATCTCGGAGTAGCTAATCATAAATAGGAAAAATGTGCTCAATTCCATCAAGTTATCAGTTCCAGTCAGTGCTATCTCAAGTTTTATTTATTTATTTAATAGATAGCAAAGTAGTCTTTGGAAAAACATAAGCTCCTTTTTTATTTTAAAAAATAGCTAACTGTTGTTTGGTTAAACACTAACAGAGGTAAAAGTCACACAGATTTGTAGACAGCATTTGTGAAGGAATATCTGATCCATACAATCAGATATACTAAAAGTTATGGGATCCAGTCCAGTAAAGTTAGAATCCAAGTTGCAAAATCATGTGCCATTCTTATGTATTTACTGTAGGCAAAGCAGTACTAAGCGCAAATAAATAAATAAATATATATATAGATGGGCCGGGTTGGGGGTAGGTGGGTAATCAGCTTGTGTAAGATAGTATTGAAATTTATGATGAGTCAGTTTGAGTGACCCCATTGTTTTCAGTCTTGCTTGTCTTCCAGGTATGTGCTAGACAATCTGTGGGGAAAGGAGGCATGTGCTTTGATCCTATTACTTTGCCCTTTGTAGTACCTGCTAGGGCACGTAGCTGCATGTGCTTTCATCCCATCTCCTTACCTCTAATCTCCTTTACCCTGTGATGTGGGCAATAAAGTAGGAGCTGAGAGATGCTAGCCCATCCTCTTTTAGAAACATACACCTATCAGGATTGTCTTTCCCTTATTATGAAACTGACCTATAAAATCAGCTTGTAGTTTGAGTTTGGTGCCTGGACGCTCTCAACACCACGTTACCTTGAGATGCTTAATAAACAAACTCCTTTTTATTTTTTCTGCGTGCATTTGCTTCATTATTGAGGGCAAGGCCCAAACAAAGAATTTTCTTTAATAATTGAGATAGGTAATTATTTTAGTCCTAGGCCTGAATTTGGGAATTAAAGAAATGCATGACCAACTGAGTGATTTGAGATGGCCCTCATGCTGCCATCATACCTTACTCCAAAAACACACAGTGTTATCACTTTGATGAACATCTGAGAGCTGGCATGTTAAAAGCTAGAGGTTGGTGATTCACCCAGAGGAACCAGAGGTCAAGCAAAACAGATCACTCAGCTGCATCTGACTTCTCGAGTGACCTTTTCCCATTTTAGATCTGCTGTCAGCATACCCTGGTCTCAGAAAGACAGGAAAGAGAAAGAGGCTGTATTTAATCAACATGCCACTCTTGGATAAGCAAGAATTGAGTGTCTTGAATTTCTTCTTTGTGTCTCATAGCAACCTTTTGATTCATAGATGAAGAATCAGTTTTGAGAAATTATTTCATTGTAGTAGAATTAGAAGAGAAATGTTTTGAATTTTCTTTTTAAAAATAAGAAAAGCTTTCACCTCCTATGCCTACTAGTTTTTGTTATACATTGCTTATCAATATTTTATATTTTTTCAAATTTTAGTTGAGGTGGCTGAGAGCTTTCTTTACCAGTCATAGTTAACTTGGTTTAACATTGTTTGGTATTCTTTTTGCTCTAATTTAGTGATATTAATATTTGTAATCAGCATGCCATTAATATTTTCTGTCCATATGCTTATGTAATTAAGAATGTAATTGGTATGAGTATGTTTCATGGCTTAATAAACAAATCATTAACCTTGACCTGATTGAGGTTGATTCTGCTCTTGAGCAAATGCTTTGCTGGAGAGACATTGACTCTGGGATGTTTAAATTTCAATCCTATTTTGGATATAATTTGCTCTGTGGCCTTGGGCAGGTTGCCCTTTCTCCCCATTATGCTAAATAAGAATGGCAATTAACAATCTCTAGGACTCTTATGTGGACCTCAGGGCCAATGTCTGTGAAGGATCTTGTGCTTAAAATTTTTGATCTCATTTCAAGCAGTTATTCTAGTTCACAAATGTTTTGTACTTGATTTGGCTAAAACATAGGATCAACTATTAAAAGTCTCCTCTCACTCTGAATCTCACATTCCTAAGTAGACCAGAAGCAGTTTGTTTGCAAATAGATTCTTTGTGAAGTCACTGTGACATCACTGGATGGATAATCAAAGGAATTTGTATTGAAGCACAGCCTGAGAGAAATTGTCACAGCTTCTTGGTTTCCTCTGAGACTTTTTTTCAGCTTTTCAGATTTGAACATTATCATGTAAAGTCCCCTAAATCCTACTGAAAATCAAATCTTCTCTATGAGAAAATTGGTGGCTGCTAATAAAAGAATGGCTACAGTGTTTTTCCTGATCAGAAACATTGAGTTCTAGAAATGATGCCTTTCCAAATTTCGAGAAGCACAACTTTTTTTGTTCATTATTTTGCCAGTTGCATTACATCTTCAATCAACGATTCTGCTTTTCTAGGATGTTAGCTAAAGATGAACTGATGGCCATACTTCAGAAATGTGTAGAATTTTTTAAATCCTCTCCTGGAAAACCACTTGGGAGCACAGCAGAGAAACTGGAAGAGTTCCTTGCCCAGTTTCAGAGTCTTGAAGGTGAGTATGTAATATACTAACAGTTCCATTGGCCATGGTAGTCACTCTGAAATGACATGATAGAACCCACATTCTGATAGACTTAGTCATGAGAAGGACATTCACTGGTCCTAAATCATAAAATGGCCCTTAGCCTCAGAAGCAGCCGATGTTCCTCTTCCAAATTTAGCTTAAACAGTGATTATTATTAAAATACTAAAAAGAGAAGTTTCTGTTCTAGCTATATAATTCCTACATTTTGTTTAAAACGATTAGGTGGGTTTTTTAGAAAAAGTGAGAGAAATAGAAGCTTATACTTAGGGTTCCTTTTAAACTTTTCTTCAGCATTTTACTCATTTCTTTATGGATTTCAAATAAATAAATTTATAAATCATTTGTGAACTTAAAAATTTGATGGCTATAAATTGTTTTAGGATAGTAAGGCCCACTGCTGTGTTGATTGCCAAAATATGCATGAGGCTTGCTTTGAAACATTTGATTATTAATTATTGAAATTATTTATTATTTATTAATTATTAATATTGAAACATTTGATGTTAGAGATTATTTGAAACACTCTAAAGAACTCTTTAGCTTAAAGTTTATTGTAAATATGAAGGAATATCAGGGTAATATTATCATTTAATATTTATTGAACATGCCATGTATATAACATAGAGGACAGCATACCATACTTTTAAGGACATTTATGCCTTGATGGGCAAAATGAACCCACAGAGATGTGCTTTGCTCCCTTGCACTGTCTCTGACTTCAGAGGAGTAGTGGTCCCTATTTTTTGAAGGAAGCAATATGTTTATGTTCTTCATGAGTATGACATGGTAGTCAAGTAGGAAGTTGTTCCAAGCATAGGAAAGAATCATTGAGGAAGTAGATTAAAATTTTATCATGTTAAATATTAGTGTTCTAACTTTAAGCTTTGGATAATCAAAT
Source organism: Dromiciops gliroides (assembly GCF_019393635.1). Lineage (NCBI taxonomy): Eukaryota > Metazoa > Chordata > Mammalia > Microbiotheria > Microbiotheriidae > Dromiciops > Dromiciops gliroides. The sequence goes on from NC_057864.1 coordinate 311,652,084, forward strand.
TTGGGGTATATCTGTTAGACCCTAAGCCCTGATTTCCGGGGTGTCCTCTCTTTTTACTCAGATCTATCGATTTCTTTTCACAGCTGAAGTACTGTAGTAGGTACTTAATGGATAATAAAAGGAGAGAGGTTTGAATGGCAAGACAGAGGAAGTAGTTAGAGCTAAAGGATGTTCCAAATGTACAAAAATTATTTTTAATAGCAGTAGTTGAAGAATATCTCTTTCATCTGTTGGTGCGCCCTACATTTAAATTCCCATCAAACATCAGAAAGTATGTAAATGTCAGCCATCTTGAATTTGAATAGTCATTTTTATTTTTTTAATTTTACTAGACCTTTATTCTTTTTTTCAAATTACATGTAAAGATAATTTTCAGTATTCACTTTTGTAAGATTTTGAGTTCCAAATTTTTCTCCCATCTTTCCTTACCTCCCTTCTCCAGAGGCCAGTTAGCAATTTGATATAGGTTATATATTACAATCATGTTAAACATATTTCCAGATTAGGCATGTTATAAGAGAAGAGTCAAAACAAAAGGGAAAAAAAAACACAAGAAAGAAGAAACAACAATAAAAAAGCAACAACAAATGTGAAAATAGTAAGCTTCAATCTGAATTCAGACTCCATATTTCGTTTTTCTGTATATAGAGAACATTTTGCTTCATGAGTCTTTTTTTTTGGGGGGGGGGGTAGTTAAGGCAATTGGGGTTAAATGACTTGCCCCGGGTCACACAGCTAGTAATTGTTAAGTTCTGAGGCTGGATTTGAACTCAGGTCCTCCTGAATCCAGGGCCGGTGCTCTATTCACTGTGCCATCTAGCTGCCTCGCTTCATGAGTCTTTTGGCATTGTCTTGGATCATTGTATTACTGAGAAGAGCTAAGGCTATCACAGTTGATCATCACGCAATGTTGTTGATTCTGTGTATAATGTTCTCTTGATTCTGCTCATTTCACTCAGCATCAATTCATGTAAGTCTTTCCAGGCTTTTCTGAAATCTGCCTACTTATCATTTCTTACAGCACAATAGAATATAGTCATTTTTAGATGAAATTATTATAATGTGCCTTTACAAGCAGCTGATGCCAGAAAGGCAAGGAAAAGCCATATGTTACATGGTGTCACTGAAGGAACATTGTTTTTAAAGATTATAAGGCATAAAACAGTCTGAAGTATTTTAGAAATTGAATAAACAGATTATGTGCTTGAAAAATATGGGATTAAATGAAACTGAAATCTTGAAAAAGTAACAATAATAGGTTAACCAGTTTTACTACATTTCACCATAATTTTTAAAGATTAAAAATATTTATCTACATGACTTTCTCCTATTTCCAAAATGTCTTCCACCTTGCAACCTAGACATAAAATTATAGTTTGGGTTTAAAATAGGAACAGAATCTCATGAATGGTTCATTTATTTTTAACGTTTTGATATGGTTTTTTAAGGCAAGAAGAATGTCCTGTGTGATATACATGTATGTTTGGATTGCATTTTAAACCAGAAAATATTAATAACTGAATTGAAATTCATTGTTGGAAAACACTGCTGCCTTCCTCCTTCTAATCTTTTAAATTAAGCCAAATAATTTAGAGAGAGATTTTGAAAACACAAGAAAGGAGCCTTGTGTTACCCTTTGTGCTTTCAGAAAGGGTGAGGGGCCTTTTGAGGTTTTTAAACTACATAATGTTTGTTGGGTTTAGTTTTGGTTTTTTTGTGGGGCAATGAGGGTTAAGTGACTTGCCCAGGATCACACAGCTAGTAAGTGTCAAGTGTCTGAGGTCATATTTAAACTCAGGTTGTCCTGAATCCAGGGCCGGTGCTTTTCATCCACTGCACCACCTAGCTGCCCCCAGCTACATAATGTTTGAATACCATCCTCTTTATATCCTGAGCCTTTGTTGTAGCCAAATCAATTAGACATGGGCAAATCTAGGCCAGGTTCACCAATTTCTCTAATTAGAGCATATAAAAAGGAGAGGGATCAACTTTTGGTGATTTAATATCCTAGAATAATCATAGAAAGCAAATTTGTAGATGTGACTTTTATTTTTTTCCCCAGATAAATACATGAAAGTGTATTGTTGTTGTCAATCTAAGTTATAGGAACTGAAATTTTTGAAGACGTCTTTGTAATATAAATTATGTAAGAATATGTTTACTGAGTTTTGGGTTCCAGAAGAAAAATCAGGTATCTTGTGGAATGCTTGTCCCTTGCTACATGAAAAAGCTACATGACCTTTGGCTTCTCTTGATTTAGTAGGACTGTTTTACTTAAATAAATTGACTTCTCTGGTAAGTGCTGAATGTTGTTTTTGTTCTAGATACAGAACCCAATGAGGAAGAGAATGGGTCAGGATCACAACAGAAAGGACTCCAGAAGACAGACCTCTATCACCTTCAGAAGGTCAGCCCAGTTTCTTATTTACCTGCTACTTCCTGTGACTTAGCCTTTTTCAGTTAATTGAGTACTCTAGATTTGTTCTGCATGGCTCTTTTCTAGTTTTGTTTTAAAACCACAAAGCATACTTTGTAGTTGACTTGTAAATTGAACATCTTGCCTGCCCCACTGCCATACCCTTACTCTGAATGTAAATCTACATTCTATGGGAATCTGCTAGCCTGCACAGATGGAAATGTTCCTCTGAGAAAATGCAGTCATAAGGAATATAGCAGCAACTAACAGGGAAAACAAGTTAGTTTCCCCTAACTAACAAGGGGAAAAGTATGTGATATGTTATATTCATAGATTACACTTATTCACTGTTATCAGGGCCTTGCTTTTTCCTACCTCAGCAATCCAAGGTGCTTCTTTTTGTTTTGTTTTTGCATATATATATATCCCATCTAAGAGTATTCATTTTTCTTTTTTATGATTATGTATAATATTACCATATTAGTAATTTTATATAAGAATACTTGAATAAAATTTAAAAAATAAAAGAAAGTGAAAAATAGCATGCTTCAGTCTGTGTTCCATCAATATCAGTTCTTTCTTTGGAGGTAGATAGTATGTTTCATCAATAGTCCTTTGAGATTGTCTTGGATCATTGTATTGTTGAGAATAGTTAAGTCTTTCACAGTTCTTCATCAAACAATATTGCTGTCAGTGTGCACAATGTTCTCTTGGTTCTGCTCACTTCGCTATACATCAGTTCATACAAGTCTTTCCAGGCCTTTCTGAAGTCATCCTTCTTGTCATTTCTTATAGCACAATAATATTCCATTATCATCATGTACCGCAGCTTGTTTAGCCATTCCCCAATTGGTGGGCATTCTTTCGATTTCCAATTCTTAGCCACCACAAAAAGAGCTGCTATATTTTTGTATAAATAGGTCTTTTTCTCTTTTGGGAGATTTCTTTGTGATATAAACCTAGCAGGGGTATTTCTGAGAGTATTCATTTTTCAGTTTGAAACAAAAGTTCAGATGACTGCCTTTGGGACAAATGATAGCATTACTGTCATGTAAATTTGAAATCAAAGAAGCATTTTCATTTTTGTACCATGATGCCAAGTTACAATAATAGTACACTAAAACTTAGTCTAAGTAGAATGGGTAATATGTAATTAACTGATATGGTTTTGAGGAAGATTGTTCATACTATAGTATTCTAAATAGAAGAATGACTTATGGGTAGATACCATTAATACCTAAGTTGAACTTTCAGTTTGCTTCCATTCCTGAAAGTTTAGTAGGGACCTTATATAAAATGAGGAGTATGATACAAAAACTTCTTCCCTGACCTTCAGAACAAGAGCCCTTGCCTTCTAGTGTCTTTTTCTGACCCAGCTCCCCTGAGAAAATGATGAGGACTAAGAGGGAGATTTTCCTGTTAAGTTGTATCCATTTCTTTGTGACTTCATGGATATGCATGCCAGATCCTTCTATCCCCTACTATCTCTTGAAGTCTGTCCAAGTTCATGTTTGTTGTTTTTCATGATACTATATATCCCTCTTAACCTCTTCTACCCTCCCTTCCCCCTTTCCTCACTTTTTTTTTGGCAGGGGGGGGGGCTTATTACTGTCTAAACAATATTACTCTCCTTTACATGGAGATTCCCTGGCCAAGTTATTGAAACATGTATTCTTTTATATATAGTCCTTGTTGGAAATGAAGGAATTAAGAAGTTCAAATAAGAAGAAAACCAAATTTGAAGTACAACGGGACAGAGTTGTTGACTTGATCGACAGTCTTGTGAGGTAAGCCTATTCTTGTGCTTCAAAGACAGATATTGCATCCTAATCTGTTAAATCTAAAGAACTTATTATAACATAAGGCAGTATATCTTCAGGGTCAACTGATCCAGTTTAGTTTGTAATCTGGCTTTTTTCAGTCTTTAACATATCCCATCAAATATTAGTCCAATTAATTGCTGCCCAAGGTCACAAGTTTAAATTTGATCCAGTACCATGGTGCTTTTGAAGGAGAAAATAAAGTCTTCATATACTTTCTTGTAATCAGGTATCTGCATTACAGAAACTACTATTACTGCAATGGCTCTATTGGAAGTAAATGATGGCAGGGACAGCTAAGTGGCACAGTGAATGAAGCAGAGGCCCTGGATTCAGGAGGACCTGAGTTCAAAGCCAGCCTCAGACACTTGACACTTACTAGCTGTGTGACCCTGGGAAAGTCACTTAACCCTCATTGCCCTGTAAAAAAAAAAAAAAAAAAGAGGTCAATGGAAGTAAATGATGGGTCTGGACATTTAAACTGTCCTAGGCGAGGCACAAAAATGAAGTAGCATGGCAAGTCTACTTTTCTTCACTTTCTAGAAAGGAGCTCTCAGTCTAACTTGTTATGTACATTAAATTGATGTCGAGAACTATACATAAAGTAAATTTAGAAACCCACTGACTAAACATCATGACTCAACATAAAGGTCATTCTCTATCACAAACCCTAATCATCATTGTGGTCTGTGGATTTCATAAAAAGCCAGTTTTTTGTAGCTATATAAAAATATCTCAGGCTTTGCAAATTGCCAAGGACATCCATTTAGGTCAACAGTGAAATTTCAAGATATAGCAAAGAAAATACATTAGAAGAATAGAGGTTTAGAAGATGAGAAATATCAAGAAGCTGCTATTATCAACCTGGTGGTTGTTTATCATTGTTCATTAAATTTAGTGGTTATTGAAAGCCAATAACAGGCTAGGTACTGAAGGGAGAATGAAGGGATGAACTATTAGAAAAATAGTGCCCCAATTAGAATGGAGGTATAATGGCACAAAGAACTTGAATTACATGTCCTCAGTGAAAATGAAAAGCTCCATCTTTTAAGAAAATTTGGTGGCGGAATTATTGTAGCTGAATATCAGAGAGAAACTATGAACTATGAGGAAGAGACCCAAAATAACTAATCAAATGTGACAAAATGAAGATTATGGAGAGAGAACCATTCCACATAAAAGTGATAAATTGTAGAATAGTAGTGAAGTGGCCAACTAGTGGAAAATTATGTTTTATAATTAATAGGTCTCATCTCATCTTGTTGGGCCAACACCTGCCTTGGCTTCTGCTTTTACTACATCCAAGTGTCCAAAGCAGACGCTTCATAGTTTATCAAGCTGTGGTTGTTCATCAGCAAAAACTGTCTTGATGACTAGTTTTAAATACGTTGATCGTAGCCTGGACATCTGGTTCTTTTTTCCTGTTCATGTAGCTCCCAAAGTTAAAACTAGAAACCAATTGAACCATTCCCTTCTGTGTTCTTATATATTCAGCTTCCTTAGCAGTTGGAGAATAGTCGGCTATCATCTGGGCTTGTGCACTTTATTTCCTTTCTATAATTCTTGACCTTCACAAAAGCAGAGGGGTCGTGCAAACTGTTACACCACTTCTCCTGGCTGAAGCACTGTTGTTCCTGCCAAGGCCATTGCTTAGTGTGTGAGGCTGAGCTTTACCCATTCCCACTGGTGTGGGAGGAATAGAAGGAAGCACATTAAACAACATAGCAACTGAACATGGTTACAGGTAGATATGTCCTCAGAAACACATTGTAAGTGAAAAGGAATGTGCTATGCATCAGGGTGCACTTGGGATATATCGAAATGGAAAAGTAGAGCCTTGCATTCATCCTTCCAGTTCCAGCCTCTGTGCTAGTGATAGGGAAATCAGGCTAACCCTTCCAACTGAGGTGGGGCCAGAGGCTCACTCCTGCCAGCTCAGGAGTAAACCGCTGCCAAAAGCAGGCTGTGACACCCCCTCAGGTGAGTCATATGGCAGGAAAATGGTTCTCAGACCTGGTATAGATACTTAGGAACTGACCATATTTGGATCACTTATCAGTCCATCTCTTCCTATGTTGCTTTCTGGAGAAACCTTGGTGAAGAACTATAGCTTAGGTAATTACCAGCCAAGTTTTTCTATTCCAACTATGTCTTCAGTGTTTCTTTAAATATTTTCCTCATTAACATAACTTCTAGAGCAAAAGTCATTGTTCTCCATGTGTGAGGTCATGGCTCATTCATCATGCTCTCTGGAGAAGTGGTATTTAATACACCGTAATCATTGGGGCATGTTAGTTATGTACCCCAAGGCCACCAGCTAGGTGACACTTGGGCTGCCTGAGGTGAGCTGAAAAACTTTAGTGCTGGACCCCAGTCCTTTTTCTGCAATGCCTGTCTTCCTCTAACTTCCACTTGAGATGTTTTTTTCCAGTATCCTAAATATTATTTCATGGGATATTCATACAGGATTTTCCTACCAAGTATTATATGACTCTCCTTTTCTCACCCAGTTTTGAAAAACCTTTATCATTCCTATCAGAAGATGTTTCTTTCTATCTAATATTGTTCAGTAGAATTCTATAGCTTAGTAAGATCTTCAAAGGTTTTTTTTTTCCCAGTTCCATGCTCCCCTTAGTTCTAGTGTAGCCAAATGAATCAGTGAAGAGAGTAACTAAATCGGTTTTTTTTTCCTTTATAATGAGATAAATGCGTTAGGTATAGTACATTTACAGGGCTTAGTGAGGATGGGATTTACTATATCATGAGAATACTCTAGATTCACTAGTATTATTGACAGTCTCCTTCAAGAGTATCTGAGGGTTTGATTAAATCATTGATGAATCAAGAGCTTTGGATTCTGGGGCAGCTAGGTGGCACAGTGGATAGAGCACCGGCCCTGGAGTCAGGAGGACCTGAGTTCAAATCTGGCTTCAAGATACTTGACACTTACTAGCTGTGTGACCCTGGGCAAGTCACTTAACCCCAATTGCCTCACCAAAAAAAAAAAAAAAAAAGCTTTGGATTCTTTAGAAGAAGGCTGAGATAAAGTCCAAGAGAAAGGCTCGCAACCTGTCTCAGACTACTTTTTAGCAGAAAATGGAGTTGGGAGTCGAAACTGCTACTTAAATTATTAATAAATTAATTATTTTATTTAAATTATTTAAATTATTGATATTGTTTTTCAAAAAGGCATAATCCTTCAGTTCCCATCAAACATGGTACTAAGTCCAGTATTTTAAGCACCATCTCTAAGGAAACCTAGATCCTCTACAGAATTTTGATCTGAATCTTACAGTATAGACTATTCAAATAACAACCACCCAATTCCAGGCAGCTTTTGAGCAAATCCATCAACTATTTTCACTTAAAGACAGAGTTGTAGTGGTGTATTCCCCCTTCCCACACCCCCACCCCCCAGTTGTTTTCTTTTCTTTTTTCCTTTTTTTTTTTTTTTTTTGGTGAGGCAGTTGGGGTTAAGTGACTTACCCAGGGTCACACAGCTGGTGTCAAGTGTCTGAAGCTGGATTTGCATTCAGGTCCTCCTGATTCCAGGGCAGTGCTCTATCCACTGTGCCACCTAGCTGCCCCTCCCCAGTTGTTTTCTACAGCTGGGCAAAAGGAAATTCTGACGTGGAGGTTTTGTTTCTCTTTGTTGTTTCAATTGCTGAGTTGAGCTCTAACATACTAAAGGCAAACACTTGATGTTACCCATGATGTGGTTTACTTAAGGATAGCAAAAAAAGCTCCCCTTCTGCCCAGGAGGCAAGTTACTTGCAGCTCCATACACTAAAAGTGGAAATTTTACGAATGGAGAGAGTTTGATGGTGGCCCAAGCATGATTAAAAGTAGCACCTCTTTTCAGGTGATATATTGAGTTTCTGAAATTCTCACATTTGCTGAAGCAAGCTATGTGGGTGTCATAATTTCACCACTAACTTGCTATATGTATGAAATGTTGGTAAAGACTTCAACAAAATGCAAATTCTAGTTTAAAGTTTTCTCAGTGGCAGCTTTGAGTAATGAGTTTGGAAGTTAATATATGTGTTTGATGTGGAAAAGAAGTACTTACAAGCAGAAGGAGAGAAAATACAGAAAGGTATTTGACTATGAAGTCCTTCCTTGGGGTCTTATCCCTTTAGTAAGTGAAATCAGGAAGGCAGGTATTGAGTAATTAAATATTTCAGTAGGATTTGAGTAGGGAGGACTGGTGAGAAGGTGGGGAGACACAAGCATTTATGTGCTTATGGACATACTATGTGCTAGGCAAGGTGCTAAGGACTTTAGGAATATTATCTCATTTGTTCCCATTTTACTAATAATGAGGAAGCTGAGATAGTTAAGTCACTTGCCCAGAGTCACATGGTCATCGTGACTTCAGACCCAGTGCTATATCTACTGAGCTGCCTACCTGCTTTTGGTAAATTTAAGTAATAATAATACACATCTAGTCATCAACTTAATTCATTTTTAATTCCTATAGTCCCTCTTAAAATCACTTGTTTGGACCTCAGCATGCATTTTCCCATAGAAACAATGTTATTTGATGTAAATAAATTCAGTAAACATTTATTAATCACCTAATGTGTGCTAGCCATTTAGGATTCAGAAATAATTCAAGTCTTACTCTCAAAGAACATATGGTCTAATTGGAGTGGGTGGACATGTACACAAATTGGTATTTTTTAAGGCAGAATGTGCAAAGCACAAATCCAAGTAAAATACTGTAAGAAATGTAATAAGTAATGCAAAATAAGACTGGGAAGAAGACTGGGGCCATGTTGTAAGGAACTTAAAATGATGAAAAACATTATATTTGATTCTTGAGGTAGTAGGGAGCCACTGGAGTTTATTGAGCAGGGGAGTGACCTTTGGTCACTTGTTAGATCTTTGCTTTAGGAATATCATTTTAGCAGCTGTGTAATGGATTGATTGGAGAATTCTCTTTGTAGAATGAGGAAAGGTGGAGAATTAACACAGGGAAACCAATTAGGAAGCTATTGCAATAATCCAAGTAAGAGGTGATAAAGGACTGAAGTAAGTAGTGGGAAGTGGCCATCAGAGGACAGAGGTGGTAACTGACAAGAGATGTTGTGGAAGTAGACTCAACAAGACTTGGGAACTCACTGAATAAGGGGGTGAATAAGAATGAAGAGTAATTGGAAGTGTGGCAGAAATGGGCAAGTTGAGAAGAGGCATGAGTTTGGAGGGTAAAGACTAGCTAGGTTTAGGGAAGATTTGTTCTCTCTCTGTGTTTGTTTTTAAAGATAGGGGAGGCCTAAGAACATTTGTAGGCTGAGGGGAAAAATGCAGAAGGGAGAAACTATACATACATAAGGGTGAGGGGAGATTATTGATGGAGCAAAACAAGGGAGGAGATTGGAAGAAATGGAATCAAGGATATGGGTGACTAATAGCAGTTTTAGCCTTAAGGAATTGAAGGGGTTCAGTTTGGACAACCTCTCCTCAGTAAAATAGGAGTTGAAGACATCTGCTGAGAATGAAGAGGAGAAAGGAGGGAGCTGAGGTCTTGAGGAGAGAAGAGAAAGTTTGGGAGTATGAGGAATGTAATTGGGAATCTGAGATAAAAGAATTGGCATGCAATATCGCATCGCCCAATTAAGGTTAAATAGCATACACTGATAGTGGATCCAGTCAGCATAATTTTATTCAGCAGCATTTGGACAACAGGCTTAGGAAAGAAATAAGTTAAGTGGGGCTGAAGATATGAAGAATAGAGACTCTAGAGGGACAAATGGACAAGGAATATTAGGGTTGGAGGAAGGTCATTATAGAAATGAGGCAAAAAAGGCTAGGGAGGTAAATGAGTTTATGTACAGAGAGGAAAGGGAGAAATGGAGAAATGAAAGGTCATAGGAAAGGTGAATAGGCATAGGAAAAAGGTAGAAAGATAGAAATAGTGGTCTGTAAGGTGTATGGACAAGTTTAAAATGATGGTCAGTCAGTAGGGGATTGATATACAGTGGAGGGGGAGGTCATGCTATCCATTCATATATTTAGTGAATGTTTCACAAAATGTAACCAGTTCTGTACAGTATTACAGAAACTAACCATCATTTTACAGGGATTTCTATGAGAAAATGCTTTCAAAATTCCAACTTGGAATACTAAAAAATTTCTCCCTTCCATCCCCACTCCCACCTCAGCTTTAATCCACTGGTAGTAATTCCTGTGGCCCTCAGCACAGGGTGGGGGGGGTGGGGTGAGTGAAGATCAAGACAAAGGCTCTGCACTTAAGGACTGGGACTAGCATCTAGGCAGGTGCTAGCTCCAAGTCAGACACTTCTTGTCTTCTCCTGGAAAGAAACTGATACAGGTTTTTTGTGCTGCCAAAATATTTCCCACTTACCCACAGGATTGAGCAAGGCCCATGATCTTTCTTTATGAAGGGATGTGTGTTTTTAATGCTTTAAACAAGTTAGGAAACATGACCTTTTGTAACCCTGCTCTCTATCCTGTCTGTATCTACCTCTCTCATTCCCTTCCAACTTGGGCCTTGTGATAGCCTCTCTAGTCTGCCCAGACTGGGGTTATGTTCATATCATGGCATAGTCCAACCAATATGTTCACATGCAGATTGTACTTCTAAATTACTTTTTTTTAACTGTATTTCTTATATTTATTTATTTAAAGTTTTGAGTTCCAAATTCTATCCCTCTCTCATTAAATTACTTTTAAAATAATAGGCTTTGTTAACATTTTCCTGGTATACAGTTTAATTGGGGCTATGGGCATCTCTAAAATGTGGCTCAGTATCTACTTTTAGAAACATTTATTTAAAAATTTAATGATAAGGAGTTCTGGTCTGCATTGATCTGAGACCATACATTTTTCTTTAAATTATTTTTAAAACTTTAAATCTCTAAATCTAAAAAAATTATGCTACTTCATCAAAAAACATAGTAAGGGGCAGCTAGATGGCGCAGTGGATAGAGCACCGACCCTGGAGTCAGGAAGACCTGAGTTCAAATCCGGCTTCAGACACTTAACACTTAAACTAGCTGTGTGACCCTGGGCAAGTCACTTAACCCCAATTGCCGCACTTAAAAAAAAATTGTCTTATCACTAAAGATATGAATGAAACCTTACTTCAAAGACATAGCTATTACTACTCATGAATTTGTGAGAACCATTTCACTGCTCTGGGTATCAGTTTCCTTGTCTGTAAAGTAAGGGGAGGCAGGATTTAGTGGTGATTGAGGTCCTTTCCACCCTTAAATCCATGATCCCCCAAAAGATGAGCTGCCCAAAGTAAGCTTTCACTATGTATGTATCTTTAGTTTTTTTTTTAATAGTAAATTGATTAATAACAACAGTTTGAGAGACTTTTTGATATGGAAAACTACCTGTCTAAAAGTTGGTGTCTCACTTTGACTGTTTCAGAAAATACCTGTCCCCTCCAGACACTCAGACGCTGCATGAGGTGGTATATTTCACTGGGGCTCACATGCTACGTGAGCATTTGAATGCTGCTCCCCGAATTGCTCTTCATACTGCACTCAACAATCCCTATCATTATCTCAAGGTAGGAAGTGAGTTCCTGGGAAGAAATGGTCTTAGCTGAGACCAATAAACTTTGGCCAGTGCTGTAATTTGTTTTAGCTGTCATGAAACTTATTAGGAATGACCGTCTAAATGATGGACTTTGTTCTTAATGGGCATTTAGGAGCTTTTTCTTTAAATATCTTCTCAGTTGGATTTTTAGTCCAGTAAGTCACAGTTGGTATTATTACTAAAGAAGGACAACTAAGGCATTAGCAACTGCTGAACCACATGTGTTCTTTCTGTTGTCTGTAAAATATTTACAAAATTTTTGTGATTGGTTCACACAGGTATTGATGAAAGATTTTCCACAGCAGATCACATCCTGTCATACAATTTGACTAAAAAAGAATGCAAAGCTGTACTGGGACTTTTATTCGTATAAAGCATTTGGTAAAGCAAAAAACCCCTGACAAAATATCTTCCATTCATATGCCAAACTCAGAAAAATTCCTTAGCAGGTGCAAGCAAAGATAACTTGTTCTTTGATCCTCACTATGTGTTCCCCAACATCACAGAGAGGATATAGGCTGTGAAAAACCCAAAGGGAAGAGAATCTCAAAGATGGTGAAGTTCTCTAGATGTTCTTATTTGTAGTGATTGCATTGAAGCCTCCTTACTAAAATCCATAGCCACTAAAAAAAGAGTTCAGCCTGGCAACCCACACAAGAGAACCAACAGGATTAAGAATACATCACCCGCGGGGCAGCTAGATGGCGCAGTGGTTAAAGCACCGGCCCTGAATTCAGGAGTACCTGAGTTCAAATCCAGCCTCAGACACTTGACACTTACTAGCTGTGTGACCCTGGGCAAGTCACTTAACCCCCATTGCCTGCAAAAAACCAAAAACAAACAAAAAAAAAAGAATACATCACCCGGCCTCAGACACTTGACCTTTACTAGCTGTGTGACCCTGGGCAAGTCACTTAACCCCAATTGCCTCACTAAGAATACATCACCCAGATTATAGTATGCCAATAGTTGGACAAATGTGTGTGGGGAAGAGGGATGGTAGGGGACTAGTGGGAGTGATATGAAGGTTTGGAGATTGTCCAGATTATAATCTGGGCAATATCAAGTCGGACAAAGAAATGGAAAACTGAATTGCATTTGAGAAATTGTGTAATCCCTGTAAAGTTCCCAAACTTCCTGCTACTAATACATGCCTTATCAATGTTCTAGTGGTGCTATATGGCTGAGATTTACAAACACCACCATCTCAGAAGAATCAAATTGTAGTTATATGTAGTAATCAGAGAAGTATTGGAAATATGCAAGGTGGGTATGAGTAGGCTGCAAATGTCCAACCATGACTTGTATGTAAGAAGTCGCATAAAAACATCATCAGAAACATGAATGGCTGAAAAAGGAGCTACAGTCATGTACCAAGAATGACAGCAAATGGAAAAACAAGGTTTTTGTTCTACTGGGTGGAGCATTTATTGGAAGGACACATATACAAATGGCACATGATGAGATAGGGAAGAGTTGAGATCTGTACTTGTACAAGGGGTGCTCACCATGATGAGTCACTTAATCCATCCAAGTATCCAAGATCACCTACATTTAGAAGTTTGGCCATGAGAGGGAAGGAGGACTGTAACGATGAGACAGGAGGACCAAGGAAAGGCTTTTTTTAAGACTGGAGATACCCAAGTATGTTTGTTGACAGAAGGTAAAAAGCCAAAGTTAAAGAAATGCTGGCAGGTGGGAATGACTATTGGAGCAAGATCCTGGAAGAGGCAACAAATGATTCTTACAATTATTAACTGTTAGAATTGGAAGGGACGTTAGAGAGTACCTAATGCCCTCAAACATCTCATTAAACATACGAGGAAACCAAAGCCCAGACAGGTTAATGGACTTGCCCATGGGACAAATAAAGAGTACAGTGGATAGAGCAGCTGGGCCTGCAGTCAAGAAGATCCACGTTCAAATCCTGCCACAGAAACTTACTGTGTAACCCCTGGGCAAGTCATTTAACCTGTCTGCCAATTTCCAAATTAACTTAAAATTGGGATAACTGCACCATAAGTGGCAGATCTAAAACACAAACCCAGATCTTCCGATTCTTGGCCCAGCACTCTTTCCACTATGCCAGGCAGCCTCCTACAAGGGATAGGTACCATTCCTCCTCTGAGAAAAGGAGAATGTAGAGAAGTGTGGGAGTTGAGGGAGTTCCCCATGAATGACCTCTATATATCCTGTGTCTGTGTGTGTGTTTTAGATGGAGGAAAGGAAACAAAAGGCATATGCACATTTAGATGAGAAAGGAAAAGATTTTGAACAGAATCCAATTCTGTCCTTACTGCTCTACCAAAACTTCTTTTTCTAAGGTCAAGAATAATTTCTTGCCAGATACTTTCTTCAGTCCTTCTACCTCACTTGTCCAGTAATTGTTGATTGCTCCCTTTAGCAATGCTGTTCCAGAACCTAACACTGTGTTCTCTGCAGAGATGTGTAGTGTTTATTGAGTTAATTGCCACTCGATTTTATTACAGGAGTTCTATGCACAATGTGAATTTCTTTTGATAAAATCTGAGCTAAAGCACTTTAGATGAGAATCTAGAAAGATCTGGGTTTGAGTCTTGGCTCTGATAGTGTGAACCCACTTTCTCTTAGTCTCAGTTTCCTTATTTTTAAATGAAGATAGTTACATTTCCTGATTTACTAGTTGTTACATGAGAAAAGCACATTGTTAGATGTAAAATATTACATACATGGTTATTCAGCATAGTTGGTTAATAGTAATGGCTAGAATTTGTTCAGGTCCATCTTGTCCATTTTGATACTTTAAAAACCTCAAACAGTTTAGATTTTCATCTTGAATTCTGTACAGGGGCCATTTTGTCTTCAATGGGCAACCCTAGCTCTGAACATAAGAGATGGCCAGGAATACCAAAGTGGGAGTGTTCTAATTGCAGCAAGCTACAGGAAATCTGAATTCTTGTTCTTGATTTCCCAACACAAGATATGGCAAGAAAGCAGCAGCCACAGAGAGGAACTTAATGCTGATCTCAAATGACCGATCCATTTACAATTCATTGCCTGACTTTGGGTCCCAGGATTTAGCTGTCCTCAGCAAACACCACAATCACTGCTACCACAAGTTTCTGATAGGGGAAGTAAATAGGATTTCAAAATATTTCCCCTCTTCCTCTGCTTTTAACAAACATGATTCTGTGGTGCATGGCTACCACTGTCACAAACATGCTTTTAAAAAAGAAGCCTGTGGGGCAGCTAGATGGCGCAGTGGATAGAGCACAGCCCTGGAGTCAGGAGGACCTGACTTTAAATCCGACCTCAGACACTTAACACTTACTGGCTGTGTGACCCTGGGCAAGTCACTTAACCCCAACTGCCTCACCAAAAACAAAACCAAACGAAAAAAAGAAGCCTGTGACAAGGTATCTTGAATCAAGCCCCATTAAGTTCAAATGTATTTCCATTCCAATGAGGATTCAAATACTTTTTTTTCCCCTCTAAGAACACAATGTAGGCTAGCATGTTGATCTTTCACGAATAGATGGCAGCATGTACTACATCTTTAAAAGGACAAGTTTTTTGGAGAATTTCCTAAAATTACCAGTATTGTGATCTATAGAATTTATGATTTTGTCATGTACATATAAAACAAACCTAGCATTCTGCTGGAGTTAGTTACTTTCTTGGTAAGCCTTATTTTTGGCAGACCACTTAAAATAATAGAAGTACTTGAATAGAGATTTGCATTCTTACGGTCTAATTCCTTTATGAATAGGTTCTTTTGAGTGTTTGGCATCAACAAACAAATAAAACCAATCCAGTCTTCTTATGATCTGTAAAATGGCTACTGTATGCCTTTCTGTTTGTGTAGGATTATGAATTGGCATCTCAATCTAGCTTTTAAGTCTCTATAATGTTGATCCTAAGTACTCCAAACAAACCTAAGGAAGTATCCCTAAATGGTGTAGTGGAAATCACAGTGGATAAAGCATTGGCCCTGAAGTTGTGAGGACTGGAGTTCAAATCTCACCCCAGACACTTACTAGCTGTGTGACCCTGGGCAAGTCACTTAATCCCAATTGCCTTAAACATCCAGGGCCATCTCCAGTCAATCCTGATCTAAACCTTGGCACTGGACCCAGATGACTGGAGGAGAGAGTGAGGTTGGTGACCTTGCACAGCCCTCCCTCACTTAAATCCAATTCAGTGCAAGTCCTTTGAGAACAAAGGACAAACAATAACAACTCTCCAGGTCTCAGTTCCTTCCTCTTCTGTAAAATGAGAGGGTTGGACTAAATGGGCCTCTACCATCCCTACTATGATCCCATAATACTCATTTAAGAACCATTACAGGGACAGCTAGGTGGCACAGTAGATAAAGCACTGGCCCTGGATTCAGGAGGAACTGAGTTCAAATCCAGCCTCAGACACTTAACACTTACTAGCTGTGTGACCCTGGGCAAGTCACTTAACCCCTATTGCCTCACCTCCAAAAAAAAAAAGTTGGGAAAAAAAGAACCATTACAAGAGAAGTTGTATAAGCAAAACCAGAAGGAAAATATCCCGATTATTAGAACAATTTAGATGAAAAGATCACTAAAAAGAAACCAAACTCAAATAACTGAAAAATCAGTAATGGGTCAAGAGAACAAATACAGGTGGAGAAAGACAATATTGCATGTTATTTGCTATCATATCACAAGTCAGAGAGGGAGAGAAATGACTGATACAAAACTGTCTTTGTTTTCTTTCCTTTTTATTTAAGAATACTAGAGAAGAGAAGGTAGTATAATATAGTGAAAAAAGAACTGGATTTAGAGTCAGAGGAAGTAGGTATAAATGTGACCTTCAGTTTGTCACTCTAGGCTTCACTTCCCTCATCTGAAATATGAAGGGAAGTGGCTTCAATGATCTATAAGATCCCCTGCATGCTGCCTTCCTTATGATTTGGTTTTATGATGCTTTATAGGAGTTGGCCCAATAAACCTCAGACTTCTTTTCAAGAAGCTGGTGTTTTTTAGGCTTAATGATATCTAACCGGAACCTTCATTTAGTACTCAGTTAATGCATATGGCTGTTAAAACAATAGAAGTGGGGCAGCTAGGTGGCACAGTGGATAAAGCACCAGCCCTGGATTCAGGAAGACCTGAGTTCAAATCCGACCTCAGACACTTGACACTTACTAGCTGTGTGACCCTGGGCAAGTCACTTAACCCTCATTGTCCCCACCAAAACAAAACAAAACAAAACAAAAAAACCCAACAAAAAAACACGATAGAAGTGACATGTTATTGAGAATTCAAAAGAAAAGCTACATTTTAAAAAGAATAATGCAGCTATGGCTTTCCTAGTACTTACTGATTATGAAAATAACAAATATTGTGCTTGTCTTCTGTTCCTGAGAACATTCCTCAAAAACAAACGTCAAAGTCCTAGTAGGAAAGAGTATACAGAATTAGCTATTGAGGTTCTAAATGTAGCTCACTGAACTAATGCAACATATTGAACAACCAGGAGATACTTTAAAAAAAAAGTTTATATTATTGCAGCTCACTAGTTTCTGCTTCTGCCTCTTACCAATTATAAGAAAAGCAATCACAATTTAATTATTTTTAGAACCAGGCTCTGAAAAGTGAAGATGACTCCATTCCAAATGTAGCACCTGACATCTGCATAGCATACAAACTTCATCTGGAATGTAGTAGGCTCATCAACCTCGTGGACTGGTCAGAGGTATGTTATTAGGAAAATAACAAGCTATGTATGATCTATTTGTTTAGTTATATATGACCACTTTCTTTGAATGTTTTAATTTCATTGGTTCTTGGGGATCCTTCTACTTTTGAAAGTCTAAGAACAAAATATACTTTGATGTGAAAGCATATTATCTGTAGATTACAAATTGGGAAGACAACTGTGTTTCTTTTCTAAGATTTAACACTACACCGGAATAATAACAGTTCTTCTCTCAGATGGGTTCTTTGAGGATTAAGCTGTTGAGACCTTTGTTTTACTTAGGCCATAGGTGACCTGTATTATTTTGTTATTTTCAGTTAAAAAAAAAAAAAGCTGCTTTCTAGACAAGATTCTAAAGGCATGCCTCCAGCAAAAGATGGAGAAGTGTGGGGAGAAGACTTTCCATAGCTGCAAGGGCCACTTTTTACTAGAGGTTAGGGAAAAGTTAGAGGGGAGGAGAAAGAGTCATTTAGGGTTTCCCTTGAGCTTCTGATTTTTGCTATCTTTAATTCCTTCTCCTTATCACATGTTCAGATTTTTGGAAACTTGGAGGTGTACCTAGTTAACATGGCATCAATTTATTACATATGATTGACTTTAAATGCATCATTTAGGACTGCAAACTTTTAAGAATAAAGGGCATTTTGATGGAGGCAGAGTAAAAAATTATGTATACTTAGAGTCAACAGCACTGTTTGATCTGGCTCCACTGGGGGATATTAAAAAAAGGACAGGAGACAAATATGTACAGTCCATATGTGCAGAATATTTGGCAAGCCTAAAAATATTCAAAGTATTAAGTTCTATGTTTGGTCCCTTCAAAAGGCTTTTGCAACAGTGGTAACAGCTGCTGAAGAAACAGATCCAAATTCCACTGCCTCAGAAGAGATAAAGGAAATTATCCAGTATCCTTTTATATAGTTTTGTACTATTCAAATACATAAAACTTACTAGACTGCCAATTTCCCAAGTCTTCACTGAAGATTTGCAAAAGTAAACACTGACTAGATCTAATAAACTAAACTCTTAGTAGCTAAATTTGCATAAAATTTCTACTCTGGAAATAAGCCAAAAATATATTGTGCATCACACACACACACACACACACAAGAAGTCATATTCCACAGTGTAAATTTCTTTTTTACATCCACCAAAAATGAAACCTCTTAACATTTCAAGAGGCATCCGAACCTGTTTTTCTATATAATCTATTAATATTTTAGTTAAGTTGGTAATGCTCTTTTATGCCACTTGCAAAATTTAGAGGGCTTCAGTTACGTACTCAATATTGATTTTGTTTCTCCCCATTTCCTTTCCCTACTCCCCACTGTCTCTTCACTTGACATACTAACATCAGAACAGAACCATGACTTGGTGACTTTCCTTAGCTTCTGCCTTCAGTGCTCGATTTATCAGAGCTGTATCTGAACTAGAACTTTTAGGGTTTATAAAGCCTACCAAGCAGAAGACTGATCACGTAGCAAGGCTGACTTGGGGAGGCTGTTAGAAGGTAATTCAGCAAATCCAGAAGAGCAGTGCTGTTTTGTTCTCCCATATTGTAGCTTTATTTTAAAAGTCATTACAAGATTGAGTCATTCCCTTGTGAATTTATGATGTGTGATATAATAAAATTGATACAATAAAATTGACTCATGTAAATTGTTCACTTGCTGCTATTGGTTTAAACACAGCTCAGTCCCTTCTTCCCCCCTCCACCCCCCAAAATGTTAAACTGACTGCTTTTAGTAGGTTGTACATTGATTGGCTATCACACAAGCTTCTCATCAGCTATATAATGTTCAAATAGTTTTTAAGTAGCTAACCCTGGAAGCTACATAAGTTCTTATTTTTATGGGGGTGGAGTGGGGAAAGAGAACTTAATTTTTCTTTATTAGAGGTAATTCCAGGTAAATAAATTCCTTCCACCAATGCTTGTAAAATCAGAATGTAAATTCCTTGAGGGCAGGAACTGGGGCACTTCTGCTTAATACTTGCAGATTGATTTTACTTAGTCTTAAGAGCAATACCTGGAACACTTGAATTAAATAAATGATTTGCTCAGTCACACAACCAATACTGGAACATATTTGAGTCCAGTTCTCTACTCACCACAGGATACCACCTCTCCCTTCTATAACCGAAAATATTAGCATAAATCATGAGCAATGGATTTAAGGGTCTTTATGCTTAAAGGTTATTTTTCCTTCAGAGGGGCATATAGAAACTTGTGGCTGAGATGGTTGCCTGAAGGGAGAGGAGGACCACATACATACTAGACCAAAATTCAAAAAATCCGATTTGAAACTAGGGACTTAATACACCTCTAAACAGCACAAGAGGTCAGCCAGCAGCCTAAAGATGGGCTTACCAGCAAAGACAGTGACGACCAAAGGATAGTCTCCTATGCAATTAAAAATGGCCATGGACACTGATAGCCTTCAAGGCTTTGTATGGTGAACACAAGACACAAGAACAGAAAGCTCCCTAGAGAAAAGTTTCAGGTAACGAAGGAAGTGCATGAGTAACTGACTGCAGTCAGGGCTGCTGAAAATAATTAGGATCCTCAAGATCTAATGCTTTGAACCTCAAAGATCAGAGAAACCTAAGAACCCAGGGGAAGAACCAGCAGGGCCAATCTTAGCTTTTCCCTTTCAAAAGGCAGCAGGAGACAGAACCCAGTCCTACCACAAAGTCCTAATTCAGAAACTGAAGTTGAAGAGTAAAAGTAAAGACCAACCAATAAACAAAATTACTGCTTATCTAAACACCTTCAAAAAACAGCAAGTCCATAGCAACTGCAAGCAGACAAAGAACACTTTCCACAAGGATTATATATTGAATACCTAGAAGAAATAAAAAAAACAAAGCTCTAAAGAAAAGAATTAGAATAAGTAAAATAAAAGAGAAAGTGATAAACTTTAAACCAAGGACTCCCTGAGAACTAGAGCAAGATCAAGCAGAAATCAATGACTCTGAGATAGCAAAAAAAAAAGAAAAAGAAATTTTAAAAACCTGCAAAACTGATTTTAAAAAAGCCTTTTTTTTTTTTTTTGCAGGGCAATGAGGGTTAAGTGACTTTCCCCGGGTCACACAGCTAGTAAGTGTCAACTGTCTGAGGTCATATTTGAACTCAGGTCCTCCTGAGTCCAAGGCCAGTGCTCTATCCACTGCTCCACCTAGCTGCCCCAAAAAAGACATTTTTAAAGAAATAGATGAATGCCTACATTTGTTAGAACCAGAGGTCAAAGATAGGAGGAATTTGTTTCTCACCTTCTGAAATGGAACCCCAAAAAGAAAAGTCACAGTAACATGTCAATATCAAGAGCCCTTACACCAAAGGGGGAAAAAATACTGCACGCATCCAGAAAGCATTGGTTCCAAGGAACAAGAGTCATGATTGCTTAAGATCTGGTATCTTCTACTTGAAAAAAATATCTTGGCAGGCATTATTTCCAAAAGGCAAAAAAGATAGCTTATCAAGAATAAACTTACCTTAAGAAAAAACAAAAACAAAAAACATCTTCCTATGAGGAAACAAATGACTTTAAATACAAGGAGGACTTTCAGGTATTTCTGGTGAAAAGACTAGCACTTGCTTTCGATTATAAACAAGAGTGTAAGACTTTGTAGTGCTCACATTCTAATAAGAGAAGAAAAAGTATCCCTTGAGATCTTTAATGCCATAGGTTATCCAGGGAGTTCAGAAAAACAAGTCTTGAGAGAGTATTGGTTTTGTCTTGGGTGTCTGAAGAGAAGAAAAAGGGAGGCTAAAAGGAGAAATACTCTGGTGGAGAAAGAAGGGGTAGAATTGGGACTTGTGGAGTAAGGGCAGGGAGAGAGAAAGAGGAGAAAGGAGAAAGAGGGAGAGAAGCATGGGGGTGGGGGTTGGGGGGGGGAGAAAGAAAGATCAGTCAAGGAAATAAGCAGGAAGAGGAAGCATAATACTGGGGAAATAATAGTCACAAGTAAACCTCCTGATCTTAAAAAAGAGATGGAAGGGGGAAGACATTAGAATCTAATGGAGTACCTTAGGCAATTGGGGAATAATATAACAAATTACTGTATGTGAATATAATGGAACGTTGTGCTCCAAGAAATGACAAAAGATGATTTAAGAGATTTCTTGGTAGGATAATAAACTGGTGAAGTGAACAGAACCAAAAGAACAATTTAAGGATAGCAACATTGTTAAGTATTTTATACACTAATAGAACCCTATTATTACAGCTTATTTCAGATCTGGATATTTACAGTTAAATGTATTCATCTCTAATCCCTTCTCCCACACCATCAATACACAGGAAAAGTGTGATTTAATGGGGTGGGGGACTAGAATTGAGTGCTAGACTTTGCCCCAGCATTATAAATTCACTATCAGAAGCAACACCGCCCCCCTCTTCATTTTGTTCACTTATATTAAAACTACCATGCAACCAGGTCCTAAAAACCTAACTTCTCCCTGCCTTCCCCTTTGTTACATTAATAGTGGGTAGGGCTTACAGGCTTCATTAATTATGTTTAGTAAAAGCCTAAGTATTTATATATACATGGCTGAAATTTTAGAATGAAAATGCTCAATGTTCCAAACCACAAACATTAAGGTGAAAAATATATGATAGCATGGATTTAAAAAAAAAATATGATGCTGATGTGGTTATTTACAGTGAACAAATGGGAAAGTACTTAAAAGCCAACTTAGAATCTTCTGTCAATATAGAAACAATGAAATAAATTTTTAAAAGAAGTGTTCGTTTGGACTTTGTTGATTTGACTGTCAAAAAGTTCTTCCTAACTATTGGTACACAGGTTGGTGAAACTTATCAACTTAAGGTGGAGAAAAAGTTTAAGTACTATTCCCTATTTTGTGAATAACATCAAACCGAGATAGGATGAAGGATTCAAGATGTGATCCAGCAAGATGGGATTGCCACAAAGCAATCAAGTCACATTGTCACCATTCTGAAGTGTCGAATGTTGTCATTTACCATCCTGAATACCAGTAGATGGACAGTACCCTTTCCCAAAAAACAACTCCAAAACATCAGCTATGCAACATGTGGAAAGGTCATATTTTATTATGAATATCAGTATCATGTTAAATATTCCAATACAAGTACTCCTGTGTCAGTAAACATTTTTCCCAAAAAAGACAGCTTCAATCAACATTCAAAGCACATCACATTCAGTAGACCCTAGTTTTCTAAATCAACAAAGCTGTTAGTAGACTATGTAACCTTATATTCTAGATAAAATGGTACAGTAAAACCCCAGCTATCAAAAACCCTTGAATAGAGCTGAAGATTTACTCCTTTTGATACCAAATTTTCATTTTAATCTGTACTTTCCTACCTTCAATAGCATATTGGAACACAATTTAATCTTCTGATGGTTCAGCATTATCATGAACATCTATTGTACCGTGCTATAAGTATATTAATGATCTAAGGGGGGGCTGATGGATTAAGTAGAAACAATGGTTTTATCAGGCTAATTATAATCTCTCTACTCTTGCTATCAGTGGGCTTAGCTGTAGTGGTTCCCTCTTTCCTATATCTCCTTTAGAAGTTTAAAAAAAAAAATCTGGGAGAGGGTTAGAAACCAGTTAACCAAGTTTATTAGGGGTGTGTGTGTGTGTGTGTGTGTGAGAGAGAGAGAGAGACAGACAGACAGACAGACAAATGGGCTGAAGAACTCACTGATAAAGTATAAGGGATTTGGGGAGTCTTATTTTGGCTACTCAGATGCCATTTTTAGTGAGGCTGCCAGAGAGCAAAATTCCAGATAGATATTATTACTTTAAGTAATAAGTTCTACTTGAATCTATGAGCCATTACAGCAGGCTTCTATTTTAGGAAATAACAATATATATGTATAGACATTGGTTATAAGGCTGTGCATAAAGTGGTTCCATTCTGATTTGGAGGCAACAGCCGTTAAGTAAAAAATGAGACTGTCTCAGAAATGTCTTCAACAGTCTTATCAGTGTAGAAAGAATTTCAGAATTGTCTTAAATGTACAATGTAAACGTCATTTCATTTCTTAATAGAGCTGACATTCCTAGATAATAAATTCTATCATAGAAAGGCCTAGTTTCAAATCCCAGATTGTTGTAGGTCAAGATTTGAGTAAAAGTAAAATGCTTTGGTGTTGCTAAGAAACTACTAATATTTTAAGAGGAAGTAGGATAGAGCATAAGATTCTCAAAGTTCGTTTTTTCAAGTTCAGTCCCAGCTTTGTATCCCTGTCATCATCTGCCTACGAGTTGAAAAACCACCATATGCCTAAACAAAGTAACTTTTCTGTTATATGTCCCTCTTCCTTCTTACAAAATTAAGTAGCCTCATAATGTACAGGCTACTAAAATTAGTTTCCAAATACAAGAGTTCTCACAGAGGTACCGTAGTAGGAAAAAAGTTTGAAGTGGAACTATTAAGACTGGGACTCTGTCTCCAAGCCTTTGAAAGTGGACATGGTATCTAAAGAGGGAAAAAAAAACACTCAAAAGGCTTCCTGGTAGAGCGCTTAGGATTTGGCATCTGAAGACCTTGGTTCAAATCCTGGTGCTGCCCACTTGCCCATGGCAAGTACTATCTCTGGGCCTCAGTCTCCTTTGTAAAATAAGAGGCATGTAACTTGACTTCTAAGATCCCTTCCATCTTTAAAATTCAATGAGTCCATAGAAGTTAAGTTATACATGATGAAATTCTTTGAAATGTCTATTTATTTTGAAAATACATTTCCATGGGAATGGTCAGAATTGATCATTTCTTCAAGTAAAGAGTTTAATAGACACCCCCCCCCACCTCTTTATTTTGGATTACTTTAAATCTTTGAAGGAATTTTAAGAACCTGTTAACAGATATGACTTCCTTCCACAAACGTACTGAATAACAGTGAATGCAAGCTTTAGATATAATTAAAATAGCCACTCAAATTAGAGTCAGTACCTTTACCGAAGGAGTAACTAATTTGCTCTTGCAAAGTATTTGAGACTAAGATTTGTTAACAAAATAAAAGACATTAAATCAAAGCTGGAAGAGAACAGTAAGCCCAATGCCCTCACTTTTAGCCCTTTTAAAGGGTTTAGCAGCTTAGCCAAGGTCAACCATGTAATTGCTTAAGGGGGGGAAAAAGAAATACAAGAGGCACAATTGGGAATAGGCAGAGCTGTACTATGGAAACGGTTGTCGTGTTTGATTCTTCCAGATCATTACCAAGCTACCTTTTCTAGTCTTTAAAGGTAGAGGTCCATTCTGATATACCTGTTTATCCAAATATTAGCTCCGATTTTCATTTCAGAAATGAGAAATTTTCCTATTTTCACATGAGGTTAAAGTCAATTTGTTTTTGGCAATAGCTCTCATTTTAGAAGCAGGTACAAAAGCCTACCTTATCCATGGTAGCTTATTATGGAGGAAAATAAAAACTTGAAAATATTACTAGACTAAGCCATTTAGTTTGCCCTGATTCCCTCATTTAGGAAGTAAAATTATAATTAACCAAACACTTAAGGAATAAAATATTCTGATTGTTTTTTTTTAAGAGTTTACCCATTAAGTGTTGGGAAAAGTCTAAAATAGTAGTCTACTTACTTGCCTCTGTGTAGTAATAAAGGTATATAAGGGGACTGGTTGGAATCTATACTGAGGCCAAGAAATACCCTGGAAGATGTTAGAATAAATCCCTGAGATTCATATGCTTTGTGATTGACTTCTCCCTCAAAGGCAACTCCTCCCCCCACCCACCCACCCCCTTGCCCCTAAAACCCCTTGCCAAAAAAAAATGTATATTTGAGTGTTCTGGTTAATTAGGGG
Organism: Dromiciops gliroides; assembly: GCF_019393635.1. Lineage (NCBI taxonomy): Eukaryota > Metazoa > Chordata > Mammalia > Microbiotheria > Microbiotheriidae > Dromiciops > Dromiciops gliroides. Next base: position 311,677,415 of record NC_057864.1, read on the forward strand.
TTTATGGCACTAATTCACATTACAGCAACATAGTTCTCACAGCACCATTTGAGAGTTCTAAAAGGCCATGGGAAGCTAAATTTTAAATTTGCTTTAAAAAACAAACAAAATTACTCGCCAGTGTGCTGCCTACAATATCTATAGATATGATAGGCCTTAGTAACAATTCCTTCAAATTATTAACAGCACTCTGACTAGCTATTACTTTAATTACTGGCCTGTCAATCACAAAAAATTCCAAAGGAAACACTGTTCTATATGAAAACAAAACAGGCCTAAAAGTATGGGGGGGGGGGGTGAGGGGACAGACTTATTTATCAAATCTACTAAAACATCTGGCCCATCACTAGAAAGTGTGTTCCCAATTATCCAAATCCCATTAAAATAAATTCTAAGGAAATGCCCAAATTCTGTTGCTTAAGAACAGGCCATAAACTGAGATTTGGTAAAATTTTTGTTGTAATGGAATTTTGTTGCAGTGAAATTTGATTTTTATATTCTAATAAAATCTAAAATCTAAAATGCTGTGACCCAAAAAGTCATATCATTCCTTGTGGAATAGGGAAAAAGGAAGGAAAAAGGCACTAATTTTCCTTTTAGTGAGATACTGGTGTCTCCCTGTATCAAGTATAAAAAGTAGCCCTATAACTGATTTTTTAATACAACTGTGTTGGCACTGAAATTCCAGGTGTGGAAGAGGTTTTAGTGACTAGGAAAACAGGATTAAGTGATATTTACAACCACAGCCCAGGGTCAGTGTATTTTACCCTTCCGTTCATTCCCCCTTTCCTCCCTTTAGTCTTCATTAGGTTACAACAAATTCTTTCAAGTATTAATAAAAAAATAACATAAGCCAGGGGAAAACGTACAAAATCAAATACATCTCTTTGCCTTGTCACAGAAAACACATTTTCATAAATAAGCTGTACTTAGGATACTTCCAATAGTTAACCCATTTCCAAATATTTATGACCAAATGTATTACTGGAATTTAGCATAATGATTTATCCCTGGCATGGCTTTAAAACAAAACCAAAAAATCCCTTAAAAATAGGACTTAAAATTTAGTTAAAGTAAAATCATACCAAGTGATGAAAATTTTCAGATCTTTGTTCATGCCAATAACAAACCTTCAAAAAACCCCAAACTTTTTCATTCCACTGAAATTTACAATTCTGCAGCTAAAAGTGTAAACTGCAATTAAGTGCCAGTCAAATCCTACCACTGCAATCAGGTGAAAAACTGTTTCAGGACCAGAAAACAACTCAGCCTAGTTTTAGACAGTAACACTAAATCATTGATTACTTGAGATAAACTTCATTCTCTGAGAACTTCCAGTTCCTTCACTTAGGTAATGCTTGTATTTCAAACACTAATTTTATCCATTCACTGCACAAAGCCCATCTGCACATTAAAAACAAACAGATTAGAAGTAAATGTTTTATTTTTCCAACTAAATTCCAGTACTACGAGGGCAGTAAAACAATGATACACTGAAAAAAAAATGCAGCAATAAACATTTGTTAAAGACTGATAGAATAAATAAAAACTACAAAAACAAGAAATCATATAAACCCATTCTTAACCCACCTCCCCTCCCCAAAGTCCTGGAATACAGAAATGCTCTCCTTCACTATTTCACAGATAGTACTGCGGGCTATTTGCTTAATTGTCCTGGGATTACATTCTAAGTTATTAATGACGGGTTACAGCTTGGTTGTAGTGCACAGTTATTAAAACCACACTAACTTCAATCCGAAGTGTCATTCTACAGTTTTATTTACACAACCAATGAAGGGCATTTTCTAGAACACCAGCTTTAATCTTTTCCAAACATATCATTAACATAAGAAGCCAAATTGTAATGATACAGCAAATGAGGCCACTGGTATTAATACAGGTAGCAACAGTCCACATCCAGGTGGTATTGACATCAGGGAGCACTCCAAAACCAGTTGCTGCCTAAGAGTGGTTTTGCCACTGACAAAAGCTTGAAATAACCTGTGTTCACAGGGGGAGGGGGAGAAATATGGCATTGCTGCAAGTCTTAACTGGGACCACTTGCAACAACTGAACAGGGAACTGGGCAGCCCACAAATGCAGGAAACGTGATTCATGAAACATCTGAGGAAAAAAGAAGACAATTAACGGAATGGTTTTTCCCAAGAACAATCATAATTTTAAATAATTAACATTCTGTAATAAATATACCATATCATCCCTACCCCATTGAAATTTCTTAAGTATTAAAACTCAAATCCTATAACTGTGTTTTTCAATCAAAGTATCGAAATACTTACAACTAGCAGGCTGTTCTCCATATCGTCGCATTATCTGATCATGCGTAAATTTCACAAATGCATCATATTGTTCTACAAATAAGATTAAAAGGTGAACATGTCAAATTACAATAATTTACAAAGTGAGCCTTCCCAGGTCAATGTATTTTTTTCCCCTTTTTTCCTTCCTTTAATCTTGTGCTGCAACATTTCTAAATATCAAAGCTTGAATTTCTATAATAAATAAATGTTGGCAACATGCCATCATGAAAGAGCATGTTATTAACTGGGAGTTAAGCAAGTTACGTGGGCTTGGGAAGCAGCATTCCCTCTCAGTCTAAGATTTCTTCTTTGAAAATCCTAGGATTATAGAACTTAGTTTTTCTCTGAGCATTACTATATTATAAATGACAATTTACTAAATGAACATTTTCTATAAGTTGTAGCCAAATATTTGAATATATAACTACAAAATTTTAAAACAAATCAGACACTTCCAAAAAACTTTTACTACTATAGGTTAGCAGTCACTGTTGTCATGAAAATCAAAAAGATGTTAACTTTTGCCCCATTTTCTACAGTCATATCCTTTTATTGAAACTCACCAATTCTTTAAAAAAAAAAATCTATAAGGAGTTTAGAAAATGCCAATATTAACATTTCAAGTACCTGAGAATAAAGTATTTCCCATAGTTTTTTTCCTAAAACACTTGCATATACTTTCCAGAGCCAAAAGAACATAAGCTGAATCTATAGGGAAAATGTAATAAACAGATATACCTGCAAGTTTTGTGGTCAATATTTCTTCATACTCTTCACGAACCTTCTCTTCACGTTCTTTCAGCAAACGTTCACATATCATCCCAACCTGCCTTAGAGTAAAGAGGGGCTGTTCTTTTTTTAATGGTGATGATGCTGCAGATGAAGTGCCTACGTATAATGTATGAAGAAAAAAAGATACAATTCAGAACCACAACCACAAACAGAACCTTAAGTGTAAGGAGGCCCTTGTTCTAACCCAGGTGCTAGTTTTCTTGTGATGTTAACCATTTTTGGACTAAATAAGGGTCTTATAAATTTCATGTATCGTTGGGGTTTTTTTTTTAAGCTATTAAAGATTCCATTCTAAATCCTTTTCATTGCTATGCACCAAAGTCATGGCTGTAAATTTAAAAATTTAAAAATATTAATGCTGCCTACCATTTATTTGGGATCATAAGAAATATAGAGGCAGCTAGGTGGTGCAGTGGATAAACCACCAGCCCTGGACTCGGGAGGATCTGAGTTCAAATCTAGCCTCAGACACATGACACAAGCTGTGTGACACTGGGCAAGTCACTTAACCCTCATTGCCCTGCCAAAAAAAATTATGAGAACATATAGAAAACATTACCAGTATTTATATTCCAACACAGAACTGGATAATCAATATGATTTTCAAAATCAGGAAACACTAGCAGGGCTGGGATAGGGGGGTGGTAGTTTCATGTATAAGGATTTTATGGTGAGATGTGTTACAGCATGTATCATTACAATTAAGGATTCTATAACAAAACCATTTCTCTGTCCCAGTGGACTATACAAAGTGCCTACATGTAAGTAATGACACTTAATCATGTTATTAACAAGTGTGATTCATCATCTAATGGAAAAGTAGCCATTTATATGCCTGAAGTTTTAAAAACATGTCTATATCCTATATACAACAATCCTAAGAGATTAATGGGAATGTCACTTCAAGTGTACCATTTCTTTATAAAATGTCCTTTTCCCACCTTAATTAAATATTAGCAAATGAGAAAATTTCAGTCTTAACCCTCTTATTGTCCATTGTCACTAGAATGCTCCACGTTGTAGTACCTGCTGTTGCTACTTTCTAAGCTGCCTTAAACTGGAAAAGTGACTCACTGTGACTATTTCTTGGTTTCTTCAATCAGAACACACTTTAAGGTTGTTATGGATATGTATTAAGTGAGCTGGGCAAAAATGCTGGCTCTTACATAAGATGGAAGCACCATGATTCTACCTGAAGTAATTTTTTCAAATATAAAATTGTTTTCAGATAAACTATAAATTCAGTTTTTCCCCGATAGCCAGATGATACTGGATAAATGCAATATATTGTGTAGCCCCTTCCTCCTTCCTTAAACTTTTGCATTAATATTGTTGAAATACATCCTAAGTGGGAGCAGCTAGGTGGCACAAAGCACTGGCTCTGGAGTCAGGAAGACCTGAGTTCAGATTCAGCCTCAGACATTTGACACTTACTGAAGAGGGAGAGAGAGATATCCTAAATATTTTAATTCCTTAAGAAAATCTGGAACCACAGACATATTCTAAAATAAGAGCTATGCAAGAAAGTTATGAAAAAAGAGAACAATACTTTGTAAGAGAGGTACAGAACACTACTGAAGAAATAACTCCTTAAAAATTACAATTGGCCTAATAGAAGCGAATGACTCCATAAAACATCAAAAAAAATCATAAAACAAAGAAAAAAAAGAAGACTGAAATATCTCATAAGAAAAATAACTGGCCTAGAAAATAAATCCAGGAGATAATTACCACATTAAATCCATTTAAAAAAGAAGCCTAGCATAGTTCAAGAAATTATAAAAGAAAACAAAACATTAAAGTTTATATGGGAGGGGTAGCTAGATGGTGCAGTGGATAGAGCACCGGCCCTGGAGTCAGGAGTATCTGAGTTCAAATCCGGCCTCAGACACTTAACACTTACTAGCTGTGTGACCCTAGGCAAGTCACTTAACCCCAATTGCCTCACTAAAAAAAAAAAAAAAAAAAGTTTATATGGGGAGAGGATACAAAACACCCTCAGAATTTTATAATCACTAGGGTTCTTAGAGGGAAGTCTAATTAGACAGGCAGCTAGATGGCACAGTGGATAAAGCACTGGCCTCAAACACTAACTAGCTGTGTGACCCTAGGCAAGTCACTTCACCCTGTTTGCCTCGGTTCATCTATAAAATGAACTGGAGAAGGAAACTGGCAAACCACTCCAGTATCTTTGCCAAGAAAAACATAAACGGGGTCAGAAAGAGTCAAACAGCTGAACAACAAAATTAGACAAGATCTGAGTGTGATTCTGTAATATTGGAATGATCTCAAAAAAAGAGTGGAAGAGTGGGGAAGCAGAATACACAGGGAAAGGGGAAAGGACAGGAAAAACAGAAAATTACCTCATATAAATGGGGTATACAAGGAAGAGTTTATGCAATGGAGGGGGAAACAGTCAACACTTGGAACTTCAAAAATCTGTACTGATTCAAGGAGGGAAGAATAAACAGAGTTTGGTAAAGAAATTCATCATACTTGACAATGAAGTAGGAGGGGAAAGGGGTTAAGAAAAGGGGGACTGTAGGAAATAGGAGACAGGGCAGGTTAAAGAAGGCCATGGTCAGAAGCAAAACAAATTCATGAGGAGAACAGAGAATAAAAAGAGAAGGATAAGTATAAAAGAACAGCATGGAAAATATAGTTAGCAATCATAAATGTGAATGCTATGAACAAAATGGAAGATAGCAAAATGGCTTAGAAACCAGAATCCCATAATGTGATTTAGAAGAAACACATGAAACAGAAAAATAAATGCAAAATTTCTTGTTTCAGCTGAAGAATCGTGCTACTATATAGATGATGAATATCAAAACTGAGTAAATGCAACAAATGGCCTAACAAATTCTCAGGAGGAAACAGACAATTATACTAGTGGGAGACCCCAATTCACTCTCTCAAACCTATATAAATCTAACCACAAAAAAAAGTTAAGGAGATAAAATGAATAGGGGAATTCAGCCAATGAAGAGGAAATATAACTATTATGAACTATTTTGCCCAACTATGCCAATCAAACCCACAACCTAAATGAAATGATTCCCTCCCCCCCAATACAAAGTGCTCAAAATTTAACAGAACAGGGAAAGAAAAAAAGAAAGAAAGAAACTGCAAGAATAAAATAAGTTCCCTAAGAAAAAACCCCAAAACCAGATGGATTTACAAGCTAATTCTACCAAACATTTAAAGAGCAGTTAATTCCAATGTGATATAAAAACTGTTTGAAAAAATAGGTAAAGGAGTCTTACCAAATTCCTTCTATGACTTAAATATGGTCTCAATAGCTAAACCAAGAAGAGTCAAAACAGAGAAAACTACAGACCAGTTTTCTTAATATTGAGGCATAAATTTTAAATAAATATTGGATTATATCACAAAGATCTTATACTATGACCAGACTGGATTTATATCAGAATTCAGAGCTAGTTCAATTATTAGGAAAACTATAAGAATGACCATATCAATAAATAGCAAGACTCAACATTATTTGAACAGATGCAGAAAACACTTGACAAGATACAAAACCCATTTCTATAAAAACAACAATAACAAACCAACTGGAAAGTATAGGAATGAATGAAGGTTTCCTTAAAACAATAACTTCTATCTAAAACCAAGAACAAGCATTATCTGTAAGGGGGATAAGTTAGAATTCTTTCCAACAAGATCAAGGATGAAGCAAGGATGTCCAGTAGCATTATTATTCAATGTTGTACTAAAAATGCTAGCTATAGCAATAAGACAAGAAAAAATAAATTTAAGGAATAAGTATAAGGAATGATGAAATAAAACTAACTTTTTGCAGATAATACAATAGTTTACCTAGAGAACCCTAGAGTCAACTAAACAACTGAATCAAAGTTGCGCATATAAAAAACTCACACAAATCATCAGCATTTCTTTATGTTAACAAAATCCATGAGGAAGAGATGTATAAAGAGAAATTCTATTTAAAATAACTACAAACAGGGAGCAGCTAGGTGGCACAGTGGATAAAGCACTGGCCTTGGATTCAGGAGTTCAAATCCAGACTCAGACACTTGACACTTTCTAGCTGTGTGACCCTGGGCAAGTCACTTAGCCCTCACTGCCCTGCAAAAACAAAAGCAAAAAAATAAGATAAAATAAAATAACTACAAACAGCAAAAAAACATTTGGAGTCTACCTGTCAAGACACACATAAAAACTATTTGAACTCAATTACAAAACACTCCCTACACAGGCAGAAATATAAATTGTTTGTGGGTAGGCCGAGCCAACATAATAAAAATGACACTACTATCTAAATTAATTTACTTACTCAGTGTCATATCAAGCTACCAAAGAATTACTTTAGAGAACTAAAAAAATATCAAAATTCATCTAGAGGAACAAAATATATCAAGGGAATCAATGAAAAAATTGTTAGGCAAGGGGTAGCCCAGGCAATACCAGATCTCAAACTATACTATAAAGTTATAATCATTAAAACAATTTGGTACTAGGTAAAAAATAGAGCAGTTGATCAATGGAACAGATTAGGTATACAACATACAAAAGCAAATGTACCGGGGCAGCTAGGTGGCTCAGTGGATAGAGCACCGTCCATGGATTCAGGAGGACCTGAGTTCAAATCCTGCCTCAGACACTTGACACTTACTAGCTGTGTGACCTTAGGCAAGTCACTTAACCCCAATTGCCTCTCACACACACACACACACACACACACACAAAGCAAATGTACCCATTAATCTAGTGTTTGGGATACACAAAGATCCCAGGTAATGGGACAAATTAACTCACTATTTGATAAAAATTATTGGGAAAATTGGAAAAAAAAAAAAAAAAGTCTGGCAGAAGCTAGGGACAGACCAACATCTCACACTGCATTCCACACTAAGCTCAAAATGGTTGCATGATTTAAACATAAAATGTGATGATAAGCAAATTAGTGGAGCAAGGAAGAAATCAGTCAGATTTTGGATAGAGGAAGGGCTCATAATGACCAAAGGAAAGACAGAGGTTCACAGTAAGTAAAATGGGTAATTTGATTATAAAAAATTAAAAGGGGGCAGCTAGGTGGAGCAGTGGATAAAGCACTGGCCCTGGATTCAGGAAGACCTAAATTCAAATCCAGCCTCTGACACTTGACACTTTCTAGCTGTGTGACCTTGGGCAAGTCACTTAACCCTCATTGCCCTGCCTTAAAAAAAATTTTTTAAGCGCCCCGCCCAACAAAATCAATGCAGGTAAACTTATAAGAAAAATAGGAAACTGGGGAGAACCTTTGCAGCAACTTTCTCTGATAAAGTTTGCAGTTCTAAAATATATAGGGTACTGAGTAAAATCTACAACAATAAAACCATTCCCCCATAAGATAAATGACCAAAGCACGTAAATAGTTTTCAGAAGAAATCAAAGCTATCACAATAACCATATGGAAAAAAATGCTCTAAGTCACACATAATTAAACAAAAATTTAAAACAACTTTTAAGTACTAGTTTACACCTATCAAAAGGATGACCAAAAGGAAAATAATGCCAGAGGGAATATGGGAAAACTGGTATACTAATGCACTGTTAATGGAGCTTTGAACTAATCCAACCATTCTGGAAAGCCATTTGGAATTATGCCTGAAATGCTATTAAACTGTGCATGTGCTCTGAACCCAGCAACACTGATACTAGGGTTATATTACAAAAATCAAAGGAAAAGGACAAATGCACAAAAATATTTATAGTAGCTTTTTTTGTGGAAAAAACTGGAAACTAAGGGGATGCCCATAAACTGGGAAAATGGTTAAACCAATTATAGTATATCAATGTGACAGAATACTATTACACTAAAAAATAATGAAGCGGAGGGGCAGCACAGTGGATAAAGCACTGGTCCTGGATTCAGGAGTATCTGAGTTCAAATCTGACCTCAGACACTTGACTAGCTGTGTGACCCTGGGGGCAAGTCACTTAACCCCCATCACCCACCAAATAAATAAATAAATGAATGAATAAAAATAAAGAAATGCCACCCACGCAATAAAATTTAAATGGAAAAATATTTAAGATATATTATACAATTCCCTGAATTAGAAAGGTGTAAAGAACTTGACTCCAGATCAAAAGCCCTGCTAGTCTAAGCTCTGTGGGAATTGGGGCAGTGTTCTTTTATTTTATTATTCCCATAGTGGAGTGCAGAGTCCCGGATTTGGTTGTGGGGAAAACCTAGCTCCAAATCCTAAGTTTGAAACTCACTGGCTGTGTGACCTTGAGCCAATCACTTAGCTTCATGGTTCACTAAAGCAATTTTCTAGGGCTCTACATTGCAGAGAAGGTGCTGACCTATAATCTATATCCTCATTCGGGATTTCTCTATATCAATGAAATTTATTACAGGTCCAGTTCCTAACCCCATCCCTACTTCTAAGGGGCTGTCAATGCCCACTTCAGAGAAACAAATGCCTCATGTCCAATTTACTCATTACAAAAAAAGTTCACTGAATCAAATCCCCAAAAATTCACTGTAACAGAATTTGATCAATTTAAAATTAAATTTTTTAAAAATCCTTTTAAATCATCAGGTCTACTGGTCCACAGATTAAATACAAAATTTCTGAAAGTCAAACAAATGGCTTTTTCTTCAACCTATGTTCTATTATTCCCAGGCCCTACACCAAGCTGAGGCAATCATCATCCAAACCACACTAACCAATTGGGGTGGGGGGGTTAGAGGGGGATGAGGGTTAAGTGACTTGTCCAGGGTCACACAGCTAGTGAGTGTCAAGTGTCTAAGGTCGGATTTGAACTCAGGTCCTCCTGAATCCGGGGCAGGTGCTTTATCCACTGTGCCACCTAGCTGCCCTCAAACTAACCAATTTTAATCCTACCCATTGTAAGAAACCATTTCTACTACATGTCTGATAGTCACACCCAGCATTTGTATGAGATACTTAGGGAAGGAAAGTTCACAACTTTGCAAACCAGGATGTACCACTATTGAATATATCTGTTAAAAAGTACTGTTGTAAAAAGTGGCTAATCAGTTAAACAGAACAATCAAGCCCCAGAGAGTGTTTTTTTTAAAGGGGTTGGAGATGAGGAAACCCCAGCCTCTTCTCTTTGGTTAAGAAAAGTTTTGACTACACTTACCTGGAGAAGCTGGTCCACTGAGGAGAAATGCATGTGGCTGTGAATCAGAAGAACAGCAAGGATCTGTTTGTTGGAAGCTAGTTTCTAAATGTCTTCTTTTCTGCATACGTTTATATTCTTGTTTTATGTTGTACAGAATTTGTTCTAAAATAAAACATTTTACAAGGTTAAAAATTGACAAAGTACTCACAAAAAATTCTGATCCCATTTCTAACATATCAGTTTGCGTCTCCTCAATGTCAGTATTATGCTATACACTCCTTTAACCAAGGGATTTTCCTCCAAACTACCAAAAGGTGCGACTTTCAAAGCTAAAGTCATTGTTTTACTTTTAAGTCTTAACAACAGAGAAGTAAAACCCTGCAAAGAGCATGATACAGTGGAACGAAACATTGATTCAGAAGTCAGAAGATCTGTGTTCAAAGGCACTCAGATACTTACTAGCTATGTGACCCTAGGCGAGTCATTTAACCTCTGTCTGCCTAAATTTTCTCATGTATAAAATGATAACACCTACCAGGTTGTTGTGAAGGTAACACTAGATAATATTTGTAAAGTGCTTACCACAGGGCCCAGCACTTACTAGGTGCTTAATCAATCAAACAGGGCCAACAACTGGGGATTAAACAAGAGTCCTCTAAAAGGAGAGAACAGATGTCCCAAAAATGAACTGTCTACTAATGAGAATTCCCTCACTTATAATTTAATTCTATTTTACACACAAACAAATCTAACAAGCTTGCTTATCTGGTTCCTCAAGTCAAGAGGAGATTAGAAAGATCAGTGGAGCTGCTTGTTTGCAAATATAGGAACAGCAGAAGGAAGTCTGAGTCTAGTCCAGGAATCCCTGAGAGTCCAGGAGACCCTTTCAGGGTGGTTTAGGAGGTCAAAACTATTTCTATAACAATACTAATATGTTTAAGTTTCTAACACAATAAATATAAAGATATACCCCACATAAACAGAATTTCTTTGGGACATTCTCAAGAATTTAAGAGCTTAAAAGGGGGCCTAAAACTAAAGTTTGAGAACCACTAAGTGTTGAACATTGGAAAGGAAGTCAAGAAATGTTAAATCTAGAACTATGAATGATTTGAGCTATTCTTAGCAACACAGTGATCCAGGACGATCCCAAAAGACTCATGATGAAAAATGCTATCTGCCTCCAAAGAACTGATATCATCTGAATACAGACCAAAGCACAGTTTTTCATTTTTTTTCCTTTGAGTTTTCTTGCACAAAATGACTAATATGGAAATGTTCTACATGATTGCACATGAAAACCTATGTTAAATGTTAACGTTAAAAATTTTTTTTGCATGTTAATTGGGGGAAAATAAAATATTTTTTAAAATGTTACATCTAGCTACAGCTCTGCCTTTAATTAGTTGTGTGACATGGGGTAAGTCATTTTACTTCCCTATACCTCAATGCTGTAAATATCAGTTGGGAAGATTCCATCCAATTCTAAAAGAATTCTAAGTAATACTCTCTGCTAAAGCATTTTAACATGCAGCATTCCTGAAATGAGTCTTACAGTGACAAACTTATATTTAGTTCTTCATGTTGAAATCAGAACTCATCGTCCTCCCCCCTCTTCCTGACTTCCCTTATTTCTGTTTAAGTCACCACTTATACTTCCTTATACTAACCTGAGAGTCATCCTAAACTCTTCATTCTCCCCTCAACTCTCCACCCCAATAGCCAATCAGTTCCCAAGTCTGCCTTCATCTCTATCCAACTCATACAATCACCAGCGTAATTGGTATCCTTGCTTCAACTCCATCCCCACAGCTGCCAAATTATGTCATATATATATATATATATATATATATATATATTCCTCTAAATCAAAGGTCTGACATCACTACTGTGGTTCAAAAGTATTTAATAGTTCTTAGGCCTCCAGAATTTAAAAAAGAAACCCTCCCCTCCCCCCCCCAAAAGCAACCACCTCTTCAGCTTGCCATTTTAAAGTCTAGTTCTATCTTACCTCTACTGTCTTTTTCACATTACTATTCTTCCCCTTCATGGACTGTGTTCTAATAAAACTAGATTACTTACAGTTTTGATCTACATCTCAGAATGTATTTTCTCTTGACTTTTACCTCTTCTAGGCTTAACTTGGGTACATGTCCTAGAAGAAAGCCATTCCTAATCCTCCCTAAAGCAGGGGTTCTTAAAATGAAATCTAAGACTTGTCTTAAAAAAAAAATTTAGAAATTTAGAACTATTGATACATTTGGCTTCCTTGGCAATATTATATATCTTACTTTATGGATTTAAAAACATCCCAAGTCTAAAGGGTAGAGGGTACAAGTTCTTCGAAAGCTGGGATTGTTTGGGTCTTTATATTCTACGTCTTGTACATAGTTGGTGCTTAATAAAACCCTGTGAATTAGACAACTTTGTTATGAATACACCTCAGTGACATAATGCACAATTCAGCCCAATGAAAAATTTATCAGAAAATATCCGAACAGGCTGGTTCACAGCCCTTGTTACTTTTGCTTGTCTGCCCTCCCTCCTTTAGGTCACCATAAAGCAATTTCTTTAGTATTCTCATTTTCCTTTTTTTTCTCTCCACAAAACCAAATTAATCTGGTCCTGAAGAAAGACTTCAAAAGCAAAGAAATGCTACACTAAGCCAAAGAAAATTAGGGTTAGTTCTGTTCTACTATCTCCTGTAACAAAACTAGCCCAAATTCGGTTACTACTGAATAGCATCATCATCAAATGCTTAAAGGAAAAGATCAAGAGAGCGCCTGAGATGCCACTGTTTGTACTGCTTCTATTTATGATGTAGCATAAAAATGTCAATTAGACTTCAGTTATGCTCTGAAAATGCTGATGCTAGAAAATTATGTGATGGATTTATATGTAATTAGTCCTTATAAATAAGCTCTGTAACAAAAACCAAAATTAACCAACATCGAATTTATTTTCTAGGTTGTCTCCTCCCTTCTGAAGTACTACAGTATAGTAACTGGCTTCAGAGAATCATTTTCATATTCATAATGTTCATCAAAAGAAAGTTTTACTAATCCACTGCTTATGCTTCCAGCTTATGCTTCTAAAGTCAGTGGGAGGCAGCTAGGTTGTACAGTAGAGAGCACCAGCCCTGGAACCAGGAAGACCCAGAGTTCAAATTTATCCTCAGACAATAGCTGTATGACCCTAGACAAGTCACTTAACATCAATTGCCTCAAAATAAAGTCAATTAGCATGTCCTTACTGATTTTAGTTGTCTCTATGCCTAATGATCCAAAATATGCAATAGTTTTGCATATTAATAAAGAAGTTTTACTTTTTGTTTAAAGCTAGTCAGATAATAAAAAATACTGATTTAATTGAAAGTTATGACAAAGTGGCAATACCAAAATTACTGGCATTACTAGTGCATACCTATGTTGAGATGTTACATTTATATTTCAATTCTAATTCTAAAGCTTTCATGGTGAGCCCACAAAATGGACTGAATTTCTAATGATAATCCTGAACAAATCACAGTTAGCAAGCTGCACCATGAGCATATGTCAGTTCTCCTGCCAAATTATGTAATTCAGTTTTACATTAGATAAATCCAAGGTATTCTTCTCCCTGAAGTTTAGTTAAGTAAGTGGCAAAGGCAACTTACTGCATTTTTATTTCTGGTCTTGGAGGGTCATATTTAATATTGCTGGCAGGTTTATTTACTACTTTTTACCAAAATGAATTACTTAACTCTGCCTCAGTTTCCTTATTTGAAAATCAGAGATACCTACCTCCCAGAGTTGTTGCAAGGGTAAAATGAATATGTGTAATGCACTTTGAAGACCTGAAAGCACTAGATGAAATATTCATTTTCATCATTATCAAACATATTTATCCATTTGTAAAATAAACAATCACCCTGAATTGATCTGTTTGGAAGGTCTTCATTCTCTCAAGTCTGTTTAAAGCAGCTACTATAAAAGCAGAATTCTTTGGTATACACACTTCAATTCACCTGTTATTAATCAATGAGAAAGAAAAAAGTATGACTATTTTCTAAACAAAAAATATTTGAACTAGTCTAACAAAAGCACTTAACCAGAAAGTTAGTAAAAAAAAAATCTAAGAAACAGCAACTAGGTCCCATTTTTCCTTTCCTGTCATAACTATTATTTACCTTCTTTTACTCATTCTTTTTCTTCCCTTGTCCCACATGTCCTCTTCTTTCTGTCACTAATAAGTAACGTACCTTTGGAAAGCCCAGTTGAGCAATTCAGATCTCTTCTTACATTCCTTCTAATTTCTGGAATTTCATAACTGAAACCTGATTTTCCCTTGAGCAGAGGTTCTTCTTTTTGGTCTCAGAACCCTTTTATTACATTTTTAAATACTGAAGACCCCAAAGAATTTTTGTTTATGTAGGTTATATCAAAATTTACCAAACTGAAATTAGTAACACACATCACATGCTAACATAATTTTTAATGAAAAATAAATGTTCAAAAACCGTGAATGGTGGCATTATTTTACATATTTTTATAAATCTCTTTAATGTCTGGCTTAACAGACAGCTAGTTTCTCATATCTGTTTCTGCATTCCATCTGTTGCAATGTTATTTTAGTTGGAAGTATATGAAGAAAATCCAGTGTGATACAGATACTCAGTTGGAAAGGGGAGGAGTATTTTAATAGGCAAATAACATCTTAATATTATGAAAATAGCCTTGACCTCACAGACTCTTTGAAAAGGCTTCAGGGACCGCCGCCCCCTCCCAAGGAGTAAAGGGACCAAATTTTGGGAACCACTGCTCAAGGAAACCCTCATGGCCTGCCATTCTCTCCAGTGCTGACCTCTCAAACCATACCACAACATAAGGTATGTCTACACTACCATCATGAACTTTTTCTTCCTCTTAGTGCAATCTATTAATTAATTAATTAGTATGATCTGTCATCCTAGCTAGGTCCATTTTTGCCTTAACCTTTGGACCTCTCCCTTGAATGAGTTCAAAATACTTGGTTCAGTTTTGTTCCTCAACCCATCCTTGTGACTTCAGTTTTCATACTGATGGCTCTTCAGATAACTTGGCCTCTTTGGACATGTTCAAAATCCTGAACATCCTTTTCCACTCTACTTCAGTCACGCTCCTGGGTGGTCACACTTTTAGACCTATTACCCAAACGTCTTTAGCATTTAAATTTCCCCTCAGAACACTATTGTTCTAACTTTCCCACTGCCTCAGCCCCTGATTATGTCTTTATATCTTCCTTCACCTCTCACAGTTTGAAGTAGCTAATGTTTTTTTTTATTTCAAATGGAATTTCTCCTCCTCCTGAATTGTTACGAATATATGAAAATACTAATAATTTCTATAAATTTATTTCATATTCTATAATGTTTGTTGGTTCTCTGGGATTTTCCAAGTTAGAACAATCATATTTGTCCATCCCTATACACATTGTCTTAATTTCTTTTTCTTGTCTTGATATCATTTGGCATTTCTAAACTATGTCAAAGGAGATAGTGGGCATCCTTTCTTCATCCATTATATTACTGAGGAAGTACTGAGTGTTTCTTACTTATAAATAATGGTAATCTTGGATTTAGATAGATGGTGTGATTTTGTTGCAGGCTTTTTCATTTGATTTTATAAGTAATAACATTTATGTTAAAAGTTAAATCATACATTCCTAGCATTACTATTAAAAATAATACTAATTATAATTATATATATTATATATAATATATATTATATTTAATATAATATATTATATATTATATATGATAATACTAATAATAATAATTACTATTAAAAATAAAAATAATTACTATTGCCTCTACTCTAAATACCTTATCCATCTTACCCATCATTTTTTCAAGATCACTTTGGTTCAAAAAAGTTTTTACGAGAAATGAAAATGATCAACCACATTCAAAAAAGTTTCAAATCACAAATGAGAGAAATGTATGTTAAAGTCAATCTTACCTCACACCCAGCAAATCTGTTTTTAAAAAGTAAACAGAAGGGGCAGCTAGGTGGCACAGTGGATAGCACACCAACCCTGGATTCAGGAGTACCTGAGTTAAAATCTGGCTTCAGACACTTGATAGCTGTGTGACCCTGGGCAAATCACTTAACCCCATCATTGTACTGAGACAGCAATACTGTCTGATGAAGAACAGTGAATGACTTAACTATTGATGAAACATACTATCCACCTCCAAAGAAAGAACTAATTTTGACGGAACACAGACTGAAGCATGCTATTTTTCACTTTCTTTCATTTTTAAATTTTATTCAAGTTTTCTTGTACAAAATGACTAATATGGTAATGTTTTTTCATAATTGTACATGTATAACCCGTATCTGATTGCTTACTGCCTTAGGAAGCAGAGAGGGAGGGATAAGGAGCTGGAGAGGAAGACAGTAATGCTTATGGAAAACTAAGCAACTGTACAAAAAGGTCACTGAATTGTTCCTACTCTGACACTATTAGGCATATATCCCAAGAATGCCAGTGGCAAAGGATAGGTCATATATAAACAAAGTAATCATAGAACCCTTGTAATTCCCCCCCCCCCATTAAACTATGGAAACAAAACGGATTTCCACTGATTGGATGAAAATCTTTCTATCTTCACTTTAACCTCTAGCACTCTCAAGTAGCCAATACTTCTGATTTTAAAATGGAATTTCTCTTTGAACAAACTGGCATATGACTTAAGAAATGAAAAGGAATTCAGGAAAACTTGTGTCAAGTGATGCCAAATGAAGAGCTAAGAGTACATACACAATAACTACAACAGTGTAAACTAACATTAAAAAGTGGTGGTAGAACTTTGAATATCAATTTCCTTCTCAATAAAGAAGTGGGGACCACTGATATGGTTGGCTTTTTAAAAAATGCTTTTCTTTACAAAGAAGGGTTCCACTGAGGAAACTAAGGGGGAAATGAATGTGGTATAAACAAAAGGAAATCAACTTTTAACAAATACACTTTGGTTCAAAATAAGGATGAAAATTTAAAGCTAGGGTTGACCTCCTTATCAAAGAACTTAATCCAAATATATCACAATTTTACACTACCTACTTAGGGGTGGGGAGATGGGGAGGGGACAGAAGACACTTAGACAACCTTGGACTCAGTCCTAGATTTCATGAGATCACAATTCCCCAGATAACATTCCCAGAGCAAACATATTCCGTGCAGGTGTTTCAAAATTCTTCAATAGACTGGTTTTTTTGTTTGCTTCTATTATTACTAGCCTGTTTCATCCAACTTACTTTGTTCAGATCATTCCTTCGGAATTTAAGTTCTTACTCTATTATCTTAAAAGGTCTCTTGATTAACTCACAAGAAAGGTGTGATGCATTCATTCTTCCATAAAAAAATTTACTTTCTTTCTGAATGAAATTATTCCTTCAATGAAGGACTAAAGACTGAACCTGTCACTTTCATGGCATAAGGAATTGCTAGATGATGAAACTCCATCTACCAATGTAGGTTGGCAACCCTCTTTCTAGGGATGGAAGAATATTTATGCAAATTCTTCAAGGAAAAAAACCTTAAATATGGGCCACCAAATATGGGTCACCTTAGTTTTAGTATACAATGAAGAGGACCATTTTGGTCCCATCTATTTCTGTCTATATAATCATACAGACCTCCTAGCTTCACTACTCCTAAAGGATAAATGAGGCTGCTACAGTTTGTTTCCCATAAGGGAAAGATAACTAATAATTTACTTGACAACTTCTATCTGTTTTAAAAGCTAGTCTTCTAAGGAAAGCCCAATAAACGGCAAAGTCCCATATGAATTACAATTCAATTCTATGATCCTCAAACATCTGCCATCTAACAAATAAGAAAATTTATATTTGATATCAATATTGGGAAAACTAAAAATCTTTGAACGAGGAAGCTCACCGATATATTTTTGCTACAAACGGGACTCTCAAACTTGAAATATAATGTTCCAAATTCAAAAAGCAACAGACCAACACCCTGCCACTTACCACTTTCTGAACAAATTATTCAATAAAGTTCTAAACATATGGTGGGAGATACCATCACTACCTATTTCTTTTGTTTTGGCTGAAGAAAGTTTAAAAAATTCTAAAACCCTACATAAATTCAGTCTATCCTACACCGTTCACACAGATGGCCTAAACCAGAACCTAAGAAAAGCTAGTTCTTCAGAGTTGTTGTAAGGATCAAATGATTTGTGTCTAGCACACAATAAGTACTAAATAAATGTTAGCTATTATGTATTTCTATTACTGTTATTTTGAACCTATGATTTCTTGACTAACTTCATAAGAGGGTTTATGACAATACTTTTAGATTGTAGAACAATCTGTCGGTGTTAAATATTATGCTTTAAAAAATTTCTATTGTAACCTTTAAAAAGTACAAATTTGTAAATTAATATGCTGTCAATCAACAATAACTATTTTTACTATATTAATTCTTACACCCTGAAAACCAAAAACTGGAATCAGAAAGCAACAACGCAAACTGAACATAATTCTATAATGAATTTTACTTCAAGTTCAACCTTACTGTAGTAAGTCTTTAATAAGTGACATCTTAGAAGTTTAAAATTGGAGACGTAATAGTTTTTCTAGCAAATATCCACACACATTCATAGAAAAAGCACTGGAATGATGGTTAGAGGATAATCCAAGGGAAAATCGTTAAGAAAATATCTTTTAGTTTTAGTATCCACCAGTAATATATTTCTATGTATGAAGACTTACTTCCCTCTGAATTTAACTTTTTTTTTTTTAATTACTACACATAATAAGGATTGTTTCAATCTTTTCAAGGACTCTCCTAGGAAATGAAATGCCTGAGACAGTAGTTTTTTCCAAGTCATTCCTCCCATTCTTTCACCCACCTGGCTAGTACTGTGCATGGTAACAACGTGATACCTATTCAGAAGGTATTACATTTAATATTTATTCTGGCAAGAAGAATATGGCAGCAGTCTCTGCATCAGTAAGGTATTAGTATATTCCATTAACAATTATTAAGTGATTTAGAACATTTTCTTTTCTTGTTATTTTTAGATTTTTTTTTAAATGAAAGCAACCTTTAAGATTTTGGAAAAATGGGGCAGCTAGGTGGCGCAGTGGATAAAGCACCAGCCCTGGAGTTAGGAGTACCTGAATTCAAATCCTGCCTCAGACACTTAACACTTACTAGCTGTGTGATCCTGGCCAAGTCATTTAACCAATTGCCTCACTTTAAAAAAAAAAATATTTTGGAAAAATAAATCATAAATCAATTCCAATGAAGCTTTTAAAGGGTTAAAAAAAGAAAATTTTCCTCATTAACTAGTGCCAATTATATGACAAGATTTTACTATAGAATGACCGTCATGCTGATAGTCCTTTAAAAACCAAGCTTCTCTCCTTATTACTCCAATTTGTTTATAGAAATATATTTTTTTCTGGAGGGGGTGAGGCAATTGTGGTTAAGTGACTTGCCCAGGGTCACACAGCTATTAGGTGTCAAGTGCCTGAGGCAGGATTTGAACTCAGGTCCTCCTGAATTCAGGGCCAGTGCTCTATCCACTGCACCACCTAGCTGCCCCCTAGAAATATTTTTAAAGAATTAAAGAGGACATCAAACACAAAAACAAATGACTATAAATCAAAATAGTTTTTGTGATAACAAAGAACTGAAAAAGTAGATTCATTAGATGCACTGATTAGGGAATGGCTTAAAAAACTTATTTGCTACATACAATGAAAAATTATTGTGCAATAAGAGTAACTGATGAATTGAAAGAAACTTGAGATTTGTAAGACTGATGTAAATAAGCAGAAGCAAAAACAATATACATAATGATAACACTGTCAATAAAAAAGATGAAGTTGATTAGTAACTGATAAACCCCCAAAATTCCCTTAGATAAGGAAGCATACTTTCCTGATGGCAGAGAAGCAGGGAATAATCAGAATATTTTAGAGTCAGACAAGCTAACACAAGGGAAAATTCAGTCAGGGACAGGAAAGGTTGAAATGGCAGTTATAAAGAAAAAAATGGCTGAATCAAAAATATGGGGTTTTAAATTTAAAAATGAATTTAAAATCATTCAAAAAGCACTTAAAATAATCTTTCTATATACTAGGCTGGTTGCCTGCCTTCAAGGAGCTTGACAACATTTGCATGGGGGGAGAGTAGGGGTGGAACTAAGACTTGAAAGAAGGAATGGATTTTATGCAGCCGAAGAAGTATAGCTTGAGGAACAGCTAATTCAAAGGCACAGAGATGGAAAACAAAGGGGGCATGACATCAGGTCAAGCCAAGAAGCATTTATTAGAGACTGCTAAATCCTGGGCTTACAAAGAAAAGGCAAAAAACAGTCCCCAATCTCCAAAAGCTGACAGTCTGATGGGAGTGAAAACAGTAAAGAAACTGTGTGGCTAGATGGTGCAGTGGACATCACTAGCCCTGAATTCAGGAGGCCCTGAGTTCAAATCCAGCCTCAGACACTTGACACTAGCTGTGTGACCCTGGACAAGTCACTTAACCCTCACTGCTCCACCAAAAACAAAACAAAAGAAAGAAAGAAGGAAAGAAGAAAACTGTATAAACAAGATGCAGGAAAAATTGGAAATAATCTCAGAGGGGAAGGACTGGGAAAGGCTTCTTGTAGAAGGTGTGAATTTAGCTGTAACTTAAAAGAAGACAGGTGGCATAGATGAGGAGGGAAAGAATTCTAAGCTTGGGGGACAGTCAGTAAAATGCCCACATTTGAGAGATGGAGTGTGCCAGAACAGCAAGGCAGCCAATATCAATCACTGGATCACAGAGTATTGGGGATGAATGGACAAGGTGGAAAGGTAGGAATGGTCCTCATTATGGAGCTTTTTAAAAGAAGGTAAGGGAACCAATGGGATTTGAGTATGGGGGAGTGGTGTTTGACATGGTCAGACTTGTGCTTTATAAAGATAAATTTGACTGATTGGAGGATGGACTGGAGTGGAAAAAAGGGGATACAAAAGATGTTACAATGGTGGAAATGACAGGACCTGACAACTGATCAGATATGGGGAGATGGGGTTAAGAGTGAAGGTTTGGGGCAGCTAGGTGGCGCAGTGGATAGAGCACTGGCCCTGGAGTCAAGAGTACCTGAGTTCAAATCTGTCCTCAGACACTTAACACTTACTAGCTGTGTGACCTTAGGCAAGTCACTTAACCCTCATTGCCCCACCAAAAAAAAAAAAAAAAAGAGAGTGAAGGTTCATAGATAACATCTGATTTTGAGGCCGGATGACTGGGAAGTTGGTGGTACCCTTGACAGAAGAATGGAAGATTTGGAGCAAAAGATTGTGTTGTTTTAGACATGCTAAATTTAAGATGTGTATGAGATATCTAGTTCAAAGTGTGTACAATAATAGGCAGTTGGTGATTTGAGAGAGAGAGAGAGAGAGAGAGAGAGAGAGAGAGAGAGAGAGAGAGAGGTTAAGACTGGACAAATGGGGGGCAGCTAGATGGCGCAGTGGTTAAAGCACCGGCCCTGGATTCAGGAGTACCTGAGTTCAAATCCGGCCTCAGACACTTGACACTTACTAGCTGTGTGACTCTGGGCAAGTCACTTAACCCCCATTGCCAAAAAAAAAAAAAAAAAAAGACTGGACAAATGGATCTGACAACCATCCATTTAGGTGAAGGTGAATCCATGGGACCCGATGGTATCATCAAGCAATATAATAATAAAGAGAGAAGATGCCCAGGACAGAGACCTGCAGAACACTCAAGGTTAGCAGGTGTGACATGGATGAAGAATTTATATCCCAGAAGAATTTATATCCCAGATAGGAGTTTATATTAGAGCCCAGAAATAACAGGAAATCACTAGAGATTTAATTGGGGTAGGTAGGTGATGAAGTAGATAAGAGTGCCAGGCCTGGAATCAGGAGTACTCATTTTCCCAATTTCAAATCTTGCCTCAGACAGCAGTAACTTGTGATAAAATAATGGGATTTAGCAGATACTCAAAGGCCCACCTGGAGATTAATCTAAACTGATTGAATTAAGTGAGAGTGATTGACTTTGCTGATTAGCCTACTTCAGGTTAACTAGATTGTAAGCACACCTGGCTAGCCCTTAAGAAGGTATTGTTCTCAGAAGCTAAAGACTTTGAATTTAATTTGAGACCACCTTCAAGTCCAGTGAACCAATGGATTTGGATGACGCCTACCAATCCAGTTTGAAGCAGTGTATAAGGACCGCCTCTACTCCAGACCTATAAAAATTTTCCAAATTTCAGTCAGACATGACTGAAACAACCGAACAACAAAGAGACTGAGTGGTGGAGAGTGATTTGGTCAAACATGAGCAAGCATATGAAGGATGGTTTGGAAAAGGGAGAAAATCTGAGGTAGGGAGATTAATTAGGATGCTACTGCAATAATCTAGGCAAGAGAGGTAAAAGCCCTGAACTAGAGTTGTTAACTGTGAGTGGAAAGAAGAGGAAGTTTAGATGTTATTATGAAAATAGTAACAAGATTTGGTATAAAGGGTGAAGGTGAGGGGTTGAGGTGGACAATGAGGTTAATGTTTTTTTAAAAGTAATGAAAAAAGCTGATACAAAATCTTAAAACTAAGGATTAACCTAAAATAAATAGGTTCCCCAAATCCAATTGGTGAGTAAATATCAACCATGACCTGGAATCACTTTTCCTCTTTCAAGAATTATTCAGCCAGCACACCTATTCCAATATTCATTATTAAAAACTGCCAACAAATGTACCAACTATATATAATGAGGTGGACAAATATCCACTAAGAATTATTATTAAACTGGCAATTTAATTTGTCAAAGCTAGGAAAATAATTCAAGAATGAATTTATTCAAGAACCTGGATCTCAATCTTTCTTAGCTACAAACAAAAATAGTGAACAATAACTTTCTAGAGTGAAGTTTGGGCTTTCAGTAATTTTAAGTTACTCAAATTAATAAATTTCCAAACTGGTACTAAACTTCAAAGTTCATATACCAGTTGCATCACAATTTCACTAGAGTTTGATCCTAAGAATAAAAACCTTAGTAAAAACTACTTTCCCATTCTTTTCAGATTTTATTGATTTTTATACATCAATCTTTCCCCAAGAACTCCCCCTCCCCCAAGAATCCTTCTTCCTTGTTACAAAGAAAAAAGTTAAGCAAAAGCAACCGTATCTCACAGCACATGCAAAGATTCTGTACCATTTCTCTGTGGAAAGTTTATTTCATCATCAGCCCTTCGGAACCAATCCCAATCTTTATGTAGTGCCTTTTAGAAGTGCACACACACAAAAATATTACAAGGGTTAACATCCTGTAATAAGAGTTAATAATGGGGCAGCTAGGTGGTGGAGTGGATAAAGCACTGGCCTTGGATTCAGGAGTACCTGAGTTCAAATCCAGCCTCAGACACTTGACACTTACTAGCTGTGTGACCCTGGGCAAGTCACTTAACCCCCATTGTCCTGCAAAAATAAAGAAAATTTTTTTTTAAAGGAGTTAATAATAAAGTCCATAGGGAGACTAATATAAAAATGTGAACTGTCATAATTAAAACAAAGCCAGTCTTCATGGACATACAATTTTACCTTAAATCTTTCTTAAATCAATATATAATGAGAAATAGATTACATTATAAACATTCACAAACTTCTGAATACATACCCACACCACTGAACATTAATTGAACAAAGGTAAATATGGGACCATCACACCTATTGTTTACTTTTTTTTTTTGGCCATGGGCCAAACCAGCCAACAGCAAGGTGTAAAAGAGAAAAAGATGGAGAAACAGAAAGACGCAAAGAGACACACATGCAGAGAGGGCAACATACAAGAGATAGTCAGATATAGAGGCAGAGCAGCACCTAGGGAGTTAGGTTCTTGCTCAAATTCAAACAATTAGGACAAAAGGATCCTCCCCCTTTCTCTGGACCCCAGTTTCTTCATCTTTAAAAAAAAAAAAGTGGGGGGGAGTGGCCTTAAGACCAGTAAGACAGGTAAGATCCCTATTCAGCTCTAAAATTTTGTGTTTATAATACATATCATGTATTATACATATGCATACAACATAAACTATATAAACAAATATATATGTGCACACGCGCGCGCGCGCACACACACACACACACACACACACTTCAAGGGCTCTAGGCATATACAATTACCATTGTATACAAGAGCCCAGACCAAGAAAATAAGTCTTAGGACTAGACAAGTGATATTTTTAACATTTTCTTGTCACTATTTTTTTTCCAATTAAAAGAACACAGACACACCATTTCTAGCTTTCCAACATTTGGCAGTTGTAAAATAGCCCAACCAAGAACTGAAAGTTTGAGACTAGCAGTCACTTTTGAATGAAAAATCCTGGTACCAAACAACTGATACCCTTTCTTGCTCTGAAATCCTTCAATTCCTTTAGAAAATTCAGAAAACAGAAGACCTGGTAATTTTGACACAAGGACATTAATTTAAATATATATATAAACTTATTTCAAAAGATATATTTCTTAAGCTTCTGTTAAGGAAATGTTTTATTTAACAAACTCGATAAGCATTTAGCAAGCATTTATTAAGCATTTACTTATAGGCCAGGTACTGTTCTAGGTGCTGAGAAGGCAAATCCACTGTTGCTGCTCTCCATGAGCTTCCATTCTACTCAGACTACAAAAAGGGATCTAACAAGCTTCTGAAATTTGAAGCTTTGTGGAGCAAAACATCAATTTGGTTTTCAAAGTTGCAAATGTCTATCCACATTTATCCTCATCTTCCTGAACATTTTCTTAACGTTTTTAAAAGACACTTTTTCAAGCACCTTAAAAAGGTTACTGTACCTATGTTAAGGTAAAACTGCTCTTGCAATCAATTATAATTAAATACCATATATGTGTTGCTGTAATAAAGATGGAAAAGGGACTGTGTAAACCAGTGGCATCAAACTCAAATAGAAACTGGGGACACTAAATCATATAAGGATCTTTAGGGGCCACATATTGACTTAGGGAAAAAAATCACATTATTAATATGATGTATATTCTATTTTATTTTTATTTATTTTATTAATTACTCCCCCATTTGGAACTCAAGAATGTTTGATGCCTCTGGTCTACACCAAAGTTTAAAAGCAGTTTATAGTTACAAGCACTTTTAAGGCCAATTGGTAAAACTGAAAAGTAAAGCTTAGGTAATGAGTCAGATACAATAATCAGTCCTTTATCTATTGGCCCCAATGAGGCCAATCTTAGGAAATGCCATATTACATGCAAATGTACCTCACAATTATTTTTCTTGACAAAACCCAACATTGTAATTATATAGCCAAGCTTGACCCCTAAGAAAAGGTGGGAAAAAACCCAACACATTTCCCCTTCCTTTATCGCAAAGATGGTAAACTATTGGTGTGGTATATAGCAAACACTGTCAGACTTAGCTGATGTGGTTAATTTTGCTGAACTGCTCCCCTTCTCCCCCCCATATTCTTTATTCCAAGAAATGGCTTGCTTCTGAAGAGGGAAAGGAAGAGGGATATATTTGAAGATTAATGTAAAAACAAGCTACCAATTAAAAAGTTTTGATGAAAACAGAAGTAAAACTTAAAGTGACTTTGCCCAAGGTGACATAGTTAAGTGACTAAATCTGGATCTGAACCTAGGACCTATCCCAAATTCAATGTTTCTTCTATTGCACTGTACCTTCCTCTTGTGGTCCAGCTCCTTGACTTACTTCAATTTACTCAGACTTTTATACTGCAATTTGATTACTGGCAATAACAAATGACACCTCTAGAGTTTATAGATGTCTCCACAGTCCCAGGAAGGTAGTAATAAGAGCAAAAATTGGAACCCAAGTCTTCAAACTTCAAATCCAGGGTTTCTTCTAGTGGCTCCTCTAAAAATACCCCCACAGTATTAGTTTGAAGTGCCCTGTAGTTGTCTTCAAGTTAAAGTTTTCATTAATTATTTTTAAAGCCTCAAACAAATAGGCATTCAAGGAGTCTGCTTAGAATATTACCAAGTATAAAAATGCCATTTAAATTTCCTTTTACTTTCTAACAAAAATTAAATCCAAAACCATTTCAAAAGCATCAGTACACACAAACTGAAGAACCACTAATACCAGAAATGGAAATTTATTTTTGCACCTTACAGAAAAGCATAATCCAGTAGGAAAGAGCACTGAAATTGAAGTCATATTATAATCAGGATCAAAAGACACCTTGGAAACGACTATATACCTATACTCCTTAATTTTACTGGTGAGGAACCTAAAGCCAGGAGAGGCTAAAGTGACTCAAAGGTCACCCAAGCTAAATGGCAAAGAGTTTTGAACCCAAGCCCTTGGGCAAAAGAATTGCCCTATCTGCTTCCTATGTGACCTGTAACCTCTCTGTGTCCTTCCTAATCTATGAAATGAGGAGTTTGGACTAGATGCCATCAATCTTTCCACTCTAAATATACAGTATGATCCTACTCCTCAAATTACACATTTGCTAAATCATTTGTAAAGTCAGTATCGTGAACATGTACTTCCTATGCTTTTCTAATACACATATACAAGGTACAACCTGGATTACTAGGTAAGGCAGACATTTTTCTCCCCTAAAGGTTCAAATTCCAATGCCACAACCAACTAACTCATGTACCCCCTTCCATCATCCCTGTAATTTTGAGCTGAAGAAAAAGGCTTCCCCTACCTATAAAACCACTAGAGAAAGCACCGAAACCTGCATGAGCATGCACACATGGCAAATGACTATTAGTGGCCCATGTATTTACAATTCTAAACCCTTTTTAAAAATCTCAATTATGCTTTAATGTAGTCCTTAACAGGGCAAGTGCTATAGGGTGGCTTTAACCCATTGATAGCCCACAAATCTAAGATGTTACTGACCTGCTGATTTAGTTATGTTTCATCTTTTAAGTTATTTGAAATTGTTTTTCTATCCACTGTTCAACACCTAAGCACAAAGTTTCACAACAAAGCACATTTCAATATGTAAAGAAAATTAAAGATAGTGAAAACTATTTTAAAAACAAAAATAGGAGGTACAAAGTCCAAAGCATGAAGATTAAACATACAGTTTAGTTGCCAAATGCACTGAGAAACTAGAAGTGACTTTACAGCTGTCTAAATAACCACAAAATATTAAAACATTTTTGTTCAATATAAATTACATCTGATGTGGAATTCCTTCTTCCTCCAACATATCTCATTTGCTTGCGTAGAACCATTTATACTTCATTTAAGCCAGCTGGTGTTTCAATTTAAAAGTATGCATCAAATGTCTGATATACAATCTATATTCCTGTAAACCCCATAGCTATCCAGAAGTTGCAATTCCCAATTAGTGGCAAATTTCTAACTGATATAAGTTTTTTTTTTTTAAAGTGAGGCAATTGGGGTTAAGTGACTCACTCAGGGTCACACAGCTAGTAAGTATTAAGTGTCTGAGGCCGGATTTGAACCCAGGTACTCTTGACTCCAGGGCCAATGCTCTATCTACTGCGCCACCTAGCTGCCCCATGATAAGTTTTTATAAAAGAATTTTTTTTTTCTTGCAGGGCAATGAGGGTTAAGTGACTTGCCCAGCATCACACAGCTATTAAGTGTCAAATGTCTGAGGTCCAACTTGAACTCAGGTCCTCCTGAAACCAGGGCCGGTGCTTTATCAGCTGCACCACCTAGCTGCCCCCAACCAATCCATGTTGAACTTCTAAGGCAACTAACACTTAAAATCGGAACAATAGTAACAATCATGTCTCTTAAGAGTCTTACTAAGACTTTCTCCATTGGACCTCACATGACACTATTTTGCAACAAATACTTTTCTGTAATATTATTATACATTACAATTATCTTCACATATTCACCTACCCACTGTAAGTACCATTGTGTAAGAATTCTTATCTAAACTTTGTATCTCCTCCAACATCTAAACACAACGTTCTGTATATGAAAGTTTAATGAATGCTGAATGATCAAAAATCCACAACCAGACTCATAACTCTACTGAAGCCAGAAGGAACCTTGGAGATCTAGTGGCTAGCCCAACCCCTTCCTTTTACAGAGAAAGGAATTGAGACCCTGCCATTTTTACTTTTATTTTTTTGCCCTAGGTCACAGAGGTAATGGTAATAAGCTGGCAAGGATGCAATTCAAACTCAGGTCTTCTGATTCTAAGTCCAGTAATACTCTCTTCTCTTCCACCCCTCAATCCTGAATTCTAGCCTTGGTTTTGCCATTAACTATATACCCTCAATTTTCTTATCTGTAAAATGAGGTTGAACCGAGTTTATATTCAAGGTCTCTTCGAGCTCCAAAGTTTCACAACTCCCCAATGATTTTATATGTCTAGTACAGTTATTAGGAAAATAAACATTTTAATGTGATACCAAAATAGATTGGTATCCACAGTGATGTACATTTAATTACTATCTCTTTTTCTTTTTACTTGCTCTTGTTCAGTCCTGTCTCTTTGTGACCCCATTTGGAGTTTTCTTGGCAAAAATACTGGGAATGGGTTGCAATTTCCTTCTCTAGCTCATTTGACAGATGAGGAACTAAGGCAAACAAAGTGAAGTGATTTGCCTAGGGTCACACAGCTAGTTAAGTATCTGAGGCCAGTTTTGAACTCAGGAAGATGAATCTTCCTGACTCCAGGCCCAGCATTCTATCCACTGCACCACCTAACTGCCCCTTTTACTTATCACATATTATTCTTTGTTCTAAAACTGTTGCAAGATACTGTATGACTTTGCATGTCACTAAGCACTTTTCATCTATGAAAATCAAATGAAAATATGAAAAGTGCTTTGCAAACCTTAATGTGCTACAAATTTAGCTTTTTAAATAGAAAGTTTTAAAACTATCTCTGTTCTTGAAAATTTTAGTGATAACCCTTAAGCTAAGTGGAAGGTTATTAAAATACTCATGTGCCAAATTCTAACACTCTATTATAGTATCCCAGTAAATTGCAAAACCAAGATTGAGTATCACTATACTAACTAAGCCTTAAGAGAAAGAAAACCTATACCATGATGAGAGCACTTAAGAAGCTGTTGGCAACTCTTGGCAATAGAACAAGTTACTAAGACTAGAGTGAATTACTTCCTGAGATACTTCCAGGTGGACGAGCTTTAACATAGGCCTACTTAAGTCCTTTTTGTCTCAAGATTCTGTTAAATTACACAACTAGTAGGAACCACTCCTGGATTTTTTAATCTTTTCTTGTAAAATACAAAGGTAACAGGGCAGCGCACTATAGTTCCCATAATCAGGAAAAGAGAACTGAAGAGTAACATGTGAAAACAGACAACTAAAACTTGATATTTATATTCTAATTATTCAAGCTGTAAAGTGTATTCTAGTCCCTTCCAATGTCAAAGTAGTGAAAAAAAGAACCAAGCCACCAACTGCAGTTACTGTAGTTTCCTTTAATGTTTTGCCTTCTTTTAGTAAACTATTACTTCTTATACATGGTTGTTTTCACATTGTCTTCCCCACGTTAGACTGTAAACTCCCTGAGAGCAGGATTTTCCTTTGCATAGGAGTTAGCTTTTACCTTCACTTAACACAGTATCTGGTACACAGTAGGAATTTTAAATAAATGCTTATTGACTGACAGACTTCTCAACCCAACATGTAACTTCTTTTAAGGAATACTTACAACACTCAAACATTTCTTAGATGAAGAATTACACTCTAAAGAAAAGGAAACATTGTTTTCTATGCACCTAACACATTGTTTTTGTCATTAAACTTGAAAAGGACCGGCTTTTCAATAGATGGTGTGTAATGCTGATGCTCTCACTATGACAGTATTACAAAAGCTATGTAAGTACACACCTAATAAATACGCCTGAATGTGCACAACCCTAAATTATAGTAGGAAGCTGTTCAAAACTATGGTAATACACAGAATCTTGCTAATTATGTATCTAAAATTAACTTAAGTATAATTTATAAAACTTATAACAATATCTCAACCCATTTTACTTCAAGATAGGTATTTCAGATGGCTTGTATAATGTGATCTAGTTAACTGATCACTTTAAGAAGAAAAAAAAATCTAAAGCATCTAAGATATTTAGTTCAAATTTCAAAATTTAAGGGGCATTCTGACCAAACTCTACAAGTAGATGTCAACAAGAACCATTTCAGAAATACTAAGTATGTAAAAACAGTAAGTTGGATCCATCTAACTAAATCAATCCAATTTTGTGAACAGATTCTAACACTTGCTAAGTTTTAAAATTAGCATTCTCTTCATCATAAAATAATTCTGAATTAAGTTCTAAGGAAAAGAAAGTTATAGATCCAGCAGGTCAATTGACCATGTCTGATATCATTCACCATTATAAAATTTAGACTTTAGAGAGAGAAATAAGTACACACTTAACTTCCAAATGTTTTCCCTTTGACACTGGAATTTATTGAATTAACCACATCTATTTTTCAAACGTACTTACATTAATTATGTAGTAAGCACAGATTCTTCCAGTCAGTTTTGAATTTACACTCTCATTAAAAATGTTAAACTGTAAAAGATATATCTATTTTTTAAACTGCAAGCATATTCCTTACTATAAAAGACCAACGTATCTGGATGACATCTTTTTTATAAAAGTTATAGCCATAAATCCAGGATCACTATTCTTCCACAGAAAGCAAAAATAATTCAGGTAAAATATTTTGCAAACATTGTTGAAACAAAATCCATTAATACTCTACAGCCAAAAACTACTTGTGTATGAATTTCAAATACTGGAAAGTAAAAATGGTGGAAAGTGGGGAATTTTGGATCCTCTATGAATTTAAGGCTATCCTTAAAATATCTTAAATAATGCAATCAATCTTAAAATTAAGAAAATTAAAATAAGGGGAAAGAATTAGGACAGCCAACTAAGAATGGAAGATAACACATTTAGAAGAGCACCAGGCCTCCCAAAAGGTTTCTAAATTGGCAATAATTGGACATTTAGTTAACCCTCCTATAAAAAGGTTTTGTGACCATTCCTCAGTCACCAAACCAGTCATTTATAGTAAATGCTTTATCAAAGGCCAATACACAAAACCTCTGCTATAGCAAGCTACATACAAAGGAAGGAAGTCGATTTACACCTTAGTCCCACAAAAGCCTATTCGGTGAGTGTGCCAAGGGAACTGGAGCTTTTAAAGTACACACAAGAAGGGGGTATAGGAATGGGGCACACACAAAGCAGCCAAAAAGCATTCCACCCCACCCCCCACCCTCCGTCACTTTCAGTTGTTTCGAAACCAAACACGAAAATATCCTGAGGCGCTTGAGGTTGATTCCTTTCTTACTCAACACTCCGGGTGCATTCCCCAACACCTTTTGGCCAGATAAGGGTTTTCCTCATCCAAGTGATTAATTACCCAACTTAAAGCTAATATTTTACATACAAATATGTTCTCCAGAAAAACTCTGGGGTGGCAAAGGTGTTAAGGTTTGGTTTAATCTTTCAGTGCCCTCAAAGAGCATTGTCTTTGTTGCTGAACCTGCCTAATAAGAAATAGACTTCGACTCAGCTGAATCGGCGTTTCGGTGGGTGATTGAAGCCAGGCCCGCCTAGCTCCCTAGGGACATCTACCCCTGGCCCTCACCCCCACCCCACAAAAACTGACCGGGTGCGAGCAAGAGGTGCTGCCTCCAGGGCTCGGGCCAGTCACCCACCGTCAATAGCGGCAAGAAATCGACCCGGAGCGGGGGTGGGGGGACGTTCCAAAGGGTTCTCTTGCTCCCTTAGGTTGGAGGTTAAGTGGACCCTCGGGGAGTCGTTTCCGCCGAGGCAGTTTCTACAATACTTCTTCACCTCGATTCCTGTCCCCCGCCCTAAGAAGCCCGATCTCCCCCTTCCCACTCTTCCCACGGCCCCTCTTCGTCTCTCCCTAGAAACCCCCACGCACTGCCCCCCCCCAGCGATTTCTATTGTGTCTCGGTCTCCAGGACACCGAATTAAAACAAGCTAGGCTCTCCCTTCCCCCCATCCCACGACCCTAAATACCCTACCATAAAGCATGGGACTTTATACAAGGCTGGGAGGAGAACAAGACACCCCCACCCCCACCCCCGCCATTGCCTTCCTTCGGTCGCATCCCCTCCCCCAGCCGGCCAGCAAGTAGAATGGAAGCTCTCTGTGGGCCTGCGCGATTCGCCAGCCGACGCCGTGTCCCCGAGCCTCGCTCAGCACACAGCAGGCGCCCAATGTTTGCCGCATAAGACGGGAATGGGTGGGAGCTGTCCTGTACTCCCTCTACCCCCACCCCCACCCCATCCCCTGTGCTCGGGGGCCTGGGACCCACCTGTAGTGAGGCGAGAGGAGACCTCGCCGAAGGGGGACGGCTCCATCCGGAGGTATTTCTGCGGCGAGGCGGCGGTGGCCGAGAAGGAGGCGGCGGTGGAGGCTGCCGACGACGACGGGGAGGCGGCGGCCGAGGCGGGCGCCGACAATGGCGCACATCGCCGCCGCTTGGGAGACGCCGGGCTCAGCAGCGGGTCGAAATCCAGAGTCCTTTTCAAAGTGGCTCCGCACGCCATGACCGGGGCCGAGATGGAGCCAGGCGCTGGAGAGCTGGGGAGGGGAGCCGGCGACCCCCTAGGGCCGGGCGCCGGAGAGGGGCAGCCGCCGCCGACTACGCCGCCGCCGCCTCGGCGGGAGCAGCACTGGCTGCGCGGACCGGCGCTGGGCGGGCGGGCGGGAGGGGAGGGGGACCGGGGTGACGAGAGCCGGCGGCGTCTGGGGGGGCTCGCGCTGGGGGCCTTCCTTCCTGCCTGCCTTCCTTCCTCCTCAGCTCCCGCTCTCTCGGGAGCCTCCGACCCCGGTCCCCGCCCCGGCTCGAGTCTTTCCGCCGGGCTCAGTGGGCCCTCCTTTTAGCCAGTCAGTGCTCCTTCGGGCCCCACGAAGTCTGAAGCCGGGACGCGACTTTCGCCGGGTAGGGCCGGTCTGGGGTGCGGTGGGGCTAGGACAAACGCCGGAGGAATGGCTAGGAGGAGGCGGCAGCGACGTCGGCGGCAGCGACGGCAGTGGCAACTGAAGGAAAGGCTTGTCTAACCGCTTCCCTTTTCCCCCCGCCCCCCTATAAGACTTCTCCCCACCAGCCGCCAGCCCCAATATGGCGTCAAAAACAACGCCGCCGATTCAAATCCTGCGGCAGCAGGGCGCGTGCGCACGGAGGCGGGTTTCTCGAGGGACTCTTGGGAAATGTAGTCTCCCTCCGCCAGGGAAAAAGGGCGGAAAAGGCAGTTGGGAGGGGGATTCGGAACTACGAATCCCACCTTGCAGTGCGCGAGAGCCCAACTTCCGGGATGGAATTTAAATCCCCTTCTTTACTCGTTGATTTTGAAAAAGTGAGGAAGAGAAAGGGAAAGAGTTGGAAAAGAAAGAGGCAGTTTAGAAAGGTATTGGAAATTGAGAAAAGGAGATAGTTGGCGCTTGGTAAATGCTTGCTGGAATAAAGGAGTAGGTGGAGGCCCGTTTTTGTACGGAGATACTAAATGCTTAGACACACAGTTGGCCCTCTGGTCTCACAGCTGTCTTTTATCTCTGTGAAATAGAAAATTACTAGAGCTGAGAGGGCAAACAAAAGCCTTATTGTATCAGACTAGAATGTTGATTATTGAATTTAGGAAGTGGGATTACACTAAGAAAAATGTGAAGAATTATGAAAACAAAATGATGATTGCCTTTCTCCGGTAGCTTCTTTCATCGAAGTGCCTTATAAATTCTACAAAACCTTTGATGAAAACCAAACTAATGGCTCACGTACCCTTTGGTTTCCCAGAGGAGTTTAAACAACGTACAAACACAAAAGTTTTTATGGTAGCTGAAAATTCTAGATAAGATTTCTGTGTTACCCTTATAGGATGTTTTTTTTTTTATTCCTTATGAAAGATACATGTATTCCAAACGATTAGTCTTAATACCAAGCCTATGTAACAGCTACTGGAACAAGTATAGATAAGGAGATAGAGGACGCAAAGAAGTCTTTTAAAAAGACATACAAACTTTCAAATAGCAAAGAGAGGAATAAACACAACAATCCTTACGTATTTAGTTCCTTGCACTAAGAAAAAAATGTATTTTAAACAAACTATCATCATGCCATGGATACTATCTCATGAACCAGGTTAATATAATTTTATTTGTTGAATCAAGTATCTTTTTCTGATAATTAAATATTAAAGACCTTAGTTCAAAACGCATTTTATTATGATGCTTTCCCTTTGTTTTTGTGTCCTGTAGATAGCAAGAGCATTTTACAATGGTTACAAAGGTTTTACAGTTATTTTTGCTCTGAGCAGTAACTGATCAGTGATGTCTTAAGCATCATAGATAGGGCAGCTAGGTGGTGCAGTGGAAAGAGCACAGGCCCTGGAGTCAGAAGTACCTGAGTTCAAATCTGGCCTCAGACACTTAACACTTACTAGCTGTGTGACCCTGGGCAAGTCACTTAACCCCAATTGCCTCACTAAAAAAAAAAAAAAGCATCATAGATAAAAGTGACAATTTACGAATGAATCCGTGTTTGCACTTACACTTTGCCAAATACTGTGTAAACAAACCCTAGAGGAGCTAATTGGAGGAAACATTACATATTATGAGAGCTGGTTGTTTCAGTTTGGGAAATCTCAGAGATTGTAAGCCAAACCAGTAAAAGTATTGACAAGTCCTTTCTTAGGCAATGGTGGTGTTGATTTGATTACAGTTCTCAGAGCAAGAGAGAGAAAATGTGTGTGGAGGTCGCAGAGTGCAAAGCCTGAAGTCAGGGGCAGTGTAAATGGCCAGGGAAAGAATGCGTTCGCAAGACATTTAGAGCTGAGTTGCTTAGTTTCTGGGTCTCTAGAGGTAGGATTTGGAAGATAGAGCAGCAGCAAGAGTGGATATCACCAAGGTGGTGAAGCAGTTGCCTCCAACTTGGTCTTTCTTCATCCATTCTTTCCCTAATCCAATCCATCAAGCACTTAGTGCCAAATTGATAACCCATTTCAATCAATCAACAAACATTTATTAGGAGCCTGATGTTGTGACTAAGTTTATGTAGACAACTAAGCTATGTTATCTTTTATTTCAAATATTTCTATGTTTTAAAACAATAACAAAACACCAGTCTTGGACAGAGTAAAATCAAATGCTTGACTATGTCATAAACAATGTTAAAGTTTATGATGTAAAATGTGACTTCTAAGTAGTCTGTGAGATCAACAAGCTGTGAACATTATAGCCTAGCAATCAGCAATCAAGATTTTAACAGTGCCTGTGGTTACTCTGTGTGTGTGTGTGTGTGTGTGTGTGTGTGTGTGTGTGTGAACTTTCTAAGTACTAGAGGTACAAGTTCAAAAGTAAGATAGTCCCTCTCTTCAAGGAACTAAAAAATGATTTTTCAAATAAGAACAAAAATAGCATCACCTTTGGAAGATAGTATATTGTCACCACAATAAAATTTATGTTATTAATATAAAGGATATTTTCATGTTAAAATAGGATATGGTATCATCTCTAAAATGAGGATTTTTGAAATAATTTCTAAGGTTTCTTTCAGTTCTGAGACTATGAATTTATGAATTCAAGATTTACTTATTGAAGATTGAATCTGAAATCCACTTGCTCATCATTTCTTATAGTATAACAGTATTCCATTATATTCATATACCAAGTTGAAGTTTAGAAAGTGGAGATGACTAAGGTTGCAAACAAGAGCACATTGAGGGGTTGGTCTTGATCTTAGACCAGAAAAACTTGGAAAGACTTACATGAACTGATACAAAGTGTGAAGTAAGCAGAACCAGGAGATTATTATACATAGTAACAGCAATATTGTAAGATGAGGGGGCAGCTAGGTAGCTCAGTGGATAAAGCACCGGCCCTGGATTCAGGAGGACCTGAGTTCAAATCCAGCCTCAGACACTTGACACTTACTATCTGTGTGACCCTGGGCAAGTCACTTAACCCTCATTGCCACAAACAAACAAAAAATATTGTAAGATGAACAACTATGAATAACTTAGCTCTTCTCAGCAATACAGTGATCCAAGACAATTCCAAAGGACTCATGATGGAAGATGCTATCCACATCCAGAAAAAGAATGATGGAGTCTTAATACAAATCCAAGCATAATATTTTCACTTTATTTTTTTATGAGTTTTTTTTTTCCTTTTGGTCTGTTCTTTCACAACATGTCTAATATGGAAATGTTTTATATGATTGCACATATATAACCCATATATCAAATTGCTTACCATTTTAGGGAAGGGAAGGAGAAAATTTGGAAATAAAAAAATTTAATATTTAAAATTGCCTTTGCATATAATTGAAAAAAATAAAATATTTTTAAAGTTGAGGCTTTCCCCCCAGGACAATGAGAGTTAAGTGACTTGCCCATGGTCACACAGCTAGTAAGTGTCAAGTGTCTGAGGCTGGATTTGAACTCAGGTCCTCCTGAATCCAGAGCTGGTGCTTTATCCACTGTGCCACCTAGCTGCCCAAAAATAAAAATTTTTTTTAAAAATTTAAATAAACTTCAACTTCTCCCTATTTACTGGTTAATTCTGAAATGCCTACAGACAAGTATCTCCTCATCTTTAAAAAAAACCATCACCAGGGAAAAGAACTGGAAACTATTGAAGCAATTGATGGTACCTATCAATTGGAGATGGCTAAAGAAATTAAGGCATATGAATGTAATAGAATGCTTTGGGTCCATAAGATATAATGAAAGAGATGTTTTCATAGACACTTGGGAAGATTTGTTTGAATCAATATGGAATAAAGTGAGCAGAACCATGAGAACAATTTATATAATAACACTGTGGTTTAAAATTTAAGAACTCTGTCAGAGAAACCTAGAAGGACTTACATGAACTGATGCTGACCGAAAGGAGCACATTGTACACAGTAACAGCAACATTGTGTGATGAACAGTGATGATAGACTTAGCTCTTCTCAGCAGTGCAACCATCCAAAACAGTTTCAAAGAACTCATGACAGAAAATGTTCTCCACATCCAGAAAAAAGAACTGTGGATTATGAATGCAGATTGAACCATACTGTTTCTGCTCTGGGGCTGGGTTTTTTTCCTTTCTTTTTTGAGGTTTTTCCCTTTTGCTCTGACTCTTTCACAAGATGACTAATGCAGAACTATATTTAATGTGATTGTACCTATAACCTATATCGGACTGCTTTCTGTCTTGGGGAGGAGGGAGGGAAGGGAGGGTGAGAGAAAAATTTGAAACTAAAAATCCTATGAAAACAAATGTTGAAAAAAATTGAAAACTATCCTTATATGTAACTGGAAAATAATAAAATACTTTTGTTTATTAAAAAAAAGTAGTAGTAACCTTTAAGTCTTCATCTCCTCTAATTCTTCATGTGTTTCTTGAGGTCAGGGAATATATTTCACTTAACTTTGTTGTCCCAACAGGACCTGGCCAAAAGATTTTATGCATGCTCTCTGTTCAACTATCACTGGACTAAAAGTTAGAGGAGTAGATTCAAGACTCAATTCTACCATTTACTAGTTAGGTGACCTACCTAATCTCAGAGCCTTAGTTTCTTTGTATATAAAATCAGGATGATAACAATTTTCTATCTACCTGCTATCAAGATAAAATGGATTATGCATGTAAAATACTTTAACTGTAAAATGCATTATAAAAATAAAATACTATTTAGTTAATGAAAAAATAAAATTTAAGAACTCTGATCAATGCAATGAGCAACCATGAATTCAGAAAACTGATGATGAAGCATGCTACTCACCTTCTGATAGAGGGGATTGATTCACAATGCAAAATAGGAATTTGTTTTGCTTAACTATACATAGTTCTTATAAGAATCTCCCCCCACTACCACCAAAGAAGGTAGGTGGGTAAGGTAGAAAAGAGAGAAAATAGATTGCTCTTAATTGGGAAAAAAAATTTTTAACTTTCTAGACTCTTACCATATCCTTAACCTATCATCCTATAATCTCTCGTCCCTTTATTATTCAAACTCATAGGGGAAAAAAAAGTTTATATGCCTCACTCCCAGTTCCCCTTCTTTTACTTGGCCTTTTAACACTTTGCAATTTGGCTTTTGACCTCATCACTAAACTGAAACTTTTCTCTCTAACTAATAATGATTTCTTCAATTGCTTCATGTTTTTTTTTTTTTAAGTCATCCTTCATGACCTCTCTTTCTGCATTTCTCCTTTCTGGGTTTTCATGACACTACTCTCCTGCTTCTCCTACCTAATTGCTCCTTCTCAGTCTCTTTTGATGGCTTATTATCCATGTCTTGCTTCCTAACTCTGGGTGTTCCCCAAGGCTCTGTTTGGAGCCTCCTTCTTCTTCTCTCTACATTCCCTC
This sequence comes from Dromiciops gliroides, assembly GCF_019393635.1. Taxonomy (NCBI): domain Eukaryota; kingdom Metazoa; phylum Chordata; class Mammalia; order Microbiotheria; family Microbiotheriidae; genus Dromiciops; species Dromiciops gliroides. The sequence continues at coordinate 311,716,033 of NC_057864.1, forward strand.
TCATTGTGACCTCATCACTTCCCATGGGTTTAATTATCATCTTTATGCAGACTGCTCACAGATCTATATATCTAACCCCAATTTCTCCCTTGAGCTTTAGTTCCAAATCACCAGTTGCCTACTGGATATTTGAAACTGGATGCCCCAAAGCCATTTCAAATTCCGCATAGCTGGAAGAGAACTCTATCTCCCTCCCCCCCCCCCAACTCTTACAAATTTTACCATTTGTATTGAAAGTACCACCATCCTTCCAATTTCCTGGATTCATTACATTAGCATTATACTTGACTTCTCACTCTTTGTCACTCCATCCAGTCAGTTACCAAATCTTGTCAATTCTACCTCAATAACATTTCTCTCACATTTGACCCCTTCTCTGTACTCACTTAATTACTGCCTTGGTTCCGACTTTCATCACCTTTCACCAAGATTATTGTCCCTGCCTGATCTTTCCCCTCTCTAGTCTGTTTTCTATACCACTGTTAGAATGATTTTCCTTAAGTTCAGATTTGACCATCCCATTCCCCATAAAATTCAGTGGCTCCCCATTGCCTCTAGAATTAAATTAAAATTTTGTTTAGCTTATAAGTAGTATGTGTAAATACAGCATGTTATATAGCAGGTAATTGACAACCTGACTCCAACCTATCTTTCCAGCCTCATTGTACATTACTACCTTTTTACACACAGTGATCCAGTCAAACTGGTCTTTTCTTTGCTCCTCATCACAACACTCCATCTATTATCTTCATGCTTTTGCATTGGCTATCTCCCATGCTTGGAATTCAGTCTTTCATCACCTTTATGTCATAGGCTCTCTCTCTTCCCAACAAATCTTTTACCAGAAGTTCTTAAGTATCATGAACTTAAAAAAAAAAAGTATCATGAACTTAAAAAAAGGTTCATAACTGTATTTTTTTTTTTTGGCAGGGCAATGAGGGCTAAGTAACTTGCCCAGGGTCACACTGCTAGTAAGTGTCAAATGTCTGAGGTCAGATTTTGAACTCAGGTCCTCCTGAATCCAGGGCCAGTGCTTTATCCACTGTGCCACCTAGCTGCTCCCATAACTGTATTTTAACATAATTATTATTTCCCTTTGTAATATCATTTATGTCATGAACTTAAAAACATTACTCTGAGAAAGGAATCATAAGTTTTACCTGACTTCCAAAGTAATCTATGACACAAAGACTGAGAGTTAAGAATAACTATTCTAAATTGAAACTTTTCCTGTGCTGCCAGTATCCTCTCTCCCAGTATGTAGTATTTATATTTAGTCTTTGCATACTTATATATGTACAGGGTGTCCCAAAAGTCTCAGTGCAATAACTCAATTCTGTTCCTACACTGAGACTTTTGGGACACCTTGTTTTTGTTATCTTCCCAACTAGAATTTAAGCTCCTTGAGAGTAATTATTTTTATCTTTTGTATTTGTTATTGAATGACTAGCACATAAAAGATACCCAATAAAAGTGCTTGTTAATTGATTTATTTGATCAAATAGAAGGGCAGTGGCCTTGGAATCAATAAGATGGGATTTAAGCCTTGACTTTGATACATACTAGCTTGGTGACCAAAGGCTACCTCTCAGTACCTTAGTGGACTCTTTTAAGTTAGAGTGTAGAGTTTATCACCTTATAGTGGAAGGAGTCTCCACACCAGAAGTTTTTCCACTCTTCAGAGTGATGAGTTCATAGGATCAGACTAAAAGGAAAAAATAATTGGACCTTAGGTAGTCTGTATGGTAGAACACATTCTAGTAGAAGATGGCATAGAGGCGCTGCCCCTCCTATTGGCAAAACTTTACTTCTGTTTCTCCTATATATCTCAACATGTGTCTACCAAAATAGTAACCCAGTTGGGATGGAACCAATTGGAAAAAAAATTCTCAGACAGTGTTGTAATGATTGGAATAACGCCACCTGCTGGAGACTTACTGTAGAAGAGTTCCGCCCATGAAGTGAAGGTCTTTGAGGGCAAGACCAGGAGTCTTTTCTTTGGCATCAGGAAGTGACATTGGGTAGTGGGAGGAAGAAGGAAGAGAGTAGTGCTCTGTCTGACGCTCTTTCCTCTGGACTCTGGTGGAGAGCGGAGCTAGAAATGTGCTCTCCCTTTAATAGATAGGAATCTAGGCCTTTCTCTCTCTCTTTACCAAATTCTTATTCTCCTTAATAAATGCTTAAAAGTCTAACTCTTGCTAAAGCTTATAATTTATTGGTGACCACTCATTGGACATTTTGGACAGTTTAGCTGGAGTTTTAGCCCTTAACAGTGTCAACGTAAATAAAAGAAGGATAGAAGGCCCAAGAGTCTAAACATCCATTAGAAGTTAATTTTCATTTTATTGGCCAAGAAAAAAACACAATTATAACCCTTTAATATCCATAATCATGGGTATCTAAGTGGTGCAGTGAATAAAGCACTGGCCCTGGATTCAGGAGGACCTCAGTTCAAATCCAGCCTCAAACACTTGACACTTACTAGCTGTGTGACCTGGGATAAGTCGCTTAACCCTCATTGCCCCACCCCCAAAAAATTAACCATTATCAGGTCATATTAATCTAAATATATAGTACACCTAATGGCTCCATGACCTATATGGAACCCATACTGCTCTTACAGTGACTTAGAAAACCCATGACAAGTTTTAACAGGCTTGGAATATTTAGAATAGTTTGCTGTAATAGTTGCTTGTAGATCTAGCAAGCATTTCTTGACTTATATAATATTGGAAGTCACTGGATAAAAATTGAAATAACATACTGTGTGTATGGGGCAGCTAGGTAGTACAGTGGCTAGAGCACTGGCCCTGGAGTCAGAAGGACCTGAGTTCAAATTCGGCTTCAGACGCTTGACACTTACTAGCTCTGTGACCCTGGGCAAGTCACTTATTCCTTATATGAGATATTAGGCTTTTAAAAAACACTACCCAAGGTACTCCTCTGGTGAGTCATTCTTCTGCCAAACCTAACAAAACTGTTGTAGGGAGTTTGGGGTGGGGGATATCTCAGGGTCTTAATTAAATCAATCAAAGGTATTAATTAAATGTGAGGAGAAAAAAATAAAATCAAAATAAAATAAATGTGGATTACTCTTACACTAGAAAAAAAATCTGCCAAATTTGAAAGTTCTTCTCATTGGAGAAAGGATTTATAAGGAACTTCACAGTGTGCAAGGATAAAGAAAGTGTACAGAGGAAAAGTATGTAATGATAATTGTTCCCCAGTAGACTGATAGTCTGACCTTGAGCAAGTCTTAAACTATCAATGTCAGATATAGTAGTTCTAATTTGAGAATCACATTGAACCTATGCAATAAGTATACGTCTGAGGCAAAAAAAAAAAAAGTTTAGTAATGAATGAGCAGACTCTGAAAAAGAGACTTTACTAGGTTGAGTCACACATCTTTCAGTCCAGTCCAACTGGCCTTCTTATTGTTCCTCTTACACAGGCCTCCATTTTCAGGCTCTTTGTCTTTGTACTGGCTGTCCCTCTTTTCTGTAAAGCATACCTCTTCACCTCTGCCTTTTGGAATCCCTAGTCTTCTTCAATATTCAGCTCAAGGGCCTCCTTCCTCACAAGGTCTTTCCTGATCCTATCAACTGCTTAGTGCTCTCTCTTTCAAATCACTTGGTACCTATTTTGTACGATATTTTAATAAGGAGAATGGGAGGTATGATGTAGAAGCAAAAGATATTTATAGAACATTTTTATTTAATACACCCCCTCCCCCAAATCAAATTTAGTTACTTCATTTGGGGAGGACTCAGCTTTAATCTCTCATTAAGCTTTCTTACTGATTAGTTGGGATGTGTTCAAAATCCTCCTCTCACAGTATCTGGGAGAAATAAATCAGGTCCTCAACAAAGGTCGGGTCTTTGTTAAGTCAGTGCTAGCATGCTATCCTTTATAGCAAAGATTTTTTTTTCTTTTTTTGTGGGGCAATGAGGGTTAAGTGACTTGCCCAGCTTCACACAGCTAATATGTTGACAAGTATCTGAGGCCAGACCTGAACTCAGGTTCTCCTGAATCCAGGGCCAGCACCTTATCCACTGCACCTCCTAGTTGCCCCTAGCAAAGATTTTTTTTTAAAAATTCAGCAAAACTCACTAATAGATCAACCAAATTTGACAATATATACAATCTTCCATACCTATAGTCCCCAACTTCTGCAAAGAAGGGAAAGACGTGCATTTTCCTGGGCCTGGTTTAGTCATTATAATGATTTACTTTCCTTTAAAAATTCTATTTATCACATTGTGCACAGAAACAGCAATATTGTCTGATGAACTATGAATGGTTTGACTTTTCTCAACAATACAAGGATCCAAGGACAATCCCAAAGGACTAATGATGAAACATATTATCCACCTCCAAAAAAAACTGATATTGGTGGAACAGACTGAAGCATGCTATTTTTCACTTTCTTTCATTTTTTCTTTTAATCAAGTTTTCTTGTACAAAATGATAAATACAGTAATATCTTGCATAATCATACATGTATAAGCCATATCTGATTGCTTGCTGCCTGAGGGAGGAGGGAAGGGAGGGAGGGATAAAAATTTGAGCCCCAAACTATAAATAAAAATATTTATAACATTAAAAAAGTTCTATTTGTCTCTATTTACATTACACGATATTTGCATTTTAGTAGTCATTGTATATGTTGTTTTCCTATTTCTGCTTACTTCACTTTGTATCAGTTCATATAATTTTCACATGCTTCTTTGAATTCTTCATGTTTATTGTTTCTTGTAATTTATTAAAACTCTATAATGTTTATTTATTACAATTTGCTTACCCATTTCCCAATTAATAAGCATCCATTTATTTTCAGTTCTTTTACCACAAAAAGTTCAGTATTTGATTTTATTGGATCAAGTGATTGGAACTAAGAGCCAATTAAAAGGAGCAGATAGGCCTGCTAAAGTTTTTTGGACATAAAACAGACTGCAGTCCTTGAAACCTACACATTTTCATGAACTGCCAGGAACTACCACCAAGTCCCAGGACTACCAACAAAGCCTCAGTGATGGAAGCTATCATTACCTAGAAAAACCAGCCAACAAACATTTATTAAGCACCTGCTAGTTCTAGAGATACAAAACCAAAGATGAAACAGAACCTACCCTCAAAAAGCCAGAATGCTATCAAATGAAATTTCAGGAGCAGAAGTTAAAGTTCATGCTGTGAACTTCTAAAGGAAACAGCTAGGACTGAGGTGGGAGACGTAAGGAAGATGGCCTAGCCCCTGTTACTGAACATTCCTCATTCTGTGCTATTCAAGTACTTTGAATTCAGCACACACACACACACACACTACACATTTTGTGTGTGTGAGAGGGATTTTTTGGTAAACTTTTATTTTATTTTATTTTTACCAATTACATGTAAAGATAGTGTTCATGATTCATTTTTATAAGATTTTGAGTTTCAAATTTTTTTCTCCCTCCCATCTCCCTTCCCTGGGACAGCAAGCAATCTGATATCGGTTATGCATGTTATGCCTTTCTTAATGAAGCCTAATATTGTTTTAGCTAGTCTTAAGGCCAAAGTGTGACAATATAAAAGCCCAGACAACTTATAGTTCTGTGGTTATGAGAAAAAGTAGATTGTGATATGAGATGACGGTGACTGAATATTTCTGGATATGTAGTTACTCTGTAATTTGAAGTTTTTGAAGTATTTTTGAAAACTATGTAATGTTCTTTTTTTTTTTTTTTTTGCAGGGCAATGAGGGTTAAGTGACTTGCCCAGGGTCACACAGCTAGTTAAGTGTCAAGTGTCTGAGGCTGGATTTGAACTCAGGTCCTCCTGAATCCAAGGCCAGTGCTTTACCCACTGCACCACCTAGCTGCCCCCTATGTAATGTTCTTTTGTTAAAGGTGTGATCCATTTAAACTAAATGAGATTTAACTCGTTTTCATGAATGAATGAGTGAGTGAAAAAGCATTTATTAAGTGCTTATATACCAGGCATTGTGCTAAGATGGAAATACAAATTCAAGAAAACAAGACAGTACCTGACCTCAAGGAATTTATATTCTACCAGGAGAAAACAACACAGACAGGGGAGCTAGAGTCAGAAGGGTAGAAGTGACAGTAGAGTATACATACACAGTAACATGGTTCAGAGAAGGCTAGGAAATAGCATGATGACCTGCCTGAAGGTGGGAAGTCTAGTGGGAAAAGAAGGGCAAGACTGCAGGCAACATGGTTTGGAGATGGGGACAAAGGGGTATAATAGCCTTGATAAGGTGAAAACTCACATAATCAGAGGCCAAATCACCACTTAATCAAACAATAAGCCAATTAAGTGCCTACTTTGTGATGGGCACTGTGCTGAACCCTGGGGACACAAAGAAAAGAAATGAAAGTCCCTCCCCTCAAGGAGAATACACTCTATTAATGAAATCCTTTACCAGACCAAGTATACCTATATGGGGCTTGGGGGAGAAAATGGTCACAGTATCTCTGTCCCACTTAGGTTCCTAAGGGATATAACAGACTAGATACTCTAGCCATTTGCATAGGCCTTATTATTAGACAGTGTTGGTCCTAGAAATGATTACCTTTTTACTTTCTTGAATTAGGCTGAGTAACCTGAAGAGAAGCTAATTGTCTCTTTTACTTCTCTCCCATGAACAACAGTTATGTAGCTGTATTCTCTGCTCTGGTCCAGAGCCATACATGAGTAGAACACCTAGAGAGCTCCCCACCCTAGTGGAGTGGGCCTCAGACAGGAGTGCAGTAACTCTTTTGGCTTGATATTGTTTTCATTTTTCTACCAAAGATCAGCCTCCTTCCCCCCAGTCTGGAGCCTAATTGTTTTTCTCCAGGTCTCTCCTCTTGAAGAGGTTGGAGTAAGGATATGAAACCTACAGCTGACAAATTGGATCACTATGCCAAAATGTCAGCCTTGAACTTCTATGCTCAAATACCTATCTGCAACTATTATTCAGGTTTATCATTCACAACTGCCAGCCCACAACTGTCAGCACTTCTAAAACCAAAACTATGATTCTTACTTGAAAAAGAACCCTCTTCTCCCACCCCTGCCCAGGATGCATCATATTTGAATCACAGTCCTGTAACCAGATTTCTTTAAAACCAGCTTAGCCTTTCACATAGATATTAAAAAACAAAGAGGGTAATAAGTCACAGAAATATTTTAAAAAAGAAGAAGAGGGTAATAGGTCAGATCTTTTAAACTGGCTTACCAGATAGATGTTTTTTGAGGTTGTGTTGCAAGTGAGCAGTGATAAAGAGAGGCAGACAGGAAGGCCAGCTGACGGGGCCTCACAGGGATTCTGTACCTTGATAAAGTGACCTTAGATTCAAAATATCTTTAGCCTTTCAGGATCAGTAACTAGTTTTTATCTGTTTGTGCAAGGGATAGCATCACCTGGAGGTGATTCAAGCTAGCTAAACTCACAAGAAACTGATAGCAGAAAGCAAATGTATTCATATACAATGGGAGCAATATCTGGCACTTGGTTGCACAGGGTATTTTTCTGGGCAGCTCAAAAAGAGAGACTAAATTACAGATTAGAAGGTGATAGGGAATTATTTCAAAAGGAACTCATTTCATCAATGGGGTAGTTTGTGGAGGTTACAAGGAAGCAGATGTGGCTCAATCTGAGGAAGAATGTTCTAATAATTACAGTTCTCAAGAACAGAATTCATGAAGTAGTGAGTTCCCTGTCACTAAAGGAATTCAAGCAGAGGCCACATATGACCACCTGTAGTGATTTTGTTTTTTATTGGTTTCCACTTTGGAGAATCAGAGAGTGTTTTCACACATCCTCTCAATTCTCTTTTAACTAAGATTCCATGATCCAATGAATTAGATGTCCCTTCAGAATGTTTTCTTTCTTTCTTTTGGGGGCAGGACAATGAGGGTTAAGTGACTTGCCCAGGGTCACAGAGCTAGTAAGTGTCAAGTGTCTGAGGCTGGATTTGAACTCAGGTCGTCCTGAATCCAGGGTCGGTGCTTTATCCACTGTGCCACCTACCTGCCCCCAGAATGTTTTCATAATGCTAACTGGTACCAATAATCAAAATTGGAACACATTTTCTTCTAGACAGTGTCAGGGACCCACATACTAATTTAAAAGTGTTACTCAATTTATAGTAGCATTTTGTCATTTTGTATCTTTTCTAGCAATGGATAATAAGAGTCCAATTACTATTATTCTTTCAAGGGGTATTTAGTAAGTGCTTACTCTGCTAGGCACTGACCACAAAAAACTTACATTTTATTGGAATGGAAAGTAACATGTACAGAATTAATAGAAAATATATGTGATGTATATTTTGTGGAGAGAAACACTAACAAAAAGAAAGAAAGAAAGAAAGAAAGAAAGAAAGAAAGAAAGAAAGAAAGAAAGAAAGAAAGAGGGAAAGAATACTAACAAGAGGAAAAACCTCATTTAGAAAGTGAGGTTTGAAGCCTTGTAGGAAAATAGGGATTCTAAGAAACAGAAGTGAAGAGGCAACATTGCAGTTATGGCTGCCATTCCTATTCAAAGGCACAGAAATATATCTGATAAAGGCCTCATTTCTCAAATATATAGAGAACTGAGTCATATTTATAAAAATAGAAGTCATTCCCCAATTGATAAATGGTCAAAGGATATGAACAGTTTCCAGACAAAGAAATCAAAGCTATCTATAATATATGAAAAAATGCTCTTAGATCACTATTGATCAGAGAAATGCAAATTAAAACAACTTTGAGGTGCCACCTCATACCTATCAGAGTGGCACAAATAACTAAAAAGAAAAACATTGGATGTTGGAAGTGATGAGGGAAAACTGGGACACAAATCCACTGCTGTTGGAGTTGTGAAAAGATGCAACCATTCTGGAGAGCAATTTGAAGCTATGCCCAAAGGGCTATAGAACTGTGGATACCCTTTGATTCAGCCACACCACTGCTAGGTTTATATTTCAAAGACATCCAAAAAAGGGAAAAAGCACTATTTGTACAGAAATATTTATAGCAGCAATTTTTGTGGTGGCTAAGAATTAGAAATCAAAGGAATGTCCATCAATTGGGGAATGGCTAAACAAGCTGTGGTATATGATGGTGATGGAATATTATTGTGCTATAAGAAATGACAAGCAGGATGATTTCAGAAAGGCCCGGAAAGACTTGTATGAAATGATGTATAGTGAAGTGAGTAGAACCAGGAAAACATTGTCTACAGAGACAGCAATATTGTTTGATGAAGAACTGTGAATGACTTTATTCTCAGAAATACAATGATCCAAGACAATCCCAAAGGATTAATGATGAAGTGTTCTATCCACCTGCAAAGAAAGAAGTGATATTGATGGAACAGACTGAAGCATGCTATTTTCTACTTTCATTTTTTCCCCTTTATTCAATTTGTCTTGTACAAAATGACTAATATGATAATGTTTTACATAATTGCACATGTGTAACCCATATCTAATTGCTTGCTGCCTGAGGGAGAGGGGAGGGGAGAGAGGGAAGGAGGGGTAAAATTTGAAACTCAAAATTATAAGTAAAAATGTTCATTATTTTAAAAAAACAAAGGAACAGAAATGGGAGATATGATATGTTGTATATGGAAACTAGCAAGTAGGCTGTTTTGTTGGCAATGTAGATTACATTATGGAAAATTAATGGGTAGCAATACTAGAAAAGTAGGCTAGTTCCCAACTGTAGAGGGCTTTAACTGCTAAACAGAGGAGTTTGTATTTTCTCTGAGAGGTAATAATAAGGAACCCCTGAAGTTTCTTGAGTAGAGCAGGTACTTACTTGGTCTGATCTATACTTTAGGATTATAGCTTTGACAGCTATGTGAAAGATGTGTTGTATTGGAAAGTAGAGAGACTGTAATCAGTAAGACCAATTGCTATTGCAATAATGTGTAGAGATTATGATGACCCAAACTACAGTGGTTGTGATATAACTGTAGAGGACAGATGAAATGTTCTAGAGACAGAAGCAACAAGACTTGGCCACTGACTGACTTGGAGGTGGCAGTGAGATCAGGAAGAGTGAAGAGTTGAAAATGACTTGGTTGCAAACCTAGTGATTGGAAGGATGATAGTACCCTTGATAGGCAAAAATAAATTAGTTGGGGGTGGGGGGTGGGGTTGAGGAAAGATAATGGATTTCATTTTGGATGTGTAGATAGAGGAGTCATCTGCATTGATAGTAATTGAACCCATGGGATCTCTGTAAGGAGAAAGTTTAGAGAGAAAAGAAAAAAAAAAGCATCCACTCCAGAGCCTTGGGAATAGCCTGTGCAAAGACAGAGAAAGAAGTCAGAAAGAAGATGGAATGTGATGTGTGAGGAACAGCAATACCTGTCCTGACTTCAGTTTCCTCCTCTACAGAATTAGGGAATTGGACTATATAATGAGCTCTGAGGTCACTTTACAGCTCTAACATTCTACGACTTTATTCTAAGTAAGAAAGGGTTTAAACATGGTGTAGTGGTTAGAGAACTGGCCTCAGAATGTAGTAGATAAAAAAACTAGGTTCGAGTCCCTAGGCCAAGTCTCTGATGCAAACTGGCTTTATGACTCTGGTCACACCTCTCTAACACTATTATTTGTCCTCTGTTCGAGAAGAGGACCAATGACATCAGGAAGGTGATGTCTTGACTTGCTAGTGAATTGGATCTAAGTGAGGCAGTGCTGTCCAGAGTCATAGGAGTCCAATGGCAAGACATAGGTCAAGATGACTGGGGATGGCTCCAGATGCAGTGGGAGACCTTGGACTTTTTAAACTAGTGTCTTTTCCCAGGTCTCAATTTGTCTGAGACAAGGCCCACACAGTATGTATTTATTTATTTATTAATTCATTAATTCATTTATTTGTTTATTTATTTATTGGGGGGGGGCAATGAGGGTTAAGTGACTTGCCCAGGGTCACACAGCTAGTAAGTGTCCAGTGTCCGAGGCTGGATTTGAACTCAGGTCCTCCTGAATCCAGGGCTGGTGCTTTATCCACTGCACCACCTAGCTGCCCCACCCACAGAGTATTTAAAGACTAGGTAAAAATTGAGGCAAAAGATGGCCTAGTTTGTAAGTTGTAGAGAAAGTGCCAACCTGCATTAGTAGAGTTTCTTACACTGGGTGTTTCCTATACCAAAGAAATCATAGTTCAAGTCCCTATCTCATACAAAGTAATTTAAAGAGAATGAGAGTTACTAACAGCTAGGGAGAAAAATCACTTAACCTCTTTATATCCAAAATAACCCTCTAAATCTATTAATTGTTCTGCACTTTCTAGCCTGTCATTGTTCAAGGAAGCTTTCTCATTAGCAACTTCCCTGTACCAATGAAGTAGCCCAGCCCCTATCTCTAAATGAGGGGATGGGTTGTAAGAGCACTTAAAACCTATTCTTTGGACTGGATCCATCCTAGCAACCCCAAAGCTACCAGTCATCAAACTTTCCCTTTTACCAGAATTGCTAAAGGGCCCTAAACGGAACTTCTCCTTCCTTTCCTTTCCACTGATAAGTAAGCTGAACTAATGAAAGATCAAAGTCAACATTTGCTCTGCAGAAGGGAAAGAGGAGACAAAAAGATTCACAGATAGCCAGCCAACTGGAATAATTAGCCCCTGTAAAATCGACTAGGTTGTATCTAAATGTATTTCTGCTCATGGAAAGCATAGAGTTCAGACCATACATAAATGAGAGGCAGTTTAGTGTAGTGGAAAGAGTAATAGACCAGTAGAGGATGTGTCAGGTCTCATTTGTCTCCTTAACTAGGTATTAGACTCAGGACAAAGTCAACTCTGAGACAGTAAAACTTGTCTCTTTCTACGGATTCTCCTTGACCTTTTTTTTAAACAGGCATCAAGAACGATCAATCAAGCAATCAAGTTTTCATTTTAAGTGTCTACTAAGTAGCTAGCTCTGTGCTCAGCTCTTGAGATACAAAGAAAGAAATAAAATAGTCCCCACCCTCAAGGATTTGCATTTCTCTCAGTAATTTGAAGTATTCTTTCATATGGTTAACAGTTTGAAATTCTTCTTTTGAGAACTTTTTTAAAAAATTCATATCCTTTGACCACTTATCTGTCAGACAATGGGTTATGGTCTCTTATTTTTTGTTGTCTATCTTGGATAGAAAAAACCAAAACCCTTATCTTTTTTTTTTTTTTTTGGTGAGGCAATTGGGGTCAAGTGACTTGCCCAGGGTCACACAGCTAGTAAGTGTCCAGTGTCCGAGGCTGGATTTGAACTCAGGTCCTCCTGACTCCAGAGCCGGTGCTCTATCCACTGCACCACCTAGCTGCCCCTAAAACAAACAAACAAACAAACAAAACCTTTATCAGAGATATTTGATACAATTTTCCCCCTGGTCTGTAACTTACTTTCTTGTCCTAGATGCATTTACTTTGAACAAAGATTTTTTTAAAAATTTAATGTAACCAAAATTATCTATTATATCTTTTGTAATTGCCCTATCCCTTTTTGGTTAAGAGTTCATTTCCCTTCTATAGCTGTGGACCTTTATATTTATACTGCCTCTTGGGCTTATGATGTATGAGTCAAAATGTCTAGCTATTAACCATTGACAGAATCTTGGGGCCCATTCTTCCCCTTTTAAAGCAGGGAAAGCAGGGAATATAAACTTGCTACTGCTGAGTTGGCACAAGGTGGGTAGGAGAATCCTTCACTCCCCTGAGCATAAGTAGAATAGTTCTAAATGAGGATTGTCCTACTTATATACAGACTGGCCTTTGCAGCCCTCTCAGGGAATGTGTCTTGGCTCTAGCTGAGGCTATTCTGATTATAAGAAAGCACTTCTAAACAGACCCTTTTAGGAGTGAACAAAGCCTCCCTGCCAGTGACTGAATAATCTGCCAGTCCCTGGGAAGGGATTGTCCCTTCTGGCCAAATGTCTGAAGTGTGTGAGCCAGAGAGGAAATGTAAACCACTGATTTGAGGACTACATTTCTGCACTGAAACCATAGGAAGAACTGGTTGTAGGACAGAATTATGTGTGTTGGGGGTGGGGTGAGGGTGGGGGTAAGAGGTTAGTAGAAGCTTCTTTCCCTTCCAGATGGGTGGGGCAGGTATGACTTGAGAGATTCCAGGAAGCAATCCTCAAATCTCTTATACCAGTATGTCACTGATATCAATCAATCAACAAGTATTAATTAAGCAACTATGTACTATGTGGCAGGCCTAGAGCTACATTCTGGGGATACAAAGTCAAAAGCAAAAACAGTTCCTGACCTAAGAGGCTTGCAGTCCCGCCAGGGTGATAATATGCACTGTGCCTATGTATAGGTATACACAAAATACACATAAGGGGATTTTGAGAGGAAGGCCCCTGCAGCAAGGGGCAAACAAGAAAGGTCTCATGTTCAAGTTTGAACTTGTAGGATACTGGAAATTCTAAGAGAAGGAGGTATGGCTGGAGGTCTGCTATAAGAACAGTTAGAAGGCCAGTTTGGTTGGGCCATAGTCTTCTTGGAGGAGAATAATGTGTAATAAGTTTACCTCTGTAAGAAAGGCAATCTAGATACAATCTAGATGCAATCTAGATACAATTAAGGGAGTCCTTGATCAATTTGAGTAGTTCCCCAAGCAACTTGATGAGATTTCAAAATATAGTCCTGTGTTTGGAGACAACTGAAGGCACCTCCCTACAGGAATATAAGCATGCCCATGGGAAACTTACTGATAAGAAACAGGGAGCTTCTAATGATTGACCTTGAAATCCAGTTGTCACTAGGAGTACTAGGTTCTACACTCAGTTGTATCATGGGCTACCTGGGTGACCGTGGCCAGGTCCTTTCATGTCTCTTGGTCTCAGTTTCCTTATCTTTAAAACCAAAGGAGCTGGACTGAATGATCTCTAAGATTCCTTTCAGCTCGAAATGTTTAGGCTTCAATCATATATCAGAAGCTTGATATAAATAATTTTATTGGGTTTTAAAAACAAAAACCAAACCAAACACTCGACAGTTAATTTTAACTAACCTGAGTTCTCTATAATAGAGGTTCTTAACTTGGGGTTCACATACCTCCAAGGAAGTGATGAATAGATGTTAGGAAGTTCATGAACTTTGATGGGGGGAAAATTAGGTCTTTATTATATTGTGTATTTTATTTGGTACATTTAGAAACATTATGCTGAGAGTGGGTCTATAGGCCCCCCACTGGACTGCCAAAAGGAGTCCATAATACAAAAAGGTTAAGAATCTCTGCTCTATAGGAATGAGATATATTTTGAGGGAAAGATGAGAAGAAATAGGTAGGACCAGAAATAGGGCACTGTCGAGATAATGGGCCCAGATGAAACACTGGACATATATACTCTGGCTGGTCAGAGGAGAGAGAAATAGAGCACCTGGGAGGAAAAAGTGGCCAAGGGCATGGAAACAGCAAGTAGGAAGACAACAGAGAGAAACTTTGCATACTTTGTAACTTTTCATCTAGTTGGTACTGCCCTCAATGCTTGGAGAACACAATTGGGCTCCCTGGTGCTTGGAGGAGAATAGGGTTTATTAAAGCCAGGCTCTGGCAATGAAAAATTAAGGCCAAGATGGCCTTTGAAAATCATCAATTTTCAAAACTCCCATGGAGAAATTTTCATGGGGAAGATGGATATAGAAGGATTTTATCCCATTTGAAATGGAGGCTTGCTGAGAATTTGAGGGGGGAAATGTCTATGACTGACATTGTGCTTCTTACAGTCTCTTTCCCTTGAAAAAACAAAAACCATTGTTTCATAATCTTAATATCTCTTTTGGTTTTAGGTCAAAGAAACTGAACCCTTAGGATGAATAAATAATTAGCATTTTGAATCTGGACCTGATTGATTCTAAGTCCCAGATTTTGTGGTGCTGCTCTAGCTGGTTCTGATTTTACCTTTAACACAGTATTATCCCTTCTTATAAGCATTTCTTTTTTCTTTTTTTCTTTGTTTTTGGGCAGGGCAATGAGGGCAATGAGTGACTTGCCCAGTATCACATAGCTAGTATCAAGTGTCTGAGGCCAGATTTGAACTCAGGTCATCCTGAATCCAGGGCTGGTGCTTTATCCACTGTGCCACCTAGTTCCCCCACCTCCCCATGTTGTTTTGATGTAGTTCTGTGTCCCACTCTCTATTCACAGGTCATAGTCTGTATTTTTTCTCTTTGTAGTCTCCCTCTTCATCAGCACCTATAAGTTTAGTTAATCATCTCTATGACAATGACTCCCAAATCTACATATCCAGCTCATCTTTCTCTTGAATTCCAGTTCTACCTCCTCAGCTGCCTGTGGGACATCTCCTTTTCAACATGCTCCATGACCAATCTAGTGCAAGCCCTCCTCCACTCTTACTTGGACTATTGCAAGAGCCTAATTGTTCTCCCTGCTTTCATCTCTCCCCTCTCCAAATTCCCCTCAACACAACTGCAAATTGATATTCCTAAAACATAACCATGACCTTGTATGTCATTCCCATCCCAAGAGGCTCCAGGGGCTCCCTATTGTCTCTTATACGAAATACCCCTATTTGGCATTTAGGGCCCTTCACAATCTGACTCCAGCCTAATTTTCTGGGTTGATTATACATTACTTTCCCTTTTGCCCTTGATGTTCCAGCCAAGCTGGCTTACGTGCTCTTTCCCAGCCATGACATTCCTTCTTCTGCCTCTGTGACTTGGCATAGGCTGTTCCCCATGCCTGGAATGTAATTCTGCCTTCACCTCTACCTCTTGGAACCCCTGCCTCCTCTCAAGTCTCAGCTCAAGTACCACCCCTTCCCAGAGGCTTTTCTTAATTGGCCCAGTTGCTTATATCTCTCTTCCTGCTGAAATCACTTTGTATGTATTTTATTTTTCTTTTCTGCGTGCCTGTGTATCCTCCCAGTTCAATGTAGGTTCCTTGTTGTCCGGACTCTTTTATCTTTGTAACTCTTGGATACAGCACAGTACTTGGTACATAGTAAATACTTACTAAAAGCATTTCATTAATTGTTGCAGAAATCTGTAACATGCTTCTACAGTGTTGCTTAGGGGCACTGAGAGGTTAAATGACTTTTCCACGGTTACTTAGCCAGTATCTATCACATAGAAGACATCATTTATTGAATAAACATTTTTTTAAAAGCACCTATTATGTGCCAGGTACTATGCTAAGTGCTAGGGATGCAAAAAGAGGCAAAAGACAATACCTGCCCTCAAGGAGCTTACAGTCTAATGGGGGAGATGACATGTTAAATATCTACAAAGCAAGCTATATGCAGGATAAATAGGAAGTAATTAAAAGAAAGAAAGCACTGAGACATGAGGGAAGGCTTCTTGTAGAAGGTAGGATTTTAGTTGGAATTTAAAGGAAGCCAGGAAGGTCAGCAGTCAGAACAGAGGAGGGAGAGAATTCCAGGCATGGGGGACAGGAAGATAAAATGCCCAGAGTCCAGAGATGGAGTACCTTGTTCATGGAACATCCAGGAGGCCCATGTCATTGGACCGAAGAGTACATTCTGATTCCAAAACCAGCCCTCTAGCCTGCTCTAGGATGCCTCTTTTCTAACCTTGTACAATAGTTCATTTCAACTTGTAGGTATTCAGCAGTGTGGTTTAGTGGAAATTATAATGCACTCTGAATCAGAAGTCCAGGGTTTGTCTCACCTTTACCATTTACTAGCTGGTGCAAAATGAGGATAAAAATCACTGTATTACCTATCCCACAGGGTTTCTAGAGGAGTATGGATAATGACTGAACAAAGGAGACTGAGAAAGGTCAATTACACAGATAGGAGGAGAACCAATAAGAAATCAGGGAGGACGGGTCCTTATAAGCCTTAAATTGGTGGATGTGAGCTAGTACTTAGTGATACTTTTACTCTACCTAAAGATAATATAATATAATGTGTATATACACATGTATGTGTATGCATGAGTGACTTAATTTATATAATTTAATATTTAATTTATATAATTTGGTTTAATTTAATATAATTTCCTACCAATTCTATTCCAAATCTTTTTTCTTCTCTTGTCTCATTCCCAATTGCAGACAAACTCCCTCCCTCCCCTCCATTCACTGGAAAGACTAAGGCCAAAAGAAAGAAGCTATCAGTCCGATCCCTCCTTTCTTCAGACAATCTCAGTTCCATCGCCTGTTCTCTCTTCCTCTCAGGTGATACAAAGTCCTTCCTTTACAGCTAATCCCTTCTTTTGCTACTCAACATGTCCCCTTCCCTCAATTACTGTAGGACCCTGTATCAGAAGTGTGAGAAAATAATTATTAATAATGGATTTTGGGGCAGCTAGGCGGTGCAGTGGATACAGCACTGGCCCTGGAGTCAGGAGTACCTGAGTTCAAATCCGGCCTCAGACACTTAACACACACTTACTAGCTGTGTGACCCTGGGCAAGTCACTTAACCCTAATTGCCTCACTTAAAAAAAAATAATGGATTTCTTGGGGGGGGGTGACCCAGGAGGGATCAAATTTTTAGCCTTTCTACCCCCCACTTCAGAACCCCCAGTTTTTGAGAAAATTCTAATCTCTTTAAAATTCTAATCCTGTGCCTGCTGGTACAATAGAAATGGAGAATAGACTCTGTAGAGGGGATTAAGCCACACCTATCTGGATTTTGACTTTGCCCTCAGGGGGATGGTCTCCCATTAGATCCCATTTTGGTACAGTTTATTTTAATGTGGACCACCCTCAAGTCACAGCAAGGAAAGGAACTGAATGGTGCTGGCCAATTGGCTTTGACCACTGTGTAAAGAGCCGCTTCTATTGAAAAGAATGAAAAGATTGTATTGCAGGGGGTTTGCTCTCTTCTTTTTAGGACTCTCCTCTCTCTCCTTGCCCTCTTGGCTCAATATGCTGGGTATGTAATTGTTTAGGCCTATCAGCCTGGGACTAGTGGGGAGGTCAGGGAGACACACAGTCAATACTTTAATCATATTTGATATTAATTAATAATAAATGCTTACTGCCAAAAACTGGTGTGATAGCCATTAATTTATAAGTAGCAATATTTAGAAAACCCAGTCTAGCCTCTCAATAACTTAATTAAAAAAGAAGTTTAAACCAAAAGCCTTCACTTTTTTTTTTTTTTGCAAGGGGCAAGGAGGGCTAAGTGACTTGCCCAGGGTCACACAGCTAGTTAAGTGTCAAGTGTCTGAGGATGGATTTGAACTCAGGTCCTCCTGGATCCAGGGCCAGTGCTTTATCCACTGCACCACCTAGCTGCCCCCCAAAGCCTCTACTTTTAAAATGTATTGTATTTTACTATTCATTTCATACTTGTTATCTCCCTTGGTGCTTGAGGTTACAAAAAAATGAGTAACAGAGTCCTTGTCTTCAAATAATTTATAATGTATTATGTTTATTTGTCAAATCTTAGAACCAAAAAGGACCTTCGAGTGGGTTTTTTTTTTTTCCTTTGAGTGGTTTTGGTGGATCCAAGCCCTTCATTTTACAAATGAGGAAAATGAGGCTCAGAGGGGGCAAAGTGACTTGCCAAAAGTCACACCTATAATTAGTGCCAAAGCTGGGGCCTGAAATCTGGTCTCCTGACCCTCAATTCAGTATCCTTCCCAATCTACCATATTGCTGTTCTGTGAGAATCAGGGTGCCACCTCTTGCTGAGAAAGACATTGTGAGAACCAGGGTGACGACCCCCCCCCCCCAAAAGAAAGCATGTGACTAGCCTCCAGAAGCTTCCTGGATTCCGGAAGTTCCGTCTATTCATAGATTGCCTGTAAGTCATGTCAATCAATGGACCAGCCAATTAGCATGGAGCTGTGTGTGGGTACCGCCCCTCTTCTGGTGCCACAGGAAGCTTCCACTAGAATGGACTGAGAATCACGCTCTTTCCTGAACAAGCCTGTGGTGGCAGGGGCAGGCAGAGTACACAGATCTCCTAACTTTCAGAACTTCATGTGTTCTCTTTGGAAACATGGATAGCTAGGTGAAGGTAGGTGGCTTTCTCTCCCTCTTTACTAACCCCTAATATACTTTAATAGATGCTTAAAAGCCTAAATTGTTGCAGAATTTATCAGTAAACTTAGCTAGTTCTCCCCACACACACACTGGGGGGTGGGGGTGGGGCAGATAAAGCAATCACACATTAGATTTTTTTTTTTTTTAGTGATGCAGTTGGGGTTAAGTGACTCGCCCAGGGTCACACAGCTAGTAAGTGTTAAGTGTCTGAGGTCGGCTTTGAACTCAGGTACTCCTGACTTCAGGGCCGGTGCTCTATCCACTGCACCACCTAGCTGCCCCCACATATTAGATTTTAAACATCACAGTTCTCAGAAGGAAGAGATGATTTGCTGGATGAGGGAGATAGGAGATGGGTCTGGTTTTCCAAACATCATAACAACAACAACTGTTATCACTTATATAGTGTTTTATAAAATATTTCTCATTTTATCCTTAAAACAACCCTGAGAGATAAGTGGTATTATTATCTTTATTTTATAGATGAAGAAACTGATATGTACAACCAAGAACATCTTATGCAATAACAGCAGTATTGTTAAAAGAGTAACTCTGAATGACTGAGCTATTTTGAATAATATGAATATTCAGATCAACTACTAAGGACTTACAATGGAAAATGCAGTGCACCTCCAGAGAAAGAACTGATATAAGGTAAGTATGTATTATATGGTTCCACATATGGATCTATGTCAAATGCTGGCCTTCTCTAATGCAGAGTTGGGAGGGAGGGAGGGAGATAATTCCAAATTCAAAATGTAACAACAACAAAAAATAAATCTTTTTTTTTTTTAATTTTTGCAGGGCAATGAGGGTTAAGTGACTTGCCTAGGGTCACACAGCTAGTTAAGTGTCAAGTGTCTGAGGCTGGATTTGAACTTGGGTACTCCCGGTACTCCTGAATCCAAGGCCAGTGCTTTCTCCACTACGCCACCTAGCTGCCCCAAAAAATAAATCTTAAAAAGAGAAAGACAAAAAAGAAACTAAGAGAGGTTGCATGACTTACAACTAGCCATGCAGCTAGTGTTTGACGTCACATTCAAATTCAGGTCTTCCTGACTCTAGGCCACCTTGCTGAGCATGAATTGTTAACAATAATTTTTTGTGATCCTCTTTGAAAGTTTAATAAAATAGCATTTGATTTTTATCTCTCTCTGTCTCTCCTCCACCCCCCCCCAATTCTATGTCTTTGTCTCTTTGTCTCTGTTCTTTCTCTCAACTAACATATATATTCAGAAATTTTTAAGGGATAAATCATTTGAATATATGGAAGGATAGCTGGTAACTTGTCATGGATGGAAAACAGTTTAGGTAGCCTAGGTTTTTGTCTTTATTTGCAGTTGACAATTCACTAATGGAACACTTCAAACATTATTCACACTTTGAGGACTAAGCAAGTGCACTGTTAAAGAGGAGTGAAGCGTACAGTAGTCTTGTTTCCATTTCAAGCCTTCTGGTACCTTAAGGTCCTAAAACTTAATTGCAGTTGTCCCTGGCTCTCATATTCTCTTACTCTGCCATACCAGATGTCCTTTGTAAATACTCAGTAACAATAATAATGTTGATTTTACTTAAAAAGAAAAATCTGTACTTGTGGCTTCATTTGGTAGAGAATGGTCCCAGTGGAAAAAAAAATTCTCTCTACTCATGCAGATAATGTGTTTTGTTTTTGTTTTTTGGGGGTTTTTTTTGTGAGGCAATTGGGGTTACATGACTTGCCCAGGGTCACACAGCTGGTAAGTTGTCAAGTGTCTGAGGTCGGATTTGAACTCAGGTTCTCCTGACTCCAGGGCTGGTGCTCTATCCACTGCATCACCTAGCTGCCCCTGTTTTGTTTTTTAAACAGTCTTAGAGTATTGTCTGGGACACTGAGAAGTTAAGGAGTTTACTTGGGGTCACACAACTAATGTGTCAGAACAAGGACTTGAATCCAGGTCTTTCTGACCTTAGATTCCATGGCACATTTCTCCTCTAATAACATTGATAATTATAGCAAACCAGTGAAGATTCACTGAGAAACAAAGATTTTCTTAAATGATACCAGGTAGTTTTTTTTTCAGGTAATTTTTTTTTCCTCTCTCAAATATGCAGTGACAAATTAGGTACAACTTCTCCAAGTTAGAATGCACCTAGGTAGGGCCTGCTCCAAGTTGAAAAGATTCCAAATATACAACAGAATATTTAGTTTTAGATATTTAGTTCTCCCTATGCTGGATCCTTGTTGTTGTTAGGGAAAGATCTATCTGCACTGTATTTCAGGAGAACTTTAGGAACTTGGGTCATGTCCCACAACCCAAACCCATGGTAATGAAGCTAATAAGCTTTCCTCATATTTTATAGAAAAAAAAGAGGTCATTTGCCTTGGACTCTGTCTTCTCTCCTCTTCTTCATCTCCATCATTCAGATGCCTTCTACCACTAGCTCCTCCTTTACCCCTATCTCACATGAAGTGACCTTACTCCTTAACAAAGGTAATCCCTCTACTTATTCAAGCAATCCCATCTCAACTCCTCTAACAGATTGCCCCCTCTGTCATCCCCAGTCTAGCATTTCTTTTCTTTTCTTTTTTTTATTTGTAATAAAGTATTTTATTTTTTTCCCATTACATGTAAAGATAGTTCTCAACTTTTGTTTATGCAAGCTTTCCAATTTCAGATTTTTCTCCCTCCCCCCTCCTCTAGACAGCAGGTAATCTGATTATATATATATATATATTATATATATATATGCACATTATTACATTAAACATATTTCTGCATTAGTCATGTTATAAGAGAAAAATCAGAGCAATGATGAAAAACCTCAAAATAGAAAAACAACAGCACCAAAGACAAAAGAAATAGTATGGTTCATTCAGCATGTATACTCCACAGTTCTTTTTTTTTTTTCCTGGATTTGGAGATCTTCTTCTATCATGAGTTCCCTGGAACTCTTCTGTACCGTTGCATTGGTGAGAAGAATATAGTCCATCACAGTAGATCAACACACAATGTTGATGATACTATGTATCCACCACAAAAAGAGCTACTATAAATATTTTTGTACAAATAGGTATTTTTCTCTTTTTTGGATGTCTTTGGGATATAAACCTAGCAGTGGTATTGCTGGATCAAAGGGTATCCACAGTTTTATAGCCCTTTGAGCATGGTTCCAAATTGCTCTCCAGAATGGTTGGATCAGTTCACAGCTCCAACAGCAGTGGATTCATGTCCCAGTTTTTCCACATCCTCTTCAACATCCAACATTTTCCTTTTTGGTTATATTTGCCACTCTGATAGGTGTGAGGTGGTACCTCTGAGTTGTTTTAATTTGAATTTCTCTGATCAATAGTGATCTAGAGCATTTTTTCACATGATTATAGATAGCATTCATTTCTTTGTCTGAAAACTGCTTGTTCATATCCTTTGACCATTTATCAATTGGGGAATGACTTGTATTTTTATAAATTTGACTCAGTTCTCTATATATTTGGGAAATGAGGCCTTTATCAGAGGTATTTGTTGCAAAAATTCTTTCCAAATTTTCTGCTTTCCTTATAATTTTGGTTGCATTGAATTTTTTTTGACACAAAATCTTTTTTTTTTTTTTTTGCGGGGCAATGAGGGTTTAAGTGACTTGCCCAGGGTCACAGAGCTAGAAAGTGTTAAGTGTCGGAGGTCAGATTTGAACTCAGGTCCTCCTGATTCCAGGGCCAGTGCTTTATCCACTGCGCCACCTAGCTGCCCCCAACACAAAATCTTTTTAATTTCAAAGAATCAAATTTATCTATTTTACATTTTATAATGCTCTCTTTGGTTCTAAATTCTTCCCCTGTCCATAAATCTGACAGATAAACTATTCCCGGATCTCTTAATTTGCTTATGGTATCACCCTTTATGTGTAAATCATGTACCCTCTGATATCTTTTTGGTCAAGATTTGATTGACCTAAATCACATATCGGCAGACTTCATTTTAATGTAACTCAACTCCAATCATGTCAACCAATAAGATTTGATTGCTATTAACCAGTTATATTTTTTGACTGTCGGATGGACTACCTACAATTAGAAGGGTATATAAACTGTGAGTCCACCACCATTCTTGGTCTTTGGTATGAGAGACACAGCCATCCTTTTATTAATAACCTGCTGGCCTATTAATAAAATGATTAAATTACCCAGAAACTATGTCTCATATTTTTGTTTTGTTTTTTTTTTTTAGTAAGGCAATTGGGGTTAAGTGACTTGCCCAGGGTCCCACAGCTAGTAAGTGTCAAGTATCTGAGTCAGGATTTGAACTCAGGTCCTCCTGACTCCAGGGCCAGTGCTTTATCCACTTATGTCTCATATTTTTAATGTTCACACCAGTAATATTGGCCTCCTGGTTGTTCAGTGAACAAGACACTCCATCCCTCAGCTTCAGTCCCTGAGCTAAGTCTAGTTTTCCCCCCACCTGTAAATCATGTCATTTCAAGGAAATCAGCTAGTGTTGTATGTCCAACCGACTTGCAGGATGCAGGTGGATGTAACTAATCAGCTTCTCCAAGAACTGGAAAATCCTTAAATCGAAATATAGAAATTTAAAAATAGTAACTGTGCTTTATGATAAAAACCCTTGTAATTCTCTCTTCAGGGTCCTTGTGCCTGGTGAAGGTCCTTGGAACCAATTTGTTTTGCAACTCTATGTCTTGCCAATAGATTACATTGTTTGAACTTTGTTTCCTTAATTATTATAAAATTACTTGTGACAGTTTTGCTGAAACCAGCCAGGAGATCAAGAGGAGACCCTGGCCTCAAGGGTGGCCTCTTTGAGGAATCACTTAGAGCACTACCATTAGTTTTCTTATTGAAGGACTTAACAGAAAACTGCCCCAGAAGTCAGACTCCTCCTCAATCTCATATCTTTGGAACCAAGGTAAGTCTCTACTTAGTTGGGAAGAACTAGATAAGGTAAGCCTCCATACTGTTGGGGAATAATGGGATCTGGCATTAACATACAGAAAGGAACCTTCCCCTTGGAGAAATTTCTTATAGCTTGCTATTAGGGGAAGCTTCTGGCAGAGCTGGGAATGACTAAGAAGCATACAATTAGATTATGTGAAATTTGGCTAAAACTGTGAGAGATTCAGATGACAATTTATTTGGGCCTCACATTGGTACCTTTTAGTATTATAAATGAAAAGATTTCAGGCTAATCATAGGGAATAAACATCCAAAACAGATAGAATATTGTTTTTTCTGGTCTGCCCTTTCTGATGGTATATGCCCAATAAACACGTTGGTATCTTCTCTCTATTCTGTCCTACCTGCTTCTTTGCAACCCCTGTCAGTTACTTATTTTGCTACCACTGCCATCCTTTAATCATCCTCTATACTCCCATCCTATTTTCTTTCTGAATTAACTGGAGACTTATTTTCTCTTGAACACAAAGGGCCTGTAACTGGTGTCTTCCTTCTTCAAGAAAGGCTTATACATAATCCAGCACAGTCTAGCCAGATGTCACAATTAGGAGTCATCAACCTTTCAGTCCTTCTGATTTTTCTATTTGGAAAAAGGACATTCCCAACTTTGAAGATCCAGGAATGATTATAACCCAATTTCAGGCCATCTTTAGAGATTATAATGCCACCTTGGGAGATGTAGTCAACCTGATGGAAACCTTAGTTTTCCCCCAAAAGAACTACCATTATTGAAACTACTAATTGGCAAACTCTGGCAGGAGAGGGAGGACCTTGGCCCTGCAGATCTCCCAAATTGTCGATTAAAGGACCCACAATCCTGCTGATTATTCCAGGCTACTTCAGGCTAGAGAATTATTAGTAAGAAGTTTTAAAGCCTATGCTATCCATTCTGTAAATTCCAGGAGACAATTAAAAAAGAAAATGAACCCCCTAAATACTTTTATATTAGATTATGCAAAAGTATGAAAAGGTACATGGATCTAGATCTGTCCAACCCATGAAATGCAAGAATTATAAATTCAGTCTTTGTCAGTCAATCCCAGCCAGCATATAAAAGTACTTCCATGAAAGTTACCTGTGATGGCATGAAAAGCTTATAGCAGAACTTAAGAGCATTGCCCAGTATGTGTTTAAGAAGGAAAAGATAAGGTAAAAGAGAAATCTGAGTCAAAGGGCTGAACCACCATCTTGTCCCTGCACAGGTTGTGTCAGGAACTCATGAGTCTTGTGAATGTTTTACTGTCACAAGAAGGGCCATATTGTCCAAGAATATAGGAGAAAAAAAAAAAGGACCTCAAGAATAAAGATAGAAGAAGAGTTCCAGGGAACTCATGGTAGAAGAGGATCTCCAAATCCAGGGGAAAAAAAAAAAGAACTGTGGAGTAGATGTTGAATGAACCATACTATTTCTTTTGTTTTTGGTGCTGATGTTTTTCTATTTTGTGGTTTTTCCTCATTGCTCTGATTCTTCTCTTATAACATGACTAATGCAGAAATATGTTTAATGTTATTATGTGTATGTGTGTGTATATATATATAACCTATATCAGATTACCTGCTGTCTAGGGGAGGGGGGGAGGGAGGGGAGGGAGGGAGAAAAATCTGAAATTGGAAAGCTCATATAAACAAAAGTTGAGAACCATCTTTACATGTAATGGGAAAAAAATAAAATACTTTATTAATTAAAAAAAAAAGAATAAAGGTAGAAACTGGGTTAGAAATAACAAGGGGAATCCAGATGCTTGAAGGTGTGAAGGCAGGGGGAAGGGGAAAGGTCTGTGGATCTTGAAGAGAACTTTTCTATTTTCCATGATTCTGATGTCCTTACCTTCATCATTCAAGTCCATGCATTTCTCCATACTGGTGAACCCCAAGTCACACTTAAAGTTGGTGATGCAATCTGATTGCTTACTGGATACTGGAACTTCTAGTTTAGTTTTAATGAGTAAACCAGACTCTAATTTTATCTCTACTGGATCTCTGAATGTTGTTGGAATCTTAGGAAAACCTCAGCATTACAAAATTGTCTCACCATGTGGTATTCATTGGTCCTCTTTCTGTTGAACACTCCTTTCTCCAATGCTCAAATTCCCTGTAAATCTGTTGGGGTGAAATCTGTAAATTTAGGTCCACCACTTCTTGTCTCCAAAGGATCTTTGTCTTTGCAGGTCCCTGAGGACTCCCTCTCTTTGTTCCCTGTATTCATTCAGAATACCCAAGAAATCCATGACAGCAGTCTAAGGATTCTATTTGACCTCCCTCATTCTCTAAGGGTGACTTTATCCTCAGATGTAGAATGGCTAAAATTTTCTGTTCCAGTCAATATCAAGACTAAAGGAAGTCCCCCACAAACCTTTCTTCAATATCCTTTGTCTAGGGAGTCCATCAAAGGTATTTTAGCCATTGTTGTTCCTGTAAATCCCCTTGTAGTACTCCTATTTTTCCTGTTAAGAAACCTGAGCCAGGGGGCAGCTAGGTGGCACAGTGGATAGAGCACCAGCCCTGGAATCAGGAGTACCTGAGTTCAAATCTGGCCTCAGACACTTAACACACACTTACTAGCTTGTGTGACCCTGGGCAAGTCACTTAACCCCAATTACCTCACTAAAAAAAAAAAAAAAGAAAGAAACCTGAGCCAGGTCCAAATGGTAAACCTGTTTATCACTTTGCACAGGATTTGCATGCTCTTAATGCTTTTGTTATATCCAGGCACCCAGTGGTGCCCAACCCTGCTACCATTATTTCCTCAATTTCCTGTGAGGCTACCACTGTGTTAGATCTTTGCCTAGTTTTTGTCAGCATCTAAATCTAACACATCTGAATCAGACACTCTGTACCTATTTGTTTTCACCTGGAAGAATGCACAATGGATGTGTACTCACTTGTTTGCCTGAAGAGTAAGAAGAATGCCCTACCCTGTTTTTTCAAATCTTATAGGGGGGTTTAGCTTCCTCCACTTTCAAGGGCTCATCTTTAATCCAATACATTGATGACTCCTACTGGCAGAACCTAATGTTGAGGTTCATCAAGATGACAGCCATCACCTTCTTTAACTCCATCAGAGGGATCACAAAGTTTCTAAACCAAAAGTTCAGTGGTGCCTCCCACAGGTAGAATATCTTGGTTTTATTTTATCTTCTGGTACCCACTATGTTTCCCTTAAGTGTGTTCAGGCCTTACAGAAGCTGTCTGTTCCCACAAGCAAAAGACAATGCCATCCACATAGCACCTGCTTATTGTCAACAGTGGCTCCCATCCTTAGGTGAGATCACTAACCCCCTTATTTCTCTAAATAAAGATTCTTTACATCTTGACCAGCAATACCTCTCTGCCTTTGTGCATCTCAGTTCTAATTTTTAAGGATTTTTAAAAATTCAGCTTTTGTGTACCGCCTTTTCCATTTGGCCAATTCTGCTTTTCAAGGCATTCTTCTCCTCATTGGCTTTTTGTACCTCTTTTATCATTTGGCCTAGTCTGTTTTTTAAGGTGTTATTTTCTTAAGTATTTTTTGTGTCTCCTTTACTAAGCCATTGACTCTTTTTTCTTGATTTTCTTGCATTACTCTCATTTCACTCCCCATTTTTCCTTCTATACTCCTCTTATTTGATTTTCAAAGTCATTTTTGAGCCCTTCCATGGTCTAAGATCAATTCTTGGTGGCTTTGGATGTAGGAGCTTTGACTTCACTATCTTTTTCAAAGTGTGTGTTTTGATGTCCCTTGTCACCATAGTAACTTTCTATGGTCAGAATTTTTTCTGTTGTTTACTAATTTCCCCAGCCTATTTCTTGATTTTTAACTCTTTGTTAAATTGGGGCTCTATTTCTAAGGTGAAGGGCACACTGTCTCAAGCTTCAGGGTTTTTCTTCAGTTGTTTTCTTTTCTTTTCTTTCTTTCTTTTTTTTTTTTTGTGGGGCAATGAGGGTTAAGTGATTTGCCCAGGGTTGCACAGCCAGTAAGTGTCAAGTGTCTTAGGTTGGATTTGAACTCAGATACTCCTGATTACAAGTCGGTGCTTTATCCACTGCACCACCTAGCTGTCCCCTGCAGTTGTTTTCAGAGATACTTCTAGGGACCTGTAAGTTTTCAGTTGTTCCAAGGTGGTATGATCTAAGGAGAGGTGTGTTTCCTACTTTCCTGGCCTGTGCTCTGGTCTGTGAGTGACCACAAGGACTCTTTTCCACCATGGAACTGTGATGAGGGTCCCTGCTCTGTTGTGGCCACAAGCTCTGGTGAGCTAGTGCTCCTCCTTCTTCCCCTGGGATTGCCACCTAGGACTGTGACCTAGATCTCAGTATGGACAAAGCCACAGAGTCCTGCCCCTAGTGCCAGCAAAGAAACCCATGTGATCTTCTGATCAATTGTTTGACTCCCTTACTGTCTGTGGGCTGAGCATTCCAGAAGCAACTACTGCCTCTGCTGATTCAGTGGCTCCCAAAGCCTGCTCCTGGTTTGCTGGGGCCAGGTCTATGCTGTCATGGTCTGTGCTAGACTGTGCTTCACTCTTACCAGGGTGTGACAGAACTTTCTTACTAGCCTTCTAAGTTGTTTTTGGCTGGAAAATTATTTCACCCTATCCTTTTTTGGGTTCTGCTGCCCTAGAAATTGTTTTATGGCATTATTTGGAGGTATTCAGAGAGGTTTGGAGAGAGCTTAGGAGAGTTGCTGCCTTTTCTCCACCATCCTGGCTCCACCCCCCTGCCACTGTGAATCTCAAAAAGGCTTTGTTGGGGGCAGCTAGGTGGCGCAGTGGATAAAGCACTGGCCCTGGATTCAGGAGTACCTGAGTTCAAATCTGGCCTCAGACACTTGACACTTACTAGCTGTGTGACCTTGGGCAAGTCACTTAACCCCCATTGCCCTGCAAAAAAAAAACAAAAACAAAAACAAAAACAAAAAAAGGCTTTGTTGTCAGTCTCTGCATTGGCACTCCCAAGTTACAGTGAGCCCTTCAAGATTCTCTTTGTACATGAATGAAGGAGGGTAGTTTCTGGTGTCCTGACCCAAACATCCAGCCTGCTTCACATCCAGTGACTTATTATTCTACTCAGCTGGATGTTGGGACTGCTGGCACTCCACTTTGACTACAGGCTGTGGCTGACACCACCCTTTTGGTGGAGAAGGCTTGTAATCTGGTCATTGGTGCCCCCTTGATGGTGAAGTGTCTCCATAAGCCTGAGGCCCTCTTCCTTCACTGTCAAACTTAGGTCTTTTCTGATCAGAAACTTGCCAAATATCAAGTGACTTTGCTGTGTAAAGAGAATTTCACTCTCAAGCCATGTGCCATCCTCAGTCCCACCATATTACTCCCTGATTTGCCAGTCTCAGTGGAGCCACTGAATGACTATGCCTCTGTAGTTGATGTGGCTGAAAAACCCCACTTTGCAGTGACCTTTCCAACATCCCTTGCAAAATCCTGATCATATTTTGTATAGTGGCAGGTTTCCTTTATGAGAGGCAGTATTCATTACACAGGCACTGCTGTGGTCTCTGACCATAACACTGTTGGGGTGGCCTTTCTGCCCTCTAACTTCAGGCCCAAGCTGTTGAGCTTGTGGCCCCCAGAAAAAAGCACCACTATTGATGTTGACTTGTATACATTTGTTGTTTTTCACACTGTTGGGATGCTTGGGCTGAAAAGGGTTTCTTGACCTCACTGGTAAGGTCATTGCGAATGTCCATTTTGTCAAAGATCTCTTATCTGCCTTGAGGCTTCCCAATGCCTGGCCATTATCCATTGTCCTGACCACACCAGTGGAACAGATCCTGTTTCAAGAGGCAAAAACTGTGCTGATGCAGATGCAAAACTGGCTTCCCTTGAAGGCTCTGCCACATGTGTTTCTTCTTTCTCTTTCTGGTGATGTTGACCTCTCTGTGTCTTACAATGTCTCTGAAACTTCAAGATGTTTCTGTGCTGAACAAGTAGATAGGATCTGGGTGACAGTAGAAGGCAAACTGCCCCTCCTCCCAGAGCTTCTATCATCAGTTATGTCTGTTCGTAAAGGGGCCATTTTGGTACAGAGAATTGTGCACTCAGGTAGGAGGGTTTGCGTTACCCCAGACATTACCCCACAGCTGCTTGTGTGTGCCTCCTGTCCCACTTGTCAAACATTTAAGCAGCATGCCTTCCGTGCTGTTGCCTGCTGCAGGTGCCCCCTAGCTCATTTGCCTTTGGGGCATTTGTTGAATGATTTCATTTGTATGCCTAAATCTGGCCACTATAAAATCTGCCTTGTTATTGCTGATCAACTCACCAGATGGATAGAGGCCTTTCTTAGCTCTAGGTCCATGACTGCATTTGTTGCAAAGATGCTTCTGAAAGAAATTGTTCCCTGATTTAGCTTCCTTGCTTTCTGATTCTATTATTATTATTATTATTTTGTGGGGCAATGAGGGTTAAGTGATTTGTCCAGGGCCACACAGGTAGTAAGTGTCAAGTGTCTGAGGTTGGATTTGAACTCAGGTCCTCCTGAATCCAGGGCCAGTGCTTTATCCACGATACCACCTAGCTGCCCCTGGTCTCTGATTCTAACAGAGGCACCCACCCACTTCACCAATTCTTTCCTATCCCAGATTTACTTTTTCCTAGGGATGGTCCCAAAATTTCAAATATCTTTTCACCCCAAAGCTCAGGCCAAGTGGAGCAGGTGAACAAGGAACTTAAAACCATGATTGGCAAGCTCTGTGTTGGAACCCATGTAAAGTGGCCTGATGTTCTTCTGCTGGCTTTGTTTTCACTGTGCAGCAGGCTGGGAGTGGGGGGGGGGGAATTACATATACCTCCTTTTGAAATGTTTTTCAGGTGCTACTCATCCAAGTAAGACCTTTTCCCCAGTACACACATCTTTATTGGGCGGAGATGCTTTTGTTGCTAGGTGGCCCAGTGGATAGAGTGCCAGCCCTGGAGTCAGGAAGACCTGAGTTCAAATATGGTCTCAGATACTTACTAGCTTTGTTACCACAGACAAGTCACTCAACCCTGTTTGCCTCAGTTACCTCATCTGTAAAATGAGCTGGAGAAGGAAATGGCAAACCATTCCTGTATCTTTGCCAAGAAAATCCCAAATGGGGTCATACATAGTTGAACACAACTGAAACAACCCAACAACAGTAAAGGAACTACAAGCTAGGCTGCAAGAACTCTGTGATATGGGAGCTTCAGTGCAGACTAGACTTTTAGACTCTTCCCTACATGACTTTCATCCTGGAGAGAAAATTTACACTAGGAATTCCAACAGACTGGTGGGACTCAATCTGCTTGGGAGGGCCTGTTCCAAGTATAGTTAACAACCCTGATGGCAATTGAAATTCGAGAAAACGACTCTTAGATACATTTTTTTTTTCATGTGAAACCTGCCTCCCAGACTATTTCATGGGGTTTTCCTTTGTTTGTTCTCCTTTGCTTGTTTGTCTACCTTTCCTTGCCTGTCCACTCCTCACAAGATTAGAAAAAACCAATACTATTAGCAATCTCCATGGGAAGACATTTTGCATTGTCTCAAAGCAATTGGACTTCATGGATGTTGTTTGCCATCATATTCACTAAAGAGACGCTGATCCATGGGAAGTCTTTCCCAATGCTGAAAAGAAAACCCTTCCCCATCCAGAAGACCTTTATTATTCAGATTATGACCTTCCATCTTTAAATGGAGTTTTTACACCTTTTTTTTAACCACTTGTAATCTTAATACCTCTGACAAAAAGATGCCAGAAAGCTCACAGACTATTTTCTTTACCCCACCTTGAGAAAAACACAAATCACTCTTAAATTAAATGGGTCTTACTATATTATTAAGGTTGGGGATATTTCATTAAAAGTTGTTATTGTCCTCCTGAGTTTCTGTTTCTGTGTGAAAAAAGGATAAAGGTCTTGGCACTACTCTAGATTTAGGTAACATAGATAATTGCATTAATATTCTTCCTTTCCCTAATATTATTAAAGGGAATCTATATATCTGTGCCACATCTATTCTCTATAATGATACTAAAGACTATGAACTTTTATATTAGTTTTCCTAGTCAACCTTACATATAGTAGGTCTATCTGGGTTCAGTTGGATAAATCCAGGACCAAATACTGTAAAATATGACAGATTTTGGCAAAACTCCACAGTAGACATAAACTCTCCTTCTGAAGTTGAATGGGGTCACCAGACCCCACCATTGGTCGGTGACCCCAGGACAATTTTTTATTTGCAATGA
The DNA here is from genome assembly GCF_019393635.1 of Dromiciops gliroides. Taxonomy (NCBI): domain Eukaryota; kingdom Metazoa; phylum Chordata; class Mammalia; order Microbiotheria; family Microbiotheriidae; genus Dromiciops; species Dromiciops gliroides. The sequence goes on from NC_057864.1 coordinate 311,748,129, forward strand.
TAAGACCTACTACTCTTTACCCCTAATTGATTTGGTACTTGTTGAATTGACTATTTGGCCTCACCAATTTCAATCTTTAATCATACCTAGTATGGAGTAGTAGGGAAAAGGTCTACCAGAAACCTGGGTGCATAGTGGCATAGGTGTCAAAAAAGAGAAGAAACCCTAACTAACAGGGATGTAGTTTCAATCCCAAACCCCATAAAACAGCATGGAAATGGAATAAAGTTCCTTTGTCCCTAATTCCATATATAGGAACCACTATGTTTGGACAATCTCTCTCCCTTGAGATGGAGAGATCGGCTCAAGACACAGGTAAATCCATTTCCTCCCTCCAAAGTGAGGTAGACTGTTTAGTCCAGATAGTCTTACAAAATCTCATGATTCTAGACTTCCTTACTGCCTCACAAGGAGGAGCTTGTGCTATGATTAATCAATTTTGTAATATCTACTTCAATGGATCAGGGGAAATTGCAACAAACCTTCATAAAATCCAAAGAGCAGAGAAACAACTACCTTCCCCAGGTGACCCCTGATGGAAACTTTCTTCTTGGTTCATCTGGCTTCTGGGAAATGGACTGTTAGCCACTCTTGGTAAATGAGTCTTTATTGCCTTCTACCTTATAATTCTTTTTAGACTCTGCATTAGCTACTATGTTAAAGCCTGTTCCAAGATAGTCCCAAAGAGACTCATGTTATTGGGTTCTGATTATACTGGTGATTTTTATCATACCCATGTTAAAAGCCTTGACCCTGTTATGCTTATAGATAGTGATCCTTGGGAGTTCATGCCTCTCATGGATCAAAGAGGGAGTTGAGAAAATCAAATCTCTTCTGTTTTGTATCATTTCTGACATATTATATAGTTGCTGACATTAAGTTTTGTGTCCCTGAGCTACATTTAGTTTTTCTGTAAATCATGTCATTTCAAGGAAATTGGCTATTATATTGCAGGATACAGGTGAATGCAACCAATCAGCATCCCTCAGCACTGGAAAGTCCCAAAATCTAAAAATAGAAAATCTAAAAATAGGACTTGTGCTTTACTATAAAAACCCTTGTAATTCTCTCCTTAGGGTCCTTGTGCCTGGTGAAAGGCCTTGGAATTGATTTGTTTTGCAACTGCATGCCTTGCTAAAAAAAATTGCATTTCTTGGACTTTATTTCCTCAGTTATTACAAAATTACTCTTGACAATACCCATATCCTGCAATGAATTCATTTACCCTACTAGAGCTACCTTGCTTGCTTCCAAAGTTTATTAGTATTGCTATTTGCAATCTTGATCTAATTCACAAAAAAAGGACCTGAATATGAAGGCTATGAAGGTAAACATTCACTCTGGTGGTTATATGCTCCAGTCTTTTGAGGCATAGAGCTATATTTATTTTTTTTAGTCTAAGGGGTGTGGTTAGTATGGGTTTACCCAAACAGAATGAGCTCTGAACTCCATCTCTACCTGAATCTACTATAGTTCACTGAGTCACAATTGAGTTGACCCTACACAGGATAAGAGAAGCCTGTTTATATACTGTATACAGTGTTTTGCTCTTTTGATAGAATCAGTAAAAGGAATAATAATGCTAATAGAATATCTCCCTAGAACCAGATTACTTTCAAACAGTATTTAGGCTATTTTGAACTTAGGAAGACATAATTAAGTTCAGAGGATCACCTAGACTTGGAAGGCACTTCTGAATTTTAAAATTTTAATTTTTTTTTCTTTTTTTGAGCAGGGCAATGAGGGTTAAGTGACTTGCCCAGGGTCACACAGCTAGTGTCAAGTGTATAAGGCTGGATTTGAACTCAGGTCCTCCTGAATCCAAGGCGCTGGTGCTTTATCCACTGCACCACCTAGCTGCCCCTGGAAGGGACTTCTGAGACCATTTAGTCAAACTCTCTCATTTTACAAATCAGGAAAGTGAGGCCCAGGGAGGCTGTGACTTACCTTAGTGTCAGAGGTAGTATTTGAAGCCAGGACCTATGATGCAGAACCAATGTACTTTCCACTGTACCATGCTTGTTTAGCTCCCAGTTTCCCAACTGATATTCAACTCACAACATCTAGTAGAGCCAGTCATTGCATGAAGGACTCAGGAACTCTAGATCCAGGTCTCTGCTATTCCTCACAGTGTATGGAAGAGACTCAGGAGGACCCCAACTATAGCCAATACTTTTCTGTTTGGTGTCCTATCATTGGCAGACCCCTTGAACTGCTTCTCTTAGCTGCTAGCTTATTACTAGTAGAACAGGGTAGACTAGACTCACAGCTGGGTCCCAGCAAGGAGTGTTTGCTGCCAACATTCTGCCTTCTTGTCTCTGTCCATGAGATTTTCAGTTTCCATTCCTAGGGGTTAAGATGTATATCGTATCCCCTTCTGTCCCTTTGGTATTGTATGGTGTGTCAAGATAATGGAATGTGGTAAATGATGAGATTTAGCAGATACTCAGGGGCCCACCTGGAGATTGATCTAAACTGATTGAACTGGGGAAGAGCGACTGACTGCTGACTGGTTTACTAGATTGTAAGGGCATCTGACTGGTACTTAAGAGGGTATTATTCTCAGAAGTCAAAAACGTTGAACTTTACATGGAGACCACCTTCGGGTCCAGTGAAACAATGAATTTGAATGATGCTAGCCAATCAGCTTGAAGAACCTCCCTTTTCTGGGAGGGAAACATGAAAGAGGAAGCAGACTCTGGGGAGAGAGTTCTTTCTCTTTTGGTGGGAGAGATTGGAATGGTGGCAGAGGACTTCGGAAGTGAGATGTTTAGGAAGGCTAGGATTGCCAGGTTATAGGAAATCTGTTCTCAATCTTTCTCTTTCTTTTACTATCTTTAAATAAACCCTTAAAGGGGGCAGCTAGGTGGTGCAGTGGATAGAGCACTGGTCCTAGATTCAGGAGGACCTGAGTTCAAATTCGGCCTCAGACACTTAACACTTACTAGTTGTGTGACTCTGGGCAAGTCACTTAACCCCAACTGCCTCACACACACAAAAAAATAAGCCCTTAAAAACCTAAACTCGTTTATCAGTGATTTTAGTCAGTTTCTGCCCCAAACTGGGGGGACAGATTAGAACCCACATTTAGAATTTTAAATCACACAATGGTTTTTGGTCTTTAAGGGGCTGATTCTGGACACAAAGCTATAGTTTAGCTTCCTGTTACAGATGGAAAAATGTCTTTTTGGCTTATGATACTCTATCTTTCCTAGTATTCCATTTGCAACCTTCATCTCCTTTTCTTTCTCCCCATATTATTCCATTAAGAGAACAGTAGCACCTGATTCTAGAAACTAGATTCAGGCTTATGCCACAAACAGAGATCCTCAGGAAAATAGCCAAATAGTAGAGCATCTCAGTTGACCCACTGCCTTCTGTCTCTGGCCACCTGAGTTTATATTCATAGTGTTTATGTTCACAGCTTCAGTGTGGGGATTTTACACACCCTGACATCCTAGGCTTAAACTTATATTAACAAAGCAAAACAGTCCACTGCAGTCTGGCTTGGCAGATACTATAGGGTGGAGTTTTTCTGTGAATAAATGGAGCTGTAAAAATCCCTTCTTACCATTAGTTTCCTTCCCTGCTCTGCCACTTAGCACCTGTCCACATATGCTATTCTCTTTAATAGTTCCACATTATGGTTCATAAAAGCTCATAAAACAATATTATGTGCATACAATATAGTATTGCAAATAGCATATTTTTTTTAAAAAATCATCCAGAAAAGATTAGAAAACTGCCTCCCTCTGGTGCAGATGAAAAGTTTCTATTGCCTTTATGATCCATGACAATTCCCTTGGAACAAATAGTTTGCTTCCATGCATCAAATTCCTATAACCTATTCAAAACTCAACAGAGAGCAAAAAGTGAGTGGACTGATGGTCTGAAATTTGTGAACCTTCTTCCTCAGTAGCATCTTGTGAAAGTATATCAAAGAAGAGCTAGATGCCTAAAGTAGACATCTCTTTTTTTTTTTTTTTGGTGGGGGCAATGAGGGTTAAATGACTTGCCCAAGGTCACACAGCTAGTAAGTATCAAGTGTCTGAGGTCAGATTTGAACTCAGGACCTCTTGAATCTAGGGCCGGTGCTTTATCCACTGTACCACCTAGCTGCCCCCTAAAGAAGACATCTCTTATAAGTGAATCTAGGAATTATATGTTCCTGTTGTCCCTATAGGTGTTACGTCTCTTAGAAGTGAAAGGTGGAATATTTATGAGGATCCATGTCTGTTTTTGAGTTCTGCTATTTGAGATTCAATTCAATTAAACAAAAGTGGTACTAGGTACTGGGAATTAGCACAGTATCTGGCACATAGTAGGTGGTTAATAAATATTTATTTATTGACTGAAAAAAATCAACAAATCTTTCCCCTTAAGGAGTTTAGAATCTACTGGGGTGGGGTGGGGAGCAACAATATAAACAAAGATATACAAATACAGAATGTAAAGAAGCTTGCTGAGGGGAGTGCATGATCAATTTGAAGCTTGATGAGGTTAAATGCCATTAGTCTTGAGTGGCATCTTCAGGGCTCCATGGAATGGAAGCATTCCCACTGAGTCTACTTTTAGCACACAGGGAACTCCTGATATCTGACTGTCAAAAATTTTCTTTGTGGTCCATAAAAGTGAGCTTAATCTCCCTAGAACTTTTTTTTTTTTTTGGTGGGGCAGTGAGGGTTAAGTGACTTGCCCAGGGTCACACAGCTAATAAGTGTCAAGCGTCTGAGGTTGGATTTGAGCTCAGGTCCTACTGAATTCAGAGCCAGTGCTCTATCCACTGTGCCACCTAGCTGTCCCCTCCCTAGAAGTTTGAGAAGACACACCAGAGAGATGACAAGAATTCTGGGGTGGGGAAGGGAATCCTGTGCTCATGTACATTTTCCTCCCCATGGAAATAACTTAAAATAGTGACTTGCAATAGAAGCACATGGTAGAGGCAGATGTGTGCTTGTATATAGTCTGAGAGCATAGTTCATGAATAATTTTCATGAACTCCAAACTATTGGGTGGAGGAGGGAAGATCTTGAGTTCCCTCCATAGTGTGATCCTGGAATCTAGATTTACAATCAAAGGATGGAGATTTCCTGGGCAGTAATAGCTTTGGGAGTCACCTCATGCAAATCCAGGTTTTACAATTACCAAGTTCAAAAGTGTGTGTTTCCTGCTGTGGCCTGACACACCCAGTGATGTCCTTGTTACCCGGAGATGCCCTCTCTTGTGATTGAAACCCAGTTCTATCCTTTTCCCTTCATTGAGTGAGATTCACATGTATTCTTAGTCATACTCCTCCATTTCCTTACTCTTGATCCCTCACCCCCTTCTCAGTTTCTTAAATTAAGATTTATGTCATCCCCTGTGTGAACTAAAAAAAGCCCAAAAAACAAACTTACGTCATTTTTCAGTTGTATCTGACTCTTTGTGACTCCATTTGGGGTTTTCTTGGCAAATATACCAGAATGGTTTGCCATTTCCTTCTCCAGATCATTTTACAGATGAGGAAACTGAGGCAAACAGATTAAGTGAATTGTCCAGGGTCACACAGCTAGTAAGCATCCATCTGAGGTCAGATTTGAACTCAGGTATTTCTCACTGCAAGACGTGCTGTATCACCTAGCTGCTGGTGAATTTTACACTACAGGCCTATTGCTGCAGCTTACCTTTTTTGTGAAACCTCTAGGTCTCAAAATAGCTGTGATGGATTAGGTCAAGAAGAGAGAGAGACACAGAGAGAGAGAGAGACAGAGACAGACAGAGAGACAAAGACAGAGAGAGACAGAGAGAGGGAGAAATTAAGTTTATAGTTCTTATAGTTCTCTTGAAGTCAGCCTCTAGGACTGATCATAGCCCATGCAGGTCCAGAGTGTTTGTGGGACCCTGTGCCCTGGGTTATAAAAATATATGCAAAATAAATGTAAAGTAATTTGAGCAGGAGACAGATGAGTACCAGGCTCTGGGGGGGAAAAGGAAAGATGTCTTGGAGGGGTTGTTGGCAGATGGCAATATATCCCAGTAGTGAAAGGTTATTTTGAAGTTAAGTGAAAAAATATCTCTTAGCAAAGGCATATCTATGTGGAAAGTACTTAGCCAAAAATCTTTTTTGTGTGTATTGGGGAGGGGTGGGAATGGAGGAGACACTTTGATATTCATAAGACTCTTATACTATAGGTTGCCTCTGTTTTAGATATGCCCCCTCTTCTTGCCTGGTACCTTGCCTTGCCCGATTTTCTAGAATCTTCCATATTGGGAATTTTCCATACTAGGAAGTTCTAGTTTCATGTTGTAGCTTTGTATTGGTCTGGGCCTCAATGGCCAATCCTTGGAACCACCCTGCTTGTGACTGCAGAAATGAAAACCAATCAGATGTGCCTGAACAACACTCCTGCACTTCTGCCTATAAAATCCCTGGCCCTTGACTATGTTGCTCAGCAGTTCTGATCAGGAGGATGGAACTGGGGAACTCCCGTACTGAGCTACAAGGAATGATAGCTAGCTAGTGGGAAAGCTTAGTATAACCAGGGTGTGTTAAGTCCACAGGGCAGCCTTTTGTGGAAACATTGGCTCCCTTCCCTTTCCTGCTAACCTAGTCATACCCTCGATGCCCAGTGATGCCCTTTCTTGTGATTGAAATCCAGTTTTATCCTTTTCCCTTCACTGAGATTCATATGTATTCTTAGCCATGCCCCCCACCCCCCACCCCTTTATCCCTGATCTCTCATCCCCTCTTTGGTTTCTTAAGTTAAAATTTATGTCAGTTAATGTGGGTTAAAATACTCCCACACTAAAAGTCTATTGCTTTTATTGGTACTAGCCCAGCTTGCCTGTTTTGTGAAACCTCTAGGTCTCAAAGCAATTGCAATGGGTCAAGGTTACTATTTGAGAGTGAACATTCCCCAAAGAAATAAGGGGTGTAAAGGGCCCAGAAATGTGTGGCAGATCTCTAGATCTGGAAAATAAAAAATTCCTGAAACCTTCTATTCCTTTTCTACCTTTTTCTTCCCTGTTTCCACTTTTAAACAACAACAAAAAAATTTTTTGGAGGGCTTAACAAACACCAGATCAAATGAACATTTCTATAAACATAGGAGAACAGAAAAAGAGTACAGATCTCTATTATGTACAGCTTGTTTTTCTCTTAAAATATGTAATAAATTCAACATGTAACTTTCAAAGCTGTCCCACTTATCTCTGACTCCTTCAATTCTTCAATGACCTTTTCTTTTTTTGACTACCTTAACCCTAGCCTCCCCTGTACTTCCCACTCCTTCCCACTCCCATCTGGAAAAGAAAAGGAATAAAACAACCACCTTGTAATAAATAAAGATAAAACAAATTCATACATTGGTTACACCCCAAAATATAATTCTTCTTCTGCATTTTGAGCCTATCACCTCTTTGTCAGTAACATGCTTCATCATCAGTCCTCTGGAATACTGGTTGGTCTTTGCACTGATCAAAGGTCTTAAGTCTTGCAAAGTTAATTTTCTTTGCCATGTTGTCCTCCATACCTTTTCTCTACACCATTGCATGAGGCTGCTTCTACCTCTCCCTTTTAAACATTTAATTTTTCATAATTGTGGAGAAAAGGAGAATAAAGAATCTATAGGTGGTCATCTTTATAATCTGAATAGATAAAAACTAGTTACAAGTTTTTGTGTATGGTAAACAGGTTGCAAGATGTTTGTTTGTTTTATTGGACCTCTCATTTCACAGTTATAGGGAGGTCCTGATGAGGAACTTCTGCCAATGAAAATTGACAGTTCCTCTACAATATATAGCCTTAGAGCAATCTCCAAAGTGGAGGCCTTGGCCTGACTCCATGGCTTGTGTTATTAACCAGTCAGGGAGTAGAAAGATAGGTTATAGTTCTCAACTTTTGTTTATACAAGCTTTCCAATTTCAGATTTTTCTCCCTCCCTCCCTTCCCTCCCCTCCCTCCCCCCTCCCCTAGACACCAGGTAATCTGATATAAGATATATATATATATATATATATATATATATATATATATATATATACACATATACATATACATAATAGCATTAATCATATTTCTGCATTAGTCATGTTATAAGAGAAAAATCAGAGCAATGATGAAAAACCTCAAAATAGAAAACCAACAGCACCAAAAACAAAAGAAATAGTATGGTTCATTCAGCATCTATACTCCACAGTTCTTTTTTTTTTTTTTCCTGGATTTGGAGATCCTCTTCTATCACGACTTCCCTGGAACTCTTTGGTGTCACTGCATTGGTGAGAAGAATATAATCCTTCACAGTAGATCAACACTCAATGTTGATGATACTGTGTACAGTGTTCTTCTGGTTCTGCTCATCTCACTCATCAGAAAGATAGGTTATATCTCAACCTTCTCTATGAAAACTTTCATAGCTTTACACTTAAAAAACTCTTGAAAGCAGAATTTTTTAATCTGTTTAAAACTCTTCCAAATAAAAGGTATCAGTGGATTTTGAATATAATTGTTAAAAATAAAAAAGTATAATACCATCTGATTAGTTTAAGAATAATTGCTTGAAATCAAGGAAGATGGAAATATATTAGACAGACTTCAACAAAAATCTACCAGTAGTATCATGATTTAGTAAGTTAAGCCAACAATGTACTTCTTTCATTTGGATCTCTCTCTCTCTCTCTCTCTCTCTCTCTCTCTTTCTCTCTCTCTCTCTCTCTCTCTGTATCTATATATAGCGACCTATCGTTTCCAGCTATGACAGCCTTTAAAACCAAATACCAAAATAAATTGAATTTAGTACCAGACCATTGATTTGTGTATTGTAATGCCAAACCAAGATTTCAAAAAATAACCAAGTATATTCAACTACATTGTTCTCATTGATGATTATTAATAATATTTTAGTGAGAGCAAAACAAGTTTTTGTAGCATAGTAAAACATTAAAAAATATTATTTAATCTTTAACTCTTTTAAATGTCTATTTTTATATGTATATAATTATTAGCACAGTAATACACACACATATATATATATATATAATTCATTAATAAGGAAATATGCATACATTGGGAATGCCTGCTCAAAAATGTTTAAATGTCGTGGGTGCAGGATCAAAAAGGTTTGGAAAGCACTGTCTTAGAGAATTGCCCAGTTCACCAAGAGATTAAGTGATTTCCCCAGGGTCAGCCTATATATGTCAGACAAGACTTAAATCTGGGTCTTCCTGAATTCAAGGCTAGGTCTTTATTATGTCATGTTGCCTCTCTCTCCAGATATGGTTTTAGTAGTGTTTAGATTATCTCCCTTTTAAAGGAAAAAGGATACTGAACCTACTTGATTTTTATAGAGTATAAAGGTTCTAATTGTGCTTTTTATAGCCTACCTGAAACTCCTTAATGAGCTAATTACAAGGCCCAAGTAGTTTTGAGATAGGGTGTCATTTATTTTTATGCCTGTGAAATACCATCTGGGTGAGGTATTGGGGAATTTCCCAGATATTTGTTTTCCCTCTGTCAACTTAGGTGGGATGATAGACTATATCTTTTTTTCCCCCATAAAAGTATTTTATTATTTTCCAGTTACATGTAGACATAGTTTTCAACATTTTTTTTTTTTTAGTGAGGAAATTGGGGTTAAGTGACTTGCCCAGGGTCACACAGCTAGTAAGTGTTAAGTGTCTGAGGCCGGATTTGAACTCAGGTACTCCTGACTCCAGGGCCGGTGCTCTATCCACTGCGCCACCTAGCTGCCCCCAACATTTGTTTTTATAAGATTTCTAGTTTCAACTTTTTCTCCCTCTCTCCCCTCCCTCCCCCATCCCCAAGACAGCAAGCAGTCTGATATAGGTTATATATGTACAATCACATTAAATACATTTCTGCATTAGTTATGCTGTGCAAGAAGAATCGGAACAAAGAGGAAAAACCTCAACAAAGAAAAACAAAAAAAAATTAGAAATAGTATGGTTCAATCTGCATCTAGATTCCATTGTTCTTTTTTTTTTTTTTTCAGGATTTGGAGAGCATTTGCCATCATGAATCCCCTGGAACTATCTTGGACCATTTATTGTATTGCTGAGAAGAGTCAAGTCTGATGATAGACTATATCTATAGAAAAGGATTCAGCCTTCAGAAAGCAATGGGATCATTAGGCTATGTAGTCCTAGACAAACCCAGTCATTTATAACAAACAATTTGTGTTTGGGCATCATGCCAGAAGTGTAAGTAGAATGTTAGAGTGAATAATGGAAAGGGCAGGTCTGAGAACCCCACTCTTGTACCCCTTTCCAGTTTCAGGCTAGCTGTTGGCACACATTCCTCTTATCATTTTGTCACTTTGGCAGTACAGACCTCCCTGTCCAGGAGAGAACTGTGATAACTTTTCACTGGTGAGAACACAGAGTAACAGCAGTTGTCAAATTTTTTCTAGCCAAACCATTGCCTGGGATATTGGTCATTTTGGAAATTTAAAGGGGATTAGTTGCTCTTTAGTTTAGAGGTATTCTTTATAACATAAAAGAAACTGGGTACATGTATAAATTAAAGAACTCTTGGGCTTATTAGAACGCAATGTTAATGATGTCAATGATCTTTGTACAGGTTTCAATATGTATTAGGGATGCAGGATTGTGGACTGTACCTTTTGGAATCTTTTCAGTGGTGGTGCACGGTAGGCATTTCATAAATATTTAGTGATGGTTTGATTGATTCTCCATAGTTAGACTATATACCCAGAACCTGAAGACCTATCTTGAACCTTTTTTTTTTGGTGGTAGGGGTGGAAAGGGTCATTTAGAGAGGCAATGATACATAGTAGAGTGGCCTTGGAGTAAAGAACATTTGGATTAGGGGGCAGCTAGGTGGTACAGTGGATAAAGTGCTGGCCCTGGATTCAGGAGGACCTGAGTTCAAATCTTACCTCAGACACTTGACACTTATTAGCTATGTGACCCTAGGCAAGTCACTTAGCCCTCATTGCCCTGCAAAAAGAAAGAAAAAAAAAGAACACCTGGGTTAAAGTCTTGCTTTTGACACATACTAGGTGTGTGACTTTGAGCTCCTGGCATCTCTGCGATCCAGTATAAAAAGTGCTAGATTCGGAGTAAAAGAACCTAGGTGTGAACACCGGTTATCCCGCTTGATACACTGGACATTCTACTTAACCTATGTGGGACTCCATGTCCTCATCTGTAAAATGTATGTTGTCTCAATTGAAAGATGAGTTGGGGATGGAGTTTTCCACACCAAAAGTTTCCCATATGGGTGAAATCACCAGTTCAGATTTTGAATCATAGCTCTAGACAGATTTGCCACTGGTCACAAGGAGGCTAGAAGCATGAACAGTTTTGCAGTGATCTATCCAGTCATCCCTAGTGGTGGAATAACTCCAAGCTAATATTGCCTTGCAACAGGTCCTCTTGAATATAAGGAACAATACAACCATGTGTTATGTGTCGAACAAAACTGAATCCCAATGGCCTGAAGCTCTGACTGTGGAAAGATTACCAACATCCTACCAGAAAAAAATAAGCAACCTCCTCTTCCCCTTCCTCATCTACTTTAATCTGTCCCTGATGGTAATTGTGGGGAATAAAAAGGAACCTGCACAACAGCTTCAGGGAGGTAAACTAGCCATGGCCTGAGCAATCCGAGGAATGCTTCCTGGTTTCCCCCTTCTGAATCATCATTTTAATGGGCTTCTCACATGCATAAAGCCCTGCAGAAATTGTGTAGGGAAGGAAGTGAATGAGCCAATTACATTGGCTGGGAGCCTGAGGAACGCCCTGCTTTAAGGATAAAATTGCACCTCTTCAGTCCAACAGTTTGGACCAGGGAACCCAGCAAACAATTCTTGGAATTCAACAGAAAAACAGACCCAAGAGATTCTGTTGACATTTCTTTGCATGGGTGCCAAAATGATTTCTGATTGTTTATTTCAGATTTGTTTCTCCCCCCACCCCAAGATAAGAGGATAACTAACTTCTCTGTTCTAGGTAGCATCTGTTGAGATGACACAGAAGAATGTCATCCAGGTAAAGGGGTGTGGAGTCCACCTGTTTCATGCATGGTGGTAGATGAAAAAAGTGTAGGCTCCATATGAGCAATGTCAGAAGCCTTGAATGTCAGAGTTGGAAGAAATCTCAGGGGCTATCTATTCTCCCTGGTACCTGACTGAGGAATCTCTTCCACAATATCCTCAGGGGTGGTTATTCAGCCTCTTTTAGAAGACTTCCAAGAATTGGGAACTCAAGGTTTTAAAAACGAATGTTAAAAATTGCTTTTGCATGTAATTGGGGAAAAATAAAATATTAAATTTTTTTTTAAAAAGAGGAAACCCACTATCTACTGAGGTAGACCATTTCACTTTTGGCCATTCGATTCAATTCAATTCAATTCAATTTAATTCAACTCAATTCAAAGAATCACAGAATTAGTTCAACAACAGCTATCTGCTTCAAACCATACACAAAAGGAATCTACACTTTAATATGACTGAGAAGTGGTTGTTCAGCCTGTTAGCAGACCTCCAAGGAGAGGGAAACCTACCACTCATAAGGCAGCCCATCCTACTTCTGGATAGATGAAATGGTTAGAAAGTTTTTCACAGTAATCAATCCTCATTTGGCCTCTTTGTAACTCCTATCCACTGATCCTGTTCTGCCCTTTGGAGGTAAATAGAAGAGATCCAATGAATGCTTCTTTCAAATGAAAGCCTTACATTATAAATACCTGAAGGCAAGTATCATATCCCAGTTCTCCTTCCCCATCTCTGAGCCTTGTCTTCAGACTAAATATTGCCATTTCCTTCACATGACATTCCTAGTTCCTTCACTATTCTGGTTGCTTTTCTCTATTCATTTTCCAACATATCATTGTCCTTCTTAAACTGTGGTGCCCAGAACTAAACACACGATTCCAGATGATGTCTGATAAGGGCAGATAAACTATGGGGGGATCCTAACCTATTTGTTCCTGGAGTCTTCACTGCTCTTAATGCAGCTCAAGGCCACATTAGCTTTTGACAAGATGGCAGGGGTGAGAGATAGGAGATACACACACACACACACACACACACACACACACTGCTGATCCATGATGAGCTTACACTCAGTCCACTGAAGGCCCTGGATATTTTTCAGAACAATTGTTCTGTTGAGTAATCAACTTATACGTGTGTATTTTTGTACCCAAGTGTAAGACTTTACATTGATCCCTATTGATTGTCATTTGATTTGATTCAGCCCAGTGCTAGCCCATCATGATTGTGACTCCATCATCTATTGTGTTAGTTATTTCTCTTCCTTTGGTGTCATCTGTACATTTGGTGAGAGCCTTGCCTTTATGCAAATCATTGATAAAATGGCCAAGCATTGATCCTCTGCAGCATTTCACTGGAGACTTCCTGCCATGTGGACAATAAAGCATTTAAGTCTGGTCATCCAACCACTCTTGAATCTGTCTAATTGTATGGTTACCTAATTCATATCTCTTCATCTTCTCCACAAGAAGAGGATGAGATGCTTTCTTGAAAGCTTAGCTAAAATCCAACTATACTATATGCACAACATTTCCCAGATACACTGCTTTAGCAATCCTGCCAAAAAAGGAAAGGTCAGTCTAGCATGACCCATTCTCGATGAAGCCATTTTAGCTCTTTGTAATCACTACTTCTCTTTCTAGATTTCTTTCTCTCTCTCTTTTTTTGGATAATAAACATTTTTATTTAAAGTTTTGAGTTCCAAGTTCTAGCCCTCCTTTCCTTCCTCCCCTCCCTCCTCCCTCAGTCAGTAAGCAGATATAGGTTATACATGTACCATAGTAGTCATTTAGTATAAGAAAACTTAAATAAAAGAAAAAAAATGAAAGAAATTAAATAAAAAATAGCATGCTTCAGTGTGTGTAAAATCAATATCAGTTCTTTTTTTGGAGGTAGATAGTATGCTTCATCATTAATCCTTTGGGATTCTTTTGAATCATTGTGTTTCTGATATTGGTTACATCATCACAGTCCTTCATTGAACCATAATTCTGTCACTGTGCACAACATTCTCCTGGTTCTGTTCACTTCACTATACCTCAGTTCATATAAGTCTTTCCAGGACTTTCCAAAATCATCCTGCTTGTCATTTCCTATAGCACAATAATGTTCCATCTGAATCATATACCACAGCTTGTTTAGCCATTCTCCAATTGATGGGCATCCCTTTGATTTCCAATTCTTAGCCACCATGAAAAGAGCTGCTATAAATATTTTTGTACAAATAGGTCATTTTTCTCTTTTTGGGGATGTCTTTGGGATATAAACCTAGCAGGGGTATTGCTGGATCAAAGGGTATGCACAACTTTATAGCCCTTTAGGCATAGTTTTAAATTGCTCTCTAGAATGGTTGGATCAGTTCACAACTCCACCAACAGTGGATTAGAGTCTCAGTTTTCCCACATCTCCTCCAACATCCAACATTTTCCTTTTTTGTTATATTCACCACACTCTATCTAGATTTCTACCAATTATCTCTTTAATGATCCATTTCAGAATTTTTCCTGAAATCAAAGTCAAGATCACTGGCCTATAGTTTGCAAACTCTGTTACCTTTCTTTTAGCAGGTGATGGTTCAGTGAATAGAGCATTGGGCCTGGAGTTAGGAAGACCTGAGTTTGAATCCAATCTTCAGTTTCCTCATCTATAAAATGGGGATCATGATATCACCTACCTCTGAGGGTTGTTGTGAGAATCAAATGAGATATTTGTAAAGCACTTAGCATAGTTCCTGGTATATAGTAGATGCTATATAAATGTTAGTTGTTACTATTATTATCATCATTATCATCCTTATTATTATCTGAGCCAGATGACTTGAATTCATCAAGGAGGGCTGGATGTTTTCCTACAATTTCTCTAATTATCTTTGCTATTATTTCCCCATTAGTCATTTTTGATCTGTCACTTCCAGGGAATAAAGGTCATTGTCCTTTGCAAAGAAAATAGGAAGCAAAATAAGAATTCTGGAGCTCTGCTTTCCCTCTTTTGTCAGTTATCACTGTCCTATCCATCCCAAGCAAAGGTCTTATCCCTTCTTTTTCTCCTATTAAGGAATTGGTTTTTTCCAATTCAATTCAACAGGGGCAGCTAGGTGGTGAAGTGGATAGAGCACTGGCCCTGGATTCATGAGGACCTGAATTCAAATTCGGCCTCAGATGGTTGACACTTACTAGCTACGTGACCCTGGGCAAGTCACTTAACCCTCATTGCCCTGAAAAAAATATATATCAGTTCAATTCAATTCAACAAGTATCTATTAAGTACCTGCTATCTACAAGACACCATGCTTTCATTCACCCAGAGGATACAGAGACCAAGTAGAATTCATTCTACCCTCAAAGAGTTTATATTGTTTTGAATAACTCTATTAGGAAGTTTTCTGCTTAAATCCAGTCGAATTTTGTTTCTAACCCATAGACATTTTTTTTTTTTTGGTGAGGCAATTGGGGTTAAGTAACTTGCCCAGGGTCACACGGCTAGTAAGTGTCAACTGTCTGAGGCCAGATTTGAACTCAGGTTCTCCTGAATTCAGGGCCAGTGCTCTATCCACTGTACCACCTAGCTGCCCCTGAATTTTGTTTTTCTGTAACTAGGTTTGCCTTTTGGGGCCAACCAAAGTAAGACATAGAATCATAGCTATAAAACTGATGTGGAATTTAGAGATGATTTAATTCAAACTCCCTCATTTTACATAAGAGGAAACTGAGGCCAAGAGGGGTCAAGTGGCTTGCTCCTGGTCACAGAGTAAATAAAAGAGTTGGGATTTGAATACAGGTCTCCTGACTCAAAATCCATCATTTTTTCCAATATACATCCCATCCTTCTTCCTCATGTCAGCCCTTTAAATATTTGAAGATAATCATCTCCCTAAAGTCTTCTTTTCTCCAAGTTCCTTGAGTGGGACATTGTATGTATAACACGTTCTCTGGTCCTCTCTTATTCTGCTGGATGTGATCCAGATTATCTATGGTCTTCCCAAAATATTGCATCCTGGAATGAATGAATGAATGAATGAATGAAGTACTCCAAATGTGTTTAGACCAGGGTAGAGTAGTTTCTTCTTCTTTGGGGGAGAGAAGTATTTTCATTCTGAGAGTGCCACTCATCTGAGTTTCCACTTACTGCCATTTCCAGATCCTGCTTATAAAATAGCTCAAATGATTTTAGTAGCTTGAGGCTCTCAGTTTCCTAGATTGTAGTAAGAGAGTCAATAGGCTTCTAACAGAATTACAAATATTGCTTTGGGGGGAGTTGAGGCAAGTGGAAAGACTATTTCAGACTCTGGCCACGGTTGTTATACTGGTTGAAAGTGAACTTTTGCCTGGAGGCTTGTTAACCACACCTACTGCCCTTTCTCCTTCATTCTTGTCTTTTCTTTTTTGTGCTTTTGCTTTTAAAAAAAATTACATTTTTATTTATTTATTTAAATATTTCCTGATTACAATTAAAAAAAAACATTTATCTTTAAAAAAAATTTGAACTCCAAATTCTCTTTTACTTCTCCCCACTCATTAAGAAGAAATTTTTATTTTCCATTTTTAAAAATTTATTTTGTTTATTTCACTAAATATTTCTCAGTTACATTAAAAACATTTTTTAACATTCATCTTTCAAAATTTTGAGCTCCAAATTCTTTCTTGCCCCACACTCACCCATGCAGAAGGCATTTTCCTTTTCCTTTTAGTCTTTGTAATCTCCTCTTCTTAAACCTGGTTCTTCCTTTTTCCATGATCTATTTAAGATTCCTGACATTAACAAAAGAAAAAAAGGAGACAAAAGGTTGAAAAACTGTGTTGTTGTTGTTTTTGGCGACAGTGGAGTTGGGAGTGGGGGTGATGGGGAGAGCAGATGGCATTTGATGTTGATGTATTATAATGCATGCGCTTTTTCAACACAAACTGAAAAATAGGGAATATTTGTGTGTGTGTGTGTTTGTGTGTGTATTGTATATAGGCCCTGTATATACCCATAAGGTTTATATAAAGCACAGTGGATGAAACTTCATTAAAGTAGAAAAGCAGCTTCAGGCCAGATAATGCCTGTGGTATTAAGTCAAAGGAAGACTCTTCTGCAGCCATGCTGAGTTGATGAGGAATTCTAATACAAAGGATCCAGCAGGGAAATTAGTCTAAATTTAGTTTAAATGACTTGTGCAACTTATTTTTTACTCTGCTAGTTTATTTTTCCCTTAATTCAGTGCACAAAGCCAAAAATTCTGGGTTCTTCCTTCCACTGATAAGTATTTACTTAGTAAAGGGACATTTATCCTT
Source organism: Dromiciops gliroides (assembly GCF_019393635.1). Classification (NCBI taxonomy): domain Eukaryota; kingdom Metazoa; phylum Chordata; class Mammalia; order Microbiotheria; family Microbiotheriidae; genus Dromiciops; species Dromiciops gliroides. The sequence continues at coordinate 311,765,416 of NC_057864.1, forward strand.
ATTGATCTGGCAGTACATATGATCTCAGTTTTTCCACTCCAGCTGTTGCCTCTTCTCCCAGTCAAAGTTTTTAGGAATTTATGGGTAAGTTGCACACTTGTGGTGCTGGCTGGTAAAGTTTTGTTGGCCCAACAATGCTTGGCTTGGCTTGGTTCTACTCTCTCTCCCTCAGCCTCAGCCTCTATTTGTCAGGTCATTTCTGGCAGAGAAACTTGATTTCCTCCCTTTCTCTCTCTCCCCCTCCCCCTCCCCCAAGCCTCTTCCCCTTTCTTTCTTTCTCTTTCCCCTTTCTCCTCTCTCCTCTCTCCCCCATGCCTCTTTCCCTTTTTCTTTCTTTTTTCTCTCCAATCTCCACTCACCTCTCTCTCTCTCTCTCTCTCTCTCTCTCTCTCTCTCTCTCTCTCTCTCTCTCCCTCTTCCTCTCCTTCTCTCCCTCCCTTTCTTTCCTGATGCCTCTCCTTTTTTTTCTCATTTCTCTTTCCCCCTTTGCCTCTTTCCTCTCTCCCCCATGCCTCTCTCCCTTTCTTTCTTTCTCCCCTCTCCTTTCTCTTTCCCTCCTCCTCTCTCCCCCTATTTCCCCTCCCTCACTTTCCCCATGCCTCTCCCTCTCTTTCTCCTCTCTCCCCTCTCCCTCCCTCCTTCACTTTCCCCTTAATCTCTCTCCCTCTTTTGCTTTCTCCTTTTTCTCTCTTCTCCTCCTTTCTCTCCTTTCTCTCTCCACCCTCTTCCCCTCACTTTCCCCCATGCCTCTCTCCCTTTTTTTCCTTTCTCCTTTCTCTCTCCCTTCCTCTTCTCCCTTCCCATTCTCCCTTCCCTCTCCCCCCACCCTCTCCCCCCACCTTCTCCTTGTTCCTCTGTGGTGTCAGTATCAGTAAAACAAAGTCTTTTAGTTGGAAGAGACCTCGGAGACCATTTATTCCAATTCTCACCCAGCTGAGAGTCCCTTTTCTTTTCTTTCTTTCTTTTTTTTTGGCAGGGCAATGAGGGTTAAGTGACTTGCCCAGGGTCACACAGCTAGTAAGTGTCAAGTGTCTGAAGTCAGATTTGAACTCAGGTCCTCCTGAATCCAGGGCCAGTGCTCTATCCACTGCACCACCTAGTTGCCCCTGAGAGTCCCTTTCAACAAGTGATCTGCTTGCTTTTCCTGGAAATTTAGAGAATTCCATTAATAGCTAATAGCTAGTATTTATATATAATTTTACATACATGATCTCATTTTACCCCTACAACAAGCCTGTAAATCAAGTGCTGTTATCCTCATTTTCCATAGGAGGAAACTGAGGCTGAGAGAAAGGTCAAACAGCTGGACTTCAAATCCCATACTCCCTCTTGTGCCACTTATTGTCCTATGCCTATTGTCTCCAAAGGCAGCCCATTCTACTGTTGATAGCTCTGATTGTTAGGAAGTTTTCCTCTACATTGAGCTTAACCATACATCTCTGTAACTTTTGGAGATGGACAGAGATACATTGTTAGGCCTTTAACCATGGTGGGTGGGGTGCTTCTTCCTCCTTCTACTCTCTGGGGCCAAGGAACAAGTCTAATATCCTTTCCATCTGGAAGCTCTTCAAATAAATGAAAACAGCTATCACATTTCCCCTAAGTCTTTTCTAAGCCAAGTATCTTCATTTCCTTCAACACATCCTCCTATGGCTTGACTTGAGGATGAATCAGAAATCAGAGGGGCGGCTAGATGGTACAGTGGATAGAGCACTGGCACTGGAGTCAGGAGGATATGAGTTCAAATCTGGCCTCAGACACTTGACACTTACTAGCTGTGTGACCCTGGACAGGTCACTTAACACCAATTGCCTCAAATATCCAGGGCCATCTCCAGTTGTCCTGATGTATATCTTGCCACTAAACCTAGTTGGCTCTGGAGGAGAGAGTGATGCTAATAACTTTGCACAGCTCTCCCTCACTTAAATCCAGTTCACTAGACATCACCCTGATGTAATGGTCCTCTTCGAGAATGAAGGACAAAAAATTAGAAATCTTTTAGTGGGCCTAGAAATACCAGGTAATAATAATAGCCAACATTTATATAGTACCTACCATGTGGTAGGCACTGTGCTAAATACAGATATGATATCATTGGATCCTAACAACAATTCTGGAAGGTAGATTATTTCCATTTTATGGTTGAGGAAACTGAGGTAAACATAGGTTAAGTGACTTGTCCAAGGTCACATGGCCAATAAGTGTCTGAGGTAGGATTAGAGCTCAGGCCCCCCTGATTCCAGGCTAGTGCTCTATCCACTTTGCCCCTTAGCTGCCTGTATGATTCCAGGTGACTCATTGACAACAGCAACAGTGACTAGAGAATTATTGTGTCCTTCACTTTGTAACTCGGAGTGCTGAGGAAAGGAATGGTAATTGAAAGGTCATGGTCATCCTGTTCTTGTGGATATGATTTGGATATTGTGAAATCTCCTTGGGGAGTGGGGGAGGCATCTTTGCATTTTGTCCATGTGTGAGAGCCTTACTGTCAGGTGTCAGCTTCAGAGGCATCAGTGGCCTTGTGTATATATGCTCAAGATGGGGTGATGGTATAGTTTGAAGCAGTTTGTTGCCAAGGAGATTAGCTTTAGGAACATGAGAGAGATGAAGCCATGTGGCCAGGTTTCCAAAGACTCTAAACCCCTGAATTGAGCAGCCGGTACAGGGGAGCTGGAGTTGAGAAGTTATTAGTTTTAGCAGAAGTTATTGGAATGTATTATTCACATGGCTTCCTACTGTCTGGCATCTTATTTCATTGCTATGCTGTTTGTTCACTTAAGGCTTAGGATATATTGCATGCAATTCCATGTAATGAATTGTAATGCATTGCACTCTGAGACCACACAGGTCTTAGCAAAAAAACCCTCTTCTTCCATAAAAATGAGCAAAGACTTTGCATTGTTTTGTCCTCTGCCTCTATAGTGGTAGGGAAAGGACCTGAGATATGCTAAAAAATTGTGGGTGATGAACCAGGGAAAGAACCTCAGGAATTCTGGTGAACATGAGCCCATTCCAGGAATCTAAAAGCAAATGATAAACTGAACAATAATGAGAGCTGGCAATTCACCAGATGGCAGACTCAAAGATAGACAAGAAAACAAGATTTTAAATCAGGAATTATGGCTTCAATCAAGAGGTCGTCCTTATAGAGGGCAGCTAGGTGGCACAGTGGATAAAGCATTGACTCTGGATTCAGGAGGACTTGAGTTCAAATTCAGCCTCAGACATTTGAAACTTACTAACTGTGTGACCCTGGGCAAGTCACTTAACTCTCATTGCCCCCCCCCAAAAAAAAGGTAGTCCTTACAGAGCAGGGTCAGTACAACAACACTGAGGGAGGAGTCCAGGACCTTGACTAATGACAATTTGTTTCAGTCAAAGAATCATCTCCAGATAATGTTATTCTATGGTGTTCTTCATCTCTCCCCTTCAGCTGACAATGGTGCACTTGTGACAGGGTTTAGAAAGGCACAGAAAGAATAGCATATCTGTCTCACTAGTTCTTATCTGGTTAGGGATAGAGATAACCCAAACTAGTGGTGCTACACTGCCCCATTGGTATATAACATTAAGGAAAACTGCTGGGCTCATAGGAGGTGGTGTTATTGGGTCTATTTCCTATACGCCAAGGTGTATTTTTGTAGATGGAACAGTACTGAGTTCAGAACTGGAGAGCATGGCCTCTAATGTGAGGGGGACTAGATTCTCTTTTCTCACACTGTGGCTCATTATACCCCAATTGGCTGTTCCAGGGACAAATGATTTAAAACTTAGGTCTAGGTTCTTGTCCAGTGTTGTGCTAATAGGGGGAGTAAAAAAGGTACTTGTATGATATGAATCAGATATGGGACAGGTATTTATTTGCTACAAACAAAATAAATACTAAAATACAAAAGATTTTCACAAGCATACATTGCCTGTAAGATTTATACTAAACAAGAACCAGTGCTAACTAGTGCTATACCCAGTTAGGAAGTTGCTACTTAAAACCATCTAAACATAAAACGGTTGGTGGGTTGGCTCGTTATGTATTTTACATTTGGATCTGCACTGTCTAAACTCCTAGTACATGTCATCTGGGAAAAGTTTAGGCCTGTCCATTTGTTGGCAATTGTCTTGTCCAAGAGACCTGCAATAGTTGCTAGAGATTCTTCCTTGGGCAAAACTAATCAGCTTTGACTTGATGGGACTCAGGACCTCCCTGCCTCTCAGAGTCACCATGGCAGAGAGTGACTGGAGCTCACTGTGCTCATATGGTCAAACCTATGTTTTAGGAAAATTACACTGGCAACACAGTGGAGGATGGATTCAAATGGAGAGAGACTTGAGATAGGGATACCATTTAGTAAGTTATTGTTATAGTCCAGGTAAGAAGTAATGAGGGTCTGAACTAGGGTGGTGGCTGTGAGTGGAAAGGTTGGATCATATATGAGAGATATTGTGAGAGAAGAAAGGATAAGATCTGTCATCAGATTATTTATTTGGGGTAAGTGAGAATGAGAAGCTGAGGATGCCACCAAGGTTATAAACCTGGGTAATTGAAAGGATGGTGGTGCCCTCAACCGTGATAGGGAAGTTCAGAAGAGGAGTATTTTTTTTTCTTTTGGGAAAGATGATTCTGTATTGGACATGTTGAGTATAAGTTGCCTAGGAAACATCTAGTTCAAAATGTCCAGTAGAGAGTAAGTGATGTTACAACCAGAGTGCAGAGGAGAGACTATAACTGAACACATAGATCACCTGAATACAGATGATAATTAAACCTATGAGAGCTGATGAAGTCATTAAGTGAGAGTATATAGGAAGAAATGAGAAAAGGGCCCAGGGGAGAGTGTTGGGGGGATACCCACAGTTAGTTGGCATGACATGGAAGAAGATCCATCAAAGGAGACTGAGAAGGAGTGATCAGACTAGTAGAAGAGGGACCAGGAGAACCCAGGGGAGTGAATATCCAGAACAACAGGGTCAGTAGTATCAAATGCTGCAGAGAAATTAAGAAGAAAGAACTGAGAAACTTGGAATTAAGAGATCATTGGCATCTTTGGAGAAAGCAATTTTGAAGAATGATGAGTTTGGCAAGCTGTGGTATATGATTTTGTGTGTGTGTGTGGTGGGGCAATGGGGGTTAAGTGACTTGCCCAGGGTCACACAGCTAGTAAGTGTCAAGTGTCTGAGACCGGATTTGAACTTAGGTCTTCCTGAATCCAGGACTGGTGCTCTATCCATTGCGCCACCTAGCTACCCCTGTGGTATATGATTGTAATGGAATATTATTGTGCTATAAGAAATGACAAGCAGGATGATTTCAGAAAAACCTGGAAAGACTTACATGAACTGATGAATAATGAAGTGAACAGAACCAGGAGAATGTCATAAACAGTAACAATATTGTTTGTTGAACTGTGAATGACTTAGCTATTCTCAGCAATACAATCCCAAAGGACTAATGATGAAGCATACTATCCATCTCCAGAGAAAGAACTGATATTGATTGAATACAGACTGAAGCAGGCTATTTTTCACTTTCTTTCTTTCCTTTTTTTACCTGACTCATATAAAATGACTAATATGGAAATGTTTTACATAATTGCACATGAAACCTATGTCTGATTGCTTGCTGTCTCAGGGAGGGGGGACGAGAGGGAGGGATGGATAGAATTTGGAACTCAAAGCTTTAACTAGAATTAAAAAAAAAATTATGAGTTTGCAAGCCAGTTTGGAAGCCAGTTTAGAAAAGAGTAAGAGGAAAGAAAGAAGAAACACTGACTATAGATGGCTGAGAAAGAAGAGAGATAGAGGAGAATACTTAGCAATATGAAAGGATCAAGTGAGGAATTTTAAAGGATGGGGGAGACATGGGCATATTTTCAAGCAGCAGGGAAGAAGCCAGTAGTTAGAGAGTTAAGTTAGCCAGTAGATTAAAGAGAGGAGGGAGGATAGTAGAGGCAACCTACTGGAGGAGAAAGGATGGTGCTAAAGAAATACTTATTGGATTGAATTGAATTGACCAAGAATTCTTGGTCACTTCCAATATAAAAGTATGAACCTTTACATTTTATCATGTAACCTGGAGCTCTCTTACAGTCTTTTCAATATTAGAATCAATTCTAGGTCACTAAACATAGCATTTAACCAATGCTTTCATGAGAATAATTTTTGTTGCAGCAATATGCTGCAAAAAAGAGATGAACATTTCTGGGATAATGCAACTTCCCCATGAAGGGCATCTCTTATGAGCACAGAACTCATGTTGACAGCTCATGGAAAGCTAAGATTCCTCGGGCAGTTTTGCTACTGGACAGCTCTCCCATAGCCAGTTCAATATGTGGGGTGTTATGGGATTCTAAGTGGATGATCATGAGATTTGATTAGCTTAAAGAGGTCATGGGGGAAGTCTTCTAAAATTAAAATTTTGTGTGAAGTTGGCACAGCATATTCAAGGATCTGTAATGGCAAACAATTTAGGACAATAGCATTAAATGCCCCTCTTCCAGGCTTATGGAGGTGTAGCATGAGACTGAACAAAAAAACCTGTATATATGATATCATTAAAAGAGTGTGTGTGTGTGTGTGTGTGTGTGTGTGTGTGTGAAATTAAGGGCATAGGCTTATCTATGAAGGGCTTCTTACTAGTAAAAATTGTACAGCATGGCTGTAGAGGTAATTGTGCAATACCTTGGCTACCATGACAGCTAAGACCTTTCTTCTCAATTTATGAATTATTCCAATTTCTAGGTAGCTTTTTATAGATCACAGGGGCTAAAATGTAAATTCTGTGAAGGCAATCACTATTTCATTTTTGGTTTTGTTTGTATTCCCAGCATACTGCTTTACACAATACAGGCACTTAAGAAATGTTGTTGAATTGAGAGCTGTGAGGGATCACACAGGTCAGCACAGTCCCTTCATTTTACATCTGAAGAAACTAAGGCCCAGAGATGTTATGGACTTGTCCTAGGTCACACAGGTAGAAAGTGGCAAGGCCAGAATTTGAGCTTCATATTGAAATCTTCTAACTTCAAAACCAGCATTCTTTTTTTTTTTTTTTTTTTGGTGAGGCAATTGGGGTTAAGTGACTTGCTCAGGGTCACACAGCTAGTAAGTGTCAAGTGTCTGAGGCCGGATTTGAACTCAGGTCCTCCTGACTCCATGGCCAGTGCTCTACCCACTGCGCCACCTAACTGCCCCACCAGCATTCTTTCTACAATAGCCTGCTACTTTTACATTAAGGAATAAATAATGGCTACCTCAGCATCACCTGACATTTTGTGGCTAAGAGCAATTTCAACAATGTAAGGCAAAGCAACAGTAGTAGAAGCAGTAATTTATATTTATCAAAATCTACTGGCATAGTCCCAGAAGTCCATAGCAGTTTAATGTTCTGGGAAGTATCACTGTTTGAGCATGTCACAGGATCATAAATTTAGAGCTGGAAGGGATCCGAGAGGTCATCTAGTCCAATAGCCATGATTTGCTGATAAGGAAACCGAGGCCCAGGAAGGTTAAACGTATAGGGAGACATCAAGGTTTTTTTGCTGGCCGTGCTTAGAGGCTTTACTGCTGACATATATTCATAATAAAGGCAGGAAACAAAGTAAGTTGGGAAGAGAACAGTGCCTTTACTCCACTGTTTCCCTTTTGTTCTGGCACACATTCATTTGCAAGCCAAACCAGAAAGGATCTTGGGAATTTGTAACCTGTCAGATAGTTGTCTGGGACAAAAGACTAATATTCAAGTTCTAGTTATGAGTTAGAAGAAAACACAATCTTAGCCTTGAGTCTCTCTGACTGGCATTTATTAGCTGTGTTATTGCCTCTGGCTATGACAAAAGAAATTTCAGTCTGTTCTTATCAGGGAAAGACATTCTAGTCACTATACCCTAGTAGACTAGAGTTAAGATGGCTACAGGCTGCCCCAAAGAGATGAAGTTCAGTAGCAAGGGACCAGGCTCATCAGCCACCCGTAGACCAGTGGAGGGTTGAACCCAGTAGAGATCTGGGAAGCTTAGGAAAGAGAGAGGGGTAGGGAGCAGCAGAGGTGTGACACCCAGTTGGGTCATGACACAATGCCCAGTTGTGGGTCCATAAGAAAGAAGGCCCAGAGAGAAAAGTGTGATAACAACAACAGAAAACTTGGTGGCCTCAAGTTGCTCCTTTGCATGTATATTTCAGCCACGTGTCTGTGTCCCCACATGTTTTTTTTTGTTTGTTTGTTTTTGCAGGGCAATGAGGGTTAAGTGACTTGCTCAGGGTCACACAGCTAGTTAAGTGTCAAGTGTCTGAGGCTGGGTTTGAACGCAGGTCCTCCTGAATCCAAGGCCAGTGCTTTATCCACTGTACCACCTAGCTGCCCCATGTGTCCCCACATGTGATCCCAATGTGTGTTCACTCTGTTTGCTGATGGTGTGTGTACTCATGGGAGAGTACACCATGGCTTGGGGGGGTGGTATTTATTCCATGATTTCCTTCCTTATGCTATTTCATTAAAAGCTTCTGCTCTGAATAATTAAGTCCCCTAACTGCCAATGGATTGTGAGCTATATAGCCTTGAGTGCATGTGGACCCACAGAGAAACTTAAACTCTGGATACATTTTTCTGGTGTCTCCATATGTCTGTGTGTTCCCCTGGGAGCTACCAGGGACATGTCCAAGGTTTCACAAGTAGTAAGTGGCAGAGTAAGGTGTTAAATGCCAGTCCTCTGATTCTAAGTCCAGAATTGTTTCCTCCACATCATGAGGACCAAAGCCACAAAATTCCCTTGCTCAAGTAAGAAGTACAGCACCTATTCATGGGCCCAACTGCACAGTTGTTTATCACAGAAGTTTTGACTTAATCCATTTCTCACCTGGGCCAGTTTGCCCCTCCTTATGCCCCTTGGTGGCCCCCTGCTCCCAGTGGCTCACCATATTGGTGCCAGTGTTAGTGAAGACATCCCACTGGCTTAACCCTCCTGTGGTTCAGAACTCCCTCAAGTGACCCACCAGCCTCAGTCTCTCCATTAGCCAGGATTGCGGGTTGTGTGTCATCCCACTCAGGGAAAGACACTTCTTTTTCCAATAGGTAGGGGAGTAGCTCTGCAGTGATTGCTTGGAATGGAAGAAAAACTTTCTAGAAATTGAGCAGCTTAAGGAAAGCATGAACCTTTGGCTTTGTTTCTGGAGCAGGAGCATCATGAATGGAACAAGCCTAATAATTGGGCAGGATGACTGCTAGGACTGCTGTTGCAATAGCCTAAGTGGGTGACATTGGGAGTTCTGGTTCATATTTTTCTATTTATTTGAGTGCCTCCATCAGAACCACATAGGACTTGCAGAATTTGTTTTATGAAATAATTATCTAGCCCCATATTGAGAGGGGTCATCAAAAAAGGATAGCATAAGAATCACAGGAATTTGCATGACATGGCTAAATTTACAGGGTCATGATATTTCTTTCTTTCTTTCTTTTTTTTTTGAGAGGCATGGGGGTTAAGTGACTTGCCCAGGGTCACACAGCTAGTAAGTGTTAAGTGTCTGAGGCTGGCTTTGAACTTGGGTCCTCCTGAATCCAGGGCCAGTGCTCTATCCACTGCGCCACCTAGCTGCCCCCCAGGGTCATGATATTTCAACAAATTGGGGCTATTTAATCTAAAATGCTTTTCAATAAGTGACTGGACATCTGCAGTAACATATATGATTAATTGTTGGCAAGACTGGGCAAGGTCAAGTTTTGCTAAGATTTTCGCCTCTCACAAGAATGTAAAGATCTCACTAACTGCAGGCATAGGATGGAGACCTGAATTACCTTTCTTTTTGAAAATTTTTTTTATTTTTAAATTTTTTTTGGAATTAACTTTCATTTTTCACTCATAGCTATTGATGAGCATGTCTGTGATATTCTGAAGCATTTTAACATAGACCTAAATAAGATACAGCTTGAGCTTCATTGGTTATAAGCACAAACAAATCACTTATATCCCCAAAGAGTTACTTTACCATTAGGCTTCAATAGAGGCAGGATGTATACAGCTTCTAGATGTGACTGACTGGTTTCAGGACATCCTATTTGAGATGCTTAAGCTCTTCATTGTTTTTTCTTAGAGCAAAAAAGTACATTGTTAGCTTTCAAGAGAATTAGTGTAATATCATGATACAGAAAGAAGGATACTGGATGCCCCTTATAAATTCCTTATTTCTTGAAGAATATAATGACAAATCTAATGACAGCTTATAGTAATTAAGTGGTACTAATGGTATAAATACTTTAGACCCTGATCCCCAGTGTCAGTTAGAGGCTTCCTAAAGCTTTTTTTCCTCTCCTTTGCAATGATGAGTGTACACATCTCTGGAAAGGAAATTCTTCTGCTCATTCACAGCACAGTGTCCAGAAATAAAAACTTAAGTGATCATTGTAATCTTTTTTTTTTTTTTTGGTGAGGCAATTGGGGTTAAGTGACTTGCCCAGGGTCACACAGCTAGTAAGTGTCAAGGGTCTGAGTCCGGATTTGAACCCAGGTCCTCCTGAATCCAGGGCCGGTGCTCTATCTACTGCCACCCAGCTGCCCCTGATTATTGTAATCTTGAAGAGTATGATGACCTCAGAATCTTTGGCAAATGTTCTTGGGAGAATACTCCATAGAAAATATCTTCACTGAGACTTGATACCCTGAGTTGACCTACATCCTACACTCACATCTTTTTTTAATGAATACTATGGCAAATACGACAGGATCTTCAGATATCGTGCTGTTGGTCTCCTGAATATGGAGATTTACTGACTTGTGAATAATCAAGGTCACCTGATTTCTAGTACTGGGAACTTTATCAAAATGGATGGGCTTCCTTAATATGGATTTTGAAATTCTGTACTCTTCTAAAGTGGTCCTTTTTTTTGATGGATCTTCATGCTGCATTCTTGACTTGGCAAGCAGACCCTTAGTCTAACCCTCCATAACCTTGAAAGATGGATGGTATGGTAGAAAGACTGACAAATTTGGAGTCAGATATTTTAGATTTAAAACCTGGCTCTTCCATTAATTGCATTTGTGATGCTAGGCAAGTCACAACTTCTCATTGCCCGAGCCTCTAGCTATCTAGAATATATTTGTGTGTATGTGTGTATATATACCAATTAGGAACAAATATATATATATATATATATATACACATACACACACATGCATATGTATGTATATACATACATATGTATATATACATATATGTATATATGTCTAGGTGTATGTTCCTAATTGATCTCCAAGTTCTCAGTCTTTCCCTTATCCAACCCATTTCCCCCATAGCTGCCAAAATAATCTTTCTAATGTATAGGTCAGACTATGTCACTGTCCTGCTCAAGAAACTTCAATAGCTTTCTATTGCTTCTAGGATATAATAAAAATTCTATATCTATCTATCTATCTATCATCATTGTCATCTATCACCTATCTGATGTATACATGTATATATATGTATATATATACATGCACACACATAAACATGTGTGTGTATATAACAACTATAATGGTCCAAGAGCCAAATATGATTGTGTACGACTATAATCTTAGCTACTATGGAGACTAAGACTATGGATTTCTTGAGTTCTGGAGCTCTGAGCTGCATACATATACATATGTGTGTATGTATGTGTGTATATATGTATGTATATATGTATATTTTAAGATTGGATTTCTCCATTTAACATAGGTTGGAAAGGAAGGAATTAGTTACTCATGGCCCTGATCCCACCACTGATTGACAGGGGAGCTTTGACCTGCTCCATTTTTCTAGCCCAGAACACCTTAGGCTGGTGGTGCCCTTGCTCTTGTGAGCTCACTATACTGATTACAATTTAGTATGGATATCTGATCAGTATAGCTCATTGCAGGTCAGAACTCCAAAGCTCAAGAGATCCACCAGTCTCAGCCTTAGAGATCCATGGTAGCTAGGATTATATAGTAATATAATAAGTTTTGGACTGTTGTAAATGTCAAATTAGGTTCAGTTAAGAGGTACCATTTAGAAGTTTCATCATGAATTCCATATATAAGGTGTTCTAGAATATATCTCTAAGAAATCTCCCAAATTGCAGTATTGGGACAGATGACAGAAATCTAGAATAGCAAGAAATGCTCTATTGATTCTCTTTATGAAACTTAGATATTTGACTAATGACTTACTAGTGCCAATGAGAAATGCATTTTTGATCATACCACAGATGAAACAGGCACATGAAGTTAGACAGGGAGACACCTAGGCTCACAATTTCACCTCTCACACATTCTTGCTGCATGGCCATAGGCAATTTATTTAATTTCTTTTGCCTCATTTTCTTCTAGTGCACAATGAGCATTCATTCAACATCAAATAAGCATTTATTAAACAGTTGTTACATGTAAGTATGATGGGTGCTTGGGATACAAACACAAAATTAAAAAGACACTCCTTTCAAGAAGCTTACATCATTGGGGAATCCATTATTTACACTGATGAGTAAATGCAAGATGATCTGAGCATAGCACCAACAATTAGGGACATCAGGAATGGCTTCCTATAAGAAATGATATATGAATTCAGTCTGAAAGAGAGCTAGGAATTCTAAGAGGTGGAGATGAGTAAGACTCAGGCATGTGGGGACAACTTGTAAAAAGCATAGAGGAAGGAGATGGAATGCTGAGTTTGGGAAACAGTAAGTCTGCTAGTTTGGCCAGAATATAGAGTATGCAAAGGGGAATAATATACAATAAATCTGGAAAGGGAGATTGGAGTCATACCATGAAGAGTTTTATTTTTTTTATTTTTTTTTGCGGGGCAATGGGGGTTAAGTGACTTGCCCAGGGTCACACAGCTAGTAATTGTCAAGTGTGTGAGACTGGATTTGAATTCAGGTACTCCTGAATCCAGGGCCGGTGCTTATCCACTGTGCCACCTAGCCGCCCCACCATGAAGAGTTTTAAAAGCCAAAGGAACTATATTTTATCCTAGAAACAATAGGAAGCCAATCAATGAAGCTTCTTGAGCACAGGAGTGAAGTAATCTGACCTGTACTTTAGGAAAATTATTTTGGTATGAATTATTATGCTGTGTGGAAGACAGGATTGAATAAAGGAGAGACAGGGAAATGGGAGACTAATTAGAGGGTTAATGCAACAGTCCTGATAAGAGGTGGGGGTGGGAATAGTGGGAAGGACAGATTAATGAAAAAAAAAGTTTCACTTAACTGAAAAAACCTTCATGTTATCTCATTTGTACCTTGTGAGATAGGTATCACAGGTATCATTATCCTCATATTGTGGGTAAGGAAACAAGCTCAGAGAAGTTAGATGACTAGGTCATGGTAACTTGACTAGTAAGTGTCAGAGATGGGATTTGAACCAAAGTTAGCCTGCTTCCAAGTATAGCACTTCATTATGATTGGAAGATAATAGACATCTAAAATGAGGTAGTACTTATAGCATAGGCTTGTTGTAAAGACAAATTGAGATGATGTGTATAAAGTGCTTTCCAAAATAAATGAATAAATGGATGAATGACCGAGTGCTTTATAAAATTCAAAGTTTATCAAGTTAATATTATTTTGGCATACTTTGGAACTCTGCTTTATCCCATTTATTTTGGAGAAGATAGTCCGTCTATACAATGATCCCATGACAAAAATTTATTGACTTTATGTAGACAAGTTGGGACTGGTGTCAGTCCCTTCTATGTCAAGGCTGATTGTCATCAAGTTCTTCCATGTTTCCAAAAAGCGGCAATTTTAAGTACCAGTCCGCTCATGTTCCAGGGTGTTGGCATCCTGGCCATACTTTCTATGGCTGTGCAGCTTTCATGGGATCCCACCTTCATCATCGGAAATGGTTGTTTTGAGATTAGTAAAAAAGACCAAGAAAGAAGCAATCCTTTATTGCTATAAAACTATTTTGGGCTAACCAGAGCAGTAGCTAGAAATTCTGATGGCCTCAGTAAGCACTGCAAAACAAACCACAGCAAGTAGCTAGAAAGGTACATTCAAATGAATTTTTTGAGACTGCTTCATTTGAGGAAGGGGAAAGAGACTTTAGCTGCCATCATACCAGGTTTCACTGGAGAAGAAAGCCCAGGGTATTACCTGGTGATAGGTGGGCTGCTGCCAAGGGAAGGGGCAGGATGGGGTCAGGCCAGGGAGGTTTTCCCCTAGATTGTGGCTCTGGTGAATGTGTTTATTTATGTCTCTCTGTGTGAAGGTTAATTGTTTCTACCTGCTGAAGCACAAATGCTGAGAGAGATCTTTAAATTTCAACACCTTGGAGCAAAGCCCTGATGAGGCCACCTTAGTTATGGTTCAGAGGCTAACCCCACCCTTCAAATCCCTATAGCTTACAACTATAGAAACTCAAAAGAGATCAAACATTAATATTCTCATCTTTATAGTGCCCTCTAGCAAACAGAATATTTTTCTCAGAAACCACAAGCCATAGAATGGGATAGGGTAGTAGTAGAAAGGAGTGGTTTTGTTATAGGCTATAAACTTCTCATTTGGGATAAATATCAGTTACATGGGAAAACAAGAATCTGTGTCATCTAAACCAATGGCATCAAACTTAAATAGAAACAGGGTTGTCTAAACCATACATGAGGATACCTGTAGGCTGTAGATTGTCTTAGTTTTTAGGTGTAACATTATCTATGTTTCATTGTATTTTTACTTATTTTGTTAAATATTTCCAAATTATACTTTAATCTGATTCTGTTTATACTCTGGGATGTTACCATGGTGGGCACCATGTTTGACACCTCCGACCTAGATTCTAGGGCATCTAAAATGCTTCAAGATCTTTTGAAGTATTCATAGATCACCATCAGGAAGCTAGGTGGTACAGTGGATAGAATGCTGGGCCTGGACTCAAGAAGACTCATCTTTCTGAGTTCAAATGTGGTCTCAGATATTTAATAGCTGTGTGACCCTGGACAAGTCTTATAACACTGCCTCAGTTTCCTTATCTGCAAAATGAGGTGGAGAAGGAAATGGCAAACCACTCCAGTATCTTTGCCAAGAAAATCCCAAAATAAGGTCACAAAGAGTTGAGCATGACTGAAGTGACTCAACAACAATAACAGCAACAACAACAAAGACAGATTACTATGCTGGGCCTTGTGGGAGTTATAAAGATCAGTTAAGTTGTGTTATTTGACAGGGCCATGTGTACTGGTACCCTATGTGTAGAAGACAATAGAATTTCTCCGACACAAGGCAGCTAGGTGATGCAACAGATAGAGCAGCAGTCCTGAGGTCAGGAGGGCCTGTGTTCAATTCTAGCCTCAGACACTTACTAGCTCTGTGACTGTGGGCAAGTCAGTTAACTGATTTCCTTCCTCCCAACCCCACTCCCCATCTCTCCTCAAAACCCCCCTGCAAAAAAGCAGAAACAGATACAATAGGAAGATATTAGAAAAGTAGAAGACTATAGTGCAGGGTGGAGGAAAGAATGAAGGATTAGGAATTAGAGGATATAGGTTCAAATCCTACCACTTCCATCTTTTATTAAATGAGGGACTTGGGCCAAATGGCTTCTGAGATTTCTTCCCACTCTAAATTTGCCTTCCATTCTTAGCTCTCTGAGTTGTGTGACTTTGAGTAAGCTTCCACTTCCCCTTCTGTCAAGTTAGCACAAACATCCACCAATCAGCTAAATAACAAACTTTTGAGCCAGCCGGAAACAGGATGAGAGAAACACAATGTTAATGACTTTGCCTTGTGGTAAAAGGTGTTAGAGTTTAATGTGTAAGGGTTATTTGGAATTTGCTGTTGATATATTCTCGGTTTATCTAAAACAATGAATCAGACAACAAGCATTTATTAAGTGCTTATAGTAATAGTAATAATGATAACTGATGTTTATGTAGTATTTTAAGGTTTGCAAAATGTTTTACATATATTATCTCATCTGAGCTTCACAATGATCCTGTGAGGTAGGGGCTATTATTAGCCTCATTTTACAGGTGAGGAATCTGGGGCAAGAGATGTTAAGGGACTTCCCTAGGATCCTATAGCTAGGAAGTATCTGAAGTAAGATACTTCCAAATTTCAGGTCCAGCTCTCTATTCACTAGGTCACACTGTGCTAAACTTCTAGGGATACAAAGAAAGGCAAAAAATGGTCCCTCCCCTCAAGGAGCTTACATTCTAGTGGTGCTAGACAATGTATACATAAATTGGTAAACATAAAATAGATATGGAGGAAGTGGAAGGCAACCCGAGAAGGGAAGGCACTGCCAACTTGGCGGGGGTGGAGGGTGGATATGAAAGGCTTCCTGAAGGATGTGGTGCTTGAGCAGAGTCTTCTTCTTCTTCTTCTTCTTCTTGTTCTGGTGAGGCAATCGGGGCTAAGTGACTTGCCCAGGGTCATACAGCTAGTAAGTATCAAGGGTCTGAGGCTGGATTTGAACTCAGGTCCTCCTGAATCCAGGGCTGGTGCTCTATCCACTGCACCACCTAGCTGCCCCTTGAGCAGAGTCTTAAAGAAAGCTAGAGAGTCTATAATGTAGAGCCTAGGATGGAGTGCATTCCATGTTGGGAAGCCACCAATGAAAAGGCACAGAGGTATAAGATGGAGTGGTGTACACAAGGAACAGAGGGGGGGACACTTACAGGAGATATAAAATCGAGGAGGAAAGGTTCATTTGTTCCCTGAGAATTCCACTTTGAGAAGATGCACATTCACATTTGCATTACATCAACTTGGCCTTCTTTGGTATAATTCTGTAGAGAGGTTGAAAAAGGAAGTCAAACTTTTATAAAAATGAATGGCCTGGATTAAAAGAGTGCTGAAAAAAAATTCTGCAAAGCACATATCCATATCAATGTTTATTTGGGCAAATATGATATGATTATTTATTTTTATTTTTTAAAGCAAATATGATATGATTTAAGCAAATATCTCTCCTAATATCTTAATCTGGTGTCTAGCAATCAATAGATTCTTTTTCTATTTCAGAGCTAATGGTTGGAATTGGGGGCCTGGCTAGTGCTAATGTTGACTCTAGGAGCACTATAGAAGTGTTTGAGGGACTGTGTATTTTGGTGGTTTGATGTGGGCTCTTGAGAGTGTTGGCTCTTGTATTTCCTTCATTTGATCCTGCTTTTCTATTTTAAGTCAATTAGCCATTCCAGCACTGTGTGATACCATGTCATTGATTGTAAAATGGCTTGGTGTTTCAAGGAAGAAATTCAGATGTATTGGGGGCTCATAAGAATCTATTTGATTAGATTGAACCAAAACCAAGCTTTAAAACTTGGAAGTAGCTATGATGAGATATGGTAGAACATAAGTTTATTGAGGGCAGGCTTTATTTTGTGTATCATCCTTATATCCTCAATGCCTACCTTTCACATAGTAAGAGCTTAGTATATATTTGCAGAGTTGAAGGAATTATTGTCATTTGTGTAAAAGTGAAGGAAGGAGAATCTCAAGACAAAGATGCTCTATGACTGTAAAAGAAAAATAAATACAACAATTTAAAAATCCTATAAATCTTGGAAGCAATGAAAACATTTAGAATTAGAATTTATTTTCTATTTGTCATTCATTATACCCAAGATCAAGAAAGAATGAACACAGAAGAGGTAGAGGTGGCCAGGGGAGCAGGCACATTCTTAGCTGGGATCCTTGGCACTGCCACATGAGGGAGGGTACCAAGAGTACAGAAGGATTGGTCACATGATGCCACTGGGAGAGCTGTAGTCAAAAGGGACCTGAACACCAATCTATTTTTTCTTTTAACAGATGCAGCACTCTGTGTCACTGGGGCTGTCATGGGGTGAGAGAAAATCAAGAAACCACTTAGGGTTTTTCATATTATCCTAAACTGCCAAATCCTTTTGGCTCTGGGCCATAATGTAGCCAGAAACATCCAGGAAGTCCATAATCCCCAAAAGGCACAGAGAATAAATCACTATGTCCTTGGAGTCCAGGACGTTTCCAGAGGAACTTTGTGTATGTGTTCCATGATATGTCTCCTATGAGCACCTTCAACCACCACTACATTTATGTAAGTATTTTTAAGATATTATCTTCATTTTATGAATGTTTTCTGTTTTTACATTACATTCATTTCTGAATATATATCCTTACGCCCTGCCCTACCTGGAGAATCATTCCTTTGAACAAATATTTTAAAAGAAAGAGACAAAAATCAGCTCAACAAAAACAACCAACACATCTGTATATAACAATATATGTCCTCTTGCTTACCTATAGTCCCCCACCTCTACTAAGGAGGCAGGGAATTCTATTTTGTCAACTCTTCTCAGAGGCAAAGCTTAGTTATTATACATCTGTAGCATAGAAATAGAATTTCAATGTTAGCTATGGCAGACACAAGTAAAGGATATCATTCATCTATTATCATGGGACTTTTTTACAGGATAGGGGAATAACTCTTAAAGTTGGAAAAAAAAAGCTGCTGAAAAACAGTAGATGTCTTCTTTTACAAAGTCTCCTCCAGCTGACTGTTTAAAAACCTATTTCATTCATTCAGGCTATATTTCTCCTCATAATCAACAAAATTTTTGTGGACCCTTAATTCCTCACATACATCCTTCACAATATTATTGAAGGCAAGTTATTTTTAATCTCTTTTGGTCTCATTAGATGAGACTACTGGACTAGAGATAGCATTCAAACCATTTGCATAATCCATTTGGATCATTACACAACTGGATTGGTCAAATAGATGAGTCATAAAAAAGTAGAATCATGTTTCTGCCATTCTTTTCCTACAATATGGGTACAATCTCTATCTCTGTCTGTGAAATTTGGTGATGGAGAGTCCAATGCAGAATTTAGTCTCTTTGGTTCCCCATCCAATCTCCCCTCTTCCCCAACTTCACCATTTGCCAGATTCTTGGTATTGTCCTATCTAATTCAAGAGTTTTAAGAGGAAGAGGAAAGGAGGTATTGGTTAAACTACAATCAGAAGGTATTTTAATTAAATTCAGTTGTCTAGTAGTCTTTGGAAATATTTAGGGCAAATACTGTATTTGGTTTTATGGTGCTGATCCTAGCTCATTAAGAGCTGAGGACTTAGTAATCTCTAATTTTCAAAATCCTTCCATCTCCACTGGTCATCTGAAGGTGTCAATAACCTCAGGAGTGTGCACATATAAATAAAGAAGGGATCACTTCAGTCAGCGACCCACAAAATATTTTGTTAGAAAAGACCACAATGGCACAAGAAAAGATAAATCCTCTCTCTGTCTTTGTCTCTCTTCTTTCCTCCTCATCCTTCTCCTCATCCTTCTTCATCTCCTTTCTTCATCTCTATCATAGTACCTGGGGTATATGGGGTGTTCAGGGAGGACTAGCACCTCTGGTGTGATGGCTTGCAGATCCCTTTTCAGGGCTGCTCGGCCACCTTTGGTGTCCACCTGGTACTCAGCTCTCACCTGTGGCTCTAAGAAGCTGTAGCATGCTCAGTGACCATCTCAGCAGATGAGTTAAACCAGGTTAAGGATAACCTATGGGCCACAAACCTGTTGGTAAGTTAGGGGTATGTCTATCCCAAGCATGTGAAGACTCCCTGCCCCTCCCCCGGATTCTTGGTATTGTCCTATCTAATTCAAGAATTTTAAGAGGAAGAGGAAAGGAGGTATTGGTTAAACTACAATCAGAAGGTATTTTAATTAAATTCAATTGTCTAGTAGTCTTTGGAAATATTTAGGGCAAATACTGTATTTGGTTTTATGGTGCTGATCCTAGCTCATTAAGAGCTGAGGACTTAGTAATCTCTAATTTTCAAAATCCTTCCATCTCCACTGGTCATCTGAAGGTGTCAATAACCTCAGGAGTGTGCACATATAAATAAAGAAGGGATCACTTCAGTCAGCGACCCACAAAATATTTTGTTAGAAAAGACCACAATGGCACAAGAAAAGATAAATCCTCTCTCTGTCTCTGTCTCTCTTCTTTCCTCCTCATCCTTCTCCTCATCCTTCTTCATCTCCTTTCTTCATCTCTATCATAGTACCTGGGGTATATGGGGTGTTCAGGGAGGACTAGCACCTCTGGTGTGATGGCTTGCAGATCCCTTTTCAGGGTTGCTCGGCCACCTTTGGTGTCCACCTGGTACTCAGCTCTCACCTGTGGCTCTAAGAAGCTGTAGCATGCTCAGTGACCATCTCAGCAGATGAGTTAAACCAGGTTAAGGATAACCTGTGGGCCACAAACCTGTTGGTAAGTTAGGGGTATGTCTATCCCAAGCATGTGAAGACTCCCTGCCCCTCCCCCGGAGGCCAGCAAGCAGCTGAAGCAAGTGCTGTGGTTTGCTTGAGTGTGATCAGACATTGAAAAAACTAAAGTCATCCACTGCAACCCAGGTCATCACCAGTCATCTCAACTTTTGTCTTGGACTTTTGATGACTAGCAGAGAGAGTGAGGCTGACAACTCTGTGCAGCTCTGCCTCATTTACATCTAATTCGAAGGAGTCAAGATATCACCCCATGATTTCATTAGTTCTCTTAGAAAGCAAAGGACAAACAGCAACAAGTCCCTGGCAGATAGCTAGCTAGCTAGCTAGGTAAATAGACAGGTAAAACACTTATTAAATGATTACTATGTGACAGGAACTGTTCTAAGTGCCAGAGATGCAAACATAAGACATTTCCTATCCTCAAGAAGCTTATATTCTAATGAGGGGAAATAACACATAAAGGGGACTTGGGAAGGGAAAGTGTACCTGCCCTGAGACGTAGTCAGATGAGGCCAAGAAATGTTGTAGAAGCTTGGGCTCATACCATAGGTGCTTAATAAATGCTTTTTTGATTAATTTCCCTTAATAGAGGGAGTAGAAGTTTAACACTATGGTGTCTCCCATTGCAATTTATTTGAAAGAAACTACCAGGTTAACTTTTCCTACCTAAAGAAAACTTTCTTTTCTTTTCTGTGATAGAAATTCCATAGTACTGGACTATCGTTGCCTCTTAGTTTCTTAGAATTTTCTCATTACCTGAAATTTTGACTAGGAGATTCAAATGAAGCCTTTGCATTTTTTTGGGGGGGGGGGTTCGGGGTGGGCAAAGACTAACCAGAGGAAAAGGCATTATGATAGAAGGTAAACTCCTTGAGAACAGGGCCTTTATCTTTGTATTTCCAGCACTTAGAACAGTGCTGGACACATAGTAGGTACTTAATAAATGCTTGTTGATTATTGATTAATTAATGAGTTCTTATTCCTCATTGAAATATCTAGAAAAATATTCTAGAAAAATAAAAGAATCAGTGTTTTAAAAACTTCTTTGAGATCTGTTTATGGGCCCCTGGGTACCTCAGAAGTTTTCTGGGGTAAATCAAAGAAATTTCTCCTTGAGAAATTAAGTCCTTAGAGATAAGTGGCACCAGATGGGGACTGAGCTAGTTCTGGGACCACCACCCTTCATTCCAGTCTCCCCCACCCCTTGGGGAGATAAGATTAGGTGTGGCTGCTGCCTTTGTGGCCTGAGGGGGAGAGAGGTGGCTTGAGAGATCTACAGCTGCCCCTCACCCCACTTCCCCTAGCCACCACCAGTGGGGGATGGTCCTCCCCCAATTAGGGAACTTTCTACAGTCAGATGATTACCTCATCTGATCCTCTATAAAAGTATTTGCTTGTCTCTTGCTTGAGGAGATAGGTATCTCAGAGGCCATGCCTTCTCCCCATGAGAAGTCCAAGGACTTCTCTCTTGGTTTCCTTTCCTTAGCACCTAAATAAAATATTATTTTATTCTAATTGGATTTGTGTGCAAGAGGGTGTAATTCTTAAAAGAAGAATTCCTAATGTCATGGGGTGCAGAGCATCCCAGAAGTTCTCTGGGGCACATCAAGGAATCTTCTCCTTGAGAAACTAAACCAGAGGACAGATACGCCTAGAGAGATAAGTGGAACCAAATCGGACTGAGCTAGCTTTGGATCCCCACCCTTCATTCTGGTCTCCCTTACCCCTGGGGAGATAAATTTGGGTGTGGCTGTGGCCTTTGTGTCCTGAAGAGAGATCCATAGCCACCCCTCTCCCAATTCCTCTAGTCTCTACCAGTGGGGGATTGTCCTCTCTCACTAAAGGAACTTTCCACAGGCAGATGGTCCACCCCCATCAGCCCCCTATAAAAGTACCTGCTGGTCTCCTGCTCGAGGAGATTGGTACCTCTGAGCCACATGCTTTGTGCCTATCTCCCCATGAGAAGTCCAAGGATTTCTTTCATGGTTTCCCTTCACCCCCCCTTCCCTTCCCTTGCCCCTAAACTACCACCTTATTTTAATTGCTTTTGTGTGCAAGAGGGTGTAATTCTTTTAAAGAGGAATTCCTAAGAACCCCAACCCCTAACCCAAACCCCATACCCCATTTCCCTCCATAACACTAAGAACCCCTACCTCAAACCATTTCCCTGTAATAGGATCCAAAGGTGCTGGTTGGGAAGCCTATCTCTGTAGTGGAGAAACATGACAGTTACACCTGGGAAATTCTTCAGTCAGTGTCCCTTTGAGAGCATGGCAGCCTAAGATGATTTGTTTCAGGCTGATTTTTCAGTGAACAAATGGCTGTTTTCTTTGTTAAGCTTTTTTCTGAAATGTTTTAGGCTCTTGCCTTTGTTTTACACAAACCTGGATAAAACTTCAAATTGATTATTACCTAATCATCTAGTTCCTCATTCATTGTGCCTTTATTGTTCTTTTTGTTATCCTGATGTTTTAAAATGAGTTGAAATTGTGTAGAACTGCAGTCTTGGAAACAATGCTGTGGATTAAAAAAAAAGAAATATAAAAAAACCAGGAGGTTAAAAAAAAGAAAACCAAACCAAAAACTTCCCACAGTACAAACCCCTCCTTTAGCCCCTGGTAGTTCTTATTCCCAAATCAGCTGAAAAATGTTTAACAATGTGTCTTTAATTAATGCCCTGTGCTTTGAGAGAAGCACCAGGTGCTACAGTCTATTTTATTTAAGGAAGAGTGCCCAATGGTCAGGCCCCTAGAAAATGGATATCTAATAACATGCTTCCAACAGGGACTCTCCTTTTATTTTAAGTTGTGAAGAACTGATCCTTGCTGAGAAGAAGGAAAGCCTGAAATACTGCTTCTGTTCTTTAACTTTGATCTTGTGCATAGTGAATCTTGCTGGAAAATACCACCAGAGTAAAACTCATATCTGGTACATTAAACATAATTATCTGGGTGGAATAAATGCCCTGTTTGGGCATTTGATTTATTTGACTAATATACACCATCTAATTGCTAACTCTGCCTATGCCGAGAGACAAACATGTGATCAGCAGCGTTTGACCCAAATGGACAATTATTTGAAATGGACAATTTGTTGTTACAAAGAAAAAAATGAAAGAAAAATTACTTCAGCAAAACCAACCAACATATGAACTGAGTCTGACAGTATAAGCCACATTACACACCCGTAGTCCGTCACCTTTGTAAAAAAAAAAAAAGTGTGGGGGGATCAAAGTGCAAAATGCCTGGAACAAGTAGCACAAAACATGTTCAGGGTAGCTACAGAAAATGCATATAGAGCAGGAAATGTGAATGGCACAAATGGTCTGAAATGGGCCCTCAAGTGCTGCTGGGAGACAAAGAAGTAAACTGTGGTGTGGGTTACAAGAAATATTGCCACCAGCATGCAATCTTGTAGTTTTCAATTTTCACTAAGTATGGTTAGTAACTTATAGTCTGAGCTTAGTTATTTCTACATTTTTGAAGGTTGCAATTCCTATTGGCACCCTCTAAAATTTTTATACCTTAGAGAAAAGCCCTGATTACCCCACCCTAGATAGTTTTGGTTAATTGGATGGGACCAGGTTCACTAGGAGAAATTTCATTGCCCTAAGTACCTAAATAAAAGGCAAAGGCTTTGAACTCTGTTTTCTTCATAATCCTCTTAGAGAGAAGAATGAAAATACTTTATGTCTCTATCTCTTATCCAACTTTCATCATGTTTCTCGTATGTATTTCCTCTTTCCCCCATATACTTTGTATCACTTGGCAATCAAGAGTACATACTAAAGGGATATAAGGAAGTTTGAAAGTCCTCTTCGCTTTTTTCTTGAGGACTCAACCCAAATCCTATCTGAGTTCAAATCTTGCCTCAGACACTTACTAGCTGTGTGACCCTGGGCAAGTCACACAAACATCCGGGGTCATCTCCAGTCATCCTGATATATATCTTGACACTGGATCCAGATAGCTCTGGAGGAGTAAGGTTGGTGACCTTGCACAACTGTCCCTCACTTATTCACTGCAAGTCATGACATTACCCTGATGTCATGGTCTTCTTTGAGAACAAAGAACAAGCAACAGTAACAGCAACAACCAGGATCAATAGAGTTCCAAATGAGGGAAAATATAACTCCTTGCAACTTGCCTTTGGATACTGAATTTAGTCCTGAGCATCTCTTAAGGAGTAACACTGACAAGCTGGAGTATGCCCAGAGGAGGGTAATTAGGACAGTGAAGGGTACTTGTAACCATGTTATTCTTTTTTTTTTTTTTTTTTGGTGGGGCAATGAAGGTTAAGTGACTTGCTCGTAAATGTCAAGTGGCTGAAGCCGCATTTGAATTCAGGTCCTCCTGAATCCAGGGCTGATGCTTTATCCATTGTGCTACCTAGCTGCCATAACCATGTTATTCTGAGGATTGCTTGAAGTTGGGGATGTTTAGCCTGAAGAAGACTTAGGTAACACCCTCCTATGGTCAGCATTCCCCTATATGTATTGGATTTTCCTAGTAGAATTCAAACTCCTTGAGGGCAGGGATTTTCTTTCTTTTCTATATTTATGTTTGTATCATCAGTTTCTTCATCTGATCTTTGTGGGATGGCTTCTTTGAATGATCATCAATTTATTACACTCTTGGTCATATATTGAACTTTAATCCACTAATACCTCTAAGGTTTAGCCACACCTCTTTTACTTGTACTTTATTTGTTAAATTGATTTTCAAAAGTGAAAGTAGAACTTTAATAAACTTAATCAAATTAGATTTCCCCCACAGTTCTAACTTATTGAGAGCTTTTTGCAACCCAATTGAATTGTCCTATATGTTAGTCTCGCCTCATAGCTTGATGTCATCCACAAAATATCTTCCTTCATACAAATCATTAATAAAAATAGTGAGCATGAAAGGACCAAGTACAGACAGACTACTAGGATGATCCTTTATAGACCACTAATTGACAATGATCCATTAATCATCACTTTTTGGATCTGGTCCTTCAATCAGTAAAAAAAAAAATGATTATCGTACTCAGATATTTGAAGGATTGTCCTATGGAAGAAGGATTAGATTTATGTAGCTCCAATGGGGCAGAACAAGGAAAAATAGATGGAAGGCACAGAGAGGCAGATTTGAGTTCAGAAGCTTATAGATTTAGAAATATAGGTGATCTTAAAGGCCATCTAATTTTACTCTTCCTTTTATAGATGAAGAAGTAGGGTTGAGATATGTTGACTCTCCCAAAGGTAAGCAAGCAGCAAATAGGATTGGGAGCCAGCTCCTCTTAATCAAAACTGAATACTTTTCCACTGTCCTGTGCTGCCTCTCAAGCTAAGGAAGGACTTTCTAACAATTAGAAATGCCCCAAATGAAAGGATCAGCTATTTTCAAGGTAGTGAGTTTCCCATCATGCTCTGTGTCCAAGCAAGGGCTGGATGACTTCCTGTGAGGGCTATCAAGAGAATTCATGCTTCACATGAGGCCCCTTTCCACTCTAGTCCAGTCAGCCCAGCCATATCCATGTTTTAGATATTATGATTTTTTTATGGAAAGGGGGAAGGAATAAGTTTGCTGTTTGCTTTACTGTAGCCAATCATTTATTGGATTTTTTAAAAATGGCAATATTTTCATAATTTAGCTGAGGTCCAAGATGATCCAAATTCCATTCCTGTGGGATTTCCTTGGTTCAGTTCAATCCAATTTAATTCAATTCTTTTCCTTTAGTTAGTTCATTTTGATTCAATTTTAAAAAATCATTATGCACCAGCTGTGTGTAGAGCACTAGGCTTGAGCTGAGACACAAAATTTAGATAAGTAAAGGCCCTTGTTCTCATCAATCAATTCATTGATCAATAAACATTTATTAAGTGCCTACTGTGTACCATTGTGGGAACCAATTTTTAATTGGGGAGTGTTAGCTAAGCAGCTCGCTACAATATTGGGGCAAGGAAGGAGACCGGCAGCCTCCCCTCAAAACAGAACAGGATTTATTTTAACAAGAACGAACTTTTTAAAAAAAAAGATGCAAACAGGATCAGTAGGATCAAGGGAAAGGAAATAAAATGGGGAAAGGGAAATTATACAACCTGTAAAGATACTACCGCCCAGGAATCAGCTGAGAATACGCAGCAGAACTCCTGTTGTTCCAGTGGCCAGCTAGAATGCCCAATTCTCCTCCCCCAATCCCAGAAAAACCTCACACAGCCCTAGCCAATGGGATGGCCACTCTGAAAGTCACATGACTGCCCTCACTAGGCTTCCAATCATTATAATTTTGCCAGGCCCATGTAGATGTTAGGGAGTGGTGATGATGTGAGGTGCCAGCGCCATGGCAACAGCTACAATCAGTGGATGGAGCACCATGCGGTTTGCGGAGCCCCAGGCCAGTGCTGAGCAAGGCATAAAAACCTCAAATAACAATTAATTCTTTACACCATGCACAGTATGCTTAGCACTGGGTATACAAAAAGAGGCAAAAAACAGTTCCTGTCCTCAAGGAGCTTACAATCTAATGGGGGAAATAATATGCAAACAAATATACACAAGGCAAGCTATATACAAGATATAATCAAATAGCAGGATAAGGCAGATAAATCAATAACTTGCTTTTAGTGCTTTTGTTTGATTACCTCCAAGTTTTTCCTGGAGTGACTGTATGTGTCCTATTCACATTTTGTGAATCTGATTCTTTTTTGTGAGTAATCTAAGGGACTTTCCAGGTATAGTCTTGGAGCTTTTCATAAATGTCATTAAAGAATGGTGAGAACATCATGATTCTGAGTATTAAGATCTAGAGGGAACTGTTAGAAATTCTAAGAATGCCAAAGGCTTTATACTTCAGTTGATGATTACAGACAACAGTAAGATTCTGAAAATCCTAAGCTAGCCTGAGCTTATGATAAAACTCAAAAGCATTCAACCATTTTATAGGAACACCATTTCTAGGTGGAACCCAGTTAAGTCAGTGAAAGCAAATTAACCAAGCCTAAGGGTTACTGAAATTGAAGACAGGAAATGATCACACCAAGACACCACCTCAAGGAGTCTTTGACTAGGGAAAGTACCATCTAGTTACTTAAAAAATGAGAAGCTCTGTGTGATGATATGTGTGTGTGTGGAGGGGAGGCCGGGGTGAGGGTGAGTGGGTGTATGTATGTGGGTGTGGTGTATGTTTTAAGAAAATTAGTTGTTTCCTTGGAAAGGAACTGGTGCTAAATATGATTATGTATGACTACACACAAAGATGGAGTAATAAAGATGAAAATAAATAGGATAAGTACTAACTCTCTAATAAGCAAAGGTGCCAGAATCCTATTGCACTTACAATGGTAGGAGCAATTAAATCTAGCATCCTTGATCTCAATGAGAAAGTCTCTAGAATGTGTTTTTAGTCTCAAACCTAAGTAGGGACCCATAATGAACCTGACTCCTCAAATGAGTTCAATGCTATATCACAAAGCAGAATAATTCTTCCCAAATGGTGAATTTGTGTGGGCCAATCATTCAGGATTTCCCACACATGTTTGCTTGTAGTGAGGAAAGAATGTTTAGTTTTGTGGTTAGCAGTTCAGAGATTTAGAGCCAGAAGAGAATTTAAAGGTCACCTAATCAACTGTATTATTTTATAGATGAGGAACCTGTTACCAAGAAAGGTGAGGTGTCTTATTCATGGTTACACAGGTAGGAAATGGCAGAGCTAGGTTCTGCACTCTGCAGATGTGTACTCACATTGTCTGTGGATGAACATGGAACCTAATGTACAGTGAGTACAGTGAGGTAGCAGTAAAGGAATCAGTGGATGGACTTCAAAGGTTGAAATTTGTAAGATTTGAGAAGATGACATCATCAATCCCTACATTTGTATTGAAAATAACCATAGAAAATAAATACATTATATATTTTGGATGAAGAAATGTGACACACTTTTTGAGCTTCTTGGATATGGGTTATATAAAATTTTATTCTATATGGTACTTAGTTCAGAACCAGATCTTTCAAATTAGAAAAGATTATGGGTTAACTGAACAAAGGTTATACGTATCTGTTTGGGTGAAGAAATGAAGAAGGCTTTTTCCAGTTCAGTGGCTTCAGAATCTGTTAACAAGAACAGAAAAGAGGCATGAATTAAAAATAAATGCATAAACAAATAAACTCCAAAGTCTATAATTTTCTCTGAAAGAATCTAAGTCTGAGGAAATTAAATTGACCTTAAAACTATATGCACACGCATATATATATAACTTATATTTGTATATACATGCATTTGTTTTATACAGGACCAAAAGTCACAAAGAGATTTCAATATTTAGTAACTCCTTAATTTTTAAAAAATTTACAATATCATATATAATATGTATGTATATAATGAATTTACATTAAATATGAAAAAATCAAATCTTGTAAATGGTGAAAAATAAAGAAAAAATAATTTTCAATGTTATTAAAACATTGTGACTCTTGGCCCACCCTGTACTTGTATGTATGTATGTATGTATGCATACATGCATATGTAAATTTTCATTTTTATTCTGAACTTAACAAACACTGGTTTTATCCAGTAAGCATTTTCATATACAAAATAGAACAGAAAAAGAATTATATAGGACATGGTGAATCTCTATTATCTATAGCTTGTTTTCCATTTTAATCATATAATAAATGCAATATGTAACATTCAAAGCTGTTCTGTTTGTATTTCTTTCTGGTTTTCCTTCTGTTCTCTGTATATATATTTTTTCAGGGCAATGAGGGTTAGTTAAGTCACACAGCTAGTAAGTGTCAAGGTATCTGAGGCCAGATTTGAACTCAGGTCCTCCTGAATCCAAGGCTGGTGCTTTATCCACTGAGCCACCTAGCTGCCCCCTCTCTGTATATTTTTAAAAAATGCTTCAATAATATTTCTTTTCTTTTTCTTTTTGACTGCCCTATTGTTTTTCCCCCAATTTCAAAAACATTTTTAAAGTTTTGAGTTTAAATTCAATCCCCCCCTTCCCGCAAAACACAGTAAGCAATCAGATATAGGTTATGTATGTTCAATTATGTAAAACATTTTCATAATAGTAATTTTGTACAAGAAGAAAAAACAATGAAAATGAAAAATAGCATGCTTCAGTCTGTATTCAACAAATTCAATCAATATTGGTTCTTTCTCTGGAGGCGGATAGTATGCTTCATCGTAGTCCTTTGAGATTATCTTGGATCAATGTATTGCTGAGAATAGCCAAGTCATTCACAGTTGTTCATCTTACAATATTGCTGTTACTGTGTGGTTTCATTCACTTCACTTTGTGTCAGTTCATGTAAGTCTTTCCAGGTTTTTCTGAAATCATCCTGCTTGTCATTTCTTATAGCACAATAATATTCCATCTCAATCATATACCACACTTGTTTAGTCATTCCCCAATTGATGGGCATCCCTTTGATTTCCAATTATTAGCCACCACAAAAAGAACGGCTATAAATGTTTTTGCACAAATAGTTCCTTTTTCCTTTTTTTTGGATGCCTTTGGGATATAAACCTAGCAATGGTATTGCTGCATCAAATGGTATGCACAGTTTTATAGCCCTTTGGCCATAGTTCCAAATTGTTCTCTAGAATGGTTGGATCAGTTCACAACTAGCAACATTGCATTAGTGTCCCAATTTTCCTACATCCCCTCCAACATCCAACAGTTTACTTTTTTGTTATATTTATCACTCTGATAGGTGTAAGGTGGTACCTCAGTTATTTTAATTTGCATTTCTCTGATCAATAGTGATTTAGAGCTTTTTTTCATATAGCTTATATATAGCTTTGATTTTTTTGTCTGAAAACTACCTGTTTATATCCTTTGACTATTGATCAATTATGAATGCCTTATTGTTAACTTCCTTCACTCCAATTTCCCTCTCCCTAATTTTTTTAGTATGGAAAAAAGGAAAAATAATTCCTCAAATCAAATATTCAGAATCCAACAAAACACTTTGGCTGTATCAAAAAATGTTTGTCTTCTTCTGCATCTTGAGTCTATTGTCTTTCTGTAAGGAAGGGGACAATGTGCTTCATCAACAGTCCTCTGGGATTGTGGTTAGCTACTTTACTGATCAAAGTTCTTGAGTCTTTCAAACTGAAATAGATGAGGCAGTTAGTGGATAGAGTACTGGACTGGGAGGCAGGAATGGGAATCAGAAAGATCTGAGATCAATTCTTACCTCAGCCACTTACTATCTGTGTAACCCTGGGCAAGTCACTTCACTTAACTAAGACCAAAGGAATGTACGTTGCTTGATTTGTATCTCCCAGAGTTTTCAAGGAAGGTCCAGTGAGGCTCCCCTCCTTGGTTCCTGTGGTCATGGCCGACCATGTGTTTGAGGGGCAGACTCATATTTCAGTACTGAGAGCTGCTACTAGCCCTGGAGTCCTATTATCCTATGAGGATAATAGTAGCACCTACTTCCCAGGGTTGTTGTGAGGACAATATATTTTTATAATATTTAAAATAATATATAAAATAATATCTTAAAATCCCATTTCCGAATAATAATTCTAAAATAATATCTTTTGATAATATTTAAATAATTGAATAATATTTTACAATCACTTTTAAGGACTATACAAATGCTAACTATTTGAAACAATAATATTAATAGTGTACAAATACAGAAGATAAGGAGGACTTTTGTTGACATTCCCCCTAGACTTGCATTGTTCTATCAGCCTTTAGATGCAAAGTGAAAGGATAACATTTCTGCTTTTTGACAATCACTTTTGCATGACATACTGTAAAACAAAGAAAGAAAACAACCGGTCCTGGATTTAATAAGTGCCTTGCTAACTCCTGCTTGACTCCCCCTCATCCCACTCAAGGGACTTTTCAGAAACTTCAATCTTCAGGCTAAGCTTTACTTGGGGAAAATGAGGAATTGATGTTTTCACCAAAGCCAAATGAAGCCAATGTTAGAGAGGAGGAGGAGGCTTATTGTTTTTCTAGGAAGAGGCTCTGGGCCCAAACATTCAATTTTGAAGGAAAGAGAGAGCACAGAAACCTATTTGATTATAGAATCAGAGGAATGGAATCCTACATGTTAAGAACGAGGTGTCAGACCTCTCTGTTGGGGGAGAGGAGGAAGGGAGAGGGTCAGTGCTGGGTGGGAGACTGAGACCAAAGAACTGTAATTGGTTGATTTGTATCTCTGAGAATTAATTTTCAAGAAAGGACCAGCTAGGCTTCTCTCCTTGGTTCCTGTGGTCACGGCTGACCATATGTTTGAGGGGCAGACTCATATTTTTGTACCGAGAGCCGCCACTACCCCTGGAGTCTCATAAAGTTGCTTTTATTAAAACAAAAAAGAAAGAAAAAAAGAAAGAAAGAAAAAACCACCATTTGGCTCTTAACGGTTCTTATGTTGATTAAGAACACTGACTTGGCTAAATGAACAAGGGGCCGGATTGTTGCTATGTCTCTTGAAGCCGGAAAGGCTTTTGATCAAGTTGAGTAGGAGTTTATGTTTGAGGTACTTTATAAAATGAAATTTGGCGATAAGCTTATGAAATGAATTTGAACTTTTACTCCAGGCTCACTGAATAGAAATGTCTCAAACCTCTTTTAGACTCTCTTTAAAAAGAGGGAATCAGGGGTAGCTAGGTGGCACAGTGGATAAAGCACTGGCCCTGGAGTCAGGAGGACCTGAATTAAAATCTGGCCTCAGACACTTGACACTTACTAGCTGTGTGACCCTGGACAAGTCACTTAACCCCCATTGCCCTGAAAAAAAAAAGAGGGAATCAAGACTGTTCTTTAACCCTTTCATTTTCATTAGAACAGGCAATGTGTCATAGTGGATAAAAGGCTAGATTGACCCTCTGGGAGACTTAGGGTTGGATCCAGTCTTGGAAACTTAGCTGTGTTGTTGTTGTTTAGTTGTTTCTCAGTTGTGTCCAACTGTTTGTGACCCCTTTTGGGTTTTTCTTGGCAGTGATACTGGAATGGTTGGCCATTTCCTTCTCCAGCTCATTTTACAGATGAGGAAACTGAGGGAAATAGGGTTAAGTGACTTGTTCAGAGTCACACAGCTAGTATGTGTCTGAGGCCAGATTTGAAATCAGGAAGATGTTTTCCTGACTCCAGGGCTGGCACTCTATCCACTGTGCCACCTAGGTGTCCCTTAGTAGCTGTGTGACCCTAGGCAAATCCTTTAATTTTTCTGAGCCTCCCTTTCCTTATCTGCCTCAAAGAGACAATAAAAGAACCTGCCTAACAGTGTTGTCAGGATCAAATGAGATAAATGTATGTGAAACATTTTGTAAACTTTAAGGGTATAGAAATATTTTCTCTATTTAAGATGGTGCTTTTTGGATAGGTAATTATCTAGTCTCATGTTGAAAAGGATATTTAAAAATACAGTACACATTATAATATGTTTAAAGTGCAGTATACATTTAAAAAAAAATATGCTTTTAATAAGTGAATTGGAGCATTGGTTTGGGTGGGCCTGTAATGTGTGCTAGGTCTTTCCAGCTCCCTGTACTTTCAGTATAGGGTAGGTCAAAAAGGAAATTAACTTCTGGATTTACTCAATACTGAATGTTCTGACAGTCCTGTGCCAGGGTGTATTGTCTGTATCACAGCTGGCTATCTCATGAGTAATTGAAGAATCATGGCAAATGATTTAATGGGATTACAGTAGGCTAACATTTGAACTAAGAGGCCCATAAGTGTGGGTTCTGATCCCAGTTCTTCCTCTGGCACCTGGATGACCTTAGCCAAATAATTTAACCTCAACATGCTTTGTTATCCCTGTTTGCAAAGTGGAGGGTAATGCTAATATTCTTCTATTTACTTCATAGGCATATATTTGTGGTTCAGTTGTTTTCAGTCATGTCCAACTCTTTATGATCCCATTTGGGATTTTCTTGGCAGAGACACTTGGAGTGGTTTGCCATTTCTTTTTCTATCTCATTTTACAAATGAGGAAACTGAGATAAACAGGGTTAAGTGATTTGCCCAGAGTCACACAGCTAAGGAAGTATCTGAAGCCAGATTTGACTTGGAAAGATGAGTCTTCCTGACTCCAGGACCAGCACTCTATCTGCTGCACCATCTTGGGTATGTAATATGTAATATAAGCTATTAATATAAAAGTTGGTTGAACATGGCATATACCTGATGAGCTAATACTAAGTAATGAGCTCAGGAATCTTGTAATTTTAGAGTAAAATGTAAATTCCTTGAGGGCAGGAAATATTACATTTTTGTCTGTGTTTCTGGTAGCATAGCATGTCGGGTGCATAGTAGATGCATAATAAGTGCTTGTTGGATTGGAGGTGATTCCCCCCCCCCCTTTATTCATGATTGAGGCATACTTATGGTTTTTATGAGAACTAAATGAGATAATATTTGGGTTTTTTAGGGCAGTGAGGGTTAAGTGACTTGCCCAAGGTCACACAGCTAGTAAGTGTCAAGTGTCTGAGACCAGATTTGAACTCAGGTCTTTCTGAATCCAGGACTGGTGCTTTATCCACCGTGCCACCTAGCTGCCCAAGATAATATTTGTAAAGTGTTTGGCCCAGTGTCTGGCACATTGTAGGTGCTTAATAAATACTTATTCCCTTCTTCCCCTTCCCTAGCTCTGTCTGGTTATTGCTCTATTTGTTTTCTTAATCAAAACAACTATTGCTCTTGCCTATAATTGTTACTAAGTTCTAATAATATGCTAGATTTAGTGTAGACATAGTCTGTGTCCCCAAAGCTTATAACAGATAGAGTGAATTTTCAATGTTTTTTTTAAAGAGACCTCTTTTGTTCCTACCTAACTTAGTTCTCCAATAGCAACAAGTTATTTAATAACCATAATATAGTGATTTAAGATTTTTAAAGCATATTTTTCACAAAAAACCTGTTAGGTTGCAGTGCAAGTTTTTTTTTTTTAAATTATTCTTATTATTCCTGTTTAACCAGTGAGGAAACTGAGGTCCAGAGAGGTTGTCACATGGCCAAGATTAGATGAATAGAAGTGTCAGAACCAGATTTTTAAAAAAGGTTTTTTGATGTGTTTTGTTTTTTACATAACATTTATAGATTACTGTCACTTTGTGAGTCTCTTATAAAAAGGAAAATAGTTAAATAAAGTTAATAATACAACAATCTCATCAGAAAGGGCATACATTTTACTTCTTTATACCCCACATCTCTCTAGCTTTTAAAAAATATGAGCAGAAATCTAATATCTCTGCCTCCCAATCTTACCCTATTAAAAAGAAAAAAAAATCAAACTCCTTGTAACAAGTATGCATAGTTGAACAAACCAAATTCCCTCAATGGTTGCATACAAATATATATATATATATATACACACACACACACACACACACACACACACACACACACACACACACACACACACACACACATATATATATATATATATATACATACACACACAATACCCCTTCATATATATGTATTATACACACACACACACACACACACACACACACACACACACATATATATGTATATACATGTCTCCTGTACCCTAAATCCATCTCTTCTCTGTCACGGATAACACGTATCATCACTGGTCCTCTGTAATAATGAATGGTCATTGTATTTGATCCTAGTTCTCACAGCTTCCAAAATTGTTTGTCTTTATAGTGTTTCTGTTATTGTGTAAATTGTTCTCTGGTCCTGCTCATTTCATTCTTCATCAGTTCATGAATGTCCTCAAAAGTGTTCATTTTTATGATAGTAATGTTATAATACAAATTGTTCTGGGTGTGCTCACTTCCCTATGTATCAGTTTATATGCCTTCTGATATCTCTGAAATCATCTATTGTCATGTTTTGCAGCACAATAGTACTCCATTACATCCATTTCCTCAATTGATGAGCTTCCCTTTGTTGATAGTTTTTCTGTAGTTGCAGAATCAGATATTAAAAATATGTGCATAGGTAGCAATTATATGGCAACTTTAAGGTTTGCAAAGTACTTGAAACAGATTATTTCATTTAGCCTCAGTAATTTCATGAGGTAGGTACAGGCATCATTGCCTCCATTTTATAGGTAGGTCTAATGACTTCCTCATGATTCCACAACTAGTCCTCAGAGGCAGCTTTTGAACCCAGGTCTTCTGACTCCAAATTCACTGCCTTTTCTATTTTGCTGTATTGAAAAAACTCAATGAAGTTCAGATAATTGAGGCTGTCTTTTTGCCAACTCAGTAATTGGATTTATCCTTTTCACTTCCTTAGTTAACTACTTGTTTGGTTGAACTGAGATCTCCTGGTGTTATCCTGGGGGTAAAATAAATACTACGGTTTCACAAGTTTATTTGAACTGTCCAGTCTTGTTGTCACTTTGATATAGCACTACCACTGATAAGTCTGTATCCCAAAGAGACTAAAAAAAAAAAAAGGAAAAGGACCTATCTGTACAAAAATATTTATAGCAGCTCTTTTTGTGGTGGTTAAGAATTAGAAATTGAGAGGGGGCATCTAGGTGGTGCAGTAGATAAAGCACCGGCCCTGGATTCAGGAGTACCTGAGTTCAAATCCAGCCACAGACACTTGACACTTACTAGCTATGTGACCCTGGGCAAGTCACTTAACCCTCATAGCCCTGCAAAAAAAAAAAAAAGAATTAGAAATTGAGAGGATGCACATCAACTGGGGAATAGCTGAACAAGTTGTGGTATATGATTGTAATGCAATATTATTGTGCTAATAAGAGATGATGAACAGGATGATTTCAAAAAGACCTGGAAAGACTTATATGAACTGATTCAGAATGAAGTGAGCAGAACCAGAAGAACATTGTACACAGTCATAGCAATATGGTAAAATGAGCAACTATGAATGACTTAGCTATTCAGTGGTCCAAATACAATCCCAAAGGACTCATGATGAGAAATTATAACTGCTACCAGAGAAAGAATTGATGTGATCTAGATACAGACATGTATAACCTATATCAGATCGCTTACCATCTCAGGGAGGGAGGGGTACAATTTGGAACTCAAAAGTTTTAAAAAAAGTTAATTGTTTTTATATATAATTGGGAGAAAATAAAATATTATTTTTTTAAAAGGAGGGATATCATTTTCAGTTAATAGTTTCACAGAATGAGGCAGCCCCATACCACAGGGGCTTAATGAAGGATTTAATGGCTATTCATTGTTGAGAGAACAAAGTCCACTTTTAGCAGTAACTTTGGTACTCTCCATAGTAAGAAGGTTATTCACATTGAATAGCTAGCCACCAAGTGAATATAAAATCAGTTTTAATTATTTTGTTTTTTAGTCTCTTCTTCACTCAGGCACATGTGGAAAGGATTGTTCATTTGGTATCAATTTCTTTAGCAACACCCACACAGAGATAGTAATGACCCTTGAATATTATCATCTTAGAAGGAGGCAAAACACATTTCTAAAGCAGTAAACTTGGGAGCTTTCACATCAAGCAGGACTGGCTTCTAAGTTCAAAGAGTTAAAGGGGGAAAAACAAAACAAAACTGACAAAAAAGAATGGGAAACATTTGGTTGCTTGGCTGCTTTCTTTGTTAGCTTTGGCTCCAAATGGAGGCTTCTGGTTGACTATTTTGTGGAAACTTTTGGATTGAAAAGGCAGAATGGGCCACCCCAGATTTCTATTATTATTTTGACTTTGCCTAGCCCAGAAGTGTCAGGATTACCTTCCCCAATTCTTCTTTGCCTTGAAACATGTTGTTTCTGAAGGAAAACCCAAGATTCCATATTACACAGAAACCCTTCAAAATTATGGTACTTTTGAGGTGAGGCTTCCATGCAACAAAATACATTCATAAGATCCTCATTCTAGGGCTAGAAGGGATCTCAAAGCCCATCTAGTCCAATCCTTTTAGTTTATACATGAAGAAATGGAGGCTCAGGAAGGTTAATACAGTCCAGGTCACACAGTGTCAGAGGTGAGATCTGAACTCTGGTCCTCAGAATCTAGAGACAGCGTTCTTTCCATTGTACCATAGAATCTTGATAGCCAGTGTACCATAGAATTTTGATAGCCTCCAAAATAAAACTGCTCTCTTTTGAAGTTTATTTTGTAGTGGATAGCAAAGTTCTAGTCTATAAACCAGTCCTCAGAGAAAGACAATGTTCTTGAATCAAGATATCATTTGATTTCCCTGTTGTCTTAAAAACTCCTGGGAAGCAAGGAGCCTGTTGTGTTATTTTTTACAGGCAACCTCCAGAGGGAGAGCTGGATTTTTCTCTCAGCATTCCATTTCTTCCTTCTCTGTTAAGTGGGAATGATAATATTATATTCACCTACCTCACTGGGGCTTTGTAAGAACAAATACAAAACATACTGGGGGAGAAAAAGAGCTGAAGTGTTTACAAGAGGAACATTTTCTTATCCTTTTGTACTCTGACCAAGGGTGTTTATAAAAACCGTGTGGTGAACCTGGCTTGTTTAGCCCAAGCCTAGAAGGTTTTAGCCTTGCTTGATGCCTGTGTTACTTGATCTCTTGAGTAAGATAAAAGATTTGTTTGTTTCTCCAGCCTGTGCATGGTGTGGGATTTCAGTGAATAGGTAAGAGATGGAAGAGGGGGCGGTGGATATTGATTTCTGTTTTTTTTTTTTTTTTTATGTGAGAATCTTGATTTTTGTCTTTTTTTGTTTTTAGATTGTTTCCCTTTATGTCAGCTTGGCTTTTGAAGTCTATTCTTATACTAGTCCAACTGTCTTAGGTCTAGCTTAAAGAAAATAATAGACAAAATACATATCATACCTAAGATGTATAGCTGGAATGAACTTTAGAGTACATATAGTGATATGGGGGAACACACTGGAATGAGGCTTCAATATCATTATCTGATAGCATTAGAAGAATTATCCCAGTTGGAGGTGCATGTTTGTAATCTTAGCTTTTAGGGAAGTAGAGATTACCGGATCTCAAGAAATCAAGAGTTCTAAACTATAGTGAGCTATGCTAATCAATATCCACACTAAGTTTAGAATCAATATGGTGAACTTTTGAGATTAGGAGGTGGGAATGTTGGAGGTGGGACAAATTGCCTAAGGAGGGGGCAAACTAGCCCAGTTTGGAAATAGAGCAGGTCATAGGTCCTATACAAATATTGATCCTGACCCATTTTATATTTCCGTCATCATGCCTATAAAGATGACAGTTGATGCAAGAAGGGCATTAGTTCTTTTTTTTTTTTTTTGGTGAGGCAACTGGGGTTAAGTGACTTGCCCAGGGTCACACAGCTAGTAAGTGTCAAGTGTCTGAGGCTGGATCTGAACTCAAGTCCTCCTGAATCCAGGGCCAGTGCTCTATCCACTGTGACACCTAGCTGCCCTGTCCTATACAGATAAGTAGTGGGATCAGGCCCATGAGGAGCTGCTGCATTTCTTCCTTGAACAAGATGGGGAAACCCAATCTTGAAAAAAACGAAAAGAAAATGGACAAAAGAATTAATATCCTTAGAATACCGAGGGGGAGATGTAGCCAGTGTACTCTGGGCACCCTATTTGCCAGTATGAGTTGGAATTAGGATAAGGCTCCTCAGAGTTGTATGGAGCAAACTGCCTCAGTTTACCCAAATAACTCGAGGAGACCACCAAGTCAAGCAGAGACAGATTTATTACATTCCCATAGAATGGGCAAGCTCAATACCTGAACCGTGCCAGCTAATACATGCCTTGACCTTACATAGGAATGTTGGTCAGAGGGGAAGTCCCCACGCACACTAGGTCGAACTCACAATCTAACATCCAATCCTGTCTCACCCAGGGTGCGTGTTCAGCTCGTGATCAATGTATGGAGACATGCATATGTGTTCCAGGAACAAGGGGGGAAAAGGGGAGGGGGAACAAGGTCAAACCAAAGGAAGAGGAAACAGGGGAGTGACAGTCAGATGTTTCAGATATCACAGTTCCCACTGACTCCCCTCTCCCGGCCCCTGTCTCTAAAGATATTCAACCTGAATAACAGGAAGAGTCACTCAGGTGCTTCAGCATTGTTCTGTAGCTGTGTTAATTCTAGAAGGATGACAGGGTTAAAATTTATCTTCGGCTATGTTGGGAAGTCAAAGAAATAGAATAAAGAATAAAAGAATAACACATTGTTGGGACCCTAGGGTCAAGGGGATTCTGCTCTGAGAAAAAGAGACATGTCACTTAACATCTGGTCTCAACTCAATTGCTGCATCCTGTGCCAAGCCCTGTCCTTTCTTCTTGAGTCCCGAGTATTGAATTGGTGGGCAAACTCCCTGACCCACTGACTGGGGTTCTGACACATGATGGATTGCAGACAAAACTAATATGTAGCTGACAAGTGGGGAGACTGAGCAGAAGTAAAAATACCGTTAATTGGCAATAAAACTTAAAGGAGACAGTGAGAATTTGACAAGCAATAAACTTCTAAACTAACTATACCGGGGCAGGGCTGGGTACCTTCCAGACCCCATCCTCAGCGTTTAATCTGACTCAAATCCATAATCATATCATACAGAGTCTACAGATAATGAGGCACATAGCACATTTATTAAGCATTTACCATGGGCCAGTCACTATGTTGGCACTCTGAACTCCAGCTCTTCTCTCAGCTTTTGCAGTGGCTGCTCCCAACTCTGAAATGCTCTCCCTCTTTACCTCAGTCTTTTAACTTTTTCAAAAGTCAGTTCAGCCCCACCTTCTGCAGGATGGCTTTCCAGGTCTCTCCCTGAATGCACCTAGCTATTTACATGATTTCTCCCCCATTTGAAAGTAACTCCTGGAGGGTAGGGACTGTTTTTGCCTTTCTTTGTATCCCCAGCAAATAGGGCAGTGTTTGGTACACATAATGTTTACTGAGTTACTGATTTAATCTGGCATTCTCATTTTACATATGAAAAAGCTGAGGGAGGCCCAGAGAGGTTGGAATGACTTGTCCAAGGTATTGTGGTCTGTAATTGGCATAAACAAGATTTGTTGTTGTTTGTTCTTCATTCTCAAGGAGGACCATGACTTGCACTGAATTGAATGTAAGTGAGGAAGGGCTATGCAAAGTCACCTACCTCACTCTCTCTTCCAGAGCCATGTGGGTCCAGTGGCAAGATATACATCTGGATGACTGGAGGTGGCCCCAGATGTTTAAGGCAATTAGGGTTAAGTGACTTGTCCAGGGTCCACATCCTCTGACTGTAAGTCAGTTACATTTTCTACTGCATGATGTTGCTTACTTACATTATGAATAAGGGAAGGGAATAAGTTTTTATAATGCATCTGCTATATGCCAGGCACCATGCTATGTACTTTACAAATATTATCTCTCTTCCTCTTTTTTTTTTTTGAGGCAATCGGGGTTAAGTGACTTGCCCAAGGTCACACAGCTACTAAGTGTTAAGTGTTTGAGGCCGGATTTGAACTCAGGTCCTCCTGACTCCAGGGCCGGTGGTCTATCCACTGTGCCACCTAGCTGCCCCAATATTATCTCTTTTGACAGTGCTGTTATTATCTCCACTTTACAGTTGAGGAAATTGAGGTAAAGAGAGATTAAATGACTTGCCCAAGGTCGCACAACTAGTAAGAATCTGAGGCTGGCTTTGAAGTCAGGTCTTCCTGACTCTAGGCCCAGTGATCTATCCACTTCACCACCTAGCTGCCTAGGGAAACACTGAACAAGGAATCAAGACCACTGAAGTCTCTAACTTTGCCACTTTCTCATTCTCTGATTTGAAACAATTCCCTTCATCTCTGCCTCAGTTTTTCCATATGCAAAATAGGGATGTGAAAAGTGCATCATTTATCCCTATGCATCTATCCCTACTGATCATTGTGTAAGAGGCATGCATGTATATGTGTGTGTACTCAAGTATAAATTACTTGGGACTAGCGATCCTTTTTTGGGGGGGGCGGCAATGAGGGTTAACTGACTTTCCCAGGGTCACATAGCTATTAAGTGTCAAATCAAGTGTCTGAGGCCGGATTTGAACTCAGGTCCTCCTGAATCCAGGGCCGGCGCTTTATCCACTGCGCCGTCTAGCTCCCCTGCCTTCCCCAGCAATATTTTTTATATACTTTCATTTTGTGATAGTAATGGTGATATGTGCATGCTTTTATTGACATAAGGCTGTCTTAGAATATCTGGCCTTGGGGGGTGGCTAGGTGGCGCAGTGGATAAAGCACTGGCCCTGGATTCAGGAGTACCTGAGTTCAAATCCGGCCTCAGACACTTGACACTTACTAGCTGTGTGACCCTGGGCAAGTCACTTAACCCCCATTGCCCCGCAAAAAAAAAAAAAAAAAGAATATCTGGCCTTGACCAGCTAAAACCAGATCGAGCTAGTTTCTCTCCCTTAATTAGTTCTTTCACTTTAGTGCTAAGATATGCACATTGTGCCCATTTCATTGCTCTTTTCCGTTGTATTTTACATTTTGTGATTTTTAAAAGGATGAATATTCTTTTTTTTTCATAATCCAAGAATCTTTTTATCATATTTTTTAGTCATTTATGCCATGAATTCGTAGGGGATTGGTTCCAACAGCTCAGGTTCCTTGCCATTGGTCCTTACAAAGTGTGCTTCTCTGGGTGGAGAAGGCTGACATTTCAGTTGAATCCAGGTACCTTTTTCTTTGGCTTCCTTTTTCTTCTGGTCATTTTCTTTTACCCTCTCCAGGAAGCTATCTTTGCTCTTAGAATGCTTAATATGCTCAATACGCACATTAATTCTCTTGGCTAGAATCTTGCCCTTAACCTGTTTGTTTACAACAATGCCTACAGCATGTTGAGTAACATTATAGACCCGTCCAGTCTTGTCATGATAACATTTGTGGGGCATTCCTTGCTGAACTGTGCCCATACCCTTGATATCTACAATATCACCTTTCTTGTATATTCACATATATGTAGCCAAAGGGACAACATCATGTTTTCTAAAGGATCTAGAAAACATGTATCATGTCCCTCTCCTTTTTCTTTTTGTGTTTGTCATTTTGGCAACTCATTGGAATATGGTGGAAAGGAACAGGATGAATATTATTTCAAGGAAATATGCAAAAGTTGTAGCTCTAAGTAACTGTGTAACATTGGCAAGTCATCTCACATTTTGGGGCTTCATTTTCCTCATCAGTAAAATGAGATGGTTGGACAGGATGACTCCTCAGGTCCCTTTTAACTATAAATCCTTTATCCTTTTTTTTTTTTTTTGTGGGGCAGTTAAGTGACTTGCCCAGGGTCACACAGCTAGTAAGTGTTAAGTGTCTGAGGCCAGATTTGAACTCAGGTCCTCCTGAATCCTGAGCCAGTGCTTTATCCATTGCACCACCTAGCTACCCTTAAATCCTTTATCATTAATGGTGGAGCTAGGATTTAAACTCATGACCAGGGAGGCAGAGCCAAGATGGCAGAGTGAAACCAGGAAGCTGCCTAAGCTCTCCCAAATTTCTCTCAGAAACAACATTAAATTTAGCCTCTCAACAGATTCTGGAGCTTCAAAGCATGCAAAAAGACAGAGTGAAACCGTCTTCTGACATAAGATAACCTAGATTTTCAGGACAGGTCTGTCTCATCTGGGTAAAAGGGGAGCACAGTTCAGTGCAGAGGGCAAGCCAGCAAAAGGCTCTTAGTCACAGCATAGATCAGCAGCTAAGGACCCTCAGTCTTAGCTCAGCAAGCTAGAGGCACAGCAGGCCAGTTGTTTGGCTCCCAGTCCTAACACAGAAGGCAACATACCAGGTGGGATATCTATTACCCAATAGGCCCACCTAGGCTGGGCCACTCTAGTGCAGTGAGCAAGCTGCAAGCAGCTGAGGGCTTAGAACATAAAGCAAGTGACTGGGCCCCTGGCCCCCAGCAAAAGAAGCTTGGGACAGAGCACACTGTACCCCAGGAGCAGAACTCAGCTTTAAAAGGCACAAAAGAGGCTAAAATATGAATAAGAATCAGAAGAGAGCCCTCACCATAGAAAATTACTTGGAAGAGCTCAAAAAGGATTTTATAAAACAAATAAGAAAGGTAGAAGAAAAATTGGAAAAAGAAATAAGAGTTGTGCAAAAGAGAGTCAATAGCTTGGAACAAGAAAGACAAAAATTGACTGAGAAAAACAACTCATTAAAAAAATGCAATCAGCCAAATGGAAAAGGAGGTACAAAGGCTGATGGGGGAAAATAATTCCTTATGAATTAGAATGGGGCAGATGGAAGTTAATGACTCAATGAGACAACGGGAAGAAGTAAAGCAGAATCAAAAGAATATAAAAGTAGAAGAAAATGTAAACTACCTCTTCAGAAGAATAACAGACCTGGAAAATAGATCCAGGAGGGATAATCTAAGAATAATTGGACTACCTGAGGGCCATGATAAAAAAAAGAGCCTATGCAGCATATTTCATGACATTATCAAGGAGAACTGTCCCAATGTCTTAGAACCAGAGGAAAAAATAGTCATTGAAGGAAACCACCAATTACCTCCTGAAAGAGACCGCAGAAGGAAAACTCCAAGGAATATTGTAGCCAAATTCCAGAATTATCAAGTAAAGGAGAAAATACTGCAAGCAGCCAGAAAGAAACAGTTTAAATATAAAGGAACAACAATCAGGATTACACAGGACCTGGCAGTTTCAACATTAAAGGATCAAAGGGCCCAGAATATGATATTCCAGAGGGCAAAGGAACTGAGATTACAACCAACAATGTACTACTCAGCAAAATTAAGCATGATCTTTTAGCGGAAATGATAGGCATTCAATTAAATAGGGGACTTTAAAACTTTCCTAATGAAAAGACCAAAACTGAATAGAAAATTCAATTTACAAATATGACTCAAGAGAAGCATGAAAAAGATAAAAAGGGGAAAAAACCAAAACATGTTATTCAATAAGGTTAAAATGTTTACATCCCTACATGGGAAGAAGATACTTGTAAGTCTTGAACTGTATCTTCATTAAGGCAGATAGGAGGAGTACACACAGACAGAAGGTATTGGGTATAAGATGATTCTGATGAGATGATATTAACAAAAACACTTAAGGAATAACAAAAAGAATTACACTGGGAGAAGAGAAATGGAAATTGAATGGGATAAATCACATCACATGAAGCCGCACAAAAGACCTATTACAATAGAGGGAAAGAAAGGAGGGGGTGAACATTGTTTTGACCTTACTCTCATCTGATTTGGCTCAAAGAGAGAATAACATACACACTTAGTTGGGTATAGAATTTTATCTTACCTTATAGGGAAGTAAAAAGGGA
The DNA here is from genome assembly GCF_019393635.1 of Dromiciops gliroides. NCBI lineage: Eukaryota > Metazoa > Chordata > Mammalia > Microbiotheria > Microbiotheriidae > Dromiciops > Dromiciops gliroides. Next base: position 311,809,805 of record NC_057864.1, read on the forward strand.
AAGAAAAGGGTGGGGTACTGATAGAAGGGAGGGCAAAACTAAGGGGGAAAAATGAGGTGGGGCTGATAGAAGGGAGGGTAGACTGAGTGAGGTGGTGGCCAGAAACAAAACACTGGTAAGAAGGGACAGGGTGAAAGGAAAGAGAAAAGCATAAATAGGAGGGAAAAATAGGATGCACAGAAATACACAGTAATCATAACTCTGAATGTGAATGGATGCTCTCCCATAAAATGGAAGTGGATAGCAGAGTGGATTAAAAACCAGAATCCTACAATATGTTGTTTACAAGAAACACATTTGAAGCAGAGAGATAGACACAGAGTAAAGGTAAAAGGCTAGAGAAGAATATATTATGCTGTAGCTGAAGTAAAAAAAAGTTGGGGTAGCAATCCTTATCAGAAAAAAGAAAAGCAAAAATAGACCCAATTAAAAGAGATAAGGAAGGAAATTACATCTTGCTAAAAGGTACCATAGACAATGAAGTAATATCAATTCTAAACATATATGCACCAAGGAATACAGCATCCAAATTCATAGAGAAGTGAGTTATAGGAAGAAATAGAGAGCAAAACTATATTAGTGGGGGACCTCAACCTCCTCCTCTTAGAACTAGATAAATCTAACCACAAAACAAATAAGAGAGAAATTAAGGAGGTGAATAGAATTTTAGAAAAATTAAATATGATAGACCACTGGAGAAACTCAATGGGGACAGAAAAGAATATACCTTTTTCTCAGTGGTACATGGCACCTACACAAAATTTGATCATGCATTAGGGCATAAAAACCTCACAGTCAAATGCAGAAAGGCAGAAATAGTAAATGCATCATTTTCACATCATGATACAATAAAATTATGTGTAATAAAGGGCTATGGAAAGATAGACCAAAAATTAATTGGAAACTAAATAATCTCATCCTAAAGAATGAGTGGGTCAAACAATGAATGATCGAAACAATCTATAATTTCATCCAAAAGAATGACAATAACGAGACAACATACCAAAACTTATGAGATGTAGCCAAAACAGTTCTTAGGGGAAATTTTATATCTCTAAATGCCTACATGAATAAAATAGAGAAAGAGGAGATCAATGAATTGGCCATGCAACTAAAAAAGCTAGAAAAAGAACAAATTAAAAATATCAAATTAAATACCAAATTAGAAATTCTGAAAATTAAAGGAGAGATTAATAAAATTGAAAGTAAGAAAACTATAGAATTAAGAAATAAAACTAAGAGCTGGTTCTATGAAAAAAAAAAAAACCAATGAAATAGATTAACTTTTGGCTAATCTGATTTAAAAAAAAGAAAGGAGAAAACCAAATTAGTAGCATCAAAAATGAAAAGGCTGAACTTGCCACCAATGAAGAGGAAATTAAAACAATAATTAGGAGGTATTTTGATCAACTATAAGCCAATAAATTTGAAAATCTAAATGAAATGGATGAATATTTACAAAAATATAAACTGCCCAGGTTAACAGAAGAAGGAATAAAATCCTTAAAGAAGCCCATTAAAAAAAAATTTGAACAAGCTGTCAATGAACTCCCTAATAAAAAATCTCCAGTGCCAGATGGGTTTACAAGTGAATTCTACCAAACATTTAAAGAACAATTAATTCCAATACTATACAAACTATTTAGGAAAATAAGTGAAGAAGGAATTCTACCAAATTCATTTTATGAGACAAATATGGTGCTGTTACCTAAACCAGGAAGAGCAAAAATGGAGAAAGAAAATTATAAACCAATTTCCCTAATGAATATTGATGCAAAAATTGAAATAGAATATTAGCAAAGAGATTACAGCAATTTATCACCAGGATAATATACTATGACTAGGTGTGATTTATACCAGGAATGCAGGGCTGGTTCAAGATTAGGAAGACTATCAAAATAATCAACCATATCAATAACAAAACTAACCAAAATCATATGATTATCTCAATAGATGTAGAGAAAGTTTCTGACAAAATACAGCACTCATTCCTATTAAAACAATAGAGAGGGGCAGCTAGGTGGCACAGTGGATAGAGCACTGGCCCTGGATTCAGGAGGACCTGAGTTCAAATCTGGCCTCAGACCCTTGACACTTACTAGCTGTGTGACTCTGGGCAAGTCACTTAACCCCAATTGCCTCATCAAAACCAAAACAAACAACCAAACAAACAACAACAACAACAAAACCCAACAGAGAACACATAGGCATAAATGGAGCTTTCCTTAAAATGATAAGCAGTGTCTACCTAAAATTATCAGCAAGCATTATATGTAATGGGGATGTTAGAAGCCTTCCCAATAATATCAGGGGTGAAACAAGGATGTCCATTATCACTGCTACTATTCAATATTGTACTAGAAATGTTAGCCTTGGCAAAAAGAGAAGAAAAATAAATTGAAAGAATTAGAGTGGGCAAAGAAGAAACAAAACTATCACTCTTTGCAGATGATATGATGACATACTTAGAGAATCCTAAAGAATCAAGTAAAAAACTTCTTGAAAAAATTAACAACTTTAGCAAAGTTGCAGGATAAAAAATAAACCCACATACATCACAGCATTTCTATATATGACCAACAAAATCTAATAGCAAGAGATAGAAAGAGAAATTCCATTTAAAATAACTGTAGGGGGCAGCTAGGTGGAGCAGTGGATAAAGCACTGGCCCTGGATTCTGGAGGACCCGAATTCAAATCCGACCTCAGATGCTTGACACTTAGTAGCTGTGTGATCCTGGGCAAGTCACTTAACCCTCATTGTCCTGCCAAAAAAAAAAATTGTAGACAATGTAAAATATTTGGTAGTCAACCTGCCAAGGCAAACCCAGGAACTATATGAACTTAATTACAAAACACTTCACTGAAATTAAATCAGAACCAAACAAATGGAAAAACATCAATTGCTCATGGGTAGGCCATGCTAATATAGTAAAAATGACAATTCCATCTAACTTAATTTACTTGTTCAGTGTCATACCAATCAAAATATCAAAAATTATTTCATAGAGCTAGAAAAGTTATTAACAAAGTTCATCTGGAAGAACAAAAGATCAAGAATATAAAGGGAATTAATGAAAAAAAAATGCAATGGAAGGTGGCCTAGCTATGCCAGATCTAAAACTATATTATAAAGCAGCAACCATCTAAACTATTTGGTACTGGCCAAGAAATAGAGTGGTCCATCAGTGGAATAGGTTAGGCACACAAAACACAGCAGTAAATGAATATAATAATTTCCTGTTTGATAAACCCAAAGACTCTAGCCTCCAGGATAAGAACTCACTATTTGACAAAAACTGCTGGGAAAACTGGAAAATAGTATGGCTGAAACTAGGCATAGACCAACATCTTACACCTTATACTAAAATAAGGCCAAAATGGATACATGATTTAGACATAAAGGGTGATACTAAAGACAAATTTGAAAAGGAAGGAATAATTTACTTGTCAGATCTATGGAGAGGGGAAGAATTTATGACCAAAGATGACATAGAGAACATTACGAAATGCAGAGAGGATCATTTTGACTACATTAAATTAAAAAGTTTTTTCACAAACAAAACCAATGCAAACAAGATTAGAAGGAAAGCAGAAAGCTGGGAAACAATGTTTACAGGCAGTGTTTCTGATAAAGGCCTCATATCTAAACTATATAGAGAACTGAATCAAATATATAAGAATACAAGTCATTCCGTAATTGAGAAATGGTCAAAGGAGATGAATAGGCAGTTTTCAGATGACAAAATTAAAGCTATCTATAGCCATATGAAAAAATGTTCTCAATTACTACTGATTAGAGAAATGCAAATTAAAACTACTCTGAGGTTCCACCTCACACCTATCCAATTGACTAATATGACAAAAAAAGAAAAAAAATAAATGTTAGAGAAGATTTGGGAAAATTGGATAATGAATGCACTGTTGGTGGAGCTGTGAATTGATCCAACCATTCTGGAGAACAATTTGGAACCATGCTCAAAGGCTTTAAAACTGTGCATGCCCTTTGATCCAGCAATACCATTGCTAGGTCTATATCCCAAAGAGATCATAAAAAAGGAAAGAGGACTCACATGTACAAAAATATTTATAGCTGCTTTTTTCGCTGTGGCAAAGAATTGGAAATTGAGGGGATGCCTATCAATTGGGAAATTGCTAAACAAGTTGTGGTATAAGGATGTAAAGAAATACTATTATGCAGTAAGAAATGATAAATAGAGGCTTTCAGAAAAACCTGGAAAGACTTACATGAATTGTTGCTGAGTGAAATAAGTAGGACCAAGAGAACATTGTACACAATATCAACAACACTGTGTAATGATCAACTGTGATACATTTAACTCTTTTCAGCAATACAATGATCCAAGACAGTGCCAAAAGACTTATGATGAAAAATGCTCTCCACATTCAGAAAAAGAACTATGGAATCTGAATGCAGATTGAAGCATACTATTTTCACTTTTGTTGTTGCTTTTTTTGATCATTGTTGTTTATTCTTTCTTCTGTTTTTTTCCCCCCTTTTGTTCTGATTCTTCTCTTACAACATGACTAATGTGGAAATGTGCTTAACACGATTGTAATGTATAACCTATATCAGATTGCTTCTTGGCTTGGGGAACGGGGAGGGAAGGCAGAGTAGGAGAAACATCTGGAACTCAAAAAAAATCTTTATGTGTAATTGGAAAATTAAAAAAAATTATATATATATACATATACATACATACACACACACATATATGTATAATAAACTCATGACCTTTGCTTCTAGATACAATGCTCTTTTTATTATTGCATCAGATTTACTTTTGAGGAGGAAGGAAAACATAGAAGATGGCCCCAAATAGTCCTCATTAAATAGGAAGCATATGAGGAAACATGGAAAAATCTATGTGAAGTGATGGAAAGTGAAAAGCAGCAGAATCAAAAGTGTAGACAAATTAACTATAACTAAATTAGGAAAGAAAAAGAAGGAAAAAGCCAAAGGTGAAAATGGGAGCTTTGGAGAAAGGTGCCTATTACATTTTATTGTTTGTCATTTGGAAGGAGGAAAAAGTCAAATATAGTGTTAAAGAATTATTAAAAGGTTATCCCATTGAACATAATTCTTTTTCCACAAATAATATTGTTTGTAATTTTATACAATATTTTATTCTGGGGCAAAAGGTATTTTTTTTCTTTTTCAATATAGTCTAGCCTTTTCTTTCATTTCTAATAGTGCATGATTAATATTTCATGATTCAAATTATCCTTCCTCAATAAGCTTGTTAAGGTAAACTTCTTTCTGGTTCCTTAAAAGATCTTTCTTTGACATCAAAGTGCCAGAAATTGGTGAGTATGTCTCTTGAGAGTTAGTTGACAAGCATTTTGTAAATGTTTACTGTGTGACAGGCACTCTGCTAAGCACTGGGGATACAAATACAAGCAAAAAGAAAATTTCTGCCCTCAAGGAGCTTATATTCTTTTATTTTTTATTTTCTTTTATTTTTTTTTGGCAGGGCAATGAGGGTTAAGTGACTTGCCCAGGGTCACATAGCTAGTAAGTGCCAAGTGTCTGTGATGTTTAAAATCTAAATTGTGGTCACCTTAAATCAGAAGCTTCAGCTCCAGTCTAGCCTAGAGTTCCAGCCTGGTTGGGTTCTTCCTGAAGTCCTCCTCCACGAGCCTGCTTTAATCAGGAACACCCTCTCACAAGCTGTTTGTGGAAGCTTTTTTATACATCTGGAACAGAGGCGGTCCTTACACCCTGCTTCAAGGTGATTGGTTGGCGTCATCCAAATCCATTGTCTTTGAAGGTGTTCTTAAGTTGAGTTCACAGTCTAGTTTCTGAGAACAATACCTTCTTAAGGGATAGCCAGGTGTGATTACAATTCAATTAACTTGATACAATCCAATTAACTTGAAGTAGGCTTAATCAGCAGTCAATCACTCTCACTTGATTCAATCAGTATAGATTAATCTACAGGTGGGTCTTTGAGTATCTGCTAAAATCCCATTATTTCATCACATGTCTGAGGTTGGATTTGAACTCACATCCTCCTGAATCCAGGGCCAGTGCTTTATCCACTTCGCCACCTAGCTGCCCCTGTTGAATTGAATTGGAAAAAAACAATTCCTTAATAGGAGAAAAAGAAGGGATAAGACCTTTGCTTGGGATGGATAGGACAGTGATAACTGACAAAAGAGGGGCATGATGGTAAACCCTGCAGAATGAAGGATGGCTGGTTAGGCCCTTTCCTACAATAGAGGTTTTGAGGAGAACTCACCAATGGGAGAAGGGACCCGCTGAGAACGGAAATGGAAGCTGATTTATAGTGGCGAAATTCAGAGAATGTGCACTTTTGTTTGCCAGTACTTTCAGGCAATTTTCTTATATGATTTCCTGACATATGAAATTAAGGCTATTTATGTTTTTCTGGGAGGCTGATTCTCCTACTGTTTTCTTAACCTTTCTCTCCAAGATCAATTGCCTTGGTCTATAGATACAATTCAAATGTTCTTTCAGTTTTGCTCATTTTTGGTTATGCTCTGATATTTGTTGTTCCATTGCCATATTTTTTAAGTTGCACTTCTTTCGCTTTCTTTTTTAGTGTTCAGTGCTTTATTAAGCTTTATGCTCTCTGCTCCCAATCATTAATTCTGTTTTTTGTCATTTTAAATTCTTTAAGAGTTCTGATTTTCTTCCTTATATCTTCCTTTTTCTTAGTTCCTCAATCACTTCATTCAGGGGTTTATGCAATAATTCTATTCTTATTTTTAAGTTTTTATTATTTTTTATTAAGGCCTCTCTTTTTGGGTTTATTCATTTACTCAGTATTTTTGCTGGTTTTTCTTATAAGGATTTCTTTTTTTTTTCCCTCTCTTCTTTTCTTTCTTTCCTTTAAATTTTTTTTTTGTGTGTGTGGTTGTTCTTTTTCCTGAGGTAATGAAGGCAAGCAAGAGCAGTTGGGCTTATTTATGATTCAACCTTCTCATTAGAAGTTTAGTTAGCTTTTTAAGGTTAACAAATTTCTATTTTAGAGTCGACTGGTTTGGTTGGAATTTCGAGTATACGAAATGAATAAAGATCCTCCCAAATTCCACTGGTCAAGCAGGCAGAAGCCAACTCAATTTCTATCTAGCAGTAACATGGGACTGACCTATATGAACATTCAGAAAAATAAGTTGTTAATTCTGATCGACCTGTGCTTTGGCCTGGCATGAGACAAAATTCTTTATAAAGGGTGTGATCAAGTAAATCAGCCATACAGATATTTCTTTGAAATAAAAATGAAAGACAAACAAGGTAAATGACTCTAGAAGAATAAAGCAAACTGTAGGGAACACACAGCAGATGTTATTCATCTATAATCTGTATGTACATGAATCTATAAATTCAATGTGTAAAGTTCCTAAGATCACATCGCAAGAAATGACCAAGTTGCAAACCAACTTCTAATTCGTTTGCCTGTAACCCAATAAGTCAGTACATTAGGTTAAAAAGCAATCCAATTTGAAGGAGTTGTATGTTTTGCAATCTGAAGCTATATGAGCTGTTAGTTACAGCCATTAATCTCCTGTCTACTCAACTTATATTTATTTATTGAGAATTTTGCAACCTGGCATTAATCTCACTGGATACTCATCTCACTGATGAGAGAGTCACCAGGAGACAACAGGGAGTGTTACTATAGCAGATCTTAGTACAATACAAACAGCACAGAGTAGAGAGAGAAAAATGACCCTGCTAGAATTCACTAATGAATAGATGATTCACATGTAGCTCTGTTTTTGTCTTGGGGGATGTAACTTAGCAGTCTCCTTTTTCTTGGGGCAAATTGCTTCACTTTTATTATTTAGCTTTCTTCATCTCAAAATGATAGTATAAATATACCATTGTCTGATTTTTTAAGGAATATGAAAGAAGTTTTCCTAAAGATATATGTAGGATAAAATTGAGCTATTATTAATAATATTATTATTTTCTTGGTCTTGTCTTTTTTAATGGAGGTCAGCTAGAACCAGTTCTGGGACAAATCACTATCCTGCTATTATTCTTTTATATTTAATGCTTTAAAGACTGTTGCAAAGATAATTAAATAATTTCTTTCTTGTAGTTGAGTAAAAGTATTAGGATGTAACACCATCCTCTGTAGGCTCACTGAAAGTATCCTTGATACTATTCCAGGAGCAGACAGGACACCAGGATTCATATGCATCTTATCTTCTTCTCACATGATTTTTACCTCTTTAGATAGTGCTCTATATTTTGAAAGCTTTTTATTCCATGTAGCTTGGAGATTGTGAGTATTTGGAATGATAATGTATTATTATTATTGTTGAATCTATGAGTTTCTCTGGAATAATAATAATATTGATAGCTGAAACTTTCATAGTCACATAACACTGAATATACATTACCTTGATTCTCACAGGAAAAATGATTATCATTATCATTTTACAGGTAAGCAAACTGAAGGTCAAAGAAATTAAACAACTTGTTCAAAGTTATACAACTACTATAATAAGATTCAGAACCCAAATTCAAATCTAGGTCTTTTAACTTTAAGTCTATTGCTGGGTTTGCCAACCCTTTTAATTTCAGTCTACACCAGTGTTTACAACCCTTTTAAGTATGAGAACCTATTTTAAATGCTCCAAAATTTCAAGATATGAAATGATATTTGTATTATTAGTGTCTAGTAATTGAGAAAACACATAACGACAAAGCTATTATGAGATTTGGTAGCTTTCAAATGAATTTATATTTTGTGAAGCCCAAATGCATCTACAGACATTTGAAAAATGGTTTGTTTTTATATATTCCATAGGAGTGAAATAAAGATCAAGATGATAATGACAGCTAACATTTACATAGCACTTTTAAGGTGCTGTGTGTATATTACCTTAATGGATCCTCCCACGTGTAGAGGGAGAATCAACCCTGTGAAGTAGATACTACTTTGAATATAGAATTCCAAGTACCATTGGAAGAACTCTAGCCCTCCATTGCCCATAGGCTGGGAACCACAGAACCACAGCATGAAATCTGAGCTATCATGCTGCTGTAGGGTAAGGGACCAGACACAAATAGCATCTTTGCCCACGCTAGCTACCACACACATTTCCCTGACAAATGGATGAGTAGAGACAGCTTCCTTCCTCTGTGCTCTTCCAACCATATTTTCCTTTCCACAGCCTGACTTCCCCAGCAGTGGGCACTGAACTCATGCCCACACACCCTCTCAGAAAGGTCTTTTTGGATTCAAAAGAATAAAAGAATTGGATTTGAGTTCCTATAAGATTCTCTCTGATTTTAAGCCCTTTGGGTGTGTGGTGCAGATTTAAGTTCCTCACTGAATTAATTCCAGGGGTGGGGGTGTGACTGGCTAGAGGGAGGAAGTAAGAGGAATTCTTCAAAAGAATTAGAAAAGATGAAAATCTTGTAATCAATAATGCATGTAGTTTTTTCTCTGTAACTTAATCCAGTGGAGCTACAGGGCAATCAGGGTGAGCAGTTAAATTCATGACCATGTAGGGAGGGAGATCTTGGCCAAGGACACTGAGGCAAATGTTGAATGATGAACAGTGCCCCAGGGAGCTTTTAATGTTCCTACAAGATAGATTGAGTCTGGGGTTGAAGGTCTCATCCTAGAGTGCTCCAAATATGAAGGAGAGGAAAAGGGAGAGAATGAAGCAAAGCAAAGGGGAAAAACCAAGTAATGTTAACTGACCTCCTCAAGTTCCTATTTCCTGAGTATTCCTGGGTCTGAAGCTTCCTGTAGGTAATGGCCAGTCTTTGACCATATATGATTTATAATACCACTAAAGATAGCATCCAATAATCAAAATTTGCCCCTTCCACAAGTCCTGGGACTTGGGGTCAAGGAAGATATTAAAATCCTACCTCAGACAGTTACTAGACATGTTACCCTGGACAAGTCACTTAACCTCTCTCTGTCTCAGTTTCCTCATTTGTAAAATGGGAATAATAAAGAATCTACCTTTCTAGGTTGTTGTGAGGATAAAATGGTCTAATATTTGTAAAACATTTTGCAAACCATAAAGTGTTCTAGCCATTATTACTATTATCCTCCTATTTCTTCCCATGAATTGAATCTCTTTTGGAGCACAAGTCATTAAATAATTCTTAATGGGAGGCCAACATAACTGTATTTAGAGCAATGCTAGACTTGATTTGTAGAAAACCTGGGTTAAGATCTTGGCTCTGCCATTTACAACCTGTTGGGTGAGAGGGGAGTCTCTTCATCTCTTTGGGCCTCAGCTTTCTCATTTGTAAAATCAGAGGATTGACTAGACGAAATCTGAGATTTCTTCTAGCTCTTAGCTCCTATGAGGCTATGTACTCCTAAGGAGACTTCTTTATTCCATTTAAAACAAAACTAAGCAACCCCCCCCCCCAAAAAAAAAAACCAACCCCAAACAAACAACTGAGACGGTTTCTCATTTGCTTTCACTGAGATTTAGGATTTGTAAAGTGATATTTTTGATTTGGGGTATGGTGCAGTCTCTTTTCTTTCTTTGTTTTGGATTGTTTCTCTCATGCTACTCATGAGTCTTTCATTATTTTGTCCTTGTGAATATATGTGTAGATTATAGCAACACTGAAAAATGCCAAAGAGCATGACAGGCAGTGCTAAGTGGTTCAGTGGATAGAACACTGGGCCTAGAGCCAGCAAGACTCCTCTTCAAGAATTCAAATCCAGCCTCAGACACTTCCTAGCTGTGTGACCCTAGGCAAGTCACTTAATACTGTTTGCCTCAGTTTCCCCATCTGTAAAATGAGCTGGAGAAGGAAATGGTAAACCACTCTAGTATCTTTGTTAACAAAACCTCAAATGGAGTCATGAAGAATCTGACATGACTGAAGTGACTAAATAACAACAAGCCAAAGAGCATGAAGATGGACCACACGGGCAGCCAAATAAGCAATCTCATAAATAAGCAATTTCACAAGATTTTTCTGGGAAAGCTATTTATTCATAGGCATTTTCTAAGAAACTTTGTCCAAAATTGAGGGCAATGGATATTTTAAAGGCATAATCAAAACCAACTTAACTAAAATAATTAAAAAAATATATATTTAAAAAAACACCTCATTTAAATTTATCTTCATTTCATTTCAATTGTTCCAATATAGCATTAAATATTTTGATTTAAAACAGAGCAACCTGACTAGCCCTTTTATTTTGTGTGATAACTTTATTAACCCTTACACTTCCCCAGTAGAGTGTATGCTCTATGTACAGGGACTGCTTCATTTCTGTATTCCCAGCACCTAACTTAACATAGTAGCTGGCACATTATTGGAGTTAATAAATGCTTAACGAGTTGAATTGTGATTTTTTCATTGTTTTCTCACAAATCCTTTGGAGATTATCTTACCAATAAATCAACTGACAATCATTCATTCAAGCATTTATTAAGTACTTACTATGTTCCATTAAATATGCTAGGAAGACCTGAGTTCCAGTCCCACCTGAGTCACTGGCTGTGTTACCTTCAGCAAATAACTTAATCTCTGTCTGCCTCAGTTTCTTCTTTTGTAAAATGGGGATAATAACATCTACCTTACAAGATCACTTTGGGGACCAAATGAGATAATATTTTTAAAGCATTTTGCTAACTTTAAAGTACTATATAAATGCTAGTTGTGACGATGATGGTGATGACAATGACCACAATAAGAACAACAATGACTAACAACAATGATGATGGAGAGAAGGCTATCTACACCCCAGGTTCTCTCTCTCTCTCTCTCTCTCTTTTATTTTTTGCAGGGCAATGAGGGTTAAGTGACTTGCTCAGGGTCACACAGTTGTCAAGTGTCTGAGGTCGGATTTGAACTCAGGTCCTCCTGACTCTAGGGCCAGTGCTTTATCTACTGCATTACCTAGCTACCCCCTACACCCTAAATTCTTAAACTATGGGTTGGAACCCCACATAGAAGGGTTAACTGAATGTGGGGGTCACAAAAATTGGCAACAGTAAAAGGTTATGTTTACCTATTTTATACACTTATATACCCAGGGTGAATTTCTCTGGCAAAAAGGAGCTACAAGTGGAAAAAGTTTAAGAAGCCCTGATCTACACCAATGCTTCTAGGCTTTCAATGATCACCTTTTATGGTTATCTGGCACAGAACAGGGGTGCGAAGCTCAGGTCACAAGCCAGATATAATTGTTAGTTTTTTCCCCAGTACTTCGATGAGGTCACTTCAAAGCCCTTGGTTACATTTTAGCATTCCTTTTACTAATAATATACAATATATATGTACTTGTGCATACATGTATATATGCAAACACATATATGCACATACACTTATATATAGACATGTATATATCTATGTAGATATATGTATGTTTAGATATATGTGTGTATATATGTGTATAGATTTGTATGTATATTTTCATATCTATCATCTATCTACCTATTTAATCTATCTAATCTATCTATCATTTATCTATCTACCTACCTCTCTCTCTCTCTGTGCAATATTCTCCAAAGTCAGACTTGCTTCAAGTTGCTAATGAAATCTTTAGTCAGGTTCCAGAGATTTCAGTTCCTGGCAATAACAACTGCCTTCTAAATTTTACAAAGCTCGTTTCTAACAACAATCCTTTCAGGTAGTCTGTCCAAGTATTATCTCCATGATATAGATGATGAAATTGGGTTTTTGAGAGACTAATTGTCTTCTTCTTGGCCACACGCATCTAACCAGAACAAGACCTGGCCTGAGGTATTCTGATTCAAAGCCAAGCTTCTTTCCTCTGCATGATGCTGCATCCCATAGCAATATCTCATAATAAAAAAAAATACTTTACAGTTGTCCCAAGACAAGAGTTTTTCAGGAATGTTTTATTTCAAAGCCTCAACCATGTGGAGGTCTGAGATTTCTGCTTAGAGTATTACCAAACATGAAAGTGCATTCCAAATTTCCTCATCTTTTCTATCCAAAAAGGAATCCTGAAACATATTTCAGAACCATTATTGGACACATAAAAGTGAAGAAGCATCATGACCATAAATGGAAATTTATTTTCATATCTCAAAGCATAGTCCACTTGGAAATGGCATTGGAAGATAGGTAGTCAAAGAGCATTGAGAATCAAGGACCTGGGTTCAAATCTCAACATGCCAAAATCCTTTCTTTGTTTGTTTCGATATTCTGGAGCATTGATATATCTTTTTGTTTTACTTTTTTTTTTTTGGCTACAAGACAGGTTCAACTCTTTTTCTGGTTATTCACATCCTCAATAATATCTTCGATGCCATTTGTTTTTTTTAAATCATAAAAGTGTTTTATTGTTTTCTGTTTACATGCAAAGATAGTTTTCAACATTTGTTTTCATAAGATTTTTAGTTCCAAATTTTTCCCCCTTCCCCCTTCCTCCCTTCCCTCCCCCCTCCTCAAGAGAGCGAGCAATCTGATATAGGTTATATAAGTACAATCATATTAAACATATGTCTGTATTAGTCATGCTGTGAATGAAGAATCAGAACAGAAGGGAAAAGTCTCAGAAAAGAAAAAAAAAAACAGCCCCAAAATAGAAACCGTATGGTTCAATCTGCATTCAGAATCGACAGTTCTTTTTTCTAAGTGTGGAAAACATTTTCTATCATGAGTTCTTTGAAATTGTCTTGGGTCATTGTGCTTCTGAGAAGAGCCAAGTCTATGACAGTTGATCCTCACACAATGTTGCTGTTACTGTGTACATTGTTCTTCTGGTTCTGCTCATCTCACTCAGCATCAGTTCATGTAAGTCCTTCCAGGTTTTTCTGAAATCCTCCTGCTTTTGATGCCATTTCTTACATGCAATCCATCTGTAATAATACATCACTTTACATTGCCTGTTTATGTAAACAATATGTATTTTTCTTACCCCTTGAGTTAGTCATGATTTAAAATTTTTAAATTGTGATATTCTGTGGTTCATAGCCATATAATATCCCTGGAGCAACCCTGATGTCAAAGAGATGGACTTTTGCAGCAACATTATATTTGGACTCAGGGAAGCTATCAACAAACATTTATTAAGTACCTAGTCTAATAGAGGATCATGGAAATCCCTGGATGCACAATGATTTGAAGTGCTTTTAGTGACACCAAACTCCCTGCCTCCAAAACATTCATCTTTTTGTTTACTGAACTGTATAGTTGGAGGAAAAAAACAACTCCAAAATCTGATTTATTTTTATGAAGAACCAGTGTAGACACTCCATTTTTCAAGAAGTGGCAGGAATGCTGTACTTGTGATTCTTGTCTGGGTGGTTGCAAAGACGCCAATAACTCTGCTTTTAAAATAACAGTAATTAATTTCAAAGTTTAGTGGATGTCACAAGAAACTAAGATCAAGTGGCATGACTTAGGAAGCTCTTTCACCAGAGTTTTCTTGTAGGAATAAATAGATTGCCCTGTGGTACAGGGTTTCATGTACAGCTAAAAGGAAATCCAGACCAAGAATGCAAAGAATGGCTTAGGGAAAGATAACAAAATGGATGTGATCATATTTCTCAAGTTCGTTGTAAACTCTGGGCCTAGGACAGAGTAGAGAGAACACTGGGCCTGGAGTCAGGAGGATCTGAGTTCAAATTTGGCCTCAGACTCTTACCAGCTGTGTGACTCTGGGCAAATCACTTATCCCTGTTTTCCTCAGTTTCTTCAGCTATAAAATAAGCTGGAGAAGTAAATGGCAAATCACTCTAGTTAGTATCTCTGCCAAGAAAACCCCAAAAGGGGTTACAAAGAATCAGACATGACTGAAAAACAACTAAACAATGACAAAATAAAAGAGGTTTGCCAAGATAATTTTTAAGGGTCCCGTCTAGCTCTAAATTCTTTAAATCTAAGATTTACCTGTACACATTTCTTCTTACCTGTCAAATTAGGGACTTCAAGGTGAATTTCAGGCAGTTCCCTGGCACAGATGGAACTGGACTTAGAGTTAGAAAGGCCCAAGTTCAAATCCTGCCTCAGACATTTACTAGCTGTGTGACCCTGGGCAAGTCACTTAATTATGTCTCAATTTCCTTATCTGTAAAATGGGGATAATAATGGTACCTACTTCCCAGGATTTTTATGAAGATCAAATGAGATAATATTTGTAAAGTTCTATATAAATGTTAGCTATTATTATGATTTCATGCTTTCTATCATAAAGTTCATTTAGTGAGAAGACTTGTGGAAAGGGCTTTGTCTTCCTTCTGTGGCGCATTTAAGTCACCTTGCCATCTACTTGTGTTTTCGAATCCAGTATAGCCTGTCTCTAGGACCCCTCCCCCCAAGACATACAACTCTAGTTCTGGGAACAGTAATCAAATAAACAGTAATCAATACTATTAAACAAAACCTCGTAAATATATGAGTAAATATAGTAGTAAAAAAACCCAGTAATCAATACTATTATTGTTGCTTGTGGAAAAGGTGTGACCGTCTTAGAGGGCCCTGTGAGTCCTCTACCAGCCCTTTGACTTCTTATAGCTGGGGTTCTTAACTTTTTGTATGTGTGTGTCATGAATGCCTTTGCCAGTCTAGTGAAGCCTATGGATCTCTTTGAATGTATAAAATGAAATACAAAGCATTACAAAGGAAACAAATTATATTTAAATAAGGTTAGTTATTAAAATATATTTAAACAAAATTAAATCGATGGACCCCAGTTTAAGAGTTCTTGCCTTAGACCAAACCTTCCTTCCCTAGCCCTGACTCATACACACACACACACACACACACACACACACACACACACACACACAGAGTTTTCAAAGTTTTTTTTTTTAATGCTTTGATTAAAGAACACACAAACAAATCCTATACTATCTTCACAGATAAAATCACTGCAGTGTCTTTTGGTTCTTTTTTGCTAGCACCAACATTTGCCTTTGCAAGACCCTTCACTTCATTTTGTCTTTGTATTACTGTCCCTGCTTTTTAAATTTCTTTTTCTCTTCTCATACAGGCCATGCTTTGCAAGTCTGTGCTCTGGTTCATTTTTCTTTGCATTGTCAAGAGAATCATAAATCACGCCAAGGCCTGTTGTTTTACCATTGCCAAAATAGTTCTTGAGTCCACAGGACACCTGGAGTTGTTGTTTGTACATCCCAGCCAATTTTCCCCAAATTTCAGTTTTAGTTGAGGAGTTTTTTAAGGTGCAGTGAATAGAGACTCGTTCTTGAATCCAGAAAGGCCTGAGTTCATGTCTTGCCTCTGATACTTACTAGTTGTGTGACTCTGGGGGTGTTGTTTATAGCCTGTCAGTGCTCTAAATAAAATAAGTCTCAGGCCTGAATTGGTAGAGGGAGTTTCCTCATTGGGGATTCTCTTATACCAAGGAAATCTCAGGTCCTTAAGCCTGTTCTAAAGTATTTGGCCCCATGGCCTTTTCAGGATGAAGGATATCTGTAACCATCTGTTTAAATGGGAGAAGTCTGTCATGAACTTCCTGGTTCTGATAATCACAATATCATACACAGTGGCAGCTGTTTTCTCTGGCAGCTGGGGAGGGGAACCCCCCCCCCAATAAAAAACCCCAACAAACAAACAATCCCTCCTATGTTAGAATGTAAGTTCAGTGAGGGCAGGGACCATATCACTTTTGTAATACAATGCTTGGCAAGTAGTAGACACTTAATCAATGCTTTATTTGTCAGGGACTATGCTAAATGTTAGGGAAACAAACAAACAAAAAAGGCAAAAACATGATCCCTGCCCTAAAGAAGTTCACCTTCTAAAGGAAGAAATAACATGCAAATAACTAAGTACCAATGAGATATATACAGAACAACCTAGCAATAATCTCAGGGGGAAGGAATTATCAGTGCGAGGTGTAGTGATGAGAGATGCCTCTTGAAAAAGGTGAGGCGGCAGTTTGAATGAGTCCAGAGAAGTCAAAATACGGTTGTGACAGAGTAGAACATCAAAGGCATAGGGGACATCCAATATTATCTCTTCCACATGGGGCTTTGATATATCATGGGTGGGCATAAGAAATTAAGTGGCAGTTTTGGGGGGAATTTTGCAGAAGCTAAACGTGACACATGAAGGCTAGCAGATGACATAGAGCCTATGACCAAATACTTAACCCAAATTTTACTATACTATACTATAAACTATACCATACTATACTATACTATACTATACTATACTATACTATACTATACTATACTATACTATACTATACTATACTATACTATACTATATACTATAAACACACCATAAAAGAAAAAGAAAAATTCAGACCTTCTGGAGGGCCAAAAAAATTTACAGGGATTTTCCAGATTGTTTCCATATTGTCGGGGAGGGGGGGACACACCCCTAACCCCTGGGATGTGGAAGGGATAACTGTACACAGAGTCAAGGGTTAGTGTTATGTCTGAGGAACAGCAAAAAAGTCAGTATCACTGGATCACAGAACATGTGGAAAGGTGTAAAATATAAAAAAGATTGTCCATATAGGTAGGGGTTATGTTGTGAAGGGCTGTAAGATTCAAGCTGAGGATTCTATATTTGATCCTATAAGAAACAGGGAACCACTAGAGGTTAATGAGTTGGTTGAGCGGGTGGGTGTGACATGGTCAGAACTGTGCTTTAGGAAAATCACTTTGGTAGCTGAGTGGAGGATGGACCGGTGTGGGGAGAGCCTTAAGGAACAGAGACCAATTAGAAAGCTTTTTTTTTTTTTTTTTTTGTGAGGCAATTGGGGTTAAGTGACTTGCCCAGGGTCACACAGCTAGTAAGTGTTAAGTGTCTGAATCTGGATTTGAACTCAGGGCTGGTGCTCTATCCACTGCGCCACCTAGCTGTCCCAGAGAGCTATTTTTAAAGACTGGAGGAAGCAGGGGAATTTTAGCAGGCAGCAGGGAAGTAGCCAATAGGTGGGGAGAGATTGGAGATGAGTGAGAGAATGTTGATGATAGAGGAGCAATCTACTGGAGAAGACAGAATGAAATGAGATCACTTTTCCATGGAGAAGGGTACGCCTTGGCAAAGACAAAGGACACCTCTTTATGGGAGACAGGGGTGAAGAAGATAGTGGAGAAAGATATCTATGTGATGTGGGATGAGAAGGAAGGAAGAATAGAGAACTCTTTGAGAATGGCCTCAATTTTTCCAGTGAAATATGAGGCAAGGTTAGGATTTGGGGATGGGGTAGCTTGAAGTGTGACAAGGGTATGAAAAGGTCTGGAAAAGTCACCGTGATGAGTGGGGTAGTAGGATAGGGAATTAACTAGGGAAGTTTTAAAAGATTGCCTTGCTGTAATGAGGACCCAACTGAAATTATACAAATTTGTTGTGGGCAAAATCAGCTTAGTTTTGTGATTTTTCTCCAGCTCCTTTAAGCAACACACGGATCAAAGAAGGCAAGATGGTGGGAGTAATACTCACAAAGTTGGGGTTTGGCAAAGTATTATCTGTGATAGGCCAGATAATAACTACAGGTATCCCTTCCAATTGTGACTTTCCCCATTTTGGTTTCAATATATAGAGGGTCAACATAAGAAATTAAATGGGAATTATTTGGGAGTTTTGTGGAAATTGCAAACAAGTGAAGGCCAACAGATGACACAGAAAAAGTTGAGAAACTCAGAATGTAATATATGCATATTTTAATATATGCTATATATACAATTGTATTTTTATACACACATATATGTATGTATATACACACATAAATGTACATACACATGCACATACACACATAAAATACATACATACATACATGCATACATATAATTGTATAATACCAGGCCAGATTTTACAGTAAGGTATTATAAATGCCCCATAAAAAGAAAAGAAAAAAAATTCAGACTTTATAAAAGGGAGGGCCAAAAATTTTTATACAGATTTTCCAGCTCTCAGGGTGGGGATGGGGGATTTGGGTGTGTATGTGTGGGAGGGTGCCATGCCCTTAGCCCCTGTGATGTGGAAGGGCTAACTGTACTAGGCTCTTTCTCTGTCTCTCTCTTTCTCTGATTCTTTCTTTCTCTATCTCTCTCTGTCTCTCTCTCTGCCTCTGTCTCTTTCCCTATCTCCTTTCCTTTGGGATGTAAAATTCTCTTGGTTTTTCTGAACTTAACTTGAAGACAGAAGTAGTTCAATTCTACATGTTTGGGACATGAAGGTCCCTTTTCTTGTTTTTTGTTTTTTGTGTTTTTTTTAGGGCAACGAGGGTTAAGTGACTTGCCCAGGGTTACATAGCTAGTAAGTGTCAAGTGTCTGAGGTCGGATTTGAACTCAGGTCGTCCTGAATCCAGGGCCAGTGCACCACCTAGCTACCCTCTGAAGGTCCCTTTTCTGCCTTAAATCTCTCCTTCTTCCAATATATGCTCCCCATAACTGCCCAAGTGACTTTTCTAAAGCATGGGTATGTCTTGTATATGCCTGGTTCTTTCTCTATATATACATTTACATAGTTACCACCTTGATGTGGTCCCTTATTACCTCCTGACTAGATTATTGCAATAGCTTTTTGGTTGGTCTCCTTGTTTCTTTTTCTTTTTTTTTTTTTTTTACTGAGGCAATCAGGGTTAAGCGACTTGCCCAGGGTCACTAGTGTCTGAGGCCAGATTTGAACTCAGGTCCTCCTGATTCCAAAGTTGGTGCTCTGTCCACTGTGCCACCTAGCTACCCAGTCTCATTGTTTCAAATCTTTCCTCACTCTAGTCCATCCTCTTCCAGTCAGAATAATAGTTGTTTTCAGTAACCAATGCAGGCATTAAGCTTCTTAGGAATGGGGTGATATAGCCAGCCTATGATTTAGTAGCTAAGTCCTAGGGAGTTTCCTAAGTCACATGGATGTCAAGCAACCATGGTCACACAGCTAGTAAATGTGGATTTGAAACCAAGTCTTCCTAACTCAAAGCACAGCCTTCAATCCACGAGGTTTACTGCCTCTTAAGTTTCCTTTTGCTCAGAATTTACCCTATATCCTGAGGATATGATGAGAGAACAGGCTTTAGAATTCACCCTTCCACATATCTTGTTTCTATCAGATGTGGGCCTCACACACACACACACACACACACACACACACACACACACACACACACACACACATACATACACACAATTCTTCTGCAAGACTGCAAAGGGTTGGCATGTCATCATTTGTTTGATTTGGTCTGGTATTTATTATAAGTGCATGTATACAGAATAAATCACATCCAAGTTTGCTGTCTGCTTAAAAAACCCTCCTGTTCATATTACCCAGAGATGAGACGCAAAATGAGCTTGAACTTTGGCAACCTTGAATTAAAAGGCCAGAGGACCCCTTTTTAGTGGCCTTTTGCGTTCTGAATATAATTAAGTTTGGCTGGCACTCCTGTTAAATCTTCCTCTGTGATATTTCTTGGGCTCATCTAATCCTTTGCATTTCCACAGCCATAAGCTTAGACCATGACCCGACCATATCATGATCAGATTACTGCAATTACTTTCTTGTTGGCTGCCCTGTCTCCAGTCTCTCCTCCTTCAAATAATCTATCATACAGGGCAACTTGATATATAGGAATTCATTGCTGCAGCATTTATAAATCAGCTGGATGGAATAGATAGCTTCGGAAAGCACCTTCTCACCCCATGAATCTATGAACAATCAATACCTGATTATCCACAGTAAACAGTGTTGAGGATAATTAAAAACAGCAGTATTTGCTGTTCTCCTCTACTGGAATGGAGAGATGAGCTTTTCCTAATAGTAGCTTATATTTATGTAGCAGTTCTGAAGAGTTTTAAGCCTCTTCCTCTCAGTCTCCTTCCATTTACTTATATGAGAAGAGACCTGCCTCTCTTATATGACACTGCATCCCTAGCCATTCTCTCTAAAACTGGTGAATTTTCCTTTATTACCCCCCCTCCCCTCTTGCACAAATATATTGGTTCTGGATGGAGTAAAGGTTGAATATTCCTTGCTCCCCAGTGTCACTTTCAAATCTCCCTTTGCTGCCAACCCCTCTCTGAGGTTCATTATATTAAAATTTATCACCCAATCAAGTTCCAGGAGAGAAATATCTATTGCCCACCCCTCTGCCCCTTTGTTCTCCCTCCTTTCTTAAGGAGTTCAGCATCTGGCTCACAGTCTTCTTCTCAACCTCCATTTCTGTTCTTATCCTATGGAATTTTGACATACAGTTTGATGTCCCTCAACCACGCTTAATTTCTCAATCCCTTAGCCTCACCTCTATTTTTCAATCCCACCTCAGCCACAGACAGGGATGGTAAATGTTCCACTTTAACATCCCCAAACTCCCAAATCCCTTTATTAGATCATACCTTGATTCTGTCTCTTCCTATACCTTGTCCTCCTAAACCTCTTCGTTGTCTTCACAGGGACCTCAAATCCTTCCACACTCCAGTATTTATTCAAATTTCTACCCCTGCTTTCTTTCTTTCTTTTACTTTTCTTTTCTTTCTTCTTCCTTTCTTCCTTCCTTCCTTCCTTCCTTCCTTCCTTCCTTCCTTCCTTTCTTTCTTTCCAGGGCAATGAAGGTCACAGAGCTAGTAAATGTCAAGTGTCTGAGGCTAGATTTGAACTCAGGTCCTCCTGAATTCAGGGTCAATGCTTTATCCACTGTGCCACCTAGCTGCCCCTCTACCCCTACTTTCACCTCACTTTTATACCTTCCCAATCTTGCTTCTATAGTCAAACCATTCTACTCTTCCCTAATTGCTTTTCTATCCTAGAGGTTTTTTAAATTGGGGTCCACAGCCTCTTGGGATATAATTAAACCTTTATTTCAATATAGTTGTTTAACTTTGTATTTTATTTTATGTGTTTAAAAACAGTATTCTGAGAAGTGGCCTGTAGGTTTCACCAGACTGCCAAAGGAGTCCATGACACAAACAAGTTTAAGAAACTTTGTTCTAGTCCCTTCTCCACAGAGGATTTAAAAAACTTTCTCTTCTTTCTCTAAGCTTCTCATAACATACTCCCCCTCAGCTGGAGCCCTTGCCTCATACTTTTCTGAGAAAAAAAAAGGATAATTTTTTGGAAGTCCTTTCTTTCCTTTCCCCTACATCTCAAAACGTCTGGATATTATCTCTCATCTTCTTCTTTCTTTCAGATGAAAAGGCAACCTTTCCCCTTGCTATGGCTATCTCCTCTACATGTGTCCTTGATTCTGTCCCCTTCCATTTTTTTCCTAGTAAATTACTCTTTCTCTGTAATTTCCACCCATCTATTGGTTCTTTTCTTTATTCCTTTCAAATTCACTCAAGATTTTTCCATCCTTTAAAAATCTTCAATAGAATCTACTATCCCCTAAAGCTATTGTCCTGTATCTCTTCTCTCTTTCCTCAGCCAACTCTCTAAACAAAAGCTGTTTATAAATCATTGCCTTCACTTTCTTATTAATTTTCCAACCCTTTGTAATCTGGCTTCTGACTTCATCCCTCAACTGAAATTGCTCTCTCTGAAGTTACTAGTGATCTCCTGGTTCCCAAGTCTGATTTCCTTTTCTCATCCTCATCCTCCTTAATCCATCTTCTGCATTTGACAGTTAAGCGCTTCTTCCTCCTGGATCCTCTCTCTGCTCTGCGTTTTTACTCTGTCCTGGGCAGCTGGGTGACACAGTGGATAGCGTGCCCTGTCTGGAGTCAAGGAAACGCATTCATCTTCTTGAGTTCAAATCTGGTCTTAGACACTCGGTAGCTGTGTGACTGTGGGCAAGCCACTTAACTCTGTTTGCCTCAGTTTCCTCATCTGCAAAATGAGCTGGAGAAGGAAATGGCAAACTGCTCCTGGACAAGGAAATGTCAAACCACTCTACAGTATCTTTGCCAAGAAAACCCCATATGTGGTCACAAAGAGTTAGATATGCAACAACTCTCTCTTGGTTCTCCCTGACTGTTCCTTCTCAGTCTATTTTGCCAGAGCCTTACCTCTATCATACTCACTAATATAATCCTAGACTTTTTCTGGGCCCTTTTCTATTCCTTTTCTATACTCTCTAACTTGGTGATCCCTAAACTCCCATGAGGTTAATTATCAGTTCTATGCAGATGACTCCCAAGTCTATATCCCCAGTCCCTCTCCTGAGCTTCAGTTGTATTTCTCCAAATACTTATTAGATATTTTAAACTGGTCATACCATAGGCACCTCAAACTCAACTTGTCCAACAGAGAACTCCTTATCACTTTCCCCTAACTCACACCTTTTCCATATTTTCCTTTCTGTTCTGGGCACCTCCCTCCTTCCAGTTGTTAAGGTTTATAAACATTTGTATTACCCTTGATTCTTCATTTTCCCATTATCCTGTTTATCTAATTACTTACCAAAGTTTGATGTCACTACCTCCACAACATCTCTCAAATCCGACTCTCTCTCAACTAACACAGAAGTTACTCTGGTTCATGCCCTTCTCTCTTCTTGTCTAGGTTGTTGCAACAGCCTCCTAATTGATCTCCCTGCCTCAAGTCTCTCATCACTCCAGGGAAGGCTGAACTGTCAATTAATTACCTTGTAACTTGAGGGACTTGTCTGTACGTCATCTGGGAGGGGGGACTCACTCAACCCTCCCTTCATGGAGGCATAGCTTTCTTTCCCAGCAACTCACACCCAAATGCCATTTGGTGGATGCAAATTCTCCAGCAGCTCAAGGACAAGGCTTACCTTTCAAACCCAACACGCCCAAGTAGCTGCCCCTGCCGTGTTCACTTATCCTGATGGCTTATGTCAGATCAATTTTGACTAGGAACAATTTTCTGCACAACCTAATAAACTCTCTTCTTCTCTGCTAAATATTTGTCTCCAGAGCCCTTAGCTAGCTTCACTGATACAGTCTAGAGTGAGATTACAAAAGCCTCAGTAATTTATATCTTGGTCACCTTGCCTCATTTCCAGCTCTCTGCCTATATTCAAAGAAATAACACCCCAAACAGATTCAAGTGTTGTCTAGCTTAATTCACTTTCTAAAGCACACAAAAAAAGCAAGAAATTAATGTTTAAAAGGACAAGAGTTCTAAAGGCCCCACCGCTCTGCTGGCAACCCAGGGGGAAATAAGAAGCAGAAGAGCTTGCTTCCACCTTTCTTCTGTTTCTCAATGTGGGATTGGTGAATGTAGAGAGCAGAAGTTGTTGTTCGGTCTTGTCCAACTCTTTGTGACCCTTTAGACCATAATGTCCACAGGGTTTTCTTGGCAAAGATGCTGTAGTGGTTTGCCATTTCCTTCTCCAGTGGATTAAGGCAAATAGAGGTTAAGTGACTCGCTCAGGGTCATACAGCTAAATAAGTATCTGAAGCCATATTTGAACTCAGGTCTTTCTGACTGCAGTACTCTGTCCACTGAGCCATCTAGCTTCTGGAGCATAGAAAGAGATAAAGGCTGGTCAATGGAGAATGGTTCCCTACTCCCAGAGGAGTAGAAAGGAATCTGAAAATCTACTTCACCAACAAACAGCTGGTGACTTTCTTGACTGAATGCCTCCAGCAAAGTAGGTACTGTTGCCTTCCCACATCACAGGGTGCTCAGTCACACAGTCGAAAAAAGCGCGTGCAGCTCCTCCTCTGCCATGGAAAAGTTCAGTGCATAGACCTTGGCTTTGTACTTCATTTTTTATGTACATGTGGTCCACTTCCCCCTCCCCCTCTCTTCCCATCAATAGACAATAAATTCCTCAAGGACAGAGACTCTTTCATTTTAAATTTGTATGCCCAGCATCCAGCACAGTGCTTGGCACATAATAGATGTTTACTGGATTGAATTAAATGTGCAACATGCAGGAATAGCTGGAAGTAGAAGGAAAAAAAAAGGCAACTGGAATTGTTCCCTCTGCCCCTGACCCTATTAATTGTCCATTAAGCTTTGAGTATATTCTTGTTCTTTGGTATAGAATTAGGTGGGTTAGTTTTTCTGGTTCGGGCTGTACCTTCTCAGAAGATGCGAACCAAACTAACACCTTCAAGAGGACTGGAGCCTGACCTTAAGTGTATGACCAAATGCTTAGCTACAGGTTTTACAAGGAGCAGAGTGAGGAGAATTCTGGGTGGCAGGCAGTTAAAAGAAGTGTCATATTACTTATTGAGACTGGCTACCTGTTTCAATGCCATAGCTCCTAAATGGGTTATCTGGGATGCAGACTCTGCTTCTTGTGACCTTGGGGTGAGGATCTAGGGAAAGTGGAAGGAGGAGAGAGAGGGGGATATAACTGGGGAGAGGGGGAGCTGAGTGGGTTAATTAAAGAAACATTAACAGAAAAGTAAGACAAGACCATGACTTCTCATTTCTCTAGCATTTTATCCATGAGGCTTTCCACAGAAATGGATTTTCCATATAGGGGAAGCTCATCCATTTAAGTAATAGCGCTCTCTTTCTCTTTCTCTCTTTCTTTTTGGTGAGGCAATTGGGGTTAAGTGACTTACCCAGGGTCACACAGCTAGTAACTGTTGAGTGTTTGAGGTTGGATTTGAACTCAGGTCCTCCTGACTCCAGGGCCGGTGCTCTATCCACTAAGCCACCAGCTGCCCCCAAGTAATAGCTCTTTTAAAGTATTTTGCATAGTTTAAAGCATGCAGCACATTCTCTGACTTGTTATAACTGAATCTTTTTCTTGATTATTGAGAATTCATCCATTTGAATATTCAGTGTTGGGCTGTGCTGGGATACTGGGAGGCCCTGGGGTTATTGAGGAGTGGTTATACTTTTTTGGTTATGCTTTGAATGTTCTTGAATTTGCTTTTTATAGATCATCTATCTCCTCCTTTATTGTTAGGCTGTTGGCTCTCAGGTTGTCAGATGTCAATGCTTGGTTCTTTCACTGTACCTCTATACCTCTACCTCCACCCTTTCTAATTTGCTTTTCCTAGTCTGCAATGGGCTTGGAAGTCAGATCACCAGGATATCTTGAATGGGGCCTAAAGAAAGAGTAAACAGGATCTGAATGAAGCCTTCTGAGTAAACTTGTGTGTGTGTGTGTGTGTGTGTATAGGTTGTGTTCTGTGTTGAATAACTGACTTTTAATTAAATGAGATATTTCTATACTTGGTATAACCAATCACTAGATTAGGCTTTCTGTAGAGATCTAGAGAAAACATGGTTCCTTGGATAGTCTTACCTTTGCCCTGGCCTCTACCCCAACCTAATGTATTTTGCTTGTGATTTCTCTTCTATGATATTTGATATTTACATGAAAAGGAATTTTCTTATGCCTTCCTGACTTTCTTCCAGTTGAAGGTTTGTTAGGGTCAAGGGGAGGTGAAGACAGCAATTTGTAAAGAACAGAGGAAAACTGTGGGCTAAATGACAGTGTTTGATATTAGTACTATGTATAGCACAGATTTCAGGGAATGGAATTCAGATAAGCCAGTACAGAACACAGGGAGGTAACTCTGGTGAATGCTGCTTCTAATAACAATAAAAAATATATATTTATTCAGTGCTTTAAAGTTTGCAAAACATTTTACATTCATTATCTCATTTGATCTTTACAACAACCTTGTGAGAGAGGACTTATAGTTATTCTTATCCCCATTTTAGAGATAAGGCAACTGAACCTCAAAGAGGTTAATGACTTGGTCAATGTTACACATCTTTTAAGTATCAGAAGTGGCATTTAAAGCCAGGTCATTCTGAGAGTAAGCCTGTCTTTTTCCATGTTTAAAAAGGAGAGAGGAAGGAAAAAAAGGGAGAAATAATATCCCAGAAGGGAACTAGGGTGCAGGTTGAAAGCTAGTCCTCTATCTAGAGGAGAGGTGTCAAACACCCTACCCTCTGCCTCTGCAATACTGGAGTGGGGCCTGAGTAAGATCCAAATGTAATTGAGAAAGAGTTAACAAAATAAATAAAAATATAGTAAAACATAGATCATATTATATCTTAAAACTAAGTCAGTATACTGCTTACAGGGATCCTTGTGTAAGCTTTAATGGCTCTCCTAGGTTTCTTCTTCTCATCCCCCCTTTTGAGTTTGGCATCACTGGTGCAGAGTGTCTGGTTGGGGAGTAAACAAGATGACTGCAGTCACTGTGTCGAGCTAGACCCTGCACAACTGTTCAAAAGTAAGCATTTATTAAGAGCCTATTGTGTGCAAGGAATTGTGCTGAGTACTGGGGAGAGGAAAATATAAAAAAAACCAAAACCCTAGTCCCTGTACATCTTACAATAATACTGCCAGGTAATAAGAAGAAATAGAGAAGCATGAGAAAAGTGAACAGGAGGGAAATAAGAGCAAGAAGGATAATAGCAAGCATTTATATAGTGCTTTAGGGTTTGCAAATCACCTTGCAAATCTCATTTGATCCTCAAAACAACCCAGGATGGAGGTGCTATTAATAGCCTGATTTTACAGATGAGGCAGAAAGAGGTCAAGTGATTGGCCCAGGGTCACCCAGCTAGCAAATACCCGAGTTTGGATTTGAACTCAGGCTTTCCTGACGCCAAGCCCAACATTCTATCTATTAAACAACCTTGTTGTCTCTTAAGAAACACTAATACTAAAAAAAAGAAAAAAAGAAAAAAAAGAAACACTAATACAGAACATAGTTGATATTTACACAACACTTTTTATGTTTTACAAAATGTTTTATGTAACTTATCTCCTAACAACTTTGTGAAGTAGAAGCTAGCATTAGTCTCACTTTCCAGAAAGGGTTAAGTAACTTGCCCAGGATTTTCCTTCTTTTTGTTGTTGTTCAGTCGTTTTTTCAGGCATGTCTGACTATAACACCATTTGGGGGTTTCTTGGCAAAGAGACTGTAGTGGTTTGCCATTCCTTCTCCAGTTCATTTTACAGATGGGGAAACTGAGGCAAATGGAGTTAAGTGACTTGCCCAAAGTGACACAGCTAAGAAGTGTGTGAGGACAGATTTGAACTCACAAAGAAGAGTCTTCCTGACTCCAGGGCTGGCATTCTATCCTCTGTCCAACCCTTATTTCCTCTTCTAGCAAGTGTCTGAATTGGAATTTGAACTCATGTTTTCCTGACTTTTAAGGCCAGTTACCTCTTCCTTGAGATAGTTAGGTGGCACAGAGATAGAAGAGGAGGAGGAGGAGAGACAAATAGATTTGGTTAAAGAAAGGAAGAGAAAGCTTAGTGAAGGACATATGTCAGCCCACGGCATTTTGGATGATGAATTCCTAGTTAGGACAGGAAATTGAAACCCAGGACCAGCTTGCCTCAGTCAAGACATTTAGATACCTTATATGTGAGTAAGTTTCCTGAAACTATTTCCAAATATGAAGACACTACGCGGGGCTGTATTGCTTTTCGTTGGCTTCTTCTTATATGTTCATACATATAAATGTCTCCTAGAGGAAACTATAACCTTCTTGAGGACAAGGACTGTGTTTTCACTTCCTTTTGAATTTCTCCACAGCATTTTCCATAGAGTGGGCACTGAATAAACTCTGTTGGCTGACTGACTAATGCTGGCCTTTAGACAACTCATTTAACCTCTATGTGACTAAGCTCCACCATCTGTAAATTGGGGGCGTTAGTCCTGGCCTACCTCATTGGGTGTGTGCTGGGTCTAATTAAATGGAGGTAGTGTTGTATATTGAAGATGCAGAGTGAGTTGTTAAATAGTGCGTTTGTGCAACTGTTGGTACAACTTGTTGAGACATTTTCATGTTTTACCCCGGCACCCAAATCAAAAGGCTACCTTCCATCATTGTGTACTCAATCCAGATCGGTGACAGTTGCGTAATGTGGTAAATTGGGATATCTCCCAAACCAGTCTAGACTCCTGCTTCCCTTTCCCACGATTAGGAGATGTGGGCCATGCAAAGATCTTGGCTGATTCAGACTCCCGAGGGAGGGGTTAATTTCATTACTTCAAAACAGCCCAGCTAGGCAATCAGCTCTCTTTCCTCACATGTGGCAACTTGCAAAAATGGGGTCGCATCCAGGAAGGAGGCAAGGCCCCACATGAAGCTTTTAGTGGGAGAAGGGTGATGTGTGCTTTGGGAAACTCTAGACTTGGAGCCTGCCAGAGGGAGAAAAAGGCAGGGAAACCAATGCCTGTATCTTCAAAATATCCTGTTGTAAGTAAGCAAAGAAAGCAGAGAGAGGGCTGAGACTGCCCAAGTGCATGTGGATGAGGTGGGCAGCCCCAAGGCCATGGGAGGGTTTATTTGTTGAGCTTCCTTCCCTTGGCCAGGAATCTTGTTGTCTGACACCCTGCTTTACTCAATACTGGTAGCATTTCTGAGGTTCAGTGAGGCATTGATGATAACCCTAAGAGAGGTAAATCAATGCAAGGCAGGGAGGGGATGAAGTCACACCTTGGCTGCTGGGTTGGATTGGCTCCTCTACAGCTTTCTGCTAGGCTGGCTTAACGAGGCACTGATTAGTGTATGAGTTTACAATGGGAGCTGGGAACTCATTTCTGGAAGAGACAGGGAGGCTAGCCTTTTGTAACAGTGGAAGATCTTGAAATAGAAATCACTTGGTTCTATAGAGGGCAGGAATCTAGGGCCTGGCACTCTAGATTCTTGTGAATTTTCTTAGCATCCTCATGTCCCCATAGTCCTGCCCCAAGCATTAAATATGTATTGTATCTGATTCTTCCTTCCCCCTCCCCAAACACTAAACAATTGGAAATGTTTTGTTAACCATTCATGGTGATTCAAATAACTGCCACTGATGTTCTATCTGCATCTTTCTGGCTTTAATAAACAAATCTTTAATCTTTAAATAAATAAATCTTTTTCTTTTCTTTTCTTTTCTTTTTTCAGGGCAATGAGGGTTAAATGACTTGTCCAAGGTCACACAGCTAGTAAGTGTCAAGTGTCTGAGGCTGAGTTTGAACGCAGGTTCTTCTGAATCCAGGGCCCGTGCTTTATCCACTGCACCACTTAGCTGCCCCCAAATAAAGAAATCTTTTAAAAAATAAAAGTATGTTTTACTGATGCCATTTTTTCTACACCTGTCATTTTTGTATATGATTTTCTCTCTGTATATGATCCTGGGGCTGCTTACCCCATCCTCATGCACCTGGGGCAGACTCAACCTTCTATGTGTACTGGTTTCCCTGCTTTTTCATGTCTCTGACAGACCTCAAGGTTTTTTGTTTTGTTTTGTTTTGCAAAGACCCCAAATTTAGGGCAGCTAGGTGGCACAATGGGTAGAGAGTGCTGGTCCTAGAGTCAGGAAGACCTAAGTTCAAATATGGTCTCAGACACCAGCTGTGTGATCCTGGGCAAATCACTTAACTGTTGTCTGCCTTGGTTCCCTCACTTGTAAAAAATGGGAATAATACCAGCACCTAACTTCTCAGGGTTGTGAGGATCAAATAAGATAATATTTGTAAAGCCCTCCACACAAGTGCTTGGCACATAGCAAGTGCTTAATAAATGCTTATTTCCTTCTCTTATCACCTTACTGTTGAACCCTCCTCACTTGTAACAAGAAAAATCATTAAGCAAAAATAACCAATACAGTGCCTTCATCTGATGGTGTATACAACGTTCTGCTCTAGTGGTTCCCTGACTCCCTTCAGAGAGGTGGAGGTACATCAGTGTTATAGAAGCATAGATTTAAAGCTGATAGTGACATCAGAGGTCATTTAGTCTAGCTCCCCACCCACCCCCACTTTTCAGATGAAGAAACTGAGTCCCAGAGAGGACAAATGATTTCCGTGAGGATGGTGGTTGTTTGTCTTTTGTTCTTAAAGAGGACCAATGACATCAGAAGGGTGATGTCTTGACTTGCAAGTGAATTGGATTTAAGTGAGGTGGGGCTGTGCAAAGTCATTAGCCTCACTCTCTCCTCCAGAATCATCTGAGTCCAGTGGCAAGACATAGGTCAAGATGACCGGAGATGAACCCAGATGCAGTGGTACACAGGTAGTAAATAGCAGAACAAAGATTCAAACCTAGATCGTCCAACTCAAAATTCAGTGTTCTTTCCACTGTACCATACTGTCCTTTCAAATACCACAGATGTCCTAGGGTTACTTTCAATTTTCCTAAATGTATTTAATTCATCTGAATAGTTGCATAGCAGCTTTTCACTGAGACATTTTCTCTACCTCTGTTTAACCACTCCCCATCCTTTATTCCATGTTATTTAGATTTCTTTTTACATAGTAATAACATTTAATTAGTAATTTGTCCCAGATTTTTTCAGCATCTGTTTATACGCAGTGGGAGACTTCAAATTCTACACCCTTGTCTTCACTGAATGCCAACGAGGAACAAATTGGACGTCATGACATTGTTTATTTTATTTTCCCAACGAAAGAAATGACATCCATTTATCACCTACACTACTGCATTTTTCAACCTCTTTAGCAAGCAATGAAAATGTAAGAGTATTATTTATGTTTGCAACAAATTAGAAGATTTTGGACTTCAGATGTTTGCTTTGCTCCTCATTTGTTCTGCTTTACAATTCATATTCATTCCTTTTCAGCCCTAGTGGATGTCTAACCAAAGCCAAATTTGGATGAGTTGTTCCTCAAGGCTTATTATTATTTTTTTTTTTATCATTAGGTGTGAGAAAGCTTTGCAGAGTTAAAAGAAGAAAAACCTACATGATTAGGAACAAAAATGATGGGGAGCTGAGAATAGTGAGATTAACTTCAGTATGAGAATGCTTGTTACTAGCTTATTATTGGGCTGTTTGAATCATGGGTGACTGTCAATCTCACTAGGCCCTAATCCTAGCTTTATTTCTTGTCACAGAGCCCAGGTCATATTATGGAAAATTAGGCTGCAACTTGGGTTTTTTTTTTTTAATTTTTCTAAAGGACTGACTTTCTTCTTAGCTTTAATCTTCATTTCCCTTTGGCTCAACCTGTTCAGACTAATTCCCTAAGAGCTGATGCTGGGGGAAAGCAGTGGAAGGTGAAACCGAAACCTCCTATTGAGTTGGGGGAATGGAATGGTGGATCCCCACCCCTATTCCCTTTTTTTTTTTTTTTGAGGGGCAATGGGGGTTAAGTGACTTGCCCAGGGTCACACAGCTAGTAAGTGTCAAGTGTCTGAGGTCGGATTTGAACTCAGGTCCCCCTGAATCCAGGGCCGGTGCTTTATCCACTGCGCCACCTAGCTGCCCCCCCATTCCCTTTTAGAACCTACTTCCTTCTCTTGGTTTGGTGGTTGGTGAGTTCATTTCTTGTAGTCTTACTGATTTTAATATGCTATTATCTTAGAAAGGATTGCCATGTAATCTAGTTGATGCCTGAATAAGACTCTATCCTCATCAACGTTGTGAAATTAAAATAGAAAGGGAACCACTAATCCATACTGAGAGTACAAATTGATTTAGTTTTAAAATATAATATTATTGGGGGCAGCTAGGTAGTGTAGTGGATAAAGCACTGGCCCTGGATTCAGGAGGACCTGAGTTCAAATCCAGCCTCAGACACTTGACACTCACTAGCTGTGTGACCCTAGACAAGTCACTTAACCCTCATTGCCCCACAAAAAACAGACAAATATATATATCTATATATATATAATATTACCAGGGAAGCTAGGTGGCACAGTGGATAGAACATTTGCCCTGGAGTCAGGAGGACTTCAGTTTAAATCTGGCCTCAGACATGATACTTACTAGCTGTGTGACCCTGGTTAAGTCACTTAATTGCCTTAATTGCCTCCTTCCCCACGAGTAATATTATCCATTTGTTTTTCAGTTGTATCTGACTCTTCATGACCCTATTTGGGGTTTTCTTGGCAAAGATACTGAAATGGCTTGCTATTTCCTTCTCCAGATATTTTATAGATGAAGAAACTGAAGTCAATAGGGTTAAGTGACCTGTCCAGGGTCCCATAACTAGTACATTATCTCAGGCTAGTTTTGAACTTAGGAAGATAAGTCTTTCTGATTCCAGTCCTGTCACTTTATCCATCGTGCCACCTTGCTGTCCCAATATTATCGATGTGTTTTTTTTTTATTTTTAATTTATGTTGTTAAATATTTCCCAATTACATTTTTATAGGGTTCAGGTGTACTAGAGAGTGTTGTGTGCTGAATGTTTGTCCAGTATCAAACTTAAAGCTGTTTCTCTGAAACTTCCACCCATTGCTAATTCTACTGTCTGGGGCCAAGTAGAAGTCAAATCCCTCTTCCACACATCAGCCTTTCAGATTACTTTTCTCTTTTCCAAATGAAACCCCCTATTGGTCTAAAAAAAAACCCGCCAAACACCTCCTCATGTAGTATGATCTCAAGGCCCATTACCATCCGCGGTGTTCTCTTTGGGATACATTCCAGCTTATCAGTGTCCCCCAACTGAACACAATCTTATTATGTGTTCTGTTTAGAGCAGAGTATAGTGGGACTGATACCTCCCTAGTCTTATAGACTACAATTCTCTTGATATAGACAAATGTCTCATTATCTTTTGGGATGTTATGTCACACTATCAACTCATGGAATTTGTGATCCACTAACTCTTCTCCATGCACATTTTTTTTTGGTAGTGACCAATTATCTCACCATCTTATACTTATGAAATTGAGTTTTTGAAACCAAATGGAAGACTTCACATTTATCCCTATTTGGTGTCATCTTATTTGATTTAGCTTATACTTTTGTTTGTAGCTCATTTAATTATTCTTTCACTTAAGTCCGACTATGATACCTTGCTGTAGCATGAAGGTGGCCCTGGATTATTGAAGGCTATGTATATTCAAAAGAGGGAGAATTTCCAGATTGGCAGGGTCTGCTGCTACTGAGTAGGTAGTCTTGCTAAATTCATAGATTTTTATTATCAGGTAGGCTTCAGAGTAATGAATATTTTGGCCAGAGATCCTCTCGAAGCTCACATCTTCATTTAAAGAGGAGAAAGAGTACCCACATCAAAAAAGTAACATGCATTATATATATTATATTCATATTAGAGGCTGCATTCTTTAAGGATAGTGCTATCTTAGTTCAAAATATCAAGTAATTATTGATTATTGACTAGGTGCTAGGTACATTCTTTTTTTGGTATGGTATTTTTTTTGCGGGGGGGGGGGGGAGGAGGAGGGTAGTGTAAAGCAGGACCAGACTATATTGTCTGTGGCATGTTTCAGGGACTAAGAAAGCTTTAGAATCTCTCTCTTACTTTTTCCAAGTTCTCTTTCTCACTAATTTCAAGGCTAGGTCATTTTCTTCTCACAGTAGCCCTTGCACTGCCCTCCTCCACTCAATATTTCAACTTTTCTTCCCACCCTTCCCTCTTCAGGATGATTTGCTTCCCAAGTCCTTAACCACATTGCCTCAGACATCTAATAGCTTTGTTCTTAAATCACCAGCTGCATTTTAATCAACATTAACTAGTACCTTTCTCTAACCCATGAATGAGTATTACAAACAACTCCATGTTATTGAAATTGCTTCAAAATGCAAGATGGGCATGCGGATTTCTGCAAACTTGAAGTGTACCGACACATTTATGATTGCTTTTGATCCATTTGATCTGCACCTATAAACATATGGAGTTCTATGTTGCCAAATCCCAAACTCACAGCAAAATTAAAACATGTTGAAACCACTCTATGATGTTGTTCTCAGAGTACATTCTAAGGGATGGCCTTATTGTGGAGAACTTACAAAGTGGCTCAATTGATAGGTTAATGACTAAATTCTCTGGGATGAAAAACATATACTTTGCTACATTATTTTCTGTCATAAATAATCATTTATTAAAAAATCAATTATTAAGTTCTTGAGTTCAGAGCATTGTGCTAGGTGCTAAGAGAGACTGTTATTCAGTTGTATTAGTCATGTCTGATTTTTCGTGACCCTATTTGGGGTCTTCTTGGCAAAGATACTGGGGTGGTTTGCCATTTCCTTCTCCAGATAATTTTTTTTTGTTTGCAGGGCAATGAGGGTTGAGTGATTAGCCCAAGGTCACACAGCTACTAATTGTCAAGTGTCTGAGATCAGATTTGAACTCAGGTCCTCCTGAATCCGGGGCCACTGCTTTATCTACTGTGCCACCTAACTGCCCCGCCAGCTCCTTTTACAACTGAGAAAACCAAGGGAAACAGGGTTAAGTGATAATAAATACAATGTTCTCCCTGCTCACTTTTGCTTCTCAGAATTTCTAGCTCCATTCAAGACTCAGCTCCTGTTAACTCATACATAAGGCCTTTCCTGGTCCCCTAAATTCCTTTGTAATTATTGTGTATGCATTTTTTTTCTTTGCCTATCTGTGTACATCCTCCCAGTAGAATAGAATCTCCTCAAGAAGAGGATCTATTTTTTGTCTTTGTATTGTCAGCCTTTGCCTGGCTCATTGTGGCTGTTTCATACATACATACATATACATACATATATATATACACATACATATATATATATATATTTCATTAAGTGGACGACTATTGAATTGAATCAGGACATTATTGAGACATAGAATGAATTGTCTGAGGAAGAAAATTGTTACGTGTAAAGAGATTCAGGGAAAGCTCAGAGGAAGATGTGGTATTTGAAGTGGGCTGTCAAGGGTGGGTAGAAATTCCATAGGTGAGTAGAGGCAGTGGGGCCATTCTAGGAATAGGGAAAAGCATGAGCCAAGAAGAAGAGATGGAAATCATAGAGTGTGTCTTTGGGGGATAGTAGTCCTGTTTTGGTTGGACCATAGTGTGTAAAGAGGAGAGGACTGTGATGATACTGGAAAGGTAGGTAGGGTTGCCAAGTCTGGGGATGGACTTGAATACCAGGAAAATAAATTTGAACTTTACTTAGCAGGCAATAAGAAACTAATGAAGATTTTGGAGAAGAGGAAAAGAAAGGCTAGACCTGTACATAAAGAAGATTGAAAATCTAGGAAAATGGGTAGAGACTAGAAGTCAGAAATATTAGGAGGCTATTATAATAGTCTAGATCAATAGTAATGAGGGTCTGTACTAAGGTAGCAGTGGGAGTAAAGAGGAATAGATGGATTTAAGAGATATTGCCAAGGAATTGATAAGAATTGGTGATAGCTTGGATTTAAGAAGTGACAGGCAGGAAGGAGTCATAAATGGCACCAAAGTTTTGCATATGAGAAAGGGGTGAAGGAGGATGACATTGATTGAAAAAGTGAAGTCAGAAAGAGGAAAAAAGGTTTAAGGGGAAAGATCACATTTTATTTGGACACGTTGAGCTTGAGATGAATGACCTGAGTATTGGCAAACACTATGTCAAGTTCTGCCAAGGTTAGTAGGGTGATTAAGTCCCTACTTGCTTGATATTGAGGCACTATGGTCTCCTGAGCCTGGATTATAATGCTTATGTTGCCACTTTTGCTCAGTGAAATCTGAAAGCATACACTAGTAAAGGTGAGACTACCTTTGGTCCCCCTGAGTTGTGCTAATTCAGTTACCTAGGAGGAACATCTTCCAGGATCACATGCCAATGTATGGTAAAATACAGGTAGAGGCAGCACAATCTAACTGTCCCACCTCTCTCCTTTTTCATGTTCTTTTGAAGGTATTATCTCTGCTCCTTGATTTCTAATCTATTCTTTGGGTTTTATAGCATTATGAAATGATAATAATAGTGGTAATAATAACTAACACATATAATACTTTAAGGCTTGCAAAGTCATACTGATATATATGTATATATACAAAGACATACACATATGTGTGTGCATACATATAATATATAATATATATATAATTTGATTGCAACAACACTGTGAAATAGGTGCTATTATTAACCCTATTTTACAGATGGGGAAACTGAGACTGAGAGTGGTTAAGTGATCTGCCTAGAATCACATAGCTAGTGTCTGAGACAAGATTTAAATTTAGGTCTTTCTGACTATGAGGACGGTATTTATCTACTACTCTACCTAGCAGTATTGGTAGTGGTAATGCTGCTTTCTACTTCTTAATTCTTCACTTGGACGTCTTGTTCTTTTAATTGGTCATTGCCTCCTTTGTGGTGTGAGGCTTCCTCAAAGTTTGTGCCACTTAGCTAATATTTCATATCTCGCCCTGATCTGAAAGACCCTTCCAGAGCTTTCTGACTGATACATGATTATCTCAGCAACTTTGCCTAGGAAACAGAAAATTCGCAGATATATTTCATTTAAAAATGTATGCTTTTTAAAAAAAAATGGAGCAGAGGAATGTGTCTCCCAAAGAGAGGTTTGCCTTTGCAACTGCATCAGGCATCAGGCTTTCTTAAATTGAAGTATAGAATAGAATGTTTATACAATCAAGTGTTTATAATCATCTTTTTTTTTTTTTTTTTAGTGAGGCAATTGGGGTTAAGTGACTTGCCCAGGGTCACACAGCTAGTACGTGTTAAGTGTCTGAGGCCGGATTTGAACTCAGGTACTCCTGACTCCAGGGCCGGTGCTCTATCCACTGCACCACCTAGCTGCCCCATTTATAATCATCTTAAGGGGGATTTCTGAAATATGGGTGTTCACTTATGGTTTGTTGTTTTTCAGTCATGTCTGATTCTTTGTAACCTCATTTGGGGTTTTCTTGTCAAAGATACTGGGGTGGTTTACCATTTCCTTCTCCAGCTCATTTTACAGATAAGGAACTGAAGCAAATAGGGTGCCCGAGGTCACACAGCTAGTAAGTGTCTAAGGCCAGATTTGAACCAAGGAAGATGAGTCTTCCTGACTCCAGACATGACTGCCCTCACTTATGGTTACAGGCGAGCTATTCAAACCCGCCATTACTTAGGGCCCACCTAACAGATGTCTTTTAGGTCTTTAATCAGACATGTTGATATCCTGAGACATCCAGATGGAGGTGGAAGCCTTTGTGTTCTATTGTGTTCCGTCAAGGAAACATTTTGTTTCTTGAGGAACAACAGGGGGGACTGTAATGATTGGAATGACGCCATCTGCTGGAGACTTACTGTAGAAGAGTTCTGCCCATGAAGCGAAGGTCTTTGAGGGCAAGACCAGGAGTCTTTTCTTTGGCGTCAGGAAGTGACGCGGGCTAGTGGGAGGAGGAAGGAAGAGACTGGCGCTCAGTCTCGCGCTCTTCCCTTTGGACTCTGGTGGAGAGCGGAGCTAGAAATGTGCTCTCCCTTTAATAGATAGGAATCTAGGCCTTTCTCTCTCTTTACCAAATTCTTATTCTCCTTTATTCTCCTTAATAAATGCTTAAAAGTCTAACTCTTGCTAAAGCTTATAATTTATTGGCAACTACTCATTAAATAGTTTAGACAGTTTAACTAGAATTTTAGCCCTTAACAATTGTTAGGTGATTTATGATAAATCAAATTAACCAAAGAATAAGTGATGGAGACCCCATCTCCTCTCACCTTATATGAATTAAACTTGCTCTCTTTCACTATGAAACCTTTGGTCCCTTGGCCCCATTCCATACTTTCCCATCATGACATGGAGGCAAACCAGGATCTTAGAGGTCGTGGTAAATAGAGTACACACTCCTGCAATCTTCTGACTTCACTTGTTGGTGTGGGGACCAATTTTTAATTGGAGAGTGCTAGCTAAGCGCACTATTGAGGCAAGGAAGGAGACCAGCAGCCTCCCTCAAAACAGAACAAGATTTATTTTAATAAGAATGAACTTAAAAAAAGAAAACACAAACAGGATCAGTAGGATCAAGGGAAAGGAAATAAAATGGGGAAAGGGAAATTATAACACCTGAAAAAATACCACCGCCCAGGAATCAGCTGAAAATATGCAGCAGTCCAGCTTCCACCTACAATGCCCAATTCTCCTCCCCCAAACCTAGAAACTCCCCACACAGCCCCAGCCAATGGGATGGCTGCTCTGACAGTCACATGACTGCCCTCACTAGGCTTCCAATCATTATAATTTTTCCAGGCCCATGTAGGCATCGGCGAGTGGTGATGACGTGAGGTGCCTGAGCCCTGGCAATGGCTACAACCAGTGGGTGGAGCACCCTGCAGTTTGTGGAGCCCCAGGCCAGTGCACGCCGAGGCATAAAAACCTCAAATAACAATTAATTCTTTACATTGGCTTAGCCAGGTTGGATCCTTTGATTAGCCATTTCAACAAGACCCTCACTAGCATGTTGGGATCCCTTGGCTTCATCTTCCTTTAAACCCATTCCTGATTTTTCTAGGCCCCACCATTTGCTTTTCCCTAGTATCTTTACTGACTCTGGGAGAACTTCTGGAGAAAGCCATAAAACTCTGCTCTAGAAAGAGCTGTGTTTGAAACTAGAGGATCTGAGTCTGAGTTCTGGGTGACTTTGAACAAATAATTTTTCCTCCCTGGATCTCAATTGCCACATCTATAAAATGAGCAGATAGGACCAAGATCAATTGATCAACAGATATTTATTAAGTGCTTATCACATACCAGACTTAGGATACAAAGACAAAAATGAAATAATCCCTGGCCTGAAAAAACTTAGATTCCATTGAAGGTGTGGGGTTCCAAAATTGTCCAATCTACAATAAAAGAAACTGTGCTAGAACTCTGAGCCAATGGCACTTTATTAAAGGGTCCATGGCCGCCTCCAATGAAGTGGACTTCAGATCTTCCTCATGATCTATGATGCCCCCTTCCTTCAGGGCTTTAGTTTTATAGTGCTTGATACCCAGATTATACAGATGAAGCAAACTAAAAATAACGATCTCACTGGTTGATAAACATTTCCCTTGACCCCCTAGAAGGGTCTATACAGAATACAGGATCTTATTGGTTGACAAACAAGCTAATGAACAGATCTTGACAGATCTATCTTGACTTTTCAGGAGATCCTACCAAGCAGATAAGCAGACCCATGGGGTGGGCTGATAAACAGATGTCAAAACATCTACATAGGCTAATGGGTTGATAGACAGGCAGGCCACAGGCCAGCAACCAGGGTCACTTGTTGGTCAAGGGCTCAGGGTCTCCAGGTTGGGCAATAGAAGGATGACAAAGGATGGAGGGGCAACAAAGACAGCTGGGGGACTTTCCATGTAATTGAGTCACTCCCACCACACTAAGCTAGGTCACCATAATGAGGAAAAACAAGGGTGGAGGTCCTTTAGTTATCTTCCTATGATTAAGCAAATGAATTTACAACCTGCAGTTCACAGCTCTGGGTCCTAACATACTGAATCATCACCCCTGTGGAATCATATCAAACTGATTAATACTGACTGGAATAAAATAGGGGTCCAATTAATCACCTATCACTAAAGGAGACAACATGGACATATATACATACATATATGTATATATGTATATATGTATACACACACACACACACACACACACACACACAAAAAATATTCCAAATTAATACCAGGTAAACCTTTTCCTCTGTTTTTGACACTTTTCAAGGTTTTATTTCTAGTAGTAGTATTATTTACCAGGTCAAAGAATATAGACAGATTAATGATGTTTTTCAACATAATTCCAAATAATTTTCCAGAATAGTTGAGCCAACTCACAGTTCTACCAATAGTGTATTAGTGTGATTAATGTGATCCCTTCCAACATTTACCATTTTCCTCTCATGTCATTTTAACAGCATGATGGATGTGAAGTCCTGCAATGGCTTAATCAAGAAGACTGAGGACTTGGCATAGCCTTCTGTTAAAAGAAATCTTGGTTCCGGACTTACCCTGGTTAATGACACAAACTCAGGATAAGAGAGGTAAAAGGATTTTATTAGTGCACCAAGGCAGCAAGCAGTTGATTTATGACTTCCATATAAGGGCAAAAGTATGTTGATTGATGCAAATAATCACATGGAGATGTGATTAGTGCCACCCCAGCACCTCCCTCATTGTGGTATCATAGGGAGAAGGGATTAGTGAGCATGTGCCAGGGTATTTCTGGATCATAATTTCCTGCAGGCTGGCTGCACAGGTACCCAAAGTCTAAATAAGGGTTGTTTTTTTTTTTTTTAAATGGGGTTACTCAGGTTGACCCTGCACAAATAGCTGACTTTGCACACCTCCCACAACTTCCCACATCTCTGTCTCAAATGGTCTGAAACCATATTCTCTTCTTTATTTCATTTTTCAAAAAATTTTACCATCTTTTTTTTCCCTCCAATGCTTCAGAATTAAAGCTGTTTCTCTTCCTTTCCAAGGGTATTGTTATCATATATCTTCTGCTTCATATCTTTTTCTTTTTTAGGACCTTTCTTTCTCACATCTTTGATGCCGCTTTCCACTGGTTCTATCACCTCTGCCTATGAAGATCTTTGTCCTCAAAAAAATTCCCCCAAACAACAAAATCCTTCTCTTGACTCTGCTTATCCTTTGAATCAACATTCTTTTTCCTCCCTTCCTCCCTTCCTCCCTTCCTCTCTTCCTCCCTCCCTCCCTCCCTCCCTCCCTCCCTTCCTTCCTTCCTTCCTTCCTTCCTTCCTTCCTTCCTTCCTTCCTTCCTTCCTTCCTTCCTTCCTTCCTTCCTTCCTTCCTTCCTTCCTTCCTTCCTTCCTTCCTTCCTTCCTTCCTTCCTTCCGTCTCTCTCTTGGACATGAGATGGGGTTCTATCCCAGTGCTGGGACCTTCCTTGGTCTCCTTTGAAATGGGCAGAATTATATAAAATTCCTAGAAAGATATAATAGAGATAAACTTGCCTAGTTGTCTGCTGATGCTCTAATCATTAATCCATTAGAGCAAGTGGGATGTCTGGATGTTATCTCTTGCTCTTATGTGACTAGCTCATCTTTTATACTGATGGGTTTTTTTTTTGATGCTTATCTTTTACTCCATTGCTCCTTCATAATACTTTCTTTGTAATGTGTTCCAGCCTGTTCATGCTTACCATGGGCCTTTACATTGCCCTTTGAGTAATCTTCAATTTCAATTCTCATAGACTACAGTCATCTGTGACTTGTAGCTGGGTGTGTTGGAGCCAGCTCAGAATGGCTCATGAGAGCCAATTGTTAAATTTTCAGAGGGAAAATTAATATATAAAAATTGGTCATTATTACAAATCAAGGCTTGATTTATTGTTTTTTATTGTTGTCTAGACTTTAAAAAGTTATGGAGGGGGGCAGCTAGGTGGTGCAGTGGATAGAGCACCGGCCCTGGAGTCAGGAGGACCTGAGTTCAAATCTGACCTCAGACACTTAACACTTACTAGCTGTGTGACCCTAAGCAAATCACTTAACCCCAATTGCCCCCCCCCCCCAAGTTATGGAGGGGGGCAACTAGGTGGCGCAGTGGATAGATCACTGGCCCTGGAGTCAGGAGTACCTGAGTTCAAATCTGGTCTCAGACACTTAACACTTACTAGCTGTGTGACCCTGGGCAAGTCACTTAACCCCAATTGCCTCACTTTAAAAAAAAAGAAGATAAAAAGTTATGGAGAAAATGTTTACAATGCAGATTAAGTTTAAAAGTGTGTCATGTATGCATTTTTTTCCATTGGAGAGCTGGTTGTTAAACATTGATGAGCATACCCCTGCTTGTAGCTATAAAACAACACTGGAGGGATGGATATTGGGATTAAAAACATGGATCTTGGTTTCAGGGAGAAGGTTGGAGTCATAAAATCAATTTGGCAGCGTACCAAAATCAGTCCACTTCAACTTTCCTCTCATTCAGTTCTGGGTTCACCTCAAAGCTTATTTACAGTGTCTGTCAAAGATAGTTATATTTATGCATATATATCTATCTATACTGTATATATCTATATGATTTATAAACATATATAGATGATGAGCTTTATAAGTTGTCTATTCAATTGCATATCATATTCTGGACAATGATCTCATATTTATAATACTGAATAGATGTTACTTATTTATTTATTTATTTATTCATTCATCCATTCATCCGTTCATTCTTTCATTCATTCATTCATTCATTCATTCATTCACTTATTTATTTATTTATTTATGCTGGGTAATGAGGGTTAAGTGAGTTGCCCAGGGTCACACAGCTTGTAAGTGTCAAGTGTCTGAGGCCAGATTTGAACTCAGGTCCTCCTGAATCCAGGGCTGGTGCTTTACTTTTTATAGATTGTCAAAAAATGATGTGATTTTTGTCCCCTCTCTATTCTTTTCTGCCCCTGCCATTTCAGAA
Organism: Dromiciops gliroides; assembly: GCF_019393635.1. NCBI lineage: Eukaryota > Metazoa > Chordata > Mammalia > Microbiotheria > Microbiotheriidae > Dromiciops > Dromiciops gliroides. The sequence continues at coordinate 311,852,668 of NC_057864.1, forward strand.
TTAGAAGGGACTGCACAAATCTGAAGGCTATTTCTCATTTTCCTTTGATTCACTGATTGCCACAGCCACCAAATTCATGACTTAGTCAGCCTACTGATGGTGAGCCTCTCCATACTTTGCTAGGTTGATCCTCAGTAAATGGACTCAGTTTGTTGCTGGGACCACATGTACTCAAGGGCTTCCTGGCATAGGATGGTAGAACATGCTAGATCTTGCATTCTGCTGGCCCAGCCTTCAAGAAGTTGGGTTACCTCTGTGCCATGATGATGTATTAGAGTAGGACTTCAATGTAAACATTAAAGTGCTATATAAATGTCAATATCACCATCATCATGATCATTATTGTAATTATGTCCTGCTGTCATCTTATACTCAACATGTCTAAAACTGAACTCATCGTGTCCTCCCTCAAACCAGTTCTTCCTCTTTAATTCCCTCTTTCTGCTAATGAACGCACCATCATCCCGGTGACCTAGTCTCCAAATCTCAGAGTTATCCTTCCTTCTCCCTTACCTCCCATAATCAAACCAGGGGTTCAGGTTTTCTTTGCCTTATCACTTCCTTCCCTCTCTTTTCCATTTCCTAGTTACCAACCCATGGAGGCATTATGGCTGTGTTGGTTAGGAACCCTGGGATACTCTTCTGATGTGAGGTTTTTGTGTGTGTCTCTCTCCCATCTGCTAAGCCATGATCAGAGGGCCATGGGAGCTGTGTTTTACTTCTTCCTGAGCATCACTGCCATGTGACTGTGCTTGGTGATTTCTTCCTTAGAAATCAGAGAGGGAGGGGCAGATAGGGGGCAAGTGGATAAAGCACAGGCCCTGGATTCAGGAAGACCTGAGTTCAAATCCGACCTCAGACACTTGATACTTACTAGCTGTGTGACCCTGGGCAAGTCACTTAATCCTCATTGCCCTGCAAAAAACCCCCCAAAAACCAAGAAATCAGAGAGGGTTCTCCATCTAGTATGGCTGACTCTGTAAAAGTAGACCCTTCTTCATCAGGTTAGATTTTATAGCTGAAAAGACTGGGGATTTGCACAATTAACCTTAGGGCATATTTGAGGGCACCGTATGTGACCACCTCCTATCTTATCATGCCTTGCAGCAAGATGCATAGTATCTTGCATATATTTTTGTGAATGAGTGAGTGAATAAATGAATTAATGAAACTGGAGCTCTTTTGTTCTTTGTAAACAAAAGAAGGATATCCTTCCATGTGTGAGGATATCAGGCTCTTACTTTTTTTACATTTCCTTTTTTTTTTTTTTTTTGCATTACAATTTGAAAAGAAATTATCAACTCATGGAATAAAACAAGCATGAAACTGCAAATCTACCATATATAACTTGCTCTTCTCTTGAAATATACAACAAAGTTATTGTGCAAATTTCTTTTTTCCCTTTTTTCTTGCCCACCCCTGCCCTAGAGATAGATAACATTGGACACAAATATATGTGTTTGTCAGTATATGTGTGTGTGTATAAAATTATTCTATTCCTACTTTCATTTATCAATTCTTTCTCTGGATGCAGAAAGCATTTTTCTTCATTTTATTTTTAATATGTGTATTTATAGCAGTCAAAATGACTTAGTCATGCAAAGTTGTTCTTACAGTATGGCTATTACTGTATACAATATTTTCTTGGTTCTGCTCAATGCCAACTCCACCTGATCCATTCCTATATGTTCTCTAAACTCCCGAATTTAAGTATTTTTTTCCTAATTTATATATTAAATTAGATATCCTAGAGCAATGTTTATTGTAGAAATACACTAACTGAATTAAGATTTAATGTTATAGGCTCAGTTTTTAAGAAATGGTCTAAAAAAGAACATATGCATGTTGTTTTTCATCATTTTTCAGTCATGGTCTGATTCTTTCTGACCCTTTTTGGGATTTTCTTGGCAGAGATACTAGAGTGGTTTGCCATTTCCTTCTCCAGCTCATTTTACAGATGAAGAAACAGAGTCAAATAGAGTTAAGTGACTTGCTACAGCTAATGGGTGTCTGAGGTAAAATTTGAACCTAGGAAGAGGAGTCTTCCACTATGCCACCTAGCTTTTATCTCTCTCTCTGTCTCTCTCTGTCTCTGTCTCTATCTCTGTCTCTCTCTCATCTATCAATCTATCATCTATCTAATGTATATATAGATACACCCCCCCATACACACATATATTCCTAGTTGAAACTGTTCATGTCCTCTGACTCAGTGATCCCACTTTTAACCTTATTGATCAGTGGCTGAAAGATCCTATGTGTATGAATTTATTCATAGCAACACAACTTTTGGTAGCGAAAAACTAAAAACAAAATGAGCACTCTTTAGCCATTTCCTCATGAGCTGGCATACCTCCAGGATCCGAAAGCAAGCCTTGGAAGACCCTTTCAGGCCTGAAACTCCACTGTTCTGACTGGTTGTTATATCAGTCACCTTGTACATCTAGGCCATGGCTCCAGCCACACTTCACTCCCTGGACATCTCACCAGCTGCAGTGCTGACATACCCTCCCTTCTCCTTTCCAGTTCTAGAATCATAAATCAACTCTGTCATTATTCCTAGAAAGGGCGTGTGTTAATCTACTCCCCTACGGCTCCACTAATTACCCTTGCAACTTAAAAAAAAATCACCTTTATTCTGAATTTTGCAAACACCAAATGTAGACTAGAAAAAGAGGATTATACATCTACTGTAAGTTTCTATTTTGTAAAGCTTGCTTTTCTTTTAAAGTATACAATAAATTCAGCCTCAGTAACTTTCCAAAACAAAATATTCCCTTAAATGCGTTGTCTCTTCATATTTAATAGGGTCTACTAGAATGTAAACTCTTAAGGGGCAGGGATCATCTTTCCTTTTGCATTTATGTCCTGAACACTTAGCACAGGGATACAACATAGCAAAGTGAGCACTCAAATGCTTTTTCGTTAGAGAATGCCTGAAATAAATTGTGGCATATGAATGTAACAGAATATTATTTCTTTCAATCTTAAAAGTATTTTTTTATTTTCCAATTGAAGGTAAAGATATTTTTCAACATTTTTTTTTGGACGGGGCAATGAGATTTAAGTGACTTGCCCAGGGTCAAGTATCTGAGGCTGGTTTTGAACTCAGGTCCATCCTGAATCCAGGGCCGGTACTTTATCCACTGTGCCACCTAGCTGCCCCATAACATTTGTTTTTATAAGATTGTGGGTTCCAAATTTTTCTCCCTCTTTCCCTTCCTTCCCTCCTCCCCAAGACGGCAAGCAGTCTGATATAGGTTATATATGTACAATCACACTAAACATATTTTAGTCATATTGTGAAAGAAGAATCAAAACAAAAGGGAAACTTAAACAAAAAAGTAGAAATATTATGGTTTAATCTGCATTCTTTTTTCTGAATGTGAAGAACATTTTCCATCATGAGTCTTTTGGAATTGTCTTGGATCATTGTATTGCTGAGAAGAGCTAAGTCTATCATAGTTTATTATTGCACAATGTTGCTGTGTAACAGAATATTACTGCAGCATGAGAATTGACTTACATGACAACTATGAAGAAACATAGGACGACTTGCATGAAGTGATGCAGAGAGAAGTAAGCAGCATCAGGTGAGTAATTTGAATACTTATAAATATAATGCAAATGTACACTCATGTGCACAGATACACACACATGTACACAGTCAAATTGATGAATGTAATGAACATTCTCAGGCCTGGAGAATTGAGAGGTGTGAAGTCCACATCTGAAATGTGTTGTATACAGTCAGATAACATAGATGAGTTACATGATTTTGCTTAAATGTTTTTCTTTGTTGCACAGAAGGGTTCAGTGGCAGGGGGTGAGTGGTTAAGGGAAATGACAGCAGTAGAAAAACAAAAGCACTAATAAAACTTAAAGAATTTGTGGGATCAAAAAAAATTTAAAATATAGTTGAAGACAATTTTCTCCTTATCATATTTAAGGAGGCAGAATGGTGTAGTAAGCAGGGGTTCTTAACCTTTTTTTTTGGGTGGTTCATTTCTCACCTGACTATACTCCTCTGGGACTTCTCTGACTTGTCTACCACATCCCAGGAAACTCATTCTTGGGATAATCTCATCATTTTATAAGATCTCAGTAGCCTTGGTATTCTTTCTCATCACTCTATCTTCTCTTCCTCTGATTGGAGGGTGAGTTCATGAACTCCAAACCTCCATTTAAGGAGAGCTCAGCTTAGACATCCCATTTCTCACTTCTCTGACTTTACCATGCTCCCACCTGTGGGGCGCCTTTCTTTCCCCTTCCCAGTTTTTCAGTTTCCTTTTAAACATTGTCTTCCCCTTCTCCTTGAGAAGGATTCCCTCCCCTCCCCTCCCCTCCCCTCAACTCCCCTCCCCTCTCCTCCCTTCTTCTTCCCTTCCCTTCCCCACTTTTTTCCCCATCCAGGTTCATGGACCTCCTAAAATCTATGCATGGATAAAATTCCCTAGTGTAGGGGAAAAAGTCCTTGATCTGGAATCAGCAGAGCTGTACTCCAGGCTCAACTATGTCACTTTAGATGTCTGACCTGAGATGGATCACTGAACTCTCTGAGCTTCAGTTTCTTCATTTGTGAAAAAGAACAATACAAGAGAGGGGTATAGAAGATGTGTATAATAACTTCTGTACTACTTGCTTCACAGGATTATTGGGAGAACCAAATAAAATAATATAAGTGATGATTCTTTGTAAACTCAAAAGGACTATATAATTGTAAGATATTATTATTAAAGACCCAGGTGACAAATTTCACTGATAATGTTATGCCAGGTAGTCTGGCCGGATTGAGTCTCACACTTAAAGTGCAGGTTGTTCTCACTTCTAGAAAAGAAAGTGAAAGAGCTGAGATAACACCCCTTTATACTTCAGATTATCATGGACAATGAACTGTCAAAAAAGAAAGAAATAAAGAAGTCTTCAATGATGAAAAATAGTTGAGAAGATAAAGAGATCCAAAGAGGTAGAAGGGATGTGACCTGTGTCAGGAAGTTTTTGAGTGGAAGAATATCATATAGAGGAGAAAGGAAAGAAGGGTCATTGTATGTTTGTGGCTAAAAAAGCAAATTTGAGCCTTTTTTTGAAGTAGAGATTTGGATATTTTGAGGAGGTCGCTGCTTGTCCTCCAAGAAATAATAAGGCAGAGACATAGGTATTGTCAGGGGAGAAAGTATTTAGCAAGGATGAGAGGAAGTAAAGAGGAGTTGATGACTTCCTTCTTGGGGGTACTGAGGCAGCTGTTTGTCAACCTGATAACAACAATAGAGAGATTTGTTGTTTTACTTGAAGGGTATTGCATCCAAGGTATAACAGAGCACCTCCCTAGGCTTGTTAAAATGGATCATTACTACATATTCTGGTGATTTACTTGGATGCAAATGATTTTGCCAAAAGAAATCTAGAATGATTACCAAAGATTTTGAAGACCAGGTCAAGAAATTTAAGACCATAGGGTCACAGGTGGTATTTTCATCATCTCTGCACTTTGAAAGCAAGGGATGTAGAAAAAAAAAACATTTAGAAAGCATGTAGCTGGCTAAGAAGATAGTATCTGAGAATGGGATTTGGATTCCTGAATCATGGGTCAAATATAGGAAAGACAAGCGCTGGGCTAGGGATGGAGTGCATTTAACAAGGAGTTTAAGTGTATATTCACCTGGTGTCTTGAAAATCTAAACAAAAAAGGACTAAGCTAAAACGATGGAGGTGGGGAAGAAAACTGCCACTCAGATACTCTAGGAAGTAGAGTGTCAGAATAACAATGGAGATATCAAAAAATTCCCAAGTCAAAAAGTCCTGGAAAGGAGAAAGAAATAAAACCTATGACCTTATATATCTATACACAAATACTTAAGGTTTAGGCAAACTAGCCAGATGAAGTAGATACAGAGATGTTAAACACTTTGTTGTATGTGTCCTGTAACACTCCCAAGGGTAGCCTGAAATAGATGAAAATCTAATGGAAATTTAAAGAAATAATTAAAAATAAAATAGAACTTAGATAATGTTAAAATATAGTTTTCTGGGGCAGCTAGGTGGCGCAGTGGATAGAGCACCGGCCCTGGAGTCAGGAGTACCTGAGTTCAAATCCAGCCTCAGACACTTAACACACACTTACTAGCTGTGTGACCCTGGGCAAGTCACTTAACCCCAATTGCCTCACTAAAAAAGAAAAAAAAAACTAAAAAAAAAATGTAGTTTTCTAAGTTGATATGTGGCCTGCATGGATCCTTATATAGTGGCCCATTTCTGTTTGACACCACTGAAGGAGGTTTAATGCAAGGAGGCAAACTCAACTTCATTCGGTATCACTGAGTCTTAGGATGAAATTCCTGACCAGAAAATGACTAAAATATGGTCGAAAATGCCCTATCTTCTTTTCCTCCAGTCTCTGCCAGTAAGGTAGTCTTTCTTATCAGGGCCAACCCTCTTCCACGTGCCTTTGATATCATTCCTTGAAGATAAGTCTTCTAGATTGCCGGCCTGGCACTTTATCCACTGTGCTACCTAACTGCCTCAAATATCTGAGAGACCTTGAGCAAATAAATCACTGCTTCTTTGGACCTCAGTTTCCTCATCTGTACAATATTAGGTGTAGGAACTGGGTGGGGATGGGACAGAGATTGACAAGATGATCCTCTGGAACATCTAGCCTGGAGCTTCAAGTCCCACCTAGACTAATGCTTTATACCTGATTGGTACTCAGGCAATGATGAAATAACAGTGCAGGTAGCCTTGAGCACTTTACTATTACTGAGATGGAGGCTGGCTTTAGGATTCTAATTTTCAGCCTAGATGTTTAGAAGATTATAGTTTCATCTTAAGTGGCCTAAGAGGTCTTGAGGAATCTTGTATCATGCAATGGTATCTCATAGAAGCCCTAAATTGGATGTGCCAGAAACATGTCCAATAACATAGTCCTGACGTTTGTCTCAGAGGTTGCTACAGGGTTTATGTTTGTTTTTCTGGGGACTGGCTGAAAGGCATAAATCAGGAAGCCTGGAGTGAAGAAGGTCTGGCCTGGCTTTATGGGAAACTGCCCTCTTTGTCCATTCAGTGTATATGAACAACACTGAGGAATATAGCTGGGGGCCACGGAAGAACTTTAGAGGCTCCACCTATATCCTATTCAGGGAAGTTGTTGTTCAGTCATGTCTGACTCTTCTTAACCTGTTTTGGAGTTTTCTTGGCGAAGATACTGGAGTTCTTTGCCATTTCCTTTTCCAGCTCATTTTACAGATGAAGAAACTGAGACAAACAGGGTTAAGCAACTTGCCCATGGTCACATAGTGTCTGAGGCCAGATTGGAACTCAGGTCTTCCTGACTCCAGGCCTGTTGCTCTATCTACTGTGGTGGCACATTGCCACCCCCATTCAGGGTAGAGGAAATACTTAAGCCAGATTTAAGCCCTGTTTAAAATTAAGGAGCTTAAAGGGAATGACTTGGAGGGGACCATATTAATGTGGGTGCCTTCTCCATTCCTATTAGCAAGAGCTAGGTGGCAGAGAGTTTAGTGTCCTGGGCATAGAGTCAGGAAGATTTGAGTTCAAATGTGACCTCAGATACTTACTAGCTATGTGGCCCTAGACAAGTCATTTAACCTCTCTATGACTTGATTTCCTCAACTGTAAAATAGAAATAATAATAAATTCCTACCTCACAAGGAGGTTGTGAAGATTAAATGAGCTAATATTTGTAAAGTGCTTTACCCTGTGCCTAGAACTGTGCTAACAAGCATTCATTAAGTGCTTCTTTCCTTCCTTTCTACTTTTGGGTCATCCTTCCAACCTCAAACCATGCATTTGTCCTAGGCAGGTGCATATGAGCCCCATCACTTTCGTTCCTTTCCTGCCATTGAGGGAAGATGGCACCAGGGTCCCAGATTCAGGCCTTAGGGGATTCCCTACCCCTTCAGGGCTGCCTCCAGCAGCTTGCTGGGAAGCAGGAGAGCTTCATTCCCTAACCATGATGTTTTCCTTAGGTAGGAACATTGACTGGAGGAGAGACGGCGCTTTATATTCTGTACCCTTCTCATATCCTGCCAAGACTTCTTCCTGCTTTGGTCTTCCCTTCTGAGAGAACAGGTAAGGGAGCCCCTTGGCTGCCACTTGGTATAAAGTCATTGAAGTGACTGATCTTCCGTGGGATTCATGGTGCAGTGTGTGGGGAGAGCGTGGGAGCAGACAGGTAGGGATGGCACTGGTAGTTCTGGACTTCTTCTCATTTCCCCTCTGTGATGATGTATGTTTGTATATGACCCTGCTACAGAACTTTTGGGAGAGGCAAGAGTCAGGAGGCCCAGGAGAACTGGCTTCAAGTATGTGAATGTCTGCAATGTGGAAGATGGATTGGATTTGCTTGTTGTGGTCCCAAAGGGCAGGACTAGGAGAAATATGGGTGGGGAAGGGGAGTCGGGGAGGGGAAGGAAGGGAAGATTTCAAAGAGCATGTAATGAAAAACTTCCTAACAATTAACCTTATCCCAAACTGTATTGGGATGCCTTGGGAAGCCATGTGTTCTCCATCACTGGTAATCTTCAAGCAATGACCGAATGACAACTTGTCAGGTATATTATAGTGACTTGCCCAGGGTCACACAGCTAGTGTCAAGTGTCTGAGACCAGACTTGAACTCAGGTCCTCCTGAATCCAGGGCTGGTGCTTTATCTACTGTGCCACCTAGGTGTCCTCGTCAGGTATATTATAAAGGGAATTTTCCCCCAGGAACTAGTTGGCCTCCAAGGTTTATCCTAACTCAAAGATTCTGTGGTTTATCTCCCCCCCCCACATTTGTATTCGATCCATTCATTCGTTTGTTCATTTATTCATTCTTCCATTCAATACTTTTTTTTAACACCTACTATGTGCCGGGCACTATGCTAGATAGGGGAAGGGAGGCAGGGAGGTGGGGAGAGGAAGAGATACAAAAACAACAATGAAAGAATCTCTGCCCTTAGTTAGACCCTGTGCTGCTCCTTGGCCTAGCAACAGAGGATCTCAAAGAGAGGGATCTAAGCCACTGATCTGTGACAGAACTCAATCCCCCATCCTCTAGAATGAATTTGTATTAGGGGCACTGCACATGACTGTTTAGCCTGACTCTTAGATGTTGTCAACACTGTACCAATAAACTCCTGGTTTCTTGGCAGTCAAAAATACAGCTCCAACTCACTTGTGCCTCTGATCCCTGCCACTGGCGCCTCCCTCACCCCCACCCAAACACACATGAAAGGAATTGACAGGGCCTGGTTCCTGGCCCTTTGGGGAGATTCAAGCTGATTCTTGGCTCTCCTGTTTACAGTATGTTATTGTCTGTATTTAGCATTTTTTAAAAAAGAAGTAGACTGACTCATTTCTACAAGGCAAGGGAGATTTTACCAAGAAAATGTCAGACTTTTATGACTCAAGGTTGAAATATACCTCCAGCATATAAAGGCATTGTTATTTTTTTTTTACCCCCAATCTGGTTTTCTCCAGTTCTTATTTTCTGGTTAGGCTAATGCCATAGATCTTTAACATTTTGGTTCAGGGATTTTGAGTCTTTGCATTTGTCTCCTTGGCAATGCTGCAAAACTCAGGAAAAAAAATTAAAAATCACAGCTGTGGGGAGAGGAGAATCTAAAGGCAAGGTTCTGCAATCATACATTAGCAGTCAGCTTCAAATTCTACTCTAACCTTCAGGGCATCCATGTCTCCAAAAGGACACATTTTCAATTAGGTTGTTTGTCTTTAAGCAGGTCTATAGCCTCCTCTTCTGGTCTGAAAGAAGCTAGAACTCTTGGAAAGATTTGTTTTTTTTGGTACCAACTAAGTTAAAAAGAAAAGTGTCGGGGCAGCTATGTGACACAGTGGATAGAGCACCGGCCCTGGATTCAGGAGGACCTGAGTTCCAATCCGGCCTCAGACACTTGACACTTACTAGCTTTGTGACCCTGGGCAAGTCACTTAACCCTCATTGCCCCACAAAAAAGCATCCATCAAAGTTTGAACCAGCAAAGCTGGAATGCCTGCCTTCATTCCCAACATCGGTTCCTAAGAGGACCCAGCACAGTGACTTACATAGACTATGCCTTGAATAAATCTACTTTTCTGTTTTTAAATAGTTGCATGATATTCTTTTTAAAATTTTAATTTAATTTTTTATTTTTGTGAGGCAATGAGGGTTAAGTGACTTGCCCAAGGTTACACAGCTAGTAAGTGTCAAGTGTCTGAGGCTGGATTTGAACTCAGGTCCTCCGGGATTCAGGGCTGGTGCTTTATCCACTGCACCATCTAGCTGCCCAGCATGATACTCATTTTGTTTTGGGGTTTTTTTGTTTGTTTGTTTTTTGCAGGCAATGGGGGTTAACTGACTTGCCCAGGATCACATAGCTAGTAAGTGTCAAGTGTCTGAGGCTGCATTTGAACTCAGGTACTCCTGAATCCAGGGCTGGTGCTTTAACCACTGCACCATCTAGCTGCCCCATGATACTCTTTTTAAGCAATCATTGTTATTTCCCAGCAATTCCTTCTACCCCGACAACAATAGACCTTTCCATTGTAACACAGATACAGACAGACAACCTCAATGGACATATTGTCCATGTCTGAATCTATAGTCTGCCAGCGATCTGCTGAGAGGTAGGAGGTATGCTTCCTTATCCAGTCCTCCGAAGCACTAATTAGACACTGCACTTGATGAGAGTTCTTAAGGCTCCTGATCCTACTCTCTTTGACATGATTGTGGTCACTGTATAAATTGATCTCCTGAGGGGGGGCAGCTAGGTGGCACAGTAGATAAAGCACCAGCTCTGGATTCAGGGGGACCTGAATTCAAATCCCGACTCAGGCACTTGACACTTACCAGCTGTGTGACCTTGGGCAAGTCACTTAACCCCCATTGTCCCACCAAAAAAAAAAAGTTACTAGTGGCCCCTCAATTGCCAAATCCACTGGACATAAATTGATCTTCTGTTTCTGTTTACCTTGTTCTTTATAATTTCCTACAAGTCTTTCCATGTTTCTTGGAATCCTTCGTAGTCACCATTTCTTGCTGGATCATGATATAGCATTACATATTATATAACCCAATTTGTCCATCCATTTCCCAATCGATGGGCACCCACTTTCCTTCCAATTTGTTGCTGCTCCCAAAAGACCTTCTCTAAGGTTATCTTCCATCTACTTGGGACTAATCTTCTTTGTACCTATTTATTTATGTGTTGTCTTCCCCAGTAGGATGTGAACTCTTTGAAGGGATGTGTATCCTTGGTACTTAGTACCATGCCTGGCACATAGTAAGCATTTAATAAATGTTTATTTTTTATTTTTATTTTTTTGTGAGGCAATTGGGGTTAAGTGACTTGCCCAGGGTCACACAGCTAGTAAGTGTGTAAAGTGTCTGAGGTTGAATTTGAACTTAGGTCTTCCTGAATCCAGGGCCAGTGCTCTATCCACTGTGCCACCTAGCTGCCCCTTAATAAATGTTTATTAACTGACTGACTGTATATGTGATCTGGTGGACTCTCATGGAGCTGGACACATGCACATTGGCTCCATGGGAGGAGCCGAAGTCCAGTAGATCCAGTGGTCCCCTATTCATTGCTGTTACATATATATGGGACCTTTCCCTCTATCTTTGCCATCTTGGTGGTAAACTTCTAGTAGTGGTATCAGAGTCAAAGGGTATATTTAATTTAGTGAGTTTTACCATGTTTAATTTTATGCTACTTTTCCCCAAAATGGTTTGTTCAATTCACAATTCCATCCAAAGCATATCAGTTGTTGGAGGGGATGTGGGAAAACTGGATTGCTAATCCACTGTTAGTGGAGTTGTGAAGAGATCCAACTATTCTTTAGAGCAATTTGGAACTATGCCCAAAGGGCTCTCAATCTGTGCATACCCTTTGATCCAGCAATACCGCTGCTGCTAGGTTTATATCCGAAAGACATCCCCCAAAAGAGAGAAGACCTATTTGTACAAAAAATATATGAACTGATGTATAGTGAAGGTTGCAGAACCAGGAGAACATTGTGCATGGTGACGGTAATATTGTTCAATGAAGAATTGTGAATGACAAATATTTTCAGCAATATAATAATCCAAGACAATCCCACAGGATGAAGCACACTATCCACCTCCAAAGAAAGAACTGATATTGATTGAAAACAGATCAAAGCATACTATTTTTAAATTTTCTTCATTTTTTCTTTTATTCAAGTTTTCTTATACAAAATGACTAATATAGTAATGTTTTACATAATTGCACATGTATAACCTATATCTAATTGCTTACCACCTTAGAGAAGAGGGAGGGGAGAGAGGAAAGGAAGGATAGAATTTGGAATTCAAAACTTTAAAGAAAAATGTTTATTATTTATTTATCAGTGTTTCTGTCTTCTTCCAATCTCTCCAGTATTTGCCAATTTTATATTTTGTAACTTTTGCCAATCCGATGTGTATGTCTTAAATAACCTCAGAGTTATTTTAATTTGCATATCTCATCTGCCTCAATAAATATTTGAGGAATGAATAAATGGATTAATCACAACTGTAAGTAAAGACAACTAGACTTAACTCAGGTGTGAGACTCTCTTCCCCTGGTTCCAAGGGGGAAGAAAGCCTGGGAAACACACTTTTATTTTTCCATTAAAAAAACCAACAACTTTCCTTTCAAAGGCTCTGATCTTGTGCTGAATTTCTGAATTATGGACTCCTAAGAGGACACTTTCCCTGTCTGTAAAATTTAACTAAGGATCTGTTCTTCACTGCCCACGTTAATGAAAGAGACACTAATCACACATATGGTCTCTTTACATGAATTATTCTCACTCAAAGCTTTGCAAGTCCAATAGACCCTGAGGGCTTAGGAAAGATTTGAAAAATCTTATTAGGCATCACAGCAAACCAGACTTTCTTTCTAATAAACCTTAGCTGACCCTACAGGGACTTGGAATCTAGGGACATTTCTTTAAAGTGAAATAGTATTTTTCCTCCTCTGTTTGACAAAGAAAAGGGCATTTCTAATATCACTGGAACATTTGTTTATGTTGTTGTCGATGATGATGATGGTGCTGCTGCTGCTGATGAAGAAGAATCAACTCTTGTATTTTGTGCCTGGTAGCAAGGCCAAGGTATTCTCTATTTATCCCTTCAGCTATCTGTCTGGACTCACCTGCAAACCAGATGAATACATTCTAGGGATAAATACACTTGGGATTTGAATCAGCTCTGATATTAGTTCACATTTTTTTTTTTTTAGTGAGGCAATTGGGGTTAAGTGACTTGCCCAGGGTCACACAGCTAGTAAGTGTTAAGTGTCTGAGGCCAGATTTGAACTCAAGTACTCCTGACTCCAGGGCTGGTGCTCTATCCACTGTACCACCTAGCTCCCCCCTACATTTCTTTAATACTTGAAAGTTTACAAAACAGTTTTCTTACAACAACTCTGTGAGGCAGATAGTTCCCTAAACTAATGAAATCACAGGTCTTGTCACTTCAAAAGATGGTTAGGGAAAAAAAGAGAAACAGTTCAGTCCCACAGAATGTAGAAAGGGAGATTCTGGACAGTGTGTCTTTGATCTCGTTAGAGCTACCCTATAGCAATTATCTCCTCTGGAGGGCATTTCCCCAGCCCCATGCTTATCTATTTCTATCACCATCCCCTTATCATGCCAAGGCCCCAGGGCATCATCACCAACAGACCTAGAAAGGTGGGATAAAGGACCCTTTGTTTGTCTCTGGCACTGAGAGCAGTTCAGACAGCTCTGGGGGATACATTTGAAGCCCATTGGAAGATATTGGGAAGACTGAATAGTATTTAAAGGCACATTTGGTTTGTGGAATTTTTTATTCAGAGATTTATCTTTATTTTCAAGCTATGAAGATAGTTTTGCAGGCTTTTCACAGGGAAGGGCTTTTCATGTACCTGCCTCTCAGCCCAAGAATTAGTGTTCTACTAATAATTGCTTGCCCTCTTATTTAATAATAATGATGACAATGACACTGGTGATGACAACAGCATTTAAATAGTATTTTAAAGTTTGCAAAACACTTTACACATATTATATCATTTAATATGCAAAACAACCCTGTGAGTAGGTACAATTATTATTTCTATTTTATAGTTGAGGAAACTGAAGTTGAACTAGGTTAACCAGTTTGCCTAGGATCACACAGACAGCAAGGGTTTAAGGAAGAAGTTGAAGTCAGGTCTTCCTCATTCCAAGTCCAGAACCCTCTATACTATGTGACCCTGTTGCATAAATGAATTAATACATATCAAGTGCTTTGCAAACCTTAAACACTACATTAAATATTTTGTTGTTGTTGTTCAGTCATTTCAGTTGCGTTTGAGTCTTCCAGGCCCATTTGGGGTTTTCTTGACAAAGATACTAGAGTGGTTTGTAATTTCCTTTTCCAGCTCATTTTATAGATGAGGAAACTGAGGCAAACAGGGTTTAGTGACCTGCCCAGGGTCACATAGGTAGCAAGCATCTGAGGCCAGACTTGAACTCAAGGAAGATGAGTTTTCCTGATTCTAAGCCCAGCACTCTATATCCACTGTGCCACCTAACTGCTTCTTATTAAATGTTAGTTTTATTTATTATTATTATAGAAATAGAAATCAGAATCTAACAACAGTAAGCCTTGTCACTTTTCCATTCTGAAACTCTGGGTCCTCATCTGTAAAATGAAGGGGTTGAATTTAATTTTCAGAGACACTGTGCTATAGGGGAAACAGCACTGGCCTGGAATCAGAAATCCTGAGCCTACTGCTAAATTGACTGTTTGATCTTGGTTACAACACTTGATTTCTGTGGGCTGGGTCTGTTTCCTCATTTACAAAATGATGTCTAAGATTTCTTCCAGTTCTGACATTCTATAATTCTCTAATCTCTATGGTCCCTTCCAAGTCTAAAATTCCATCTTTCTCAGTGAAATGTTTTTTTGTTCAGCATCAAGAACATTCTAGGGTGTGTTCTTAATACATACTTGTTAGTAATAATGTTTCTGGAGTAACAATAAGATATTTATTCTAATGGGTTTATTCTACCTATAAAGAGCTAAGGAAAATATGGCTGTTCCTTTGCAAATGAGGCAGTTTACAGTAAAGTTAAAAAGCATTTTCAAAATTTAATGACAAATCCCAAATATTTTTTCATGGTGATTAATTTTGGGGATCTGAAAAGCCCCTCTTTAAGGAGGGGTAGGCTTTCAATAGGTAGAGAAAGGTGGAGAGGGGTGAAGGCACATAAGTTGATTTCAGTATAGAGGATAATGGGAACAGGGACAGGAATATATGCAACATTTTCAATTTTTTAATTTTTAAATTTTATTATTTAAAAAAAAATTTTTTTTTTTAGTGAGGCAATTGGGGTTAAGTGACTTGCCCAGGGTCACACAGCTAGCAAGTGTTAAGTGTCTGAGGGAAGATAGACACTAAGTGATGGCTGGTGGAGCTGTGAAATTGTCCAATCATTCTGGCAAACAACTTTGTTATTATTATTATTATTTTTTTTTTGCTGAGGCAATTGGGGTTAAGTGACTTCCCCAGGGTCACATAGCTAGTAAGTGTTAAGTGTCTGAGGCCGAATTTGAACTCAGGTCCTCCTGAATCCAGGGCCAGTGCTCTATCCACTGCGCCACTTAGCTGCCGCTCCACTCCCCACCTCACCCCCCGGAAAAAAACTTTGAATTGTATAAGTTTCTAAATTTTTCACATCCATTGAAGCAGAAAGCCCAGTGCATGGTTTGTATACCAAGGAGGTCAATGACATCAAGAAAAGACCCATAGATACCAAAATATTCTTGGCAACACTGTCTGTAGTAGCAAAAATAAACAGTTTACTCAGTGATTGGGGAATGGCTGAATACAATTTGATCGATAAATATAATGGAATATTATTATGCTATAAAAAGGTTGGATGTGAGGAATTCAGAGAAACACAAAAAAGCATGCATGAAGTGATACACAATAAAGGAAGTAGAGCCTGAAGTATGATATACTAAATGGGAAGGGAATAAGCATTTATATATAGTGCCTACTATGTGTTAGGGTGCAACTAGGTGGCACAGTGGATAGAACACTGGCCCTGAAGTTGGAAGGACTTGATTTCAAATCTGCTCTCAGACACTTATTGGCTGCATGATTAATTAATGCAGCTGTGTGTAGATTAATTTAGTTAGAATCATCTTTTTTATTAGCTTGGCTCACCCATGAACAATTAATATTTCCCCAATTATTTAAATCTGACTTTATTTGTATAAAAAGTGTTTTATAATTATCTTCATGTAATACCTGGGTTTTTCATAGCAGGTATACTCCCAGGTATTTTATATTATCTATGGTTATTTTAAATTAATTACCTCTTACTAACTATCTCATCTTACAGGGCATTGTTGTTGATCTATAGAAATACTGACAATTTATGTGGGTTTATTTTATATCCTGCTACTTTGCTAAACTTATTAATTCTTTCAACCATCTTTTTAGTTGATTCTCTAGCATTTTCCAGGTACACTATCATGTTGTCTTATTATCTCACTGCCCATTCTGATTCCATGGATTTCTTTTATTGTTCCTGCTAGCATTTCTAGTACAATATTGAACAATATTGGTCATAATGGGAATCCTATTTCACTGTTGATCTCATTGGGAAGGCTTCTAGCTTATCCATATTACAGATAATGCTTGCTGATGGTTTTAGGTAGATGCTTCTTATCATTTTTTCTTTCTTTCTTTCGTGTGAGGCAATTGGGGTTAAGTGACTTGCCCAGGGTCACACAGCTAGTAAATGTTAAGTGTCTGAGGCTGGATTTGAACTCAGATCCTCCTGAATCCAGGGCTGGTGCTCTATCCACTGTGCCACCTAGCTGCCCCTGCTTCTTATCATTTTAAGGAAAAACATATTTATACCTAAGCTTTAAAGTGTTTTTTTTAAATGAATGTGTTGTATTTTGTCATAAGCTTTTTTTGTATCTATTCATATAACCATATGATTTTTGTTACTTTTATTATTGATATAATCAATCATACTAATAGTTTTACTTATATTGAACCAGCCCTGCATTCCTGGTACACATCCCACTTGATCACCATGTATAATATTTGCGATATAGTGTTATAGTCTGCTAGCTAGTATCTTATTTAGGATTTTTGCAAGCATATTCATTAGTGAAATTGGTCTATACTTTTCTCTTTTTTCTTTTTTTTTTAGTTTTCAACATTTGTTTTTATAAGATTTCTAGTTTCAAATTTTTCTCTTTCCCTCCCCTCCTTCCCTCATCCCCAAAACAGCAAGCAAACTGATATAGGTTATATATGTACAATCACATTAAACATATTTCCACATTAGTCACACTGTGAAAGAGGAATTAGAGCAAAAGGGAAAAACCTTAAAAAAGAAAAAAAATAGAAAAAGTATGGTTCAATCTGCATCTAGATACCACAGGTCTTTTTTTCTGGATTTGGAGAGCATTTTCATGAGGAGTCTTTTGGAACTATCTTGGACCATTGTATTGCTGAGAAGAGTCAGGTCTATCACAGTTGATCAACACACAATGTTGTTGATACTGTGTATAGTGTTTTCCTGGTTCTGCTCATCTCACTCAGTATCAGTTCATGTAAGTCCTTCCAGGTTTCTTTGAAATCAGCCTGCTCATCATTTCTTACAGCACAATAGGATTCCATTGCATTCATAGACCACAACTTGTTCAGCCATTCCCCAATTGATGGGCATCCCCTCAATTTCCAATTCCTTGCCACCACAAAAAGAGCAGCTATAAATATTTTTGTACATGTGGATCCATTTCCCTTTTTTATGATCTCTTTGGGGAAAAAAAAGACCTAATAGTGATATTGTTGGGTCAAAGGGTATGCACACCTTTATAGTACTTTGGGAATAGTTCCAAATTGCTCTCCAGAATGGTTGGATCAGTTCATAGCTCTACCAACAATGCATTAGTGTTCCAATTTTTCCACAGCTTCTCCAACTTTTATTATTTCCCTTTTTTGTCATATTACCCAATCTGATAGGTGTCAGGCACTACCTCAGAGTTGTTTCAATTTGCATTTCTCTAATCAATAGTGATTTAGAGCATTTTTTCATATGGCAAGAGATAGCTTTGATTTCTTCATCAGAAAACTGCCTGTTCATATCCTTTAACTATTTCTCAATTGGGGAATGATTTGGATTCTTATAAATTTGATTCAGTTCTCTATATAGTTTAGATATGAGGCCTTTATCAGAAACACTGCCTGTAAAAATTATTTCCCAGCTTTCTGCCTCCCTTCTAATTTTGGATGCATTGCTTCTGTTTGTGCAAAACCTTTTTAATTTAATGTAGTCAAAATCATCCATTTTATATTTCATAATATTCTCTATCTCTTGTTTGGTCATAAACTGTTCTCCTCTCCAAAGATCTGAGAGGCAAATTATTCCTTCCTCTCCTAATTTACCTAAGGTATCACCTTTTATGTCTAAATCATGTACCCATTTTGACCTTATTTTAGTATGTTAAGGGCTAAAATTCCAGCTAAACTGTCTGAAATATCTTATGAGTGGTCGCCAATAAATTATAAGCTTTAGCAAGAGTTAGGCTTTTAAGCATTTATTAAGGAGAATAAGAATTTGGTAAAGAGAGAGAGAAAGGCCTAGATTCCTATCTATTAAAGGGAGAGCACATTTCTAGCTTCGCTTTCCATCAGAGTCCAGAGGAAAGAGAGCGAGACCGAGTGCGCGCGCCAGTCTCCTTCTTCCTCCTCCCATTAGCCCGCGTCACTTCCTGACGCCAAAGAAAAGACTCCTGGTCTTGCCCTCAAAGACCTTTGCTTCATGGGCGGAAATCTTCTACAGTAAGTCTCCAGCAGGTGGCATTATTCCAATCGTTACAAGTATAAGGTGTAAGATGTTGGTCTATGCCTAGTTTCTGCTATACTATCTTCCAGTTTTCCCAGCAGTTTTTGTCAAATACTGAGTTCCTATCCCGGAAGCTGGAGTCTTTGAATTTATCAAACAGTATATTACTAAAGTCATTGACTACTGTGTCTCCTGTACCTAACCTATTCCATTGGTCCACCACTCTATTTCTTAGCCAGTACCAAATAGTTTTGATGACTGCCACTTTATAGTAAAGCTTCAGATTTAGTACAGCTAGCCCACCTTCTTGTGCATTTTTTCATTATTTCCCTTGATATTCTTGACCTTTTGTTCTTCCAAAGGAATTTTGTTATTATTTTTCTAGCTCTATAAAATACTTTTTAGGTAGTTTGATTGGTATGACACTGAATAAGTACATTTATTTAGGTAGAATTGTCATTTTTATTATATTAGCAATTGATATTTTTTCCAGTTATTTAGATCTGATTTTATTTGTGTGAAAAGTGTTTTGTAATTGTGTTCATATAGTTCCTGGGTTTGTCTTGGCAAGTAGACTCCCAAGTATTTTATATTGTCTACCATTACTTTAAATGGAATTTCTTTTTCTATCTCTTGCTGCTGAACTTTGTTAGTCATGTATAGAAATGCTGATGATTTATGTGGATTTATTTTATATCCTGCAACTTTTCTAAAGTTGTTCATTGTTTCAAGTAGTTTTTTTAGTTGATTCTCTAGGATTCTTTAAGTATACCATCATATCATCTGCAAAGAGTGATAGTTTTGTTTCCTCCTTGCCTCTTCTAATTCCTTTATATAATTTTCTTTCTGTTTTTGCTCCCTGGTTTAGGTATTAACAGTTATTTGTTTTATAAAAAGGGTTTGAGGGGCAGCTAGATGGTGCAGTGGTTAAAGCACCGGCCCTGGATTCAGGAGTACCTGAGTTCAAATCCGACCTCAGACACTTGACACTTACTAGCTGTGTGACCGTGGGCAAGTCACTTAACCCCCATTGCCTAAAAAAAACCCCAAAAACCCCAAAACAAAACAAAAAAAATAAATAAAAAGGGTTTGGTAGGACTCCTTCTTTGCCTATTGTTCCAAATAATTTATTTAATATTGGAATTAGTTGATCTTTAAATGTTTGGTAGAATTCACTTGTCAATCCATCTTAGGAAGCTTACTTATGGCCTGTTCTATTTCTTTGTCTAAAATAGGTTTATTTACATATTCTGTTTTCTCTTCTGTTAACCTGGACAGTTTATGTTTTTGTAAGTATTCTTCCATTTTACTTAAATTATTAAATTTTTATTGATATATAATAGAATTGGGCAAAATAAGTCCTAATAATTGCTTTAATTTTATCTTCATTAATAGTGTATTTACTCTTTTCATTTTTTATATTGGTGATTTGTTTTTCTTCTCTCTTTATAAAAATCACATTAACCAATAGCTTATCTATTTTATTATTCTTTTCATAAACCAACTCAGTTTCATTCATTAATTCAATGTTATTCTTGCATTCAATTTTTTAGGATTTCTAATTTTGTGTTTAACTGGAGATTTAAAATTTGTTCGCTTTCTAGTTTTTTTTTAATTGCACAACTAATAATTGATCTACTTTTCTCTATTTTATTTATGTAAGCACTTAGAAATAGAAATTTTTCTCTGATTACTGCTTTTGTTGAATTCCACAGGTTTTAGTATGTTATCTCATTATTATCATTCCCTTTAACAAAATTTATTTATTGTTTCTATGACTTGTTCTTTAACCCACTCATCTTTAAAGATTAGGTTATATTACTTCCAATTAATTTTAAATCTGTGCTTCCATGATACCTTATTAAATGTAATTTTTATTACATTATGATCTATCTGAAAAGGATGCATTTAATATTTTTCTTTTTTACATTTAACTATAAAGTTTCTGTTTCTTAATATATGGTCAATTTTGAAAAGGTATCATTTACCATTGAGAAGTATGTATATTCTTTTCATTCTCATTCAGTTTTCTCCAGATGTCTATCATATCTAGCTTATCTAAGATTCTATTCATCTCCCTGTTTCCTTCCTCCCTCCCTCCCTTCCTCACTTTCTCCCTTCCTTCCTTCCTCTCTTCTTTCCTTCCTTATTTCCTTCCTTCCCTCCCCCCCCCCTCTCTGTCTCTCTCTCATTAGATTTATCTAGTTCTGAGAGGGGAAAGTTGAAATCCCCCAGTATTTTACTTTTGCCATCTATTTCTACCTGTAATTTATTTACTTTTTACTCTAACAATTTGACTGCTATTGCAATTGGTACATATGTGTTTAATATTGATATTACTTCATTATCTGTGGTAGTTATTTTTAACATAATGTAGTTTCTCTGCTTATCTTTTATTTTTTAATTTTAATTATTATTATTATTTTTTTTTTGGTGAGGCAGTTGGGGTTAAGTGCCTTGCCCAGGGTCACACAGCTAGTAAGTGTTAAGTGTCTGAGGCCAGATTTGAACTCAGGTCCTCCTGAATGCAGGGCTGGTGCTTTATCCACTGTACCACCTAGCTGCCCCTTTTGCTTATCTTTTAAAATTCAATAGCTTTAACTTTGTCTGAGATCATGATTGGTATTCCTGCTTTTTTTTACATCAGCTGAAGCATAATAAATTCTACTCCAGCCCCTTATTTTTACTCTGTGTATCTGTAATTTCTAAATGTTTCTTGTAAATAGCATATTGTTGGCTTCTGGTTTTTTAATCTATTCTGCTGTTTTTGTTTTATGGGTGAGTTCATTCCATTCACATTCAAAGCTGTAATTCCTAGTTATATATCTACTTTCATTCTATTTTCTTCTTCTTCTTCTTCTTCTTCTTCTTCTTCTTCCTCTTCTTCTCCCCCCTCTCTCTCTCTTTCTCTCTCTCCTCTGTCTCTCTCTCTTTACCCTATCCCTCCTCAGAAATCTAATTTATTTTTGACCACTGCCTCGCTAATCTGCACACCCTTCTAAAAGTCCCTCCCTTATCCTAGATCCTTGCCCTCTTATTTGTGAATCCACACATTCTTCTAAGAGTCTCTCCCTTACCCTATTTTCTTGCCCACCCATTTCTCTGTAAATTAAGAAGATTTTTATTCCTTTTTAAATGATTGTGTTATCCCCTCTTTGACCTAATTCCAATAAGAATAAGGTCCCTAATCTACTAGCCCTTCATCCCAGGGTGTGGGTATAATGTCTCAGGCTTCAAATTTTTTATGTTGTTGTTTTCTGAGCTCTATCTGGGGGCCTTTGACCCCTCTTGGTTCTTCTAATGTTCTATTATTCAAGGCTAGGTGTGGTCACTGCTCCTCTGGCTCATACCTAGGTCTATAAATGACCTCAGGTACTCCTCTCTGCCCCTGAGCCTGGACTAGGGCTCCCGGCTCCACTGATACCACAAACACTCTTGTTCACTAAGGTCCCCTCATGTGACTACAAGTCAGCTCCCCCCTCTGCCCTGGAGTGACTGCAACTAGCAGCATTGCTCACCCCACGTTCTGTGACTGTACTTACCATGTTTGTTTGCTTTTCCTCACCTGCAGACACAACCTGTAGTCCATCTGGTCAGCCTGCATGGGCTCCATGTCAAGCACCAGTGGAGGGCCCTCACAATCTTCCCCTGATCAGTGGTCAAATCCCCACATACTCAGTTAAGGCTGCTTATTTGTTGACTTGGTGCTATCTGTCTAAAGATATCTGCACTTCAGTGAGGCCAGTCTATCACCCTGGGGAGGTCAGATCTTTCCTCATATTCTCCCAAGTTGTCTTAGGCAGGACAAATGTTTTCCCACACATTTTAATTATTTCGGTCACTCTAAAATTTGCTTTGAGGCACTATTTAAATTTATTTGAGAGAGCCAGATTGTTTCCTGCCATATTTTGCCATCTTCCCACAATTCCCTGGCTAAGTGCTTTTTTACAAATATTATCTCATTTTATTCTCATAAAAACCCTGGGAGGTAGGTGCCGTTATTATCCCCATTTTACATTTGAAGAATGTGAAGCAACTAGAGATTAAGGGACTTGGCCTTAGCTAGTAAGTGTCTCAGGCTGGATTTGAACTCAGGTTTTCCTGTCCTCCAGTCTAGTGCTCTTGCCACCAGCTACCTCTGTAACATACATCTGTGCGTAGAAAAGCAGCAAAATTCAGGTCAAGAAAAGTGACCTGCATTGGAACCATTCTAAAAAAGTTAAAACACATATCCTTTCTGTTAATACTTGGTAAGTGACCATAGAGTGAAAGGATCCATTTTATCAGTTGCAACCTCTCTTTTAGGTGGCTTTACTTAACTGTTTTCAGGAAATTTATTTCATTAGAGATTTCGTACTATGTTGGGATACATCTGCACAGTCAAAATGTTATCAATAAGATAAATAACAGATGTTCTTGAACATAGCTCAAAGAGAAATAGCAGACGATACCATAAGGAGAAACATCTAAGTTATGGTCACTTTAAATTCCCCCAACTTTAATGGATATCACTGGGCACACAAGGACAAACAACATCCTTTGTCACCAGCAATCTTCTTTTGAGATATGAGATGAAATTTATCTTTGCTGTCTATTCTGGTTTCACAGAGACCCCTAGTTGCTGCTTTGCTGAATTGGTGACAGTGGGTGGGTAAATGTGTATATCATAGAATCAAAGACTTTTAGAGTGAATAATAAGAATGACCTAGTCTAATCTCCCCAGTTTTACTATTTTTAAAAACAAAATGTGGCATCATTTATAATGTAAAATATATATAATGTGTAATATGGTTTCTATAAAATAAATTATAGTTAATTTTTGCTTACACACAACTCATTTTATTGTATACAGATAGATTTTAAATCCCATTTGAAATGCAATTTTCACAAGGATCAAGAAAATGCTTTTTGATTTTCTGCAAAGTTTATTCTTTTACCAAAAATTTTTGACAATAATTACTGACAATAAATTGAAATTTACTTTTTTTTTTTTTGGTGAGGCAATTGGGGTTAAGTGACTTGCCCAGGGTCACACATCTAGTAAGTGTTAAGTGTCTGAGACTGGATTTGAACTCAGGTCCTCCTGAATCTAGGGCTGGTGCTCTATCCACTGCACCATCTAGCTGCCCATAAATTGCAATTTAAAAAAGAAATTCAGTGACTGATCTAAGAAAGGTTAGATAGTTAATGCAATTTTCTGTATAATGAGGTGATTTAATTCAACAAGTATTAAATGTCTAACTTGTATGAAGCCCTGTTCTGGGAATCCCAAAATAAAATAAGGCAGGGTGCCTGCCCACAAAGAATTTATAGTCTTGTAGTAGAAGTAGTTCCATGTCTTTGTTCATTATTTTGTAAAGCAGTTAACTTTCCTCATTTGTAAAATGGAAATACTAATACTTTGTTTTAATCAGTATTTTAAGGGAAGAGTAACCTTATCTTGAAAAACTGGATATCACATATTATTCAGGAATTTAATGTTAGCTAAAGTATTTCTGGATTTTTAAAAAATCTTCATCTTTCCTTGCTGTCTTTCATGAGCTAGGGAGACCTCATTGGGATAAAATAAAATGCCATCATATATGTGAAAGTGCTTTGAAAAATTAAAGATGCTATGTAAACAAGGTACTATTATTGTATTATATATATATATATATATATATTTATTTATTTATTTTTAGATTTTTTTGGGGGGGTGTGGAGCAATGAGGGTTAAGTGACTTGCCCAGAGAAGCACAGCTAGTAAGTGTCAAGTGTCTGAGGGTGGATTTGAACTCAGGTCCTCCTGAATCCAGGGCCAGTGCTTTATCCACTGTGCCACCTAGCTACCCCCAGATACTATTATTGTTGTTATCACATTCAGTTTTTCAATGGAGTTCTATTGGAAATGGCCATTAATATTCAGAGAACTATTGCGAGGTGGTTTTCTATATATATATGGAATTGAACTAAAGAATTGGAATATTACCTCATTCTCTATAGGCTCATTGAAAGCATCTCTGGAATGAAGCCAACAGCAGGCAGAACAACAGGGATGATATCAGAGGTATGGGCTCCCCAGAGCTGATTGTTAAATTTTCATTTTGAGCATTTATACATTGGACATCTGAGAATGCTATAAATCATGTGACTGAAGCTGCAACCAATTTGATTTATTGTTTTGTTGATTGTAAAAAATGCTAAAAAAGATAGAGAAGATGTTAATAATGTAAATTAAACCTAAAAGTATGTCCTGCAAATATCCCCCACTCCCCCACCCACCTCAGAACAGGCAGTTATTAAACACTGACTAGCATATTCCTGAATGATAGGCATCACATCTTGTTCCCATATGATTCTAATCTCCTTTGTCAGGTCTCTAGCCTTTAAAAACTGTTCCATGTAGCTTGGAAATTATGAGCATTTGGGACACCAGCATCCATTTAAAAATATTGTTCTTGGATTTTTAATGAATAAATGTTTTCTGTGGGTGATTGTGGGCAATAGTTTGGTCCATGATGATGGTTGGGTTTTAATACAATTTATTGCTTGAGTTCCCTAGGATGTTTTGAGCTCTGTATTTGTAGTGTGGGCATTTGTCATGTGTCAGTCTATGACAGTTACTTCCTGACACAGAATTCTACCCACCAGGTTATAACTTGCTAGATATTCAGGAGATGGTAACCTTTTCCAGCCTGCACTGATGCATTGCAGAGTCTCCACTGTTTTCTTATATAATCTCCATTGACCACCAAGTTGAGGCTTGTTAAGGACAGGGGTATGCTGGTAAATGTTTAATAACTGGCTCTTTGGGAAAAAAAAATCCTCAGGACACACTTTTAAGTTTAATCTGCATTATTATAATTTTCCCTATCATTTCCTTAAGTATAGATAATCAACAAAACAAGAAATCAAGACCTACCTTGTAGCATTGACCAGTTTCCAAGGTTTAAATGCTCACACTGAAAATTTAACAACTAGCTTTTGTGATCTGTATGTGCTGGTATTAGCTAGTTCCAGCATACTCTTGCTTAAAGAAAACCATTCTGTTGCTTCTTGCAGCAATTATATGGTCCTGAATTGCCATCATAAACCCCTTCATTCCCACAAACAGATTTGCATGAGTCATTCATTTGTCTGATGCTTCTTTATCAACATATTTTTGGCTCATATTGATGTCACCCATTGAAGGCCCTTTGATTCTACTCTTGGATATTTATTATTTCACAGCCTCCATCTGTTTGTTTGGTTTTTTTTTTTGGCAGGACAATGGGGGTTAAGTGACTTGCCCAGGGTCACAGAGCTAGTGTCAAGTGTCTGAGGCCAGATTTGAACTCAGATCTTCCTGAACCCAAGGCCGGTGCTTTATCCACTATGTCACCTAGCTGCCCCTGTAATGATGTTAGTCTTTGAGTCTTTTAATATACTTCTACTGAGCTCAAGCAATGTTGTGTTAAGGCTAAAATTCTAGCTAAACTGTCTAAAATATCTAATGAGTGGTCGCCAATAAATTATAAGCTTTAGCAAGAGTTAGACTTTTAAGCATTTATTAAGGAGAATAAGAATTTGGTAAAGAGAGAGAAAAAGGCCTAGATTCCTATCTATTAAAGGGAGAGCACATTTCTAGCTCCCTTCTCCGCCAGAGTCCAGAGGAAAGAGCCCCAGAGTCAGCGCCAGTCTCTTCCTTCCTCCTCCCACTAGTCCGCGTCATTTCCTCCCGCCAAAGAAAAGACTCCTGGTCTTGCCCTCAAAGACCTTCGCTTCATGGGCAGAACTCTTCTACAGTAAGTATCCAGCAGGTGGCGTTATTCCAATCGTTACAGTCCCCCCTGTTGTTCCTCAAGAAACAAAATGTTTCCTTGATGGAACAGTAAAAACAATATAATAACTATTGCTAACTAATAATATGTGAACAACAATATAGAAAAGGAAGAGAGGAAAGTTTTGTCCAGAGGGGCGATTTTTTTTTTGTCCTCATGAACCGACGCTTTGACATTAGTCTTGCAAAGGGAGGGCCTCTGCAGAGAATACATGTAACAGATGGTGTATATTATAACAGAAAGAGAAAAAAAACAACAAAAACAACAAATCAAAACTGTTCATTTAAAGTCTCTGAAAGTCTTTTCTCAGATGTCCTCTAGGTGTAGTCGTGGAATGGAAGTCTTTTCAGGGGTTGATGTGTGGATGCTGGTAATCAGCCAGGAAAATTTCCTACAAAATTGAGCTTAACACAACTTTAAAATAGCTTTGTCAATAATCAAATCAAACAATGAAAGTTTTCAAAAACATGTCTAAGGGAATTCAGAATCTTAGTTGTTACACATGAAACATATAATAAAACAAAAATTGAACCATTCTTTAAAATTATAATATTACTATAGTCCCCCCCTTATGGAGGGTAATTGAGAAGACAATTGCTGCGATATTAATTATTAAAAATAATTTTTTTATCTTTGTTTCATCACTTTTTGCATCATCTGCCTAATTATCCTCATGCCATTATGAGAAATTAAAAAATCTAATATAATTGGTAACAGGTGTCAAGGCCAAATTCAACACTGTATTTATCATGACACCTGAGATAATTATGGGGGTTACCATAAAAGAACAGAGAAATGATGGGATATGAGCATTCCCACACTTGAGCAATATGTACTGCTCATACAGTATGCCAGGCTTAAAATAGGTGGATGGAATATATGTCCAAGCCACCGAACATATTGGAAGAAACTGAGTCAGACTTAATCAGATGCATGGGATTGAGATGTCCATGGCATCAGGCATATAGGAGGGAGCATAGAAGCCAGGTGTAGAAGTGAGATGGGTGGGATCAATACTTCCAGCCATCTGTACAATATTGTGGGGAAAAATAAAATAAAATATTAAACCAAGAGAATCCAACCTCAACATTTGTCAAAAGCCGTTCCCTCGGCCATACCTTGACTTCATGCATGTCTCCCCTCATGTGACAGTTCAGTGTCTGCTCTTGCACGTATTCCTCTTGTGATTGGACTGGCATCTGATAACTCAGAATAAAGGCAATTAATGTCTTAAATGATAAGTTCCCATAATCCAAGTCTCATATGGATTTAAAAATTGAGGATAATAAATGATTGCAAAAAATGTGAATACATCTTGACTCAGAACACAATATATAATTATGCAACAATTTCAAATAATACCCCTTTTTTGTACTTAGTATACAATTACCTTTGTGAAAAATCAGAACATATTTAAATACAAGTTAAAGCACAACAGAATCTCAAAGACAACTTTTACAAATGTTCCCCTCTTTTTTTTTTTTTTTTGGAATATGCTTATCAAAAATAATACTTCTAGAATCAATTTACACTTGCCATGGCAAACAATTTGCTAGGGAAATGCTTTAAAGAGTTTGATCAAATAATCAGTTGAGAAAAAATAACAAAAACAAATAACTCAGAATATGGGAGCACAATACTCCTAGAATTAACATTGTATTATGAAATCAAAACCATGTTTCAAAATTAGATAGATGAATGAATAGAAGAAGATACACGTGGAACAATAAAAGACAATGAAATTCAAACTAAGGAAATCTAAATGAATATGAACTTAATATCAATAAGAGTATTATAAAATATAAACTTGATCACATGACTATAAAAAGCTTTTACAAATATTCTCCTTGTTTTAGAAACTAGGTATAAGACACAATCTCAAAAGCATGAAAATCTCTATGAAAATAAACCCATACCATTAATTTCAAAATGTATATGTAATAGCATAGAAATCCTATGTAACCTCTGAACTGATACTATTAATAATCTGAGTGAATTTAGAACACTTTTGATTCCGATATCTAAAATCCCCAATACTCATATCAATACCTTGCTGCTTACTTCTACATTTCTGTAAAATATATACCCTTCCATGGCAAAAGAAGCGGAGTCTTGAACTATGTTGATGATTGTCATTCTTATTCGGCTTAAGTTTTTCTTCTTTAACCCCTCTATATTGTCTGTCAGCCTTTTCACCATACAAATGCTTTATAAGATTACTAATTAAAGACAAAAGCAGGTTAGCAAAATTATGAACAAAACGAGCATATCTGGAATTTAAAGGGTTTTCTAAAGTTGTCTCAGAAGCACAGCCAGGCTGGGGAAGGGGTGAGCCTGAAGCTGCAAATGCAGTTAGAGAAAGTTGAGCATGCGCATTAGATCTTTGGACTTCCCCTGCCAGGGAAGCAATGGGCTTGGCCATGGGAGGAGTAGAGGGTGGGGTTTGGAGAGGAGGGGAGGGACCAGAGCAATTAGAATCAGACTTGATTTTGAACTCAGGCCTGGATTCCTCTTCCCCCACTTGGCCTCCAGGTGCTAGGGGATTAAAAGCTTCTAGAGGGTGGGTCATTGCCTCCAGGCATGCAAAATTAAAGCAACAATTAGTGTTAGAACTGGGAAAAGCTGCAGGAATCTCTTCAGGTTTCTCTGAAAAAGCATGGTTGGGAGAGGGAGAGATATTTCCTTGTGTGAGTAAGTTGCTGGCTCTTTTAACAAAAAGAAAAAGAAAAATAGAAAATCCACAAAAACAAAGCATTAACATGATCTTATCTCCGATTTGTCTGGTTAAACAGACTAAAATCAAAAATAGGGTAATTAGGGAGTTTAAAAGGTCCATTCGAAAAAATTTAAAGGAAAACACAGCCAGTACGCCAGTACTTAGCAGTTAAAGGGAGAGGGAGGGGAAATTTCTTACCCAACCAGAAGATCAGAAGACTGAGGGTTAGCTTTCCTCTTCGTGGTCAGCCATCTGTTAAGGCTAAAATTCTAGCTAAACTGTCTAAAATATCTAATGAGTGGTCGCCAATAAATTATAAGCTTTAGCAAGAGTTAGACTTTTAAGCATTTATTAAGGAGAATAAGAATTTGGTAAAGAGAGAGAAAAAGGCCTAGATTCCTATCTATTAAAGGGAGAGCACATTTCTAGCTCCCTTCTCCGCCAGAGTCCAGAGGAAAGAGCCCCAGAGTCAGCGCCAGTCTCTTCCTTCCTCCTCCCACTAGTCCGCGTCATTTCCTCCCGCCAAAGAAAAGACTCCTGGTCTTGCCCTCAAAGACCTTCGCTTCATGGGCAGAACTCTTCTACAGTAAGTATCCAGCAGGTGGCGTTATTCCAATCGTTACAGTTGGTAGAGAAAAACAGGGAATGCTCATAAATGTTTAACAACTAGGGTCTCTAAAAACAAACAAACAAAAAGTATGCACAAGCTTTTAAGTTGAATTTGCATTATTAACACTTTCCCAAGTCTAGCTAATCAATAAAACACAACCAAGTCCAGTTTGATTGCTGATTTCTGAGGTGTCTATGTTCACACTGAAAGATGAACAATTGGACCCTGCAAGTCAGAGCTGGCTCTAGAGTGATGGAGCCTGTTTTTTTTAATATTTAAAAAAAAATAACAAGTTTTGTTGTTGTTACTGCTGCTGCTGTTTTTATTTCCTGGAGCTTTTTGTCTGTACCTACTTTAAACAGAAGTACTAGATTAATGATTCTGTCCAATTTATCTCAACTTGTATCTTTGGGGGAAACTTCTTTAAAACAAAACTCATTTAGGCAGTTACTAATAGAAAGAAATACCAGACTTCGTGGAATGTTCTCTGAAGGTTAAAGTCCTGCAGCATGAAGACCATTAATAAAGGAGAGGGCTGCATGTTGCTTTACAGGGCTAACGTTATATTTGATCACTGTACAGAAAGCACAGTCCTGATAGAGTAAAAACAATTTACAATTTGAAGTATGTGTCACATAGGTCTGTTGGGAACTACTCCTTATCAGAAAGGAAACTGGATCCAGCTGTGAGACCTTGGGCAAATCACTTTACTTCCCTTTTCTCTAAAATGAGGCTGCTGGTCTAGATGATCACTCAACAGCCTTCCTTCCGGCTCTAACATTCTGTGGGTCTATGATTTTGTGATATTGCTAGATAGTAGGGCTTTAGTCAGTCCATGAATATTATTGCATGCTTATGATGAGCATGCATTTTGTTAATAAACTTCTTCCTAGGCTATTTGAAAGAGCTAATGACCAAAGAGAGAATGATTAGCAAATTAGTGAATTTGGGTCTTTTTTGCTTTGAGTAGGATAGTCAGTCTGTTTATTAAAATCATTAGCATACACCAGCAAATGAACTATTCAGATCCTCACAAATGAAATTAAGCTTCATATATCTGTAGGAAGACTATGACCTTTATCTCCTCCATTAAGTTTAATCTACATTATTAACATTTTTTATATCACTTAAGTCTAGACAATCATGGAAATAATAATTGAGCCTTGATTTTTAACATTTGCTGAGATGTGAAGCTGAAAATTTAACAATCAAGTGGGCTCCAGCAATGATGGCAATTAGGAGAGGAGAGGACTCTGAAGGTCAGTCAGCTAGTGATGCAATAATAAAAAAGTGCCTACTGTGTTCCAGGAACTAAATTTATACTAGAGAGTTAGTATCAAAAGACTAGAGAATTCTAGAGGCTGACTTTTTCTATTATGTGACTATAATATGGAGCTCTGAGGAATGGGAAAGAGAGAGTGACAGATAGACAGAGACAGAAAGAGACAAAGAGAGACAGAGAGAGCTTAGCACAGTGCCTGGCACACAGGGGGTGCTTAATAAATAATTATTGATTGACTAATAGAGACAGATGCAGGCAGAGAGAGAGAGACTTAGAAAGGGGAAAAATGGGGGAAGGGAGAGGAGAGGAGAGAAGAAGAGAGAAAAGGGGAGAAGTGGAGGGGAGAGAAGAGGAGAGGAGAGGAGAGAAGACAAAAGCAGTCAGTTAAAACTCAGGGTTAAGAAGCTTTTTTATATTTGAAACTGGGGCCCTGGACATTTGTATATATTTTTGGGACTACCAATTATTCATTCAAGATCTCTATTTTGTTTTCTTCATTTTAAATAAACCTTTCTTTTGTAATTTTGTGATCTCTATGTTTGTAAGTAGTTAGCCGAACTCAGTATACTGAGGGCTACTACCATGTGTTCTGTGTCCCAGGTTTCTTGGATGGAAGGTATGACCCTAGAGATTGAAAACATTCCTCAAAGTATATCTAGGCTCTTTTTATCATGAAAGACTCTGAAACAAGGGTTACATTTGGCTGGGAAAGGATGGGGCTGAAAGTATATGTCTCTTTTGAATTTGTGGTAGTTGAACCTCCCTAAGGCATGGGCCTAGTGAGCATTGTACTGTAGTGTATTATCATACGAAGGTGAGCTGCAGAAGTGGTTTCTCAGAGGATTGGTACCCTGGGACGAATGCAGACTCTACAATGCTCTGATAGTTTGGGGAATACATCTGAGATGCTGCAAGAGTGACAGCTGTCAGGCACAGAAAAGCACAGACAGCTCCAAAGGAGTCTCAGGAGGCCTGCATTTTATATGTTGCATACATTAAAAATGGAAAACTGTCTGTTCCACTTCATTAAAGCTTGAGGGCACTGGATAATCACTTCAGGGCAGGGGTCACCTTGGGCACTTTGCTCAGCTGAAGTTGCATAGACTGGGTTAGGTAACTATTCAGAGTGAAACCTGACTTTTGAGTGAGCAGCTTGATTGTGGTATGTGCCCACATCTCTGCAGGTTTCAGAAACCACTAAATGAGGTCTTGTTTGTTGTCCCAGCAGTCAAAATGGTACAAAAAAGAAGATCATGTCAATGGAAGGGGTGAAAATGGTTCCATATGCAAGGTTTCAACTTGCTGGGTAGCCTTCGGGCTGCTGCATGGTGACCTTTCTTTCCCAAACTTAAGCTAAATACTAAGGTTAGCTAAAAGGTTCATGCCATTCCTTGGAGGCACTAGATTATTTTGTGCGGCTTTTTCAGAGCCAAGCCCCATGTATTCATAAGCTTTGCATCTTAGGAAAATTAAATGCAATGTAATACGTAAATGTGTGGGTCTCACCCAGCTCTCTGTGAGTGGTGAGTATGCTTCTGAAAGATTCATTAGCTGGGCTTGATTGTGCTTTTTCAAAATAGAACTGATTAGCTCACATTCATCTCAAGGAAAGGCTACAGAGGAGGGGGATCATGACTCAGATGTTGAACATGGCACTTAGAAGTTTGTAGCAAAGTAGGAGAGCCCGCCAAGTTAATTATAATGGATTTTGGTTCAAATAGCCTTGCATCCAGGTTATTTTAAAGGGCTTTACTCCCCCCAAAAATAAACCCACATACTGCTTGCATACAGCTCTCTTTTCATCACTGGAGTGAAATGGAGGTAATGCATGGATTAGCATAATATTGGGATAACCCTGTTGGGCATCCTAGTTGCATTATTTTGCTAAATGAATTTAAGAGGGCCTAACCTTTCCATAAAACCATAAGATCTTATCATTGGAAGGGACCTTAAAGGTCATCTCATCCAATAGCTCATAGACCTGGAGCTGAAAGGTAATTCAGATGCCATTTAATCCAGCCCTCTCCTCTTATAGACAAGGAAACTGAGGCCTATTGAGGTTAAGTGACTTATTCAAGATCATACAAAGAGTTAGCATCAGAGGAAAAGTATGAACCCCAGTCCTCAGACTCCATAATCCATGTGTTTTCCACTGTTTGAAGCTGCCTACCCAGTACCAGGCCTTTATACAACATCCTTAATGGGTGGTTAACCAGGTCTGTTTGAATGCTGCCAGTGACAGGGAGCTGACTCTTTCACAAGGAAGCCCCTTCCATTTTGGGGCATCTAAAACTTAGAAAGCAGAATGTTCTTGGTTACTTCTATGCTCAGAAAAAATAAAGCAGTAAACCAGGGTATTTGGTGAAAGCCATCTACCAGATAAGTCCAAATGAGTTCAAAATAAGATAAGGTAAACAAATTACAAGATCCAGAAGAAATATAAGGAAAACATTAAATACTAATTATAAGGCATCATCAAGGTCAAACTCTTTATAATTTTTTTTGCAATTGTATTAAGACTCAGTTTTCATAGGTTTGACACAAAAATGGAAATGATTTTTTTTTTGAAAAGATTTTTAAATTTCAGGGATGAGATAGGGGATAAGAAAGAATGGTTGAAAGTGGCAGGGAGACCATTCCCTCCTAATGGTCAAAATCATCCTTCCCAGAAGGGAAAGAACATTTTTTGCTGGGTTCTTCATTTCTCTTCATGGGTGACTAGCACCACAGGAGCCTGGCTTCTTCCTCTTGTTGCCTATAACTTGAGAATGTTCTGGGAACAAGCTGCTTCTGAACACAGAGGGAACAACACATCAGGGGTTTGTCTTCTAAAAATCAGTGACATCTGGTAACCTTATCCTGTCTTGCAACACTTCACATTAACAACGGGACAAGGAATGAAGAATTTTGCATTCTGCCGAAGCAGCAAAGTAATTCAAGGGAGTCAGGGTGCTTATTCCTACAGGACTTTGGCAAAGAGAGTGAGGCTAACTTGAGAAGAGACTCCAAAGGTTGATTCCAGTGATTGATGGATGAGGTTTATTTTTCACCAACTTTTTTAGTCTGAGAATTATTTGAGCTTGGCAAGGAAATCTCAAATCATCTAACCACACATGTTTAAGGCTTTATACCATAAAGTGCTATAAACTGTGAGTTACTGTTAATATGATTATTCCTTTTCCTTTCAATAGGGGGAAAACTGGGGTGGGGAGGGGGAGGGGGGACAAGGAATCTACCAGAATGAAAGGTGTTTTGGTTTTTTTGCCAGTTAACCAGGGGTTAACTGATCCAATACCTATGAGGCAAAAAATCTATATTTAAAAAAATGAACCATATTCACCAAATTATTAGATAGAGGGAGTCATTTACCAGAGTGGGAAGAATTCAGAGCAAAAGTTGCCATTTCTATGTCCTCACTTAAATATTGCTTAATTTCTCCTTGGGACTTGCTGAATGAAGCTTCAAGTCAATTTGTTTCCAAGAATATAATTAGAGCTGAAAGGAACTAACTCGCTATAATCTAGCCAGGGGCCCTAGAAGACTTTCCATGGAGAAGGAGAATGAGGTTTTTCATGAATAAAAGTCTTGCCTATTTGTGGGTATGGCATGGCTTTGAGCCTATCATGTTGATTAGTCTGTTGATATGTTGGCCAGGGCAACCTCACAAAAGAACTCTTTTTAGAAGAAGAAGAAGAAGAAGAAGAAGAAGAAGAAGAAGAAGAAGAAGAAGAAGAAGAAGAAGAAGAAGAAGAAGAAGAAGAAGAAGAAGAAGAAGAAGAAGAAGAAGAAGAAGGAGAGGGAGAGGGAGAGGGAGAGGGAGAGGGAGAGGGAGAGGGAGAGGGAGAGGGAGAGGGAGAGGGAGAGGGAGAGGGAGAGGAAGGAGAAGGAGAAGGAGAAGGAGAAGGAGAAGGAGAAAGAAGGAAGAAGGAAGAAGGAAGAAGGAAGAAGGAAGAAGGAAGAAGAAACCTCAGCAGCAGATGAAAGTTGTAGTAGATGGCAAATTTAGTTATAAAGGGGATGTAATAGCTGCTGAGGAAGAGTGGAGATTCAATGAGGGACATTTGGTTGCTGGTAGAAGGAGCCATGAGAAGTATTTCACCTATAATGGAATCCGTGGCATATGAGTTGGCTAGGAAGTGCTCCTTCTTCCATCAGCATGGGGTGGGGCTCTATGTAGATTCTACCCCTGTAGAATGTATGGTGGTATAGAATGATTCTACTAGTGGATTTTTCTTGTTATTTTTCTTTGCTATTCTGCCATAATTAAATGTTTCATTATTTGATTTCTGGTTCTTGACCAGTCTGTTGGTAGAGAAGACATTGAATGGGTTGAGGTCTCGAGCTATATCTGCGTAATTGTAATTGCTCACATTGTAACACCTCACATTGACTCTGAGGCAGCAAGAGGTTCCAGAATCAGATGCTTGGTATATTTACAGGAGATAATCTGGGATTCATAAAGATTATTTTTGAATGTT
This sequence comes from Dromiciops gliroides, assembly GCF_019393635.1. Taxonomy (NCBI): domain Eukaryota; kingdom Metazoa; phylum Chordata; class Mammalia; order Microbiotheria; family Microbiotheriidae; genus Dromiciops; species Dromiciops gliroides. The sequence goes on from NC_057864.1 coordinate 311,888,395, forward strand.
TTGCATTAAGCTAAGTCTACTTGTTCTTGTCTTATAATAACAGATAGCATTTATATAGCCTCATATTTTGTAGATATTTTGAGGAACTGAAGCTAAAATCTGAAAGCAGTTTTCTTTTCCTATTTCAGGGCCTATCAAAAAACCACATAGGAGATATAAACTGTATAGCAAAGCTTTCAATTAGGACAGAATAGCAAAGTAAATAATTCTTTATCTGTAAGATTAAAGGGTTGTTCTATCCCAGATAACCTCTATGGTTCCATTTGACTCTAAATCTAGGATCTTATAAAAGGGTAAGTCAAGAAATAGAATCATTCTCTGCTCTTCATAAATGAAGGGGGGCATTTTTTCTTTTCTTTCTTTCTTTCTTTCTTTCTTTTTTTTCAGGCAATGGAGATTAAGTGATTTACCCAGGATCACACAGCTAGTAAATGTCAAGTGTCTGAGGCCAGATTTGAGCTCAGGTCCTTCTGAATCCAGGGCCAGTGCTTTATCCACTGTGTTGCCTAGCTTCCCCAAGGGGGAAATTTTTACACAGACTCCCACACTGCTAGAAGAAGAAACTCTCCCAGACAATTCATGTACCTCGTGTTGCATCACAGCAGGAATACCTTTCATGATTGCAGTTCCTAACAACCTGCTCACTGATGCTCCACTCCATTTTGACAGCTGCCATTCCCTTTTGCCTTTAAAGCAATTATTTGATATTTTTGTGCAGAGTTGCTAGTGGTCAGTTGGTCAACTAACATTTATTAAGCATCTATTGTGTACTATACACATAGTAGGAATACAAAGAAAAACCTAAAAACAAGACGCTGACTGTGCACAAATTAGATATTATATATATAATGTACACACACATGCATATATATGTATATATATATCAGATAAATTGGAGATAATGTCAGAAGGAGGAATAGGAAAGGTTACTTGCAGAAGGTGGGCCTTCAGTAGGGATTTGAAGGAATCCAGGGAAGCTACGTGGCAGAGATGAAGGGGAGGAGAACATTTTATATATGGAGGACAGTCAAGAGATGGAGTGTTCTGTGCAAGGAACAGCAAGGAGGCCAGTGTTACTAGGTCACAGCATATGTAGAGTAGAGTAAGATGTAAGATGACTGCAAAAGCAGGAAGGGCCCAGGTTATGAAGGACATTAATAGCCAAATGGATGATTTTCTATTTAATCCTGAAGGTAATTGGGAGTCACTGGAGTTTATTGAATAAGGGAGTGGTATGTGGTTTGGGTTTTTTTTTTTGTGAGGCAATTGGGGTTAAGTGACTTGCCCAGGGTCACACAGCTAGTAAGTGTCAAGTGTCTGAGGCCGAATTTGAACTCAAGTCCTCCTGAATCCAGGGCTGGTGCTCTATCCACTGTGCCACCTAGCTGTCCCCGAGTGGTATGTGTTTTAGGAAAACCCTTGATGGACTGGAATAGAGGAGACTTGAAGCAAGAAAACTCACCAGAAAAAGGCGATGAGGGCCTGAACCAGGGTGTTGGCAGAGTCGGAGGAGAGAAGGGGACATATATGAGAGCTGTTACAAAGAAGAAATAGCCAGATTTTAAGATGATTGGGTATGAGGGTGGGGTGAGAAAGAATGAGGAGTTGCATGCCTAGATGACTCGGAGGATGGTAGTATCCTCAACAGCAAAAGGGAAATTAGGAAGAAGAGAAGGCTTAGGGGGAAAGATAATGAGGTCAGTTTGGACATGTTGAGTTTCTTAGAGTTGTCATCTATTGCTGAGGCTTATTTCTCAAAGGGAGTGTTATTGTCCTTCTGTGAGATTTCCCATGTTTATAGTCTGGGTGACACATTTTCAGTTTATCAGTCAGGATGATGGTCACAGAACATTTAAAAACCTCTCTCGTGATTAAAGATTTTATTTTTTATCCAATTTCACTTGCTTATTTCAATAGGAAATCTCCCCGATGAATTTGTAATCTCAATCATGTGAATGCTACCTTCAGCAATGAAACTGGAGACCCATCTGTGCTTGCCCATTGTATGTACTTTTATCCATGTCCTCTCATAAGTTTGCCACAGGATGCTCATGAAATGATAGTGTATCATGTACAACAAATTGAGGGAAACCTTTGTCAAACTAGACACCTTCTTGCTTACCTTAAGTCCTTAAGTAGTTTAGCCGAACTCCTGGAATATTGCACTTTTGGTGATTCCCTCAGACTTTGCTAAAACCCTGTTTTTTGACCTGCTTTTGACCATGCCTCATTTTACCTATGACTTTTTATCTTCATAAACCATGAAACCTCTCTTTGTGGTGGCAAAAAACTGGAAGTTGAGGGGATGCTCATTAATTGGGGAATGGTCCAATAACTTGTGGTATATGATTGTGATGGAATACTTCTGTACTGTAAGAAATGATGAGCTGGTTGATTTTAGAAAAGGCTTGCATGAAATAATGAAGAGTGAAATGAGTAGAATCAAGAGAACACTGTATACCATAACAGCAATATTGTTTAAAGAACAAACATGAACAACTAAGTTATTCTGAGTGTTATAAATACTAAAATCACCCACAGAAGACCTATGAAGGAAAATGCCATCCACCTCTAGAGAAGAACTGATAAATAATATGGTTTTGCAAAACTTTATATATCTGTGTCAAATGGTGGTCTTTTGTAGTGTGGGGTGGGGAAAGAAGCAAGGAAGGAAGGAGATAGTTTGGAACTTAAAATGTAACAAAAGCATAAATTAAAAAAAAAAAGAAACCATGAAACCTAATAAGTTAGGGTGAGTAAATTTCTTTCACCTCCCATCAGGGTCCTCACAGCTAGCACTTGATCCATGCAAATTACTACACTTAGGAATATTAGAGGAGGTAAAGCAGAACTACTGAACCTCCATTCCTGCCACTGTGGTAAAGGTTCATTTTCTCCTTAGAATCAATTTATACCAGGAACAAAGATACAAACATTGCCCTATAATAAACCTTAATACTATGAGGACCAGACTTCACACCATCTCCAGGACCTTTGTTTCTCAAATTGTACTCTGAGAACTAGTTTAATAGGCAAAGAGATGGAAGAAAATGGACATAGCTATGAACAGATTTCACAGGATCCAAACCACTAACAGGCATGTTCTTAACATATTAAATCAAGTGGAGAGAGGATTTCTAGGATAAGAAGGTACCACTGGCAATTTTAAAAAATGGTATTGGGGGAAAGATTATAAAATTCCCAAGTCACTTTAAAGGCATTTGCTTGCTTATAAATAACCAGAGTTATTGCGTCAAGTATTTTTTCTTTAGTTTTCAACCAAAAAAGACCCTACGGGCTATATTTATTAGCTCACGGTATTAAAGGTCCTTTTTTCCTTTTTTAAACAAAAATGCTTTTAATTTTTTTAAGTAACAATTTTTTTTGTGTGAGACAATTGGGGTTAAGTGACTTGCCCAGGGTCACACAGCTAGTAAGTGTTAAGTGTCTGAAGTCAGATTTGAACTCAGGTCCTTCTGAATCCAGGGCCAGTGTTCTATCCACTGTGCCACCTAGCTGCCCCTAAGTAATAAATATTTTAAAAAATATTCTTTCCCTCCCATTCCCTCCTCTCCCATTAAGACAATGAAAAACAAAAATAAAAACAAATAATTGTACCTATATAGTCTGGCAAAACAAAGAAAAAACACATCCCTACATTAACTATGTGGGAAATATATGTCTTTTTCTGCATTTTTTTTGGGTGAGGCAATTGGGGTTAAGTGACTTACCCAGGGTCACACAGCTAGTATCAAGGGTCTGAGACTGGATTTGAACTCAGGTCCTCCTGAATCCAGGGCTGGTGCTCTATTCACTGTGCCACCTAACTGCCCCTCTTTTTCTGCATTTTAAGTTCATTACTCTCAGCAGGCAAGTGGTATGTTTCATCTTTATTCTTTTGGTTTCATGGTTTGTCATTACAATGATCAGAATTCTAAAATCTTTCAAAGTTGTTTTTTTCTATACTGTTATCATCATAGAAATTAGTTGCCTAATTCTGCTCACTTTGTTCTGCAACAATTCACAAGGGTCTTTCTAGTTTCCTCTGAAATTGTCCTTTTCATCATTTCTTGTTGTACAATAATATTTCCTTACATTCCTACACCACAATTAGTTTAGCCAGTCCCCAATATGAGGACACCTCCTTAGCTTTTATTTTTTGGCTACCATAAAAAGAGTTTCTATAAGTATTTTTATTTATAGCTAGCTTTTAAAAAGCACTTTAAGGCTTGTAAAGTGCTTTTACATGTATTATCTCATTTGAGATGGCAACAATTCTTTAAAGTAGGTGCTATTTATTATCTTCAGTTTGTTGTTGTTTGGCTGTTTCAGTCATGTCCAACTCTTTGTGACCCCATTTTTGTGGTTTTCTTGGCAAGGATACTGGAATGGTTTGCCATTTCCTTCTCCAGATTGTTTTACAGATGAGGAAACTGAGGCAAACTAGGGTAAGTGTTTACACAGGGTTACACAGCTAGTACGAGTCTGAGGCCAGATTTGAACTCAGGAAGATGGGTTTTTCTGACTCCAGGCCTGGTGTTTATCTACCATATCACTTAACTGCCTATCTCCAATTTATAGATGAGGAAATGGAGGCACAGAAGATTTAAGTGACTTGACCAGGGTCACACAGTTACTAAATGACTGAATTAGGATCCAAATTCAGATTGGCCTGACTCTAAGTTCTGTGCTTTATTACACTGAGTTGTACAGATATATATGTATGTTTATATGTAAAACATTGGACTGTACATATATTTTATATATGTGTATATGTACATATATATGCGTATACATAATACATATATATATATGTATGTATGTATGTATGTATATCACCTTGAGCTGTACATATGGCTCTTTTTCTTATTTCTTTGATTTCTTTGGGGCTATAGGCTTAGTAATGGTGTATCTGGATCCTAGCAGTGGTTTAGCTGGGTCTCTTGCTTATCAAAGAACATTTTTGGTGGGGCACTGCAGGGGACAAGTATAACCATTGCATACAATTCTGTACTGTCTACCTGTTGACCTCTCTGAAAAACATGCAATCTACCAGAGTCACAAGATCCTTTCCACTGGGCCAGAAAACCAGATGCTAGGGGCCATCAACAATTCTTGAAGTGGAACTCATGTGTTTTCTGTCTGTGATCTGTCCTCTAAATTTTTCCAGTGGAGCTCAATTTGTAGTCACTGCATAGAAAAGACAGAATCCTTTGGTTTGTTGTAGCTAGTAGTTTCTAACATGGAGATTTATGATAAAATGACTTGTGGATGCATGCATATTTTGAATGTGACATTTGTTTATTCCAATTTTCTTTTTCTTCACCTCTGGCTTTCAGACCCAGATAATTTGAATGTGTTTTAAAATACACATAATTAAAAAAAATGTTTAAACTCTCTAAAATAGTGGGAACTTATTCATTTGTCCAGTTGGATACACTAGCCTGAAAAGAAAGACTGTTAAGTGTGCTCTAAAAGTGAAGTGATTTAAACTTGATCAGACTATGGTAGATGGGTATGGTGTAATGGAGAGAGAGAGAGAGAGAGAGAGAGAGAGAGAGAGAGAGAGAGAGAGAGAGAGAGAGAGAGAGAGAGTGAGTAGGCCTTGGAGTCAGAAAAACCTGGGTTCAAGTCCCATCTTTGATTCATACTGACTGCTTGACCCTGGCTTAATCATTGTAGACTACCATTAAGACTATAAATTCTAGAGAAGGTACTAATCTGAATTGATAGTAGGAGTTTCCTCATTTGAGAGTTGCTATATGATTGAAATGACAGGTCTAATTCCTATCCAGAATAGTAATGTCCATGCTTTCTTGGGTTTCCTGATTTCAGTTTGGTGAACCTTGGTCCTCTAAATGTATGTACCTTTGCTTTAGAGGAGTAAAAAGATTCTTATCTATTCTCTTTCTTCTCAACAGTATTAACTTTATCCTATTAGAACTGAGTTTTCATCTAAAGCCCTTATTTTGATCAGGCCTTGGGTAAATTAGAAAAACTATATTTCTAGGACTAGATTGGGGCAGCTGGGTGGCACAGTCATGAAGGTGGTCAGGCCTGGAGTCATGAAGATTCATCTTTCTGAGTTCAAATACAGCCTCAGACACTTACTTAGCTGCATAACCCAGGGCAAATCACTAAACCCTGTTTGCCCTAGTTGACTCATCTATAAAATGAGCCAGAGAAGGAAATGGCAAACCATTTCAGTATCTTTGCCAAGAAAACCCCAAATGGGGTCAGGAAGAGTCAGAAATGACTGACATGAATGACCATCAACAAGAACTGGATTGAAATGAACTGTATAGTATAGAATTATAATTTTGGACAACCCTCTCACTCCCTTTGGATATCTCTTTTTCTTCCTTTCTTTTTTTCCATCCCTGGCTCCCTTCTCTATACTCTTTAGGAAAAGACTCTTTCTTTTTGGTGGGGCAATGAGGGTTAAGTGACTTGCCCAGAGTCACACAGCAAGTAAGTGTCAAGTGTCTGAGGTCACATTTGAACTCAGGTCCTCCTGAATCCAGGGCCAGTGCTTCATCCACTGCACCACCTAGCTGCCCCCAAATATACAGATATGGCTCAAAGGTGGCATAGGTGGATATGATCTGAAATCTGGATCACCTTTGTAGAAAGGTGGGGTTTTTTTGGGGGGGGTAGGCAGTGAGGGATTCTCTGACTTGCCTAGGGTCACACAGTTAGTAAGTGTCGTGTCTGAGGCCAGATTTGAACTCAGGTCCTCCTGAATCCAGGGCTGGTGCTTTATCCACTGTGCCAACTTGCTGCCCCCAGGAAAAGTCTCTTTTGGAAGATGACATACTTCTAAAACTACTTTTATTCTTCCTAAATTATGAACAATACCATTTTAGTGCTGGACTATTCCATTCACTCATCCCCAACCAGAACCTGGTTGAGATGTCTTCTTGGTTCTTTCAGCAAATTAAATTCAACTCAAGCAAACATTTGTTAAGTTATTACCCTGTATCAAATACTTTGCTAGGGGCCAGAAGAGGAAAGTTGTAAAATGACATAGTTCTTCCCTTAAAGGAATTTATAATCTAAATGCAGTGATGTGTGTGTGTATGTATACATATATATACATACATATATACACATACACATATATACATATACATACATACATATGTATGTATATGTACACACACACACATACACACATATAAAAGCCAGCTCTTTGAGGGAAATACCTAACTATTAAAGACAGGAATGTGGATAGGTGTGGGTAAAATGGGATTAGTCTTGTTTTTGGGTCTTTTCACCTTTCCATTCAATTGCATGAAAAATCAAAAGGATTTTGGGATTGAGAATCTGAGGATCCTCAAATCTTGAGAGCCCTTGACTACTTGCTATAATAAGGACAGACTCCAAGCTAATGGTTTTCAATCATGCTTGAAGTCTATCTAGCTTTGACATCTAGGTTTATCTAGGTCTTGTCTAGGTAGGCAAAACTTCTCCCTACATGCTACATTTTTCACATTTCCCAAAATTTCGCTTCCAGGTGCAGTTTGCTGCCTGTTCTTCAGCATCTCTATCCCTAGAGATATAGACTATTTGTGCATAACCTGTGGTAGAGCCTTCCAAGCTTGTATTGGTATGATTAGCTATGGCTGGACACACTGTTCATTGACCCTGATATTGTGATGTCATGTTTTTTTCAGGGCAATAAGGGTTAAGTGACTTGCCCAGGGTCACACAGCTAGTAAGTGTCAAGTGTCTGAGGTCACATTTGAACTCAGGTCCTCCTGAATCCAGCGTCGGTGCTTTTTTCTCTGTGCTACCTAGCTGCCCTCTGCAAGAGAGTTCAGAACTAAGAATGGTAAACTGGGGTGTAAGGTTCCTTCAGTTGTTGAAAGGTAGTTATATAGAAGATAATGTGTACCTGAGGGTTAAGATAAAGGTGTTGGGAGTCTAGGGTATTGTGATAAGGGGGAAACTAGGAGTCTGAAGGCCAACAGGACAAGGCAGAGATAGATGGGGAAGTTAGACTTCAGTAGTTAAGCAAGGAAAGGACAAGAATCCAGGTAATGATGTAGATTGGGGTGTCTTGACCTTCTTTTGTATTGTGGAATCCTTTAGCAATCTGATGAAGCTCATGGGCCTCTTCTCAAAACCATGTTTTTAAGTGTACAAGATAAAATACATAGAATTGCAAAGGAAACCAATTATATGGGAATACAGTTATTAATATATTTTTTAAAGGTTCACAATCCTTAGGTTCAAAACCCTAGATGTAGAACCAGAAAATTATTCCAGTGATTGGAACACAGGAACGGACTTGGGGCAAAGTTTACTTGCCAAAGAAATTCTTTATAAATCTTCTTCCCTGCCTGATCTCAGGGTAGAAGTGGATCTGGGCTTGCCTATGGGTGAGGAGAGTGGCTGAGGGGGGAGAAGAGCACAGGCTTGAGCCTGGGACCTCAAATACAAATACAAAGGTAAGAGAGTTAGAGTAACAATCCTGAAAAATCTGTTCTTGAGCTCGGTGCTTGTTATTTCCTCCTTTGCAAGGCACAGCATACTTTGGAGACACAGAGTGACCCCAGTTCATTCAGCTAAGTCAATTCCCTTGCGTACTCTCTGACTGTGCATTAGGGATAGTGTCTTTCAGTCCTGCAAAGAGGAGATAGAAGAAATTAAGCCTGTGACTTTTCACCATGAACTGCCAGGCTACCAGTGAAGGCAGAAATGACAGCAATGAGTGTTTCTTAGGACACACTCAGCTTTTATCAGTCTAGGCCAGCTGGTCCCTAGAGGGCTTTGGGTGCCAGGAACTTGCTGACCTTACTCCTCCTCTTGGAGAAGCAGGAAGAAAAAGATTGGGACTCTCCCAAGAAGTTATTTATGCAATTGATTCTAAATTTGTTAAACTGAATTAAAAAAAAATACCGATTCTGACGTGGATGGTAAAATCATTACGGGAGGCTATCAGAGAGTACCATGACTCATTGCTTAATGATTTCCAGCAGGATTATGGGGGATTTTAAAGGAAGCTCGAAGGTATTGAGAATAGTTGCATGCCAAAAATATCAGAGTGGTTTGGGCCTCAGATTCCATGAGGACCAAATTGCTAATTTAGAAAAAATTCTAGCTCTGGAATTCTATTTTCCTAAAACTATTTGTTTAGTCTCAGTAAGACATTTGACAGGGGAAAAAAAAAAACCCAAGCCATCATGGGTTAAAATGATATCCAGACAGCACCCAAGACCTTTTGGACAACTATGCTCAGATGAGTTCAACAGGGCAATCTCACACTGGAATGGTTCTTCTTCAACCCCAGCTTTGGTTATTTATACCAGCCCTTTTGGGATTTGGGAAAGAGTCAGGATGGGGGAAGAAAAAGGGAAAGAATGAGTGGGGTCCAATGCACTCTCAATTGGGTATAAAAGGTTTTTAACTGCTAAAAGCACAACTGCCACCTTTCTCTTCCCTCTTTCCACCACCCCCTCCTCCAGCTACCCTGAAATCTGTGGTGCCTTGCTCCACCCATCTGAAAATTTTCATATTGGCTTCCTATGTTCCTGTCCTCCTGCCCTCCCTTTTCCTCTCCTCCCCTTTCCTCCCCTTCCCTAAGTGTCTGAGACTAGATTTAAACTTTGGTCCTCCTGACTCCAAGGGCAGTTCTTCTCTCTTTTTTCCTAGTTTTTTCCCCCCTTAATATCTCAGGAGAGGTCAATTCACCAACAGACAAGGTAGTAATATTTACCTTTTTTCCAGAATCCCAGATATAGTTCTAAATATTTCTTCAGTTCAACCCATCAGTCTTTTATTAGTTGCCAAGTATGTGTCAAGGCACTGAGGATACATAGGAATGCGATATTACAGATCTAGAATTAGAGGGGGCCTTTGGTTACTTTGTCCAACTCAACACTCCCTGGCCTCAAGGAGCTTACATTCCAATGGACTGGGGAAATCAAACTGCTACACAGATGAACTTCCAAAGTGATACTAGGTAATTTCCTCAGAGCACTAATGGCTTAGGGGAACAAAAAGACCTCACATAGGTGGCATGGGAACTGTGCTTTGAAGGAAACATGGGATCCTAAGAGGTAGAGGCTAAGAGGGAATGCATTCCAGACATGAGAGACAACCTGTGCAAAGTCATGGAGGTGGGAGAAAGAATGTCATCAGCTCCAGAGAACAGCTTGGAGTAGAGCCTGACTGTAATAAAGAGTTTGTGAAAGGGATTCATGTTAAATCTGACTGAAAGTCAGATTGTTAATGGTTTTAAGTGCCAAACAAAGAAGTTTGTATTTTCTCTTAAAGGTAATAGGGAGACACTGAAGTATTTTAAGCAGGAGAAGAATATGGTCAGGTTGGCATTTTAAGAATATAAATTTGGGGGGCAGCTAGGTGGCGCAGTGGATAAAGCACCGGCCCTGGATTCAGGAGCACCTGAGTTCAAATCCGGCCTCAGACTCTTGACACTTACTAGCTGTGTGACCCTGGGCAAGTCACTTAACCCCCATGGCCCTGCCCCCCCCCCAAAAAAGAATATAAATTTGGCAGTCATGTGGAGGGTGAATTTTAGAGGAGAGGGAGTGGAAGCAGTGGGACCAATTAAGAAGCTATTATACTAGTCTAGGTGAGAAGTGATGAAGGCCCAAATTAGGAGAGCTAGATTGGATGCAAGAGGTATTGTGGTTGTAGACTTGACAAGAATGGCTGGACTTGAGGGATGAGGCTGAGAAAAGACTCAAAGATGGTTCCGAAGTTTTGAACCAGGATGACTTGGTGTAGCTTTTAGCAGGAATAGAGAAGAGTAGAAGAGGGAAAATGTGATTTGGGGAACAATTTGGGGGAAAATGTGGTGGACTGTATTTCAGATATGTTGAGTAGAGATGTTCAGTGGGGAGAGAGTACTATGAAACTCAAGTTTGGAGAGGATAGATATGTGGTTTGGGGAACTGTCTGCACAGAGACGGTATCTGAATCCACATGAGCTGCTGAGATCACCAAAAGAGGGAAAGAGAAGGGACTACTGTCCAGTGTCAGCATCATTTATACCTACTTTATCATTAGTTTAGGATACCTACTTTGCTTATCACCATTTAATTTCTTCAAAATTCTTTTTTTCAATCAATTGGCCATGTAATTTTTTTTTTTATTATCTCCTACCCAAGATCTTTTTTTTCCCTATGGAATCCTTGAAATGTACACTTGGAAATCCACTCCCCCTCTCCCCCACCCACAGCTTAAGTTCTATTTGGTACTCCCTTGGTGACCAGGGGCTTTTATGGATGACAGTGGTGGTATGGAGTCTTTTCCTTTTACAGCCCACTGTTCTAAAGACTCCTCCCAGTGGAAGATCTTCCTGTTCCTTCTTGAAATGCTTGTAATTGGTTGTTAGAGAAAATAGGGCTTCTGTAGAGTCTTTTATCCAAAGGCCTCTCAACACTAACGACACCCTTGGCATTCATAGAGTTGCTCTCACATTTTCAAAGCACTTGGCCATCATTAATGAGTTAAGTCACACAAGTTCTCTGCAGGTTAGGTCATTCTTTGCCCCACTTTCCACACAGAGAAGTTTGTTAAGAAAGGGCAAAGGCAACATGGTTCATTAGGGGCAGAACGGAGACGTGTCAGAGAAAGCATTCAGTGTTTGCCAAAGATCTTTTGTCATGTCCAGCAGAGAACACGGATCTTCTTATATTTTATTTTATTTTTTTGGTTGAGGCTTTTAATTTTGTGGGTATAGGGAGTTCTCCATGTGCAAACTCACTCCACTCATGCAGATTCACAGCTTGCCTGTAATTTACAGTTTTAGAAAGCTGCCTGGGGTCATATTTCTAGGATGTATTACTTGAGGATAGGTCTTCATGACTCTAAAGCCAACCTTTAGTCACGATGCCATATTGTTCATCTTTCTATACAGTGAGTAAAAGGCATCAGCCGGACTGTATTGAGCTGTTGTCTGGACTTTTGCTAAACTATTGTAAGGATAATATGAGTCAGGGGCTGCTAGGTGGAGCAGTGGATAGAGCACTGGCCCTGGAGTCAGGAGGACCTGAGTTCAAATTTGGCCTCAGACACTTAACACTTACTAGCTGTGTGACCCTAGGCAAGTCACTTAACTCCAATTGCCTCACCCCCCCCCCCAAAAAAAAGAATAATATGAGTCACTTTGTGGCCCTGGGCCTCAGTAGCACACAGTGTACTCCTCTGCCTAGCTTCATATTATAGTCATGTGATCATCAAGGAGCAATTGGAATCTAATATGACTAAAGTCAGGGACTGAGTTAGATCTCAGCTCCCAGGTATCTCTCAGGCTCATTCTTCTATCAGCTTCAATAATGCCTGTGACCTCCTCTAACAGTACTTACCTTACCACTGTTTGGTTCTAGGACACCCTTCATTTTCTCCTCATCCCTTTCTTAGGATCTACTTTGAATATCACTCTCTCCTCTGTGGTTCCCTTGTCAGTCTCCATTCCACTGGCTTTCAAACTTCAAACTGGGGTTCAAATTCTACCTCAGATTTTTCTAGGAATCACAACCTCTCAGCCTTGATGTCTTCATTGGTAAAAGGGGGGCAATGATGCTTTTACCACTTACCTTAAAGGACTGTGAGGAATGTACTTTGAAAACCTCAAAACTCTCTATTAAGTAAGGTATTTAAAAACATTTCTATGAAGGCTTTTTTTTTTGCCTTCATTATTTATAGCCCCTGAATTTCATGAGACTTGCAAAGGAGTCAGGGTCTGACAAGCTTTCTTTATGTGGCAATAGCTATGATTAAGGCAGAAAACTATGTAAACCAACAATGAGCCTTAGGAATAAGATCTAAAATATGTAGTCAGCCCCCCACCCACACCAAACCAAACCAAACCAAACCAAACCAAACCAAACCAAACCAAACCAAACCAAACCAAACCAAACAAAAAACTGTCCCTTAAAACTACTTCTAGGTTTGAAGTACATTTTAGTTCTACATTGATGCAGTTCCATAGCTCATGAGATCCTGGATATTTTTCTTTTACTAAACCAAATCAGGGGATGCATTAATTTTTTTTTTTTTTGGTGAGGCAATGAGGGTTAAGTGACTTGCCCAGGGTCACACAGCTAGTAAGTGTCAAGTGTCTGAGGCTGGATTTGAACTGTGCCACCTAGCTGCCCCGATGCATTAATTTTAAACAGAAAATTTTTAGTTAAAATCATAGCAAACTGAAAATGCCAAGGGAAATTCCCCCATATACATTAGACGCATGCTTTTTCAGAGTACCATGCTACCAGTAGGGCATGAGCAGGTAATACATGTAGGAGAGGGAACATAGGTAGCCGGGGCAAATTGTACCCCTTTGGCTTTATGCCAGATGGAATCCTGTCTCTGAGGCTGCCACTTGCTACTTCCTTGTAGAGTTCCTGATGTCATCTGTTAGGCCAGTGATGTAATATGCTGGGCTGTTTTCTCTTTTGGATTCCCATCTGCTGGTTCTCTTTCGGATTATAGACACTATATGGATTCTTTCCCATAGGGAGTGGTAACAGATTTTTTTTTTGGCGGGGAGGGCATCTAATTCTTAGTGTAAGAACTATTTTAGCTATTTTGTGAGTCAGATTGGTAGCCACACACAACCATCCAGTATATCTATCTTTTAAATCTCTTTGCTCCATCTCAGTTACAACTTTAGACTTGCCTGCTTTTTGGGTTGAAGTGGAAAAAAACATTCCTTTTAATTCCCATCATGCTTTTGGCTAATAGTACTGCTTCTATGGAAATCACCCCAGAGCTTCACTTAGAAAGACTAGAAGGGCTGAGTGGGTTTGACAACCTTTGTCCTGCATTCCTGCTGGCACCAAAAACCACAGTTCAAGCTACAAATAGAAACATAATTCTGGAAGTTACTAATTGATCTTTCCTTGCAATGGATGAAGACTGGCATTTAGTGTTTACTCATATACAGATTTCCTGATGCTTCTTTAAACTTTCATGGCTCAAGTAAAAAGGATGTTTTTTCTTTTTCCTGAGAGGAAACAATGAGATTTGGCATCTTTTTCCATCAATTTATTGAGTAGCATAGAAGAAGCCAGAGGACACAGGGCCTCACTTTTCTGATTGCTTAATTAACTGATTCAACAAACGTTTATTAAATACTTCCTATAAAAAATATTGTACTAGGAACTGGATAGTCTCTGACCTTATAAGGTTTATAATGTAGTTGGTTGATGAGACACAAACTAAGATAAGAACCATAATGTAATAATATTATGTGATAAGTATATTATGAAGTTACAGAAAGATTATTGAAAATAAAATGCTATATAAAGTCCACAACAATAGGTTGTTATTAATTAGAAGATCAGGAAAGAATTTGTGGAAGAGATAGCATTTAAGCTAAGTAAGGATTCTTTTTCTTTTTTGGGGGTGGGGTGGGGCAATGAGGGTTAAGTGACTTGCCCAGGGTCACACAGCTAGTGTCAAGTATCTGAGGCCGGATTTGAACTCAGGTCCTCCTGAATCCAGGGCCAGTGTTTTATCCACTGAACCACCTAGCCGCTTAAATAAGGATTCTTTTTTTTTTTTTTTTGGTGAGGCAATTGGGGTTAAGTGACTTGCCCAGGGTCACACAGCTAGTAAGTGTTAAGTGTCTGAGGCCAGATTTGAACTCAGGTACTCCTGAATCCAGGGCCGGTGCTTTTATCCACTGTGCCATCTAGCTGCCCCCTAAATAAGGATTCTTAACCTTGTTTGTATCATGGACCCCTTTTGAAGCATGATGAAGTTTATGTACCCCTTCTCTGAATAATGTTTTTGAATGTATGAAATAAATACATAGGATTACAAAAGTAACTAACTATATCTAAATAATAATGTAATTTTTTTCCTATTCAGGTTCATGATCCTGAGGTTAAGAACTCCTGCTTTAAAGGTTAGGTAGGAATTCAACAAGGAAATGGGAGAAAAAGATGTACTTTTGTTCTTGGGATAGGACCAGACATCCTTTGATGTCCATTTCAGGTCTAAATTTTATAATTCTATAATAGAATACCTACTTCAGATGCTTGTTGTATAGGTCAAATGAAGTAATAGGTATGGAAGTCTTTTCAAAATTATCAAGCTGGATACCAATACAAAGATTTTTTCTGGAGGCTCTACTTTAAAAAAAAAGGAAAGTTGGTCACGCTGTATTTGCTAAAAACACAGGGTTTCTTGGTTTTATTTTAAGCATGTATCATAGCTCTAACACGATATCTCTACTTGTTGTACATGGCATGGAAGTGAAATTCTTAGAGAGATTTTCCCATTGATTTCACAGGGTGAGCAGGTCTAGGGGTAGTAGGAAGTGTTTTTTAATGTACCAGATTGTTGATGTGGTAGAGTAGCTTACTTTTTTTTCTGAGGTAATTACATTTTTTGCTATCAGAACTGTCACTGCATAGAATAAAGAATTACCTTTGCAGCCCTATCTCATGCTAATTCTCTTAACAATATGCTTTAGCCAAACCATCCACTATTCCACTAATTAGTCCTGTGGACTAAAAAGACCCCACCTTTGTGCCTTTGCCCACACCTTCTCTGTACTTGTAATGTCTTCAGTGCCTGCTTGCTTTCCATGCCTTTCATATCTGCCTGTGGAAATACTTCCCGCCTTTCAACATTCATTTTAAATGCCATCTCCATGAAGGCTTCCCAGACACCCACCACTCAAAAGTGATCTTTCTTTTCTTTTGAATTTTAATAGCTTTTTGTACTCCCTTAAGTTCTTATTTTCAACAAAGACTCAATAAGAAGGAACTTTGTGGGGCCAGTTGTCACCTTACTACATCTACTTATCCTGGAGGTCTTCATAAATTTTAGCTTAAAAAGCAACAATAAACATTCCCCAGCAGAACAAGCAAGATCATTTTTCTATGGGTCTTAGAGCTGCTGCATCCACTACAAAAATATTCTCAATTCCATTACTGCCTCTCAGACCTGCATCAGAGACAATGTACAAGAAAGGATTTTCATCATGACCTTTCATAAACCATTCGTTTCATTTCAGTCCTTATCACTCATGCGTTTGTTAGGTCTGTGCCGCACCGCACCCCCCCCCCCCCCCCCAGCATGATGGAGATGCTGGAGATGAATCAGAAAAAGAGAAATAGGTTCAAATCTGAACCTAGGTTTTTGTTTGTCTGTGAAGTGGCACGGAAGTGGAATAAATGATCAAAAAGCTGGAACAACAGAAAGGAATCTTGCAGGGGGGAGAGCCAACTATGGGGGAAATAATATCTTTCCAACTGATGGGGCCTGGGACAAAGTCAAAACTCAGGGTCCCTTTAACACCATGAATCATAACCATTTTAGTGTCATGGACTGCTTTGTTAGTCTGGTGAAGCCTATGGACTTCCTTCACAGAATATTGTTTTCAAATAGTTGGAGGAAATGATAAACTTCAGTTAGACTTTAGTGAAAATCAAGTTTCTTCCCCGCCACCCCCCCCCCCCCCCGGCAACACACCCCCATTCAAATTCATGGACCTTCTGAAACCTTTACATGGAACTTTGAGGAGTTTGTAGGCCACAAGTTAAGAACTGCTTTAAGAGAATCTCAACTGTCAGAGGCAAAGGAGCAAGTTTATGGGACAGAGGTGAGAAACTGTTAGGAAACTAGAAGTTGTTGTCCCCAACAGAGGCCAACTCTGGAGCTTTTACTGTTTGAGACACTGGGTAATGTCCAGATTTTTTCCTTATGTGGTATGTGAGGGTCTAGTCTTCACAGGGTTTTGTGAAATTGATATCCTTGAGTGCTCAAGTGAAGTACAATGTTCTCCAATCGATGTATCACTACTGAAACATTGCCTTCAGTATCAAATATAAAATCCTCTGTTAAAACCCTTACTAACCTGGTCCTTTTGTTGATGTTGTTTAGTCTTGTCTTACTCTTTTTTTTTTGTTTGTTTGTTTTTGTTTTGTTTTTTGGTGAGGCAATTGGGGTTAAGTGATTTGCCCAGGGTCACACAGCTAGTAAGTGTGTAGTGTCTGAGGTTGGATTTGAACTCAGGTCCTCCTGAATCCAGGGTCAGTGCTCTATCCACTGTGCCACCTAGCTGCCCATTGTCTTACTCTTTGTGACAAAGATACTTTCTTGGCAAAGACACTAAATTGAGTTGCCATTCTCTTCTCCAGTTCATTTTACAGATGAGGAAACTGAAGCAAACAGGTGACTTGTCCAGGATCAAACAGCTAGGAAGTGTCTGAGGCCAGATTTGAACTCAGCAAGAGGAATCTTCTAGACTCCAGGCCTGGCACTCTAACCACTAAGCTACCTAGCAGCCCCAACCTGACCCCTCAGTCCTACCTTTCTAGTCTTCTTATACTTTCTTTCCCACCTCATATGCTGAAATCTAGTGACATTGGCCTCCTTGCTGCTCCTCACATAAGACATTCCATCTCCTGATTGGGCATTTTCAATTCCCCAGTTCATGCTTGGGAAGGTTTATTGTTGCTTTTAAGCTAAATTTTACAGACTTCTTTTTTTTTTTTTTTTGGTGAGGCAATTGGGGCTAAGTGACTTGCCCAGGGTCAGACAGCTAGTAAGTGTTAAGTGTCTGAGGCTGGATTTGAACTCAGGTCCTCCTGACTCCAGGGCTGGTGCTCTATCCACTGCTCCACCTAGCTGCCCCATGAACATTTCTAAGATAAGTAGATGTAGTCAGGTGACAACTGGTCCCAGAAAGTTCCTTCTTATTCAGTCTTGATGCTTTGAGGACTAATTACAAGCTTAAGGCAAATGCTTGTTGACTGATTGTTATGTGATACCAATTGCTTCCTATGATCATGTCTAAACATGATAGATCTTTAAGTACTCTAAGACAGCTAACAAATATCCCTTCTAAGTCTTCTCTTTAAAAGGCCAAGTGTCCTCAGTTCTAGCTGATACTCAAATGTCAGGGGCTTGAGACTCCTCATGAGACACTAACTAGACAACCTGTGACACCAGAACTCCAAATTTGGCCTGAATTGTACAGAAGAGATTGTTACCATCACCTGCTATGGTCAGGATATTATATCTACATTAATTTGGTCCAAGATTACCTTGGCACTTTTTGCTTTCTGTGTTTTTCTGTTGATTCATACTGAGCTTGTAATCCATGAAAACCCCTAGACTTTTAAAAAACTTTAAAAAATTTAAATTTCTTAATTTTTTTATTTAAAAAATTTTTTTTTTACCCCTAGATTCTTTTTTTTTTTTTTGTGAGGCAATTGGGGTTAAACGACTTGCCTAGGGTCACACAACTAGTAAGTGTTAAGTGTCTGAGGCTGGCTTTTCCTGAATCCAGGGCGGGTGCTCTATCCACTGTGCCATGTAGCTGCCCCTACCCCTAGATTCTTTATAGATGAACTGCTATCTAGCCAAGAAACTCCCATCTTGTACTTTAGAAGTTGATTTTTAAAAGCAATTGTAAGACTTGACATTTCTCCCTATTAAGTTTCATCCTCTTAGAGTTGGCCCATCGTTTTGGTCTGCTGAGGTCTTTTTGGATCTTGACTGTATTGTGCTAACTATCCCCTAGAGGTGCCAATAACTTATTAATTAATTAAATAATTTATTTATTTTTGTGGGCAATGGGGGTTAAGTGACTTGCCCAGGGTCACACAGCTAGTAAGTGTCAAGTGTCTGAGTCTGGATTTGAACTCAGGTCCTCCTGAATCGAGGGTTGGTGCTCTATCCACTGTGCCACCTAGCTGCCCTGGTGCCAATAATTTAAATGGGGGAGGGGAGAAGATGTCTTGCCAGAGGCCAAGTCAATCAATCAACAAATATTTGTTAAACATATCTAGGAAATGCATCCTTAGTGACAGAGGGATTAGGGCAAAGACAAAGATTTTCTGGTGGAGAAGATACAGGAAATCATACTGGGAAACTGGAGCCAAGGAGTCAGATACAGAGAGATTAACTATACTGGGTACAGGAGTAGTGTGGTTTTGAACAACAGGCTTTTCAGTGACCTTTGGCCCATAGCTTTTTCTTAATGTACATGCACCTCCCTCCTCTCTAACCATTATTCCAGCAGTGCATGTTGGAGAGAACACTGAAATAATACAAGGAAGTCCTATAACCAGAAAACCCCAACTCTATAGGAAGTTGTCACAATCTCCCCAATTACTTTGAAGAAATGAGCACTTGCTTATAAGAAGGAATCAACATTAGAGCTGGAAGGAAACTTAAAGGTCATTGAGTCTGACCTTCCTAATTTTATAGATGAAGAAACTTAGGCCCAGAAAGGTTAATTGACTTGCTCATGACTATGAGCAAGTATCTGAGGTGGCATTCAAATCTAGGCCCCCCTGACTCTAAATCTAGCGCTATCCACTCCACCATATGCCCTTTTCATTTGGATACAGATGTTTGAAAAAAAAATGATGGTCTCTTTGGTCTAAAGGAGGAAAAAAACCCAGAGACCTCAAGCATCTAATCATTAGGGTGTCCTTGAATCAGTTTCACCCACCTAGTGGACTATGACAGTTGTGTTAGTACTAGTGGTTGGTACCAGCAACAATTTGTGAAAGCTACAATGTGAATAAACTACTTAACTAACCTCCATAACCAATGCCTATAGTCAATCAATTCCTTACTGTTCAATGATCATCTCCTTACTGTTATTGCCAGGAAAGCCTCATTGTAAAACTGATTTGGTCTAAAGCTAATCAACAGCTGGTTGTCAATGATGCTATTGGAAATTCCCTAAAAACAAACAGTTGTTCATGGAAGGGGAATTATGAATTGAGCATCTTTAGAATGGCATTCTGGAATTTCCCAATGCTTTATGAATATCCTGTTTCCCAGGATTCTATGTGTTATATATTTCACTCCTATCTTAATTATGGGATCAATAGAGGAAGAAATCTGGGAGAGATTTATGGGAAGTCATACATTGTTTGGATACAATAGGTCATAGAACTTAGAACTAGAAGGGGCTTTTGAGTCCATCCCAGGATTAAATAGCTTATATCTGAATAAAGAGAGTGGGGGGTGGAGGGAGAGAGGGAGAGGAGAGAGAGAGAGAGAGAGAGAGAGAGAGAGAGAGAGAGAGAGAGAGAGAGAGAGCAGAGACAGAGAAAGAGCAGAGGTACACACACACACACAGAGAGAAAGAGAGAGAGAGAGAGAGAGAGAGAGAGAGAGAGAGAGAGAGAGAGAAGAAATCAGGTTTTTCCAACACCACCTCCTCCTTAAACCTCAGTTTCCTTAACTATAAAATGAGAATAATACTAGCTTCTACCATCCAGGGCTACTGTGAGGATCAAATGAGATAATATTTGTAAAGCCTTAACGCAATGCCTGGCACATAGTAGGTGCTTAATAAATTATTGTTCTCTTCATTTCCATCTTCTATTTTAAAAAATTCCGTATTTAAATATGTGCCCACCCATAAGCATTTCCATGTACACAGCATTACACAAAAGAGAATTGTATCTGAAATCATGAATCTCTATTTCATACTGCTTGCTTTAAAAAAAGCATATAATAAAAAAAGTATAAAATCAATTCTGGATGTTTCTTTCAAAGTTGTCCTGGTTGTCTATTCTTCTTTCTGAACTTCCCCAGAGTAGTTTTGCAAAAAAAAGCATTGTCTTGCTAAAGCCTTGCTTGTCCATTTCCTACCTTACTACTACCCAACAGCAAAATCCTTCTACCCAGTCATGACACTTGAGAAATAAAATACAAAATTCACAGTTAGAATGTAACTTTTTTCTGTTTATTCACATTGTTTGGCACGGTGCCTAGAACAGGGTAGGTGCTTAATAAATGCATGCTGATTGATTGGCGCTCCTTTGCTTGGCATTCAGTGGATTCTACACTTTGGCTCCAATCTACTTTCCAATTTATTTCATGGTACTCCCTTTCTTTCATTCCAGTCACAATGGATTTCTTGTGTCACCTCAACTACCTCCATGACTGTAACACATCATTGCCTATCCCATGGCTGGCAAATGACATTGTTCCTCTCCTTTATAAGCCAGCCCAAATGTCACCTATTCCATTTCCACAAAACCTTCCCTGATCCCCTAAGCTATAAAGGACTCTCCTTGAATCTCATAAGGCGATTCTGTCTGACTTTTGCTCTGCACTTAATCATTTCCTAATTTACATCATGGTTATTTGTGTGTTTGTCTTGTGACCTCTTTCCGCTCCCCAAATTCTTTAGCCTCAAGCCCAGCAAGCTGTGTATAATTGGTTCTCAATTAGTGTTTGCTGAGCTTAATTGAGGACTCCTCTCCTCATCCCTTCTCTTACTAAAAATGTAGATTTAAATAAAAACAAACCCCACTGGTACTGAGGTCTATTAGGATAAATTTTACAGACTCTGTGCTACTTTGAGTAACCTTCTCCTTGCCTACATTGATTAAAAGATTCTTTGGGCTTATATTCTTAGTTAATTTAGAGGCAAAGTCCAAGTCACCGGTACCCCCTAAGACCTTGAAACTAAAATGGAAAAAATTGCTTTATTGGAAAATGATGGTGATTGTTTGGTATATAGTATCAACGCTGTCTGTATTCCTCATTACATAGCCCAGATTCGATAATGAAAATTTGGCTATAAAACAAACCCTTGTATAGTGAAAACTATTTCTGTTGGAAAATAATTTTGGCTCTCAGACTTAATACAATTCCAGAGAAGAACACAGCAGGCTTTTTAAAAGAACATATTAAAAGGGAAAGCAATTGGATTATGATAAAATATTCCTAGTACTCTTCAAAACTAAGCAGTGAAATGAAAATACAGAAATGGAAAATAGCAGAAACCTTGGCAATCTCCCTGTGAATTTGTGGTGCATCAGGGGTGAAGGTTGTTTTAACTATTGGGCAAGTTGGCAAAGTTTTAAACCCAATTTAAACAGCATTCATAGTTCTAATTTTAGATCCAAGGTAATTGCTGGAATATCTGTTGTGCTTTAGCTATCACTTAAACTTAATGACCCTAAGATATAATGGGGCCAAATCTTGTCCTACTATTTCAATGAAGTATTTACACAGACGCAGATACACGCTCTCCCCCCCCACTTCTTTTTTTCTTTTCATTTCTTTTTACAATTGGGAGGGCCTTAGAAACCATTTAGTCCAAAGCCCATCCTTAGACAAATGAAAATTTGATTTTTATTTTAAAATCAGAGAACTTGGGTTCAAATCTTTATTCTACTACTACCACGTGACCTTGGGAAAATCACTTCAGTTCTCTCAATGTCTGTTTCTTCATCTGTTAAATAAAGGGGTTAGATTGATAATCTATAAGATCCCTTCTAGCTCTTAAATCTATGATTTTCTGAGGCTGAAAGACATTAAATCACTTAAAAGTAGAGATGAAACCAAAACTTAGGTCTCCTGATTGCCATTTCTGTCTTTTTTCCATTAAATCATACTATTTCTTGAGACTGCTCCACCCTGACCTATTAAAAAAATGTAAGCCCCTTAACTCTTCCCTATTTGAACCCCTTTTAACCTATACCAAGGGTAAAAAACAATATGAATGTGAATGGCCTTTAAAAACATATATTATGATGGATCATTTGAGTTCAGGAATTCTGACTTGGTATGGTCTAAAGCTGATCAGGTTCCAAACTAAATTTGCCACCAATGTGGGGAGAAGGGGTGGGCAGGAGACCATCAGGTTGCCTAAGTGGGGGGAGGTGAACCAGCCCAACTTGGAAGTGAAGCAGTCTAAAACTCCTAGGCTGATAAGTAGTGGGATAGGGCAATGAGTGATCGTTGTACTTCCAAGCCTAGGTGATCTAGGGAGATAGACTCAAAATCAATCAATCAATCAATCAATCAATCAACCAATCAAACAAACAAAAGGCAAAACAAAACAAAGAAGCAAAATGAAGCCTGGAATCTGGATAGACCTGAGTTTCAAGTCTGGCCTCTGGCATATATTAGCTGTGTGATCCTGGGCAAGTTATTTTAATTTCTTAGTGCCCTCTCTAACAATTGCAAAGAGGGTGCTGACATGTGTTGGTAGAAAGAGTTTCTTCATCTGGTACTTCCCTTTACTGATGAAACCTCAGTTCCTATCCCTATTTTAAGTTTAACCCATGGCTTCAATCTGAGGATCTGGATTTACACACAGCAAGTTTAATTTGGGGGGCTAGGGGGGAGGAAGCTTCTTTTTGGCTCATTTTGTTTCCTCCTCCCCCCCATGATTTATTCTGGGCACACTAGAATTTGGCTAGCTCTAGATCTAGGTCCCTATGGAAAAGGTAAAATGCCCTTTGCTCTTACAAAAACACTCAGACTAAAAACATCATTGAATCTGAGACAGGGTTTACTTAACTTTTAAAACAACAAAGAACTCTCATCCAAACTCACAAACAAGTCAAGATGATTCTTCCTTCTCCAGTGTACCCCTGCATCTGCCAAGGAGATGCCTCTAAATTTATTGCACTACTCTGAGGATGAGGCACATCTTCGAGGGGGGAAGCATTCATGGTTGTCAGAGTTAAGAAATCTTGTCTTTCAGTGAGTCTCACCTCCCCCAGGCATCTTATACAGTTTTCTACTTCTTTGGGATGCAGGTACCCTCCCTCCACTCCCTTAAGGAGAAAGCATTCTCTATTGCTAGCTCTTCCTTTGGTGAACCTTATATCACTCTGAGACCAATACAGCAATCTAAGGTATAGTATTACTTTGGGGTTCAGTCCCCTTAAAAGGGAAAAATCATTTGGGGCTACCAAAAAACATCTCTTTTCCTCCTAGACCTACGGCCCACATAACACAGCATCAGTGACAAATTCTCCCTCCCTTTTCCTTCTGTTTAACTTCTCAGTTTTGCCTTTTATTTTTATTTATAATTTTTAACCTTTTAATAGATATTTTTGTTCTTATATTACATTCATTTCCAAACATATTGCTCTTCTCTCCTTTCCCCAGAGTGTTGTCCCCTATACTAAAGAATAAAAAAGAGAGAAAAGAAAAACAATTCAACAAACAAAGGTAGTTTAGTACAACTGATGTACATGGTTTCTTGTTGTTTAGTCGTTTTCAGTCATGCCTGACTCTTTGTGGCCCCATTTGGGGTTTTTGTGGCAAAGATACTGGAGTGGTTTGACATTTCCTTCTTCAGCTCATTTTACAGATGAGGAAACTGAGGCAAACAGAATTAAGTAAGTGGTTTGGCCAGGGTCACACAGCTAGGAAGTATCTGAGGCCAGATTGGAACTTATTAAGATGAGTCTTCCTGACTCCAGGCCTGGCACTGTGCTACATAGCTGCCCTGGTCTCTCAACTCTATAAAAAAGGGAGAGGTATTTACTTTCTCCTCTGCACTTTGGGACCAAGCTTGATCATTATAATTAGAGAGTGGTCAGTTTCTTACTTCCTCCCTCCCTCCCTCCCTCCCTTCCTTCCTTCCTCCCTCCCTTCCTTCCTTCCTTCCTTCCTTCCTTCCTTCCTTCCTTCCTTCCTTCCTTCCTTCCTTCCTTCCTTCCTTCCTTCCTTCCTTCCTTCCTTCCTTCCTTCCTTCCTTCCTTCCTTCCTTCCTTCCTTCCTCTCTCCCTTCCTTCCTATTGTTTTCCTGGTTCTGTTTACTTCAATTTGCATCAGTTCATATTATCTTCCCATTCTTCTCTGTATTCTTTTCATTCTTTGCTTTTTAAAGGAATAGTACTATTTCATTGCAACCATGTACCACAATTTGTTTAGTCATTTTTCAACTGATGGCCAGACCTTTTTTTTTTAAAGGTCAAATCCAGGTTATATCAGCTGGTAGTGATTCAATCAATCATCCTTAATGTGTTTAGGGGGCAAAGGGGGTAACCTGGGCCAGATGAATTCCTTCCTTATCAAAGAGTTAACTTTCTCAAAAGAATTTGACACTTTAAGGATAAAAAAGGTATTCAGCAGGATAATATGTCTCCCCCTGGGTTTAGCCAAGCAAAGCTCTTGGGTATTTTCTTGTTACTTTGAAATATAAGGGCTGAAATTCCAGAGACCAGCAGCTGGTCTTCCTTCAAGTTCCTTCTAATTTCTTACCATTTAGTAATGAACTGAGTTGCCTGGATTTTAGGTTATGGACCATATGAGCCAACAAAATGACAAAAGGAAGGGAAGAATAGGAGTAAAGAGGAGGAAAAAAAACCCAGAGGACTATCAATGACATAGGGACAGAATTTAGGGATAAACCAAGGTAGATGAAAATTTAAAAAATAAATTCCTTGTTTTCTTTTTTAAAATTTTATTGCATGCTTTTATATATTGAGTTACTGAATAATAAGGTACCTAAAGATGGTACAGTGGATAGAGCACTGGGCTAGGAGTCAGGAAGACCTGAGTTCAAATCTGGCTTCCAACATTTACTAGTTCTATGACCAGGACAAGTCATTTAAACTATGTTTGCCTCAGTTTCCTCATCTGTAAAATGAGGAAAATCACAGCACCTCCCCCCTCATGGTTGTTTTTGGGATAAAATGAGATAATAATTGTAAAGTGCTTAGCACAGTACCTGGAACATAGTAAGTGCTACATAAATGTTAGCTATTATTATTAATGCAACATCATCACTAATTAATGATTAATTATTAGTGATTATGTTAATGCCATGCTGAATTAATATAACATTAACAAAAATTGCATTGATGCCCCCTTGCTTTTTTTTTTTAAGCATCCTACTCATTTTTGGTTATGCTCCTCCTACTGCCTTTGTTTTACCCACTCCCTCAGCTTTCCTTTTCCTTATAACAAAGGAAAGCAGTCAAGCAATAGGACAATCTGCAACATATCACATGTGTAGTACCCCACCTCTCCAATCAAAGGAGGAAAAATCCATTTCCTTAGGTCTTCTCAGGGCCAAGATTGGAATTTATTATGACGATAATAATTAATTATAATTATACAATATTCAATAAAAATTTGCATGGTTACAGTCAATGTGTTTGCAGTTTTCCTAGTTCTTACTTTACTACATTAATTCATAGAAATATTCCCATGTTTCTCAGCATTCTTCATATTTCTTAATGGAACGAGAATGTTCAATTATATTCAAGTTACATTGTCTCTGTCTGAAAAAGAGCAAAGACATTTTAAAGACTTCTAATGATATTACATTGTTATATAACATATCTTTAACAGACATTAATTATATGGAATTAAAATGATTCACAGCGCTTTTAAAGCTACAACAGGGTAATAAAACACTAGAAATTAAGTCAAAATTAAGTTAATCATGCTATGTTTTTAAATGGAAAAAGCCCTGAACACTTGCTAATATAAATCTCAACATCACTTTCACTTTTGACTTTGGAGAAAACAATTAAAACCCATAATCTTCTAAGACATTAACCAAGCCTTCTTACACAAATACCTCTCGTAAATTTCCTCCCCAAAACATTCTATTGTGTTGTTCTCAGAACCTTTTTTAAGTCAGCCACTAGAGAGCAAACTTCTTCTTTATATCAAGCTGTAGTTTTATTAAAAAAAAAATACATATCTATCCACACACACAATGCCACATTATTTCCGACAATAAAAACCTAAAAATACAGCTTTTGAATGACCTGGGGGGGAAATTGTAAAGGCTGGTATATTAAAAACACAAGAAGGAACAGGACAAGCATGTTGTGATGCTATAATATCTTCTCTGAGTGAAAATGAAACCTTCTGTTAATGGAGCAGAAAGTCTTAGGTTTCATCCCATGTAATAAGAGGTGATGGGCATTGTTTGGTCTGACAAGCAGTTTGGGCCTTTTTCCAGGGAAGAGTCTCAGGAGAATGGAAAGAAACGATCCCGTTTCTAGGCGAAATGTGGATTAATTACTTTGTCAAGTACCTTTGCTGCCTTCAGCACAGGGACATGGGACCAGTGGAAAGAAGGCCTTCGGGAAATTGTGCCTACATTGGAATCGCCACATTATTGACCTGGATCTCTAATGCCAAGTCTGCCTTCTCTTCATCAATCTACACACCCTGTATATCACCCAGCTAAAGGCTTCCCTGAGAATCTAAGCATAGATTGGAGGATATAGTGGAGACTAATTAGCTCAACACTGGAGGGAAGGAGCCCAGATTTCTCAGCCTCCCAAATGTATTTATTTCATCAGTTCACTCCCTTCCCTGGGTACTCAGATACCAGTATAAGCCAAACCAGCTTGCTTTGTGCTAAAGGACTGCTATTTGTTGGCCGGAATTCACAACCTTAGGTGAAGTTGGGCCAGTGTTCTGGAAATTAAATTTCATGTGTCTTGTCTTTACTTTTAGTGTTTTGCAGGAAAGTAGACACACACACACACACACACACACACGTTTTTACAATGCTGTTGTACTAGAACCTCAGGATATACCAGGATCTCAGAGGCCATTCAGTCCAACTCTCTTGTTTTGCAGATAAGAACACTGAGGCTCAGGGACATTGATTCAAAAATGAAACCCAAGGCCTTTGGCTCCACATGCAGCTCTTTTTGTACTTACACCATTAGAGCACTGTGTTTCTTGGCTGATTAATTGCTCTTCATAGGCTTACAGAATCACAGGTTTAGGGAAGGACTTTAAGAGGCTGTGCTGTCCATTTTCTTGCCTGAAGCAAGGTGTGTGTGTGTGTGTGTGTGTGTGTGTGTGTGTGTGTGTGTGTGTGTGTTTGAGAGAGAGAGAGAGAGAGAGAGCACACTCATTAAGCACTTTCTACATGCCAAACATTGTGTTAATTGCTGGGCATACAAATACAAGAAAGTAAGACAATCTCTACCCTCAAGAAACTTCTAACAGGGAAAGACAACCCTTAAAGGAAAATAGGAAAAAAAAGGTGGGCCTACATTCATGATAGTATAGTTTGGTGGACCAGAAATGAGGGGGTGGCTTGGTTCTGTGCTAGACAAAGATGAAGACTCACCTCTCAGAGGCCAAGGTCCTTCCAGAGGATGGGGCCAAAATTTTTTTTGAGGGGTAGTAGAAGCATGATGGTTTGGAGATGAAAAATTAACCCATTTTAAATGTTATCCAAGGAAAACTTCCCTAAGAAATCCACTCCAGGTTCAATTGGGAAATGGCTGAACAAGTTGTGATATATGGCTGTGATGGAATACTACTGTATTATAAGAAATGATGAGCTCAATGATCTTAGAAAGGCATGGAAAGCCTTGTATGAAATGATGAAGAGTGAAGTGAGCAAAACCAAAAGAACACTGTATACTGTAACAGCAATATTGTTTTAAGAATGACTTTGAGTGACTAAGTAATTTTGACTATTATAAATACACAAATTAAAAATAAAAGACATGAAGAAAGACACTTTATATTCAGAGAAAGAAGTGATATATATGTGTGTGTGTATATATATATATATATATATATATAATTTTACATACATACCTATTTGTGTCTAATGGTAGCTTTCTTTAGGGCAAGAGGGAAAGGAAAAAATTACATGATAACTTGTATATTTGGAGAGAATAGAAAATTATATATGGTAGATTTGCAGTTTCATGTGTGATAACCTTTTTTTCTTTTGGTACTTGTTTTGTTTTGATGCTTGTTTTGTTCTGTGAATTGAAAATAAAAAAAATTTAAAAAACTTGTTTCCTCCTGTGTCCCTGACTCTCCTCTCCCTGATGACACAGAAATTTTAAAAAAAGAGAAGGGAAAGAGCAATCAGCAAAATTAATGCATGGTGGGGCAGTTAGGTGGTGCAGTAGATAAAACATTGGCCCTGGATTCAGGAGGAACTAAGTTCAAATCTGGCCTCAGACACTCACTAGCTGTGTGACCTGGGGCAAGTCACTTAACCCTCATTGTCCTGCCCCTCCTCCACAAAAAAAACAACAAAAACCAAAATCGATTCATGGAAAAATACCTGAAAATATATGCAATGTTCTATACCCATGGACATCTCATTTTTGTTCCATCCCCATTCCCAAGGAGCATGGATAGGAGACTTCTCATATGTTGTCTTTGGGGCCATGCTTGTTCTTCATAATTTTGCAAGATTCATTCATTCATTCATTCATTTTTGTGATTGTTCTTTCAAATTTACATTGTTGTAGTCATTGTATTTATTTTCTATCAGATAATTTCTTATGTCCAGCCCAAATGCCTCATTTTGCAGTACAATCTGGCTATCTCTTATTCTATACTTTATTTTATTTATTTATTTATTTATTTTTGCTGAGGCAATTGGGGTTAAATGACTTGCCCAGGGTCACACAGCTAGTGTCAAAGGTCTGAGGCTGGATTTGAATTCAGGTCCTCCTGAATCCAGGGCTGGTGCTCTATCCACTGTGCCACCTAGCTGCCCTTTATTCTATACTTTAAAAAAGATTTTAGACCAGACCTGTAATTTCATGAGGGTAGGGAAATTCTCAAGAGGAAATTCCCTATACCAATGTAGATTAACACCTGCTTTGTGGCTTACAGTTTTAGAGAATTGTCTGGGGCCCTGAGATAGCAAGTGGCTTCTTTGAAGTTATGTAGGTTGAGTCAGAAGGAAAACTTAAACCTAGATCTTCCTGACTCTGAGGTTAGCTCTCTAACCAGTATCCCATGCTGCTTCTGGGTGGCTACCAATGAGAATGATCACCTTGATAGTAATGAGTAGTCTTACATCTGTACAGTGAATTTCGTATTAATTATCTAATTTGTTTTATAATCAAGTATTTATTAAGGACCTCCAATGTGTCCAGCACCACTCTCCTCATTCTTTGCAAACTGAATGTCCTCCTCAGCCTACTCTTGTTGGTTTTTTTTTTTTGGGGGGGGGCAATGAGGATTAAGTAACTTGCCCAGGGTCACACAGTTAGGAAGTGGCAAGTGTCTGAGGTCAGATTTGAACTCAGGTCCTCCTGAATCCAGGGCTGGTGCTTTATCCACTGCGCCACCTAGCTGCGCCACTGCTAGCTTTCTTTTAAGGCTGAGGCCTAGTGTTGCCTCCTCCAAGAGGCCTTTCTTGGATTCCCCAGATGTTAGCTCTCCTCCTCACAGAACTTTGTATTTATTTTGTAGCTTTGTATCTTCATATCTGTTGTTTTCCCTATAGCAGACAGCTCTCTGATGGCAGGGCTTTTGTGTTTTTTTGTTGTTGGTTTTTTTTTTTTATCACTGTACCTCCAGTGCCTAGCACAATACATGGAACTTAGTCAGTGCTTTAAAAAAGTAGACACTCAATGAAGGAGTAAGCAAGTGAATGTGTGGAGTGTCCAAGTCTCCTTTCCTACTAGTTGGGGAAAGGGGTATTTTATTCCTGCAGGGAAAGAAGATGACCCATATATTGTCCATTTTTGCAGTCACCACCGTGACTGTCAAAAGCATTGGAAAGCTGAGAGAGCAGTGACAGTGGGATGACCCCCCCCCTTTTGCCTTGTCTGATTGTTATAGTTATTGAAATTATCTTAATTTTTTATTTGGTTGTTGTTGTTTCTAGGTATGTCTTCACAAAGCTATTCATTCTCTATTCTCTATCTGGGCATTTGGAAAAAAGGACACTACTTGGGGTAATATTAAAAGATGACAATTTTAAATTAAATTAAATTTATCTATCTATCTATCTACCTATTTATTCATTCATTCATTGATTCATCCATCCATTCATCTACTTATTCATTCATTCATTCATCTATCGATCTATTTATTTATTTATTCTTCCATTCATTCATTTATTTATTTTTTCGGAGCAATGAGGGTTAAGTGACTTGCCCAGGGTCACATAGCAAGTAAGTGTCAAGTGTCTGAGGCTGTATCCGAACTCAGGTCCTCCTGAATCCAGGGCTGGTGCACTATCCACTGTGCCACCTAGTTGCCCCCAAAAGATAACAATTTTTAAACCATAATGATCATCATGTTTACCCTGAGTGGGAAATCTAAGAACATAGAATCAGGGTTAGAAGTGATGCTAGATATCATTGAGTCCAACTCTCTCATTTTTTTTCCAATGGACAAGTTTCTCTCTCTTTTAATCCCTCCACCTTCATTGAAAAGGGAAAACAAAAACAAAAACTTTTGTAATAAACGTGCACAGTCTAGCAAAACAAATTCCTTCAATGACCATGTCCAATGATATGTCTCACTCTGCATATTGGCCCTGGTCCTCCCCACCTCTCAATTTAAGAAGGAGGAAACTCAGAGGGAAATTAACTTGCCTAAGGCTACAGAAAAAATAAATAGCAACATCAGGATTTGAACTCAGGCCTCTGATTCCATATCCAGTGCTTTCCCCCCAAGCCAAAATACCTTTGCCAACTAAAATGAGTGAGTCAGTAAAACCACAGTGCTCACAATAGGTTTTATTCAACTTCTTTTCTGAACTTTTTAGGTTGGTAAATGATATGAAACAGGTTTGTGCCTCTGCTCTGGCAATAGTTCAAGACTCAGTGTTACTGAATGTTTCAATACCTTTCCAGCTAGGAGGGGCAGCATGCAAACCCAAGTTATTATCAGTAGCATAGACCAGTTATCCTTAGAGAAGTCTGCCTACCAACTGGCATTTAAGGGGCTAACCAGCTGCTTCAGATTCTCTTATCAGTAAATGATACAAAGGTAGGACTGGTCAAGGAGAACAGCCCAGGAACCCTGTCTGTTCAATGACAAGTTCTTGGGGCCAGCCTCTCAAGCTGCAACATAATCCTGCAATTTAAGAAGAGCTGAGCTAGTTGAGATAAGGCTGTATGAATCATTCCTGGATGCGGCCACCCAACCTTGTGAGGTCAATAAACTGACTATGAAGTTCTGTCTCACCTAATTTATGCCTGGCACAGTCATTACACTGGGTTTAGTCACCTCTGATTGCTCTTTTCCTCTCACTTCCCAAATCCAGCCAGCCATTCAAGTCTCTTTGAATCTTCCTTTGCCGGGAATAGGGCACTCCTAAGGACTCTTCTTCTTCTTCTTTTTATTTTGGCGAGGCAATTGGGGTTAAGTGACTTGCTTAGGGTCACACAGCTAGTAAGTGTAAATTGTCTGAGGCCGGACTTGAACCCAGGTCCTCCTGATTGCAGGGCCAGTGCTCTATCCACTGTGCCACCTAGCTGCCCCAAGGACTCTTCTTGAGCTTCAGACTCTTCCAATCAATCAATCTTGTACTACATTGCCAGACTATTACAATGTTTTAAGAATTTGTGCTTTTGATGGTGTGGGCACTCCCTCCACGGATTCAAGGGGCAACCCTCTATGAGTATCTTGTACATAGACAGGGCTTAAGTATAATGGCTTGTTAAATTGAGTTGATTTGGTAGATAATTTTTAGGATCATAGATTTAGAACTAGAATGACAAAAGGATCACCTATTTACATAGAGGGGAAATAAATAACCTCAGAGCTGCTTTCATTGCTGACTGATTAAATACAAATTCTGCTAGTTCATCTCATCTAGCCAATCCAGACAAGGGCCCAGACCAGACCATTAGACCATGGTTCACACAGAATGTGGTGGGTCAAGCTTATAATTCTAGCTATTGGGAAATTTAGGATGGTAGATCTCATGAGTTCTAAGTTATGTTGATCAGGTGTCTGGACTAATTTTGGTATTAATATGGTAAGCCCCTGGGAGTGTGGAGGGCATAAAGCTGATCAGGGGGTGAACTGCCCAGCAGATCAAAACTCCAGTGGCCAATCAATAGTGTGAACAAGCCTGCTAGTAATCCTAGCACTTCTAGCCTGGGTGAGATGGAAAGGCCCAGTTTCTCTACCCCCCCCCCCCAATCAGATAATGCTTCATATCTAATCCAGTCATCCACTGTGACAATCTTGAAATGACTTCCATATGGATCAAACAATTATCATTGTTATCCCAGAACTACTCCTTTATCTGATTGACACTTTCATGTATGTATTGTCTTTCCCTATTCCAATGTTAAGCTCCTTGTGGGCAGGGACTATCTTACTTTTGCATTTGTATAACCAGTGACTGGCACATAGTAAGTTAGTAAATTCTTAATGCTCCTTCCTTCCTTCCTTCCAACTTCTCATTTTATAAATGAACCAGAGAATTTGGCTAGGCTACTTGACCAGGTCCACACTAGAAACTACTCTATGTGTGTATGCATATATATATATATATATATATATATATATATATATACACATAGATGGATACATACATTTATAAAATATATATTCTATTTATATTGTATATATTTTTATAAGTACTTGTCCTCCTCATTAGAATACAAATTCATTGTAAGAAGGCATTGTTTCGTTCACCATACATATATTCCCAATACTTAACAGTGTTTGGAACATTATAGGCCCCAAATAAATATTTGTTAATTGATTGATTAAAGGAAATAACAAAGCTAGGATTTGAATCTGTTTTCTTGGACTGCAAATCCATCCAGCACTCTTTACCATGCTGTTATGGCCAAAAATTTCATCAGTAGGATACCAAGCTGGTAATGGCTTTCTTTGAACTTTGCTGAATTGTTCTTTAAAAAAAATATTTTATTATGAATTTAAGAAATAAAACAAGTATTTCTATAACATAGTAGAATAAAAAAGGTGATTATATGTGAAACTGCAAATCTATTATGTATAACTTGGTATTCTTTTAAAATATGTAATAAAGTTATCATCTAACTTTTTTTCCTTCCCCCCCCTTCCCTCCCTCCACCCCCATCTCCCCAACCTAGAGATGGCTACCATTAGATCTTGGAGCACAGATGTACATACTATTACTATACCCATCTATGACATCTTCCTACATAGATGGGATGTGTATTCCACTATCAAAGCCTCTCAGAATTCAGGGTCACTGTTATGTCATGATAGGTCACTAGAGGATCTTTGTGGAGGACTGCTGAATCGACCTTCCTAACATGCTGCTTTGATTAAATCACTCCCCTGCTCAAAACATCTTTAATAACTCCCTCTTGACTATGGGAAAAACTCCAAACTCCTTAGACTTCCTTTTAAGACCCTCCACGATCTGAATGCAACCCATCTTTCTAGGTTTGTTTTCCTACTCTTCTACATGAACTTTCTTTTGCTGCCAAGCTAGTCAAGTTATTTATTGTCATTATTATTATTACTAAATATGACGCACATTCCCATTTAGGAAATTTTGCTCATATAGCTTCCTTTGAATCATACCACCTCCTCTGTGACGAAATCTCTATCTGAGCTATCACCAATCACTTCCCTACTTTAAGCATTGCTTGCTGGTATTACTCATTTGGTATGAAATACATATTACCTGATATATTTTTAATTGTTATTGCTACCTTTTGTTTTTATGTCCCTTTTCCCTATCCCTCCCAGAGAGACCTTCCTTAAAGTGAAGAAAAAAAAAAGAGGAAAAAAAATTCAGCAAAGCTAACAAGATATTGGAAATGTTGGACAATCTAAGCTGTATGTAGTATTGGTATGTATTATTGTATATGTAGTATTGCTTTAAAATTTTCTTAAAAGTTATATGCCATTTCTGAAAGCCATTTTTAATACTTTATAGTCAATTCCATTCTGTATAGACTCTGTCTTCCCACAACTTAAGGGTTCAGGTTTTGGTGAGTAAAATTTTAAAAATATTAAGTGTGTGCTTTGTGCAAAATGAGAGGCAGCCTCACATCACAGAAGGCCCCTTAGGCCTCAAAAACCTGGGTTTGAGTCTTGCCTCAGACACATTTAACTGTGATTTGAACTTCCTGATTTCAAGGCCAACACAATCCACTGTGACACTTAGAAGCAGCCATCCTCTTTTATGAGCCTACATTTTACTAACTTACAGCTCTTTGAAGTTCTAGCACTTAACACAATACATATACATAGTAGGCATTCCAAAAATGGTTCTTTTTTTGGGGGAGGCGGCAATGAGGGTTAAGTGACTTGCCCAGAGTCACAAAGCTAGGAAGTGTCAAGTGTCTGAGGCCAGATTTGAACTCAGGTCCTCCTGAATCCAGGGCTGGTGCTTTATCCACTGCACCCCCCCCCCAAAATGGTTCTTAATGAGGACATTTTTTAATAGTGAGGATCACACAGTCTTACTGAGCATATTAAAAAGTATATTTAGCATTAGGGGAGCTAGGTGGCACAGTGGATAGAGTGCTGGGCCTGGAGTCAGGAAGACTCATCTTCTTGAATTCAAATCTGGCCTCAGATACTTACTAGCTCTGTGAGCCTTGGCAAGTCATGTAACCCTGTTTGCCTCAGTGCCTCACCTATAAAATGAGCTGGAGAAGGAAATGGCAAACCACTTCAAAGGTCCCTTTCATCTCTAGCTCTAGCTCCTACCATTCAGCTAGCTTGGAATGCCTCTGCTAACTGTCAGTTTAGTTGCCCTTGCACAGACTTAATGCTTCATAAATATTTGTTGACTTGAGTGTTTGTGATGCTATGAATAGTCAGATGAATCTGAAGTAAGATCTGGGGTACAGTAATTCCAGCTGGGTCACTTACTTTCTGTGTGACCTTGAACAAGTCAGTTCACCACTCTAAGACTGAATTTCTCTCATGTGTGAATGAGGGGATTAGTTGAAGTG
Organism: Dromiciops gliroides; assembly: GCF_019393635.1. NCBI lineage: Eukaryota > Metazoa > Chordata > Mammalia > Microbiotheria > Microbiotheriidae > Dromiciops > Dromiciops gliroides. The sequence continues at coordinate 311,923,782 of NC_057864.1, forward strand.
ACCTACATGGGCCCCCTCCCCACCTTCTAAATCTATGAACCTGTGAGTCTACAACTTGAACAGCTGGATCACTGAATCCAGACACACATACATACAGACACAGACACAGACACGCAGACACACACCAGGATTTTCTATCTTGTACAGGACATAGGGGGAAGTTAGGTGGTGCAGTGGATAAAGCACTGGCCCTAAAGCTGGGAGGACCTGAGTTCAAACTCACCTTAGACACTTACTAGCTGTGTCACTCTGGGCAGGTCACTTAACTCCAATTGTCTGAAACTTCCCAGACTATCTCCAGTCATCCTGATATATATATGTGTGTGTGTGTGTGTGTATATATGTGTATATATATATATATATACACACACACACACACACACACACACACACACACACACACACACACACACATATATATATATTGACACTGGACCCAGATGGCTCTAGAGGAGAGAATGAGGTTGGTGACTTTGCACAGCCCTCCCTCACTTAAATCCAATTTAGTGCAAGTCATGACATCACCCCGATGTCATGGTCCTCTTCAGGGAATGAAGGACAAACTACAATACAACAGGACACAGATGTTGGGGTGGGGAAACTTTTTTTCCTGAGATCTAAAATTATGATATAAAATATTATTCATCCTTGTTGTAGCTGAAAGAACATAATGCATATCCAAAATTGTATTGTATTTCAGTCTGGTAAAATGACCCAGATCAAATCACAAGTTCAGTGTTTGTAGAACCTTTTCTATTAAATACCGTACTTCCAGTTATTCTGAAACAGAGCAGATTTTGAAATGAGAATGTAGGAGGAAGCCGGGTGCTTCTCTCTGTCTGTTTCTCTGTCTCTCTTTCTCCGTCTTTCTGACTCTGCCTGTCCCTTTCTGTCTCTCTCTGCTTCTGTCTGCCTGTCTCTCTCTCTCTCTCTCTCTCTCTCTCTCTCTCTCTCTCTCTCTCTCTCTCTCTCTCTCTCTCTCGCTCTCTTTCTCCTTAATGCCTGATGATGAATGATTTTCAAATATCCCTGCGTACCTCTGTTACGAGCCTGACCTTCCAGGGGAAATAATTGGCTCTGGGTATGCTCATCACACAAGCGAGCAGAAGGGTCACACAACTGGGAGTTCCAGATAAAAAGCCCAATGAATCTCAAAATAGGCACTCCCACAGCAAAGAGAAGCAGCGCGCTTGTCTGGAAAGCCTGGGCTCCAGAGTCTGCTGCCTTCTTCTGTGATTAATTGTATCATCCAAATCGTGTTAATTCAGCCTGAGCCAAAGGTCAGGGCGTCCCTGACCCCTCCCTTTCCCTCCATCCCTTCCCTCCCACCTGAACGTCTAGCCATCAAAGGCTTGTCAACACTTCAGTTTGCTTGCATGTTTAGTGGGGTCTGTGGAAGAGGAAGCCTCCGTAAGACAGTACTTCTAAGAAAAGGCAGGTTTGGCAGCAGCCGGCAAACCACCAGTCAGAAAAGTCTCTGGAGCATCAAATACATTTTCATCCCTATCTGTAGGCCAGGAGATTGAGAAACAAGTGTGCTGCTCAGCTGCCTGCAATGTAGTACAGCCTCACAAAATGAGAGCCTGCCTTCCAGTACATTATTACCTTTCTTTAGCCCAGCTAACAGTTGACTTCTTCACTATTATGGAGAAGAATTATCTGCGTGGACCAGGCTGTAGGCTGTGAATCACTTTCTATTGTGTCTGAAATGATGGGCCAAGTTATTCTTTGCACTGGACCCATGTGGGGGATTACACAAATATCCTTTTGTTTCTCTGGTTTCACTCTTCTTGATCCCCAGGAAGTTAAAATTATCTAGTATTTTTTAGATGGGCATATACTCAATTTCCCCAAAGGATCCTTGACCTCTCCTGATATCACTCTCTTTTATATTCTCTTTGGATGCAATAAACCTCTCTTCCCAAACCAACATAAATTATATTCCCAAAGAAGGAGGAAGGTAATCATTGACATTCAGTGAATCACAAAGGTGACAATCTGCATGACTCAAGCCTGAAATCAACCCAAGAGCAATAATAAAGATGGACATTATGCTGCATTTAGGAGTGGTCAATGTGTCATGGAAGAGTCCTGGAATTGGAGTCAGGAGAATTGGGTTTTGCTCCTGCCACTTTCTTGCTGTGTGATCTTGGGCAAGCCCTTTGACTTCCTTGGGTTTTGGTTTCCTCAAATAGAAAAAGGATCAATGAATGGTTGCACTAGTTGCCTCACAAGGTCGTTGGTTGTAAAGGTCAAGTGAGATGATGAGTCTGTAAGTGCTTTGTAAACCACTTTACAGATGTCAGCTATTGGCATATGATTATCATTATTTGTAATATGCTGTGATGTTTTTCTGAAAGCCTGTTTTGTGAACTCTCCTTAAAGATGAGATTGTACGGGACCCTCAGTAACCTGTCCCTCTCAGCCTTGATCAGCAACCCATGGTTCTCCTTTTTCTTTCATTTATAAGCCAAAGAGCTATTACCCTATTGGCTCTGAAATTGGTCTAGGGCCAGAGGTGTGCAGGTCAGATTGTTCTATTGTGAAATTTTTAATATGAGCATTTATTTAAACCCAGAAGTCAGCAAGTCCTACAAATCAAGACTAGATTTATTGTCTTGTTAATTGTCTAGACTCAAGAAAGTCATGGAGAAAATTTTAGCAATATATAATAAACTTAAAAGGATAGCCTGTGTACATTTCCTCCCCAGAGAGCTAGTTGTTAAACATTTACGAGAATGTCCCTTATTTGGCACTGTTTTTTTAAAAGAAGCACTTTTAGGGTTTAACTGTTAGGGTTTACAAGGACAAAATAGAAAAGTTTGAGTTAAAAACGTCTGAAAAACTAATGCTGACTTTTTGTGCTGATAATAATATCTGATATTTATATAACACTTTAAGGTTTACAAAGAATTTTCAAGGGGCACTTAGGTGGTGCAGTGGATAGAGTGGCTAGGCCTGGAGTCAGGAAGACTCATCTTAATGAGTTCAAATCTGACCTCAGACACTTACTAGCTGTGTGACCCTGGACAAGTCACTTAACACCGTTTGCCTCAGTTTCCTCATCTGTAAAATGAGCTGGAGAAGGAAATGGCAAACCACTACAGTATCTTTGCCAAGAAAACCCCAAAAGGGGTCCCAAAGAATTGGACATGACTGAAACAACTGAATGACAACAAAAGTTTCATACACACAAATTGTTACATTTTCTTCTTTCAACAACTTTGAAAGGAAGGTTCTATAGGCATTATTATATATAACCATATATAATATATATTATATATGTAATTTATATTTATCCATATATATTATTATATAGATGTTCCTCATCTATATCTATCTGAGCCTCAGAGAGTTGAAGTTACTTGACTAGAGTCACTACTATGGGCTAGGCCTAACTTAGGCTGGTCTCCCCGTAGTTTAGGTCTGAAAATTGAGTGAAAGGAGACTAATAGTTCATCTTAATGTTCACAAAAGGGGATGCACAATACCATCACAGGAAAAAGACCTTCAGGGCAAGGAAGGGATATCTACCAAGCAGGAAGCTTCAGGTGAAGTACAACTTCCCAAGGTTGTTCATGCTGCTGGTTTGTGGTCCCAAGCCTGAGAGAGCTGCTATAGGACCTAAAATCCTGGCTCCCATAGGGGAGCCATGTTGATGATCTAAGCCTTAGTCCCTTAAGCCAATTACATTTTGAGCATAGTTTCAACACCTTTTAAGGAAAAACTAGCTTAACTTGCCTGGGATCTTAGGCTTTTGATTCAACCACAGTAACAATGAAAAGCATTGGAGATGAGGTTTTGTCCCAAATCTCTAAACCAGTCATTTAAAAAAATGGTATTATACCACACTTCTAATATAAAGGGAATTAGGCTTTCAACTTTGAAAGTTCCCCTTTGTTGACTTTAGTAAATTAAAAAAAGCAAAACAAAACAAGTCTACTTTTTATTCTCCTATCCGAAGGCTTCTGTCTTCACAATATACCTTTTCAAAAGATTATTTTTGATTCAAAATTCCCTGGGAATTTATATCATCCTTGATCTTTAATTTCTTTGGTGTGGGGGGTTACTCCCAATTCTTATGTAAATTGCAACCTCTCTACAATTTAGTAGATAGTCTTTGGGGCTTGGGGTAGCTGGACAATTAACAACCCTGTGGCCAACTTGGTGGTAGGTTTATCTGAATTCAATCAGGATGGTCCTCAACAGTGATTGTATGTTTGCTTGAGGAGCAGTATAGCTAAATTCAGAGAAACTTCAAAGTTTTGTCAGAGTTTGTCTGTTGTTTATCATTAGGCCTATACTCAAAGTCTTTCCAGTGGGGTGAGATCTGATGAAGATTCTGTTCTAAAAGCATAGATCTTGAGAACGCAGGGTCACCACGATGCCATGGTAAGATATTAGAAAAGGATTTAGGGAGGACTAGAGTAATTCCTCACCAAGGGAAAAGTATTACAGTGAGGTATAATATGACTTACTTTAGGGTGGTGATCTTTCGCATAGGGTATTCTAGTATCTATTATTATTATTTCTATAGAATTAATTAAATCACTCATTCATTATTCATCCACTTATTTATTTATCTATCTTTATCTATTCATTAATTCATTTATTCATGCATTTGTTTATTTTCATAAAAATATTTTATTTTTCCAGTTACATGTAAAGATAGTTTTCAACATTTTTTTCCATAGGATTTTTAGTTCCAAATTGTTCTCTCCCCCCTCCCTTCCCTCCTTCCTTCCCAAGATGGAAAGCAATCTGATATAGGTTATATATGTACAATCACATTAAAGATATTTCTGCATTTGTCATATTGTGAAAGAAAAATCAGAACACAAGGGAAAAACCTCAAAAAAGAAAAAAAAAGCCCCAAAGTAGAAACTGTATGGTTCAATCTGCATTCAGAATCCACAGTTCTTTTTTCTGGATGTGGAGAACATTTTCCATCATGAGTTCTTTGAAATTGTTTTGGATCATTGCACTGCTGAGAAGAGCCAAGTCTATCACAGCTGATGATCACACAGTGTTGCTGTGCACAATGTTCTCCTGGTTCTGCTCACTTTGCTCATCATCAGTCCACTTAAGTCCTTCCAGGTTTTTCTGAAATCTGCCTGCTCATCATTTCTTACAGCACACTAGTATTCCATTACATTCCTATACCACAACTTATTCAGCCATTCCCCAGTTGATGGGCTTTCCCTCGATTTCTAATTCTTTGCCACCACAAAGAGAGCTGCTATAAATATTTTTGTACACATGGGCCCTTTTCCCTCTTCTATGATCTCTTTGGGATGCAGACCTAGCAGTGGTATTACTGGGTCAAAGGGTATGAACAGTCCCATAACCCTTTGGGCATAGTAGAATCTATTATTTTACAGATATCATCCAGGGATGCTTATGGAGCTTATGGCTACCATTCTCCTGGGTTCCTACCCTGAAGTTTTGAAGAAAGACATTGAAAGGAAATGAGTTCTCCTCTTCTCCATTTTTCAATTCTTATGGATAACCAAAATTAAAAAAAACACCACATTATTAGAGACACATTAAGAAGCCATTCTAATATTTACCAAATGTTCCAGTCCTCCATTACAAGGCAATAGTATGGTATCTTTGTATAAACATTCCTTGTCAACTTAGTCAACAGGCAAAACCTCTTGAGTGCTCATTATGTACAAAGTACTGTGGTGTATATAAAAAAGTGAAAGTTATATTTCTTGTTCTCAAGGAGTTGAGGAGATAACATATAAAATCAGATAACACACATGAAAAGGCAGCTAATAGTACCAAGAAGTACCTAAATAAGTGCTGGGTGAGAGGAGTAGACAATAAATGCCATAGTATTACAGAATTCAACCTTGTTTCAAGTGCTCAAAAAAGCAAGGGGGAAGGGAATTAGCATTTATATAATGCCTACTGTGTGTTAGGCACTGTGCTAAGCACTTTACAAATATTACCTCTTTTGCCTTACAATAACCCTGTGAGGTGGGTGCTATTTATGATCCCTACTTTACAATTGAAGAAACTGAGACAAATAGAGGTTGTGTCTAGTAATCTAATGTAACGATTGGAATAACGCCACCTGCTGGATACTAACTGTAGAAGAGTTCTGCCCATGAAGCGAAGGTCTTTGAGGGCAAGACCAGGAGTCTTTTCTTTGGCGTCACTTCCTGACGCGGGCTAGTGGGAGGAGGAAGGAAGAGACTGGCGCTCAGTCTCACTCTCTTTCCTTTGGACTCTGGTGGAGAGCGGAGCTAGAAATGTGCTCTCCCTTTAATAGATAGGAATCTAGGCCTTTCTCTCTCTCTTTACCAAATTCTTGTTTTCCTTAATAAACGCTTAAAGGTCTAACTCTTGCTAAAGCTTATAATTTATTGGCGACCACTCATTAGATATTTTAGACAGACTAGCTAGAATTTTAGCCCTTAACACTAGTAAATGCTGGAGGCTGGATTTGAACTCAGGTTTTACTGACTCCAAACCCATCCATTAATCTATCTACAATATCACTTCTAGCAAAGCGCTATTAAGTGACACAGATCTGCTTATATATCATGTCATATCCAGGTACTCAATGTCTTGTATTTTCCCCGAGTGTTTTCTTTCCCCTAATTTATAATAAAAATTGAGCTAGGCCTGACACTAACATTCAATCCACATTCCTTTCTGTGTGCTTTTTTGCTCTCTCTATACACTCCATCACCAACATCTAGGGGCCAGTTCCTAAAGCAAACCAATTTCACCAATCACCAGGATTGATCAGAACATTCTAATGTGATACTCTCTTATAGGGAAGGTGCCCTTTTCACCTCCGTGAACAGTTGTCAATTCTTCAAAAGATATCAGTGAGGTCTTATCTCAAGCTAGCACATGGTCCTCCATGCGAGGGATGAGATGGGGCTCAAATTTATTTAGTTGCAGAAAAACCATAATTATACCTTGGATTTCTTCATTTACATGTGGTATTTAATATCTTTTTGTGATGACAAGTATGCCACAGTGGTGCTAACCAGGTATTTCTGCTTGGAAAACTTGCTGGTTCCCTTTTTGTGTGTGTGTGTGTGAGGCAATTGGGGGTTAAGTGACTTGCCCAGGGTCACACAGCTAGTGTTAAGTTTCTGATTCTGGATTTGAACTCAGGTCCTCCCGAATCCAGGGCCAGTGCTCTATCCACGATGCCACGTAGCTGCCCCTGGTTCCTTTTAAAATAAGTTCTTTGGATATGTTTGGGCACAATTCACTGTTTCTTCTCTTGGCAAGGTGTATGGTAGTAGGGTGATCTTTAGATGATATCTCATATAAGTTCAAGCAGTAGAACCTTCTGAATGGACTCAAAACATTTGAGGGGATGGATAACCATGAGTTGGGGGCTGAGCTCCAAGTCTATCTAGGTGTCAAAGGCTAAAATCATCAGAATGGGCAAATCTTCAGGGAGAGAGGAAGTCTTTGGTAGGAAGCCTCAGGCAAGCAGCAAACATAAATCTGAGGTCATTTACCTCACTGCTGGCCAATTCCTCTGGGTATTTATTTGCTCTGATCATATTCCAATGCCGTTTACCACTAAGGCCTCAGAGAGAGGCCAAGTAAAGCTGCTCTGCTGACTGCACAGGGAACCATATATAACACAGAAAAAACCCTTTGGGCATCCCTCTGTACTGAGGGAAGCCACAGAGACATGAAGCCTAACAGAAAGGAGGTTCCCCAGAGGACCATGACTATATTGACTCATTTGAATAAAGGACACCTTCCAACTCTAATTCTCACTTGTAGGTTCATCAGATCCTAGAGCAGAAAAGACCTCAGAGGCTACTTTGTTCAGGTGCTATGAGTGATGTAACACCAGTGACTGAGAGACACTAAAGTCTGTCTTTAAGTAGTTCAGGGTTAATTATTGCCTCCAATGGGCACAGGATTCCCCAGAAATGGTCCCTAAATTCATTTATCCTGTTTACTCTTCCATTTACATTGCCTTCAGGCCTGATGTTCTTTCGCTATGGTTGCTGCTGATGCTTCTTAATGATTTCATGAGGAGATCGCTCCTTCCTGTAAATTCTGCTGCTGTAACTACTGTCTCTAAGTTCTTTCCAAGAGCAGATCATCCAGGGCCACATGTAGGCATTTTAACCAAGGGACTGACAAGTATGCTGCAGTGGTGCTAACCAGCTACTTGTGCTTGGAAAGCTTGCTGGTTCCTTTTAAAATAGGCTGTTTGGATATGTTTTGGCACAATCCAATGCATCTCCTCTTGGTTATTATTGTTGTGTTATTGTTTGTCCTTTGTTCTCAAAGAGGACTGTGACATCAGGGTGATGTCATGACTTGCCCTGAATTGGATTTAAGTGAGGGAGGGTTGTGCAAGGCCACCAACCTCACTCTCTCCTCCAGAGCCATCTGGGTCCGGTGGAAGAATATATCTCAGGACAAATAGCGATGGTCCTGGATGTTTAAGGCAATTGGGGTTAAGTGATTTGCCCAGGGTCACACAGTTAGTGTCAGATGAGATTTGAACTGAGGTCCTCTTGACTCTAGGGGCAGCACTGTATCCACTGCACAACTTAGCTTAGTCCCTCTCTTTTCGGCATGGTGTATGGAAGTAGGGTTTTCTTTAGAGGTTATCTCAAAAGTACTCAAATCATTGGAGGGAATGGATAACCAGGAGCTGGCAGCTGAACTTCCCATCTGTCCTGGTGTCAGAGGCTGAGATTGTTAGGGTGGGCATATCTTCAGGAAAAGAGGATGTCTTCAGTAGCATAACATCACGGGTTGATCTATTGATGATTGACAGCCCACCTAGTCAGTGACAGGGAACATAAGTTGCTGGATATTGGTTTAGTACAAGGAGAAAGTCAAATGCAATAATGTGAGGAATAGCAAGTAGACACTAAAAATCAAATCCTCAAACTGCTACTTAGTATTCTTTTTTTAAATTTAATTTTATTAATTTATTTTGTTATATTTTGATTTCCAAACTGTCTCTCTCCCTCTCCACTCCCCACTAGAGAAGGCCATCATTTGACACAGGCGTGTGTATATTCATAAAAATATATAGGTGTGTGTATTTATGTATGTAAAATCATGTTATGTATTCTTCTACTTATCAGTACTTTCTCTAGAGGTGTAGTTGATTTGAGAATTTGAAATATTCAGAACAGCTTAGTCATTCACAGTTCTTCAAACAATATTGCTGTCACTGCATACAATGTTCTCTTGGTTCTGTTCATTTCATTCTTTGTGATTTCATGCAAATCTTTCCATGTTTTTCTAAAATTCACCTGCTCGTAATTTCTTACAGCTCAGTAATATTCCATCACATACTTAGTATTTTTCTTATACTCTTGTAACTAATTCAGGGTCAGGTGTCACTAGAAGGGACAATGCTTCCAAATACTTCAGAGTGGTACTACTTTTCTGGAGCTTCTCTCTCTCTCTGCCTCTCTGTCTCTGTCTGTCTGTCTCTCTGCTGCTACTGCTGCTGCTGCTATACAGTGGGAAGGACCAGGTTAAAATCCTGCCTCTGCCTTTTCCCTCATGCAGATCATAAAACATCCATGCATGTATATGTATATATACATACAATCATGTTATACATATTTCCCTATTAGTCATGTTGTAGGAGAAAATCTGAACAAAAGAGCAAACCACAAGAAATAAAAAAACCCAACAAATAAAGTGAACATAGTATACTTTGATATGCATTTAGCTTTCATAGTTCATTTTCTAGATGTGGAGAGCATTTTTCATCATAAGTATTTTGGAATTGCCATGGATCATTGTATTGCTTAGAAGAGCTAAGTCTTTCACAGTTGATCATCACATAATGTTGTTACTGTGTACAATGTTCTCCTGGTTCTGCTCACTTCACTCAGCATCAGTCCACTTAACTCTTTCCAGGTTTTTCTGAAATCTGCCTGCTTATCATTTCTTACAGCACAATAGTATTCCATTACATTCATATACCACAACTGGTTTAGCCATTCCCCAGTTGATGGACATCCCCTCAATTTCCAATTCTTTGCCACCACAAAGAGAGCTGCTATAAATATTTTTGTACATGTGGGTCCTTTTCCCTTTTTGAGAGGGCTGTTTTCTGTTATGTCCTTTGGAACATGGCTTAGTTCCCTTATGGAAGTTCATACCAGACTTGACTTCTGGTCTACTTGCTGGTCTTCTATTTCTCTTACCTTTATAAGTCTTACACACACAAAGAGTCATCCTTACAATTTATGACCATAAGCAAGGAAAGAGAACTAGTATCTCCACTGGGGCCATTTGTATCATTTTCAGTTCTGGCTCAGCAGCCAACCAAAAGGCCTTTTCTTTACTACACAGTAAGTAGTCAGGTAATAAGTAACACATGTTCATGCTTTGAAGAAGAGAGTTAGACTCTTCCATTCCATAAACACTTTCTTCTAGGAGTAGTTCACCAAACATTCACATGGCTTCCACATACACAGTCCCAAGACTGGGCCCTCCTTGGCCAGTTCCTCTATTATAATCATATCATGAAAGTATACTGAAATAAAACAAACCAATGTCTGATAACACAGGCTGCATTCTTCACCTCTCCTCTACCACCTTTCTTCAGGGAGGAGGGAACCATGCTCCACCATTAGCCTCTTGAAGTCATGATAGGTCACTGCATTCATTGAAGTTTTGAAATCCTTCATTGTTATTGTCCTTTACACCACAGGTAGATATTATGCAGATTCTTCTCCTGCTTTTCTTGACCTGTCAGATGCATTATCATGTAATGGTGTGTACAAGTTATCAATGTTTGTATCTTTCCCCTTTACTAGACTGTTAGCTCTAGCTCTAGCTCCAGATCTAGATCTTTTTTTTTTTTTTTTTTGCCAGGCAACGAAGGTTAAGTGACTTGCCCAGGGTCACACAGCTAGTAAGTATCAAGTGTCTGAGTCTGGATTTGAACTCAGGTCTTCCTGAATCCAGGGCCGGTGCTTTATTCACTGTGTCACCTAGCTGACCCCTTCCAGATCTAGATCTTGCTTCATTTAAATTTTGTATTTCCCTTAGTGTCTAGCATAGTGCTTTGCATTTAGGCCATTTGTTAAATGTTTGTTGAATTGAATTAAATAGTGAGCTATATTTTAGTGGCATCCTGAGGCCATGAGTTCTGTGGATTAATTATTTATCTTTTCTAAATACCATTTCCTTTCATCTATTTAAAATTTTCTGCCTTTACATTCCAAGAGCAGGTTCATTCAGTACTACTCTAAAGGATGCTGGTTAGGACAACAAGCTTGCTAACAAGGAGGGGTGTATCTGGAGAATTAGTAAAGATGGCCCTTTACGATACATTTGATTGGTGAGCCCATAAAAATGTATTGTCACTATGAAGGAGTGCTTTGCTATAGCACTGAATATTTTAGTGTCTTTTATGTATTTATTCTCCGTGTGTACTTTGGCCCTAAAGAAACTTTTCCATTTTCTTTATCCTCCTTATTCATCTTTCCCTCTATAAAATATATCCGTGTCCTTAATTCCTCTCTCTGTCTACAATTCTGAATCCAGGCAGCTTATTTTTCTTATCTTTTTCTCACTTCATGGTGGTAGACTTTTCTGTTTCTTATCTTTTCTTTGAAAAATACGACTTGTAAGATACTTTTTGGAGGTAGGAGGAAGTAAGATAAGGCCAATTTGACAGGCTTGGAGGAGATGTAGTTCTAAAACCAGGCCTGTTTGTAGAGGAGCAAGTATGAATCTGGGTAGCCAATCAGAAAGGATGCTGTGTACTGGTGGATCAGTACCCTAAGCAGCAGCAGCAGCAGCAGCAGCAGCAGCAGCAGCAGCAGCAGCAGCAGCAGCAGCAGCAGCAGCAGCAGCAGCAGCAGCAGCAGCAACAGCAGCAGCAGCACTGTTCATTCTGCTTAGTGTTCTGTAACCATGCTACTTTAGACCTATTGACTTTGCTGTTCAACATACCTTGTATTTGTAGCCTTTAAAATATGACCTACATTTTAAAGCCAGTCAACCTACTCTGAGTTTCAATGACCATGGATCCCTCTGTCTCTTTCTGTCTCTGTCTCTGTCTCTGTCTCTGTCTCTGTCTCTGTCTCTCCCTCCCTCCGTCTATCTCCCTCTCTTCCTTCTTGTTCTTCTTGCTTTTGTTGTTTTTGTTGTTTTTGTTGTTTTTGTTCTGGGCCAGACCTAATTCAGGTCAATCCAGTGATTCACATTCAGGATTAGAATGAAATGACACACTTGTAGAACATCTAACATCTAACAATAAAGAAGGTAACAGAAGTAGAGAAAGGAAATTTAACAAGAATATATTACCAATTCAGGTAGAAGCAGCTCCTTTCAACTCCACACTGAAAAAGAATTATGTCTGGTCAGAATGGTGTATTGACTAGCTCAGCAGTGGCATAATCCATTGAGTCTTATGGGTTGGGTGTTTTTGTACCTTAGATGACTGAGAAACTAGCTTGAGCCCTAGTTCATTGGCTCAATCAAATGTTTAGATGGGATTTCCTCCTTTTTTTTAGGGAAAAAACTATCCTAGTCTATGTAGAACCTCATTAGATGTTGCTCCTCCCATTGAGTTTGTCTTAAGTTAAACTCAAGTAAATTGGAGAGAGAAAAGGCACTGACTTCTGACAATGGGTAACCATTTTCTTCAATTCCCTTCTTCATGGTTCTTTTTGAATCCTTGTAAGCTTGGCTTCTTCCATCACCTATCAGTCCATGTGTGAGGTTCTGTATAATTAGGGCACGGATGCTTCAAATACATAAAGGTATATTCATTCACTTATTCATTCATTTAATAATTCATTTAACTATTTACTATGTATCCAAGGAGGTCATTTTTTGTTGTTGTGCTTTTTCCCAAAGGAAATATTCACAACATTCAAGTAGTTGTAGATGCTTGTTATGTATGCAAAAAAGAAAATTTTTGTTGTGTACTTGAATCTACTCAAAGTTGTAATGTAGTAGAAAGAACTCAGTAGACCTGAATTCAAATCACAAATCTGTCATGAGTTATGTGCCCTTGGACAAGTCAGTTTAGCTCTCCAAGACCTGTTTTTTTCATTTGTAAAACTGGGGTAAAAATACTTGCATGACTTACCTTATGGGGTTGTGAAGTTCAAGTAACATAAAGAATTAATTGGTTTCAAAGTAAGTCAATCCTTTTTTTAAATTAAAAGACACTATAAAGTATAAATTATCATTAATAAAGAGATTGGTGAATGGGCTAAAACTGTGGATTAGGATTCTGCGGTTGTCACTACATTCTAAGCAATTACGACTTTATCTCTATAGAAAAACTATAGCTGAGAATTGCCCCAACTGTGCATATTTCTATTTCATAACTTTAGAGCCTCAGATATATTGTCCAACCATTTCATTTTAAAGGTAAGGAAACTGAGGCCCAGAGAAGGGAAGCTGGAGGTTACATGGGTAGTGTATAAGAACTGGGAATCAAACTCAGATTCTTTGACTCCAAACCTAATACTCTTACTATACCATGTAGATAATTTAGAAAAAGAGCAATTTAGATATTAGCATGGATTAGCAAGGAAATAAAATAGCTGTTGTTAGTGGTTCTCAAACATTTCAGCATCCTGACCTCCCTTTGGAGTTTTGGGTGTCTCTAGCCACTTTAAAAACAAACAAAAACCCAATTAGTTAATGAGAATATATTTATTGAATACTTACTGTGCCAGAAGCCAAGGTTAATCTCTCCTGCTGTCTCTCAGAATTCTTTGTCTCTCCTAGGTACTGACTGTATTCTAATTATTATTGTTACTCATGTACAGAGCTCTCTCCTACTAGACTGTGAACTTCTGGAATATAGAGATCCTGTCTTATTCAACCATGTATCCTCTAGACTTAGCACAATGTCTTGAACATAGTAGATTTTGGTAAATATTGAATGCTTGGGGTGGGAAAAAGATAGGAGAGAATATAAAAGAATTAGAAGAGGGGTATCTGACCTTTTTATTCTGATAAATTTAATTCAATTCAATAAGCATTTATCAGATTCTTACTATGTATAAGATACTGTGTTGGGAGCTAGCTATACAAAGACAAATAAGAGCAAGAAAAAAGAAAGAAAAAAGAAGGAAGGAAGAAAAATATTTCATGTACTAATAAGGTTTGCATTCTATTGCAGGATAAAGCATACATTTTGTGTAGGTAAATCCAAAGTTAATACTAAGTAACTTCCAGAATGCAAGTGGAAGAATACTCAAACCTGTGTAAGGGTAGTGTAGGGGGTTGGAAAAGACCTCACATGAGGATGGCATTTAATTTCACCTAGAAGGGAGCTAAGAATTCAAGGAGCTAGAGTACCCCAGACAGAGAAGATAGAGACTATACAAAATTTTGGAGACAAAAAATAAACTGTTGTGTACAGATAATAGCAAGTAGACTTGCTTGGTTGGAAAATAGAGTGTTTGAAAGGCATAATGTGAAATAAACCTGGAAAAGCAAGATGGAGCCTGATTGTGAAGTGCTTTAAATGATGAAAAGTGAGTTTGTATTTTATCTCAGAGATAATAAGGACCCAATCTAGCTTCTTGAGCAGATATGATCAGACTGGAATATTTTGGCAGTTGAATAGAGGGTGGATTGGAGAAAGGAGAGACTAGAGATTGAAGGCCAATTAGGAGGCTAATAGTAATAGAACAGGAGCTGAGGATTAGGAACTGAACGTGGGGGTGGGGAGGAGGCATGGGGTATCATCATGCAGATGGAGAGAAAGGGATGGATAGAAGAGATGTTATGGTGGTAGAAATAATAACACTAGAAAACTGGTTAGATGTAGTGTGCAAGAGACTGTGAAGAGTCAAGGATAGACCTGGATAACTGAACCCATAACTGGTACTCTTAACACAAGTTAGTTAGGAGTGGGCATGAGTTTACAGAGAAAGATAATGAGTTCTATTTGGATTTGTTCACTGAGCTAATTGATAGCCAAATTATTTCAAGCACAATTCAAAGGAATGACATTCAAAAGAAAAGAGGTAGTGACGGTGGGAAAATCACTGGATTTGGAGTCAGATGACATGAGTTCAAATTTCTGCTCTGTGTGACCTTAGGCAAGTAATTCTACCTTTCCGGGCTCAGTTTCCTTATAGGACATTAGTATAAGCAGTAGTAGAAAATATACTAGATCTCAAACCACAGGACCTGGATTCAAATACTAACTAATATTTATTACTGTTGTGACCATAGGCACACAATTCAGTTTCTTCATCTGAAAAGTGTAAAGGTTGAATTAGATAAGGAGTTTTTGATCTGGGGTCTGTGGGACTTCAAGGGATTTTTGGATAGATTTCGGGGGGTCCTTGAAATTGGAAGAGAAAATAATTACATCTTTACTTTTACTAACATCAAAGTGAAATTTAGAATATCCATCAATGATCAATTAAAAAATTATTCCGAAAAGGGCTTTAACAAGACTCTGACAAAGTGGTCTATGACATAAAAATGTTGAGAATCTCTGAATTTAAATGAACTCCGAATGTTGTACAGTTCTAAATCTTTGAACCTATGATCAGAATAAAGGGGACTATTGGATGAAATGACCACTAAAGTCCTTTTCATCTCTAAAAAAATGAGTCCTTCAGAGGAAGCGGGGTATGAGAACAATGGGCCTGGAGTCAGAAAGACTTGAGTTCAAATCCATCTCAGGTACTACCTAATGGTGTGACCTTGGGTAAATAATTTTACTTCTGTCTTCATCAGTTTCCTCAACTGTAAGATGGGGATAATAATAGCAATTTCTTCACAGGGTTTTGTGAGGATCAAAATAAGAGAATATTTGTAAAGTGTTTTGCACACAGTAGGTGCTTAATAAATACTTCTTTTTTTTCTCTTTATAATAGGTGAACCAAACAATAATAGAAAGTTTCATGGTGGGTGTAGTGTTGGCAAGGAGGCCTTAGTTAAATTCTTATTTGAACAGAAAAGGAAATGGACTGGTTCTATGCAAGAGTAAAGTATAACAGATAGCTCTGTGGTATACTTAATGTCCAAGAAATATGAAGATATTTAGATGAAATCCTGTAGTGTGCTGGGTAGAATATGGATAATCCAATATGGAGGATTTAGACATACACAACAGTCCATTTGAGATAGCATGGATGGTTTTTGATCTGCATGAAGGAAGGGAATAGCTGAGATAATAAAATCATGAATTCAGTAAAATATTGAAGTAGCCAATGCATACATAAGTGTTAAAGGATGCAGATAGAATTAAACCAGAAAAGGAATGGAGTTAGTCTACAGTGGCTGTGTAGCATTGGGCCAAGTTTTCATTTTAGTTTCTTTTTCTGTACAATGAAGGAACTGGGCAAGATGTTTCCTGAAAATCTGATTTTAAGCAGAAGTTGGGATAATTCAGGAAGCATTCTGTCTTCCCTCCTGAATTGTGCACAAATTCAGATAACTATACCATAAAAGTTACATTCTTTCCATCACCTCCTGCCGGAGGCTTCTAGCAGGTGGTACATTAGTAGAAATATTTACATAGAGATGATAAAGAGGCATTTTATTTTCCTCCTAATCCATGTTACACCTTAATTGCCTTATGGAAGAATCCTTTTTACTTCTCCCTTTTTCTCTCTGGAAATATAACTCATGGCTGCTGGTAAATATTATTACAATGTTCTGGCTCAGCATGAGGATGTTTTATGGCTGGGATAGGGTTTGACTAAAGATTTCAGCAGAGTTTGGGCATGTTTATCTAAAATGTGCAAAAACTTTTCAGATCAGGAGAGCCATTTGCCTATGGTTTTTTTAATCATCCTAATGTTTTCTTCTTCTTCTTCTTCTTCTTCTTCTTCTTCTTCTTCTTCTTCTTCTTCTTCTTCTCCTCCTCCTCCTCCTCCTTCTTCTTCTCCTTCTCCTCCTCCTCCTCCTCCTCCTCTTCCTCCTCCTCTTTCTTTTTCTTTCTGTCCTCTCCTCTCAATGGACACACCCATATAGAGATCATATTCTCCATGTTTGTCCCCTTTCTGGCTCCTGTTTCTGCTGTCCAGGGCTTTCATGCTCTTTCCTATTAAGTTTAGCCTTAAAAATTGACTTTGGTCATTTAAGGAATCACACTCCAACTTTGTGTAATGTTACCTTGACCAATGCCAGTTCATGTTAATATCACTAAGAAGTCTTTTGATAATATCATAAAACCCCACTCAGACATTGCAAATTGGATGGTAACTTTCCCCCCCCTTGAATATTGTTTCACCTAACATTGAACTTTTTCAGTTAATTGCTGATGTTGTATGGTATACCTCTAACTTAGTGTGAATCTAGGAGGATTTCTATTTGAAGTCTTCTCTCTAATTGTGGAATAAAAGGCTCTGCTCCTTCTTCTTCTTCTTCTTCTTCTTCTTTTTTTTTTGGTGAGGCAATTGGGGTTAAGTGACTTGCCCAGGGTCACACAGCTAGTAAGTATCAAGTGTCTGAGGCTGGATTTGAACTCAGGTCCTCCTGAATCCAAGGCCAGTGCTTTATCCACTGCGCCACCTAGCTGTCCCAAAGTTTTGTTTTTGTTTTTTGCGGGGCAATGAGGGTTAAGTGACTTGTCCAGGGTCACACAGCTAGTAAGTGTCAAGTGTCTGAGGCTGGCTTTGAACTCGGGTCCTCCTGAATCCAGAGCTAGTGCTTTATCCACTTCGCCACCTAGCTACCCTGCCCCTTCTTAATAATAGTCCATGTATCAATGAGTAGATAGCTTAGGTATTTTTAGGGAGTCAGTCTTTTCTTTATACTCGTAATCTCACATTGGAGTTAGATGACTACCCTGTTTATGCTAAAGCCTGGTACTCTTTGTATTCAGCCACATGTTTTCTTTTTAAAATTAAACCAATCCCCATCTCCTTTTTTTCCTCCTCTGAGCTCTGTGAAAATGAAAAACTGGACATTGTTGTATTTGTAACAAGCCTTCATATGCACAAAACAATTTTCAAGCTACTATTTTCCCCCTTCAGGCTAACAACTCTGATTCCTTTTATTTTTCATAGATAACATTTTGCTGTGTTGCTTGCTCTGGTCCATCTTTTATAAATTATTAGAGACTCAAACAAAGTATATACCTTTAATCAATGCCTCCCCAAGGAAAGAATAACTAATTCTCAGATCTTATATGGCAATTCCCATTGCTATATTTCAACATCATGAAGCTCCAGGATTAGATTTCTCCTACATCAAAAAGAACACAAGATCTTTAAATGATCATATTATAGCATGTTGAAAAAGCAATGCATGGTTTATTCACATTTAGCTTGTGACCCACCATGACCCTGGTTCTTCCTGCCATACTTATGTATAGTCCATTTTTTCTATGTTTTATTTTTTGTCCCAAATATTTGAGACCATTCAGTTTTCTCTCTTGAACTTCATTTCGTGTTGATGGTTGATTTCTCTAATGTGTCAAGGTTGATTTGAATTCCATTTCCAATTTCTGAATCACTACACTCAAGTTGGCATCATTTGACATCTTAATAATCATGGTCTTCATTACATAATGAATTTATTTCTTTTTTATATAATTAATTTTAGTGAGAAACTTTAAGACCACAGAATTGATTTCTTTGAGATATTACTCCAGGTCACTCCTGTAAGGGGATAAAATTCTAGCTATACTATCTAAAATCTAATGAGTGGTCACCAATAAATTGTAAGCTTTAGCAAGAGTATTTAAGTGTTTAAGTATTTATTAAAGAGCATTAGGATCAGAGAGAAAGGAAAAAAATCTAACTATTTCTAGGAGACCCCATCATCTGACCTGCCATGGTGAGGTCAGGACCCAAAAGAGGAAGAAGCCCTCCGCCCATGTCCGCTTCCTACTTTGTGTCCTCCTCCCAGAAATGAGAGGCTCCTCAAGTTGATTGGCTAGTAGCTTTGATAGACAGTACCCACAAGCAAACGTCACTTCCTGACGCCAAGGAACTGACCACATGGCTTGCCCTCAGAGGCCTTCTCCTCATGGTGGAGCTTTCCTACAATAGCTCTCCAGCAGGTGGCGTCATTCCAATCATTACACTCCCTTGGGTAAGTCCTATTTTTCCTCTTTCAACTATTGGCAGTTTGAGGTTTGAATAATTGAATCTCCTAGGTGTTCCCTTTCCTGATGTTTTTGGCCATACTTCTACATATAGGATTGGTTGGATTAAGTAGATTTCCTATAGAGGTATCTATACATATAACTATTCCCTTGAATGAAGAGGTCAAGAATGAAGAGATGCAGTAAATACAATGTATGTAGGGCAGCTAGGTGGAATAGTGAATAAAACATGGTCCCTGGAGTCAAGAGGACCTGAGTTCAAATCTCACTTCAGATGTTTACTAGCTGCGTGACCCTGGGCAAGTCACTTAACCTCAATAGCCTTAAAACATCTGGGGCCATCTCTGGTTATCCTGATAAATATCTTGCCACTGGACCCAGATGGCTCTGGAGGAGAAAGTGAGGTCGGTGACCTTGTACAGCCCTCCCTCACTTAAAGATAATTCAGTGCAAGTCATGACATCACCCTGATGTCATGGTCCTCTTCAAGAATGAAGGACAAACAACAACAAAACAAAGGCACCAGACCGGGGATCAAATCCACCTTAGACAGTTACTAGGTATATGACCTTGGGCAAGTCACTTAACCTCTCTTTACTTCCCTTTCCTTATCTGTGAAATGAGGGCACTGGCTCAGTGACTTCTAAGGTCTCATCTCCTTCTAAATCTAAGATTCCACAATCCTGTAAAACTATAAATGGAGCTTGGGGGCAGCTAGGTGGCGCAGTGGATAGAGCACCAGCCCTGGAGTCAGGAGTACCTGAGTTCAAATTCGGCCTCAGACACTTAACACTTACTAGCTGTGTGACTCTGGGCAAGTCACTTAACCCCAATTGCTTCACTTTAAAAAAAAAAACAAACAAAAACTATAAATGGAGCTTAAAGTGAATGAATGAAGCCACTTTGGATTTCTAGAGTCCTTATGTAGACTATATTTTATTAGATGATTGTTTTTAAATTTTAATTTAAAAATTAACAAAAATTATTTTAACTCCCTCCTATCTCCTCCCCCATAAAAAAGAAAACATTTATAAAAACATATCCCTAGTCAAACAAAAAAAATTCCTGCACTGGCCATGTCCAAAAATATATCTCCTTCTGCACCTTGAGTTCATCACTTCTCTGTTGCCTTCTTAAGTGAGAATGTCTTGTAGAATTCTCCACTGAAGTTTTCCTTCAATAGAACATTATATCATGGAGGTGACCTAGGTTCTCAAAGACTGTTCCAACAGAGCATCACTTCTGGTAGGTCCTACCCTAATGGAAAGGCTTTTAAATATGGGCCAGTGATGGACTGTCACTCAAGGACTGGCCTAAGTTTAGAGAGACTTGTCTTTATGATAGCCACTGAGGGCTGATTTCTTTGGCCATTGCAGTTTGAAGAAGGGTTGTTATCTACATCAATAGAAAAGACATGCAACCAATAACTATGCGTCCTTGACATGCTAAATTACATTATTTGAAACAAATAGCATATTGGATAGAATCAACATTCTTACTGAAAATGAGATCTATTGCTTCCTCCTTGTTGTGGGAGCAATCTCCCAAGGTCATTCCAGGAAGGTTAGGCTAGTTTTTTTTTCCCCATCAAGAGACATTGAAATTATATTCTAGATTTAATTGGCTGAGGGTACTAAGGCTTGGGATATTAACATAGTTTTTAAAGTATTAAGACACCCAGGACACAAGGAACTGGAGCTCTTCCTTCAGACTTTGCATCACAGTCAGTAGCACAAGTTGTTTAATGTCTGCCTCACTTTCCTCAATTGTAATATACATGTACCTGAGTTGTTTTGAGGATAAAAAATGAAATAATATTTGTAAAACACTTGGCACAGGGCCTATGTCGGGAAAATTTCTAAGTCTGACGGAGGAACAGAAACAACAAGTCTCCAGGCTGAAGAAAATAGGTTTATTGAGAGAAGGCCTCATCTCACAATAAAGCCAGTCATCCAGGGACTGCACCTGAAAGACCCTGAGTTACAAAATCAATGGGTTTATATACCCTTCCAGAAGTTGCACTTATATAAGAGTTTCTAAATTTTAAGAATTTCTAAAATTAAAGCATATTCTTAGGAAATATAGAAATTGCCTATGTGACCATAATGTCAGCATTTTCCAATATTCTTATCAGTCTTATGATGAAAACAGGGTGGGTCATATTTATGCTGCATGACCTCCTTCTATTAGTCAAGCATGAACCCCTTGAGTCAAGCATACCACCAGTAAGCTGCATGACCCCCTTGAGTCAAGCATAACACTCGTGGTTTCTAAAATATAATATTGCTGACTACTTGGCTTCTGCTTGGCATAGGAAAGTTAGTCAGAAAAGTGACTTAACCTATTAATACAATTGTAATAAAAATAATATCTAAATACAATAAATCACAATTTTTAGTTAATATATTATTATCTTAATTAAATCACTTATAACCATATTAAATCTCGTATACCTAAGGGATAGGGAAAATCTCACACCTAGAACATAGTAGGCACTACATAAATTCTAGCTATCATCATCATCATCATTGTTATGTTTAAAAAGTTTGAGAGACATGATTTCTGGATTAATTAATCATTTTATTATTAATGCTAGCATTTTATTAAAAAAGAGGTCAGTGGTACTCTTGAATGCCAAAGACCCTTCATGGTGGTGGGCTCACAGTTTATATGCCCTTGGAAAAGTGGGTGGCAATCAATTCTGATTGGTTAACAATTGATGAAAGGATGAATATTACAATGAGAAATGGGATCATTCAAATGAGGGGCTAAGAGAGTGAGAAAGAGACTATTTCTATACTCAGACCCCTATAGCTTTGGGCAACCTAATCAAAGAATTTATCCCCATCCAAACCTGAGTATAACACAATGGGTTTCCCAACCTTAGATTAAACTCCTTTTAAGGTTGGGTGGGGTCTGACTAAGATTGAGGAGAGTTAATTCAATCTCACCAACAGTAATGTCCTTCAAGAGACTGAACTTTGAAATGAAAGAAAAATGGATAATCACTTTTCCCATCATTTATGATAATTGTTATTCTTGTTATTTAAAAAATGTGTTTCTAAGAAGGGGTCCACCATACTGCCAGAGGGTTCCATGACACAAAAAATTTACATACTCCTGTTCTAAACACTCTTTTACATATTCTTCAAATCGATGGTTTGATGATTTCTTTTAGTAGCTTTCCTTGAATTGAAGTTAAGCAGAGGGGTTTATTCTCTCTAAGGATGCCCTTTCTGCTTCCTCTTCCTGTGAAGTTGGGGTAACACACTTGTTCTCCCTGGAGTAGGTACTGAATATAGGTGGTACCATAAGCAAGTAATGAAGGAAGTGGGACTTGTCCCTTGGCAAGACTGGAAAATTATCATGCCTCTGGATAACACATGGATGGGTTGATGTTTTGACCTTAATATGTTACCACAGCCACTCTAATAGTTGACTGTTCAGGCAAGTTTTAGTTCATTTGGAAGTGACACATTAGAATCACAATAAGCTTTGAAAATGACATGTCTGTACCTGTAGAGATGCCTTTCCATTTCAAAATGTTATTCCCCACCCCATTGCTTTGTTGGTGGTATATCCCTTCTTAAAGATATTGTTCTTGATGTGTTTTTCTAACTTGCAAGTTAAGACTTTTCCCAGAATTTCAGCATCTGATTTTTTATCACACTTCCCTGCTTTATCCTCCCTAGGGAAAACAGCACACTAAACACAGCAATCCAATTTCCTTCTCTGTGGTAGCACTTTGGATGCCTGGGGTTGTGAAAAGGCACTTCATTTTGATTTGATGAGTTATTGGATATTAACTAAGGAGCATCTGATTACTAAGTATGTCCTCTTCTTAGAGCATGAGGAGGGCCATTGGGGTTTAGTGATTGATTCACCTTTTGGCTTTCCTACAGAGATGGTCATTAGGAGATGCCTAGCTGTGAGGAACTGGATGCCCACTCAGTTTGTTTGGAACAGGAACAAGACCACTTCATTCCAATTAGGGACTAAAACAATTATAGGAAGAACTTGCTCCCTGCTAAACTGTCTAGGTTTGAGGGAACAACCTTATTAAATGTTATGCCCTGGAATTCCCAGCTTGTCCCTGATTCTCTTGATCTGTCTGGGCTCCTATTGGGGACAGCATGCATGCAATTGGTGCTCAGTCTTATTACCTGTGGTCACCCACTTAGGTTTGTAGGTATTTGTAATTTTTCCAAATTGCTAGTCTGCTGATTGAGGTTCTTTCTATTAGCCCTGACAGTTACATATTCTTCACAAGGATGGGCAAACCCTGTATTTTAGCAGTATTTTTTTTTTACCATCTTCTTAGAGTTCTGAGACTTTGGGGTAAATAACTCCAAAACAATAATCAGTTTCCATGAACTGAATAAATGTAGCAATTTAGATTTTTTATGAGCTACTGTAAATCTTTCCTGCACTGTGCTTTAAAAAATGTTTTCAGCTTTTCTTTCTTCTGATAGCTCCTAAATACCTGGAGATGATTGATTTGGGATGATTGCCTACAGTTCTCCAGCTTATACATTTGAAATGTGACATCTTCAATCACACATTTGCATTTTTGAAGAAAAGAAATAATTTTCACAATTTGAAATCATTTATCATTAACCAAGACAGTGAGCTGTTTTGGTTCCATTTATCTTGCCATGGAAGCCATAGGAAATTTGAACTTGGAAAGCTCATTTTAACTTTAAAAAAACCTGATTATTAATAGTCAGAAGGAGAGAAGCCATGCTATTTCGCCTAAGAAAAGCCTATTATTGAAGCATAGAGATGGCCAACACAGAATACTAAAGCCACACATGACTCTTTGGGACTTCATGTGACATCCTTGAAGAAGTTATGAATTCAGTAAACCACCAACAAGCATTTATTAAGCACCTACTATTTATCAAGCACTGAGGATGTGAAGACAACAATAAACCATGCTTGCCCTCCAGAGGCTTATAGTCTATTGACCTATCAATCCAATTCAGCAAACATTTAATTTAGAAATTAAAATATGGTTTTATCCTGTTTAAAAATGTCTTATTTTAATGTATTTTCCAAATACTTACCTCCTTACTCCTTATCCAGTAAGCAATTCTTTGTGACAAAGAATAAGAAAGAAAAAAAAAACAATTCAGCAAAACAAACCAATACATCAACCGAGTTAGATTATATATGCCATATTCTGCATCCACTTGGCAAACATTTTTTGTATTCTTACTCTGTGCACAGAATTGTGCTAAATGTTGAGGATAGAAAGATGAAAAACAATATAGTCCCTACCTTACAGTAGAATATAGTCCCTAGCTAATAGAATAGGTAGGTAAGACATACAAATAACTAGCAATGCAAGTTAGAAATGAGATAACTGTGTACTGGAGGTCAAACAGAAAGGCACAAGAGGTTAAGGAGGGAAGAGTATTTTTAACTGGGGAGATCAGAGAAGACTTCATGGAGGAAGAGGCAACCAAGTTGACTCTTGAAAGAGGAAAAAGATTTCAGCAGGGGTAGGTGTGAGAAAATGCATTCCAGGGATAGAGGACAATGTGCAAATGTGGGAAAGGGTAGGAGGAGATTGGACAATGGCTAAAAATTCAGTTGAGCTAGAAAAAAGTGTGTGAAAAGGAGTAGTATGAATTAAGGTAGGAAACATAGTTTGGGGCCAGATGCAAGAGACTTTGAATGTTATGATAAGTAGTCTGTATTTTATTCTGTAAAGAAAGAAAACCCATTGAAGGTCTCTGCAGTTGGGAATGACATGACCAAAGTGTTAATTAAAAAGATTAATTTGGCAGTGGAATGAAAGATAGATGAGATATGGGGAAAGACCAAGGGTAGGGAGACCAGTAATAATATTTTTAATTTTTATTTAATTTTATTTTTTCAGGGCAATGAGGGTTAAGTGACTTGTCCAAGGTTACACAGCTAATAAGTGTCTGAGGCTAGATTTGAACTCAGGTCCTGCTGAATCCAGGGCCAATGCTTAATCCATTGCATCACCTAGCAGCCCCCGAGAGTAGTTATGATAGTAGGTGGTCTGCAGCTGATATGGGTCTGAGTTTGGGAGCCATCTGTGTCACAGAGAGAGGTTTTTAGGTAGAATTGATCAGAATTATAAGTGGGGTGGGACAGAGAAGGAGGAAAGTCCAAGAAAATTTCAAGGTATTGAACCTGGGCATCTCAAAAGAAATAAAGAAATTGGGAGGGAAGGCAGTGCTTTGAGGGAAGATTATGAGTTCACTTTTGGATATGTTGAGATTGACATGTCAGTGGGGATATCTAGGAGGAAATATTTGGCAGTCAGAAATAGAGGAATGAGGCTTAGAGGAGAGATTAGTATTGCAGATGGAAATTTATGAGGCATCTACAAAGAAGTGATCATTGAAGATGGAGGAGTAGGTAATGCCAACAGATAGTGAAATACACTTGGAAGCTTTGAGCACAGGAAGAGGAGAGGAACCACTGATAGTGATGGAAAAGGAATTAAATACCAAGCTGAAAGACTTTGTCTTTAACCATCCACTGGTGCTGCTAGCTGCTTACCTCATCCAGTTCAACAGAAAGGATAAGAATTGGGGCAAATTCTGTGGTGACCTTGGAGATTACAGTACTTCACCTTGCTGGTTCTCAGAGTATGAACGACCTTCAGTTCTCCAGCTTACCTTCTCTCTGGTTGGCTGAAACTACTTGACAACTGAGATGGCATGGTCGGTTGAAGGAACTTATCCAATTTGAGTCAGGTCACTTTCCCATTCCTTTGTCAAAACTCCATCTTTCCCATGAACTTGTCATGTCTAGAAAAAAAATGGTAGCTTTTTCTGGATCCAAATAGATGTTAATTTCTGTTTCCTAGAAGAGAAATAGATGGCTCCTTCCAGAAGCTCTAGCTGTTGGACCCTGTCCCCCTAGGCTGCTGTGAATATAACTTATTCTCTTGAAAGATTTCATTTGCAGATTTCCCATCATCCTATTTCACCCCTGTCTGGAGTGAGGGTGACTGCTTGGGGATATTGCCCATCCTTTATGGAGGTGGAGGGAGGCAGGGTGCGAACTCCATGTGCAGAAGCTGTAGCACAAACTATCATTTGTTGTTCTGCTTTTATTAAATAAAATCATATTCTTCTTCATTTGTTTCTCAGGCTTTTGGTGAGCAGGGGGGAACTGATCGCACTGTTGCATTTTGTAAACCTAGCCCCAGGCGCTATATCTGAGAGGAAAATTCTAAGCAGATTTGAGGACCAGAGATGCTTCCTGATAGCTGAGGAGCTGTTTTGTTTGTTTTTCATGCTGACGGGATGATAAAAACAGCCGCATATTTAATGAGGCATTACCAGAGATATACTAGTCTCCATAAAATGTTTTATTCTGCATAACCTACATTTAATGGACAGCGCCATTGCAAACAGTGAGTCCCCAGCCTCAAATGTTTATTAAGTGGCTGTTCTTTTTGGAATGACTTTGCCAGGGAAAGTCATGCAAGATTAAAAAGATAGGATGTTAAAAATTTACTCATGATGCACCCAGGCTACCCTGGTGATAAAGGCTACAGTTGAAAAGTTTTTGAAATCATATTGAGCCACACATTCTGAGTAAAAGAGATAGGGATGAGATGGAAAGGGCATTATATCTTGAGTCAGGAGTTCTGAGAAGAAACATAGTATAGTAGGTAACACAGTGGATTTTGAGTCAGGAAGATTGAGGTTCAAATCCCTTTCAGACACTTGTTAGGTGTGTGACCCTAGGCAAGTGCCTTAACCTCTCTGGGACTCAGTTTCTTCATCTATAAAATGAGGGGGTTGGACTTGATGACCTCTGAAGTCCCTTTCAGTTCTAAATTATCATCTATAATCCTTTGGGTTCACATTTCCTCCTCAGATTCTTATTTTGGTGTGTGACCCTGGGCAAATCATTTAATTTCTTTGTGCCTCAGTTTCTTCCTTGTAAAGAGAAAAGGTTAGACTAGCATACCTCTGTAGCACATTCAGTTTTTAAAAAAATTTTTTATTGTTTTTGTTTGTTTTTGCGGGGCAATGAGGGTTAAGTGACTTGCCCAGGGTCACACAGCTAGTAAGTGTCAAGTGTTTGAGGCTGGATTTGAATTCAGATGAATCCAAGGTCGGTGCTTTATCCACTGCGCCACCTAGCTGCCCCCAGCACATCCAGTTTTAAATTCAATCTCCCCAGAGACTCAATTTCCAAATACATTTGAATTGAAAGATTGTCTGTGTGTGTGTATACATATATATATGTATATATAATTTTTCTTGATTACCTTTTGAGTTTCAAGATGTCTCCCTCCCTCCCTCCCTTCCAACTCCACAATACAGAAGGCCAACATTTGACACAGATACATATACTATATATACTGTGATAAAATAATGGAATTTGGCAGATGCCCAGGGATCCCACCTGATTGATTTAGTATTGTTTGAGAAACTAAGTACCTACTTGGGATGATTAGATATAGGCCACACCTGGCCTGCTCTGAGTGACATATACTGCTGATGTTAAGCAGGGGGATCACTCTCAACCATCTAGCTTGAAGGACCTCCCTTTTGGGGGAGGTAGAGAAAAGGTAGAAAAGAGAATGCTGAGGCTGGGAGCTGTCTCTCCTTCCTGTTGGTGAGCTTCCAAGAGCCGACTGGAAAGGGGCTGCGCAGCTGACTCCCAGAGAAACTACAGACCCTAGGTGGTGAGTTAATAGAAATGAGGCCAGCTCTTTGAATTAGCTGAGCTGGAAGCAAGTTTGGGGATTGAGTCAGTCTTTGCTAGAGCCAGGGAGCTTAGTCATTTTCCCTTCCCCTATTCCCTTGTCACTGGCTTCATTAATTTCACCTTTGTTGTATATTTTATTCCTATTGATAAAACCTGATTTGTTTGTGGAAAAGAGTCTGTTAATCTCCTTTCTTATTGGCCTGGGAGAAATAACTAAAAAGGGCAGTTTGGAAGGGAGGAAACTTTGGACCTAGAGGTCCCTCATTATTTTCTGAACCCCAATATTAAGGCAAGCCACCCAATTAACTCTCCCCATATTAAATTTGGCACCTACAACACACTATCTATATAATTATCTATTTATCTACCTATCTATTGTTTGTTGTTTGTTCAAAGAGTAACTGTGAACAATCAATCTCTAATCAATAATTCTCGAAGACGACCATGACATTGGGGGATGTCATACAACTTGTGGTGAATTGGATTTAAGCGAGGGAGGGTTATACAACTTCACTCTCTCCTCCAGAGCCATCTGGGTCCAGTGGTGAGATATATATCAGGACAACTGGAGATGGCACCAGATATTTAAGGCAATTGGATGTTAAGGCAATTAGTGATTTGCCTAAGGTCACATAGCTAGTAAGTGCCTGAGGTGAGATTTGAACTCAGGTCTTCCCAGCTTCAGGGCTAGTGCTCTATTCACTGCACCACCTAGCTGCTAACCAGTCATCCATCCATCTGTCTAAATATTTATCCATATATCTATGAAACCATGCAATACATACTTCCATATATCAGTTCTTTTTCTGGAGGTGGATAGTATCTTTCTTCATAGGGCCTTTGTAGTTGATTTGAATATTCATATTACTCAGAATAGCTTAGTTGTTCACAGTTACTCTTTGAACAATATTGTTTAATATATACATTGTTTTCTTGGTTATGCTCACTTCACTCTTTATTATTTCATGCAAGTCTGTCCATGTTTTTTTTTTTTAATAAAATCAACCTTCTCTTCATTTATTATAGCACAGTTCCATCACAATTCTATAAACAACTTATTTAGCCATTCCCTAATTGATGATTGCTACCACAAAGAGACCTACTATAGAAATTTTAGAACATACAGATTCTTTTCCTTTTTACCTGATAACCTTGGGAAATAGACCTAATAGTAGTATTGCTTGGTAAAAGAGTATACATAGTTTTAGAACTCTTTGGGCATAATTCCAGATTGCTCTCTGAAATGGTTGGATCAGTTCAGAGTTCTATTACTGTTCCAATTTTCCCAAATCCCCTCCAACATTTGTCATTTCCCCCTTTTATCATTCCAGCCAATCTGATAGGTATGAGATAGTAGCAAAACACAGGCAGAAAATATTGAAATCCTGAAAAAACAGATACATGAGACTGCTGTATTTTCCTTTCAATAACCATTCACATCATAATAGGAAGATTAATCAAAACAAGTCACAGTAGCAAGAGTAGTTAATATGACTAAGTACATATTCTATCCTTTTTATGATATCTCTTCTATCCTCCCCCATCAAGAGGAGGGACTTTGACTGCCATTGTAGACTGAGAAAGAAAATTATAAGGCATGAGATGGTATCTTGAAATGGTTTTAATTTGCATTTCTCTAATCAATAATGATTTAGAGCACTTTTATATGACTATATATAACTTTGACTTCTTCCAAAAATTGCATATTCATATCTTTTGATAATTTATCAATTAGGAAATGACTCATATTCTTATAAATTTGACAAAGTTCTCTGTTTAAGATATGAGGCCTATATTTGAGAAACTGTTTATAAAAAATTCTGCCTAATTTTCTGCTTTCCTTCTCATCTTGGCTATATTAGTTTTATTTGTACAAGACCTTTTAAAATTTAAAATAATCAAATTTATCCATATTGGTCTATACTTAGTTTCTGCCAGACTGCTTTTCAGTTTTCCCAACAATTTTTATTAACCAAATAGTGAATTCTTATACCAAAAGCAAATCTTTACATTAATCAAATACATAGATACTATAATCATTTGCTACCATGTATTGTACATCTATTCTATTGCATTGATTTGCCATTCTATTTTGTTGTACCAGATAATTTTAATAATTACCACCTTATAATACAATTCAAGATCTGGTACTACTAGCCGTCCTTCCTTTAAATTTTTTTTTTACATTCACATTACATTTACTTTCATTTTCATTTGATATTCTTGAACTTTTGTCTTTTATAATTTTTCTAGCACAATATATATATATATATGTATGTAATTTAATTGGGGGTAGCATTAAATAAGTAGATAAATTTAGGTAGACTTGTCATTTTAATATTTTTGGCTTGGTTCACTCAAGAATAATGAATATTTTCCCAATTATTTAAATCTGACTTACATAAAAATGTTTTATAATTATGTTCACATAGTGTCTGGGTTTGTCTCAGCAGGTATACTCCCAGGTATTTTGTATTTTCTATAGATTTTTTTTTTTGGCGGGGCAATGAGGGTTAAGTGACTTGCCCAGGGTCACACAGCTAGTGAGTGTCAAGTGTCTGAGGCTGGATTTGAACTCGGGTCTTCCTGAATTCAGAGCCAGTGCTTTGACCACTGCACCACCTAGCTGCCCCTGTAGTTATTTTAAATGAACTATTACTATGTCTTCTTGCAGGGTTTTGTTGGAAATATGTAGAAATGCTAATGATTTATGTGGGTTTATTTTATATCCTTCTACTTGGTTAATGCTATTGTTTTAACTAGCTTTTTAGCTGAATCTCTAGGATTTTCCAAGTATACCATCAGTTTGTCTGTGAAAAAAGTTTTATTATCTCACTGCCCATTCTGATTCCTTCAATTTATTTTTCTTCTTTTATTGCTCCTGCTAGTATTTCTAATACAATATTGAATTATATTGGTGATACTAGACATCCTTGTTTTATCCTCAATCTTACTGAGAAGGCTTCTAGCTTATCTTCATTACAGATAATGTTTGCTGATGATTTTAGGTAGATGCTTCTTATCATTTTAAGGAAAATTCCATTTATACCTATTCTTTAATGTGTGTTTTTTTTAAACTAGAAATGCATTGTATTTTGTCAAAAAGCTTTTTTGGGCATTTATCAATATAATCATATGGTTTTTGTTGTTATTAACATAGTTATGTTAATGTATTCCTTTTATTGAACCATCCCTGCATTCCTGGTATAAATCCTGCTTGGTCACAAATCTTTATGATATATTGTTGTAGTCTCCTGGTTAGTATTTTATTTGGGATTTTTGCATCCATATTCATTAGTGGAATTGGTCTATAATTTTATTTCTCTATTTTTGCTCTTCCTGGTTTAGGTATCAGCACCATATTTGCTTCATGAAAAGGAGTTTGGTAGGACTCCTTCTTTTCCTATTGTTCCAAATAATACATTTAATATTGGGATTAGTTGATCTTTAAATGTTTGGTCGAATTCATTTGTAAATCTACCTGATGCATTTTTCTTAGGAAGCTCATTTATGGCCTGTTCAATTTCTTTTTCTAAAGTAGATTTATATAGGCAATTGATTTCCTCTTCTGCTAATCTAGGCAGTTTGTATTTGTGTAAGTATTCTTCTATTTCACTTAAATTGTTAAATTTGTTAGTGCATGATAGGGCAAAATAAGGCCAGTTTCATCTTCATTAGTGGTGTATATATAACCATTTAATTTTTGATATTAATGATTTTGTTTTCTTCTCTCTTTTAAAAAATCACACCAACCAATGGGTTAATGTATTTTGTTTTTTAATTTATATTTATTTATTTATTTATTTTGAGAGGTGGTGAGGGTTAAGTGACTTGCCCAGGGTCACACAGCTAGTAAGTGTCAAGTGTCTGAGGCCAGATCTGAACTCAAGTCCTCCTGAATCCAGCACTGGCGCTCTATCCACTGTGCCATCTAGTTGCCCTTTACTTTATTTTTTATAAAACCAACTAGTTTTATTTTTATAAAACTAGCCTGTTTTATTTATTAATTCAATGGTTTTCTTACATTGGATTTTATTAATCTTACCTTTAATTTTCAGGATTTCCAATTTGGTGTTTAATTGGGGATTTAAAATTTGTTCTTTTTCTAGTTTAAAAAAATTGTGTATCTAATTTATTGGTCTGCTCTTTCCCTGTTTTTTTGATATAAGCATTTAGAAATATAAATTTTCCTTTTATTATGTCTTTTTCTGGATTCCATAGATTTTGGTATGTTGTTTAATTATTATCATTCCCTTTAATAAAATCATGTATTGTTTCTATTGATTGTTCTTCAAGCCACTCGTTCTTTAAGATTAGGTTACTTAATCTCTAATTTTAAATCTGTGTTTCCATGATCCTTTATTTAATGTAATTTTTATTGTATTATGATCTGAAAAAATATTTAATATATCTGCTTTCCTTTATTTAGCTATAAAGTTTTTAATGCCTTAATATATGGTCAATTTTTGTAAGGGTGCCATTTACCACTGAGAAAAAGGCATATTTTTTCTATTCTCATTCAGTTATCCCCAGATGTCTATCATAAATAGTTTATTTAAGATTCTATTCATTTCTTTGCCTTCTTTCTTATTTATATATTCATTCATTCATTTACTTACTCATCTACTTATTTATTTATTTGTTTGTCCATTTATTTATTCATCCATTTATTCATTCATTCACTCATTTATCTATCTATCTATCTATCTATCTATCTATCTATCTATCTATCTGTCTGTCTGTCTGTCTGTCTGTCTGTCTATTTATTCATGGTTAGATTTATCTAGGTTTTTTTTTTTTTTTTTGGTCAGGCAATTGGGGTTAAGTGATTTGCCCAGTGTCACAGATTTATTTAGTTCTGAGAGAAGGTTGAAATTCACCACTACTGTGGTTTTCCTATATAATTCCACCTGTAATTTATTTACCTTTTCATTAAAAAATCTGAATGCTATCACATCTGGTGCATAAATATGTAGTATTGACATTACTTCATTATCTATGGTACCTTTTAACATAATTTAGTTTCCCTGCTAATCTTTTAAAATTAAATCTATTTTCGCTTTAACTTTGTCTGAGATTATGATCACTATCCCCACTTTTTTTTTTTGCATCATCTGAAGCATAATAAATTCTACTCTACCCCTTTA
Organism: Dromiciops gliroides; assembly: GCF_019393635.1. Classification (NCBI taxonomy): domain Eukaryota; kingdom Metazoa; phylum Chordata; class Mammalia; order Microbiotheria; family Microbiotheriidae; genus Dromiciops; species Dromiciops gliroides. The sequence continues at coordinate 311,956,671 of NC_057864.1, forward strand.
TTTTTACTTTGTGCATGTCTCTCAATTTAAATTTTTTTTTTTTCGGGGCAATGAGGGTTAAGTTACTTGCCCAGGGTCACACAGCTAATGCGTGTCAAGTGTCTGAGTCTGGATTTGAACTCAGGTCCTCCTAAATCCAGGGCCAGTGCTTTATCTACTCCACCACTTAGCTGCCCCCTAAATGTATTTCTTGTAAACAACATATTGTCAGGTTCTGGCTTTTGATCCATTCTGCTATCCATTTTCATTTTATGGATAAATTTATCCCATTTATAGCCAAAGTTATAATTACTTGTCATGTATTTCTCTCCATTATATTTTTCTACCCTGTTTATCCTTCTCTCTTCCTCTTTTTACCCTACCTCTCCGTGGAAGTCTAATTTACTTCTGACCACTGCCTCCCTAATTCACGCACTCTTCTAAGAGTCCCTACCTTATCCTATCCCTTTGCTCTTATATTCCTTATATTCCTCTATAAATTTAGGAGATGTTTATACCTTCTTTGCTATTGTTGAGGAATTTTCAGTCATGTCTGACTCTCTGTGACCCATTTTTGGGTTTTATTGGCAAAGATACTAGAATGATTTGCCATTTCCTTCCTGGCTCATTTTACAGATGGTGTACTGAGGCAAGCAGGGATATGTTCAGGGTCACAAAGTGACCCTACAAATTGTCTGAGGCTGGATTTGAACTCAGGAAGATGAATCGTCCTGATTCCTAGTCTAATGCTATATCCACCATGTGACCTAGCTACCCTTATACCCTACTAAATGCATATATTATTCACTTTTAAAACACATTTTTGATGAGAATAAGGTCTCCACACAAACTATCGTCTATCCTCCATCTCATCTTCCCCTTCACTGTAAGAGTTCTTCTATTCTTTTATATCATTTTAATATAATTAGTTCCATGTTACCTTTCTCTACCCAATTTTATTTTTTACGATCATCCCATCATAATCAACTCAATCCCAAACCTTCTATTTTTGTATACTTTTTCAAAGTACTCTAGTAATAATATTCTTAAGAATTAGAATTATCACTTTCCTATATAATAAGTAAATAGTTTAACCTTTTAAAACTCTTATGATTAGTTTTTCATGTTTACTTTCTTAAGTATTTCCTGATTCTTGTAAATCAAATTTTCTGTTCAGTTCTGATCTTTTCCTGGTCCTTTAATTCATTAAATATCCATTTTGTTTTGCAGCTTTGATGGTCTGGTTGTTCTTGGTTGCAAACCCAGCCCTTTGCTCTTTTGAATATCATATTTCAGACCCTCCAGTCTTTTAAAGTAGAAGTTGCTAAATCTTGTGGTATTCTAACTGTAGCTCCACAATATATAAATTGTTTCTTTTTAGTTTCTTGTAATTGTTTCTCCTTGACTTGGGAGCTTTGAAACTTAGATATAATGTTTCTATGAGTTTTCATTTTGAGGTCTATTTCAGGTGGTGATCTGTGGATTTTTTTCAATTTCTGTTTTATCTCCTAGTCCTAAAACTTTAGGAAAATTTTCGTTAATAATTTCTTGAAGCCTTCTTATATCATCTCTTCTTGATCTTTTTTATAGGTCAGTTGTTTTTCTTTTTTTCTTTTTTTTGGCTTTCCCGTCTCTTTATTTGTTACGGGGTCTCCAGAGGGGAAAGGGGGGCCCAGGTTCGCAGGCTCTCCAGGGCTCACAGGCTCCTGTAGGCTCCCACCGTCATGTCGAACAGCCTCAGGTTGGGGAAGCGTCCTGCTTTATCCAAGAGGAAATAGAAGCGGTGGCCTTTGACTTTGAGAGGCAGCACAGTGGGCTTCCCTCCCCTCGGTGGGCCAGGCAGGACACCTGACACAGGGGCACAGTGAGCTGAGCGCCCAGGCCAAAGAGGGTGTGAGTGGTCAGCGTCACCTGCTGCCCCCCTTTCCGGAGCAGCACGGGAGCGCACGGAAGGCTGGGAGAAGAGCAGCCTGAGAGCACCAGCAAACCCACAGAGGCGCAGCCAGCCGCCAGTCCGTAGCGCCAGAGCGCCGAGCCGGGGCTGGGGCAGCGCCCAGGGCCTTGAACGCCGCCCTCGGCCTCCGGTCCCTGAACACCGCCCCCGGGCCTGGCTAAGCAGAAGAGGCCCAGGAAGGCGAAGAAGTGGCCGTGCTCGTGCTCGAAGAGCAGCATGTCCCGGGCCGGGGGCCGCCTCGTGCAGGGCGGCTTGGGCCCAGGTGGCCTCAGGCGCCACACAGTTGTTTTTCTAATATGTATTTCACATCTCCTATTTTTATTCTTTTGATTTTGTGTTATTATTTCTTGATGTCTCACAAAGTCATTAATTTTCCATTACCCAATTCTAATTTTAAGGGCTTATTTTCTTTTGGTAAGTTTTTGGATCTATTTTTCCAACTGGTTGACTTTTTATTTTATTTTAATGATTTTCCCAATTTTCTTGCATTACCCATTTCTTTACCCAATTTTTCCTCCACATCTCTTATTTGATTGTTAAAGTCCTTTTTAAGCTCTTCTAAGAACTATTTAAAGGCTTCTGACTATTTTGCATTTTTCTTTGAAGCTTTATAAGTAGCTGTTTTGACTTCATTGTCTTCTTCTGTTTGAGCTTTCAACTTCTCTATCACCATAGTAGCTATCTATGGTTGGGTTCTTTCTCTGTTGTTTATTCATTTTAGTGGCCTGTTTTTGGCTGTTAACTCTGTTTTAGGGTTGGGCTCTGCCTCCAGGGTATGAGGGACAATGTCTCAGGCTTCAGGGTTTTCATACTTTTGTTTTCTGAGCTCTATCTGTGAGTCTTTGGGTTTTTCTTTCTTTGACTGTTCCATGATCCAAGGCTCTTCCTGCTCATGGTTTGGTCTATGAGCGATCTTCTGTTCATATACTGCAAACAGGGCTCCTTAGAACTGCTTCCACTACCAAAGGACTCATGATGGAAAATGCTCTCCAAATCCAGGAAAAAAAAGAATTGTTGAATCTGGATGCAGATCAAACCATACTATTTCTATTGTTTTTGTTGTTGTTTTTTGAGGTTTTTCCTTTTTGCTCTGATTCTTCTCTCATAACATGTCTAATGCAAAAAATATGTTTATTGTGATTGTACATATATAACCTATACCAGATTACTTGCTGTCTTGTGGAGGGATTAGGGAGGGGAGGGAGGGAGAAAAATTTGAAACTAGAAATCTTATAAAAACAAATGTTGAAAACTATCTCTAAATGTAACATGAAAATAATAAATTATTTATATGAAAAAAAAAAGAACTGCTTACACCAAAAATACTCTTGCTTCCTATGGTCCTTCTGGAAGCTCACTCCTCTGCCCTGGAACTGAAACCAGGGACTCAGTTTTCCTATGAGTGACCACAACCAGCAAGTGTGCCCCTCTGCCAATGCATCCACTGCATATGCTTGCTCCTTCTTGCCTGCAGCCACAGCCTGGGACCAAGTCCAGACCCTGGGACCACCACTTTTTGTTGGCTCACCAGTACTTGCAATTTGCTCTAGCCAGACCACCACCCCAGGAAGTCAGATCTTTCCTAATGTCTTCCCAGATTGACTTAGGCTGGATGACTGCTTTACCTGGATGTATTTCTGCCACTCTAAAATTAACTTGAGGCATCATTTTAAGTTATTCAGTGTGTGTGTGTGTGTGTGTGTGTGTGTGTGTGTGTGTGTGTGTGTAAATTTGAGAAAGCCAGGCAATTTTTTGCCTTGTTCCACCATCTTCCCACAAGGATTTAGTATTTATTTTTGAGTTTTGGTCAGCTCCATTTTAAGTTTTTTTTTTTAATTTTGAAAAGTATAGCTTTCAATGTACCTTACATTTGTTTCAGAAGGTCATGGTCAGCAGATATTTCCCTATCAAAGAAGGTATTTAAAACAGGCATGTCCCTGTCATAGAAGGTCATAAAGAATGTGTTGCTACATTCCCATAACAGAGTACTATTGATGATCTGAATGTCCTTATCTACCACAGATTTAGGTACCCTCTAAGGAGGGAAAACAATAACAAAAAAATGGACATAATTTGACATAATTTGAAACCCCTTCCACTCTTTTCCAGTCCTAAAAGATTCCCTGCCCCTCTCAGCAAACCTGTCACTGTGGCTGAACTGCTCAGGATTAGCTCTCTTCTTAAGAGCCTGAAATTTGTGATAAGTGAGCAAAGGAGCAAGAGGCATCATGGAGTAGCAGATAAGAGAGCCAGCCTTGCAGTGAGAAAGGCCTAGGTTCAAGTTTAGCCCCTGATACATATCATTCCTACTGTCACATACATATGTCTTTAAGAGCATAAGTTATAGGAAGATTCTTGATTTGCATTGGTAAAGACAAGAATACATAGCCTACTTCCAAAAAAAAGTGTTAAGATGAGAGGGTTAGCATGACTGTTCTCACCAACAAAGTCCCTGGCACTGACAATGAAATTACATCAGAAACAAGTATGACTTTATCCATGGAACTGACATTTAAGAAGATGCATTACTCTTTATTTGGTTGCTGCACCCTAAGGATTACTGGACCTTTCCATCTATTTGAGTTTCAGCTGAAACCTTCCCTGTGTGTTGCATTTCTTTATTAGAATGTGAGTTCCCTGAGAATAGGAGCTGTTGCTTTTGCATTTGCATCTCCAATATTTATTGTAGTGCTTTGCACATAGTAAGTGCTTAATGAATGTTTTTTCATTCATTCATTAATTCATTCATAAGTGAGACTAGAACTCAAGGTTGTTATCAGTCAATATCCACTCTTCTGCCCACTCCAATTCACTGTAGCTATCTGTTTCCTGGTCAAACATTACTTGTCCTAGAGGTGTTGTGGGATGATAAGTTCAGTACTGCTCTATTTGGGGGGGGGGGCAGAAGATAATTGGATAATTTATTTTTAAGCTTTTCTAGCCTTGCCTATGTAATGCAATTGCTTTGGACAACCTTGAGTTTGATGAGGGATTCATAGTATCATTGGAGCTGCTAGGGATTGAGTATTAGTATTGGATCTACATTGATTATTGTTTGTTTACTAGTAGATTGCTTTGTTCTTTGACAAAAAGAATCATATAACATTTTCTTGAGTGAAAGGATGAGGGGATTGAGGGAATTAGAACAGAAAAGTGGTAGTGGAAATTGAGTGAACCACACTGACTCCAACTCATGACTCAATTCTGGAACTAGCTTAGTTTCCTTTTTGTTCAATTATGTATCTGGTCCAATTTCTGTCTTGTGAGAAAACTTTATTCATTGTGGAAATTGTGAGAGGTCTTTATTTGCATTGTTTGAACCTAGCCCTGTATAGCTGGGAAACTGGACCACCTCTACCTGCTACTTAGAGACCCTTAACTCAGGGCCTAAGTTATGCTAACTGGACATCCAGTCATATCCAAAGATTGATGCAAGAAGTTTTCTCACAATTATACATCTTGAGCAACCCATATGTCTTATCTGAAAACTGGCGCTGTACTGGTCAGTCAGTTATTGTTTCCATGTTCCTTGGATTGAATAATTACCTGGGGAGAGTGGAACACCTCTTTTTCTGATTTTAGGGAATTGTGCCTGTTTGCTTTCCTTAGAATATTGTCTGGTCTGGGACTGACTGGCCCTGTGTTGATCTAAACAGAGGTCAGCAAATATCATCTTTTCTTCTCTTTCTGTTTTTTTTTTTGGTAGGGCAATGAGGGTTAAGTGACTTGCCCAGGGTCACACAGCTAGTAAGTATCAAGTGTCTGAGGTCAGATTTGAACTCAGGTACTCCTGAATCCAGGGCCAGTGCTTTATCCACTATGCCACCTAGCTGCCCCAAATATCATCTTTTCTAGAACTTGGATGGAATCTGTGAATGAAATATCTTGCTAGAGTCTAATCAAAAAAGAAACTAGAGCCTTTCATGTTTTCAATTTAAATAGTTGTGAGGACCTTAAAAGCAAGACTTGTCTATCTTGGTTTTTGATGAGAAAGCAAATACTAGAGAAGCAGTGTAATATAAATTAGGCATAAATGGAACTTGGATAATTTAGGTACAGGTGTAATATAACTTATGTTGTATAGCATAATGCCTTCCACAGGTTAAACTGAATAACATAAAAACTCATATTGTGAAACCTTGACTGAGTGGAAGTCTTAATTAAGTGGAAATGTTTCTTTATTCTGTTTTAGGGGAAAGAGGAAAAGAAGAAAAACAAACTATAATCAATGATTTAATTAAAAAATAAAACACTTGTTTCAGTGGTATGATCTAGGCTCATCATTCAGCTTACTTATACTTTCTTATTTTATATGCAGTTCTGGGCACAGTACTATACACATTTTTATTTTGTTCTCTTTTGGTCTGGACCTGTGCTAATAAAATCCTATGAATGCAGACCTGAAACTTTTCTATAACTCGTATAATCTTAGAGAGTTGCCTCAATACTGAAAAGTTAAATGACTTTCCCAGGGTCATATGAATGTGTGAGAGGCAGGATTTGAACCCAGGTCTTCCCAACTCCAAGGGAGGCTCTATATTTATTACACAATACTGCCTCTCCTTATATGCAGAATTGACAGTTAAGAAGCACTTGAGTGAAAGAATGAACTAATGAATCTTCAGGACTATACAGATAAGAATGGAAATTCATGAGTGTCTGAGAGACAATTCAAAGCATTGTACTTTCATATAAAAATTCGGTTTTGTTCCATGCTTCTATTAAAAAAGAAGAGTGGAGTAATACATTTTTACAAAGATTTTTAATAATGTATTAGGGGTAAAATGTTAATAGGAAAGATCAAATAACCAGAATAGGAGAGAAGGGAAAGGAGCAAGTATTTATGTAGTGCCCACTCTGTGCCAGGCATCATATGAAGCACTTTTAGAAATATTATCCCATTTGATCCTCACAAAAACCTTGCAAGGTTGGTGCTATTATTATCCTCGGTTGAGGAAATTGAGGCAGTCAGAGGTTGTGACTTGCCCAGAGTCACACAGCTAATAATTGTCTGAGGTTGGATTTGAAGTCAGATCTTCCTGACTCTAGGCTCCAGCTGCTTCTGGTGCAGAATAACATAATACTTAATTATCACTATTAATGGAGGTTTAAATGTATCTCATAAAATATCTAAAAAGATGGTATTTATTGAACAATGACCTGAAAAGGATCTCAAAACACCTAAAAGTCACCCCTATTTGTTTTCCCCATGAGGAGGTTAGGAAAAATGGTAGAATGAAAGCCATGTCTCATGGCTTCCATGTATGGGGAAGTCTATGATATGACTTATGGAGAATGACATAGAGTAGACTAGATCTGTTTTGGCTTCTGCATCAAAGTTGGAGAGGGACACAATTTGGAACCACTTCAGTTCTGTTTGAAAGTACCCAGGGACCCTCAGGTGAAGGGTACAGCATAAACACTAATAAATATTCTTGCTATTTCATTATTGTTATGATGAATTATGTTGTCGGGAACATAAAGCTGCTGGAATCAGAGTGAGAACAGGGAGGGGAATGTGTCTTCCTTGAAAGATTGTATTTCACATCTGTAAAGACCCCAAAGAACTTTTGGCAGAGAACCATCAGCTGGAAATTTGCAATCTGCACAGACACTGGAGTACCGATGGAAAAAAAATTTCCCTTGAAAAACCTGTTGTTCTAAATGTCTTGTGGCTAACAGAAGCTCATTTTTTCTTGGCAAGCTTATAGTGAGAGGACAGGAGGGAAAGAAGGAGGGATGTGTGCTTGGAAAAGGAGGGGGAAGAGCAAAAACACTTTGAAGGGAGGGTCTGGCTCATGACTTGACTTTGGTTCCTCTTCCTAATACTCCAACTTTCAGCTCCCCAAGATCTCAAAGTAGCCGAGGATTGTAAGCTTTTCTGGGTCATTTGTAGTCTGCTGAGCCTTTGGACTTCATGTGTTTAGATGCTTAAAATAAAGTACATGGGATGACATGGGAAACCAGTTATATTGAAATACAGTTATATATACATATATTAAATTATTTATATATCAATTTATTACAAACTATATATAAATATAGTTTAACATGTATATATAAACACATGTATATGTATGTGTATGTATACACAGGTTTATAGTTATACAATAAACTATATAAATGACATTTATATACAGCTTTATATGTATATATAACTATATTGTGAATACGTACATATACATACACACATACCATATTTCAATATAAATGGGTTCCTTGTTCATCCTACATATTTTATGATATGCATTTAAAAACATTATTCTGAGAAGTGGTCCATGGTTTATAACCTAGAGTTAAGAACCTACCCCAGGGAGCAAGGGTATTGAGAGGGGAACAGGGAAAATAGACTATGTGGTAAATAGAAGAGAGGCAAGAAAGGAAATTTTGGTGAAAGGACTTGATGAGTAGAATCAGTAATTTATGTCTGAAATGGATCTAAGGTGTCTGGCTTTTTGGCCCTTCCATTCTGTTCCATTCTATTCCCTTCTTTTCCCTTCTGTTATACTTGGGGATCCCAATATTTGTATTTCTGTCTTTTCAAACCCTGTCTTCCCAATTTATCACTCTCCTCAACTGTCATTACCTCCACATTCTTTTTTTAATTATAAAAGTATATTATTATTTTCCAGTTACATGTAGAGATAGTTTTCAATATTTGTTTTTATAAGATTTCTAGTTTCAAATTTTTCTCCCTCCATTCCCTCCCTCCCCAAGACAGCAAGTAATCTGATATAGGTTATATATGTACAATAACATTAAACATATTTCTGCATTAGTCATGTTAGTTATAAGAAGAATCAGAGCAAAAAGGAACCCCCCCCCCCCCGCAAAAGAAAAACCACAGCACCAAAACAAAAGAAATAGTATGGTTCAATCTGCATCCATATTCCACAGTTCTTTTTTTTTTTTTTTTCTGAATTTGGAGAGCTTTTTTCATCATGAGTCCTTTGGAACTATCTTGTATTGCTGAAAAGAGTCAAGTCTATCACAGTTGATCAACACATAATGTTGATGATACTATGTACAATGTTCTCCTGGTTCTGCTCACCTCACTCAGCATCAGTTCATGCAAGTCCTTCCAGGTTTCTCTGAAATCTGCCTGTTCATCGTTTCTTACAGCACAATAGAATTCCATTACATTCATATACCACAACTTGTTCAGCCATTCCCCAATTGATGGGCAATCCCTCCATTTCCAATTCCTTGCTACCACAAAAAGAGCAGCTATAAATATTTTTGTACATGTGGGTCCTTTTCCCTTTTTTATGATCTCTTTGGGAAAAAGACCTAATAGTGGTATTGCTGGGTCAAAGGGTATGCACACCTTTATAGTACTTTGGGAATAATTCCAAATTGCTCTCCAGAATGGTTGGATCAGTTCACAGCTCCACCAACAATGCATTAGTGTTCCAATTTTTCCACAGCTTCTCCAACATTTATTATTTTCTTTTTTTTTGTCATATTAGTCAATCTGATAGGTCTGAGGTGGTACCTCAGAGTTGTTTCAATTTGAGTTTCTCTAATCAATAGTATTTAGAGCATTTTTTCATATGGCAATGGATAGCTTTGATTTATTCATCAGAAAGCTGCCTGTTCATATCCTTTGACAATTTCTCAATTGGGGAATGACTTGGATTCTTATAAATTTGATTTAGTTCCCTATATATTTTAGAAATGAGGCCTTTATCAGAAGTACTGGCTATAACTTTTCCCCCCAGTTTTCTGTATCCCTTCTAATTTTGGATGCATTGCTTCTGTTTGTATGAAAACTTTTAAATTTAATGTAATCAAAATCATTCATTTTGCATTTCATAATATTCTCTATCTCTTGTTTGGTCATAAACTGTTCTCCTTTCCAAAGATCTGAAAGCATTACCTCTACTTTCAATCTACCTCAGACATACAAAAGGATGGTCATAGAATCCTAGATTTAGAACTGGAATGGACCTCAGCATTCCAGGGCCATCTTGTTCAACCTATTGATTGTACACTTGAGAAACTGGGATCCAGAGAAGTTAAACAACTTTCCCAAGGTCACTCAAATAGCAAAGCCAGGATTTGAACCCAGTTTATTGGATTCCAAATCCAGTTGGCACTCTTTCCTCTGGCCCATGTTGCCTCATACCCTTCTATCACCCATAAGAATTCTACTTCCAAGATTTAGAATATGAAATTCTTCTATTTGAACACAACCTCTTGTTATTCTGTCCTTGTACCTCACTTATCCTAAACCTATTATTTAACTTCATTGCAATCTTTACCTTCTCCAATCTTCCTTGATCTCCCCTTTTCCAGGCTATCACCCAAACTCTTTGCTCTCTTTGAAGTCAACATTCTCCATACTTGATTCAGTTTCTCCCATGGCCCATCCCTGTTCAACCCTTTTCTAAATCCCAAATGTGGACCACCTTTACTATCTCCCTTCTGTATTATTCTTCTTGAGTTGCTTAATGGTGTTGGAGGAAATCACATGATGGTGTTAACTAGATTAACCATAAATCTGTGTTGTTTAATCTCTCTTACCACTGCCCAGCAATGCTTTACTCTTCCTTATCATACTTTCCACAGCATCTATTCCAAATGTTCTCCTCTCTCAAGCCACATATACCACTCTGTTTTGACTCAGTTAAAGACTATACCTTATATTTTACCACATCAAGGGAGGAACTTCAGGAACTCATTCTTTCCCCTAGTTCTAGACCTCAAAGCTAGAACATTCTAGAACATTCTCTTTCACTCTCTCTTCCTTTGCTTCAGTCTCAGAGAAAGAGAATGCCTATTTCTTTTTGACTGTACTTCTGGTGCCATCTGTTCTCACTTCTGCCAGGAGCTTGGCCCTTCAGTTAACCCTTCTCTCTTTATAATCTTCAATCTCTTTTTATTAACTGGCTCCTTTCCCACAATCTATAAACTTGGCCATATGTCCTTCATCCTTAGAAAACCTTTACTTGACTTTATCATCCCCTCATTATTGTCTTATATCTTTCCACCCTTTCACTGACAAACTACTAGGAAAAGCTTGCTAGACTAATTGCCTCTACTTCTTCACCTCTCATTCATGTCTTAAACCCTTGCAATCTGGCTTTTGACATCCCTCCTGAACAGAAAACTTCTCTCTTTGAAGTCGCCAATGGTTACATAATTGCTAAAATGAATGCTCTTTTTTAGTCTTCATCTTTCTTAACTGCTCTGAAGCTTTTGACACCACTGACCACTTCTTGTTCAGACATTTCAGTGGTGTTTGACTCTATGACCCCACTTTTTGCAGAGATACTGGAATGGTTTGCCATTTTCTTCTTCACCTCATTTTACACATGAGGAAACTGAGGCAAACAGGATTAAGTGACTTGTCCAGGGTCCCACAGCTAGTGCCTGAATCTGGATTTGAACTCAGATCTTCCTGATTCCAGGCCTGGCAATCTATTCACTGCACCACATTGTACCACACCCTCTATCCTCCTTGGGTTTTCATGAGACTATGTTAACATAGTTTTCCTTCTATCTGTTTGATAGCTCCTTCTCTGTCTCTTTGGTTGAATTTTCTTTCATGTTCCTCTCCCTTTATGTGACTGTGTCCCAGGGATTTCTCCCAGACTCTCTTTTCTTCTTTCTCTAACACTCTTTCCTGGTAGATTCAAGTATCATCTCTTTGTAGATGATTCTCAACTCTTCAAATCCAACCCTCATCTTTCTCATGCTCCACTACTACATTACCAATTTCTCCTGGACAACTCCACCTGGAATTTCCATAGGCATCACATCCAACATGTTCAGAACAAAATCTATTATAATCTCTCTCCCTGCCTCCACCTTGCCAAATTCATCCCTCTTTCCAGCTTCTCTATTTCTGTTTAGCAAATCACCTTTCCAATCACCTAGGTTTGCAGTCTTGGAGTTATTCTCAACTCAACTCTTCTTCACCCTTCCATACTAATCCATTATCATCTTATTAATTCTATAATATCTCTGATATCTGTTTTTTCTTTCTACTCTTACAGCCACTACCCTAATTAAGTCCTTAACAATACTTGCCTGGACTAAGGAAATGGCCTCTTCATTGGTGCCTGACTCCAGTCTCTTTCTTATCCAATCTATCATAACCACAGCTGCCAAAATGATATTTTCAAAAGTATAGGTCAAATGATGTTACTCCCCTGCTTAAGGAGCTTCAGTGGCTCCCTATTTCCTCTAGCTTTAAATACAAATTCTTCTGAAGTTTATAACCCTTCACAATCTGGCTTTAACCTAGCTTTCTATATTGATATTACATTACTTCTAGTCACACTCTACAATCCAACCAAAATGGCATACTTGTTCCCAATACATTAATTCCATCTTTCACCTCTTGCCCTTTCAAGAGATCATCTCCCATGCCTGAAATGCATTATTTCATTATTCCTTCCACTTAGAATCCCTAGTTACCTTCAAAGCAGAACTCTGGTGCCACCTCCCTCAGAAGGCCTTTCCTGATCTTCCCAGTCATTAGTGCTCTTCCTCCCAAAATGTTTTGTATTTAATCTCTGAACATTTTATATATTTGTATATAGGTTGTCTGCTCTCTCCCCCTTTCCATTGAAGAAATGGGATATTTGGTTTTTATCTTTTTATCCTAAGTTTTTAGCATAGTAACTGACACAAAGTAAAAGCTAACATTTCTACGGCACCTACTATATGCTAGGAACTCTGCTAAGTACTTTACATATAACTTCTCTTTCGATTCTCATAACAACCCTGTGAGGTAGGTATTATTATCTACATTTCACAGATGAGGAAACTGAGGTAAACAAAGATTAAGTGACTTGCCCAGGGTCACACAGTGGATGGATTTCAATTCATGTATTCCTGACTCCAGGTCCAACATTCTATCCATGACACAACCTAGCTGTCTAGGTGGCACAAAGTAGGCCCTCACTAAATGTTTGTTGAATTGAACTAAAATGAACTGAGTATACTCATTGGTTACGAACTTGAATTTGGTTGCACAAAGGAGGTATTCCTAGAAGTCATAAGAGGATGACCTCAGTCACAGGAAGTACCTATACCAAATATTCCAGCAGTGTGGTCCCATGGAAAGAGTGCTGAATCTGGAGTCAGCAGACCTGGGTTCACAATCTACCTCTGATGCCTACTACCAGTGTGACCTTGGGAAAATCACTTAAGCTCCTTGGCCTCAGTTTTCTCATCTGCAAAATGAGTAGTTTGGACCAAATGGCTTCTGATATCCTTTCTAGTTTTAAATTTATGATCTTATGAAAAATTTCCTTGATCTTTGTGTGTTATGATATTGCCAAGGCTCAGGTGTGCTGTCTGAATAATCAGTGCAGCTGGCCCATGAAAGGCCATTGTGGAAAGGGGATGCTAGCTCAGCCTACTGGAGATTTTGAGAGAGGGTTCAGCATTATGCTCTCTGTGATTGGCATCTTAGGAAACTTGTTCAACATAGGGTATATGTCTATTCTATAATATGAATCTATCAGAGTGAGGATAACTCATTGGAAAGATTTTGCCATCACTGGGGAATTTCTGGAATACATTTAAAAATATCTTTCTCCATTTATGGTTACCATGATATAGTAAATCAACTTCAATTCAATTCAAACAACTAGGTTCAATCTAGGTTGTAAAGGGCTTCAAATGGCAAACAAATGAGCTTGTTTATGATTCTAGAAGCAGTAGGGAGCCAATGGAGTTTATTGAGCAGAGGAATAACAAGGTTAGAGCTGTGCTTTAGGAATATTGACTTGACAGTTGTGGATTAGATGGATTAGAGATGGAGAGAGACTTGAGTTATTAAGAGACTTATTGCAATAACCAGCGTGAGATGTGAGGAGAGACTGAATTAGGGTGATGGCTGTGGGGGGTGGACTGAAGGACAGAGAAACGAGATGTTATAGGGGTAGAATTTACAAGATTTGGCAACTGACTGGTATGTGGGGTAAGAGTAAGGATTAGCTCAAAAGTGAATATGACACTAAAGATGGTGGCACCCTTGATGAAAAAAGGGAAGTCCAGTATAAAAGTGGGTTTGGGGGTATGTGAGGGCCAAAATTTGATATACGGAGCGTATTAGGGTGACTCGCCTTAATATTGGGGTTCCAGAAATATGAGGTACTCTTTTAGGTTTAATCTTCCCTTTGAACTTTCCTTTTTATATATTCCTCCCAGGCCAATAAGAAAAGGAGCCTCTGAGCTTTAGTTCATAAAGGATCAGGTTTTATTACTTGGGAATTAATTAAACCACAAAGGTGAAACCAATTAAGGAAATAAGGAAGTAGAAATACAAATAGATAGTCTTAACTCTAAGCTTAGTTCATGAAATCCCAGAGCATTCCCAATTAAGCTAGTTCAAAGGAATTTAGGGTTTTCCATAAGTGACTCACCGACCCCAGGGTCAGCATGCAGTTTTCCAGTGCCACACTGAGACCCATCGCTAACACGATGCCGCCACGCTGAGCACCACCAGACTGATTGCCAGGCTGAAAAGTGTGAACTCCTTGAACATGCCCTGTCTCCTGGAAGTTCCCTCCCTTCTGGTCGCATTCTGTTTTTTCCTCCCACAAAAGGGGAGGTCCTTCTCAGTAGCACACGTAATCTCAGGGTGGGCCAGGTGTGGCCCCTCCCAAATGATTCAGCTAAAACTTTTGATATTAATCTTTAGCACAAATAATTTTTACCACAGGTAGAGATAATGAGATCCCTTTAAGACATTTGAAATGTCTTCGATAATGTCATGTCTTCTGGATAAACTCTCTTTTCAAGTCCAAGAAGCCCTTGGGACATCCAGTTTGAAATGCTTAATCCATAGGTGATGATGTGGCAGTGGTGCTCAAGAGAGTATGGCTGGATACTTAGATCCAAGAGTCCTCTGCAGAGAGATGATGATCAAATCTATGGGAACTCATAAAGTCATCAAATGAAAAAGTATAGAGAGCGAAGAGAAGAGAGCCCAGGGCAGAGCTTTAGGGAGCGTCCACAGTTAGGGGTCAGGATGTGGATGATGATGGAAAACTTAGAAGGACCAGTTAGTTGGAGAGGAATGAGAACAAAGTTGTGTAATGTGCAAAAGGCACTATATTTGGGGGGTTCAAAGATAAAAGTGAATCTGCTAGTCTCCTCAAAGAGCTTCTGTTCTACTGGTAAATATCATATGGGTAAAGATATGCAAATACAAAATAATTTGAGGAGTGAGAGAACACCAGGATCCAGAGACATCAGGAGATCCTTCATAGAAGAGGTGATGCATGAAATGAATCCCTTCTTGAAGAAAGATGAGAATTTTGAGAGGAAGATAAAAGAGGGGGTGGGATTTGAGGTACAAAGGATGGCCTGTGAGAATGCATAAAGTTAGGAGATGAAATGTGGAGTTTGGAAACAGCAATTATTCCAGTTTGGATGAAATATGATGAGGTATAATAGGAAATCAATCTAGAAAGTGAGTTTGGAATTAGTTTTAGACGAAGGGCCAGGAAGTTTGTGTTTGATGTTTTTTTTTTATTTTTTGGTGAGGCATTTGGGGTTAAGTGACTTGCCCAGGGTCACACAGCAAATAAGTGTTAAGTGTCTGAGGTCAGATTTGAACTCAGGTCCTCCTGAATCCAGGGCCAGTGCTCTATCCACTGTGCCACCTAGCTGCCCCTATGTTTGATGTTAAATAAATCACTGATGGTTTTTAAGCATAAAAGTGACATGGTCAAATTTTGGCCTCAAGAAAATAATTTTGGCAATTATGTGGAGGCCCAGGATCATGGACCCTTGTGAGAAGAAGCTGTCACCTCTGTGGTCTCCAAGAGCATGGAAAAGAGCTTCTACTCAGATTTTAGACTTTTTAGATACTTCTTTTTGGCATACTTGCTCTCCCTTGGATTCCTAGGGATGAGGGCAAGGGGGAGGAGGAAGGTTTTCCCCATCTCTCTCTTATATCCCCCCTTTCCCATCAGTAATAATGACTTACAGCAGAAGCAGCCTGAGACTTTCTCACTTGGGCAAGCACATATTTCTTGGACCTCACAACTTGTGGGTGCCTACTGCCTTTCTGTTTTCTTTTATGAGCACAGGTAAATAATTAATGTACCTGAGAAATTAATGTTTCCAACCTCATGGGTGATCCTGAATGCCCAAATCCGACAGAAGCTACCCAGAAGAAAATTTCTTTAATTGTGGAGGAGAGGGCCACTAACAGGAGAATTCTGTGGCTAGATTAATACTGTGTCACAGCTGGACTGAAGATATAGATCTTGCCAACCATCCATTATATTTATGTGTGGCTTGAACAATGCAGATCTTTGGTAAATGAGAAATATCTTTTCAGTGGTCCTACAAAGGGTCTTTATTTTCTGGGGGAAGTATAATGAGTGTAATCAGTGCTTTGAATATATTTCACTCTATTTGATCATGAACACTTGTTAATCTTTTGTATCTAATGCCCTTTTTGGTAGTGTGGAAAATAAAAAGCTATCCAGTACCCAACAGGATCCTATTTTTCATTTTTTTGGGAAACCCTACATATGAACCATAGCTAAGCTATTTTAGAGAGTCCCCCTGATTAGGACAGAACTGGAGAGAAACTGTTCCCATGGTATCAGGTTTTCAGGATTAATCTTTTTAAATTCTTTTTAAAATTTATGATATAATTATATTTTATACATATATCAAACATAGATATAATATATACAAAGACACACAGGATAAATCTTATTCCTGGACTACAGGTTAAAATTAAAAAGAGATTCCAAATAATTTGGGAACCATTGCATGACAGACTACTTAATCTTCTACTCTTCGCTATCAATGCAGATTCCCTTTCTCTTGCCTCCTCTTAGCTCCTCTTAGCATGACTTCTGATATTGCTCACGTCACTCTTGGATACCCTGAGAAAGATAAGGAATATCTGCAGAAGACTTTGTTCTCAGTTTGAAACCTCTTTTTCTAAAAAAAAAATTTTTTGGTTTAATTGCAAATTTATGATCTAGCTCTGTAAATCTTGCCCTCCTGCAGGCTGTGTCTGGTGGGCTCTCTTACTTGTATAAATCTAGAGAAAGAACTGAGAGAACTGAAAATTTAAGCATGCTATAATTTTGTTCCATAAATTGTAGTTCACCAATGTTCACAACGGGGTAAAGACAATCAAGAAAGTCTTCTTGTAATAGATTCTTAGAAGCTGGAGGTGGCAGTCAAAAGGGGAAGGATTTGTGGAAAGGATGTTCATTATTGCTTTATACACTATGGAACTTTCTGTAGAAATTGGTTTAGCAGTCAGCTCTTGTTCTACTGCAGATTTGCTGGTCTGGAGAAATTATCCACATCCGTTGTTATTCTTCCTTCTGGGTATTACCCTTTTCTCTATTTCATTTCTCATTAGTTTGTCTCTGCAAAAGTCCCTCACACTGACCCCCATTTCCCAGAGAGTTTTTAGAATTTTTCCACTTAGCTGGAGGGCTTTCAAGACCTTTGCGGCCAGTCTTTGACCATAATGCATCCCCCCACTGCATCTTTGTGCTATCATGATGGCTTACATGTTGGTGAAGGAGGCATCAACCACATCATCTGATTTTTATGAGCAACATTGTCAAAAAAGACCTCCTTGCCCCCTAAACCCTATATTTCTCTCGCAGCCTTCTATAGGAAGAGAAATGCAGATTGTTAGAGACTTATTGAGTGCCTGAGTCCCTGTTAAAATGTAAATACCTAACCCTTTAGCAGACATGTATACCTCAGTATGAATTAGTTTAATATGGAGAATCTGTGGCCCATGAAATGACTCAGACATTGGCTTAATTTCATTTTGCTTCTGTATCAAATACCAAGAGATAATCTCATTTTTGACTATAGTTGTGAAAAGTCAACATGGCTTTAAAGGGTTTATTGACAATACTCTGAAAGGCCACAAGATTGTAATGTCACTATGTAAAAATAGACTTTTAAAAAAGGAAGTGAAAAATAAACTTAAAAAAAATAATATTTCATTGCGAAAAGACCATTTTTACTCCATGATTTCCAGGCTAGGGAATTAGAGGCTCTGATGAAAATAAGGAAAATAGAAAATTTAAAGATCACCCACATTCCCAAAATGTAGATAAGAATAAAAACACTCCACAACAAATATGGCAACTTTTTTTTTGGCCAGGCAATGGGGGTTAAGTGACTTGCCCAGGGTCACACAGCTAGTAAGTGTCAAGTGTCTGAGGCCAGATTTGAACTCAGGTCCTCCTGAATATAAGGCTAGTGCTTTATCCACTGAGCCACCTAGCTGCCTCTGTGGCAACTTTTTAAGATAAAAAAAAGTTAGATTTTTTTTTTACCTTTTAGCCAGTGTGATATAGTGACAATAGTACTCAATTTGGAGTCAGATGACCTCAGTTTGACTCCTGAATTGTCATTTGGAGGCTGTATGACATTGGACAATTCATGTCCAATTCATGTCAGGGTTCCAGTTTCCTCATTTAGAAATTAAGAGGTTGGACTTGCCAGTTCTAGGGTCCTTTCTAGTTCTAAATGTGCAATCCTGTGATCTGTAAGGTCCTTTTCTCTTGACATTCTATGATCTTTGATCAGGGCTTTGGCAAACAGTAAGGTTGCCAGTACATTTTGTTCCCTGTCTTCCTTCCTGACTCTTTCTCCTAAACTCTTTCTCTTTCCATTAGCTGGTCAGCTTGCATAGATGGTAGTGGTTGTTTTTAAAACAATTATTGATTGGATATAATTTTGTGTTTCCTGTTCTTAGTTTAAAAAAATGGAGTGGAACATGAAATCAATTTTTACTTCTGTGGTCCTTGATTGATTTTTCTGTGGGTCAATGATCTTTGTTAAAAAAAAATCTGTTTTATTAAATGACTAGTCATTATACTGGGAAGCAGCGGGATGGAATGAAATAATTCCCTCATTTGTAAAATGTGAAAATTGGATAATGTGATCTCTAAAGTTCCTCTTGGCTCCAATATTCTAAGACTCCAGATAGGATTTGGTAAAGACTGGGTTGGAAAGGTGAAGAAGAGATGGGGTACTGCTAGGAAGCACCATGAAGACCCTGGTACGTTGTGGTTAGATGATAAGGGGGGAGGGTCAAAGACAAATGAAAGTAATAGATGACATTCATATAGCTCCTTAAGATTCACAAAGCAGGGGCATCTAGGTGGTGTAGTGGATAGAGCACTGGCCCTGGATTCAGGAGGACCTGAGTTCAAACCCAGCCTCAGACACTTGACTTGACAGTTATTAGCTGTGTGACCCTGGGCAAGTCACTTAACCCCAATTGCCTCACCAAAAAAAAAAAAAGATTCACAAAGTACTTTCCATGTATTATTTAATTTTATATTCGTGGAGATAGGTACTACAGGTGCTACTATTCCCATATTTCAGATGAAAAAAAAAACCCACTGATGCTCAGTGAGATGGTGACTTTTTCAAGGTCACAGTAAAGATCAGGAGATTCATAGAATCTGACTTGGAAAGGGGGACCAAGCCTAGGGTCTCTTCAACTTCTAAGTCACATGGTCTTTCCAGCACACCAACACTTGCCTACTTCAATGTTTGGTTCAGGGCTGGGTATGTGCATTGTGGGGACCAATTTTTAATTGGGGAGTGTTAGCTAAGTGGATTGCCACAATATTGGGGCAAGGAAGGAGACCAGCAGCCCCCCTCAAAACAGAACAGGATTTATTTTAACAAGAATGAACTTAACACAAACAGGATCAGTAGGATCAAGGGAAAGGAAATAAAATGGGGAAAGGAAAATTATACAACCTGAAAAATATCACCACCCAGGAATCAGCTGAGAATACACAGCAGAGCTCCTGTTGCCTTCCAGCTTCCAGCTAGAATGGCGACTTCTCCCTGTTCCCAGAAACCCCATATAGCCTCCAACCAATTGTCTGGCCACTCTGACAGTCACATGACTGCCCTCATTAGGCTTCCAATCATTATAATTTTGCCAGGCCCATGTAGGCATCGGTGAGTGGTGATGACATGAGGTACCAGGGCCATGGCAACAGCTACAACCAGTGGGTGGAGCACCGTGTGGTTTGCGGAGCACCAGGTCAGTGCGTGCTGAGGCATAAAAACCTCAAATAACAATTAATTCTTTACAGCATCATTTTGGGTACTAATGCTACTCTAGCTGTCCCTGCTTTGGGGATGGGGGAGAGGTATCCATAGATGGGAGGGCTTTTGTGACCTAGGAATGAGGGGATGGAAACCTTGAGTAAGGGTAGAAATAGTATTATCTGTTTCAAGGTCCATGGCCTCTCATCAAATTCATCACATTGTCTTCTGGATTCCAGCAAAGGTTGGCTCAGAATTTTAACTAGCTGGTACATGGAGGGGTAGCAGAAGGGGAGAGTGGAAAGTGAGACAGGTGAACAGGACATCCAGAAATCAGAGCTTGAACTTTAGATAAACACTGAGGCCATTTGAGTGCAGGTCAGAAAAGGGCATATGGGTTGCAGAGAGGGAAAGGAGTTACTAACAGTCAAAGTCATGAGCATCAGAAGTCAAAGCTGATTAAAAACCAGCAGAAAGAGATTGATGGACTCACAGTTGCCAGAACTGACAGTCGAATGAGCTTGCTTGCTTTGGGTTATGGTGTGTATTTATACTGGGCGCTCACAGACATTGACTTTTCCCCCTTCTAGGTTTGCTTGATACATTTATTGATTCTGACATCTCTCTGATATCTAGTTGTGTAAATTCATGTTGCCCATGGGCAATTAGCATTGAATAGTCCCAATGCCAAGTTCATGGTAAGCAGTGCCAATCGGGTAATGGATATTCCATCTCTAATCACATGGCAACTGGTACCAGAATTTTGGTCTAATACTTCACAAGTGTTGGACATATCAGAAGGTATTTGTGACAAAGGTATAAGGGGAAAGTCCTTAGGTATACATCCACATGTGGACTTTTCCCCTCATTTCTTCTGTTTTACACAGTTTCCCTTACTTTTCCTGATGTTGTATTGCTTTGCTTTTTCTACCATCTTATCTCAGTTGGTGAGGAGGATTTTTCTTCCTCAGGTATTCCTGCCACCTACTGGCTTTGAAATGAGAGGATCTAAGTTTGAATCTCAATTCCTTTACTTACAACCTGTGAGATCTTGGTCAGGTTATTAACTCTTAGGGCTTCAGTTTCTTTACCTGCAAAATTAAGGGCTTGGCTTCAGTGGCTTTTCAGGTACCTTCCAGATGTAGAACTCTCTATTTGAGATATGTATGTATATATGTATATATGTATGTATGTATGTATGTATGTATGTATGTATGTATGTGGAAGGATGTTCTAGAGAGCAGTGACAAACTCGTCTGATCCAGAGGTATGCTCACAGAACATGCTTATGCAGTTAGCAGTTATTTGTCCTTCATTTGTCCAAGGGTCCATGACATTGGGGTGATGTCATGACTTGCGGTGAATTAGATTTAAGTAAGGGAGGGCTGTGAAAGAGCACCAACCTCAATCCCTTCTCCAGAGCAATCTGGGTTTGGTGGTATGATATATATCAGGATGCCTGGAGATGGCCCTAGATGTTTAAGGCAATCAGGATTAAGTGGCTTGCCCGGGGTCACACAGCTAGTAAGTGTCTGAGGTGAGATTTGGACTCAGATCCTCCCAAATTCAGGGCCAGTACTCTATTCACTGTGTCACCTACCTGCCCCATATGCTTATCCAGGGAATTTGAGAATAGGATGTGTTCATTGGCATGGTAATCAGACTAGGAAATATGGAGTTTTAAAGGAGAAAGGTAGAAGGAATGTAATGGTGAGCAAATCATAATCATTCTTTCTGCCACTGTAGATACTACATATATGATAGTTAAGCACAGCTTGGATCCTTCTTAACTTTACCAGGGGTAGAAAGGGGGCAGATTATAGAGATATACTAGAGCTGTATGTGGAGGAAATAAGGAAGTGAGGTATGAAACTGATATATTCTTTCAGTCTGGTTCCTTGAGTAGGGGTTGGAAACCTAGTAAAACACACACACATAGACATGCACACACCCACACACCTATACATAAGCACTTGATGTACGTGAAAAGAGAAGGGACACAACTAAATAAATGTACCTAAAACAATCTGGGGATTGAGGAGTCAAGATGGTAGTTGCTGGGATGATGTCTTTTCAATGTACTTGAACTATTGATGTTGCCTTGGGAGAGACCTGCAAATGTGCTTTGAATTCCTTTACCTTGTCAAGAGACTGGGCACCAAAGTCCTTAGAAGATTTTCCTATTTGCAGAAAAGCCATGTGTATGAAGCACTTGCCGGCTCCACATGGGAACAGATGAGAAGGCAACAGAGTTTCCATGTTTTGGCCTGCTTATTAGACAGTGTTAAGGGCTAAAATTCTAGCTAAACTGTCTAAAATATGTAATGAGTGGTCGCCAATAAATTATAAGCTTTAGCAAGAGTTAGACTTTTAAGCATTTATTAAGGAGAATAAGAATTTGGTAAAGAGAGAGAGAAAGGCCTAGATTCTTATCTATTAAAGGGAGAGCGCATTTCTAGCTCCCTTCTCCACCAGCGTCCTCAGGAAAGAGCATGAGACCGAGCGCCAGTCTCTTCCTTCCTCCTCCCACTAGCCCGTGTCACTTCCTGACGCCAAAGAAAAGACTCCTGGTCTTGCCCTCAAAGACCTTCGCTTCATGGGCGGAACTCTTCTACAGTAAGTCTCCAGCAGGTGGCGTCATTCCAATCATTACAACAAGGGGTTACTTCCTGGTCTGAAGAGGATCATGTAGTTTGGAAATAAATATGTGCACTGGTTGTAGTGATATCATTTTATTCATTTGTATTATCTGATTAAAGTCTTACATACAATATCCTTGAGTTAGAAATGACTCAGTGAAGGGGCAGCTAGGTGGCACAGTGGATAGAGCACTGGCCCTGGATTCAGGAGGACCTGAGTTCAAATCCGGCCTCAGACACTTAACACTTACTGGCTGTGTGACCCTGGGCAAGTCACTTAACCCCAATTGCCTCACCAAAAAAACCGAAACAAAAAAAACCCCCAAAAAACCAAACAACAAAACAACAGAAATGACTCAGTGTGATGTAATGATGTACAAAGTGATGTAATGAATGGGTAGTCTTCCTTGTAATACATGTTGCTGTTCAGTTGTTTAAGTCGTGTCTAGCTCTTCATGACCCCATCTGGGGTTTTCTTGGCAAAGATACTGGAGTGGTTTGCCATTTCCTTCTCCAACTTGTTTTACAGATGAGGAAACTGAGGCAAACAGGGTTCAGTGACTTGTCCAGGGTCACACAACTAATAAGTGTCTGAGGCCAGATTTGAACTCAGGAAGATGAGTCTTCCTGACTCTTGGTCCAGTGCTCTATCCATAGTACCACTCAGCTGGCTCCCTTATAGGATAGGGGCTATGAAAAGATTGATTGAGGAATTTACATGCAAGAGACTAGTGGTTCTCAAAGGACATGCTGCAGTCTAATAATGTGCTGGAGATTTCAGTAGATGTATCACAAACCTCTTTTCTACCCTCCTCCTTCTACCTTTTGCATCACTCGCCTCCACCCCCCCCCCTCCCCGACACAGCTTCTCCTCCTGTTTTAGTGTGAGGAAGACATGATGGTAGCTCTAACTGTGGAGGTACAAAGCTGCCTCCTCTACTGCTAGTTCTGGGGAAGTACAGGAGGAAGAGGACGAGGGAATCAGGAAGGGGAAGGAGAGATGAAATAATTTCAAGACTTGGGTAATGGATCCGAAAGCCCAGATGCCTGGTAACCCTGCTCTGTTGCCAACTTATATGTTTGCTATGCTGTTATTCCTCATGGCAAAGAATACTATGCCATAAAACTTTCCATATCTATTGCATCAGAGTAACAAGAGAACTTGTAACCACCACCCCACCCCCCCGCCCCATAAGTGAGCCAAGGCTAAGGGGAGAGAGGTAACCAGAGTCTAAGAGAGCTCAGATGGTACTCTAGAGTACCCTTTTGTGGTAGATGATGCATCTGGCTGTTGGGGATGAGAGTTTGATTGATAGATCTGGTACTCACTACTGAATTGGGTCAGATACTGATCACCAGAGACACCTGACAGTGACATATACTCTCTTTGAGATGTGATTATGTGATAAGTTATACCAAAGGACACTTCATCAAAATGAATTACATTTTAAAAAGCAGAATTATGGACTTCTTTAATGAAGGTTTGTTGCATTAACCCAACACACTTAAGAGGGGTTTCCATTATGTTAATTTCAGAACTGCCAAAGCTATATTAAAACTACAAAGGAGGCAAATTTCTTTTTTGAGAAATGAACCATGCTACAAGAAAGAAGAGTTCCTTTTTTTCTCTGACCCACTTCAAATCCCTTAGGAAAGAGTACCAGGATCCGTGGGAATTCCCAGTCTGGCTGAGTCCCAGCTGATTGACTTTCATTTGTGCACCACATGCTATCATCACCAGGAATTCTCCCTCGATTTCCAGACAGAGAATCTGGAGGCACAAGCTGGAGCTGGGTTGGCTAGCTTCTTCCTATGTGTTTAAAATGACATGTTGGGATTTTTTTTTGCTTATTTTTTTTTCATCCAAGGTAACTGTTTTTTTTTTTAAACTGTTGCAACTGTTGAAATTCTCCCAAGTCCAAAGAAATCAAACTTTTCTTTGAAATAAAACTGCAAGTTCAGATGATATAAACAGGCTTGATTTATTATAGAGATTATAACTGTGTAATAAAGCATAGCAAATTCTGTGTGACATAAGGCATTTAGGTTATACTTAACATGTTTATTTGTAAGGGTTCGACACCATTAATCCACAACAGAGTTATAGTCTGTGATTTGAGACAATTATATTTCAAATCACTCATATCTTTGCTCAAGTGACGACTTCATTTTACCCAGATACCATATGTCCTAGCCAGACACGCAAGACAAAAACAGAACATCTGGAGCCATCCCTGTTTTCTCTTATATTCTATAGGACATGTGGTTACTCTACCTGCCTCTCATCAAGTTCATGGCATGGAAGCATTCTGGATTATAGCATGAGATGATTTTATATTTCAAACAGCTGGTACATTTAGGAAAGCATGCGCTAATGCTTTGGCTCTGTGATTTTCTCAGCATAGATTTCAACTCCATCTATGATTAAGTAGATAAATCTTAGGGAGGTGCGTGAAGCGTAGGAAACTTGTCCAGGGTTAAACAGTTTGTCTTAGAAATCACAGGATCAGAGCTAGAAGGGACCACAAAGGCCATTTAGTCCAAACCTCTCATTTTACAGATGAGGAAATTGAGGCTCAGAGAGGTTCATAAACTTGTCCAGTGTCATAGAGGTAGTGACAGAGGTGAGATTTGAATCCAGTTCTTCCTGATTCTAAGCCCCCCATTCCACCTACCACACCATATAACCTCTTTAATCTTTTATTTTTAAAAAGATGATAGTAGATTATGACAAGTTTTACACCACAAGATTATCTATTTATTCATTCATCCATTAATTAATTAATTAATTAACTTGTTTGCTTATTTATTTACTTTTTTGTTTATGTATTTGTTTACTTATGGGGCAAAGAGGGTTAAGTGACTTGCCCAGGGCCACACAGCTAGTGTCAAGTGTCTGAGGTCAGATTTGAATTCAGGTCCTCCTGAATCCGAAATCAGTCATTTATTCCTTTTGGTTCAAATTGGACAGCCAGTAAAACTTGGCTGCTGGCTAGCACTTCATGACCTTGCATGAGATACTTTTTCTCTCTGGTTTCAATTTCCTAATCTATAAAATGGGAGTGGTGATGGTGGTAGACTAGATAATCTCTAAAATTACTTCTATACCTTACAAAATTCAGTTGTTGCCTCATGCACACACCTTTTCTGGAGTCCCAAGTGAAAAGAGTGCTTCTGTATAGAACAACATCTGGGTCTAATTTGTTGTGAAAATGTCATAGATTAGACCCAGTATTAATGTCCAGAATTAGGCAGTTCACTGGTAGCCATGAACTATGTTCTCTGTACCATAACTCAACCACTGACTTCCTGTGTAGCCTTGGAAAATCCATTAAATTTTCTCTATCCCAATTCTTTCCTAGTAAAATAACCACTCTAAAATGTAGTGACTCCACAAGCTGTCTTAGAAAATGCTGAGCTGCTCCAGTAAAGGTGTACCATACATCTATGTTCTTATTCACAAAGGAAGTTTCCTTGCTTCCTCCCCTCTATTTTAATTATAATTTACTCACCAAGGTACAGTTTGTGATTTTAGAGTCAGCATGTTTAATAACATGTTTATTTACTTCCCATCACTACCACTCATTTGGACAATTTATCATGTTGTTCTCTACCTGTAGTTCTGAGAATGAACACGGTATCATAGGAAAACTATACTGTTATGGGGAGTGATGGATGACCCATATATTCTGTAGAGAAGACCTATTTTAGTTAACTGTGGCAATTTCCCATACCATGGCATGTTGGAAGGGAGAATGCAGTTTTAGTTTCCAAACTAAGACATCTACCTGGGTTTCCAATGATATACAGATTCAGTACAAGGGTAAAGTCACTAGGGATTTGTTTCAGGGCACAAGGATTTTAGAGTATACAAAAATTTAATACATGAACTCCTTTAGCTAGTAGCCATTATAGTAGTTAATTCATCCTCTAGCCCAGCTCAACTTATTTTAATTGCTTCTTATATCATTTTTATGCATAGACAGTAAATGGTATAGTGGATAAAGTACTGGCCTTGGAGTCAGGAAAAGTTGTTTAAATCTTGCCTCTGATTCTTAGTGTGTGACCCTGGTCAAGTCATTTAACCTTTACATTCTTCAGGCAACTGTCTAGGTCTTACTGCTGAGTCATAGACAGCTTACAGTCTACATTGGTGAATGGATTCCAACAGAGGAAACTCCTCATGATAAAAAGTCATGGATGTATTCCAAGCATATATTCATATATAATTTTCACATCATGAATTACAAAGTTGATTTTAGGGAGCAATATGTGATGCTTGCCATAGGTGTCAAAATTGTTAGCTATAGCTTTTATGGATCCAACCAATACCCCCAAACTTGTGTGTTCCCCTCTCTACTTTCTTTGAATTAAATCATCCTGTGGTCTTTATATCCTCAGAGTGTATAGGTTTCTTCAGCTATCTTGACATCCTTCCTGTCAATTTTGTATGTAGGATTATTGGTAAAAATAGATGTTAACATCAATAAAGCTAAGGTATGATTTTTTAAGGTATAATTTCATTCTCCAGGGGCCTTTCTCTAATGGTTCAAACTGCATTCCTTGAATTGTCTCTAATGTGGCCTAATCTTGAGCCGTATTTCCACACCAGATTTAGTCCAGATATCGTGCTATACAGAAATGCTTGCACTTGAGCTTATGAGAAAGGTATGTACGTGAAGTAAAAATTGACTATATCTCATACGATTGGAAACTAGAAGTGTTCTTAGGAATCAACTAGTCAAATCCTCACACTTACAGATTAAGAAAGTGAAGTACATAGAAGGAAAGTGATTCCAAGGTCACATAGGTAACATGTAGCAATCAAGATTTGTCTCTAGTGGTCCAACTTAAGCCCAAAGGAGTAATGAAACCACTGGTTTAAAGTCTACATTCTTTCTTTTTTTTTTTTTTTGGTTTGTTTTTGCAGGCAATGGGGGTTAAGTGACTTGCCCAGAGTCACACAGCTAGTAAGTGTCAAGTGTCTGAGGTCAGATTTGAACTCAGGTACTCCTGAATCCAGGGCTGGTGCTTTAACCACTGTGCCATCTAGCATGTCACCTTTCAGTATAACCTTATATCTTGGATCAAGCCATTCATTCTTTGTGTTCAAAGACTTTGCATTTTGGTACAATGTCATTTAAAACTGTAATATAGGTTGCATAGGACATTCTTTCTTAAAGAGTGTAGAGGTAATGTGACATAACTTGGGCTTGGAGTCTAGAAGAAGCTTAGTGAATGATTATAGCCAAGGCAAATTCATCACCTGCTGTCTAACCCTCTGAAGATAAACCCTTTCTTTTGGACAACTATTGTTAAATTAATCTCTAAAGTGTATTTGAAACTCTTCTAGCTTGAAAGCTTGACTGAGCCTTTGCTCTGTAGGTCTAGCCTCCAGGAGACCAGGGTCACCTCTGGTCAGATTTCAGTTGAACCTAGTATGAAAATGCTTAAAAAACAAAAGAAGAAAGAGGGAGAAAGAAAGGAAGGAAGGAGAGAAGAAAGAAAGGAGAGACAGAGAGAAGAATAGAAGAAGAAAGGAAGGAAGAAAATGCTCAGCATCTCCAATTTTGCCTGAGTTCAAACAAAACCCAAATGCAGACTACCACTTCTTTTTTCATGATCCCCCAAACCATCAGTATTCATATTCTGAAGCAGGAAAGGTTTTCTCTGTATAATCAATTCCTTGGTAAGTCCTGTGAGAGCTAGGACTGCATTTTTCTATAGATTCTGAATGCCAGTTAGCACGCTAGGGGTAGCTAAATAATAAATAATTAATACTAACAAATACTGAGTTTATCGACTCTCAAACCTTTGAATCAATCAATTAATCATGATATTATGGCAAAATCCAAGGGACAAGCTGAGGGGAGGCTGCAAATTGTAAAAATCTCCCTGCAGGAGCAGTTGCAAACAGTTTTGATTAAATAGAGAATCATGGGCAACCAGTGATCTTTAGGCCAAAGGTATTTAGGTTTGTATAGATACAGAAAAAATTCTCCCCTTCAGGGCCTTTGACATACCCAGCCACTAAATAACAATTTGTTATCACAAAGCATTGGCAGTATAGCAATCCAGCAGGCAGCAATCACAGTCACAGAGGCCTGTGTGCTTTTTATGTGGAAAAGAATAACAGTTTTCCTAATGATTTTCTGCTAGACCATAACATTTCCTTCTGTCTTCTATCAGCCCAGCTTTCTTTATCTGTTGGGTGAGCAATATTCCCACTACCCTTTTCCAGCTCCTGGGTCAGAACTGGCAAGTGAGACATACTATTGAAATTGTGATCAATCTATGGGATCCGATGTGGCTGGTACCAGGGGAAAGAGTGAGTCACCAGGCTGAAAAAGGAGCCCCAGGTCAGAACTTGCAATATACAGTAATAACATTCAGCCCATAATAATGTACACAAAGGTCTCCCAGAAGGCTACAGGACTCCAGGATAATAACTGCTGGCAGTTCTGTGTTGGTTATGGAATTGTTTCTCTGGTTCACTCACTCAGCCCTCGAGATGTGTACCAGACATGCAACCCAGGCCAGCTATAGCACAGTAGATAATGTCACCGACTCAGGAAGGGCCGTTTTCTAAAGAGGGAGCATAAGCTTCCTCTATAAATGTGCTATTTTTTTGTCAGTATATTCTATGGAAGGCAAATATTTATTACAGGAAAAAAGCAGCTTTGGGACAAAGCAAAGAATCTCAGAGTTGGAAGGGGATTTGGTCATGGGTTCATGTACGCAGAATTGGAAGGGACTTAAGAGATGATCAAGTCTAACTCTCTCACTTAATAGATGAGGAAATTGAGGCCCAGAAAGGTGAAGTGTCTTGTTTTTTTTTTCTTGTTTTTTCCTTTAAATTCTACTTTATTTCTCTCATAAATACACATACATATATGTATATATGTTAGTATACATATATATGCAAGTACACAAACACATATATACACACGTTTTCCCAAAAATCTTAGTTCACTTCCTAATATTTTTTTTCTTTCCTTCTGATTTAACATATAAGGTATTTTATTTTTTCCATTACATGTAAAGATAGTTCTCAACTTTTGTTTATACAAGCTTTACAATTTCAGCTTTTTCTCCCTCCCTCCCTTCCCTCCCCCCTCCCCTAGACAGCATAGGTTATATCTATATATCTATATACATATACATATATATCTATACACACATAATAACATTATCCTATTTCTGCATTAGTCCTGTTATAAGAGAAAAAATCAGAGCAATGATGAAAAACCTCAAAATAGAAAAAAAACAACAGCACCATAAACAAAAGAAATAGTATGGTTCATTCAGCATCTATACTCCACAGTTCTTTTTTTTTTTTTCCTTGGATTTGGAGATCCTCTTCTATCATGAGTTCCCCGGAACTCTTCTGTACCATTGCATTGGTGAGAAGAATATAGTCCATCACAGTAGATCAACACTCAATGTTGATGATACTATGTACAATGTTCTTCTGGTTCTGCTCATCTCACTCATCATCAGCTCACACCAGACCCTCCAGGTTTCTCTGAACTCCTCCTGCTCATCATTTTGAAGTGTTTCGTTTAAGCTCACACAGCTTGTTAATGGCCAAAGAAGAATTCAAATCTAGGTGTTCTGACTTGAAGTCAAAGACTCATGTTTCCACTGGACCATGTCACCTTTCAGTATAACCTTATATCTTGGATCAAGCCATTCATTCTTTGTGTTCAAAGACTTTGCATTTTGGTACAATGTCATTTAAAACTGTAATATAGGTTGCATAGGACAAGAACCCCTTGCTACCCCACTTTTTTTTGTGAGGCAATTGGGGTTAAGTGACTTGCCTAGGGTCACACAGCTAGTAAGTGTAAAGTGTCTGAGTCTGGATTTGAACTCAGGTCCTCCTGAATCCAGGGCTGATGCAGTGCTCTATCTACTGCGCCACCCAGCTGCCCCCTACCCCACTTTTAATAATGAGTGTTAATCCTAGTTATGAGAATATAGCTAGTAGCACAGTTTCTACTGACAGACCCAAAACCTTTACTTCAAAGAGCAAATTTTTAAAATGAGGACAGATTAGCAAAGTAAGTAACAAGGCCTATACACATTATAAGAGAAGAAGTAGATCTAAAGGAGCACTTAGGATTTCAAGGGCATCTTCCTAGGCTTAGAGAGAATCTTAAAAGGGAAGAACCCAGCCTATAGAGGATAGCATTACAAGCCACGGGGTGTAGGGGCTATGGGTAGTGTGTGGGGTGGGCTTAGGGGTTGCTAATGGATAGTAGCTTCCTGACACTTAGCTATAGGATAAAATTTTCTTTGTTTCTTACATAATAAAAGGCTTTTCACTGGGGACTTGGTATGCGGCAGTCTTCCCTCCTCACTGCTCCCCAACAAATAAAACTGACCAGCATAGTGGTGAGACAGGGCCTTATCAAACCTGGCCAGTTCTTCACTCTATACTAGCCATATTTGCTACCAATGCAAGAGGAGTAAAATGGGAAAGGAGAAGGGAAAGGATTAAGTTGGACAAGGAAGGTTTTGACCTTCAACTGAACCAGAAATGAGTATTAACACATATTTTCTTTGTATTCAACAATTTTCTTTATAAGTGAAGTAATCACTTGTTTGTGTCAATAAGGTGCATCATCCTAATAACTTGGGCTTAGCACAGTTTCTTTGTTTCCCAGCACCAATACAATCTCCTATGCTGGTACAAGACTCATGCTTCTAGGGTTGTGTGTCTTGGATGTGATGTGTCTCCAGTCTCTGTCTGATCTCAGCAGTTGACTGGGCCTCACTGTTCCTCTCTGCTTCTAAAACTGCTGTTCCTTTCTGCCTCTGAAGTCACCATTTGTCACCTCTTCCCAGAGTTTCTGTTGCTATTCACTTTTGTGCTTCTTCTGCAGTGAGATGATACTACCATTTGTGGTTGGGCTGCTTGCTTTCTCTCCATTGAATTTTATTACCATATTCTAGAGTTGTTTTTGGCCACTGACGTTTTCCTTTTTCTCAGAGGAAATATTGTCACTTTTCCTTGACATTTCAGCCAGGCAACAAGCCTTGGGTTAATCAACACATTTTAAATTCTTTTGTTAGGTCCACAGACATTTACTGGCACACATAAATGGATTCTCAATTTAAAATCTTTTTTTCCTTCTTCTACTCACTCTCATCTCCTCTCAGTTGAAATTCCCTCATGCTCCCTTAAAAAAAATGGGCATGATTAAATTCTTTTCACCTCCTGCCATGTCCCCAGGAAACTAGCACAAGGACCATGCAAATTACCTTATGGCTTTGACAAGCCACAAGGAGCTTCTAAGCAACATTGGAGGAATGCATAAAAGAGGCTGGAAAGAAGTTAAAAAGGAAGCACAGACTAGCAAGACAGTTTTGAAAGTATTTCATGGAATGTATTAGGTCCTTTAAAATGTAATACATATTAAAAAAACACTCATGTACAGAAATTGAGATTTATTGTTCTATAAATAAATTTTTTGTGTTCTGCTCTGTACATGAAATGAGGGTATTAAAGTTCAAAATAAAATTATAAAATTAAGGCCAAAAAAAGCCCACTGGAAGTAGTGGGATGGAACTATGACCTTTGCTGGTCCTGCCAAGACCATCTGATCTTTATTATTCTTACCTAACTTTAAAAAAAAATTAGCTTATCCCACTTCAATAACTAGTATTCTGATAATTGTAGATTTTTCTGTCTTGAAATTTAGGCCAATATTTTCCTTATTGCAAGGCCTGAAGAAACATATTTGTTCATGCTTTCAACATGCAGGGATGGAGTAGCTCTGGTGACCCACTGAATAAAGCTAGAAGCTCTCTTCTCTCTCCTTACTTATCCTTGGTTTCAGCTCCTTGTTACTCATTTTTGTTTCTTTCTTCCTTGTTTAAAGATAACAAAAGGAAGCATTTATAAGAGTTAAATTTATTCTGCCTTCATCTCAGTGCTACTATTTTTCAATCTTTCTCTTGCCCCCTAAATGCTTTATAAAAGCCCCTTTAAGTCCTCTTGTGTTGTTCTTTGACATTCATTACTGGGTCTATGATGGTTCTTAACTTTAGAGTTCCTTACCTTAGTCTATAAAGATTGTGTTATTCTTTTGTATTTATCCTTAGTTGCTTGCTTTTGTTTTTCTAACTTTTATACATCTTTAAAATCTGAGTTGGAAGTTTAGTCCCCTATCCATCAAAAATGGTCTCTTGTAAAAATTCTTCCTTTTATTTTATATTAAAATTGATTGTTTTTGTGCTATCAGAACTGCATTTGAGAAAGCTTCCCATCCCTCTAGGGTCAGCTCTCATTGCACAACTTTAGGCTATGTGAACTTGACAATCCTCTGAAATCTACCCTCCCAAAATGTATAGGGTATGTCGAGCTATAGTTGATTTTCTATTCCTGGGAACATCCCCACCAGTTTTCATCATTTCTGCTTTGGCCATCAATTCTTTTATATTGGTCAGAATCAGGTCAAAAATATGGTTCCTTTTAATACCTCTCCCAAATATTGAAGAATGAAATAATCATTAAGACAATTTAAGGATTTATCAGACTCTGCTTTTAACAGACTTCTAGAAATCTAGCATAGGAGTTCTTAACCCGAGGGACATGCACTTTTCTTTTTCTTTTTTTTTTTTTCCTGAGGCATTTGGGGTTAAGTGACTTGCCCAGGGTCACACAGTTAGTAAATATTAAGTTTCTGAGGCTGGATTTGAACTCAGGTCCTCCTGAATCCAGGGCCAGTGTTCTATCCACTGCGCCACCTAGCTGCCCTGGGACATGCACTTAAAATATATATATATTTTGGTAATAATTGTACTTCGTCGTAGTTGGTTTTCTTTATAATCCTGTGTACTTTACATTATTAATTTAAAAATGTTATTCTGACAAGAAGTTTGTGGGTTTCACCAAATTTCCAAAGAGGTCCAGAAAGCAGAAAGGGTTAAGAACCCTGGACTAGCAGACTTTTGGTTTGTCAAAATCCTCTAGTGCAACGTTATGCTTCTCTGTCTGCTTTGAGATCTTTTTCTTGAATTCATCATTCATTTCTTCCTTCTGACACAGTATTCTATGGTATAGTCCCATCATGATATCACATCTATTTTTTCTTCTGTGGATCTTGAAGCAAATGTTCCCTTACCATGCTTGCTCTCTCTAGTTTGGGAATTTTCTCCTATTAATTTTTTAAAAAAAATTCTTTTTTTACATTATGAACTTAGTAAAGATTTAAAGCAGCTAGGTGGCACAGTGTATAGAGCACTGGATTTGAAATTAGGAAGACTCGAGTTCAAATCCTGCCTCAGATTCTTACTAAATATGTGACTGGTCAAGTCACCTTATTTCTCTGTAGCTCAGTTTCCTCATCTATTAAATGAGAGGGGTGAGACTTTATGGTCTCTGAGGTCCCTTCTAGTTCTAAACGGATTAACATTTCAATATACAGATAACAAAGGGAATTATATATGAAATGGTGAATTAGTTATGTATTTTATTCCCCCCCATAATATTATTCTATTGCTCCCTTTTATCTAAGATGATCCTTTTAAATAAAGTATGTAGTTTTAATAATAATATAATCAAGAGTCCCATTCTACTAAGTCTTATTGATACCTTCAAGGTTGAATTTATTTCTATGAACTAAGATTTTCAGTTCTCTTTGTATAGTTCCCATTTTTGCATATATATGTGTGTGTGTGTGTGTGTGTGTGTGTATACCCATACACACATTCATACAGACAGATCTAGATCTAGATCTGAGACCATGAGTATTATTAATGCTTCTATTCTTGGATAATCTCCTGGGAATTAATAATCTTTTTTCATACCTAGTAGTTTCACAGGTATCTGAATTGCTTGATATATTTGGGTCACTTTCTTCCTTCTACTCAATTTTTAGTATAAAGTCTTCTTGCTCATACTTGCAAAGCTTCAGACAAATCTATTTTTCCCAGTCTTTGTTAGATGAATTCCATCCCTAGCCAAGGACCCATCATTTCCATATCTTAAGCTCTAGTTCAGAAATCCCCACTACCTTTCAGAATTCTTAACTAACTTTTCACTTCCTTAATCTTCTTTTCACTCAACTCCCTACCTTTACTTGACAGTTGTGATGAAAAGCATGTGCCCCTAAGACCTTCACTTTCTTTCCCAAGATTTCACTACCCCAGCAAAGCTTTCTTAGTTCCTCCTTATAATATTGTCCAGTGTGGTCATGCAAATCACTAGGAGTGGGAAGTGGTGGTCAAACTTGTCTACAATAGGGCAGCATTGTGCTGTCCTTGGGGCAAGTCTCTGGATATTCTTTGTCACATCCCAAATGCATGCCCCTCAGAAGATAGCATTCTTCCCCAGTATTCATGTCATGTTGACAAATGATGTCTAAGCTACTATTCCACATTTAGCATGCAATGGATTACTCAGAGCCCTATAGTTCAAGCAAAGAATCCATTTAATAAAAACCTATGCAAACGCCCCAGGTAAAAGCAGTTCAGAAAGATAAAAATCAGATAGAAGCCCCTAAATAAAAATAGTAAAAACCATTCTTATGTAGTGCTTATTAGTATGAGACACTGTGCTGAATGCTTTACAAATTTTATCTCATTTGATCCTCACAGCTCTGGGAGGGAGGTACTATCATTATCCCTATGTCATAGTTAAGGAAGCTGAGGCAAACAGAGATTAAGTGACTTGCCCAGAGTCACACAGCTAGGAAGTGTCTGAGGCCAGATTTGAACAGGTACTCCTGATTTCAGGCTCAGTGCCCAATCTACTGAGCCGCCCAGGTGCCCCATGAGAACAGCCCAAGGACCTTCTGCATTGTTTTAGGCAACCTCCAAAGCCCTAAAACCTGTTTTATACATTTTATCCAAAGGGCCCATAGCTGGGTCCCAATTTAATCCACCTGGTCACAAAATTAACCCAAAATGTCCCAGGGTCTGTTAGTATCATCATTTCTTTTTCTTAGACCATTCCTGGCTGGCGTTGTGTGAGTTTGGGGGCTTAACTCTACTTTTCCTGTCCTGTCACTATGCTGGTCTACAACATTCCTCCCTTCTGAGTGTTTGCCACCAATAATACAAAACTTTAATTTCCTACAGTTCATTTTCTCATCCTTACAACAAAGTCAAGGGAAACCCAGCCAAATGATAAAAAGGCCTTACAAGGGGTAAGTTACTGCCCATCCATCTGGCTAGGACTCAAACTTTCTGAGGCTACCCAGCTGGCTAGAGCCTGTCCACTGTTCCCTGTGGTCCTCTTGGGATGCTTTCAGCCCACTGGCCTACAGTCCCTATCCCTGACTGAGGACTATTCTACAGACCCAAAGCTGACTATGACATTCCCCCCTCCCCTTACTATCTTATTACAGATGCCATCAAGAGGTACTGCATTCAGATTGGGTGCCACTGCCAAGGTCATTGTCTCACTGCTGCTGGCACCATCGAGTGCCAGGGCATCACTGTTTTCCCATTATCTTATTATTGCTGGAGCTTTCATTGCTACAGAAACTATTAGCCCACAGGCTAGAAATCATTGCTTTCCTCATTATCTCACTGCTATAGGTTCTATCCAAATGTCACTGTCCTCATGACTGCCAGGAGTGATGAATGAGGGCCAGGGGACCACTACCCCTTCACCTTTTGTTTGCTTTCTCCTCTGGTGTGATGAGTTACTCAGAATCTGAGAATTCAAAACAAACAAGCGTTTTTACTAAAGTAAGCACCTCTTCAGAAAAAACATAAACCAAAACCTACCAAATAACAACTTCCTATAACCTTAGGTAAAAGCAGTTTAGGGAGATAAAAGCTCCCAGCATTGAAGCTAAATGCAGCTGGCAAGGAAGTTCCCGGTGTCTCAGGAAGCTCTCAGCCAGATCACATCTGTAGGTGTCCCACAGGGCTGTCCTGGGTCCCAGCTCAATCTACCTGGGCATACAGTTAACCCAAACTGTCTCACTCTATAACTTCTCTCTTTATAATAGTCACTGTTGGTATCATGGGAGTGAGGAGGGTTATCTCATGCCTCCCCTGTTCCACTAGTATCCTGAACCACAATAGATGATCAACTAGATGGATCACTCAGCAGGGAGCCACCATCAACTATGACTCATCTCTTCTCCTGACTGGTACTAGATGGCCACTCTCCTGGTGGTTCTTATGAATTCTGGTCATTCCTTGAAGCACAAGAAGCCATTTTCTCTTAAAAGAGTCTAGGTTTATCCTATACAAGAAGAAACTTGTAGTTTTCTGGCAGCTTTGGGTCATAGCTTCCTGGAGTCAGGAAGATCTGAGTTCAAATTCAGCCTCAGACACTGTGCCACTGTGAGCAAGTAATTTAGCTTCTGTTTGTCTTAGTTTTCTCAACTGTAAAACCTGATAAGGTTACTGTAAGGGTCAAATGAGATGATGTTCATAAATACTTAGCCTCATGTTGTGTTGAATTGTTTTTCTGTCATGTCTGACTCTTTGTGATCCCATATGGAGTTTTCTTTTTTTTATCATAAAAGTATTTTATGGGGGCAGCTAGGTGGTACAGTAGATAAAGCACTGGCCCTGGATTCAGGAGGACCTGAGTTCAAATCTGGCCTCAGACACTTGATACTTACTAGCTTTGTGACCATGGGCAAGTCACTTAACCCTCATTGCCCTGCAAAAAGACAACAAAAACCCCCCAAAAGTATTTTATTATTTTCTAGTTCCATATGGAGTTTTCTTAGCAAAGATACTGGAGTAGTTTGCCATTTCTTTCTCCAACTTATTTTACAGATAAGAGAAACTGAGGCAAACTGAGTAAAGTGACTTGTCCAGAGTCACACAGCTAGTAAATGTCTGAGGCTGGATTTGAACTCAGGAAGATGAGTATTCCTGACTCCAGACTCAGCACTTTATCCACTGTGCCACCATGTTGCCTGATACATGATAGGTACTTAATAAATTCATGTTTCCTGGGATGAATATGGTGGTCTAGGCCCAGAAAGGCCTTATGAACTAGGCTGTAGACCTGATGTCATTGTAGTGGATAGGTAGAAGAGGCAGTTTTATCAAGTGTTAAATGGGCTTAGAAGATTAGAATTTGCTTCAGGTGAACCAGGCAGTAATAGAGAGGATGCATCTTAGCATTATACACTTAGAACTGGAAGGGACCTTGGAGATGATAAGAGTTCATTGCCCTGTGAAGAAATTGAGTCTAAAGAGGTTAAGGAATTTAGCCATGGCCACACAGTTAATAAATTTTGGGGGCTAGATTAGCACTTGGGTCTTCTTGACTCTAAATCTAGCTCTCTATCTTTTAAGTCTAGGACATCTAGTTGATATGTAGCAGAATGTCCCAGGGATCAGAATGGAGAGAGAGAGAGAGAGAGGGAGAGAGAGAGAGAGAGAGAGAGAGAGAGAGAGAGAGAGAGAGAGAGAGAGAGAGAGAGAGAGAGAGAGAGAGAGAGGAGAGAGGAGAGAGGTATCACAAAAGAAACTAATCAATGAATACCTATTTATTAAATGCCTACTATGTGCCAGGCACTTTGTTAGGCCCTGGGGATACAGAAAGAAATAAAATACAATCCTTTCCCTCAAGGAGCTTACAATCTAGCACTCTCTCACATTTGAGAATCAGAGGGATGAACAGGAACCCCTTTCCTGGCACATAGGCAATGTTCCTAGGGTGAAATATCATCTCTGAAATGACTAAAGTAAGAGGTTGTATAAGCAAAGTACCTGGTTCTAGGCCCTAGAACTGCCTAAACTGAAATCAAGAGGTGAGGAAACAGATTTTGGAGGGCTGAAATGCCCACAGTCTTGTCAGCCAAATCCATTCCAAGAGAATTAGAACTGGGCAAACATCCCTCAGAGAACAAGATTTAACAGAAGGAGGTTAGACAAGAGCAAAGAAATCCGGAAGAGTCGGCCTAATTCTTTGTCCATTGTCCTCTCTTCATCTCATATGTTTCTGTAGTGCCTGGAGGAAATCCCCTAACACCTGGGAGGTCCTCTATTTAGGGACAGGAAAAGCAACATCTGGGGAAGGGAGGGTAAACTCTTCCTGCTTTCTCAACAGGGCCACTAAGTATCTGAAAATGAGGGACTCAGGGAAAGCTAAAGAAAATGATGGCAATATAAAACCAGTAGAGTATATCAGTGAGCTGGATCTTAGACACAAGTGATCTAAAAGAAGGGTGCTAACCCAAGTGGAAAGTCCCAGAGATGTGTCCTTCATGCTTAGGCCTGTGGTCCTGTGTCTGGGAAGGCAATAAAAAAGTTTCTGTAAAGGTTCGTCATTTTTATGACTAATTCACATTTATCTGTCTATAAGAAAACAATAAGTTCATTACAGTATCAATATTTAAACAAGGAAGCAAATGCATGAGGTAACCTTGGGTAAATGTTAAGGATATTAACTTTATTCTGCTTTTTCTCTTCATGTTAAAGATTACACCATTTAGAGTAATTGTGAGACCTCAGCAGTGCCTTGTACATGTGAAAGCCAATTTTGGAATTTATGGCTTATTTGCAATGCCAGTCTCCACTTGGGTCCTATGCAGATGCCTCATTGCAACATGGAAGTGACTGTATTCTTTTTTTTTTTTTTTCAGTTAGGCAATTGGGGTTAAGTGACTTGCCCAGGGTCACACAGCTAGTTAAGTGTCTGAGGCCAGATTTGAACTCAGGTCCTCCTGAATCCAGGGCCAGTGCTCTATCCACTGCGCCACCTAGCTGCCCCGGAAGTGACTGTGTTCTTGAAGGTTTCCATTTGTAAAGTTTAAGAATTTATTTCTCTCTCTCTATTATTACTTTATACTCTCATAACATGATACTCTTTTAGCAAAGAATGTTGGCCATAATTTATCAAAAGGAAGTCAATATAACAGGGTTGGTCTCATGAATCAATCGATTAATCAATCAATTAATTGCTCAATGAACATTCATTAAGTGCATACTGTGAGGTAGGTGTTCAGGATACAAATGCAAGAATGAGCCAATCTCTGCTGTCAAGGAGATTAATTTTCTTCCAAGCTGGACTGGCTTTGCCTATGTGTCTGTATGTCTATCATATGAGGGCCAGTCTTCCTAAATTGGAGAGGTTGATCATTAGTGGAAGGCAGCTGAGTGAAGTTTTGGGCTATAATAGCTCAGAAAATAGGTATGAAGGGATGAAGGAGTTAAAATCTGCATTAGTGGAGGGGTTGTCCACTGTGATGAAATCATGAATCTCTGAAGTAATGAAGTCACTGTTTGTAACTCTGCCCTACTCCACTTGAAATATCAATCCATGATTACTTCCTTCAAGATGGAGGCAGAAAATCTCCTCTTTCCTAGAAGCCAGATCTGAGAGATCAAACTGATTCCTTTCTCCTTTATTCTGAATCCTCTGATATATTCTGAACTATATTAGTCTCACTTTGTTGATTATTTTGTGATTTCTTCCTTCTTCTTATCTTTTAATTTCTTTTCTTTTCTTTCTTTCTTTCATTCTGCAGGGCAATGAGGGTTAAGTAACTTCCCCAGGGTCACACAGCTAGGTCATAAACCTCTGAGGCCAGATTTGAACTCAGGTCCTCCTGAATACAGGGCTGGTGCTTTATCCACTGCACCACCTAACTGCCCCCTATTTTGTGATTTCTTAAAAATACTTCATGTGCTCAATCTTGGTGCTGGATGCCTATGGTACGAAGGGCAAGAGTTTGCAGACTTATAGGATTTAGAATGGGAAAAGGCTTTGAGATCATCTAATCTAATAATTTCATTTTACAGATGAGGAAACTGAATCTCAGAATAGTAAAGTAAACCATCCAAGGGCACACAGAAATATAGGAAGTTAGCAAGAGAGATGAAGAAATGGTCGGACAGGTAACAGAAGAATCAGGAGAGAGTAGTGACTCAAAAGTCCATAGAGGAGAGAGTATCCAGGAATAGAGCAATGGCCAACAGCGTAAATGCAGTGTATAGGTTGAGAAGGATGAGGACTAAGGACTAAGAGAAGACCACCAGATTTGGTGAGTAAGAGATTGTTGGTTACTTTAGAGAGAGCAGTTTTAGTTGAGTGGAGACATTAGAAAGTCATCGCAAAGGATTGAGGAGTGATTGATGGGAGAGGAAGAGGAGGGAGATAGTTATATGAGAAAGGGAGAAATGAGGGTGTTAAGGGCTAAAATTCTAGCCAGTCTGTCTAAAATATCTAATGAGTGGTCACCAATAAATTATAAGCTTTAGCAAGAGTTAGACTTTTAAACATTTATTAAAAAAAATAAGAATTTGGTAAAGAGAGAGAGAAAGGCCTACATTTATCTATCTATTAAAGGGAGAGCGCATTCCTAGCTCTGCTCTCCGCCAGAGTCCACACAAAAGAGAGAGACAGATCGCCAGGCTCCCCCTTCTTCCTCCCACCAGCAAACATCACTTCCTGATGCCAAAGAAAAGACGCATGGTCTTGCCCTCAAAGACCTTCACCTCATGGGTGGAGCTCTTCTACAGTAAGTCTCCAGCAGGTGGCATCATTCCAATCGTCATAAGGGGATGAATGAGATGACAATATGGCAGAGAACATGGGAGGTACAAGTTAAGTACACAGGTTGAAGTATTGGCCTTATCAAGGAGAAAGGCCTTTCTTTTGTCAGAGACTGCAGGAAAGAAATAGATTAAGGGTGGTTTTCAGGAGCTTTGAGATGAAGAAATTGGGAGAAGTGGGAGCTCATATGGAATTGCCTCCATTTTTTTCAGGAAAGTAAGAGGCAAGGTTTTCAGCTGTAAGAGATGGGGAGGGGAAGACTTGAGGAAGGAAGAATAGGTTTGGGATAGCTTTTGTGGGGAGTAAAATAGGGAACCAGTTGGCTAAGAATTGTAAATCAAAGGGATGCCCATCAATTGGGTAATGGCTCAACAAGCTGTGGTATATGATTGTAATAGAATATTATTTTGCTATAAGAAATGACAAGCAAGATGATTTTAGAAAAACCTACAATACTTAAATGAACTGATACATAGTGAAGTGAACAAAACCAGGAGAATGTTTTACACAGTAAATTGTTCAATGAAGAATTGTGAATGACTTAGCTATTCTCAGCAATACAGTGATCCAAGATAATCCCAAAGGACTAATGATGAAGCATACTATCTTCTTCCAGAGAAAGAACTGATATTGAACTGATATTGATTGAATTCAGACCAAAGCATGCTATTCATCTCTTTCTTTCTTTCAGTTTTTTCTTTTATTCAAGTCTTTTACAAAATGACCAATATAGAAATGTTTTACATAGTTGCACATGTAAAACCTATATCTGATTGCTTGCTGTCTCAGGGAGTGGGGAGGAGAGGGAGGAATAGAATTTGGAACTCAAAAATTTAAATTCGAATGTTAAAAAAAATTTCACACGCACAATAGGGAACCCATTAAGGAGGAATAAAATGACTATCTTGTTACACTGAAGACCCAGTTGAAGTTGGATAATGTGAGTTTCTAATATAAACAGTCAGCACAGTAGTGAGGATTTCTCTAGCTGAGTCAAAGTGGAAGAGGTAGATGATGAGAGTAATTCAGAGATGAGATTTGGTAAGAGATGAATATGACATATGGATATGACAAGGCGGCATGGAATTCAAGGGCAGATGACAGCGGAGATTTGCTAATTATTGCATTGAGATTGAAGAGTAAGAAAAATTAAGTCAGAACAGGGCTGATGGCCTGGAAAAGCACAAAGTTATAGAGAAACTGGAGGGAGAATTGAGGACAAAGAATATATTTGGGAAAACTGAAACAGAGGGAGAGATATAATGATAAAAAGTCATAGTCAGATAGGACAATGCCAGCTTTACTAATTAGGGAGGAGGAGCATGTGGGTAGTATTGAGATCTAGTAAGTGACCATCCCTACATGTGGATAAAGTGTAACAAAGGAGTATAGGAATAGGTTATGGGACTTAGGGAAGATGAGAAATTGGTAGGTTGGGGAGTTTGAGGGAGCAGCTGTGTGAATATTAAAGTCCTGGATTATAAGAACAAGAAGTGGTAACAGAGGAGGATGGTGAGTCAGGTGCTGAATTTTTTGAGAAAGGAATGAGAATAGGGGTCAGTGTACTACAAGCACCATCATTTTGATTGAGTGGAAAATTTGGACTGAGTGGACTTCAAAGGAGAAAATTGGGGGGGGCAGAGGAGAGAGACAGAGAGAGACACACAGAGAGACACAGAGAGAGAGAGACAGAGAGAAAGAGACACAGAGAGAGAGAGAGAGAGAGAGAGAGAGAGAGAGAGAGAGAGAGAGAGAGAGAATGAGAATGGAAGTGATAGTGAGGAACAAGAAATATTCTGACTCTCCCTCCAGAACCAGTTTGTTGGGGGGATATGTGTGAGAGAAGGTACACCCACCCAATACCGGAGAGGGAAGCTGAGGATGCTGTATCACTAGAGGGAAGCTTATAGAGTCTATGATCCTTTCTCTATTCAATTACCCTACATTCTGGTAACATAAAACAATTTTCCA
Source organism: Dromiciops gliroides (assembly GCF_019393635.1). Lineage (NCBI taxonomy): Eukaryota > Metazoa > Chordata > Mammalia > Microbiotheria > Microbiotheriidae > Dromiciops > Dromiciops gliroides. The sequence goes on from NC_057864.1 coordinate 311,999,740, forward strand.
ACAAAGTATGCTGGCCACAGGGTACCAAGGCTATAGGAAGTTAGGTTGAAAGAAAAGAAGACTAGAAAGGCAAGGAGGGGATTTCAAACCCTGAGGATTTTATATTTAATCTTGGAGGTAATGGGGAGCCACTAGAATTGATGGAGTATGGGAGTGTGTGTGACATGGTCAGAACTTTACTTTAGGAATATCAGTTGGCAGCTAAGTGGAAGATGGACATGAGTAAAGAGAGATGAGACAGGGAGACCAATCAGAAGTTCTAGGAAATTTATTGCTTAGAATTTTGGGATTTCATGTGTCTGTTTTATCTTTCCAGATAGATTATAATTCCCTTGAGGGAAGCAATAGCAACAAGGATATTTATACAATTTAAAATGTACAAAGTGCTCTACACTCATCTCAGGCATAGCAAGACTCTTCTGGCTCACACAGCACTAGCAAGTTGAATCTCCAGAGTAGACTATCTTCATCTCCCCCTTAAGGTGCTAAGTTATGTTTTAAGCTTTTAAGATAAGCTATCTGTTTTAATTCCAATGTCATCTATTCTAAATATTCTAATATCTTTTAACTCACTGATATCACTTTGATATTATTGATAACCAATAATCAAAGCAGAATTGAAGTAGCTCAAAAGAAATATGAGATGCACAAATTTAGAGCATCCACCCCAAGTACTCACATGGACTATTTGTACCCAATGTGTGGTAGAGCATTCCAAGCTTGAATTATTATTATTGAATTATTGGTCTGATCAGCCACAGGGTGCACACACTGTAACTTGACTCTAACATGGTGATGCCAGTTTGGTCTTCTTTGAAAACTAAGGACAGCAACCAACCAACCAACCAACCAATTAGCATTTTTTTAACAAAGGGATATTTATTTTAAAAAACATAGTAAGAACCAGGGCAGCTAGGTGGTTCAGTGGATAAAGCACTGGCCCTGGATTCAGGAGTACCTGAGTTCAAATCTGGCCTCAGACACTTGACACTTACTAGCTGTGTGACCCTGGGCAAGTCACGTAACCCTCATTGCCCTGCCCTCCAAAAAAACAACGAAAAAATGAAAACAACAACAACAACAACAAACCAGTAAGAACCAAAGATAGTCATCACCTCTGAAACACTTCTCTACACATTCCTTTAGTCCTTGGGGACAGTAGACTCATACCTATGGTGGCTGCCAAACCTTTCCGCCACTGAGGTTCCACGCCCACCCCCACCTCCATATCAGTTTTCAAACCTTATCCTTTCTGCCTCCGCCACATCTCTTGCACCTGTCTGGTGTTCTCCACTCATGCATCCACTCTCCTAGCTTTTATCACCTTATGCCTAGACTATTGTGATAACCTCCTAATTGGTTTCTTTGCCCCCAGTATTTTTCCTCTTCAAATGATCCTCAACAAAGCTGCCAAACTGATACTCCGTGTCACTGCCTTGATCAAAAAGTTCTAGTGGCTCCCTGTTGTCTCTACAATGAAATAAAAACTTCTCTTTTTAGCATTTAAAGCCCTTCACAGTCTGCTTCCAGACTATTTTTTCCCATTCTAGTCAAATTGCCCTAATTGCTGTTCTCCATTATGATAATACAAGCATTTCCCCTGACACAGCTTCTTTCTTCCCACCTGCGACATGGGGAGACTTTCCCTAAAAGGAGGTAAAGCTGCCCCATTTGCCTCAATGGTCACGGCTTCCCTGATGCCACTTCTGGGTCATCTAAGGACATAAAAAGTCCCAGCTACATGGAGGGAAGGTCCCTCAGAGTTGGTGGATTTCCAAAGTCCATGTGACTATCCCTACTTTGTCCTTCTTTCAAGATATGCTTCCATGTGAAGACAAAGTGCGTGTTTGTGTGCATGCCTGTGCACACAGAGAACCTGTGTCACTATATCCTGCTTTGTTAGGACAAAGCAAATTTCCTTTTGTTAAATGTTCAGTGACTTACCAGTGCTTAATTTCATTCCAACATCAAACCATAACTGGCAGCTTCTATCTCACTTCTTCCTTTTTTTTTGCAGGGCAATGGGGGTTAAGTGACTTGCCCAAGGTGACACAGCTAGTAAGTGTCAAGTGTCTGAGGCCGGATTTAAACTCAAGTCCTCCTGAATCCATGGCCAGTGCTTTATCCACTGTGCCACCTAGCTGTCCCCTCTTCTATCTCACTTCTAAAGAGAAATTATTATTAAATAACAAATTATTGGGGAGATCTCTGACCTTGCCCCAAAATTTACCCCACCTAGAGCATCTTATCTAGGTGGAGTTGTTGCCCTACCCAACCAAAAAAACCTTACAAAGAGATTCTAGTCCTGTGAAATCCAGTCCATTTTGTTTTAGTCAGTTCTGAGTAGAGGTGGATGGATGTCCTTTTGTCTAGATTGACCTAGGTGAGGGAAGTCTGGATAAGAGAGAAGTTTCTTTGTCCAAGACAGTGATTAGAGTCAGGTTCCCCATCCCTTCATTAGAATAAGCTCACCTCTCATTATAATATTTATTCTTTTCATTAATTGTTAACCAATCAGAGTTGATTGCCACCCTCAGAAACACCTACTCTTCCAAGGGGCATATAAGTATTGGGTGGGTTCCATGAGGGGTCTTTGGCATTCAAGAGTTCCATTGACCCATTTTATTAATTATCTGCTAATATAATTAATCAATTACCCAGAAACTGTCTTGAACTTTTTATCTTTCACACTTCAAAGCTCAGATCAAGTTTCAGTTCCTTTAAAGAGGCCTTTCAACTTTCTTTTTTAAAAAGAAAATCTCCCCAACTGTTGACATTCTTCTCTCCATTTACTCTGTATTTATGCTTGTATTTTGTTTATGTCCATGCTTCCTCTCTTCAGTAGACTATTAGCTCCTTGAGGGGAAGAAATGGTTTAGTTTTCTCCTCATATTCCCTGTACAGTATCTTTTTGTTTATAGTAGGCATTTAATAAATATTTGTTGAATTAAGTGCTGTTTGCATCTTGAGGTTAAGAACTAAGAATCAGCAACTGAAGCACACTTTACCCTATCCCTGGGGTCCCCCAATATACCCAATTATGCCAATAAGGTTACCAGGCAACCTTCAAAAACTGATTTATTATTATTATTCCATAAATGTTAATTAAATATATTATATTAAAATAATAATTATAATAGTTAAAGGCATCTACTTCTGTATTTCTAAAAGGAAAAGAGGACGATAATAATAGCAACAATAATAGCTGACATTTATATAGCTTTATGATTTATGAAGCACAACATCCCTTTTTTTCATTGAATCTCTGCAAGAACCCTGTGCAGAAATATTCAATTGTAAAGAAGTCACTTTGATTTATTGATTGGGAATGAATGAACATGGTCTTTGAGCCTATATAGCAATACAGTTGAATTTTAAAAACAGAATACGACTAGATAAGAATCTAGGATCAACCCTTCAAGCTCTAAGACACTAAGCAGAGAAAATGTGCTTGGACTTGCTAAGTTGAGTCCCTTTTGGGGGCAGCTAGATGGCATAATGGATAAAGCACTGGCCTTGGATTCAGGAGGACCTGAGTTCGTCTGACCTCGGATACTTGACATTTACTAGCTGTGTGACCCTGGACAAGTCACTTAACCCTCATTGCCCCACCAAAAGAGTCCCCTTTAAAAAAAAAGAGTCCCCTTTGTATGAAGTGCAAAGGTCTGACTAAGAGCTCTTCTACATTAAAGGGCTCAGTGAAATTCTGTGACTGGGTAGAGAAATGGACTAAGAGATGGGAGTTGTACCTCTGCCACATTCAATTGTATTGCCACAGCAGAGCCTGTACTCACAATTTTGTTGCCTAGAATGGAGAGTACAAAGCACATAGTTAAAGAGACCAATCATCCGAGTGGGGGTGGTGGTGCAGAAAGATGCCAGGACACATCATGGGGTAAAGAGGACAGCAGAGCAGGGTGAGACTGGGCAATGGAGAAGCCAGCTGGTAGTTTCCCACTTAAAAATACTTTTAATATTAATTTTATTATTTTATTATTTTTTCCAATTAATATTTATTTTCCCTCTTTCCTCCTCCCCTCACCCATCTAAACAATAATAACTAAAGTTAAATAAATAAAACTAAGATCTTATTAAAATCTGCTCAGTAAAGCAAAACAAATTCTTACATTGGTCATGTCCAAAAATGTAATAATAATTACTAACATTTATATAGTGCTTACTATGTGTCAGGCACTGTGCTAAGTGCTTCTATTATCATTATTCCTATTTAACAGATGAGGTAACAGGTTAAATGACTTGCCCAGTGTCACACAGCTAATAAATATCTGAGACTGGATTTGAATTCAGGTCTTCCTGATTCCAGGCCTGATGATCTATCCATTGTATCACCTAGCTGCTTTGTTCTTCATTTTAAATCCATCACCTCTCTGGCAGGAGATGAGTAGTATTCTTCACCTTTGGTCCTCTGGAATTTTGGTTTGTCATTGCACTGATTAGAGTTCTCAAGTCTTTCAAAGTTGTTTTATTTAATAATATTGTTGACATTGTAGAAATTGTTCTCCTGGTTCTACTTATTTCATTCTGTATCAATTCATAGAGATCTTTTCAGTTTCCTCAGAAACTGTCCGTTTCAGGGCAGCTAGGTGGCTCAGTTGATAAAGCACCAGCCCTGGATTCAGGAGGACCTGAGTTCAAATCTGGTCTCAGACACTTGACACTTACTAGCTGTGTGATCCTGGGCAAGTCACTTAACCCCAATTGTCTCACCAAAAAAGAGAGAAGAAACTGTCCATTATTTCTTATGATGTAGTAATCATTATATTATAATATGCATATGCCATAATTTTTTTAGCCATTTTCCAATAGGCAGATGATCCTCAGTTTCTAGGAGTTTTTTGCTTGCTATGAAAAGGGTGGCTATAAATATTTTTGTACAAATGGGTCTTTTCCCTTGTTCTTTGATCTATTTGGGTATAGGCATAGTAGTTGTATCATTGTGTCAAAGGATATGTGCAGTTTAGGGATTTTATGAACACAGTTCCAAATTGCTTTCTGGACCAATTCACAACAGAGGAATTTATTTATTTAAAAATTTTTGTTTTGTTTTGTTTTGGTTTTGCAGGGCAATGAGGGTTAAGTGACTTACCCAGGGTCACACAGCTAGTAAGTGTCAAGTGTCTGAGGCCAGAGTTGAACTCAGGTCCTCCTGAATCCAAGGCTGGTGCTTTATCCACAGTGCCACCTAGCTGCCCCACACAGCTAGTAATTGTTAAGTGTCTGAGGCTGAATTTGAACTCAGGTCCTCCTGAATCCAGGGCCGGTGCTCTAACCACTGCGCCACCTAGTTGCCCCTAAAACTTTTTGCACGATTTCTTTCTTTCTTTCTTTCTTTCTTTCTTTCTTTCTTTCTTTCTTTCTTTCTTTCTTTCTTTCTTTCTTTCTTTCTTTCCTTCCTTCCTTCCTTCCTTCCTTCCTTCCTTCCTTCCTTCCTTCCTTCCTTCCTTCCTTCCTTCCTTCCTTCCTTCCTTCCTTCCTTCCTTTCTTTCTTTCTTTCTTTCTTTCTTTCTTTCTTTCTTTCTTTCTTTTTTTGTGTGTGAGGCAATTGGGGTTAAGTGACTTGCCCAGGGTCACACAGCTAGTAAGTGTTAAGTGTTTGAGGCCAGATTTGAACTCAGGTAGTCCTGAATCCAGGGCCGGTGCTGTATCCACTGCGCCATCTAGCTGCCCGGGATTCCTCAGTTTTTAAACACTACCTCTTCTGTTGGCCCCTGAGATGAGTGGATAGAGAAAAGAGTAAGTAGAAGTAAGTTAAGCCCAGGAGACAAAGTTTTTTTGTCTCTATACTTTGTTCAGTTGCATTCTTGATCTCATCATATGCTGATGTTGCCAAAGAAAAGTTGGAAAGGAACTATGAGTCACTAGAAAATGGCTAGAAAAGGACTAAAAAAGGACTTTATAACTCATGTCATTTAAGGCCATTATTAATATGTTGCTTAAAACGTCAGTGAGCAAATGGCTGATTTCCCCGCTATGATTCATAAACTGTCCTGAAACCTTTGACTTTGTATACTTTCAATCAAATATTAAGTGAATTAATAAAAATTTAGCACTGACTCTGTGCCAGACACCATGCAAAATACTGGATTTATAAATACAAAAGAGAGACAGTCTTTGCTCTTAAAAAAAACTTACATTCAAATGAAGAGGTACAGCACAGACAGGGGAGTGGTGGCCAGGGAAAGGTGGAAGTTATCGTGATAGTAAGTGAATATGTTAGGCAACTGAATGATATGCCCTTTCCAGAAGCAATGGTAATATTTATTTGATTGCTATTCTGAGAGAATGATGTAGAAAAGGGGGTGGGGGTGAGGAGGGTACTTTAGGTGGAAAGTGTTATGGTAGGGTATCTGAGGCCTCCTGAATTTAGTAAGGTTCCCTCAATCAGCATGGCCTCAGGGCTGGATCTGGAATCCAGTTGGGAGATTGCTTTTCAGGAGTGGTAAGCCTGGGCAGCAAAGCAAGAAGATGACATGATTGAAGATCTGGTTGGTGGTTGTTGCCCTTTGTTCTTGAAGAGGACCAAAATGACATCACTCTGTTAGAGCCAAGTCACAGTGCATCCGATTGTGGCTGATCAGACCAATATGAGATCGGGAATGCTCTACCATAGGTTGGGCACAAATAATCCACATGAACATTGAATGTCTAGAGCTATATTGATAGAGTGAAGTCTGATGAGCAAAGCATGGCCCCAGAGCAGGGGCTAGAGATGTCATGTCTCTGGGCAAAAGTTATAGGAGAACTATGAATAGCATAATTCTAAGAGGATAATTATTTACTACTAGCAGTTAATACTAATTGTAGCCTCTAATTCTTTTAAATGTCTTCCCCTTCATCTCTCAACTATACAACTGGTCATTGTATATACACACATACAACAGCCATAGTACTGGCCACAAAATAGATGCTATTGTCATCTACATACATATATTCTTTGTGTCAAACCTAGCAGTTTTATGAAGCACATCACTTCAATTCTATCCCCAAATACTGGGGCTGGTGATCCTGATCTGACATTAAATATTCAGTTTTTACTCAGTTGTTTTCAATTCTTTGTAAACCCACTTGGGTTTTCTTGGCAAAGATACTGAAGTGGTTTGGCATTTCCTTATCTGGCTCATTTTACAGATGAGGAAACTGAATCAGGCAAGGTTAAGTGACTTGCCCAGGGTCACATAGCTAATAAGTGTCTGAGGCCAGATACGAATCCATGAAGATGTTTTCTTGACTCCAGACCTAGCACTCTTTCCACTGTGTAACCTAGCTGCCCTAAATATTTAGTAGGGCAAGTAAATAGGAATACATAAAAGATCTGTGATTTTGTCATTGGGAGGAACTCTTGTTGTGGAAATTCCCTTCAGAGTACAATCCATCTATGACTTCCCAGATAAGTTCTAGGGAGATGCATGAAGTAAGTGGAAGTTATGTGACTGTCTCAGAATCACACAACTAACAAATGCCAGAAGCAGGATTTGAACCAGGTCTTCCTGGTTCTAATATCAGAGTTATCCACAATGTCATTCTGCTTATAAAGTGTATAGATATTCCTTTTAAAATCAAAACTTTTTTAAAAAGTTCACAGTCAGAGGGTCCAATTCTATTTCAATAATAACACAACCATCCTCTTTTATATACTCTGTAGTCATCATCCATATTTGGTCACCTTTCACCTATATTATTATGAGCCATCTCATTGGTTTATCAGCCTCTAGTCTCTCCCTTCTCTAACCGATTATGCACATAACTGGCAAAATTATCTTTCTTGGGCAGTTTGAACCATGACATTTACCTATGTGGTAAAAAAAAAAAATGAAAGTTTTTAACAGTCGGTTAGGATAACTGAAAGATGCCAGTTTTTGAAGGACCACCCTTTTGGGGAGGAGACCAACAGCATGAGCTACGCACGTCAGACTGCCTGCTAGCACTCCACTTCCAGGGAGCGAGCTTAAAAGGCAAGGAGAGAACGGAAGTGGAAACTTTTTCCTGCTCGGCTGGTCTCCTGACTGCGCTGCACAGGCTGATGCTGACGAGAGTTCGACTGGGCCTGGCTTGCGGTTAGCAGCAGCATGCGCTTGACTTGGTCTCTCTCTCTCCCCAAAGGTGGCCTTTGGCTTTTGGTGAGTTTTATACGGAATATAGACTAAGCTTAGACTTAAGAGGATTTGTATTGTATTTCTACTTTCCTATCCTTCTAATCAACATCACCTTGTGACTATCATACAATAAAAGCTCTAACTAGAAAACCAGAAGCTTCTTCCATTTACTAGTCTGGGAGATAAATTAAGGGAAAGGTTAAAGAGGGGAGATTTATGATCTAATATCCAATTTTAAATCTCACACCTACTTTAAAACCTTAAGTGACTCTCCATTATCTCTAGAATAAAATATAAACCTCCCAATCTGACATTTATGAGCCTCCAACAAGGTAGATTCATCTTGTCTTTGTAGATTTTTGTATTTTTCACATATTCTACATTACAGAAGAAGAGCTACTATCTATCCACGGAATTTAAAATTCACTCTCTTGCTGTTGTGAATTCTAGGGGTTACTTTTAGAGGCTGAAAAGCTTATCAGTGTTCTTTGTTCCCCAACATCTAGTAGCAAATGTTCTCAAATGGATACTTATGTGGTAAGACTTACATATGCCACAAAAAGTAAAATTAGAAGCCTCTATACAATCAATATATTCAAGTGGAATTTATTGATGTTATTTCACACAGCTGACCAAATTCTAAGATGGTAGAGAGTTATTCAGAAACATCACTGCTTCTGATATTCCTCTCAGACCTGTAACAAGTCTTTATGACTATGAAGCCATTGTAAACTCTTATTTGCAGAGGGTATTCAGTCTGGTTCTTGTTTACATGGAGAAAACTCCTAATTTCTCACTTAGTGAATAAAGTCTCATTTTTGATGTGGTCTTGAATGTTTGTGGTGTGCTGATTCTTTAGAGTACAGGTGGCTGAACTCATGGATAATCCTTTAGAACTCAGAATTTAGAATTCACAATTGTTGACAGGCAAGATAAGGTGATAAAAGTAGTTATGATACACGTCAAAGAAAACTCCTAACATTTAGGGTGATAGTTTTAGAATTAGGAGTGATTTTAAACATCAGTAGATCCACTCCCCTCCATTTTACAAAAGAGGAAACTGAGGCCCAGAAAGTTTAAGTGACTGAGCTAAGCACTTGCTCAAAATCATGGCCAGTTAATAGAGCCCCATGCCACATTCTATCTATAAGCTTTCCAAGGGTCATTTTTACCATTCTTTAGTTGGTTAATTCTTTTTCTTTTTCTTTTCTTTTCTTTTTTGCAGGGCAATGAGGATTAAGTGACTTGCCCAGGGTCACATAGCTAGTAGGTGTCAAGTGTCTGAGGCCAGATTTGAACTCAGGTCCTCTTGAGTCCAGGGGTGATGCTTTATCCACTGTGGCACCTAGCTGCCCTTGGTTAATTCTTTTTCAAGAAAAATAATTTTTAAAAAAATTTTGCTTGCCTACATGATTTTCAGGTAGCTAAATTACAGGAAAGTCTTAATCTCTAATTCACTAATGAGTATCTTCCACATATAACAAAAACAAAGTTGGATTAGAAGATGATCCCTCCCATGAAACAAGTTATTGAAGGATCTCTCATTTTCACTTAGTTCACTCCTCCTCAGCCTGCTTCTGGACTCATTGCCATATTTAATCTTATCTTTCCAAATCTAGGGCAAGACAAGTTATATTTGTTTATTTCCTCTTTAATTAATAAAGCTTCAACATATTTCTCAATCTAGCTCAGAGCCCCCACCTCAGAACATCAAATATTATTTATTTCATAAATTGGAGAAACTTCTTTTCTCAATAGTGGTTACTCACATTTTCTCTACATTAAATCTCTTAATCTCCCATGTTCAAATAAATATTCAAGCCATAGAATATATAATTTATTAGCAAATTGCATATATAATAAATTCAATAAAATTTATAACAAAATAAGATTGATAATTGTAATATTTTAGCTGTGAGAAGTTAGTCAGACCTCAAACTGCTAATGCAGATGACTTTTTATTTCTTAGATCAAAGGAATGTACCATTTATTCAGGATAAAATAAATAAAATATATTTGCAAAAATGTATTTAATTCTTTTCACAAGATAAAAGTTATAATAGTTTCATGAAAGAAGATATATCCACTTTATTTTCCACTGTTTTCTCTATTTCCAGCCATGATAGCAAATCGATCTCTTCAGATTTTATTAAGCCCTCCCTCTATTAATCTCTCATATGACTCATCCTCATAAAATTTTCCTTATAAAATTTCTTCACAAAATAACAGCTAACTTGCAATTCAATAAACATTTATTAATACCTACTATATGCCAAACACTGTGGCTAAGACTTTCTAATAAGAAAGAAGTTTCTCCTTACTTTCCGTCTTCTCCATAGTTTATCTTCTACATTCTCAGAGATAAAAGTTAAAATCTCACACTTTCCCTGACTCCAAAGGGAGAAACACTTCATAGAATGAAATAACTACCTTAGTTTTTCTCTTTCTTAAAAAGAAAATAACAAGTTCTATGGTTTCTGTAACAGAGCCTTTTGAAATAGGGCTTTTCTTTATCAAATTCCTTGCTGTCTTAGGGAGAGGGGAAGTGATGGAGGGAAAGAGAAAATTTGGAATTAAATTTTTTTTTTTTGGTGAGGCAATTGGGGTTAAGTGACTTGCCCAGGGTCACACAGCTAGTAAGTGTTAAGTGTCTGAGGCTGGATTTGAACTCGGGTCCTCCTGAATCCAAGGCCAGTGCTCTATCCACTGTGCCACCTAGCTGCCCCAAAATTCTTAATTTTTTTTTTTTTTAGTGAGGCAGTTGGGGTTAAGTGACTTGCCCAGGGTCACACAGCTAGTAAGTGTTAAGTGTCTGAGGCCGGATTTGAACTCAGGTACTCCTGACTCGAGGGCCGGTGCTCTATCCACTGAGCCACCTAGCTGCCCCCAAATTCTTAATTTTTAAAGAAAATTTTATTTTATTTTATTTTATTTTGTCGGGGCAATGGGGGTTAAGTGACTTGCCCAGGGTCACACAGCTAGTAAGTGTTAAGTATCTGAAGCCAGATTTGAACTCAGGTCCTCCTGACTCTAGGGCCAGTGCTCTATCAACTACACTACCTAGCTGCCCCAAGACAATTTTTAACATTCATTTTAAAAAATATTTTGAGTTCTGGCAGCTAGGTGGCACAGTGAGTAAAGCACCAACCCTGGATTCAGGAGTACTTGATTTCAAATCCGGCCTCAGACACTTGACACTTACTAGCTGCATGACCCTGGGCAAGTCACTTAACCCCAATTGCCTCACCAAAAAAATTTTTTAAAATTGTCTTTACATGTAACTGAGGAAAACAAAATATCATTAAAAAGTTAAAAAAGAAAAAGAAAAAAGGAACAGAGGTCATAATAGTAAATAATAGAAATTTACATTTTGCTTTAAGGTAGATACAAATTTCTAAGTAGGGCTTTCTTTTTGTTTGTTGGTATATGGACTAAACATTGGCTTCATAGATTCATAGGATCATAGATTTAGAAGTGGCAAGAATATTTCAAGTCATTTAGTCAACTTTTGACTTCAGAGCTGGTAGGGATCTTGGAGAAAAAGCTCTTCACTTCACTACCCTCTTGGTTTAAAAATCAGGAAACTGAGGCACAGAGAGATGAAATGATTTATTTTGTCCAAAGTCTCAGAAGTTACTGACAGAATTAGGATGTGTTCCTATAGTTGAAAGAGTCCTGAAGTTAAAATCAAAGGCTCTAGCATTCAAATCCTGGCTCTGCCCCTTTAATTTTTTTTAAAGGCAATCAGGGTTAAGTGGCTTACTCAGGGTCACACAGCTAATAAATATCTGAGGCTGGATTTGAACTCAGGTCCCCCTGACTCCAGGACCAGTGCTCTATCCACTGTGTCACTTAATTGTCCCCACTCCTTTTGATTTTTTAACAGTTCCTTCCACTGCTCCAGATCTGAGTTTCCTAATCTAAAATATGAGATGTTCTTTCCAACTCAAAATCTCTGATCCTAGAAACGAAATCTCCTGAATCCTAGTTCTATATTCATTCTTCTTCAGATTTGTTATTAGTCTACAGTACTGTACCAATTTTGCAAAGCTGTCTATGTCAACTGAACATTCTTATAGAGAAATTAAGGTTAGGGGGTGGAGGGAGGGTGAACAGAGCTGCTTTGAGAAACATATGTAGCTTACCTCCTAACACGTAAGAAATAATGGAAGACCTGAATTTACCAAGCTTGTTTCTACTGACCCAAGGCCAGGCATTCTCAATTCTCTTCCATTAATCTTGTCAACTGAGTCTGCTTTGTCTAGTTCCAGGCTAGCATCCATTAAAATGAGTACCCGCCATAGTTATACAGGAGACATTGGTAGATGGATGGCTAGCTTGGGTCTACTAAAAGAAATAAGGTTTTTCACATGCTGTAAATCATAAGAGGAATAATTGAACCCAAAGAGAATCAAGAGGATTCATGAACAGATTTATAAACTTTCTTCTTTCTGCATTTTAATTATGCTGGCATTTTAATTGCATTGTAATTGCATTTTAATTGCATGTATTTGTATAAATTAAAAAATAATTAGCTCTCTATTGCACCATGTGAAAATAATTTATGCATGTAGATGTTTCAAGAAGTGCATATAAAGACTTATTTTATAGTCCCATCATGTAAGAAACCTTAAAATTACTCTTACTGGAAAGGCACATTAGCTACCCAGACCTCTGGGCTTTTTGAGTTCTCTGTGATCATGATAAAATAGAAATACCAAGATAAGAGCAAGGCTGAGTTCTAGAGTTAAATGATGGGAGCTTAGAAGCAATGGCTCAGCCATCATGGAATATATGAATGAAGAACCAGGCCTCATATCTGATCAAGAATGTTTGGGCACTGATTGAATTAGACTTTGAATTTTGAATGTTCTCTGACATAGATCCCTCAACTTTGAAACTATCCCTTTTTGAGTCTGGGAAATTCTTGTGGTATTATTGACTGTAGGTCCATTAGAATAGAGGAAGACATGAAAATCAAGCAATTTATATGCTCTTCCTCTTTTTCCTATCTCTATATCTTATAATTCTCCCCTGCACTCCCTCCCCCTTACCCTTCCCTCACCCCAGCACACACACTTTATCTCCTACTTTAGTCTCTGATGAATCAGGGACCCTTCTCATCAAGTTCATCTCCTTTACATATAGCATTGATTTCATTTACACCTCTCCACTGTGGAAGATTATTACCCAATTATCACCCCCCTTCTCTTTTCTAATCTTTGATCTTTTCCTACATAGTGGTCTATTTCCTATTACTTATGAGTGTTCCCAAGTTTCTTGCATTAAAAAAATCCTGCAATTTCCTAAAAACTCTAATAGAGTTCTGTTTCTCATCTCATCTCCTAGAAAAAAATCTACTAATTTCCATTTCCTCTACTTTCATTTCTTAACACCTTGTAATCTCTTTTCTGAGCTCATCACTCAAATGACATTACTTTCCAACATCAGCAAGTATTTCTTTATTTCCAGATCTAATGGTCCCTTCTCATTCTTGTGCTTATTGACCTCTCTGTAGCTTTTGACACTGTTGACCATTTTCTCTTCCTGGATACTTTAGCCTCTTTTTTGGATATTGCTCTTTCTTGGGTCGCTTCCTACCTGTCTAACTGTTCTTTCTCAGTTTGCTTTGCTGCCTCATCATCCATATACTTCTCTTCCCCTCCAAACAGGTGTACTCCAAGTTCTGACTTGAATACTCTTCTCTTCTCTCTCTATATCACTTGGTAATCTCATCAATTCCTATTTGCTTAATTATCATCTCTATGTAGATAACTCCCAGATTTACATACCTTACCCTAGTCTCCAGTTTTGCAGCCTATTGCACATTTTGAACGGGATAACCTGGTGGCATCTCATCCTTAACATATCCAAAACAAAACTCATTATCTTCCTTCCCAAATCCACCTCTATGACCTTTTCAATTTTTGTCAAGGGAACAAACATTTTCCCAGTCATTCAGTTTCATAACTTTGCTGTTATCCTTAATGCCGCACTGTCTTTGACCTCTCTCTCTCTCTCTCTCTCTCTCTCTCTCTCTCTCTCTCTCTCTCAAAAAAAATATATATATATATACAATCAATTACTAAATCTTGTCATTTCTCCTTCTAGCATTTTTCACATCCAGATCCTTCTTTCTACTCAGATAACCTTTACTTTCATTCAGGCCTTCCTCACCTCTTGTTGCTGGCTTCAGGTCTCTTTCCACCCTAATCCCTTTTCTATGCAGCCGCCAAAGTGATTTTCCTAAAGCACAAGTCAAACTAACCATGCTATCCCTTACTTAATAAACTCAATAAACTCCAGTGGCTCTTTATCCTCTTTAGGATCAAATATAAATTGTTGCATTCAGTTTTCAAAGATCTTCACAAACTGGACACACCTTACCTTTTTAGTATTATTATATATTACTCTACTTCATCATTTTATGGTCCACTCATTAGAATGTATACTCTCTGAGGTCATGGACTATTTTTGCTTTTCTTTGTATCTCCAGCTGTTGATAGAGTCACTGGTACAGAGTTGTTTTTGTTCATCCATTCACTTTCTTTTTTTTTAATCCATTCATTTTCATTTTTAAAAATCTTTAATTTTTTTATTTTTTTCAGGGCAATGAGGGTTAAGTGACTTACCCAGGGTCACACAGCTAGTAAGTGTCAAGTGTATGAGGCCAGATTTGAACTCAGGTCCTCCTGAATCCAGGGCCGGTGCTTTATCCACTGCCCCACCTAGCTGCCCCATCCATTCATTTTCTTTTTTAAAAAAATTAATAAAGTATTTTATTTTTTTCCGTTACATGTAAAGATAGTTCTCAACTTTTGTTTATACAAGCTTTACAATTTCAGATTTTTCTCCCTCCCTCCCCTTCCTCCCCCCTCCCCTAGACAGCAGGTAATCTGATATAGGTTATATGTGTATATATATATACACATAATAACTTTAATCCTATTTCTGCATTAGTCATGTTATAAGAGAAAAATCAGAGCAATGATGAAAAACCTCAAAATAGAAAAAACAACAGCACCAAAAACAAAAGAAATAGTATGGTTCATTCAGCATCTATACTCCACAGTTCTTCTTCTTTTTTTTTTTCTTGGATTTGGAGATCCTCTTCTATCATGAGTTCCCTGGAACTCTTCTGTACCATTGCATTGGTGAGAAGAATATAGTCCATCACAGTAGATCAACACTTAATGTTGATGATACTGTGTACAATGTTCTTCTGGTTCTGCTCATCTCACTCATCATCAGCCCATGCAAGACCCTCCATGTTTCTCTGAACTCCTCCTGCTCATTGTTTCTCACAGCACAATAGTATTCCATTGTATTCATATACCACAACTTGTCCAGCCATTCCCCAATTGATGGGCATCCCCTCAACTTCCAATTCCTTGCCACCACATAAAGAGAAGCTATAAATATTTTTGTACATGTGGGTCCCTTTCCCCTTTCCATGATTTCTTTGGGGAAAAGACCCAAAAGTGGTATTGCTGGGTCAAAGGGTATGGACAGCTTTATTGCCCTTTGGGCATAATTCCAAATTGCTCTCCAGAATGGTTGGATCAGTTCACAGCTCCACCAACAATGCATTAGTGTTCTAATTTTCCCACAGCTTCTCCAACATTTATTATTTTCCTTTTTTGTCATTTTAGACAATCTGATAGGTGTCACGTGGTACCTCAGAGTTGTTTTAATTTGCATCTCTCCAATCAATAGTGATTTAGAGCATTTTTCATATGGGAATAGATAGATGTGATTACTTCATCAGAAAACTGCCTGTTCGTATCCTTTGACCATTTCTCAATTGGGGAATGACTTGGATTCTTATAAATTTGATTTAGTTCCCTATATATTTTAGAGATGAGGCCTTTATCAGAAGTACTGGCCACAAAAATTATTTCCCAGCTTTCTGCCTCTCTTCTAATTTCCCATCCATTCATTTTCAAAGAGTGACATTATATGGTGATGTCTTGACTTGTGTGTGAATTAGATTTAAGTGAGGCAGAATTGCACAAAGTCAAGATGACTGGCGATGCTTCGGGATGCAGTGGATGATTTTGGAATCCTCAATGTCTGACCAAACTCTAAGCACTCTACAATGCCTACTTCGGATGTCCTCATGGCCACTGTTGGAACAAATTGTTCTCATCCCCTATTCACCCCAACTCATTGACTGGCTTGAGGCCTGCTGGTTACCCTCAACCTGCTTCAGACCATCTCCTGAGATGGCTTTATGGGCTGGGTGGCCACTGTTCATGTTACAGCTTCTTGGAGGCATGGATGAGAGTTTAGGTGAAGGTGGACACCAGAGGTGGATGAGCAGCCCTGAAAAGGTCTAAGCAAGCCCTCACTCCAGATATACACCCTGGAGTTAGTCTCTTTTACATGGTAGATGTCTGAAGAATCAGTCAAAATCCACAAACGTTTATTAAGCACCTGCTATGTGCCAGGCACTAAATGTTCTGACTGCTGGGGATACAAAAAAAAGGCATAAAATAATACTTGCCCTCAGGGAACTCACAATCTAATGGGAGAAGACAAGTTGAAAAGGAGGGGAATGTTATCTGGCTAGGGATATGATGAAATCCCATAGCCTTGGTAAGAAATTAGTTGAGATAGTATGAGTTACAGAGTTGAATTTATCTTGCAGAATGATGAGTTTCTGGAGATCATGAAATCCCAATCAACTGAGTAAGAAATCATGACATGAATTCCCTGTTGCCCTCCTTAAAGGGTGAAGGATCTGAGGGAAGCTCTCCAATGTCCAACCTTCAACCTTTCCAATCAGAGGGAGGCAGGGGTCTCAGGGGCAGGAGTTGCTGAGGAAGTATGAGTTTCGGAGTTGATTTCATCTCACAGAATGCTGAGTTTCTGGAATTATGAAATCTAAAAGATCAGCTGATGGTGATGAAGTGAATTCCCTGGGTGTCCTCCTTAAGTGGTGTAGGAGCTAGGAGGAGTTCTCCAGTGTCCAACCTCTACCCTCTCCATGGAACCATAGGAATCATTATACCTTCCATATGGAAATCCTTACTCATTTCCCTATAAAGACCCTGGGGGAAGAGGGATATTTCTAAAGAAGCTGAGCGGACTGTGTCTTTGTTTCATCTCCTTGTTGCCATTAGGACAAAGTGAACCTTTTCTCTGTTTACTCTTTAATGACTCATGGGGACCTCCTTTCCTTCCCAAATAGATTTTGAACTAACAGGGTTCTGACATCAGTCTGTCTCTGACACTATGTATATACATTTTTTCTCCTCTAGTTGAATGTAGATATTTTTATATCACATAGTGGGTGCTTAATAAATGCTTGTTGATTGATTTATCATTTGAGCAACACAGTTCCTGATGTACATTTAAAGAAAGCACGAAGAGTACCTTGAAAAAGATGAGAAAAACAGCAGGTTTAGACCAAATATATACACAGAGGAGGTCTGTGCTAGAGGGAACACAATTTTGAGGGCATCAATATACTTATTTAAAAATATTAAAGTAGGGAAATAAAACAAAGGTATATGAAGAATTTAAGGCCTTTATTATAACCCAAAAAAGGTGACCAAGAAGAAAAACAACAATAATTACCCATCCATGTACTTATTTTCCTATCTATATAAAAGTTTTATCAAAATAATATACAAATGCATTGAGGTTAACCATAACCTATTAAACAAGTTATTGATGGTGAAAAATGGGAAATTGTTGACAGAAAGCATATTGATAGAAAGGACATATTAACCCCTCCATACAGACATATGATACATGTATCTTTAGGTGATATATGTTATAAGGAGGAGAGCAAAAAGAACCAAAAAGCATCTTGGTTAGAAAATAACTTGACCTACTTGCTAAGTAAAGAGCTTTATTAGAAGGGAACAGGGAGGCTTATTACCAATTCTACAGTATATCACATTTTTATTACCCCACAATTGACTCAAAGATGTAGAGAACACAAGATCCTACTGTGTTTATTTTTTGTTGACTATTAAAAAGCATTTGATTGAATAGAGCAAAACATTATCTTAAAAAGTTCTCCTACTTAAGAGCTTTCCATGCACAAGCCCAAACCAGACAAATAACCTTGTTCAAATACCGTTTGCTCAGTAATATTAAGTGAGGCATAAGACCCAAAGCTCTATACTCAGAAAAGATGTTTGTCACTCTCCTGAAGGAGGTTCAATTTACCGTACAAGTTGAATATTCTCCTATACAACATGGGGCCCTACTGATGTCCCTATTTGTGGGTATCATTATACTGATTGCATGAATCTCTAGAACATTGAATTATATGGAATTGGGGAGTTGGGAGGGACCAGAGTGACCATAGATCCATATTTACTCTCCATATAGGGAAAGCTAAGTGAATGAAGAATGCTTGCTATACATACAATAAGAAGGAATCAGATGGGGTGGCTAAGTGGCACAGTGGATAAAGCACCGGCCCTGGATTCAGGAGTACCTGAGTTTAAATCTGGCCTCAGACACTTGACACTTACCAGCTGTGTGACACTGGGCAAGTCACTTAACCCCCGTTGCCCTTAAAAAAAAAAAAAGAAGGAATCAGATGAACTACTCATAGAATTCATCCATCAGTATCTATCTCTGTCTTTATCCATATCTCTACTTCTATGCTTTATATCTATGTCTATATCTGCATTTATATTTACATCTATATCTATACCTGCTGTTGTTGCTGTTCAGTTGTTTCAATCATATCTGTCTCTTTGTGACTCCATTTGGTATTTTCTTGGCAGAGATACTGGAGTGGTTTGCCATTTCCTTCTCCAACTTGTTTTATAGAATGAGGAAACTGAGGCAATCAGGATTCAGTGACTTGCCCAGGGTCACACAGCTGGTAAGTGTCTGAGGCTAGATTTGAACTCAGGAAGATGAGTCTTCCTGACTCCAGGTGCTGCACTCTATCTAGTTGAATACCCCTACACACATATGTATGTATGTATTTATGTATGTATGATGTACGTGTGTATTGTATGTATATGTGCACATGTGTATATGTATGCACATATAATGTATATCCCTATCCACACCTATATAATCTATGTCTATGCCTATATATCTATATCTATATATTTACTTCCATATCCATGCCAATACCTTTATCTATACATATACACACATCCATATCTATATCCATACTATACCTATATCAATATCTAGATAACCTCTATATATGTGTATACATTTTTGTATCTATATATCTCCCTTTCTGTATCTATAGACACTACCTGTCTTGGACACTTCAAATGGATGATGAGTTGGATTCAGAATTGGATAGGAGGAAAAAAGTGGACTGAATTTTTTTTTGAAATTATAAAATTGTTCTAATAATACCACATTTATCCCTGAAATAAAGCCCCATCTGTTTTGTTTGTTTGTTTGTTTGTTTTTTGGGCAGGGCAATGAGGGTTAAGTGACTTGCCCAAGGTCACACAGCTAGTAAGTATCAAGTATCTGAGGCTGATTTTGAACTCAGGTCCTCCTGAATCCAGGGCCAGTGCTTTATCCACTGCGCCACCTAGCTGCCCCCAAGCCCCATCTTTTAAAAACCAATATTCTTTTGGTGGTGTCAGTAATGGGACCTGATAATCTTCAAAGAACGAAAGCTCTCTGAGGGTTGCTTTCAGGGTAATTGTGAAGAGCCTAGTGGACAAGAGACGGCTGCATCAGATCAGCAACACAGATTTAAACAGAAGAGGGTAAAGGATACCAGAGAACTGTCAAAGTGATTTTTCTGAAGTGTAGGTTGAAACATGTCACCTCTCCTACTCAATAAACTATAGTGTTCCCTTATTACTCCAAGCAACACATATAAAGTCCTCTGTTGGGCATATAAAGCCCTTTACAGCCTGACCTTTTCCTACCTTAACCGTATCTTTATAATTTACTTTCCTTTGTGACTCCACAAAACAGCTAGATGAGGCTACTTGGTCTTTTTCTCTTGCACACAACACTCAATCCCTCAGCTCTATGTATTTGCAGTGGATGTCCCCTATGCCTGGAATGTTCTCTCTTCACTGCCCATTCCTGGCTTCCTTCAAGACTTAGCTCAAATATCACCTTCAGCAGGAAGCCTTTCCCAAACCTCCGCTTCCCCCAATTCTTTCCCTCTGAGATTACCTTCCATTTATAGTGTACGTATCTTTTATATACCGCTTTATTTACACATTCTCTTCCCCATTAGAATGTGTAATGATTAGAGTGACGCCACCTGCTGGAGAGTTACTGTAGGAAAGCTCCACCATTAGGGGAAAGTGTCAGAGGGCAAGCCATGAAGCTTTTCCTTGGCGTCAGGAAGTGATGTTTGCTCATGGATACCGTCTGCCACAGCTACCAGCCAATTAGTTTGGAGCTAGTTGTATGTGCCTGTGGATGGGATGTTCCCAGTTTCACAGGAGGCTGGTGGGAGGAAGAAGGGGTGAGGATGGATCGCTCTCTCTTTCTTCAGGATTCTCTCATGGAGAGTGGAGCAGAAATGTGGGCTTCCTGAGATAGATAGCTGAATCTATGCCTCTTTCTCTCTTCACCAAATTCTTATTCTCCTTAATAGATACTTAAACACTTAAATACTCTTGCTAAAGCTTCTAATTTATTGGCAACCACTCATTAGATATTTTAGACAGACTAGCTAGAATTTTAGCCCCTTACAAATGTAAGCCCATCAAAGTCAGGGCCCACGGTTTTACTTTTCTTTGTGTTCCCAATGCTTAACACAGTATCTGACCTATTAGTGACTAACTAACTTGTGACTGAATGAAAAATAAAGGGGGTAGTAACATGATAAGAGGAAGAGTTAACTGATGGAAAGCCCGCATGCTTCATTACTAACTGTGTGATGTTAATAGCATTCGAGGAATGTCTCCACAACATTTGGTGGAACTTTATGGTAAATTTTTGGGAAGACATTGGAAAAAGTTGTCCAGGAAATATATCTACATCTAATTCATATGTATGTATGCATGCATATATGTATTAGTGTTGTCTTCCTTTACATTATTATAGTTGTGCATGTTGACCTCTTGGTTCTGCTTATTTACTCTGCACGAATTCATTAAAGTCTCCCCATATTTCTCTAAATCTCTGGTAGTTGTCTACATCTAATTAATATGTGTGTGCATGCATGAATGTATGCATGCATGCATATATTTATTAGTGTGTAATTTAAGATTCTAAATGTGGGTTCTAATCTGTCCCCCCAGTTTTGGGGGAAACTGACTAAAATCACTGATAAAAGGAGTTTAAGTTTTTAAGGGTTTATTGAAAGAAAGAAAGAGAAAGATTGAGAACAGAATTCCTATCTTTCCTCAAATTCCTATCTTTCCTCAAATTTCCTGTGAAGTCTTCTGCCACCACCACCACCACCATCAAGTCAGGAACCCCAAAGAGACAGACCTCCCTGCGCAGGCCCTCCTTCCTCCTTCCTGTCCCCTCCCAGAAAATGGGAGGCTCCTCAAGTTGATTGGCTGGTAGCCTTGGTGGACAGTACCCATGTGCAAATGTTACTTCTTGATGCCAAGGAAAAGCCACATGGCCTTGCTCTCTGGGGCATTCTCCTCATGGTGGAGCTTTCCTATAGTAAGTCTCCAGTAGGTGGCGTCATTCCAATCATTACATTAGAGTTGTCTTCCTTTACATTATTGTAGTTGTGTATGTTGACTTCTTGGTTCTACTTATTTACTCTGTACCAATTCATTAAAGTCTTCCCATATTTCTCTGAATCTCTGGTAGTTGTCTTTTTTTTAATGGAGCAAAAAATATTTCATAACATTCATATATCACAATTTATTTAGCCATTCCCCAATCAACATGAATCTCCTTTGTTTCTAGATTTATTTTAACCACAAAGAATGTGGCTATGAATAACTTTTTTTGTCACCAAACTCCTTGTCCTGGAGGGAGTGGAATGGTTGGGTCAAAGGGAGCAAATTGTTTTGGTGATTTTTCTTCGATAGTTCCAAATTGCTTTTTTTTTCTTTCATTTTTTTCTTTTATTCAAGTTTTCTTGTACAAAATGACTAATATGGTAATGTTTTACACAATCATGCGTGTATAACCCATATCTGATTTCTTACCACCTAAAGAAGGCAGGGGGAGAGGGAAGGAAAGGAAGAAGGGATAAAAATTGGAACCCAAAACTATAAATAAAATGTTTATTACTCAAAAAAGAAAGAAATGAGAGGCTGAGGAAAACATTGCACAATACGAAAGAGTACTCACTGTGGATTTTGAAGCCCTGGATTCAAATCTCAATTCTTTTACTGATTACTTGTGTGATATGGGGCGACTTACTTTACTTCTCTAGGCTGCTGTTTCCTCATCTATAAAATGAGGGGTCTAGACTAGAAAACCTCTAAAATCCTTCCCAAGTCTAGAGCTATGATTCCATACAGTTCTACAGAAGTAACATGTTCTTAAATATACAAAAGCCTTATTCAACCTACTTCACAAAGGTGCTAAGAAGTCAGAAAGCAAAATTCTCTTATTTCTTGATCTCAGTTTATCTCCTCCTTGTATTTAAACTCTTCTGCTAGAGACTACCCCTTAAGGAAACAGATGGCTGATTTTTTCAAGGGACTGCACAGAGTTTCATCCTTGAAAAGAAATGTATGAGGCAGCTAGGTGGGGCAGTGGATAGAACACTGGTCCTGGATTCAGGAGGACCTGAGTTCAAATCTGGCCTCAGACACTTGACACTTACTAGCTGTGTGACCCTGGGCAAGTCACTTAACCCTCATTGCCCTGAAGGAAAAAAAAAGGAATGTAACCTGGGGCTCAAAGCCTATTTGCAAAACACTTTCCTTATTGGTAGAGATTGGTTACTCAATGATCCATGCCTTCATGAGGGGTGGAATTTGTGAAAGCTTGAAAGAGAAAAGAGATCATGTTAAATATCTTAAACTCAATGTGTCCAAAACATAACTCATTATTTCTCTCCCCTAAATTCTCCCCAACTCCTACCTTCCTTATTTTTTTTTAATCTTTGATATTTCCTCTTTTATTCTTTGAAGCACTCCTGCTCCAATTTTTTTTTTCTTTAGGGCATATTGTGAAATGAAGTTTATAAATTCTTTTTTATTTTTACTTTAATATAGCATTTTATTGTTTGCTGGTTACATATAGAGATAGTTTTCAACATTTGTTTCTATAAGATTTCTAGTGTAATGTTTAAAATGTAATGTGTGGTCGCCTTACCTGCTGTCTCCCCCTTCCTCCTCCCCCCCCCCCCCCCCCCGTGTGTGTGTGTGTGGGGGGGTGTAGAACTAGCTAAGGGTACTGATAAATTTGGCAACAATTTAGGGTTTTAAGCATTTATTAATGTATATTAGGGGTTAGCCAAGAAAGAGAGGGTGGGGGGAGGCAGCTAGGTGTCACAGTGGATAGATCACTGGAGTCAGGAGGACCTGAGTTCAAATCTGGCCTCAGACTCTTGACACTTACTAGCTGTGTGACCATGGGCAAGTCACTTAACCCCAATTGCCTCACCGAGAGAGAGAGAGAGAGAGAGAGAGAGAGAGAGAGAGAGAGAGAGAGAGAGAGAGAGAGAGAGAGAAAGTCACCTTTACCTAGCAATCCATGCTTTTAAAGAGAACAAGTGAAGTTCTGAAAGTTAAGAGATCCGTCTACCCTGCCTGCATCTCCTGCCACACAGTTTCCCAAATGAAAAGGCCCAGTGGAAGCTTCCTGTGGGACTGGAAGAGGGGCCGTCCCAACACACAACTCCAAGATAATTGGCTGGTCCATTGATTGACGTGACTTACAGACAGTCTATGACTAGACGTAACTTCCGGAAGCCAGGCAGCTTCCAGACGCTAGTCACATGCTTTCTTTTCAGTGGGGCATCACTGTGGTTCTCAGGATGTCTTTCTCAGCAGGGGGTGGCACCCTGATTCTCACCCTAGTTTCAAATCTTTCTCCCTCCCTCCCCTCTCCCCAAGACAGCAAGCAATCTGATATAGGTTATATATGTACAATCACTTTAAACATATTTCTGCATTAGCCATGCTGTGAAAGAAGAATCACAGCAAAAAGGAAAAAATCATAAAAGAAAAACAATAAAAGTAGAAATAGTATGGTGCAATCTGCATCTAGATTCCACAGTTCTTTTTTTTTCTGGATTTGGAGAGCATTTTCTGTCATGAGTCCTTTGAAATTATCTTGGACCTTTGTGTTGCTGAGAAGAGTCAAGTCTATCACAGTTGATCAACACACAGTGTTGTTGATACTGTGTACAATGTTCTCCTGGTTCTGCTCATCTCACTCAGCATCAATTCATGTAAGTCCTTCCAGTTTTCTCTGAAATCCACCTGCTCATCATTTCTTCACATTGATTTTTAAAAAACTTTGTGTTCTAAATTTTCTTTCTCCTTCCCTCTTCAACCCTTCTTGGCATAGTTGCACACGTATGACTTATATTGAATTTCTTGATTCCAAATGGCTTTAAAGAGCAATAAGACCAATTTCTTGACTTTCACTTAGGCAACTTTAGCTCTGATCCTGTGTTATACCTATAGATTCTCATTGAATGGTCAGCCCAAGGAAGCTGTTATTGCTATATTACCTTCAACTGACCATCCAACTCAAAAACTGTGGTGCATTTTCCTATAGCCTGGCACTAATATTTAAAAGAATCCATTTGTATGCTTACAGTTAACCTGAGCACATGCTATTTTCTCATATGTTTGAGAAACCATTTCCATATTTATAGAATTGTAGAATATTTGAACTGAGAAGAACTGCAGAGACATTAAAACAGAGATCTTACCATGCATGTCATGCTCCTACTTGGCAATCTTCAGGCACTCTTTATTGCCTCTGTGACAAAATACATAATCTTCAACCTGGTATATTGTGGGTCTTCACAATTTGGGTCCCATCTACCTTTCCAGTTATTTCATATTACTTTTTTATACCCTTTTTTCCATCTCCCACTTCCTTTTCTTTGCAGAAGTTGCCTCTCATATTTAGAATTAACTTCCTCCTCAACTCTGCCTCTTAGAATCTTTAGCTTCCTTCAAAACATAGCTCATTTGCTACCTCTAGCATGAGATCAAGTTTTACCTAATGTCCCCCAGTTATCAGCACTTTCTGACTCTTGAAATTTAATTTCATTAGTTTGTATAAGCTTATTTGTACATATGTGAATACTCGACATTTACTTGTATAATCTTTTGGTCGAATGTGAGCTCTTGAGAGTAAGCACTATTTCCCTTTGGTCTCCATATTCCACCTCATAGTACCTTGTATATAGTAGACATATCTACTGTTTTTTGATTGAATATATGGAAGATATTTCTTCCAATTTGTTGATGAAAAGGCTGAGACTTGTCTTAGGCTTTTAAATTTTCTGAAGGGTACCTTCTCTCCATCTATTTCTGTTTAAGAAGCCAAAAGGAATATATGATTAACATAGTAAAAAGCTCTATTTTGAAACTCTGGGGAAAGTAGTGAAAGTATCTTGAATTGAAGTGGGTTTGGGTCATCTCACTTCTCAATGAAAATGCAGAAGAGTTGATAACTTCTAAGCCTTCCAAGTCAGCTTTCTCAAACAAAGGGACTCAGAAATGGCCCTTGTTACTTGTCAAGGGGTGGGGGAGGATTGAGGTCATGGAAAGGTTATTTGGTTTACAATCTCATCCTGTCTTCCTTTTTCTATTGACAAGTCATCAAGGTGGTTTATAGATTGCTATTTCACTTCTGGTGGATTTGCTGATCTTTTGAGACACATATCCAATCTGGATAAGCTCTGGGGACCAGATTTCAACTTTGAATTATATATTATCCATATTAGGGAGCAAATGAACAGTTTTATTGGGGACACAGTACCCAGCAGTCTAGGAAATAGGAATTGCTGTGATTTAGATGCTATGTTGAATTAATTTGACAAAACATGAATGAGCTTTGCCTTTGTATGGATTCAACAAGAAGGTAAGGGTGACAATCAAATGTGTAATTCTCTTTAAACTAACACAATTTTGACATTTTCTCCAAGAGTAAATTCTATAGCCTCACATTGTCATTTGCATTTTGACAATGCCCCAGTGTTTTAGTTAGGAGACACATTGTATGTAACATATTCTCAGACAGAGTCCTGATCACAACAGGGAGTATTTACTTATTTATTTATTTATGAGGAGGGTGGGGGAGAAGGGGAGTGTTGAGCTTCTGAAAACATGACTACCGTATCTTTGAAGAGAAAATTCATTGCTTATTGTAGGTGACTATTACTCCCTAAGAGTCTATCCTCATGTCTCTTTAAGTAACGTGGCCCCCATATTCAGGCAAAGGAGAATTACTGGGGCTTCTGGGTACAGATGGTGAGAATTGCCAGTTACCAATTGCATGCCTTTCAGCAATATGACTTTATAGGTACACAATTAGAGCTGTTGGCTAATCTCTCTAATATCATAACTGTTACTTCTCTAGTCCTTTGAGTAGGCATTTGCATTTTTCCTGCTGATTTTTGCAGGTACAAGTAGAATTATATTGCTTTTTTTATGGCTATGTGTGGTCTGTAAATCAGTTTCCCTGTCACCATAAGACTTGGAATGATGCTATTTTGCTAAAGCATTATGTGTTATAGTCCCTGAATACTGTGCTCATGTGAAAGGACTGGTCTAAAGGTTGCATTAGCCATGCATCAAGACAGAGTGACAGTAGCCCAGGCACATGCTCATAGTAAATACCCAGTCATGCGTGTCTGTTCTCATTAGCTTATGGATCAGTGGCTTACTATAATTTTTAGAGACTAAAATCTCATTTGTTGTAAATTTCAGACCACAAAATTTCCTGGTGGTCATTATTGCTCTCTTGTCTTTTCATACAAACATTGTTCCCCTAAAAGCTTAAAATGGATTTTTAGTGTTTTAGTTGCATGGCACTGTTACTGGATGAGACTTATATGCCAACTGTTACCTTGCAAAGGTTATTGTCATTCTTTTTATTTCTTTTTAATTAATTAATTTTTTTTTGTGGGGCAATGGGGGTTGTGACTTGTCCAGGGTCACACAGCTAGTAAGTGTCTGAGGCCGGATTTGAACTCAGGAACTCCTGAATCCAGGGCCGGTGCTTTATCCACTGCGCCACCTAGCCGCCCCCATTGTCATTCTTTTTAAAAAGGCAGTCCTACTATGCAATCTGTGAAATAGTTAATTCCCCAAGATTCTTTTTCAGCATTCCTTAAACTCAGCCACTCAGGATCTGTCTCTTTAATTCACTATTGACAATCTATTGCCTCTAGGAATTTCAATATTATATTACAGTATAACAAACTATCAGATATCACTAATGACCTATTTAAGAATGAAATGGTTTGGGTTTTTTCCCCTTTGGTTTTAAGCAATCTCTAATTTTGAGGGGGGAACATATACCATGGACATCAATAGAGTTAATAGCCCCCTGAAGGGACACATCACTAGCCAGGTCATAAAAATCACGCACAACTTGTTCTTTTAGCCACATAGCAGGGGAAAAAA
This sequence comes from Dromiciops gliroides, assembly GCF_019393635.1. Classification (NCBI taxonomy): domain Eukaryota; kingdom Metazoa; phylum Chordata; class Mammalia; order Microbiotheria; family Microbiotheriidae; genus Dromiciops; species Dromiciops gliroides. The sequence goes on from NC_057864.1 coordinate 312,027,341, forward strand.
AATCAAATATGTGTAATTCCCCTAGAGTTTCATTTATAGTGAAGAGCCTTGAAATAGTAAATCTACCAACCCCAAAGGTTATTTTCATAATTTTTTTTTTTTTTGGCTTAGACCTGTGATTTCACTGGGTGTAGGGGAATTCCCTCTATACTGATACAAATTGGCAATTCCTCTGTAACTTAGAGTCTTCAAGATCTATCCATAGCCCCATGGCTAGAGTATGTCAGAGACAGGACATGAATCTGGGTCTTCCTTATTCTGGGACTGGTCCTCTAGCCCCTGTTCCAATCTCCCCCATTTTATAACTCTTTGGAAAATAAAACTGTGGAAAGAGCTCTCGATTAAAAGGAAGGAAATTTGGGATCTAGTACTAGCTCTACCCCAAAATTAGATGTGTGAGAAATTTGACAAACCATTTATTTCTGGGCTACAGTTTTTTCATCTGTAAAGTGATGACAATGGGCTTGATAATTTCTGAGGTCCAGCTGTAATATTCCATGATCAACATAGGCCATTTGATTTTCTAAATTCCTTCATCATTTGACTTGTGTACTCCCCTCACCTTCCTACATCCCCTTTATGCACTGTCTCCTCTTGGTAGGCTATAAGCTCCTTGAGGATACTTGGGACCCCACAACCTAGATGTGACTATTTTATTTGCTTGTATTTATATTCTCAGCATTTAACAAAGTGTTTGGCACATAGTAGGTACGTAACAAATGTTCTGTCTCTGTATTTATCTATCTACTGTCTGTCTGTCTGTCTATCTATCTATCTATCTATCTATCTATCTATCTATCTATCTATCTATCTATCCATCTACCAATCATCTATCTATCTATCTATCTATCTATCTATCTATCTATCTATCTATCTATCTATCTATCTATCTATCTACCTACCTACCTACCTGTCTATCTTCCCTGAGATTCAAAATGGACTTTCTTTAGATATTTATCTAGTATTATATCATATTCTAGGCTTAGCTCATTGCCTATCTGTACTGCCTTTCCAAGCTAAATGTACCCTTGGACTAACTCAGTGGACTGGTCATCCAAACTGTTGTAGCCAAAGCAACATTCCTCATTCACTTGAATTTTTCCTTGTGTGGATTATTAGGCTGTCATTGTTTGAATGACTGTGAATTTCACTGAAAAAGCCACATGGTATTCTCATGTAGGAATCTTCTTCTTATTATTTTTCTTTTCTTCTTCACAGGAATACTTCTAGTATTTTCTTTACATTGTCACTAGAGATGAAAAGGCTGGTAGGTAAAGGTCTGGAAATGCCCATTGTACCTCCTAGGGATAGGACTGGAATAACTGCTCAGGGTGAAGTTTCTTTTTATTTTTAATATTTTTTCTTTGTATTTAGAATTCTATTTTCCCAAATTACATGTAAAATATAAATTTTGACATCAATTTGTTTTAAAACTTTGCGTTTCAAATTCTCTTCCTTCCTCTCCCCCTCCAAGAACTCAAGCAAGTCAATATAAACTGTACATGAGCAGTCATGTAAAACATTTCCACATTAGCCAGGTTGTGAAAGAATACAGACAAAAACAAAACTTCCGATAAAGGAACTAACAAAAAAGTTATGCTTCAATCTGTCTTCAGATACTATCAGTTCTCTCTGTAGGTGGATTGCATTTTTCATAAGACCTTCAGAGTTGTCTTGGATCATTGCATTGCTTAAAATAACCAAATCATTCACAGCAGATCATCTCACAATATTACTGTTATTTTGTATGCAGTACATTTCACTTTGCATCAGATGATGATGAGTATTGATTGAGGATGATGATGATTGATGATGATGACAAAATGTATGGTACTTATTTTGCTGGGCTATTGTGAAGAAAATTCTTTGTCAGTATAAGGTACTATGTAAATGTTATCTATTATTGTTGTTTCAATAATCAACCTCATGGGTTTATTGTAAGGAAATCTCTTTTACAAATATTATATAAATATAGTTTACTATAAAAATGGTGAAGTTTCTTAATAAGTTATTAAATATCACTACAAATCCTGAGCTACCAGCCCATGTCCTTTGTGGTCTACCTATATCTTATAGCTTCCAGTTTCCCTTATAGTACTTTGTCCAAATTCTTTGTCTAGGATGGAAATCCTTAGCTTGGGGTCAAAGGACCCCAAAGGGAACCATGGACAGATTTCAGGGGAGCTATGACCTTGGATGGGAAAATTACAACTTTATTTTCACTAATTTATAATTACTTAGACATTTAGCATTTACTTCAATGAACTAGAAGCAACTATTCCAAGAAGAGGTTCATTGGCTTCACCAGATAGCCAAAGGGGTCCATTTACAAAAAAAAAAAAAAAAAAAAAAAAAGCTTAAGAACTCTGGTTTAGGGTATGAGCATTCCCAATAAGACAGAATTAATGAAAATGATGTGGGTATGTTCCCATCCTACCAAGAATCAAATTTCTTGTCCGATTTTTAATGACCTGAAAGGGAAATACACTTACAATATAGATTAGACTGCATTTATTGAATGGAAGTGAAAATAAAAGATGTAACATTCAAGTGGATGGGCCAAGTACTCCCAGAAAGGTCTGAAGCCTCAACTTCCTTTTGATTGTAGCTGCTGCTGTAAAAATTGCATTTTCAACTTCACTTTCAGCATAGGAAATACCTAGGAGGGATTTGTAGGGCAGGGTTATAAAGCATCTCTTTGCTTTCCTGTGCTGATTTCAATATCACAAATTAAGTAAAGGCAATCATTTCACCATTTGATCTTCTGCCCTGACAGCAGAATGGATGGCATTTGAATCCTGACTGATCATCAGGCAGAATTTCTTTGTTCCATTCAATAGACTGATCACCATAGTGTCTTCCCTGATATCTCTGACATGACCCAGGGTTGCCCTTGGGTCAGGAATCCTTGATATATTGAACCCAGTGGCAATCTGGAGAGTTTCTCCAGCAACCTTACTACTATTCATGCTCCATCTTCCCAAGTGTGTTTCCACCCATATTCTTCTCTGGTGTTTTTCTGCTGTGTTTCCCACAAAGCAAATGTTTTTTGTTTGGTTTGTTTGTTTAAGGTACTAATGTAATGTGATACTGAACAACTTTACTCAGTTCTTTTTGCATTAATCCCTTGAAGCTACTCATGCCATACATAGTCTATCCCTTTTGTGCCTTCAGAATTTTTACAATGCAAGGGAATGAAAAGAAAAGGAAAACCCAACCAAGTAAATATCATATCTTGGAGTTGATGTAATCAGCCCAATGTTATCTACAAAAAGTATATCTGGTGACTTCCACTAATCTATATGGAATCTCTTCCATTTGGAAAATTGTGAAAAAACTGTTTGCTTTTCATATTTTTTTTTTTTTTGCAGGGCAATGAGGGTTAAGTGACTTGCCAGGGTCACACAGCTAGTAAGTGTTAAGTGTCTAAGGCCGAATTTGAACTCAGGTCCTCCTGAATCCAGGGCCGATGTTTTATCCACTGTGCTACCTAGCTTCCCCCTTCATATTTTTTCAATGATAGTGTTGACATGAATATAGATTATTCCTATAAAGATTATTTTTAGACATGAGAAAGTAGGCATGTAGGTTGGTAGTTACTATCTCATTCTTCCCCTGGATATAATGCTATCAATGTGTCTTCTACCTCCAATTCTTTTGATGTTTTTGCTTTCCTTGAGTTACCTTGAAAAATTAATTTATTTTCTTTAAGACTGTCTCCTCTATGAATATTTCTTCTTTAAACTAATATTCATGAGACAAAGTTCTGGGCATGTTGCTCCTCTATTCAAAAACCTTTGAGAGCTCTCTATTGTCTCTAGGACAAAATCCAAATTCCTTCGAATGTCATTTAAAATCCAGTACAATCAGGCTCTTAACCACATTTACAAACTTCTTTCACATTAGTCCCCTTTCAGGTGCTCTGTTTCAGACAAATTACCCTACGAGCTTTTCTCCAAACATCATGCAATCCCCTCTATGTCTTTGCACAAACTGTCCTCTCTACCTGCAATGCAATCCTTTTTCACATTTACCTTTTATAATCAGGAAGGTCTTTCAAGACTCAGCTCAGCGCCTTCGTATGTATATGTGAAGCCTTTGCTTAGCCTTGTTCATCATCTGATAGGTTTTATTTTAACTTATTATTCTGGGCAAGTAGGTGTTATACTCAGCTACCCTCTCACTTCCAGTGACACAGGACAAAACTCTAGTCACTCTGTCCTAGTTATGGCTCTGGGTAACACACTAAAGACCACTGCTTTTAGTTAAGTAGTTTTATATTCAGACATGGGGTGTATTATTGCAAAAATGTGCATGGATTAGGCCTCTTTTAATAGTTCTTACAAAGAAATAGCCACATTTACCCACCTACAACTTTTATTTAGTTAGTATGTTTTTTTAGCCAGACTGCCTACCCTTTAGACAGGAGATACATAATAACAGGAATACATTCTGCATTTCTTCCTACTCCTCCAGCATAAAGGATTACTCATTGTGGTTAGAAGAAACTTGAAAAGCTGTTTTGTTTTAGAGGGTAGGCTTCCTTGTCTAGGACATGATCTTGTTTGAAATTAAAATAGAAATTGTTCCATCAACAAAATCCTGAGGAAACTTGGATCTCTGGTGACATTTTTTTCACACCAAGAGGGCAACACAAGATGAATAAACTCCATTAATCTGTTTTTATTTTTTTTTAGGGGGGGGATTATTGGTGTCTATAATATTGGAAAAGTGACCATAGACTTATTGAATAGTATAAATGATCAGTGATAATTCTGGTACTAATTACTCACATTCTCATAGTGCTTTACCAATATTTTGAAGTAGGAAAAGGAAAAAGGTTGACAATCAGTGGGTCATAGCATTTAGAGCTGAGGTGCAATTTAGAGATTATGTAGTCTAGCTCTTTCCTTTTATGATGAGGAAGCTGAGATTCAGAGAGGTTAAGTGAGTTGGCGAAAGTCACACAGAATGTGAACCTCCAAATCCCATGAAGCCAGCTTCAAATCCCATGCCTTGAGCTTCTTATTTTTTTATTTTTATTATTATTTTTTTGCAGGGCAATGAGGGTTAAGTGATTTGCCCAGGGTCACACAGCTAGTACGTGTCAAGTGTCTGATATCGGATTTGAACTCAGGTCCTCCTGAATCCAAGACCAGTGCTTTATCCACTGTGCCACCTGGCTGCCCTGAGCTGCTTATGTTTTAAGGCATTTTTATTCCTATAAAAAAGGAAATATGGTATAGGGGAACAAGAACTAGATTAAGAAACAGAAGATGGGTTCAGGTGTTCAATGTGCCACACACAAGCTATCTAACCATGGGTAAATTACCTCTTTGCTTCCTCATATGTAAAGGGGGTGGGGAGGTCATACCATTTATGTTACCTACCTTACAGGATTATTATGAGGATCAATTCAGACATGGTATTTGAGGGCAGTGACTATCCTATTTATCCTTATGTTTGCGGTGGCATCTAGCATAATGCACCACATAGCCTAGACAATTCAATGTTTCATATAATGAATTTATGGTATCTGAGGCCATTCTGATGTATGAAAGCTATCATAGGTTTGAGGCATGTTATATGTCATAATCCATTCGAAACCAGAGTTCATAAGTCCCCACTGATGTAATTCTACTATGAACCAAATAGAGGACATGTTAGTTCAAAGGAAAAGACATTTAATTAAACAGTATAATGAAGTAAATGACAAAAAAAAATCCCCAACCACACTTACAGGAGTGAATTCTTATATAGTTTACCACCCCAACATTGGGAGATATGATTTATTCTAGGAATATATATCACTAGGTAATATGCACGGAGAATCACCTAGAAGCAGCTAGATGGCATAGTGGATAGAGCTAAGGAGTGGGAGTCAGGAGGACCTGAGCTCAAATCCTGCCTCAGACAATTATTAGCAATGTAACCCTGTGTAAGTTACTCAACCTTTCTTTGTCTCAGTTTCCTTATCTGTAAAATGTGGATACTAATGGTATTTACCTACATAAATACTAGTTGTTGTTACTAGTACTACTGCATGTGGTATGGGAATATGTGACCACAGAACATAAGTAGAGGGATATACATGTAGGATAATTGCCTTGGATGGTTCTTTCAAATCAAGAATCAAAGGCCTTATAAGAGGTGATTTACTAGATACTATCCCCTCAAGTTATCATTTGATATCTCTCCTCCTTTTGTTAGCTATACTCTTAGAAAAACCCATCTGCATTTGCTGTCATCAATTCTCTTCTTTCTCACTTCTTACCCCTTTACAATTTGACTTGTGACCTCATCATTGAACTGAAACTACTCTTTCCCAGGTTACCAGTGATCTTTTAACTGCCCAATCCAATGGCCTCTTCTTAGACCTCATCCTTCTAGACCTTTTTTTTTTTTTTTTGGTGTGGGCAATGTTAAGTGACTTGCCCAGGGTCACACAGCTAGTAAGTGTCAAGGGTCTGAGGTTGGATTTGAACTCAGGTCCTCCTGAATTCAGGGCTGGTGCTTTATCTACTGCACCACCTAGCTACCCCCTTTCTAGACCTTCTTGCAGGATTATACATTGTTTTCCTTCTATTAGATATTATCTTCTCCCTAGATTTCCATGACATTGTTCTCTCTTGGCTCTCTTCCTATGCGTCTCACTGCTCCTTTTCAGTATCCTTTGCTGTATTATCATCCATGTCTCACCCCTTTTGTGTGTATGTACCCCATAGCTCAGTACTGGGACCTCTATAGTATCTCTGTCTTTTCTTAATGACTTCATGAATCCTTAGAGGTTCAACTATCATTTCTGTACAGGAGTGGGATCCCATCCATGTATTGACCAAATCCATATGTTTATTCCAATTGTTCTCCCCATATTACCAACTGTGCTTGTTAGACACTTCCAATTCAGTAACTCATAGACATCTTAAACTTAACATGTCTAAAAAGGGAAGTCAATGTTATTTTCTCCTAAACATTCCTCCTTTTTTCTAATCTCCCTATTTCTTTTGAGGACACCACCATGCATTTGGTCAACTAGGTTCACAACCAGTAAAGCAGAAAAAAGTCTACTCTGTCCTTCATATGGTATCTATCTATTTCTGAAATTATATTTTATTTTCCCCCAATTATCAAACATTTATTTTTTCTCTCTCCCACTTCTTCCATCCCCACTGGTAAAAAGAAAAAACCTTGCAACAAATATGCATAGTCAAACAAAACAAATTCCTATATTGGCCATATCCAAATATATATATGTCTCATTTTGTATAACATTCCATTGCTTTTCTGTCAGGTGAGTAGTTCGGAGAGCCAGGTAGGAGAGCTGAACCCCTCAGTCTTCTGATCTTCACATTGTGTAAGAAATTTTGTCCTATTTTCATATGCCTGTCCCTTTAAAATTTCAAATGGATTTCCTCAACTTCCTAAGTACTTTAGTCTCCTTAATCAGACAAGTGGAGGTTAAGATCATGTTAACACTTGGTCAGTTTGAATTTGAATATTCTATTCCTATTTTTGTTTTTACCTTTTTTTTGCTTCGTGGTAAGGAAAGTTTCGAATATCAAGGAGAGGATTAGAAATAGCATACCCCATGAAATTTCCCAGGCCTCCCCATTAGGAAAGCTACTCATGACTCGAGATGAAGGAAAACTTATAGTGAAATCAAACATGACCAAGGGAAATCTTATCAGATTGTGTTCTATATGGCATAGTTTATTAGAGGAAGAATGGCCTGAACATAGGTCATTTAATTCCCAAATATTGAGGCATTTGCAAGGAATCCTATGTCACTGGCCACCTAAACATTTACTTTATTAGAAAGTCTGGAGTAAAGTGAGCAGAAAACTCATACAAAGGGATACCGAAGAAGGGGGATCCATGCCTGAGTTTGAAACTGAGCCTGTTTCTCAGGCTGGAATGCCAAATAGCCCAACTTCTATCTCCTCTACAGAAAATTCACCTTTGGAGGAGACAGAGAAACCCAAAATTCTTCCCCTTCCAGAGGTCTTCACTCATGACTGAAAGGGTACTGTAGTAAAGCTCAGACAATACATACCTTTTGGGCCCAAAGATTTGAGTTCATGGAAATGAAATATTCCTCAATTTGATGAGGATCCCACAACAGTTATCAGCCAGTTTAGAGCAATTTTCAGAGGATATCATCTCACTTGGGGGTGATGTTACTGATCTCATGGAAATGATATTATCCCCAGGGGAAAGAGCTGATATATTAGCTGCAGCAAACTCCTTAGAAACATCAGGAAAAGTTACTATTTGATGGCCTTTAGAAGACCCTAACTGGGACCCCAATATCCCTGAGCATTTTGATGAGTTGCAGGAAGAAAGGGAAACATTGTTGAAGGCAATGGAATCCTGTGCTAGCAAGACTGATAACTGGCAAAAATTTATAGATACAGCTCAGGAACCTAATGAAAGGCCTAATAGATTCTATGATAGATTGTGTAAGAGTGCCAAACAATATACTAGATTGGACCCATTAAATTCTAGAGATGCCCATTTTATCTCTGGCCATTTTGTGCATCAATCTTTGCCAGAAATACAGAAATATTTTGAAAGGCAGTGCCCAGGTTGGAATGCCCTGAGTACTGACAGATTTAAAGAAATAGCAACATATATTTATGAAGGAAATGAGAGGGAAGAAAGGAACAGACAGAGCATTTTAACTCCATTACAAGAAACCATGAGGCAATGAGGTCAGGCAGTTGAGAATCACTATCAACCCCTGAATCACACTCCCCCCTGTGTGTGAGAATATTATTATCAGGGGCCCCCTGCTGAGTGAGCATAAGACCACCCTCAACCAATCAGCTTGAAGCAGTGTGTAAGGCACTTGGTTTTGTCAGTTGGTTTTGGGCAGTTGGTGGTTGGAACTTTGTGAGAGGTGAAACTCTGATTTCTGCTGGTGGGTAGTTAGATTTTTCCTATTCTTTCAGAGACACTTATTCTGTCTTTGTTAACCTCTAATAAATTTTAATACATGTTTAATACCTAAACTGTTAAACTGTTGTCCTAGTTAGCTTTCCCCACACAGGGGACAGGTAGGGTTAACACACACATTTACTTTTAGTTTTACCCATCATAGTAGCATTCATCATCACTGATCCTCTAGAATCATGGTTGATCATTGCATTGATCAGATTTCTTAAGTTTTTCAAAACTCTTTGTATTTACCATGTTATAATCTCAGTAAAAGTTATTCTCCTAGTTCTGTTCAATTCATTCTATATCAAGTCTTTCTAGGCTTCTCTGAAATCATCTCTTCCATAATTAGGACATAGCATTACAGTTATATACCATACTTTGTTTAGATATTCCTCAATTGATGGGCACACCCTTAGTTTCTAGTTTTTTGTGACCTCACTGTACTTTTGTACATGTGAGTCCCTTTCCTCTTTCTTTCAACTCACCAGGGTGTGGTCTGAGTAAAAAACTATGCACAGTTTAGGGGGCAGCTTATGGGGCATAATTCCAAATTTCTTTCCAGAATATCTGCATCAATTCACAGATACACCAACAGTGAATCAACATTCCTGTTTTCCTACAGCCACTCCATCATTGGTAATTTTCAGTTTTTGTCAGCTTTGCTAATCTGATAGTGTGAGCTGAAGCTTCAGAGTTGCTATATTTGGAAGTTCTCTAATTATTACTGATTTTGGAACATTTCATATGATTTTGATAGATTATATCAAAGTCAATAAGTCAGTCGATAAGCATTTATTAAATGTGTATTTTGGTGCCAGGTGTGGTGCTAAGTGCTGGGGATACAAAAAGATGCAAAAGATAGTCCCTTCCCTCAAGGAGCTTACAATCTAATGGAGGAGACAATAAGTAAACAAATACATACAAATGAATTGTATACAGGAAACATAGTAAATAAAAAAGGAAAGGCACAAAAATTAAGAGAGATTGGGAAAGTCTTCCTGAAGATTGGATTTTGGTCGAAACTTGAAGGAATCTAGGAAAGCCAGTAGGTTAAGATGAGGAAGGAGAGCAATCTATTGGGAGACAGCCAGAGAAAATGTCTGCAGCATTGAGAATCTTGTTTGTGAAACAGCAAGGAAGTCACTGGATTGAAAAGTATGTGGCAGGGAGTGAAGTATAAGAGAACTGGAAAGGTGTGGGAGGAGTGTAAGTTATGAAGAGTTTTGAATACCAAAGAGAGGATTTTGAGTTTTATCAATTGGGGAATGGCTCTTATTCTTAAAAATTTCACACACACACATACACATACACAAACAGAGAAAGAGAGACAGAAACAGAGACAGAGAAAAACAAAAGACAGAAATACAGACAAAAGGGGGTAGATGAGGAAGAGAATTCTCTACCCTGAAGAAAGCAATAGGGAAAGAGAAGACTTGTAGAAATCTCTAGAATCCTACTATTAGGCTCTAGAGGTTTACATAGATTTTTTGGAAGTAAAGGATATTAAAAGTTTTCTATTTTATTTTCCCTTTTCTTTTAGTTACATTTTAATCAGTTTAATTGCAGCAAGGGTACTATGCAGAGGTTTATTGGGTGGAGTAATATGATTCTCACTTTGCTATTTACTACTGTAACTGTGTAGTCTTATACAGGTCACTTAATCACATTGGTCCTCCTCATCTGTAAAATGAAGGGGCTGGATGAGAAAATCTCTGATATGCCTTCCAGTTCTATGTCTAAAATATTCTTTCCCTTTGATCTGAAAGGAGCAAGAAAACCCCTTAAAGCGTACTTCAATCCTTGGTGCTGTGGAATTACTGACACAAAGGTTAGGTTAATTTGAGGAAGTAGTAACCAAACTTTATCCAATGACTATGTCTCAATGACAAGAACATATGGAAGTACAAAAGATCATCCCCCCCCATGCTACAGAACATTCATCTGCCATTTTATTTGACATTTGACTTCTGCCTGGTGCCTTATAAACACAAATTAGGCATTGGACCAAGAAGTTGGCATATAAGCATTAATGTGTTTTTTCCCTATTGCTGTTTTGCTGCTTTTTCAGATTGATTTTTTAATTTCTTTTTAAGAGTGTGGCAGGGTTCATTGGTTTTCTGGGGATGAAAGACTAATGAAACTGATTCAGACTCTGACTCCTACCTATTTAGGCAATGACACCTAACAAAGGAGAAGCTGGACATTCTGGACCTCGCTCTGTTAAGGCAAATGATTCTTCTGTGTCAAGCAAGGCCTTCTTGGATCAGAAAGGGACTGCTCACACCCTGGGTTCTCCAGTCCAGGAGGAAGCTAGCTCATGACTGGAAGGAGCATCCCCTGTGCCAGGGAGGGAGGTGCAGCATGGAGATCCATTCTGCTTGATGGTGTGTTGGTTGTTTTCTCTGTGAAGCAAAAAAAAGTGAAAATTATTCATTCTCATAGGCTGGGTCTTAAAATAGTTTGTACTGTTGATCCTGTTTCTTCAGCCCACTAATGCAAAAGTTCAGATGGGAGAAAGCAGATAAGAATCCTATAGGAGAAAGATGAACAATGGAGCTGGTGTTGGAAGAAGGCCAAGTGGGTCAGTGGAAAGAGTCAAAAGATCTGGATTCAAATCTTACATTTCATGCTTACTATCTCTATGACTGTGGTAAAGTCACTGCCTGGGCCTTGGTTTCTTTCTGGTACAATGGGAAACAAAGAGTTTGGAGCCAGAAGACCTGCATTTGAATCCCAGATCTTTTACTTTTTACCAGCATGACTTAGTTCAAAGAATCTAACTTCCCTGGGCCTGAATTCTTCGCCTGTAAAATGAGGGGGTTCAACTAGTTGGTTTTCCTTCCTTCCTTCCTTCCTTCCTTCCTTCCTTCCTTCCTTCCTTCCTTCCTTCCTTCCTTCCTTCCTTCCTTCCTTCCTTCCTTCCTTCCTTCCTTCCTTCCTTCCTTCCTTCCTTCCTTCCTTCCTTCCTTCCTTCCTTCCTTCCTTCCTTCCTTCCTTTCTTCCTTCTGTGATGAAATAATGGGATTTAGCAGATACTCAAAGACCCACCTGGAGATTATACTGATTGAATCAAGTGAGAGTGATTGACAGCTGATTAGCCTACTTCAAGTTAATTGGATTGTAATCACACCTGGCTATCCCTTAAGAAGGTCTTGTTCTCAGAAACTAGACTGTGAACTCAACTTGAGAACACCTTCAAAGCCAATGGATTTGGATGACACCAACTAATCAGCTTGAAGCAGCGTGTAAGGACCGCCTCTGTTCCAGACATATAAAAAGCTTCCACAATCAGCTTGCTGGAGAGTTCCTGATTAAAGTAGGGTCGTGGAGGACGACTTGAGGAAGAACCCAACCAGACTGGAACTCCAGGCTAGGTAGGATTTCTTTTTCTTAACTTTCTGAACTCTTTGTAAATATCTGTATGCTTTAATAAATGTTTAATGCCCAAAGACTGGTGCTGATGCTTCTAATTTAAGGCGGCCACAATTTAGATTTTAAACATCACCCTTCCTTCTGTAACGATTGGAATAACGCCACCTGCTGGATACTTACTGTAGAAGAGTTCTGCCCATGAAGGGAAGGTCTTTGAGGGCAAGACCAGGAGTCAGGAAGTGACGCGGGCTAGTGGGAGGAGGAAGGAAGAGACTGGCGCTCAGTCTCGCTCTCTTTTCCTCTGGACTCTGGCGGAGAAGGGAGCTAGAAATGTGCTCTCCCTTTAATAGATAGGAATCTAGGCCTTTCTCTCTCTCTTTACCAAATTCTTATTCTCCTTAATAAATGCTTAAAAGTCTAACTCTTGCTAAAGCTTATAATTTATTGGCGACCACTCATTAGATATTTTAGACAGTTTAGCTAGAATTTTAGCCCTTAACAGATGGCTGACCACGAAGAGGAAAGCTAACCCTCAGTCTTCTGATCTTCTGGTTGGGTAAGAAATTTCCCCTCCCTCTCCCTTTAACTGCTAAGTACTGGCGTACTGGCTGTGTTTTCCCTTTAAATTTTTTCGAATGGACCTTTTAAACTCCCTAATTAGCCTATTTTTGATTTTAGTCTGTTTAACCAGACAAATGGGAGATAAGATCATGTTAATGCTTTGTTTTTGTGGATTTTCTATTTTTCTTTTTCTTTTTGTTAAAAGAGCCAGCAACTTACTCACACAAGGAAATATCTCTCCCTCTCCCAACCATGCTTTTTCAGAGAAACCTGAAGAGATTCCCGCAGCTTTTCCCAGTTCTAACAGTAATTGTTGCTTTAATTTTGCATGCCTGGAGGCAATGACCCACCCTCTAGAAGCTTTTAATCCCCTAGCACCTGGAGGCCAAGTGGGGGAAGAGGAATCCAGGCCTGAGTTCAAAATCAAGTCTGATTCAAATTGCTCTGGTCCCTCCCCTCCTCTCCAGACCCCACCCTCTACTCCTCACATGGCCAAGCCCATTGCTTCCCCTGCCTGGGAAGTCCAGAGATCTGATGCGCATGCTCAACTTTTTCTACCTGCATTTGCAGCTTCAGGCTCAGCCCTTCCCCAGCCTGGCTGTGCTTTTGAGACAATCTTAGAAAACTCTTTAAATTCCAGATATGCTTGTTTTGTTCATAATTTTGCTAACCTGCTTTTGTCTTTAATTAGTAATCTTATAAAGCATTTGTATGGTGAAAAGACTGACAGACAATATAAAGGGGTTAAAGAAGAAAAACTTAAGCTGAATAAGAATGACAATCAACATAGTTCAAGACTCTGCTTCTTTTGCCATGGAAGGGTATATATTTTACAGAAATGTAGAAGTCAGCAGCAAGGTATTGATATGAGTATTGGGGATTTTAGATATCGGAATCAAAAGTGTTCTGAATTCACTCAGAGTAATAATGTCAGTTCAGAGGTTACATAGGATTTCTATGCTATTACACATACATTTTGAAATTAATGGTATGGGTTTATTTTCGTAGAGATTTTCATGCATTTGAGATTGTGTTTTATACTTAGTTTCTAAAACAAAGAGAATATTTGTAAAAGCTTTTTATAGTCATGTGGTCCAGTTTATATTTTATAATACTCTTATTGATATTAAGTTCATATTCATTTAGATTTCCCTAGTTTGAATTTCATTGTCTTTTATTGTTCCACGTGTATCTTCTTCTATTCATTCATCTATCTAATTTTGAAACATGGTTTTGATTTCATAATACAATGTTAATTCTAGGAGTATTGTGCTCCCATATTCTGAGTTGTTTGTTTTTGTTATTTTTTCTCAACTGATTATTTGATCAAACTCTTTAAAGCATTTCCCTGGCAAATTGGTTGCCATGGCAAGTATAAATTGATTCTAGAAGTATTATTTTTGATAAGCATATTCCAAAAAAAAAAAAAAAAGAGGGGAACATTTGTAAAAGTTTTCTTTTTTTCAAAAAAAAAAAGTTTTCTTTGAGATTCTGTTGTGCTTTAACTTATATTTAAATATGTTCATATTTTTCACAAAAGTAATTGTATACTAAGTAAAAAAAAGGTATTATTTGAAATTGTTGCATAATTATATATTATATTCTGAGTCAAGATGTATTCACATTTTTTGCAATCATTTATTATCCTCAATTTTTAAATCCATATGAGACTTGGATTATGGGAACTTATCATTTAAGACACTAATTGCCTTTATTCTGAGTTATCAGATGCCAGTTGGCCAAGATGCCATCCAATCACAAGAGGAATACATGCAAGAGCAGACACTGAACTGTCACATGAGGGGAGACATGCATGAAGTCAAGGTATGGCCGAGGGAACGGCTTTTGACTAATGTTGAGGTTGGATTCTCTTGGTTTAATATTTTATTTTATTTTTCCCCACAATATTGTACAGATGGCTGGAAGTATTCATCCCACCCATCTCACTTCTACACCTGGCTTCTATGCTCCCTCCTATATGCCTGATGCCATGGACATCTCAATCCCATGCATCTGATTAAGTCTGACTCAGTTTCCTCCAATATGTTCGGTGGCATGGACATATATTCCATCCATCTATTTTAAGCCTGGCATACTGCATGGACAGTACATATTGCTCAAGTGTGGGAATGCTCATATCCCATCATTTCTCTGTTCTTTTATGGTAACCCCCATAATTATCTCAGGTGTCATGATAAATAACAGTGTTGAATTTGGCCTTGACACCTGTTACCAATTATATTAGATTTTCTAATTTCTCATAATGGCATGAGGATAATTAGGCAGATGATGCAAAAAGTGATGAAACAAAGATAAAAATTATTTTAAAAAATTAATATCACAGCAATTGTCTTCTCAATTACCCTCCATAAGGGGGGACTATAGTAATAATATAATTTTAAAGAATGGTTCAATTTTTGTTTTATTATATGTTTCATGTGTAACAACTAAGATTCTGAATTCCCTTAGACATGTTTTTGAGAACTTTCATTGTTTGATTTGATTATTGACAAAGCTATTTTAAAGTTGTGTTAAGCTCGATTTTGTAGGAAATTTTCCTGGCTGATTACCAGCATCCACACATCAACCCCTGAAAAGACTTCCATTCCACGACTACACCTAGAGGACATCTGAGAAAAGACTTTCAGAGACTTTAAATGAACAGTTTTGATTTGTTGTTGTTATTGGTTTTTTCTCTTTCTGTTATAATATACACCATCTGTAACATGTATTCTCTGCAGAGGCCCTCCCTTTGCAAGACTAATGTCAAAGCGTCGGTTCATGAGGACAAAAAATCGCCCCTCTGGACAAAACTTTCCTCTCTTCCTTTTCTATATTGTTGTTCACATATTATTAGTTAGCAATAGTTATTATATTCTTTTTACTGTTCCGTCAAGGAAACATTTTGTTTCTTGAGGAACAACAGGGGGGACTGTAACGATTGGAATAACGCCACCTGCTGGATACTTACTGTAGAAGAGTTCTGCCCATGAAGGGAAGGTCTTTGAGGGCAAGACCAGGAGTCAGGAAGTGACGCGGGCTAGTGGGAGGAGGAAGGAAGAGACTGGCGCTCAGTCTCGCTCTCTTTTCCTCTGGACTCTGGCGGAGAAGGGAGCTAGAAATGTGCTCTCCCTTTAATAGATAGGAATCTAGGCCTTTCTCTCTCTCTTTACCAAATTCTTATTCTCCTTAATAAATGCTTAAAAGTCTAACTCTTGCTAAAGCTTATAATTTATTGGCGACCACTCATTGGATATTTAGACAGACTAGCTAGAATTTTAGCCGTTAACACTTCCTTCCTTCCTTCCTTCCTTCCTTCCTTCCTTCCTTCCTTCCTTCCTTCCTTCCTTCCTTCCTTCCTTCCTTCCTTCCTTCCTTCCTTTCTGTCTCTTTCTGTCTCTTTTTCTCTCTCTCTCTTTCTCTCCCTTTCTCTCTTTCTTTCTTTTTGCAGGGCAATGAGGGTAAATTTTAAGTAACTAGCCCAGGGTAACACAGCTAGTAAGTGTCAAGTGTCTGAGCCTGGATTTAAACTCAGGTCCTCCTGAATCCAGGGCTTTTATCCACTGTACCACCTAGCTGCCCCCAACTAGTTGGTTTTCGAGGTCCATTCTAGCAGTAGATATTTATAATCTTAGTAATTATCCTCACTTTTGTGGCTAAATTCCTTGAGAAAACCATCTACAACAGGTGACTTCATTTCCTTTTGCCAAGTCTTGTTCATTTTACCTTTCCAAATCTCTCATATATGCTCCCTTCTACTTATTGCAGGTGCTCCTAACCTCGTCATTACATCACTTAGATTATTGCAATAGACTTCTGGTTGGTCTGCCTACCACCAGGGTCTTCCTACTCCATTCTATCCTCCACTCAGCTGTCAGAATGATCTTCCTAAGGTGAAGTCTGAGGCTCCCCATTACTTCCAGGATCAAATATAAAACCCTGTGTTTGATGTCGAAAGCTCTTTGTAATCTTCCCCCTCCAACCTTCCCAGTCTTCTCTTCCATCTCCATCTACTCTATAATTCAGTGACACTGACCTCCTTGCTGTTCTTCACATAAAACACTATGTCTGGACTCTGTGAATTTTCACTAGCTGTCCCTATGCTTGGAATTATCCTCCCTATTTCTGCCTCCTGGCTTTTCCAGTTCCATTCAATTCTCAGCTAAACCCCACCTTCTACAAGAAGTTTATCCCAGTTCTCCTTAATGCTAGTGTTTTCCCTCTGTTGACTACCTCCAATTTATCCTATCCTGTCCTGTCCTGTCATCTCATGTCACGGCATGTCATGCATATCATGTCATGTCTGTCTGTCTATCTTGTTTGTATACAATTATCTGAATGCTATCTCCCCCATTAGACTGAAAATAGGGGCTCTCTTTTGCCTTTCTTTGTATCCTCATTGTTTAGCACAATGCCTGCCTCATAGTAGGTAGTTAAATAAATGTTCATTGACTACTGACTCTCCTATGATCTGGTCCAAGTTACTTTGTGCCATTGGTCCTTGATGCTTTCATTTATGAAATGGGAGGATCATCTGCTCTAGGTTGGAAGGGACCTCAGAGGCAATCATTTTATAGATGATGAAATAGACCCAGGGATATTAAGAAAGGTTTGACCAGATAACCATTCTCTAATGTCTCTTCCTTCTTTAAATGTTACCATCCTCTCTTAAGAGTTTAACATACCAAAATAAAAGTTACTTTATTTTGTTTTTTATAATTAGAATAGGATTTGCTCATTACTTTACCTTTCTGGGATGCAGTAGGAAATACATTTTGGCTTTTGCATTTTAGTGCTTGCATATTCTATACATGGAAATGGTAGCAGGCCTATAAAATTCAGCTATGATAATAACAATAAATTTTTTAGAGAAGTCAAAACATAATAAAATGCATCTCCACATTCTAGTAATGAAGTTATTTGCATAACAAACCCCTATACCCTTTTAAAACAAAACTAATATGTTTGAGGGGATTTTACAACTTTTTGTTAAATGAGCTGAATTCTGATGCTTTATGAATTACATATTCCTCAAGGGCTGACGTTGGCACAAAGGAGGAATAATATTTCCTTTTTCTCTCCAGGTCTTTCTGTCTACCATAGTTAACACATGTTAATTTCTTCTGTGCAGAAGGTGTTAATGTAGCTTCTCTGTTATTCCTATGACACAGTAGGGGGTTCTTTGTGGACCAGTAGGAGGCTATGATAGATTCTTAAAAGCCCTAATTAGAAGGATTAACCCCTAGAATGTTCACCTGGCCAAAGAATGATGCTGTTTTGGTATACTTGGAGACCATCTGGTGGTACAGGATCAAGTGTAATGGATGTGTAGGTAGGAAGATGGGTTGAAATTCTTCCTCAGTCCCTTACTAACAATAAGAATGTAGGTAGGTCACTTCAACTATCTGAATATCAGTTTCATCATCTGTAAAATGAGGAGGCTTGACTAGATGGCTTCTAGGATAGAATAATACTAAGCTACATACCTGCTAAGGGTGGCCCTAATGCCTGCTAGTTCAGGTTCCCCATTGGGACAGAATTAGGATCTCATGAGTCATTGACCAATGAACAGAAGGAGCTCTATGTAGCTTTAATATAGCAAAGATATGCAACAAGGATACAGTGGCACTTAGTCCTCTTGTTTCCATGTGAAAAGCATGCCTGATCATCAGGATAGGGTGTGGCAATTTATCAGACATCTGCCAAGATAGAAGGGCTCCAACCTCATGTGGGTGGGACCATTTGTTTCTCTAAATCATAGCTTCTTAAACTGTGGGTCAAGACCCCATATGGGGTCATGTAAATGAATGTGGGGATCGAGAAAAATTTGGCAACAGTAAAAGGTTATGTATACCTATTTTATATACCTAAATACTCAGGGTCACATCAACTTTTTTTGGGCAAAAAAGGCTTGCAAGTTGAAAAAAATTTAAGAAACCCTGCTCTAGATGACCAGGAAGCCATGTCAGCCCATCCAGAAGCCACCAGGAAGCTGTCAAGGGAGGTACATTTTGAGCCTTAGTCTATACCAATGGTCAATCAAACCCTGACTTTTTTTGTTTGTTTTTTGGTGAGGGGGAGGGGAAGGAGGTGAACTCTGATAGATACTGGTCCTATTCCAATATCTTTTTACTACAGTAACAAATTAACACCCTATTTTGGAAGTTAATGCTTCAGTGGTTATGTGATCTTATTGCTTTCACCACAGAACAAAATCCATTAATCAGTCAACAAGCATTTATTAGGCAGTCACTAGGTTTGAGGCATTGTGTTAAGCATTGAGGATAGAAAGAAAGATAAATCACAATCCATCAATGCATCTTCATCTACAGAGACTATTGTCCATATTTTTCTAGAAATAAACCATTGAGGATCTCCCAACAAAATATTAAAAATAAATATTTTATTTTTTTCCAATTACATGTTAAAATATTTTTTAACATTTTATTTTAAAATTTTGAGTTCCAAATTCTATCCCTCCCTCTCTCCTTCCTTTTTGCCCTCCTCTCCCTCATCTCTGAGATAGTAAGCAATCTGATAGGGATTATAGAGATACAATCATGTAAAACATTCCCACATTAGTCTTTTTGTACAAGAAAACTAAAAAAAAGAATGAAAGAAAGAAAGTGAAAAAATAGTATGCTTTAGTCTGTATTCAGACAATATCAGTTCTTTCTCTGGAGGCAGATAAAACAATCCCAAAGGACTCAAGCCCTTGATTATTTTAATATCTCAAGGGTGCCAACATACTGAAAGGCAGCATAGAATACTCAATACAATGCTGGGATACAATATGACATAATAACCAGGTTACTAAATTTATATACTTACTAGTTCTGTTTCCATGGACAAGTCTCTCACTTAACTTATGTGTGCCTCAGTTTCCTTACCTTAAAATGCTCTAGGTCTATGACCTAGATAGAATTCTATAAGTTGGAGTCAGGAAGGCCTGGGCTTAAATCCAGCTTCTGATATTTATTGGCTCACCCAGCACGTGATCAGTGGTAAGTTGGTTAACCACTCTGAGCCTCGGGCAACTCTGGATGACATTTACCAAGTTTTGGTTGAATGTAAGAAGTTTCCCCAGTGATAAAATGACAGAACTTTGGTGTATTAACCAAGGTAGCCCTTGACCTATGAGAATCTGTTATCCCTCACTTTCATTTCCTGACTGGTGACCATCTCCTTTACTGGTCCACTAACTCTGTTGATGCCCTTTGTGTGATGAGCTAGTCATCACTAGAAACATCCTACAATCAACTTGACCTATAAAATGAGGAAATTGGATGAAAGATCTCCAAGGTCCTCAGCAGTCACTCAGTGGGTATTGATTAAATACCTACTATGATGTGCCAGTCACCTCACTCAGCTCTGGGAATACAAGGTAAGACCAAAAACAATCCCTGCTCTCAGGGGGCTCCCAGTCTAATGGGGGAGGTAACATGCCAACAACTATGTACAAACAAGATATATACAGGATAAATGGGAGATAATTGGCAGAGGGGAGGTACTAACATTATGGGAATCAGGCAAGGTTTCTTGCAGAAGATGCTATTTTAGCTGAGACTTGAAGGAAGCCAGGTAATCTAGGAAGAAGAGAGTTTCTTAGCCACTTTAAACCTTATACTTCTGTGGCTGGGGTGGGGGGCACCTTAGAAGCCATTTCCAAATGAAGCTGAGGCCAAGTGAGGTTAAATGACTTACTCTGGGTCAAACTCATTTTCTTCATCTATAAAATGGAGAAAATATTTTCTGTCTTCCTCACAGGGTTATTATAAGGAAAGAGTGCTATTATTAATATGAATAGTTGACATTTACATTGCATTGAAAGGCTTTCAAAGGACCTCACCAATGTAATCTCATTTGATCCTTGAAACAATTCTGTGAGGAAGAAACTACAGGAATTATTATCCTGGCTTTAAAGATGTGGAAATTGAGACTCAAAGTCTTTTAGAAAATTACCCAAGACCAGACAGCTAGGAAGAGTTATAGTTGGGACTTGAACCTAGGTATTTCTTGACAGCAGGACCAGCATTCTGCTCACCATACCACATTGCCTTTCTTATTTTAAGGGCTGGAGAAGAGTTGTAAATTAAATGTTTTTTTCTTTCAAAACTGTCTATTCCCTTCTGCACTCCTCATTTCTTTGTTCATTCATTAATTTGTTTGTTTGTTCATTCGTTTGTTCCTTCCTTCCTTCCTACTTTCCACTCTGTCTCAGCTCCCCTCCTGCTTTCTACTGCTTTCTCTGCTAATTGTAACCAGATCAATACCACCATTGCTTCTGGAAAGATATGAGAGTTGATTACCTATGACCTATGCTTGTCAGTTTGTTCAGAGCATGTCAACTAGGCCCATGCCTGGGAATCCTTGAGCTTGTGCTATGACTATATGCATAGGATGCTAGATTTAGTACTGGAATGGACCTTGGAGGTAATGTCCAACCCCTTTCATTTTATGGATGAGAAAACTGAGGCAGGCAGCAGTAAAGAGATTTGTTCAGTGTCACACAACTATTAAATGGCTGTGGTAGGATTTGAACTCAGTTCCTTTTAACTCCATATCCAGAGCTCTATCCATTAAACCACCTTGCAGCTTTCCCATCCCCCTCCAGCCTCCTCTAGCCCCCTAAAACTATCTCCTGCCATCATTTCAACCACTACTTAAAGGCACCAAGCCTGGGGTAAAATTCACATTTATAAGGTTTACCTCTTGGTCCAGCTCATATCCAATTTATGTAGAAGGGACTTCTAGTGACTGATTCACTGTTATCTCTATTCTTATGCAAAGGGAGCAAGTCCATTCATAGAGAGTCCAGCTAAATGTGGTTGTAACTAAAGTCCTGGACGTAGGGTCAGGAAGACCTGGTTTCATATCCTACCTCTGACAATTACTATGTGATCATTGGCATGTCACTCAAACTCCCTGAGTCTCAGTTCCCTTATCTGTAAAATGAAAGAGTTAGCCTATATTACTTCTGAGGTCCTCTGAAAGCTCTGTCTATGATCATTTAAACTATGAAGGGCAAATATGAACAGGCACACTTGGGTGAACAAATATATATGTATGTGTATGAATATGTGTGTGTATGTATATATGTATGTGTATGCATGTATGCTGAGATTATATATACACATACACACATATCTATATATCTATATCTATCATCTATCTATCTAATCTCAGCACTGACATTTTCCTAGAGATTGTCTGCAAAATCCCTGCATTTATACAACTCTTTAAGGCTTGTGAAGTACTGTGATCCTTTGTAATGGGGACTCTGCCACTGTTACCTAGAGTTAGAGTGTCTCCTTCCCAATTATTTTCTATATTTGAAGTTTCTTTGACTTTTCCTCCTTCTTCTAGTGACAGACCTTCTAATGACTAAAGCAGGTATAGGATTTCTGGGAGGGCCTCCTGAACTCTGCCCTTCTTCTGACTTCCCAGCTGGTTTTTTATATAAAGAGGTAGAGTAGTTGGGAAAGAGGCCAGCGCAGCGTGAATTTGTCATAAGGAAAAAATGCCTTGGTTTTCTTTACCTGCTGGCTGGGTGACCTACTTGCTATTATTAAAATCAAAGCTTATTATTAATAAATAATAGGGTAATAATAATGCATTCTACTGTTACATCACCTGAAGATCTTTATTAAAATAAAATCTTCTATTTCCCTGACACTAGGTAGCAGAAAGTAAGCTTTTTTTTTCCTTTGAGGTTGGCAAGCTTTGAATTTCTTTTGATTCTGTATGAGACAACAGAATGAAAGACTGTTCCACTCTGGGTTTCCCCTTAAAATAGGGAAGCTAAGTCAGAATGATTTCTATACAGATACCTTAGTAAGATTGATAGTGACCCCCTAATGCCTTTGTCTGAGTGGTGCGACCTGCCAGTGAAGGCAAGACTTTTGGAGGAGGATTTCCAGTTTATTAAAAATGGAGTATGTTTGGCTACCTTGGGCCATCAGAGGTTTTATTGGTAAGGTAATAAAAAGATTTTAATAAAAATCTTATATATGTGTATGTATATATATGTATATATACACATACACACACACACACACACACACATATATATGGACTGATATGGTACCTCCCCAGAATAATCATATAATATTTCCTTCCTTCACTTTACTGTTGTGCCAAATGAGCCTTTTTGCTGTTTTTCACATATAGAATTCCATCTCCTACATACATGTGCACAGGCTGTTCCCCATACTTGCAATGCACTCCTTCCTCACCTCTGCCTCTTAGGATTCCTACTTTCCTTCAAAGTTCAACCTTAGTGCCACTTCTGACATGAGCCCTTTACTCATCTCTTCATGATGGCTGTAATCTCCCTGAGGGAAGTGCCTATTCATTCTTATCTTTGTATCTCCCATGCCTAGGATAGCACCCGACATGTTACAATGCCTTTTAAGGTTCAGTAATCTCTTAAAACAGGGGCTTTTAAAATTAGAGGGCAAGAAAATATTCATAGCAATACTTTTTTTTAGTGGGACCATACAACTGGAAACTAAACAGATATGTATTAGTGGGGAATGGCTGAACAAACCATGGTAAATAATAGATTTAATGGGATACTGGGTTGAGTTACCAGTATTCTATATGTTATGGGAGGATCACACCTAGATTTCAAGTTGGAAAGGACATTAAGAAGTTGTCTAATTCAACTGCCTCATTTATATAGGAGAAGAAACTGAGGCCCAGGGAAACCAAATGACCTGCTGAAGATTGGCCAGGTTGTTGAACCTGTCTTCTGACTCCAGATTCAGCAAGCTTTTCTATGTACCAGGATGGAAGAAAGGAGCTGCACAAGACAGGCGGAGGTGAATGGGTTGTGATCTGCATTGTCTGAGGGAACATCCATGTATGTAGCTGGGATCACAATTTCATTAGAATATTTGAGGAATTAATAGAATATTATTGTGCAGTAAGAAATGATGAATACGAAAGATTCAGGAACACATGGGAAGGCTTGCATGAATTGATGCAAAATGAAGTAGGCAGACCCAGGAGAACCCTTAACACAATGATTATAATATTGTAAATAAAAAGAGTAAAAGGAAGCCAAACTAATTGTAATGACTGACCTTAGTCCTCAATAATAGATAATGATACATACTTCTTTCCTCTCAGTAGAAAAGTGGAAGACTCTGGGGACAGAATGATGCACATACTGACAAATGTGGCCATTTTATTGCTAGCTTTTGCTGAAAGTTTTTTTTTTTAATTATAAGGGAGGATTCAATGCTGCCATGGGGGTATATCTGGAAAGAGCTGTGATGTAAAATCAAAAGGCCGCCCCCCAAAAAAAACCCTTTAAAATAAAGGTTAGAGAGAGGAATAATGAATAATGAATGAAATTTGGGCCACAAAAGTGAAATTTCAGCTTGGTTTCATCTGTTAGGCTAATTCTTTCCCCCAAATTATTTTATAAGTAATTGAATATCAATGCTGGGAGGTTTGTTTATGCTGAATTCCGACTGAAGCAATTTCATGGTGTTGGTTTTAGTCCAGTATATATCAGCAAAATGGGAAAACAAAAAAAATTGAATAACAAAACCTGGTTTTGTTTTTATTGAATAAAGTTTTATATGCAGAAACTATAGGAAAACAAGGCTTCCACTTGCCAGAACCCCTGGGGATGTATATCTTATGAGGGAACAATGAATGTTTCTCCGTCCTCCCATGCCACTGCAGGGAAATCTGAAGGATATATTTCCAGAAATCTCCCAAAGATACTTTTGGTAATGTTTCTGAGATCTTTTTCCATTAACCTTAAAAGGGCCCTGGATGTCAGTCTAGTAGCCATACCATAGAGCCCTGCGCTGAGAACCATTATGCCCCTTCCTAAAAGTCTTTTGCTTAGGAGGAAGAATGGAACTGAGTGAGACTGCCAATGACATGTCTATTAGTGTTTGTTCATGAGTGTTAATAGAGTAAGAGAGCGACAGGAAGGCTATCTCCTTTCTCTTGGGTTAGCCGACTTGGATTATGACTGTGATATTTGTTCCAGCATTCTGCCTGAGAGCAGCAGCAGGAAAACTGGGTTGTCAGATTCAGATTCAAAAGAGATAGCTTTGTGCTCACTATAGTGTAATCGAACAAACAATGGACCAGCAATCTAGAAGCTCTGGTTCCAGTCTGGGCTCTGCCAGACACTCATCCTTTGATATAGGGTAAATCATTTCACTGGGATCCTAGTATATCTTGCCACTGGACCCAGATGCCTCACTCTGGAGGAGAGAGTGAGGCTGGTGACTTACACAGCCCTTCCTTACTTAAATCTAATTCACTGAAAGTCATGACATCTCTTCTCGATGACATGGTCCTCTTCAAGAACGATGGGCAAACAACAACAATATAAGGGAGGCAACATGATAGTGATACAGTAGAAAGGGGATTCACTCTGAAGTTTGAAGGCTTGGGTTCAAATTCCACCTCCAGTGCTTAAAACCTTTATGACTTAACATGTCATTTAAACACTTTGGCCTCACTTCCTTCATCTGTAAGATGAGAATTAGAAGGTCTCTGAGGTCCCTTTCAGCTCAAGCAGGAAGGCACTGGAGCTGGAGGCTAAGAATCAAAGACCCTTTAGTGGTTGTGTGACCCTATAAAAGTTACTTAACATTTGTCTGCCTCAATTTTCTCAACTGTAGAATGAAGAAAATAACAGTATCTATCTCCAAGGTTGTTGTGAGGATTGAATGAAATGATATTTGTAAAGTACCTGGCACATAGTAGGCGCTTAGTAAATGCTTGTTCCCTTCCCTTGCCTCTCTTCAAATATGACTGCTAATGGATACCACCTGTGTGATCTTGGACAAATCATTTGATCACCCTGGGCCTTAGTTTCTTCATTTATGGAATGAAAGAGTTGAACTATATGGACTCTCAAGTCCCAAACAGGTCTAGATCTATGATCCTATCACTCTATAATATCTTATTTAAGAGACTACCTATTTTAGTGGGCAGAGTGCTGGATTTAGAATTAGGAAGGCCAGGGTTCAAATTCTACCAAGGACAGTTACTAGTTATGTAACTATAACTTCTCTTAGCTTCAATGTCCTCATCTATTAAAAAAAAAATGGGTGGTGGTGCCTATAGCATTTATCGCACAAGATTGTTGGGGAGTCCAAACAAGATAGTCTATATGAAGCACTTTGCAAAGCTTAAACCACAATGAAAATGTCAGCTATTGGGGGCAGTTATGTGGTGCTATGGATAAAACACCTGCCCTGGATTCAGGAGGACCTGAGTTCAAATCCGGCCTCAGACACTTCATACTTACTAGTTGTGTGACCTTGGGCAAGTCACTTAACCCTCATTGCCCCACAAAACCAAAACAAACAACAACAACAAAAAGAAAATGTCAGCTATTGTTATGGGATGCTCTAAGTCTATGATTTGAAGATTATGAAATCACAGAGTTTGAATAAATGGATCAACTAATTGCTTGAAGGCCCAACCCTAATCTTTGATGATGGTTTCTTCTGTTGATTTTGGGGCATATAAAGAAAGGTAGTATGGTATAGTGAAGAAAATACTGAGTTTGAAGTCAGAAGAACTGAGTTTAAATCCTAGTTCTGTTATTTTCTATCTGTGATATCTAAGTCTATGGGCAAGTCATTTCACCTTCTGGACATTAGGTTTCTCATTTATAAAATCTGAGTAGTTAAATTTGATATCCACAAGTCAAACAATGTAGTAAGCAGGAGACCCAGAATTCCCTTTAGCCAAGGAGTTTCCTGATATATTGCACGTGTACCTAGCATTTTAGAAGCCCTTGAAGGTGATTTCAGTGGCCGACTAGGGCAGCCCATACCTAAAGCAGGAATCTCTTCTTTAGTAATAATGAAAGAATACATTTGAAATTTGGAAAATCAGTTTTCAAAGACCTGACAAATATTTATTTAGCTTCTAGATTTCAGAGATAGAGGACACATTAACTCTCAAGATAGCCTGTCCCACTTTTGGACAAATTATATTAGACAGTTTTTCTTTATACTGAGCTGGTTCCATCTCTGTACTTTGCCTACATTGCTCCTAGTTTTGGCTTTCTGTGGCTAAGTAGAATCAGTCTAATAATTGCTCTTCCATGTACTAGACCATTGGATACTAGAAGGTAGTTATGATTTTCTACTTTCCTTTAACTTGTCTAAACTCATCCTAGTTCCCAGTTCTTTCAATCTATCCTTGTTTCAGTTCATGATTTCGATTCCTCTCACATCAGGGTCTTCCTCCTCTGAACATACCTGAGCTTGTTAATATCCTTCCTATGGTGTAGTAGTAGTAGTAGTAGTAGTAGTGGTAGTAGTGGTAGTAGTATTAGTATTAGTATTAGTATTAGTATTAGTATTAGTAGTAGTAGAAGTAGTAGTAGTGGTAGTGGTAGTGGTGGTGGTGGTGGTGGTAGTGGTAATGGCAGTGGAGATGTCGGTGGTAGTGGCAGTAGTAGTAGTAGTAGAAGTAGAGCATCAGTAACAGCAGTAACTAGTATTTATATGGTGCTTTAATACTTGTGAATTGCTTTACAAATATCTTATTTGGTTCTCACAGCAATCATGGGAGGTAGGTGCTATTATTATTTTATAGTTGAGGAAACTGAAGTAGACAGGTTAAGTGACTTGTCTAGTATCAAACAGCTAGTAAGTGTCTGAGGTGCTACTATTATCTTCATTTGACACATGAAGAAATTGGGGTTGTTTCTGTCTGAGACTGGATTTGAATTTGGGTCTTCCTCACTCCAAGTCTATCCAGTGTGCTGCCCAGATGCTTTAATGTGGATCCCAGGACTGAATGTTATACTCCAGGTATACTCTGATTTAGGATATTAGCAGTTCTTTATGCTTCTATTAATGGATCCTATCCCTTAAAAAATTCAAATGAAACAATCAACCAAACTCAGGATCCCAGTCCCAGAGTTACCAAATCCCAAAGTTTCCAACTTTTTCAGCAGATGACTGGTGTGTATGTACAGAAAACCGTTATGGCTCTTTCAGAACTTTGTTAAATAATAATTGGTAGTAATAGTATTTTTGTCACTAGATCTGTAGTAATATTAATGTAGGGGGTTCTGATTGAGTAACTTAAATCAATGCAGATCAGCACTTTCATGATCTTCTCAGGGCACTTGAAAGGTTAAGTGAACTGCCTACCTAGTATACATCAGAGGTGGTATTTGAACCCAGATCTTCTGCCTCTGGAGGCTGGCTCACTATCTACTATTTGTCATGATGCCTTAAAAAATCATTATTTTTTTAACATTCTCTTTTTAAAGTAATAAACATTTTCATTTATGGTTTTGAGTTCTTCCCCTCTCTCCCCTCCCTTCTCCCTGAGATGGTAAGCAATAAGATATGGGTTATACATGTACAATTATGTAAAACATTACCATATTAGTAATTTTGTATAGGAAAACTTGAATAAAAGAAAAAAAATAAAAGTGAAAAATAACATGCTTCAGTCTGTGTTCCATCAATAGCAGTTCTTTCCTTGGAGGTGGATAATATGTTTCATCAATAGTCCTTTGGGATTGTCTTGGATCATTGTATTATTGAGAATAGTTAAGTCATTCACAATTCTTCATCAAACAATATTGCTGTCTCTGTTCAATATTCCATCACCATCATAATACCACAGCTTCTTTAGCTATTATTCCCCAATTGATGGGCATTCCTTTGATTTCCAATTCTTAGCCACCACAAAAAGAGCTGCTATAAATATATTTGTACAAATAGATCTTTTTCTCTTTTTGGGGATGTTTTTGGGATATAAACCTAGCAGTGGTATTGCTGGATCAAAGGATATGAACAGTTCTATAGCCCTTTGGGCATAGTTCCAAATTTCTCTCCAGAATGGTTGCATCTTTTCACAACTTCACCAACAGAGGATTGGCATGCCAGTTTTCCCACATTCCCTCCGACATCCAATATTTTTCTTTTTGGTTCTATTTACCACTCTGATACGTGTGAGGTAATACCTCAGAATTGTTTTAATTTGCATTTCTCTGATCAATAATGATTTAGAGCATTTTTTCACATGATTATAGATATCTTTGATTTCTTTGTCTGAAAATTTCCTGTTCATATCCTTTGGCCATTTATCAATTGGGGAATGACTTGTATTTTTATGAATTTGACTCAGTTCTCTATATAATTGAGAAATGAGGCCTTTATCAGATATATTTGTTTCAAAAATTCTCTCCCAATTTTCTGCTTCCCTTGTAATCTTGGTTACATTGGTTTTGTTTGTGCAAAACCTTTGTAATTTTATATAATCAAAATTATCTATTTTACATTTTGTTTTATTCTCTATATCTTCTTTGGTCCTAAATTCTTCCTCTGCCCATAAATCTGACAGATAAATGATTCCATGCTCTCTTAATTTTCTTATGGTATCATACCTTTTATGTAAATCATGTACCAATTTTGACCTTATGTTATTGTATGGTATGAAATGTTGGTCTATACCTAGTTTCTGCCATACTGTTTTCCAGTTTTGCCAGCAGATTTTGTCAAATAATGAGTTTTTGTTCTAAAAGCTTGGATCCTTGGGTTTTGTTATATCCTAGATTACTATAATAATTTACTGTAGTATAATTTGTACCTATTCTATTCCACTGATCTATCTCACTATTTCTTAGCCAGTATCAGATTGTTTTGATAATTACCACTTTATAATACAGTTTGAGATCTGGTACTGCTAAGCCATATATTTTTCACTGATTCCCATGATATCTTTGAGCTTTTATTTTTCCAGCTCTATAAAATATTTTTTGATAGTTTCATTGGTATAGCATTAAATAAATAAATTAACTTGGGTAGGATTGTCATTTTTAGTATATTGGCTCAGCCTACCCATGAGCAATTAATATTTTTCCAATTATTTAAATCTGACTTTATTTGTGTGAAAAGTGTTTTGTAGTTCTGGTCACATGGTTCCTGGGTTTGTCTTGGCAGGTAGATTCCCAAGGGTTTTATATTGGCCACAATTATTTTAAATGGAATTTCTCTTTCTATTTGTTGTTGCTGGACTTTGTTGGTAATATATAGAAATGCTGATGATTTATGTGGGTTTATTTTGTAGCTTGCGACTTTGCTAAAGTGGTTAATAATTTCAAGTAGCTTTTGAGTTGATTCTCTAGGATTTTCTAAGTATAACATCATATCATCTGCAAAGAGTGATAGTTTTGTTTCCTCATTACCTATTCTAATTCCTTTAATTTCTTTTTCTTCTCTTATTGCTATAGCTAACATTTCTAGTACAATATTAAATAATAGAGGTGATAATAGGCATACTTACTACACTCATGATTGTACTGGGAAGGTTTCTAGCTTATCCCCATTACAGATAATGCTTGCTGATGATTTTTAGATAAATATTGCTTTTCATTTTAAGGTAAGCTCCTTTTATTCTGGTGCTCTCTAGTGTTTTTTTAAAAATAAGAATGGGTGCTGTATTTTGTCAAAAGTCTTTTCTGCATCTATTGTGATAATCATATGATTTCTGTTGGTTTTGTTATTGATATGGCCAATTATGCTGATAGTTTTCCTAATATTGAACCAGTCCTGCATGCCTGGTATAAATCCCACCTGGTCATAGTGTATGATCCTTGTGATGTATTACTGTAATCTTTTTGCTAGTATTTTATTTAAAATTTTTGCATCGGTATTCATTAGGGAGATTGGTCTATAATTTCCTTTTTCTGTTTTTGCTCTTCCTGGTTTGGGTATCAGCACCATATTTGTCTCATAAAAGGAGTTTGGTAAGACTCCTTTTTCACTTATTTTCTCAAATAATTTATATGGTATTGGAATTAATTAACATTCTTTTAAAAAAATTAACATTCTTAAAAAGTATTTTTTGAGTTTCAAATTCCCTCTGTCCAACCCATTCCACACCCATTGAGGAGGCAAGCAATATGATATCAATTATATATGTGAAATCAGGCAAAATATATTTCTATATTAACCATGTCACAAAAAGGAAAGAAAAATAAAGGGAAAAATTATACTTCAATTTGTACTCAGAGTCCATCAGTTCTCTCTCTGGAGGTGGTTAGCACTTTTCATCATGAGTCCTTTAGAATTATCTTGCATAATTGTATTGATCAGAGTAGCTAACACCATGTTGCCTCTTGGTAATAGTAATACAAATATGAATATGGTAAATAGATAATGCATCTATTAAGCATTTACTATGTTACAGGCCTAGAGAAGGAAATGGCAAACCATTTCAGTATCTTTGCCAAGAAAACCCCAAAAGAGGTCATGAAGAGTCTGACATGAATGAAATGATTGAACAACAGAAATGTGGCAGCCACTGTGCTAATTAGTCCTTGGGGATAACACAAGCAAGCAATCAAGACAGTCCCTGTCTTCACAGAGCTTATATTCTAATGGGGGACATAGTTCTTTGGGGGGGGGTGGCTGGGAATGAGGTGGAGCCCTGCAGGTTTTGAGAGAAGGGAAGGATGGATGAGAGATGGATGCAGCTTGAGGCAGAGTCCTAGGCTTTGGTGCTAGAGGGATATGGCAATGATTGCCAGAGTAGATGTAGTACAATCCAGAGCTGGAGAATACTAATACTTACACCATTTATCCTAATAACTAAGTTCTTCTCTTGGCACTAACACTGATAACACTAACACTAGTATTAGCAACAAAGATATCTGGGTGAGGGTGGAGCCATTATTTAGTCAGATAATTCAGAATTCCTGACTTGACATAATTCATTTTTTTAATTGGATCACAGTATTTGCAAAAGAGACAAGAATACAAACATTAAATATTTATTCCATCTTGTTTACCAAGCAAATACTTTATTTTGTGGTAGTAAGAGGTTTTTCTGGAATGATTTCCAACCATTCCCCACCCCCCTATAATTTTTACATTCTATTTGAGGCCCTGAGCACTGTTAATGACTACTAATAAATATTTATCCCTTTATATTACTGGTAGGGCACAGAGATTCAGTGTTAAATGTTGCCCAGTAAGAGTTCAGGGAATGAAAGGATTTTGTATTTGTGAGCTCCTTGAGATTGGAACTTTTTCTCCCCCTTACTTTATATCTCTAATCCTTAGCACAGTGTCTGCCACACAGTAGGTATTTAATAAATGCTGGTTGACTAATTTTATTTGTGTGCTTACTTATAGATATGTATATTCAGCTATTCCAAAAGAATGTGAGCTCCTTGAGATCAGAGACTGTTTAATTTTTAATCTCCTTGTTTATTGATTGATGAATGTGTATATATAACATGTATATTTATGCTATATGTGTAAATTCGTGCATACCTATAGCTACATCTTTATCTATGTCTAAATCTATTCCTAGCTATATATATGTATGTATATATTTATGTGTGTGTGTGTATATATAAAATAAAGATATAGGTGGCTATCTCTACTTTGAAAAATGTGTCTTCTTACCAGCAAAAAAATTCCTAGCATGACCTGGCTAGATCCTAAAATATGTGCTTTAAACTAAAAACCAAAACAAATTAAGTCTGTGAAAGCCTCTTTTTGCAAATTTCAAATTCATTGTTCCATTATTATTGAAGTTGAAGTTGTTGGAATGTTTGGGTGACTTTCTGATTTACCTTTGCTTAAAGATAGTTACCCTAAGATGCTATGTCTATATCCCAATAGCTTCATTTGAATATTTTTTAAAAGATGAATTAATATCACCTTTTGGTTTGTAATTACAAGGATCAATGGCTGCCCTAGAGCTCCTCTCTACAAAGGGAGGGCCCATTCCTGGGGGAATGGAGCCTGGTGAGGCTTTGAGAAGCTTTCTATGAGCCAGTGTCCCAAGAGAGTTTTGTCTCTTTAATGAGTGTAATATTAAAATGAGGCCTGTTCAAGGGGGTCTTTTTTTTTTTAATGCAGTGACATGCACAAGTGTGAATTCTGTGACTTCCATGGCCCTAGCTAATTGTTTGTGCTCACATCTGGGCTGTCCATGTTTGCTTCACACACCTGCTTCACTTCCACTCCCAGTGTGGTTCTCACTTATGATTCTGCAGTTAACGTTCAGGGAAAATTGCTGGAGTGTAACCACTTAAGGAGCAGCTGGTCTCTCCAGGTTGTTTAGACTGAATACACACATTTTTAATAATTTCTCACCTCTTGGTCTGGATTAGGAAAGCAAAGGCACCACATTAAGGAATATTAATAGTTCTTTCACATTCCAAAGTGCTGTTATTCTATCCCTGGCTGTAATACTGACCAGTTTCCCTGCTTCATCTCCAATTCCTGCAGTCTGCTCAATGATGCCTGTCATTTGCACGGGGTTCAAAAAGCCCCTTTCAATCATTCATTAATTTATTCATTCATAAGATGTCCACACACAATACCCGTTTAATAGATAAATAAGGAAGCTCAGCCATCTTGAGGTTAAGTGATTTGACCAGTACCATATGGAGGGTTTGACCTAGTCCTTTCGAATATTTATAAATAGACAGAAGGTTGGAGCCAGAAAGACTATTAGAGAATGCCTAATCCAAAGACACTGTTTTACAGATAGGTATACTGGGATTCAGAAGCGGGGAGGGGATGTTGGGCAATGTTGATAGTATAAAACAAAAGACAGTGGAGGTAAGTGGCTCTTAGCCACTTTTTTCTCCCTGTGAGCCAAAGAAAATGAGGAATGCTTTGACGATCAATCAGTTATGGTATCAGGATTTATTTTATATATGGTGATTGGAGTAATCCTGGGATAGAAGTAGAGATATGAGAATTTAGACATAAAGACTAGCTTTGACTTCTTAATGAGTGTCCCAAAAAGTCCTTTTTTTGCCCTTTTGGTCTTCAGGGGACCTCCAAGTCCCCCTTGAATTTTTCAAGATCATTTTCATTTGGCAACTTGGAACAAGGAAAATATTGTTATTTCCAGGCAAGCATTTGGAGGAAGTGAAGGAAGAAGGATGCTATGGTTTATTTTTGGTTCTATGGAAGATGTCTGAAAAAGGTGCAAGCTCACTGGAGTGCCAAACATTTCAAATAGTGTTCCCTCCTTCCTTGTTTCTGTCCTGGACATGTGTGTAGAGGGATGGGTTGAGAGTTTCTACTCCAGAGGCACTTTGAAAGTTAGATTATTGACAATCACTCCCACATGTGCAACTGGCATAGCCACTGCCTATGGCCCCATGGAGTAAACAGGGTGTTAGAAAGGTAGAGGGCCAAGGACTGGCAAGATGGCAGACAATAAGGTCAACTTTGGTTTCCACTGGGCACTGGCATTGTTGGGAAAGTCCTGTTCTTGCTTAGTACATCATGTAGGTGACTTCCTTGACTGGGAGCCAGGGAATAGGCCACCACTGAAGGAAGTGAATGATGAAGAGCAGGATGAGGCTAGCAACAGCACAGAGGACTTAGGTAAAAACAAAGCAGGTCTATAGGTTGAAGGTCCACTATGGCCAGGAGTACGTGGGAGATGACACAGAGGACCCTGGTCAGTGAAGGAGGCTAGAATTACGGGCTATTCTGCCAGAGAGTGGGGTCAGTTAGGCAGAGGGACACAGTAGGGAAAAGAAAGATGGCATCCTTTAGAAGGGGCAGGGGATGGAGGTTATGTGATCATTCTGGGAGAGGGAGCTTCACAAATATTTGTTTGGGGGCTCAGAATTCCTTCCAATTGAAGTTAATATTTGCTATCCCCATTAAACTGTAGGTAGAGATATATTTTGTTGGTTGTGGATAGATTTCAAGGTGTGTTAGGAAGGGACAGTTATGGACCAACAGTCAATACCACTGTTGACTCAAAAGCTTCCCATTCCCTCCCCACCTTCCTTGTGCATTCATTCACTCATTCAATGATAGCAAATATTTATTAAGTATCTACTATATACAAAACACCATACTGGGGACAATGCAGATCCAGAGATGAAGATAGGATCTCTGCCAGCCAAGAGCTTATAATCCAGTAAAGAAAAGGCAAATAGAAGTTACAAAACTACAGTGTAGTTTAGTTGGGGTGTGGGTACATTCTCTGGCTGGAGCAAGATGCAGGGGGCAAGGCAATTGCCTCTTAGTGTAGAGTTGGATTTGACTGACAAACTTGCAGCAACACAGGGTTCATGTCAGGAATGGTGTGTCTTTGAGTCTTTGAAGGTGAAGGCTTGGGAGGATGCAGGTGCCCAGTGCCACGGCTGACACACATATGTCCTAGGTTGGTATTATATTTATGATGTTCTGAAAGAGGCCAGGGTGGGTATCAGCCTCCAAAGCATTTTATCTCTGTCCCATTTCAAAATTTCAAATCCCAGGGACCCTAGAATTGGAGTTATTGTATGCTCCTGTTTGTCCATTCATCTGGGATCAGGAGAATCACAGGAGTTTCTAAGATACTTTCTAAAATAGTTGAAAGCTGACCACATGTATCCTCATTTCTTTCATGAGGAGACTAAAAACAAGACCCTGAATTTTAGGGGCTGGCCTCTTTCTCCAAATCTTATGTGTAGTCTTTCTCTAGGAGTAGCTAGATGAGAGAGTACAAAAGCCCTGGACTTAAAGTCAGGAAGATCTGAATTCAAATTTGGCATCAGACCCTTACTTGCTATGTAACTCTGGTCAGATTCTGTCTCAGTTTTCTTATTTGTAAAATGGATGTAATAATAGCACTTGCTTCCCAGAATTGTCATGATAAAAGGAGATATTTTTGTAAAGCATTTAGCACAGCAAGTAGCATACAGTAGATGTTTAATAAATGGTTATTACAAAACAAGCAAATAAATAATTCCTTGCTATTTTTTTTAAAAGGAGTAGCTAGGTGGTTTAGTGGATACAGTGCTGGGCCTGGAATTAGGAAGACCTGAGTTCAAATCCAGCCTCAGATACTTAGTAGCTGTGTGACCTTAAGCAAGTCACTTAACCTCTGCCTGACTCACTTTCTTCAACTATCAAATGGGTTATTGAAAGGATCAAATGAGATGATATTTGTAAAGTGCTTAGCATAGTGCTTGCCACAAAGAAAGTGATTAATGGGATGTTTGTTTCCTTCCTTCCCTATTCTTCATCAAAACTTACTTTTTAAAAAAAATTTCAATTTTTTGTGGGGCAATGGGGGTTAAGCGACTTGCCCAGGGTCACACAGCTAGTAAGTATCAAGTGTCTGAGGCCAGATTTGAACTTAGGTACTCCTGAATCCAGGGCTGGTGCTTTATTCACTGTGCCACCTAGCTGCCCCCTTCAAAACTTACTTTTAAGCAGTTATAGTTTCCTGGGCCTTATGTCTTCTGAGATTGGGAGTAACCGAGTAAGATTGGGTTGGTCTAAATAGTTATCAAACACAACCTCTAGCCTGGAACTAACAGCCCAAGGCCACAGGGACTGGTTACTTTTGTCAATTGCTATTTCTCTCTCACTCTCTCAGTTTGTCCCAGGATTAATTTCTCTGGAGTTGCCTGTATTCTCAATAGGGGAGCTAGGCTCTTCATTGCCCCAGTTCTTCCCCTACCTCACATTCCTGAAGAGTTATTCTATTTGGGGGTCTAGCTGAAGGAGTTCTTGCTATTAAGTGGTGGAGGTAGGGAGAAAGTACAAAGGATACTGAAAGTACATGCACAAATCAGGCAGGGAACAGGCAGCTTTGTTCCCACCTAGAAAGGGAGGAAAGGCTAAGCAACAATTAGAGAATGATTACTGTCATTGGAGAAGTTGATATTCAAGCCCTTTGGGGACATTTGCAACAGGGCTGCTCGTAAGCTATTTTACATTTCATATCTGCTGAGTATGGTGATCTCTTTTGTGTATCTCTCTGTCTCTGTCTCTTTCTTCCTGTTTCTTTCTCTGTGGATGACTCTTCCCTTTTGGTTGGCAGTTTCTGCCTTCTTGCACCCTCCTTGCTTTCTATCACTTTGTATCTATTTTGTGTGTGTGCATATCTATCTCTAGGTATCTCTCTATATGTCTATGTATGTATACATATATCATGCAAAATAGATACACAAATGTAGATATAGATACACATATGAATATATAGTGCCACACTCAAAACAATGCAAATATATGCACTATATATACATACATGTATATGCATATATCCACTCACAAAATGTATACGTATATGTACATATATGCATATATACAAAATAGATACATACACATATATGTATATATCCATAGACACAAGAGAGTTTCATATACATATATACATATATGGAAATATGAACATATATGTATACACACAAACACATGCAGCAGGAGGCTTGTTGCACATACCTCCTATCAAGTTTGTGTTTCAGATAGCTGTGCTGGGTGAGGCTGCAAATTTTGTCTCTTTCCCTCTCTTTTTTCCTATTATTTTCCTGAAGTAGTCATAGGCTGAGTTGCATGGAGTATATGTATTCATGTATAAGTATGTATGTATATTGTGTATAGCATATATATGGGACATTATATATACACATATGCATATACACACAAGTCATCTAATACATGGGATGGATTTTGTTCCATGTGAACCTGAGTACTTGCAAAGGGCACTGATAAGCACCCTTGGTGGTTAAAGGGCTATCATTTTTTTGGTTTTGTTTTTATGGGGCAATGGGGGTTAAGTGACTTGCCCAGGGTCACACAGCTAGTAAGTGTCAAGTGTCTGAGGCTGGATTTGAACTCAGGTCCTCCTGACTCCAGGGCCAGTGCTCTATCCACTGCGCCATCTAGCTGCCCCAGGCAGGAGAGGACAGAGCCAAGAACAACAGGTAGAGGCTTCAAAGACACACAATTAGGCATGATGTCAGGGATACTTACCAACAATTAGTGCTCTCCCAGTATGGAAAGGGCTGCTTCAGTAGGTGCTGGCTTTCCTCTCCTTGGTGGTCTTCAGGCAGAGGCTGTTTGCCCACTAGAGGGGTAAGTTATATGGGGATTTCCTTCTTTGTATAAGCTGGACAAAGATACCCTGGAGGTCCCTTCTAATTCTCAAGTTTCTGTGATTCTGTGAGTCCTTCATTTGAGAAACAATAATTAATTACCTTCCCAAGTGTAAAAAACTGTTCCATAAGCTGGTGTGTGTATGTTGGGGGGAGAGGTCAGAGGATAAATAAGACATCTTTCTGCCCTCAAGGAGTTTACACTCTGGTATAGAGCTTAAGAGAGAGGAGGAAGAGTGGAAGTTGGAGGATGAAATAGATGTGCTAACTTCAGGAAGGGAGGATGGAGATTTCAAGAGAATAGGAATCACTTTTAAGAATTCATTGAAATAAGCATACAGGCCACATCCACACTGTTATTTATGTCCCAGTGAAGCTCGATCATTGAAGTGGAGATGGAGCAAGGCATGAAGTGCTTGGGCACCGATTAGTGTGGGGGAAAGGGGCCAGGGTAGAGGTAGGGAGAGGTAAGGACAGCTGGAAAATGATTTCTACTTTCAACCTTCTGGAAGACAGAAGTTGAAGTCTTTTTTTGGTTGATGTTGTTGTTTGCATTAAGGCTTTAGCAGGATTGAAGGCAGCTGAGCAAGCTAGTATCCTATTAAGAGACAAAGCCTGCTATTAATAAAAAAGCCTGATCAGGACTCCCAAAAGAACAGGTGGTGAGCAGGTGGCAAAGAGGCAGTTAGGCATGAGAGTTAGTCACAAGAACAACAGAGGACTGAGGTCCTTGCTTCCAGTAAGCTTGGCAGGCAGCAAGAATTTTGCAGTGATCTGACAAAGAGGGTACTCTACTTGTATTCCTGCTGGTGCCAATTAACAGCTGCCTATGTGCAAAATAAAGTTGAATTCTCTGCTAGCAGAAAAGGTTAAAGGGCTGGATGAATGGTATTTTTTCTAACTTATCAAGTTAGAAAGTTATCAAGGCGATTGAAAAGTTCTTCGGAAGGATAGAAGTGCTGCTTCAAAGAGTAAACAAAAATAAGGAGCCTAAAGGTATCCTAACATAACCAGAGATTGGAGATTAGAGAAGGATCTTAGACCTCTGGGAGATTTTTTTTTTTGGTGAGGCAATTGGGATTAAGTGACTTGTCTAGGGGTCACACAGCTAGTAAGTGTCAAGTGTTTGAGGCCAGATTTGAACCCAGGTCCTCCTGACTCCAGGGCTGGTACTCTATCCACTGTACCATCTAGCTGCCCCTATCTGGGAGATATTTTTATTGTTGTGCTAGACTGTAAGGGAATTAATTCCTGGTTAGAGA
This sequence comes from Dromiciops gliroides, assembly GCF_019393635.1. Classification (NCBI taxonomy): domain Eukaryota; kingdom Metazoa; phylum Chordata; class Mammalia; order Microbiotheria; family Microbiotheriidae; genus Dromiciops; species Dromiciops gliroides. Next base: position 312,066,350 of record NC_057864.1, read on the forward strand.
CTCCTACCAATATCTAATATAGATTAATATTAATTATTAATAATAAGACCCAGAATTTACATAGTGCTTTAAAGCTACCAAATATGCTTCATGTCTATTAATTTACATGAAGAAACTGAGGTTCAGAGAGATTAAGTGACTTGCCCAGGGTCACAAAACTATGGATTACTTATCACAGGATTTGAACTCAGTTCTTCCTGACTCCAGGCCTAGCACTCTATCCACCATGCCTTCTAGCTTCACCTGTTCTTCAACTTATAACGTTAAGGAATGGCCTGGGAGAAGCGAGAGGTTAAATCACTTGTTCAGCGCCACTTAGTACCTATTAGAGGTTCAACTTGTATCCAGGTGTTTCCAATTTTGGAGTTGGCTTTCTAATCACTACATCATACTCTCTTAGTTGCTACAACGAAGCTAAGCCCTTGGAGAAGAAGCAACTTTTTGGACTTCAAGGGAATAATGGTATGGATACCTAAGTGCCACCCAGATAAAGATACTAGTTAGAGAAAGAAGAGCCATGTAGTGATGTTGAGTAATTCCCTGCTGAGGAATATGGAGAGAACCATATGCCTACTTAATGTGAATAATATGGAAGTATATTCTATCAGAGATGTGCCAGAGAGACACTTATGACTTGTCAAACATTCTGATCCTTATCCAGCCACTTCCTCTAATTCACATGGAGATGTGTTGCCACCAAAAGGAACTAGAAAGTATTATTATGGAAAATGAACTCTTGAGCAAGAAAACTGTGACCTCATGGGATAGGTGGGTATTTTCATCATTGTATCTGATGAAAAGAAGGTGGTTTTAGAAAAGAGAGGAAAATTTGGTACTTTAGAACAAGATTTTGGTTTCTGGACCAAATATGGATAATATAGAGATGATAGACTTTTGGCCAGGAGTGTAATGCAGCTAGCAAAAGCCAGTATATATTTATATGTGTGTATGTATGTATGTATGTGTGTGTGTGTGCATGTGTATATATACACACTCATAAATATATAATATATATACACACATACATAGATACACACATATATTTAGAGGTTTATATAAAACCTCATATATGTGTATAGGCATATATAGTTTTCTTTTACCTTAAGGTGAATATACATACACATACACACACAGACCTCTAGGTGAAAGAAAACCTCTAATAATAATAAAAATATAATCTTTCATCTAGAGGGTTATAAATATGACTAAGAAGGTTTTAAACTGAAAGTAGAGGGAAAGGGAAAAAGTTGCCTACAAATATCTGCCAAGCTAAATACCAGAGAGAATAACAGGTATGATAAAGAAATAATATTAGCCCAGAACTCAGTAATTCTGAAGAAATAGTATCCCAGAAGAAATCTAGCAATAAAAACCATGGTTTCCCACTAGAGCTAAAAATGTACAAAGTAAGGCTAAAGATGAATTAGAGAACTGATTTCAAGGAAACACCTAGAAAAATCTGTCTACATTTGTTGCCTCTACTTACCTCCCACTCATTTATCCATCTCTTGAAATTTAGCTTGTGACTTCACCACTTGATCAAACTCTTTTGTCTAAATGACTAAATCTGATGATTTTTTTTCTCAATCTTCAACAATTCTTGATACTTCTCTTTCCTGGTTCTGCTCCTATCTATCTGAATACTAGTTCATCTATTCCCCTGACCATGGGTGTTCCTCATGGAATGGAATGGAATGTTCCTTTTTTCTCTCTTTGCCCCCTGTCTCTCTGTCTGCCTCTGTACACACAGACACACACATACACTCTTCTGGTGATATGAATGAGTGAGTGAGTAAATAAATGTATGAATGAATGAAAAAAGCATTTACTAAGTGTTTACAATGTGCCAGATACTTAGCTAAGTATTGGGGATACAAATGCAATATGTGAATAAGCAAGAAAGTACCTGCCCTCTAAATGCTTACATTATAATGGAAGGAGACTACATATATAGCAAAGTTAGAGTTTAGAGCTGGCTAAAAAGTAGTATGGTAGCCTGCTTCTGAATCTTACATTACAAAGAGTCCAAGGTCCCAGGGCAGGGAGTCACAGTGCTTTTGGGAGGTGTAGGAAAACCAGAGTGTCTTCAATTTCCATAGAATCAATTATTATTGTTGTGCAGATGATGCCCAGATGTATATATTCAAGCCCTAAACTCTCTCCTTCAGTTCAGACTTCTATCATCAACTGCCTGTTGGGCATTTCCAAAGGGATGTCCAAAAGGCCTATCAAAGTCAATGTAACTGTGGAAATTTATTTTGATTTGGGGACCCTACCTTTAGGCTGAGATTAGAAAGCCTTAGGCCCTCAGGGTCTCTCCCCCTCCTCCTCAGCTTCAGCTGAGCGGAAAAAGCCCCGTGGGCTATACAAGATGCCAGGTCAGACAGCTGGGGAAAAAAAGCCCCCAGCTCCCTCCGACCTGAGCTCTCTGAAAGATCCCGGATAGCCTGTGCTGAGGCATAAGGCTCAAGAGCCCCCCCCCCCTGCACCAGCTGCAACTCTGGCTGGTGGATTAGCTTGGTCTGTGGGGGTGAAGGAAGCCCCGAGATTTGAGTGGAGAGAAGAAAAGGTATATATAGACCTGGGAATTAGATAGAGGAAAAAAAAAAGGAGCAAGGACTGACTAGATAGAGAGACAAGATTGAGGAGGGGCTGACTAGAGGACAAGGATGGAGGAGAGTTTGGTTTGGAAGGTTACAGGCCTTAATACAAATCAGGGAAAGTGTAACGTGCCCTGAGGCCGGAGGCGGCTAAGGCCCTTATTGTATTCAAGAAGTTCGAAGTGCAGCAGGTGGGAAAGAGACTCAGTGGAAAGAGACCAGTCAGGTTGTACATTTTATTTCCCTGTATTCTTAATTTTCAACAGTATCTCACAAATAAACTCTGCTTTGATTATTTAGTTAAGAGGCTTCTTAATATTTTGCTTATCAATTTGGGAGTGGAGCAGTGTGGTGGAACTTTATAAACGGCCCACATTAAATTAATGAAGTCAGATAGCCAAATAGTCAAAAGTCCCAGAATTAGTACCCCAGTCAGCTTCAGCTCCCAAATTAGCCCTAGTTAACAATATTTTACATAACAAAAAATAAATTCATTATCCTTTACCCTAAACCCATCTGTCCTTCAAACCTCCCTATTCCTATTGAAGGTACTATTATTCTTTTAGTGATTCAGATTCAAGACTCCAGAGTCATCTTTGATTCTTTATCTTCCCACACTTGCCACATTCAATCTAACCTATTGCCCAGTCCAATAATTTCTACCTCCTCAACATATCTTACATCTATCCCATTCTTCCTGTTCACAAAGTTACAAGACCTAGTTCAAGTCTTCATCACTTCTTGCCTGGACTGTTGCATTAATTGATGTTTATATTTGCAATCTTCCAATCAATCAGCCAATTAATCAATAAACATTTATTAAGTACCTACTATGTGCCAGGCACATAAGTGCTGGATCTTCCCCGTCCCATCTTCCATACAGCTACCAAAATAGTCTTCCTTACACATAGGTCTGACTATGCCACTCCCCTGTTCAAGAAACTTTAAGATTTTCCTTTTGCCTCTAAGAGAAAATATATGTCTGACCAAGATCTAAGCTCCACAGCACCTACTTCAGCCACCTTCATGGCCATTGGAACAAATTGTTCTCATCCACCCATTCTACCAGGGGAAATTTTCACATGCTTGGGGTAGACATGTCCCTAACTCTCTCATGGGTTTGATGCTTGCCAGTTACCCTCAACCTGGTTTAACCCCATCTATTGAGACATTTTTACTGGGTGTGGCTGCTGCATACTCTGCAACTTCTAGGAGCCATGGCTGAGAGTTGGGCGAAGATGGACATCAAAAGTGGATGAGCAGCCCTGAAAAGGGCTTGGCAAGCCCTCACACCAGAGGTGCTAAGATTCCTTGAACATCCCATACATCCCTCCTATAAAAGCTTATACTTTTAAAAAAGAGGAACAGAATAGAGAAAAAGGATATGGGGTGGTACTAAATATTAAGAAAATATATTCATGTGAGGAAAATAAGGAGCTGGAAAAGGGAAGGCTGGTTCAATGAAGCTGTGATATTTTCATGAGAACAAACCATCAGAGACAGTGAGCAGAGAGCTAACCTAGGGTCAGAAAAAAACCCTGGGGTCAGGTCCTAACTCTGACACATTTTGACTGTATGATTCTGGGCAAGTAGTTTAACTACTCAGTGTCCTTGGCAGCTCTCTAAGAGTATAACTTGCTTAGTGGTTGCTTATATGCATTGGTAGAGAGCATTCCCTCAAGGGAGAGCTTTCTTTTTTATATAGGAAAACGCAGATTTTAATATGTTGTTTTAAAAAGAGTATACTCAATTTCATAGAATAATAACCCAACTACCCTGCTTGTGTGCATTCCCTTCTGAATAACCTTTAGCTCTCCTATGTGAATATTAAAATATTTCATTGATTTTCTTTTTTTCTTTCTTTTTTACCTCCTTAACACTACCTCCCTACCTGTCTCCTTGCCTCAGCTCTCTTGACTCTTTCCATTCTCCTAGTTAGCAGTTTTGCCTTGTAAGATCAAGCAAAACAAATTCATGTGTTGGTCATGTAAGAAAATGAATGTCACAATCTGTCATCAAGTCCATCTCCTTTCTGGCTGTTACTGTTTGTCCTTTGTTCTCCAAGAGGACCATGACGTAGGGGTGATGTCATGTTTGCACTGAATTGATTTTAAGTGAGGGAGGGCTATGCAAGGTCACCAATCTCACTGTCTTCTCCAGAGCCATCTGGGTTCAGTGGCAAGATATACATCAAGATGGTTAGAGATGGCCCTGGATGTTTAAGGCAATTGGGGTTTGCCCTGGGTCACACAGCGTTCTGGAAAGTTTCTTTTTTTTAAATAGCATTTTGTTTTTTTCCAATTACATGGAAAGACAATTTAAAAAACATTTTGAGTTCTAAATTCTCTATGGGAGAACTTTCTACACCAATGAAATTAGAAGTCCAGACCAAAAAAACCAAACCAAAACTAACAATAACAATAAATAATCCACAGCAACAAAATGAAAAAAAAAAGCCAACTACCAGATCAGAATGAAGAAATCAATGAGAAGTTAAGAAACAAACCACAAATTTGGCGTGGAAACCTGATGGAAAATTGAAATTATCTGAACATCTGTTTGAGTTCATTCTTTGCCAAGAGTCCCTGATAAATTCTTGACTTGCCTTTATGATCATTTATGTCTGTAAAAGATGGAGCGAAGAGTGAACATCCTATTCTGGTTCTGATTCAGACTAATAAAGAGGAACTGATCATTGCTATAGGAAAAAAATAGAACCTTGAGGGGAAGTAACCATTTCATCTTAGTGTTCATGACAGAGAAGTGAAAAGCTGGGTACAATCTAACATATACTCTAGATTTGGGGAGAGCAAATTTCAAATGGAGAAAGGATTACCATGGTCCAAAATTCTGCAGAGGCAGTTGACCCAAGAGAAATAGGATGATCTCAAAAATTATGAAGGTCTAAAAACAAACTATTTTTATGAGAAAAAAAGAAAGGATGTTTAAAGATATTGATAATAACTAGCAATAACTAACATTTATATTGTGTTTTAATATGTGCAATGTGCTTTATAAATATCATCTCATCATCTTCATAACAACCCTGGGAGGTTGGTGTTATTATTCTTATTTTATAGATTAATAAAATAGTGAGACAGACTAAGGTTAAGTGATTTGTCCAGTCACACAGCTAATGTGTCTGAGTCCCATTTGAACTCAGGTCTTCTTCACTTCAGGCCCACCTCTCTAGACACTGTGACAACTAGCTACCTTTAAGTTTATTCATTTGTGATGATACTATTTTCCTACTGTGCCTTCTTTATTTTATTTTATTTATTTTATTTTATTTTTTTTTCCATTTGGGAAATTTATTTAAACAGATGAATGCAAGATGGGCCTCCTCATCTTTGTACTTAGAAGAAGGTGTTGAACCTCTTTGTAGTGAAGCATGGTTTGTGCTGGTGCCGCAGGACTCTGTGTGCATGTTGTTTTTGCTATAAACTTTTGTTTTGTCCTTTGGTCTGGACCTATGCCATTTATTCTTTTTTTATGGGGCAATGAGGGTTAAGTGACTTGCCCAGGATCACACAGCTAGTAAGTGTCAAGTGTCTAAGGCCGGATTTGAACTCAGGTCTTTCTGACTCCAGGGCCAGTGATTTATCCACTGTGCCACCTAGTTGCCCCCACCATTTATTTTTAATGAGCCTTAGTTTCTTCATATGTAAAATGAATTTTACTAGTTGACCTCTATGAACCCTTCCAGCTCTTAATATATGATCCTCTGATGCCTTTTGTTTTTTTTTATATCACAGTCTTTTCCAGATATACCCACTATCCAATCAGCATCTCACCTTACAACTAAGAAAAAACATTAAGCAAAACCAGCTGACACAAAAATTGTCTAACAGTACCTTCAACATTCCATAGCTACAGCCCCCCCTCCACCTCATTATTGAAAGGAAAGATGTGCCCAATTTAAATCTGAAAAAGAAACGTTTATATAATATGGAAGCAATGGCAAATAATGTAGGATGAAGGCAAAAGAGTGGAATGGTCATATGGGCATGATATAAAGACTACTACAACTCAGAATAAACTAATGTTCATAATGAATTTTAAGAGCCACAAAAGGGCTCATTTTTCTATGTGGATGGAAAAAGAATAATCAAAGAAGGAAGAGGACTACTATTTAGGGTATAAATAGTGATGAGAATGGGAAGAGAGATCAAGGCTGAGGGCTTTGCACAGATTAAATCCAATTCACTTGCAAGTCAAGACATCACCCTTCTAAAAAAAGACATCACTACCTTCTAAAGACATCACTCTTCGAAAAGGAAGGAGGAATGACAACAGTAATGAGAATGGATGATTGAGAGAAAGTAGAATAACTCACTCTTTTTTTTTTTCCACTTAAGGAGAATCAGCTTAAAAAAAAAGAGAGAATAGGGGGCAGCTAGGTGGCACAGTGGATAGAGCACCGGCCCTGGAGTCAGGAGGACCTGAATTCGGGTCTGGCCTCAGACACTTAACACTTACTAGCTGTGTGACCCTGGGCAAGTCACTTAACCCCAACTGCCTCACTAAAACAAACAAACAAACAAAAACAAACAAACAAAAAGAGAATAGAATAATAGTGGTTAACAGGGAGTTAAAATCAAAGATGAGTGTGATGACAAAATAACACTGAGCTTCCCTTAATAAATTAAAATCATCAGGCCCTTATCAACTACATTAAAAAATACAGAAAGAATCAGCAAAATTGATTTCTAAGTTGTTCTTGGTTATCTTTAAAAAATTTTAGTGAATCTTAGAGGAAGCTATAATAATGTTGGATTTCCACAAAACATTTGACCAAGTCTCTTGTACTTAGGGACAAGATGGAGAAATGGGAGTTAGCTGATGATGTAGGGGATTTGGAACTCTCTGAATAATTCTATCACAAATGTAGTAATTAACGTGCTGGTGTTGATGTGGAGGAAAAATCTGGAGGAGAATGCCCCCGGGATCAGCGCTTGACCTCATGTTGTTTAACATTTTTATCAATCATTGATTTGATTGAAGGCTTAGGCATGCACAGAACATTTCATTAGGGAATACTCCCAGATTTTATTTAAAATTTTTTTTTAAGTGGTGGACATTTAACTCAGGTAGGGAAATTAAAAAAATTAAAAATTAAAAATTAGAGAATTTAACTCAGGGAAAACCTGAACAATGAGAGCCATAAAATGATAACCTCCATGAAATAGAAAGGTCGAGGAAAGGCTTTTATTTTTTTTTGGATTGGGAAGATCTAAGCAAGTGGAGAGGGTTGGATGACAGAGCGGGGACAATTGTTAGAGCAAGTTTTTTGGGGGGTGGGAGGAAATTGGGTCAAAAATTTAGGTAGAGAGATTTGCTTTGTTAAGATAGATCTTTTTTTGGAGGGAAAAATTGGAGCATTGGCTTTTCAATTAACGAATGAATAAAAGAGAGGCTATCATCCAGTGGAAACTACATCTGGACTCAAAAAACATGACTCTGTTACTTACTAATAGCTAACATTTCTACGACATTTATAATTCTGGGCATTGTGCTAAATACTTTACAAATATCTCACTTGATCCTTATAACACTAGTGGAAAGTAGGAAACTGAGGCAAGCAGATGTAAAGTGACTTGCTTAGTAAGTGTCTAGTTGTGTGACCTTTGATGAGTCACTTCTGTTTTCTGAATCTTCATTTTTTTTCCATCAGTAAAGTGGGTATAATACTGACTGCTCACTTTAAAGGGGTTGTCACAATACCCAAATAAGCTGCCTCTAAGGATTAAATGAGATGACTTCCATAACATGTTTTGTAAACCCTAGAGTGCTATGTAAATGTTATCTGGCTTTTTTTTTAAGCTGGCTTTTTTTAAAGACTAGGGGCTGGGGTGGCACAGTGGATAAAGCACCAGCCCTGGATTCAGGAAGACCTCAGTTCAAATCCAGCCTCAGACACTTGACACCAACTAACCCTGGGCAAGTCACTTAACCCTTGTTGCCCTGCAAAAAAACAAAAACAAACAAACAAAAATGTAAAAAAAAGCACATGTAATTGAGAAATATTTAATGAAATAAATAAAAAATATTAGGAAAAAAGAAAAAAAATAAAGAAAAATACTCTTAGAAAGCCTTTCAGTTTCTTCCTACTGTTAATAGGATATATGTGTGTGTGTGTGTGTGTGTGTGTGTGTGTGTGTGTGTGTGTGTATATATATATATATATATATATATATATATGGGGAGGAAAGAAAAATAAAAGGAAACTAAATGGTACAGAAGTGTTAAGTTAACAAAGTATAGATCCCTAACTTAGTCACCTCAAGGCTGGCACAGCTTGCTGAGCTAAGTAGCCCTGTTACCATCTCACTAGCTCCTAGGCCTGATCTCACCAGGTGCACATCCCTGATTTCTAGGCCAAGTCCTCAGTTTGTCTCCATTTCAGAGCTGTCAGCTTTTCTTATCCTTCCAAGGTAGCTCTGGCCCATTTCCACAGGGAAACAAAGGAACAGCCTCATCTTCTGTCCATTATAACATTTGGTTAATTGCGTATTGACATGTGTTCCATTATATGACTAAATTGGCTGTTTGAAGTCAGCATTTCCTTATTACTTAAACATGAAGAGCAATCAACTAAAAATAAAACATTGAGTTTTGAAAGTACTAAGTTGCATTCCATCATATCTGTTTCACCAATCTGCTTCTCTTTCTTTAACTAACATGATGCCATACATCATGCAAGATTTCTGATGCTCTACTTCTTAGGAGCATACATCACACATGTAGCTATGTAGGTGTATAGCCATGTCCCCTGTAGTGTGACCTTTGATGAGTCCCCATGTACTGTGTAGCCATGTCCCATGTTGCCATGTACCGTGTCCCGTATAGCCCAGTACCGTGTCCCGTGTAGCCGTGTCCCGTGTAGCCGTGTCCTGTGTACCCCAGTACCGTGTACTCTGTAGCCACGTACCGTGTAGCCCAATACCATGTACCATGTAGCCCAGTACCATGTACTCTGTAGCCCTGTACCGTGTAACCCAGGACTGTATACTGTGTAGCCCAGTACCGTGTACCATGTAGCCCAGTACTGTGTACTCTGTAGCCCTGTACCGTGTAACCCAGGACTGTATACTGTGTAGCCCAGTACTGTGTACCATGTAGCCCTGTACTGTGTAGCCCAGTACTGTGTACCATGTAGCTCTGTCCCATGTAGCCCAGTACTGTGTACTGTGTAGTTGTGTACCGTGTATCCCTATACTGTGTAGCCCAGTACCGTGTACCATGTATCCGTGTACCGTGTATCCCAGTACTGTGTATCCCAGTACTGTGTAGCCCAGTACCGTGTAGCCCAATACCATGTACCATGCAACCCAGTACCGTGTACTGTGTAGCCCTGTCCCGTGTACCCCAGTACCATGTACTGTGTAGCCGTGTACCGTGTATCCCAGTACCATGTACTATGCAGCCCTGTACCATGTAGGCCAGCACCGTGTACTGTGTAGCTGTGTACCATGTAGCCCAGTACCGTGTAGCATGTAGCCCTGTAGCGTATAGCCCAGTACTGTGTACTGTGTAGCCCTGTGCCATGTAGCCCTGTACTGTGTACCATGTAGCCCAGTACCATGTACCACGTAGACCTGTACCGCGTAGCCCAGTACTGTGTACTATGGTAGCCCATGGCTACCATGTAGCCATGTACCATGTACTGTGTAACCTAGTACTATGTACTGTGTGGCCCTGTACCATGTATCCCAGTACTGTGTACCATGTAGCTGGTACTGTGTAGCCATGTACCATGTACCTTGTAGCCCAGTACCATGTACTGTGCAGCAGTGTAGCCCAGTACCATGTAGCCTAGTACCTTGTTCTATGTAGCCATGTACCATGTAGCCTAGTACCTTGTTCTATGTAGCCATGTACCATGTAGCTATATATGGTGTAGCCATGCAGCCATGTACTGTGTAGCCCTGTACTGTGTATCCCAGTACTGTGTACTATGTATCACAGTACCATGTACCATGTGGCCCTGTACCATGTATCCCAGTACTGTGTACCATGTGACCCTGTACCATGTATCCCAGTACCGTGTACCGTGTAGCCATGTACCATGTAGCCCAGTACCATGTACCATGTAGCCGATTACTGTGTACTGTGTAGCCATGTACCGTGTAGCCCGGTACCATGTAGCCCAGTACCATGTACTGTGTAGCCCTATACCATGTAGCCTAGTACTGTGTACCGTGTAGCCATGTACCATGTAGCCATGTACCGTGTAGCCATGTACTATCTAGCTGTGTACCGTGTAGCCATGTACCATGTGCAGTGTAGCCATGTACAGTGTAGCCATGTAGCTGTGTAATATGTAGCATGTAGCCATGTACCATGTATCCATCTACCATGTCACTGTGTATCCACATCTAGCTATGTAGGGGCATAGCCATGTACATGTAGCCATGTAGTCTTGTAGGTATGCAAGTTGGATACTTTAAAATGAGCAAGATCTTTATTATCACCATGTACCATGTTTCACAATTTAGCTATGTAGGTGTATAGCCATGTACCGTGTAGCCATGTACTGTGTATCCCAATACTGTGTACAGTGTAGCCATGTACCATGTTGCCATGAGCCGTGTAGCCATGTGCTGGGTAGCTGTGTAGTGTAGCATGTAGCCATGTAGCCATGTAGCCTAGGGGTTGGGGAAGGGTATATGAATGCTTTCTTCAAGGATTTCAATGGCTCTCTTATGGAAAAGGAATGAGAGGACCCCCACCCCCCGCCACCATTTGACTCCCAAGAACAGAAGAATTAGGTTCCATATGTGGATGTTGCCAGGAAGCAAATTTAGACTTATTTCTTCCTTGCAGGGATCCACAAGCAAAGGCTGCCTTTGTGTTAGTGGGGGTTCAGATGATATAATTCTCTGACCAGGATAGACTTCCTCTTTGGGAATAGGAGCTATTCCATTTTTGCCTTTGTACCTCCAATACCTCACAAGAGTATGCTTGCAGATAAGGAGACTGAGGCTCGGGAGGGTTACATGTTACATGTGGTAAAGTCAGAATTTGAATCCAAATCTTCTGACCAAAAATCCAGATCCAGTGGGGATCTGTTTCACTCTGACCCTACCAGTGGAATAAATAGGATCTGCCTTACCATTACCTTTATAGGTAATGTTTCTGCATTGTCTATTACTGTCTTTTTTCACACCAAAAATATAGCAAAGTGACTGAAATAAACATTTATATCAATCAATGTCTGATTTCCAAGTATATTTGCAGAAACTTCCTTCTCCTTTAGGAAATTTCCTTTAGGAAATCCATCATCCATTTATTCATTCAGGAAACATTTAAGTGCCTTCTAAATTCACATCACTGGGGATGTGAAAGAGATGAAAATTAATCTATCACAGGTCCTGCTTTCAAGCTTGTAATCTAACAAAAAGAAATGGTTATCTCTATCTCTATTTGGGTCAGCTAGGCGGTGCCATGGATAGAGTGCCAGGTTTGGAGTCAGGAAGACCTGAACTCAAATCCAGCCTCAGATACTTCTGACCCTGGGCAAGTCACTTAACTTTGTTTGCCTCTGGTTCCTCACCTGTAAAATGGGCTGGAGAAGTAAATGACAGGATCTTTGCCAAGAAAACCCCAAATGGGGTCACAGAGTGAGATACAACTGAAATGATTGAACAAGATATAAACATAAATAAATACACACACATATATACATACAAATATAGATACATATAGATCCATCCATCCATCCATCTATCTCTCTCTATCTCCTATCTATCTATCCATCTATCTATCTATCCACCTAGAGGGGCTCTTCATAGAGACTTGTGGCTTGAAAGAAGAGAAGGCTTTCAGCAAATTGGGAAGGAGGCAAAATAAGTGCAATGGGATAAACAAAGGCATACTCTGGGGAAAAGACATGATGGGATCAGGGGATGCAATTTGATTTGACTGGAACACAAAAACAAAGGAATACATATGTTCTAATACATTCCTCTAACCTCATACCAAAATTATCCAGTATCTTCCCTGTCAGATTTATATGACTGTCATGTATCTTTATACACAAACCTTTATTTCACCACTGAATCAAAAATCCATGCCCAGTTTTCATATTAGGACTTGCTTATATGTGCTCCTATTAGAGGAAGCCAATTGTTCTCGTGGCTTTCATTTTTTTTCTCCAGAATTATCCTCTGAAATATGTTATTTTATTTCTCCTGAAATTTAAAAATTGCTATCTAGCACCTGAGTCTACAACATAGTCTTTATGTGAAAAATCATCTTATTCTTTTTGTCTTGAGATTTTAGCAACTAACTCCTTATAAAAGGTATAGTTTCTACTTCATTGAGAAAATAAAAACAATCTACCATGACCTCCTTCACCTCTTCTACTCACCACCTCAAAATTCCTCTTACATTGTCTCCTCTTACATTGTCTCTTCCTTTACATCATTCTCCGAAATGACTGACCCTTCTCCCTGCCAAGGTTGATGCCCTTGGCTTCTTCCTGTCTAGTCTCTTCTGAGAACTTGTCTGTTTGATCATTCTCTCTCTTCATATCTTCATATCTCTTGACTTTTCTCCTATCTTCTTATAAACATGGCTAGGTCTCCTCTATCCTGAAAAATCAATCATTTGACCTTGGCCACTCCCCACTGGAGCTCTCAACACACTCTTTCTGGATGATGTCTCCATCTGTAGTTTATGGGATAATTCTCCTGCCTCAGTAACCACTCCTCAATTCCTTTTGCTGGATCAGTCCTTGGCATGTGGTAAGCATTTAATATATACTGTACTATACTATATTTGCTTCACTATACCATACTATGCTATCCTTTCTTTTTTATCATAAGTGTTTTATTATTTTCTAGTTACATGTAGAGATAGTTTTCAACATTTGTTTTTATAAGATTTCTTCCCCTCTCTCCCCTCTCCCAAAGACAGCAAGAAATCCGATATAGGTTATATCATATTAAACATATTTCTGCATGAGTCATTCTGTGAAAGAAGAATCAGAGCAAAAGGGAAAAACCTCAAAAAACAAAAACAAAAAAAAGGAGAAATAGTATAGTTCAATCTGCATCTAGATTCCACAGTTCTTTTTTCTGTATTTGGAGAGCATTTTCCATCACAAGTCCTTTGGAACTATCTTGGACTGAGAACTGCTGAGAAGAGTCATGTCGATCATCACACAATCAACACACACAATGTTGTTGATAATGTGTACAATGTTCTCCTGGTTCTGCTCTTCTCACTCAGCATCAGTTCATGTAAGTCCTTCCAGGTTTCTCTATCTTGGATAGCACACTATTCATTATGCCACCTGGCTACCCCAGGACTATCCCTTTTGAACCCAGTGGGATTTGCTGATCATTTCTTGAGTCAAAGACTATAAGGTGTGTCCATTGTAGCTTCTCTCCAGTATTCCTGACACCACTCAAACATATAATACTCAATTCCAGCTTTAGCCAAAACATTGCTATGTTGTTCTATGAGAGATTACCCTGGAAGGTTTCCCTGCTGTCTCTCTGTTATTAATATTCATTCACTCAATAGCAATGAAAACTGTTATTACTATAATATTAATAATATTATACTATATTAGTTAATGTTATATTAATATTAATATATCAGTTAATGTAATATTAATTGTGTCATCTGCAAATCTGATAAACATACTTCCATAAATATATACCTCCACAAATGTTATTAATTAGAATGTTAAAAAGCATTCAGAGATCCCTGAGACATGCAGAGAACACTCAACCACAGACTTCGTTCAAGTCAATATTGAACCATTAATTACTTTTGGGATTTATCTGTTCAAACAATTCCCTATCCCACCCCACCCCCAGGACTACTATGAACTATTTTGTCAAATACTTTTCTAGGATCTAGGTAAACTATACAGATTCCTCTGATCTCTCAGTTTAATACCCTATCAGAAATGTAAATACAGTGAGTCTGCAATGACCTGGTCTTGACGAAGCCATAATGGCTCCCTGTGATCACCCCTTCCTTTTCTAGCGGTTCAGAAAATGTTCTAGCATTTTGCCAGAAATAAAAGTCAAGCTCACTGTCTTACAGTGTGCAAACTCTATTGTCTTCCTGTGCTTGAAAATCAGGGCAGCATCTGCCCTGATTTCAAAGATCACCGACCAGAAGAAAACTCTGTGTCATGATTTCAACAGCAGTGACCACTTTTCTTGTTCTCCATGATATTTGAAAGATTGCTAACTGGAAGGAAATGATTTTAAAATCTAGTTATTGTGGACCCTCAAAATTTTCAGGTATTACTGTGAAAAGTGAATTTTATTTATTTTATATTAATATAACTTTACTGGTAAATGTAATACTTTGCATATATCTTCAATAACCTTGACCTTGTTTCAAATTGATAGTTTATCCAGTTTATCAAGGTCACCTTGAATACCAGTCTCCATTTCCAATATACATATAGGATTTAGAGTTGGGATGGGACTTTAGAGATCAACTACTCCCAAGACATTCATTTTATAAGACAGATAAGGTAACTGAGGTCCAGTCAGTCAGTCTATATAAGCATTTGTTGTGCCAGGCACTTTAATAAATGCTAGAACATATTAAGGGACTTGTCCACAATCACACAGTAAGTGGCAGAGTTTTGATTTGAACTCAAGTCCACTCTTACAGCTTAACTGAATTTATGATCATATATCATAGGTAGATAGATAGATATAGATATAGATGTAGATATATGATAGATAAATATATAGATATATACACATTCATACACATATGCATGCATGTTTATGTGCATTTACAATGCCCCACGAGGGAGTGAGCCAGTGTTAAAGTGAAAGTTGGACAACCACTTGTCCTCCATGCAGTAGAGGAGATTTTTGTTAAGTGTGGCTGGACTGGTTGGTCTCTGAGGACTTTTTGTACCCTGCTGTTCTTATAGGATCACTGATTTTTCGTGATTCTGAAACTGCTTCATAAGTCAAAATGCTTGGTTTCCCCTTTTAATCACGTTGCCAAACAACCTATCCTTCTGCCCACTGCCCACATTTGCAGACTCAATCAGCTGAAAATCCCCCAAAAGCCCCAGGGATTGCTATCTCAGGTCTCAGCTCTGTTGGAAGAACCCAGCTGTTCTGATTTTCTCAGGGCACCTAGCTCCAGCCCTCAGGATAAGCTGAGAGAGGTCAGCTTTGGGAATAGCACAGATCATCTCCAGGCCATTTGGCTACAGTGGCCTGGGGGAATATGAAGACTGTTGACCCTGCAGCAGAATGGCATCTGGGCATTTGGACAGTGGGGTCAGAAATGGGGGAGAATTTAGCATCTTTTCATTCTTATTTTATAGTACTATGCCTCTGAATTTTCCCCTCAGGTTCCCCAAACTGGGAGAATTAGATATCCTAGAAAACAGGTAAGGTTTATGAAATATTCAGGAACCAATTTCTTTCTAAGACCTTACCTCTCCCTTCTCCCCCCTCCCTATTCCTCTCTCCTCCTTCTACATTCCCCTTTTTCTTTTCCTCTTCCCCCTCTCCTTACTGCTCCCTTCTCTCCTCTCTCCCCCTCCCCATTCTCCTCTTCCCCTCTCCCCACTCCTCCCTTCTTCCCATTCCCCTTCCTCTTTTCCTCTCCCCTCCCCTCCCCTCCCCTTACTTTTCTCCTGTCTCCCTCCCCATTCTCTTCTCCCCCATCACCTCCCTTCTGCCCATTCCCCTCCCTCTTTTTCTCTCCCCATTCCCTTACTTCTCCCCTCTCCTTCTTCCCCTCTCCTCCCTCCTTTTTCTTTCTTCCCTCTCCCCTCTTTGCTTTCCTTCTCCTTTTCCCTATCTTGTTTCCCTCTTCCCTCTCTCTTCTCCCTTTTCTTCTTTACTCTCTCCCTACAAATTTTTTTTAAGGCAAGGTGCCGTTAGGTCCTAAACTGGGATCCCAAGAAAAAACAAACACGGTCCCTTTCCTCAAGGAACTTAAAATGCGTAGAGCAGCTAACACATCTACAAAAACACAATAGCATATGATAAATGATGTGAAAAAGCACAAGGGGAAAAACTAGCATCTTTAGATTTACAATTTTTTTTTCTCAAAACAGCTCTTTGAGATGGATAGTGCAAGTATGATTCTTATTTTATTGATGAGGACACTGAAGTTGAGAGAGGAGAAGGAACATGACTAAATGAACAAGGTGGTGCAGTGGTTGGAGTGCTGGGCCTGAAGTAAGGAACACCTGAGTTCAAATCTGACCTCAAACAATTCCTAGCTGGGCAAGTCACTTAATCTCTGCCTGCTGCAGTTTCCTTAACTGTAAAATTAGGATCGCAGTAGCACTTACCTCCCAAAGTTTGTTGTGAGGATCAAATAAGATAATGCATATAAAGCACATAGAGCTTGGCACATAGTAGGTACTTAATAAATGCTTGTTTTCTTTCTTTCCCCAACTAACAGATTCAAGCTTCAATGGCCAACTTAATGTGTTTGCCACCCTGTCATGGTGCTTTTAAGAATACCAGGTGACTTTCAGTTGGGGTATCAAGGAAGGTTTCATGGAGGAGGTGACATTGAAATGGGACCTTTAAGGCTGGGGACAGGACCCCGGAGGTGGAGATGGGGGGAAGAGGGAAAAGGAAGCTTCTTCAAGGTAGAAGGAAAAGGGACCAGAGTATGCAAAAAGCATGGAGGGTTGGCAAAGTTTCAGCTGTACTTAAGCACAAATCATTTAGTAGCTTTCAGTCAGGGGTTTCTGGAGTAAATCACAGCATGTTCCACTCAGGCATGTAGGAATTATGAATTTCTTTCCTTTGTTATTTTCTAGTTGGTCAGAAACATCTCATCTCGTAATGGAAAGAACACTGGACCAAGAGACCTGGCTTTTAATCCCCATCTATTCCACTAACCAATTATGTGGCCTTGGATGAGTTCCTTAACCTCATATAATTTCAGTTCCTTCATCTGTAAAAGGAGGAAGTTGGGCCAGATGACCTCTAAACTCTAAAAAATTTCTGTTAGTCTCTGAAACTGAGGCATAGAGAATATGTTACTTGCCTGAAGGTGGGAAGGGGATAAGAAATTATTAAATACATACTATGTGCCAGACATGTACTAAGTGCGTTAAAAATATTATTTCCCTTGATTCTTTTTTTTTTTTGGGCAATGAAGGTTAAGTGACTTGCCTAGGGTCACACAGCTAATGTCAAGAGTCTGAGGCTGGATTTGAACTCAGGTCCTCCTGAATCCAAGGCCAGTGCTTTATCTACTGTACCACCTAGCTGCCCCTGTCTCCCTTGATTCTTACATGTGATGGAGGTGCTGCTGTGATCTCCATCTTATAGTTGAAGAAACTGAAGCATACAGAAGTTAAATAGCTTTCACAGGATCACATAGCTAGTATGTATCTGAATCTGGATTTGAACTTAGGTCTTGCTATTTCAAGCCCCAGGGCCCTATCATCTGTTCTGCCTACTGGCCTTGATACAGTCAGAAGCCAGCGTCAAAGCCTGGAGTAGATTAGAGTAGTTTGGAGTGAAGATGCTGCTGGGTCTCTGAAGGAGGAGGACTGGAGATGGGAAGAAGAGGTCACTCAGGGCATTTGCTCAGTCCCAGTATTGGCAGAAGAGTTAAATGGAAGAGAAAACATTGCAACTCATTTGCGATGGGGACAGTGAGGAAGTGTTTTGAATGGGCGTGTCAATGAGCCAGTGAGTGGGTGAGTCAATTAAACAAAGAGCAGAGGGTTTGGTTCTGCCAACATGACGGGAAGTATTTGTCATCTAGTTGTATGGTCACGGATTGAAGGGCTTATCAGCAGCTGCTGTTATGAGAGTCTGTGGCTTGCAAATTAACCACGGGGTGGCTGACAGGAATTTAGAAGCTAGGCCACTCAGAGGCTTCCTTCTCTGGTTAATTTTTCACCTCTGACTCCTTCCCCTTTCTGCTACCAGCCCATTTCCTAACTCGATCTGGAGTTCTAGCAGATATGGAAGGGGCCATACATTTTATCTGACTAAAACTGTGGAACTCTGAGATTGCATGAAATAGGATGTTTATTCTGTACAGCCTCCATGTCTGCTTACTTATCCTAGTCCCTAGTTGACCTCTGACATTGTCACCAGTTCAGAGATTCTGTGATTCTAAAAGTCTAGGTTGACTGGATCCCAAAGATTATTAGATGTTTGACCCTGGGCAAGTCATTTTACTTCCTTCTCATCTGGAAAATGAGGAGGATGAATTAGATGACCTCCCAAATCCTTTAAGCTCTCAATCTATTTTCCTAAGAGTATGACTCATATGATTTTACTTTCACATAAAAACCAGGGAGCTAAATCAAATGAAATGTGTTTTGGTTTAGGTTTGGAAGATATATTTTAATGGTTTTCTTCTAGATTTAAAAAATGTTTTTGCTTTGGTTCAAATGATTTTAAAAATATAGGTTCAATTTTGGATCACTTGATTTTTTTTCCCCCTGAAGTGAGTTGGGATTTTTTTGGGGGGGGAAGGGGAAGAAGGGGTCAATTCAGTAGAAAAAATAGTATTTGGATTTTGTTCTATTTTTAGCTCACTAAATTAGCACCATTGGTTGAAATTTTGTGCCCATGGTTCCATTTGAGGAATCCTTGGAATGATACTGGACTAGATGTTGGAAGGCTTGGGTTCGAGTCTGCTACTCATTAGCTCTGTGACCTTGGGTAAGTCATCTCCCTTAAAAATGGGAGGGTTTTTGTGAGGACAAAATGAAATATATTACCACAGGATTTTGAACCTCCACCTCATGCTACAGATGAAGAATTGAAACCGGGGCCCTGAGAAGTAAAGGGGTAAGTGAGCTCAGGATTACAAGTCGATCAGTAGTAGAGCTGGGATTTTCCAGCTCAGACCTTCTGAGGTCAAATCTAGGGTTCTCTTCACTATACCTCACCAGGAATGGTGCTTTGCAAACTAAATGCCTACATATAAATAGTAGCTATTATCGTTGTTATTATTACATCGTAAGAATGCTATGTGTTCAGCAGAAAGGAGAGGCAGCCTGGCATAAAAGATAGAGAAATTGGCCTTAGAGTCAGGAAGAATTGGATTTAGATCCTTTCTCTGACACCTAATGGCTTTGGGTAAATCACTTCAACTCTCAGTGGCCCAGGCTGCTCTCTAAAACAGACAAGTTGCAGAGCAGATAGCTATCTACATTGGTAGGAGATTCATCCCTGGGAGTTCTCTATGTCAATGAAATCCCCTCCCCCTTCTCCTCTTATACCGCACCCCCACACCCTCACCAATTATCCAGTAAATGTGAGGGGAAAGTCTGTGATGTTTACAGTGTGAGGGAAGTGAAAACCTTGATAGATTAGTCCATTTTTTTGTTCCCAAAGCACCTGAGGCATTGAGCAACAATTCATGTTAAGAACATGAGAACAGCAGACAATAGTATTGAAAATAACAGTATTAAAAAGAGAAACCTCCAGGAAAGAAATGAAAAAAAAAATTAATAAGCGCAGGCCTGCACAATCCGAGGCCGTTGGCATGCTTGGAAGAAGTGTGATTTGTCTGAATCTGCTAGTTGGTATAACATCAGCCTGGCAAAAAGCAGTCTCCTCCTCCCTTTCTCATCATCCGGGTAACATAGCTTGAGGAGGCAGGGAATTAGAGTGATAAAGAGGTTTTACAAACAGCCACAGTGGAGCCCCCTGGGCCCAGGGGCAGCCCAGGATCCTGCCAAGAGGCTGTGGTTCAGTTGTTCTGAGACTATAAATCTGCAGTCAGTTTAACCCCTGAGGGACTAGAAATGGGCCTGACAGAGACTAAGGGCTGTTGCTTCCACCATCAGTTAGAGATTTAGAGGAATGAGTTTTGTCTCTGAGTGCCAAGATTCCTGCCAGGGCTGGATGCCTCCAGGAAGCCCAAGCTAGAGAAAGTCAGATCTCAGGGGGCTCCCAGACAATATTGCTGTTCTGACTATTTTGACTGTTATCTCCTGAGATGTCAAGGGAAGTTCTGGCTTAGGCAAGGCATCAGAGCACCTAAACCAGATGTGGGGAAGCGTAAAGGGAAATAGGGACACTGTTATTACAGTGAAAGACAGAAGAATTCCCTGGGGCAACTAAGGAAAGGCAAGAAACTAGGGTAAGAGGGGTGCGTGTGTGTGTGTGTGTGTGTGTGTGTGTGTGAGAGAGAGAGAGAGAGAGAGATCTCGAGCGAGAGTGAGAGAGCGAGAGAGGGCGAGCGTGAGCAAGCGCGCTCATAAACAGTAAGCCCAGGAAAATCTGCAATCTATCACTTAATATCTTAAGATTTAGAGCTAAAAACACCCCTGGAGTCATCTAAATCAATGTCCTGATTCAAAAGAGGAGGAAACTGAGGTCCAGAGAGGTTTCATAGTTTTAGATCTTGAAAAGACCATAGCCACCAGCCATTTCAATGCCCCCCCCTTTAAACAGTTAAAAGGCTTCATAGTTTCAGAACAGGCATTATCTAATTCAATGACTTTGATTTACAGATGAGGAAACTGAGTGCAAAGAGCACAAATTACTTGCCTAAAGATACACAGCTGGTGTCAGAGTTAGGGTTTGTTCTTACCCTTTGTGGTTCACAAAGTGTTTTAAGAATTCCAGCTTGTCTCTGCTAAAATAGCATTTTTCTATCTTGGCATACAAATGGTGCTCAGGGCTTGGACCAACATAGTTTGTATTAATTGGTTGTGTTATGCTTTGCCTGTGATATAATAAGGACGTCTTTGAGGTACACAGCTGCTCCCTGTTCTAAAAGGTCTTAAAATTGTATTTGTGAACTACTGAGATATGTTTTATAGAGCTCAAACGGCACAGGTCCTTATACCTGAAACATGGTTTTCTACTTGTTTCTGAGATGAATCCATATTAAGTTGTATGGTCTCTGCAGCTACAGCTTGGTAAAAACCAAGGTGTACCCCAGTGGATCCAACAGTAATGAGGTACAAATCATGGATGGTGACAGCGTGAAGGTCTTGATACTTATGGCATGAGAGATAGTGCTCCATAGTGGAGAGAGAGCTAACCACAAGCAGAAAGACTTGGGTTCCAGCCATACCTCTGATACCTACTAGCTGTGTGATCTAGGTCAAACTAATCCCTAAGGCAACACTCTAAGACTTTAACATATAGAGCAGATACTGATTTACATTGGCATAGAGTTTCTCGATAAAGCATTCCTTCTACTCATGAAATCACAGGTCTGCTACCCACTCTCCCTGCCCCCCCCCCAAAAAAAAAAAAGTTATGGCAATGTCTGAGATCACCATTGCTCTTCTTCCCTGTGGCCTATGATTAGACCTTTCTCTGGACATCTTTGGTTAGGACTTCCTTAAGGACTTGAGATAGGTCACACCATAGGCATGTCATTTGGGTCACTAGGTAATGAGTTGAGGGCACAGTCTCAGGGTTGGTGTGTAACTTTGTTGCTGAAATCCTGATAGTCACTAGGGATTGTAGGTTCAACTGGAGGTAGAGGGCTCCCATGGAGACTGTCCCCCTTGGTGCTGACAGCAATAATCAGAGTTGAAGGTTTCAGTCATTCCCATTGACCTGGTTAAATGCTGGACCACAGCACCAGCTGAAAGTGGAGGACCTAGACAGTCATACAAGTGCTTATGGATAGCTGCTTACTCTCAGTCTTCTCTGTTCCTCACTCATGTTACTACTCCCATCTCCATGCTTTTGCAGTGGTCTTTCCCCATGACTGGAATGCACTTCCTCCTCGATTCTACTTCACAGAACCCCTGATTTCTTTCAGTTCTGAGCTGAAGGACCCTTTCTCCATGGGTCCAAGAAATTGCTAGGGGTTTCTGAATTCCTATTTTTACTTGGAGGATTCAGCTGTCGGGGTCATGGGTTTCACAGTCAGGAAATAGGTATCTGGTCAGCCCTGTGTCAAGGGGGAAGGGAAGGAAATGAGTTAGCTCTTTTAATATGGGCTTTGTCTACTTCCTGTATCATAAGTAAGGTTTCCTTGCCACCTAGTGAGGCAATTGGGCTGGTAGTGACCCTGCTGCTCATTGTGCAGTCTCTGTCCTTCTCCCATATTGTTTAATCCATTTTATTGGGTTATAGTGAGACTCGATCATACTTACTTGCATGAGCTTTTTTAGGTTGGTTAAAAATTCTTGGCAGGTTAAAGGAAGCTGGGGTAACTACCCAGCTTCTTTGATGGTCTGATGTTAGGACACAGAAAAGTATCATTTTATAAATAGAGAAACCAAGGAACAGGCAAAAGCCCACATAACATTTCCTTGATCAATATAATTTTTTGGTACCAATGTCAATCATGCATTAAAACCAAATATACCATCATAGGAACCTTGCTGTAATGTTAAGCCAATTGCCCATTTGTAAGTATTCCTATAGGACTGAGTGCCCCCTGTAATGTTGTTTTGCCTAATGTTTTGTTTTCATGGAACTAATTAATGATGTTAGCTGGGGTATGCTTGTACAGAGGGAAGTGACTTACCCATGACTCATCAAGAAGGTTGAGGGTGGAGTGAGGAATAACCAGGAGATTCTCATTTCCCTATCTGCCAGGCTAATCACTATTTATAATATCTATTATGTGTCTGTTTGAGAGCCTAGCATTTTAGAATCATCTCAGTCCTTTGCTACCTACTGGGTAGAAGCAGCAGTAGGCTATACCCCTGAAGGTGAGGAAATGCATTCAACACCAGCCTCTCTGACCTATTAAGGGGAAAATTAAAACAGCTCTTTAATCAGTGTTGCAATATGGGTTTCATAGACAAATCTTTGAGTGAGATCCAAGAGAAAAGATCAGGGAGCACATTCAGAGGGGGAATAATTTTGCATTCAAGAAAGTAGCTTTTGACTATCAGGATATCCGGGGAAAACATCTCTCTAAACAGAAGGAGAAACCACATGGCTCTTATGATTAAGGTCAGTTTCTAAGAATATTCTATAACAAGAGGGAAAACATATGAGAAATCTCATGGGAATGCAGAGACCCAAGTCAAAGAAAGAACCTAAATATGACCCATATGATCTGGCCATAAAAATGTACACAGAAAACCTCTTTCTTTCTAAAAGAGAGCAGCTCACGTTAACATGGCTTGCAGTGTGGGGCAACTAGATGGCACAGCACATAAAGCACTGGCCCTGGATTCAGGAGGACTTGAGTTCAGATCCAGCCTCAGACAATTGACACTTACTAGCTGTGTGACACTGGGCAAGTCACTTAACCCTCATTGCCCCACAAAACAAAACAAAATAAAAAAACACATAGTTTGCAGTGCTTGGCATCCTTATATCATACAATCCTCTCAAAAACCTTGTGTATAGGTGCTATTATTATCCTTATTTTATAGAGGAGGAAACTGAGCCTCAGAGAGGGTCAACTAATAAATATCAAAGAAAGAATTTGAACCTAGGTCTTTCTGACTCCAAGTCTAGTACTTAACAAATTGCCTCTTGATTTTTTTCCCCCTAAATCCTCAAACATGTTGGTAGGATCAAAATTATTGCCACTTCTGCTTAGGTAGCTGTGGGTTGATAGAATTTATTTGTAAAGACACGTATCTTATCCTTGTTGATTTATAACCCTTGCAGGAAAATCTAGCTCAACAGTGATTACGTTTCTGTTTGTGCAAAATTAGGTCCCATTTCGTATAGCTCAGGAATGCCTAGCCTGGGTCAAGAAATTCTTGGAGTTGGAGCTTGCTGGAATTAATAGATGGTATCTGGATTTTTAGAGATGATAGGGACCAATGTAGTCATTTAACTCAAACCCTTTTTTTACTCATGAGGAAACTGAAACTTAGAGGAGCTAAGGGATTTACCAGAAATTACACAGTGAATTTGTACCAAAGTCAGGACTAAAACCCATTTCAAAGCTTTAACCTTATACCATGCTTCTCTTTCTTTAAAACCCTGAGCTGTTCTTCATGCCAAGAACACAACATGAAAGGCTCATATAAGACTAAAAAATGCAATATTTTTTAGCTGGACTGCGGAACATGTTGTTGTTTTTGTTGTTTTCTCCCCCCAAAAACAAAGAGAATGTAGAGATTTAGAAAGGATGATCTGTTCAGGAAAGAATATGGAGTGGAGTGGATTTGGGGATGGTGGTGATGAAGAGGGAAAAACATTCAATTTCTAAAGTCTAAATGCTTTATTCATACTAATAGAATTATTATATTCAGTATATCGACGTAGACAAATGGGAAAGTATATGGCTTAATAAACATGCTCTTAGGAACATTGAAGGACAAGAACTTCTGTAGTCAATAAATACTTTCTTCAGCAATTTCCAGTTTTCCTTTAGGAAATTTTCCCTTCTGTGACCTACTGTCCCCATCTCCATTATAGGGGTGTGTCTGAAGTTTATTAGCTAAAGTTCTAAAATCCAAAATCTGCAATATGAAATCCAGGGACTGCTGCAGCTGTCATGGGATGCTTTTTCGTTCTAAGAATGCTGGGCTCCTTTAACAGGCAGGTTCTTTCTTAACCACATTCCCTAGACTCTCTGGCAGTGATAATTGTGGTGACCACTAGGGGGCGGATGAGAACTAGCTACACACCCTAGACCAGGCCAGTGAGGCAGAGGTGAAGGTTGGTTGGGGCTCTGGTCACCTTCTTTAGTGATGATGATAAGTGAGATGCCTCACAAGCCATAGCAATAACCTACCAGGACACTTGAGCCTGAGGGATGAAAGAAAAAAGTTTCAGTGCTAGAGGCTAGAATGACACTAGGGAAAATAAAACTGATATTCATTCACTTTCCCAACCATCTGAAATGGCTTATCAAGCAATTAAGAGAGCAATATTTAGTAAGCACATCCTCTGTCCAATAATATTCTCACACAGACATTGTCCAAGGTTCCGGGGAACACAAATACAAAACCGAGTTGAAATAATTCTCACTTTCAAGGAGTTGTACCAGCAAATGAAAAAGTGAAATCATTCTACCTTAGCAGTTTTTAAGTTTTTTGGCCTCAGGAGTTGATACTCTCAAAAATTATTGAAGACCCCTCCAGGAACTTTTGGTTTTGTGTTCTATCTAACAATATTTACAATATTGGAAATTAAAATGTTTTAGTATTATTATGAAAATAGTTGTGACCTCACAGATCCCTTGAAAGGGTCTTAAGGACTCCAAGGGGTTCCCAGACTACAGTTTGAGAACTGCTGTTTTAGCTGAATAGGGTTCAAATGAATGACTTTGGGAGCAAAGGAGTAAGTGATAAGCCTCAAAGAAGCCAGGATAAAAGCAAAATAGATAAATGAAAGTGTTTAAGGATTCATGATTTTTATCTACTAGCAAATATTAGAAGCCCACTAAAACTTTACTAAATTGCTTAGGGAGCTGCCTTCAGACATTTGGTATGGTGGAAAGATAAGTAAGTGGCCCTGCTGACTTCAGATCCTGACTCCTCTGAGCCTCTGATAGGTGAACATGAGCAAATTATGAAACTTCCTTGGGACTCAGTTTCACCTGTGAAAATGAGGGAGAAGGAATTGGACTAGATAGCTGCCATGGTCCTTCCTAGCTTTTAGCTTTATGATAATCCTGGATAAAGGAAAACTGAGGTATAAAGACAGAGGAACAGTGATTCATGAAAGTGGTGGTTGGATTCCCCGCCCCCTTTTTTGGTCTCCAAACAGCAGAAAACAGGAGAAAATAGCCTTGAATGAAGGCAAAAGGCATTAAGATTAGTTAGAAAGACTGTATTGTCACTGAGTTAGTTACCACTGAGTAACTCAACATTGAGTTCTCAACTAGAACTTATAAAAGACTTACTAACTAGATCAAGGGACAGGGAGGTGGTGCACTGGGTAGAGTGCTGGACCCGAATCAGGAAGACTCATCTTTATGAGTTCAAATCCCACCTCAGACACTTGGTTTGACTCTGGGCAAGTCACTTAACCCTATTTGTCTTAATTCCTCATCCATTAAATGGGTGAGAGAAGGAAGTGGCAAACTACTCTAGTATCTCTGCTAAGAAAACACCTAAATGGAGTCATGAAGAGTTGGATACAAGTGAAATGATTGAACAACAGAACAAGTAGATACATACTGAGTAGATGAAAGATAATTTCAGAGGGGGGAAGCATTAAATAATAGCTGGAAAGCCCTTTTCCAAAAAAGTAGCATTTGAACAGAGTCTTAAAGGATACCAGGGAATCCTGGAGGCAGATGTGAGAAGGGAGAGGATTCCAAACCCAGGGAGTTAGTGCAGTTAATGCAAAGGCATGGAGATGGGAGATTTGGATGGAAGTGTTTTGGGTGAGGAAGAGTGAGTAAGCCACTTTGGTTAGATAGCAGAGTGTATAGAGGGGACTAAATCGAAGGAAGAAGTTAGGTTGTAAAAAGCTTTGGATACCAGAAGACTTTACATTTGATCCTTGGGGTAATAGGGAGCCACTGAATGATATGGTCCATACTATGTTTTATATAATTCACTTTGGCAGCTGAGTGGAGGATAGACTAGAGTGAGGAGAGACAGGTAGAGCAATTAGAAAATTATTTCAATAGTGTAGATGAGAAATAATAAAGATCTCAACTAGAGTGTTGGTTGTATAAGTAGAGAGAAAGGGAGACTTTGGAGATATCAGTCACCTAAGAGCCCCTTTAATGAAGAGTTTTTGAAGTAGATGAAATTATCATTTGTCTCAGAAAGGTTAACAGTGGTCCTCTTAGGAACAAAAGAATGAATAAAAATGACCCCTGAAGATGCTTTCCATATCTGATTTTTTTAATCACAAAGAATCTGGATAATTTATGTTGGTTAAGAAAGTTGAAGTGACAAAAATACTTTTTACATATTGAATAGTTTTCTTTGTGGAGAGAGGTTATTCTTCATCTTCACTGAAGACATGAGAGGAAACTGAAGCAGGAGAAATTGAATGAGGAATCTAAGGAGTCATTGACTACATGTGTCCTTCAAAGCTCTGTCTTGGATTGTCTTCTCCACCCCTCCCCCTCCAGTTTCTAGAGCCTTCCCTGCTGAGATTACCTTCCATCTACTCAGTGTATGTCTTGTATGTACCTAATTATTTATATATAATCTCTCCCATTAAAATGTACACTCTTTGATGGCAGGAACTAGTTTTGATTTCTTTGTATCCTCAGTTTTAAGCATAGTGCCTAGCACATTCTGTTTTTAGTCATGCCTGACTCTTTGTGACCCCATTTGGAGTTGCCTTGGCAAAGATACTGGAGTGGTTCCATTTCTTTCTCCAGGTCCTTTTAGAGAGGAGGAAACTGAGGCAAACAGGGTGAAGTGACTTGCCCAGGATCACACAGCTAGTAAGTAGCAGGCTTGATTTGAACTCAGGTCTTCCTAACTCCAGCCCTGGCCCTCTATTGACTGTGCCACCTAGCTCTCCACCTAGCACATAGGAAGGACTTAATAAATACTTGCTGACTGAAGGACTGACATGATTGTTATCAAGTATTTAAAAAAGTAGCTGCCTTTTGGAAGAAGATTAGACATGCTTTGAATGTCCCCATAGAACTTGGGGCAATGAAGGAAGTTCCAAGGAAGCAAATTTAGACTTTTTATATGGAGAAACTTGCTACTACTAGTTACTACTACTCGTTAGATTTGCTTTAATCAGTCAGTAAGTCAGTCAGTCAATAAACATTTATTAAGCACTTTCATTGTGCTGGGCTAAGCACTGCAAATACAAAGAAAGGCAAAAGGCCACCATTGCTCTCAAGCACCTCACTGTTTAGGTATGTGTTGAAATGGATGGCCACCTATGTCCTTTCCAATTCTGAAATTCTATTGTTTTGTTGAAATTGTGGTCTTGTAAAGATAGAATTTTAACTGGTACTAAAAATCTTAGATACTATGATAACACATGGTCAAGATTTAAACTATGTAGGAGGAGAAGGGTACTGAATCTCACAGCATCTGTGATAACATCAAGCTATAGTTTCCTGGCATCTAGCTCAAAACCCCAGGCTGTGGGGATCACTGGGCTTGAAATGGATTATTTACATACATACATACATACATTATATACACACTTATGTGTGTGTGTATATATATACATGTACACACACATGAATATAGTTATACACATATACATACACATACATACCTATCTATAGGCACGTATGTAATAAATATCATATATATGTGCATACACAGAATAAATATAAAATAAATTTTAAAATGTAAATGCAAAGTCGTGAGGGTGTATGTTTTCAGTTCTCTCCTGCTATAACCTGGACTCTCACAGTAGCAAGTAGCAGGGAAAAAACCAACAAAGAAATAGAACTAGTGGAAAGTAGGAGATGCTTTAGTGATGCTACATTTAGCTGAATCAACCAGCACTTATCTTGCTGCATCATAATGATGTTCAATCACTAAAGCAGCACTATATCAAACAACAGAGTTGAAAGAGAAAAAAATAGAAGAAAAAACTCAAAGAAGAATAGTAATTGGGTAATTGGGAGGCTGTTACTTCTTCTTGCCAGGTAATGTTCCTTGCTCACAGTCCTGTGTAGGGTTGCCAAAGTGACAGGTGCTAGAACAATACATCATCATTACCATCATTACCATCATCAGAAAGTAGATAGTAAGTACCTCAATTTAGACTGACAGGTAGCAGAGTAAAACAGCCAAGAGGCAAGCTTAACAACTAGTGAACAAGCTGAAACTGGGGACTAACAGTAATAGCTCCTTTCTTCCTTCATCTTCCAAATTGGTTCTTCTGTCAGCTTGTGCTTTGGATACATTGCTAGGCAATTACTCAGGATCCCTGAAGAGTAACCCAAGAGCCTGAATTTCATTGCCCAGCTTCTTCTGAAAGCAGTGATGTGGGCCACTTGTTCATACTCTACCCATATTTTCCCTATACTGATGTTTGGCCACACTCTGTTGCCCATTACCACATTTACTCTTTCCACTTACTGCTGCACAACTGACTCAAGCACCTTTCATTTTCTATCTGAATTATTCTCAGTGCTCTAGTCATTAGAGCAATAACTTGTGTTCTTTACACATCTTGAATCTCACTTGGGATTCTCTTTAGGGAATGATACCCCTCAAATCACTGTCCTATTCTTGTTCTTAGACCATTCGAGGCTTTAATTTCTTTATCTGTAAAATGAATGAGGATAGATTAAACTATTTCTGAGTTTTTCTTCTTTTCCTCCTCCTTCTCCCTTCTCTTTTTTCCCTCCTTCCTTTTCATCATTAATTAGAAGACAGACTATTTCATGAAAGAAAGGTATCTTTTATTATAACTACTTCCTTTTACTCTACCTCTAAATATCTTCCCCACTACTTTGTATTTCTCTGGGTAACTTGGACCAATGACTTTATAAAAAAGGTAGAAGAGAAGCAAATGGAAGAGCAGCAGCAGGAGGAGGATAGAAAAGAAGAAAAGGAAAAAAAAGAATGAAGTAGAGGAAGAGAATGAATAAGACAAACATTTATTCAATATTTATTAGGTGCTAAGTGCTTTGCTGAGTGTTGGGAATACAGATACAAATGAAAAAATAATATCTGCCCTTAAGGAATTTATATTTTAATAGGTGGAGAGAACACATTTTCGGGAGGTGTTTAGGGAGGAATATTTTTGGTTGGAAAGTTATTTGGGTGTTGAGTAGAGGCAGTGGGGAATAGACTGACATACCCTTTCCAGTAAAAATGGCAGTATTGATTTGATTTATAGTTCTAGAGTGGGAAAGGAAATGAGGAGGATATAAAGCAAGGCAACTGGCAAGAAAGTGGCCAGGAAATAAAATGAAAAGTGTAGATCATTTTGATCATCATTTGAGTAAGACCAATGAAGAGGGTTTGGAGACTGAAAAGACAGGGAGAAGAAAGAAGAGGTTCTGAATAAGAAAAATTTGGGGAATTGATATTCGGTTAAAAAAAAATAGATAGTTGTCCCACTGGGATTTTAGCCAGAGGGAAGAAGGCCCCTGAAGATATTCAGCTGTTCAGTGGGTTGAAACTTGAAGCCAGTTTCCAGTCTACCGTTCATAGAATTCAGCATCTAGAAAGATTGACATACATCCATATATCCAGAATTTCCTTTCTCCTAAGCTCCATTCCTGACTCCATCACTGCCTGCTTTACATCTCTATCTGGATGTCCCATGGACAACTCAAATTCCCAATATATAAAGGAGAACTTAATATCTTTCCTCCTAGATTAAAATCTTTTCTCAACCTCTGTATTCCCGTTGGGCATACCACTATCCTCCCAATTTACAACCTCAGTATCATTGTCAATTCATCATTCTCATCTCTCGTATCCAATCAGTTGCCAGGTCTTGTTAATCTCCTTTAACATCTCTTCTATCCATCTCCTTCTCTCCACTAATACAATCCTTCCTTCATTATCCTTCATTACATACCTTCCAAATCCTTCATTACATATCTTCCAATCCATCCTCCATATAACTCCCCAAATAGTATTTCAAAAGCATGAATCTATGTCACTCTCCTGCTTAGGACGCTTCAGTGGTTCTCTACTGTCTTAATATACAAACTTCTCTTTTTGTCATTTAATGTTCTACATGATCTGGATTCAGCCTGTTTTTCCAGGCTAATTATTTTCATTCCTTCTCATGTAGTCTATCCACCAACCAAACTGGCCTCCTCGTGGTTCCCCACATAAGACAAATTCCATCCCTCACCTCTTAGTCCTTGAACAGGCTATATTCTCTTCTCTCCTTGCCTCTGGAAACCCTAGCTCCCTTCATCATTCTCAGTTCAGGTGCCCTTTTCTTCAAGAGGCCTTTCCTGACTCCTCCTGTTAGTGCTCTTCATATCATGGACTTTTTTCCATTAACTGTGAAGATGTCATATGCTTTGAGTAAAATGGAAGTTACTTGACTTTCTAGGATGGGTTCACTTTTGTATTTGTATCCCCAGTGCTTGACACATAGAAAGCACTTAATAAATACTTGTTGATTGATTTTATAAATGGTTTAGACTGAAAAAATTCATTGCTTCTAATCTTGTATTACTTGTCCATAGCCTCTGTTAAACACTTATAAAAGGGGGTATCCAATGTTATATTATTTATTAGCTGAGGTTCTATTATTATCTCCATTTGCAGCTGAGGAAATTGAGGCAAACAGAGGTTAAATGACTTCCCCAGGGTCACACAGCTAGTAAGTGTTTGAGGCTTGATTTGAACTCAGATCTTCTAATAGGGAAATGTTTTACATGATTGTACATATATAACCTATATCTGATTTCTTACCGTTTTGAGGAGGAGGGTAGGCAGGAAAGGAGAGAGTGATAGAATTTGGAACTCAAAACTTTAAAAAATGTTTTAACATTTGATTGGGGAAGAATAAAATATATTAAAATTTAAAAATAAAATTAAGAACTCAGACTTTCATGATTACAGGCCTGGCACTCTGTCCACTATGCTACCTAGCTGCTTATTGGAGAAAAATCTTCAAGATGGTATTTTGCTCTGCCAAAGTGAATGCTTTTCAAAATAGTTAACAAACATAAACACAGTGAGATCTTGAATTTTCTATGGTATCAGTCAATCATGGGATTATAAAATGTTTTATATTTATTATTCCTATTTCTTCTAAATAAGAATATTGTTTGCAAAAGACTTCCTATTTCCATTTCATACTTTGACAAGGATGTCCCAAATACAAGTGAAGATGATTTTCATTTATTCAAATAATCACTTATGAAGGGACTACTATATGTTAAGTACTTAGCTAGTTATTGGAAATGTAACAATAGTGAAACAGTCCCTACCCTCAAAGAGCTTAATTTCTACTGGGAGAAAACATTATATATATATATATATATGCATGAATAAATAAAAGTATGTACAAAGCAAATGTGGCACAATATGGCAGGGGAACTAATGGTGGGTCAGGACAGGCATCATATAGAGAATGGCATTTGAAATGAGTTTTTGAAGAAAGGAAGGGATTCTAAGAGATGGATGTGAGGGTCAAGTGTATTTCAAGCATGGAGACAGCTTGTACAAAGACACAGAGATAGGGTATGGAATGTCCTATATGAGAAATAGTCAGAAAGATATTTTCCCCCAATGCTAAACCATAGGCTGAGTCCAAATATAGTGGATAATAGGATAAGATCATAAATTTAGAGCTGGAAGGGATCTTAGAGATCATAGAGTGCAACCTCCTCATTTTATCTGAGGAAAGTAAAGTATACAGAAGTTAAGTGACTTTTCCAGGATCATACAGATAGGGTCTGAAATTGGATTTGATCCCAGGTCTTTATGACTCAAAGTCTAATGTCTTATAAACTAACTGGCATTTTTCAAGTACACAATAAATGATAGAACCATGTTTGTTTCAACAATTTTTACAGATATTTTCCATTTTTCTTATGTTTGTTGTTCTCCTTTCAGTACTATCTTTAAGTGTTCATGGGATGGTTTAATTTGTTGGGTGTTTCATAAAAACTTTCCATAAACTTATTTTCCCCTACACTGCTTCTCTCTGTTGATGAACTGATTCTCATAAACTTCTACCAACTTCCTTTGTAAGATCTTATAAACAAGTTTATATTTTAAACGAGTGTTGCTCTTGGATGCTAAATATCTTCCCTTTGCAAAGGAGATCAGCTGAGATGGTTTCTGGTTTCTTTAGGTTTTTGTTTTGTTTTTTTTTTTGGTCAAAGTTGTTGGTTTATATTGTGTTAAATTGCCTTAGAAAACAGTAATGGTGTCAATATCTGTTCATTTATCTATTCCCATTGTTTTGGTGTTAATGGCCTGCTTAAAAATAGCAACAAGGAGTTCAAATGAACACAATGTAGTAACATTTTAATTCTTTTTCCTGGTTTGTTATTGATTTTTTTTCCCCAACGAGTCGATGATTTAATTGTATGTAGGAATCTAATTTGGAAATGGCTTTTATATCAATAAGTAATTATTTTCCATCTGTTAAAATATAATTAATTCAATGTTTTATGATTATATTTGGTATTTACTAAGTCCAGTGCTTCTCAATACTCTTTTCAAGGAAAGCATTCATGTTATACAGGGCATTTCAAAGATCTTAGTATAGATTTAAGCTTTAATGGCTTAAAACTACACTGACTTTCAGAACAACCTCCATCCTTATACTCATCTTTGCAATGAAGTCAAAGTATTTTACAATACTTTAAATCAGAGTTTTCTTGAATGCCCCATATACTTTTGGGGGGGAGGAAATTGGGGTTAAGTGACTTGCCCAGGGTCACACAGCTAGTAAGTGTTAAGTGTCTGAGGCTCGATTTGAACTCAGGTACCCCTGAATCCAGGGCCAGTGCTCTATCCACTGCGCCACCTAGCTGCCCCCTTATACTTTCTATCTTGTCATTCTCTTCCACAAATGATAGTACATAACTTGCAATTATTTTCATGATTGTCTTCTTGCAAATAAACTAGAGGTTGGTTGGTTGTTGTCCTTCACTGAAGGGGACCAAAATGACATCACTATATCAGGGTCAAGGTATAGTGTGTCTGATTGTGACTGATCAGACCAAATATGAGCTCAGAAGGCTCTACCACAGGTTGGGCACAAATAATCCATGTGAACATTTGGAATGGAAATGTCTATAAATGTGCACATCTCACATTTCTTTTGAGCTATTGCAATCCTGCTTTGCTCATAGAGAAGAGCACCTTCTTTGATACAGGCATGCCATGCTTGGTGGTTTTGTGCCAATGTCTCCCATGTCTAACAATTGATTCCAAAGTTCTTCAGAGAGACCTTGAGAGTATCCTTGTATTGCTTCTTCTCACTTCCATGTGAGCAGTTGCACTCTATGCAGTAGAGTTTGAATGCTTGGCAATTCAGCTCAAGAAAGGACCTCAATGTCCAGTACTTTATCTTGCTAGGTGATCTTCAGAATCTTCCTAAGATAATTCATATGGAAGTGATTCAGTTTCTTGGCATGGTCCTGGTATGCTGTCCAGGACACACAGGAATACAATGAGGTCATCACAATAGTTCTGTAGACCTTCAGTTTGTAGGCTACCTAATTCCTCTTCTCTCCCACACTCTCCTTCGGAGCTTCCCAAACTGAGCTAGCTCTGGCAATGTGTATGTCAACCTCATCATTTATATGTTCATCTCTAGAAATCATACTGTCAAGGTAAGTGAACTTATCCACAAAATTCAAAATTTCTCCATTTGTTATACTCAATTGTTCCATGGATGGGTGGTACAGTGCTGGCTGCTGAAGAATCTCTATTTTCTTGATGTTAATTATTGGGTCAAAATTAGCACAAGCAAGAGAGAATCAATCCATACTCTCTTGTATCAGCCTCAGAAGCTGTATTGATCACACAATCATTTGTGAATAAAAAGCCACTCACCAACTTTCACCCCATTTTCATCTTGCCTTGTTGCCTTTTTAAGTTAAATAATTTACCATCAATGAGCTAGCCAACCTTGATGCCATTTTTGTCTTTGTTGAAGGTATCTGACAACATTGCTGAAAACATCATGATAAAAAGCATTGGAGCAAGCACACAACTCTGCTTTGCTTCATGGGTAACTGGGAAAGTGTGAGAACCCATGCAAGGATGCTACTGTGGAATTGGCATACTATACTGATGAACTTCTCCAGACAACCAAATTTTACCATGATCTTCCATAAGTCCTAGTGACTAATAGTATCAGAGGCCATGGTCAGATCCATGATTGTTGTGTAAAAGACCTTTGTTCTGCTCCTGGCATTTCTCCTGGAGTTGGTGGGCAGAAAACACTATATTGATCATTCTTTGATCTTTTTTGAAGCCACACTAGCTCTCGTGTAGGTGGTCATCTTCTAGGTGAAGGATCAGCCTATTAAGAACTCTGGCAAGAATCTTGCCAGCAATGACTAAGAGAGAGACCCTTCTGTGATTTTCACAGGACAACAATTTCCTTTTTCTTTATATGGATGGATAATGGAGGTATCCTTGAACTCTGGGGAGATAGTCTCTTCTTTCCATATAACTCAGAAAATTTCAGTCAGCTTTCATATGAATAGTAGACCCCCTGTCTTATAAATCTCAGCTGGAATAGAATCAGCACCAGGCAGTTTGCTACATGAAAGAAGCCTAATGACATTCAAAACGTCTTCTTCAGTAGGAAATTTGTCTAGAGAGGGATTGACTTTAACCTAAGGTCAATGACTTTAGCATTGTTGATGATGGTTTGTTGAGAATGCTATGGAAGTATATTCAGCCCATTCTAGGATCATGTCTTTATTACTAATCAATGTGGCTCTATCAGCGCTGAGTAGTTGAGATGTACAATTGGTCTTTGGTCCATAAATAGCTTTCAGGGCATCATAAAAGCACTTTGGATTGTGACTTTCAGGGTAAAACTGAATTTCATCTACCTTCTTACTGAGCCAAGAATCCTAAATCTCTTGAAACTTCACTTGAACTTTACTTTTAATGGAGCTAAATGCTGCCTTCTTAGAGGCAGATGAACTATCCTGCTGGTATACCCTGCAGAGTTCTTATTTTATCATGAGCAATGCAATACAAAATGACCAAAAATCTCATGAATGTTTCCTGTTACTGTTGGACACATGACAAAACTGTCAATTTTCCTCCCTCCCTTCCTTCCTTGCTTCCTTCCTTCCTTCCTTCCTCCCTTCTTTCTTTCTTTTTTCTTTCTTATTCTTTCCATAGTCCTTTATTTCTTCCTCTTTTTCTCCTTTCTCTCTCCCTCCCTTCCTCCATCCCTTCCTTCCTTCCTCCCTCCCTCCCTTCTTTCTTATTCTTTCCCTATTCCTTTATTTCTTCCTCTCTTTCTCCTTTCTTTCTCCCTCCCTCCCTCCATCCCTTCCTTCCTTCCTTTCTTCCATCCACCACATTTCAATCTCTAAAGAGTTATATGCTGGAAAAAGTGACAGTGGGATATAGAGCAGTGCACTTGGCTCCCTTTCCCCTTCCTCAAGAAAGAAGGAATATGGCTGTTCAGAGTGCTACCAATCTCTCTCTCTTCTGATGGAATTACTTGCACCTGAGGCTATTTTTATACCAGAGCTTCCTCACTGAACCCATTTGCAATCTGGCATTACTACATTTCTTGGTTCCTTCTGTTTCCTACAGTATAAAAAATACATCTGATTTTTCCTGAACACTAAATAGAGAAATTCAGCTTTTCCATGACCACTTCTAACTGATTGAGGATTAATTAGTTTGGGAAGCTCTGGCAACCCCAAATGTTGGCTCTGGTCTGGTACTCTCTGGGT
This sequence comes from Dromiciops gliroides, assembly GCF_019393635.1. Lineage (NCBI taxonomy): Eukaryota > Metazoa > Chordata > Mammalia > Microbiotheria > Microbiotheriidae > Dromiciops > Dromiciops gliroides. The sequence continues at coordinate 312,103,102 of NC_057864.1, forward strand.
GAGTCCAGAATGGTTAGCCCTACCCATTTCAAATGGTGGCTAGTTGGCTTCACTCATTCTTCACACCCAGAGGCAAAACAGACTTTGAATGGCTTTGTGCATATCTCTTCACCTGTCTAACCATCATGGCTATAAAATGTTGGGTTTGGATAACAATAATCAACGTTTGCTTAGATCTTTGAGGTTTGCAAAGAGCTTTACAGATGTTTTCTTATTTGCTTCTTATAACAGTCCTGGGAAGAGGGCGCTATTATTCTGCCCTTATAAGATAAGGAAACAGGGGTGAAAAATTCCTTGCTTAGGCTTACAGAGCTAATGAGTGCCGTAGGCAATATTTGAACCATTTCCTTCATCTAAGTTCAGTGCTCTGTCTACAATATCACACTGATGGTCATTAAAGTATCTTCCATGTCAAACGGTCTGTGATTTCATGAGTCTGGAGCCAATTTTAGAGCCATGATTTTTGTGACAGAAGGAAACTAACACTTGCTTCAGTATTAGGAAGTCCTCAAAAATATACATTGGCAATGATGATGAAAATATATTATGCATGTTCTATATTTGGGTATTATCCATATTCTCTCTTTCACCATCTCTAGTGCTACTCCCTTTCTCTCCACTGCCCCCAAAAGATTCAGACTCTGCTAAGATGCAGTAATAATAATAATAAACGGGAGAATCTCATAACTTGGAAAGAAAAGGAAGAGACAGCAGGGATAGCCTCCCACTTAGAAAACAGCAATTGATGCCAATTCTTAGAGGGACAAAGATGGGGGGCACCTGCTACACAATTGCATTGCCATAGCAGGACATTGTGCTCTTAACCTTGTGAGGCTGAGTATCAATTTTGATGGTAGGTATGTGCAGGACTACACCAGTGAGGAGCCTGAAAGAGGGTGGGGGAGGGAGGAGGAAACACAACCTTGGCAAAAACTCTATTTGACACAGATTGATTAATAAGAAATAGCTTGAGTGCACAGAGCTACTGAGTAGAACACTGATTCCTTTTTTTCCCTAGCTACTGCCTAATTTCAAACTGGGAGTAATCTCCTTTAACATTGCCTTCCACTTTATTACCAATATATTCTTTCCTTAGCCAGGAGTTCTCTTTTAGGACTGGTAGACCCAGCTTAGAAATACTCCTCATTTTTATATAGAGGAAACCACAAATCTGGGTTCTTGGTCTTTACCTAAATCAGGGTACACAAATCGCTTAATGGGTTGGGGATATATTTCAGAGGTCCCATGAGCTTGGATGGGGAAAAATCAAATTTGTTTTCACTAACCTTTGAGTTCCTTTGCCATCTTGTGCATCTTATTTTGTTGTTGTTGTTGTTCATCCTTCATCCTCAAAGAGGACAAATGACATCATGAGGGTGATGTCTTGACTTGCTCCAAGACACAAAAAAGGTTAAGAACACTTGTATCAAAGGAAAAATTTCCATTTTTTTGCATTAAGGAGCCTTATAGATAACAGATTGGCAGAGAAAGAGGAAATAGGAGGCTAGGGCAAAGCAGTACTGACTATGAAATTTATGAGCAACTTGAGGGGGTCCATCTATGTGAGCTTCAGGGTTATGGCTGTAGCTTCCATCTACTCTTTCCTTCCCACTAGAAATGTTTATAGCCTTCATGTCCTTTGCTTGATCAGCTAGTTGATCATGACCCATTAGGTGACTACCTAATGTTCCCATGAGTGTAGATATTCAGATGACCAAATGGTCATAGATTTAGAGCTGGTAGAGATTTTAGAGATCACTTCATTCAAATTATTCATTAAAAGGAGAGGAAATTGAGACTCAGAGAGAAATGTCATTTACAAGAGGATACACATAGTAAGAATCACAACTGAGATTCAGACACAGGGCATTAACTACTTACAGTAGTTCACCTGTGTTTAAAGTTAAATTCCATTTAGCAAAGAAATGACAGAGGGGAACAGAGCCAAAACGGTAGAGAAAAGGCAGGGACTTACATAACATCTCCCAAATTTCCCTCCAAATCACTTTAAATAATGCCTAAAACTAAATTATGGAATGGCAGAAGCCACAAAAGGATGGGATGAAACAATTTTCCAGCCCAAGACAAGTTAGGTCTACAGGAAAGGTGTGTCACACTAGGGTGAGAGGGGAGCACAGTCCAGCAAGGTAATATCCAGGTGAGCCAGCATCAGCCTTGGGGGCAAGTGAATCAGTAGCAGTAGCTTCTGGAGCTCTTAGTTCACAGACAGTGAGGGGTTTGGACAACTGATCAGAAGAAGATTGCAGGGGTCACCTTGCTGGCACAGGGTTCAGGACTCTGTTGCATTGTTCATATGTGAATCTAGATCACAGGCTTGGGTCACAGTTCTATGGAGGTGAGGAGCACTTGCATACCGAATGCGTGTAAACTATATCAAATTGCTTGTCTTCTCAATGAGAGGGGAGGGTGGGGCAGTTAGGTGGCAGTGGATAAGGCACTGGTCCTGGATTCAGGGGGACCTGAGTTCAAATCTAGCCTCAAACACTTGATACTTACTAGCTGTGTGACCCTGGGCAAGTCATTTAACCCTCATTGCCCTTCCAAAAAAAAGGGGAGGGGAGAAGGGAGAAAATTTGAAATTCAAAATAAAAAAAAAAGATTAAAATGGTTTTTACATGTAATTGGAAAAATAAAATATTAAATATATATGTATATATGTATATAAATCTATATCTATCTGGACATAAACATGTCAATGGAAAAATAAATAAAAGGTGAACAAGAAAATATAAATCAATAAATAAACCCCAATATAGATTGTTTTTGTTTTGGCTTGTGATTGTTTAATCTCCAGGGGTTAACAGAAGGCACCATACAAATACACATTCCTCCTGAGAATCCCATAGTAATAGTACTAGTAATTTTGTTTTTTCTAGACCTATAATTTCATTGGTGAACGGGGTGCCTGCTCTGAAATTGCATGGGCCAGTGAGTTGCATGGGCCAGTGTGAGGATTAAGTAAATTGGAATAGGCAACTTGAATTAAAAGTCTTCCAAACTGAAATACCTACTCTTTCTCTAGGCATGTTGCCTCCCATGTGGTCAGTAAACAAGTGTTTCTCAATTCTGGTCTATTATTTGGTCTTAAGTGATTTTTAACGTAATTCTTATAATTTTATACTTTTCTTTTTTTGTTTGTTTTGTGGGGCAATGAGGGTTAAGTGACTTGCCCAGGGTCACACAGCTAAGAAGTGTCAAGTGTCTGAGGCTGGATTTGAATTCAGGTTCTCCTGAATCCAGGGCTAGGAATGCATCATGTAGCTGCCCCCTATACTTTTCTTTTGAGGTGGTAGAAGAGGCTAGACTTGGAATGTAAAGAGGAAAACTCACTACCTTAGAAATAGAAAGAGGTCTTCAAAGGTCTCTCTCTAGAGATGTTTCTTTCTGGGAATAAAATCATAGCTTCACCTGCTCTGATCTAGCTAATCATTGCTGCTCAGGACATTCTGTCTTCAAATGGAAGAAGAAAGGGAGAAAATGCAGCTAATGCTGCTAATGAGAAAAGCTGCTTGCAGACCCATCTACAGAACCTGCTAATGCATCCAGATTTATGCAGAATGATGGCAGGGTCCGCATTCATTAGCCCGTTTAAATAATTTCATTTCTTAAAAATAATTATGGCATTGGTGGTGCCATTTTCCAATACATAAGAGGTTCACAGCAAAATGCCCCCAAAGACAAGCAAGCACATACAATTCTTGTATTTGTTCTGAATTATTAATAAACTTCTGAGTTCCCAATGGTCTACTGGCATTCCCCTGCTGCCAGGGCTCTGTCTGGCACTCCCTCATGGACACAGAGGGCAATTTGCCTGCTTTTCCAGTCTGCACATGGATTCTGTTTGTCTCTGGGAGAGAACAAAGGGAGTCTCTCCAAATAGTGACCATTTTCCTACACAACAATAAACCCATTCCAAATAATATTACAATAGAAAAACAAAACAAAATCACCACAAGTGCTTTGTTCCATGAAAGAAAGACTTGTTCTGTCATCGTCACTTGTTTCCAATATGGTGGTAGCAAATAGTTTCCTTACTGGCTTACTTCTGCCTGCTCTATTCTAGGGGCCAGAAGGCATAATAAGGGACCAGATCTCTTTGTTCTTCAGGGATGCCACCTCCATCCAGAGTGAACATCCTTATCAGGGGCTCTGGGTAATTTTGTTGAGAGTAAGCGTATCTCTTGCTTACTAGGGGATTACAATGTGATAATAAATATCAGATGCACAAACACAGCCTGGCATAGTCAGAGGTAACAGGAAAAAAACCTGAGATAAAAAGTACTGAATTAGAGTTCTTATTATACACTTTAGTAACATTAAAACCTTGGACAAGCCACTTAACCTGAGCCTCAGGTTTTTAATCTGTAAAATGGAAATAATAATACCTTCACTAGTCATCTCACAAAGAAGTCATGAGGACCAAATGAGATCATGCTTTGTAATTAGATAATTGGATAGTACTTTGTAGCTGGAAAGTAGTATGTGTAAGATATTACTATTATAAACATAAGCTATTATTCAATTCAGTTCAACCAACTGAGGCACCAAATGTTCAAAAGGTAGCATTGCATAGTGGATAGAGAGGTGACTTAGGAGTAAAAAAACCAGGGGCTTACAACTTGCCTCTGACACATACTATGTGATTTGGGGTAAGTCACTTAACTTTCAGTATCCCCCTCCCAAGTGTCCATTGTTAATAATCCTTTAATTTGTATATTGCTTTTAACTTTTGAAACCACTTTTGTATCTATAACATCATTTCACTTGATCCTCATAGTTAACTTTGAGATAAGCAAGGTTAAGTATTATAATCCTTATTTAATAGGTGAGAAAAATTAGTCACAATGTGTTTAGTGAATTGCTTTAAGTCTCCCATGTAGGTACCAAAGTCCAGGTATTTCAATTTCTAGGCTGATGTTCTTTCCTACTAGATAAGTCAATAGACTGTAGGATCAAATCAGAGTTTGGGGTTATTTGGGGTGTAGGATTACCCTGTCTTTTAAGGTAGGTAAATCACCTGAAATCTCTGCTGGAGAATGGGACATCCACTCCATGTACCCCTGAGATGACTATCTTTGCCTGTACCATGCTTAAAGATTGATGCTGACCTATCTTATCTTGCCTGTTAGATTTGTAAGAACCCTGAGGACAGGGACTGAATCTTCCCTTTTAGTACCACAAGAGCCTAAAATAATGTTTTGCCTGAAATATGTTTGCTTGGTAAAACTTGGAAATGGACCAAGACTTGGAAATTGACCAACAATTATGGTGAGAAAGAGCAAGAAGGGAAGAGAGCAGTAGGGAGAGTTTAGAGATTGATGTTACAGATGAGTCACAATGAATTTGAGTGGGTGATGAGATATTCCAGAGATGAGACTGTAACATTGGAGAAAAGGTGACAGATGGACAGAGGAAGATCTGAATAGAATTAGCCCAGGAATTGCTATGGCTATTGTACTAGGAATGAGAAGAGCTCATAGGCCCAACGTTATTAAAACAGATAGATTAGACATGATGTAAGAAGAAAAAACCAAATAACAACAGAAGGCCTACATTCAAATTTTGAATATGACATTCTCTCTCTTGTCTCTGGACCTTTGTATTGTCTGTGCCACTCTTACCTCTTTCTCTTCATTTTCCTGACTTTCTTCATAACTCAGCTCAAATTCCACCTACTGCAGGAGGCCTTTCCCAATATTCCCAGTTGTGAAAATTTTTCTTGTCAAAGTACTTTCTGCTACTCTATATGAATTTACCTCAGTTTTTACTTGTGTTTCCCATTAGAATGTAAGGTTCTTGAGGACAAAGACTGTCTTTTTGCTTCTTTATACTTGTGCTTAGCAGAGTGCTTGGCACATTTTGTTGTTGTTCAGTCATTTCAGTCACATCAGACTCTGCATGACCCCATTTGGGGTTTTCTTGACAAAGATACTGGAGTATTTTGCCATTTCTTTATCCAGTTCATTTTATAGGTGAGGAGTTGAGGCAAATAAGGTGAAGTGACTTGCCCAGGGTCACACAGCTAGTAAGTGTCTGAGGCCAAATTTGAACTTAGAAAGAGAAATCTTTCTGACTCTAGGGCTGGACACTCTAACTACTGCACCATCTAGCTACCCCTTGATGATGATGATTACCTGTTCCTAAATAAGTGCATTAGAGAGAGTTGCAAAACAAGGTTCTTTGTGAGATTGGAGGTGCAGAAGACCATGACTGATAAACAGATTTAGTGAAGACTTTTTGGAGAAAGTGGCATTTGAATTGGATTTTAAAGGCTGTCTAGAAATTAAACAAATGAAGGGGGTGTAGGATTACTCTAAGCATAAGGGAAAATATGAGCAAAGAAATAGAAGTCACAGGGTTAGAACTTAGAGTTCATCTAACCCAACCTTTCTCATTTTATAGTGGAGGTGACTGAGGCCCAATCAATCATTTGATTAGCATTCATTAAATACCTGCTGGGCACTGTGCCTGATGATGAGATTATAAACACAAAAGTGATGTAGTCTCTGCCCTCAAGGAGTTTACATTTTAATGGTGGAGACAGCATGCACATATATAGGAACATACAAAATGGATGCAAGGTCTGAAGGTCACCAAGGTCACCTAGGCAGAAAAAGGTAGGAAAGTGCAAGATGTATTCATGATACCCAAGCAGTTATGGTTGGATTCATTGGAAAAGAAAGAAATTAGACTTCAAAATCTCCAAGTTCTCCTCTACTCTAAATTCTATAATATTATGAAGTTCAGAAGCATTTGAGGCATGTTAAAAATCTGACAGCTTCTGATTGGATTTGGAGTGTGGCAGAAAGTATGTCAAATGAGGCAAAAATTGAAAGCAAATGAATTGCTCCCAAAGTGCTCTGGGAACTCCATGTGGCTTCCCCTTCACAAAGATGAGCTACCTAGACCCAGCAGGAATAAAACAGAAAAAAAACCCTTACATGCTTCAGGCTGGCCCTCCCCTCCTGGAAAACGTAAACAGGGCAATTCAATGGAGAGAAACAAACTGTGCTTTGGGTACTTTCTGGAGAAGAAGGAGGCTTCATGCACACTTGGAAATTGCTTCTAAACACCACTTCTTGGAGATGAAGTAGTAAAAAAAATTAAATTTTAAAAAAATCTGAGTGAGAGAAAATATAGCAGAGAATCTGTTCAGAAGAGTTGGACCTCTTCCCTCATCAACATAAATGGTCTATGATGACAGCACTTCTCTGGTCTAAAAGGAATTCTGGAGAGACGATAGAGGAAAAACAAACCCACTCTGTTCTCTGAGCACGCCTGGGCTGCAGCTCTACTTGAAATGCTGCTGTATTATTTGGAAGTGTTAAGTAGATGAAAAATAATGAAGATTGGATAGCCAAGGAATGATGCATGGACTCAAATTTTGTTGGTGAGATTTGTGTGGCTGTTAAAAAAAACCCCAACAAAACAACAGCAACCTTGAAACAACCTCAGTGATGGCTTGGCCATCCCAGATGCTACAACAGGTCCCAGGAAATGCCTCTTGGGCCACGAATAATATGATTTGATGCCTTCATTTTACCAACCAGTCCTCTCATCATTTCCTCTTCATCTCATGCTCATGGGCTTAATTTCTTTGGCTGGTATTCTGATTCTCTTTACTAACAGGCAATCAATATTACATCATCTCGCTCACTTCGACTCCTCAGACACGATGAAATACATTGGAACCCATTCCTCTGGGGCTTGTTTTTCAACTCCCTGATGCCTGGCAAAGGCAGGAAATGAAAATGCCATGTAAAAATCGTGAAGTTTGATTGGCCTGCTGCCCAGACAGCACAAATGCAAGGCTTTTTAACCCCTCCATACACGAGCTGCTGCCTTCTTGTAAGAGATCCATATAGTGGGCCTGGACTTCCACTTGAGATTAATAAATAGTGAACAGGAGCACAAGATAACAAGCCAATTGAAAGACCCATTAATTAAAGGGCATGATGTTGATGACTTGGAATCAGGGGATCACAAGTTCATAGATTTAAGTAAAAAATGATAAGATTGGATCATATAAGAAATCTGGTTCAACCTCATTTTCCATTTGAAGAAAATGAGGCCCAGGGAAATGATGAGACATAGGTCATGCAGGTAATAAATAGGAAGTCTGGGATTTGAAAACAAGGTCCTCTGTCAATGGATTAATCACTTTCTTTTCTTCCAGTTAATAAAATCAATTTTACCAGCATTTTAAAATCTCTCCATCCGGGGCAGCTAGATGGCGCAGTGGATGGAGCACCGGCCCTGGAGTCAGGAGTGCCTGGGTTCAAATCTGGCCTCAGACACTTAACACTTACTAGCTGTGTGACCCTGGGCAAGTCACTTAACCCCAATTGCCTCACTAAAAAAAAAACAAAAACAAAAACAAAAACAAAAATCTCTCCATCCAACTACCCCATCCCAATTGAACAACAACAACAAATTAAGAACCACCCCCCCAAACAAATATACCTTGCATGGCAAAGCAAATTCAGCCCTCTTTTTATTGCTCTATCCTGTCATGATGCCTGTCAACTTCTGAGTTCATTTTGGAGAGGTCATGATTTACTAAGGTGACTCAAGGTAGAAAAATAAGAGAGATTCAGGGCTATACCAAATAATAGTAATTTCTGGCTCTTTCTTTCCTTTTAGGACCCTCAGTACAAAGACTATTTGCAAAGCTATAATAAGGTCATAAAATTCCAACCTGGGTCTGAAAGGATACAGATGGTTTTGTAAACACAGCCCCTTAAAGCATATTGGTTAAACAATGTAGGTTGACCCTTCTCACTCTGCAGGCCTGTGATCAGCACTGACAGAGAAGAGAGAAGCCTTGAACAAGAGCCCAACAAGCTTTTCTACAGAGATGATTTTTCAGCTGTTTCTTGAAAAAACTGACCTTTAAAAATTCATTTATCTTCCAGGAATTTTTTTTTTTAATTTTAGAATCAGTACTTTCTACTTTGCCTTTCACTGATGCAAGATGGCACTTAATGGAACTAAGAAATTCAATATATGATGATATTGCTAGACTTTCTGATATTGAATAATAATGCTGATCATAATAATAATGATAATGCTTTTCAAATGGTTTGGAAATGGGATTTGAGGGCAGGAAGCATTATTTATTTATTTATTTTTAATGTCATCCTCTACTGTTTCAGAGGATAGGCAATTTTATATGCACCCCCCCTCCCCCTATGCCTCTGCTTTCCTTTCTCTGTCCTAATTCTCTTTAAAGGAAAGTAGAAGTTAGGGGCAGCTAGATGGAGCAGTGGATAAAACACCAGCCCTGGATTCAGGAGGACCTGAGTTCAAATCCGGCCTCAGACACTTGACACTTGCTAGCTGTGTGACCGTGGGCATGTCACTTAACCCTCGTTGCCCCGCAAAAAAGAAAGAAAGAAAGAAAAAAAGAAAGAAAGTAGAAGTTAATTGTAGCATAGTGCTTTGCAGTATACTACATACTGAAATTGACACACTAATAGGCAGGAAGCAAATCAAAACATAGGAAAGTTTTAAATTATCAGTCAAGGAATTCTTATACTTTAAGTAAGCCTTCCCCATAAATTCTGGAACCACCAGGACATGTAGAATAATTTTTCCAATAATGTTTTTTAAAAATATTATCAGTTTCGTACTCAAAAAATCTAACTTTTAAGATTTACAGGTATTTACTGGTTCTCTCAATCTTTAAAAAAAATAGAAAAATCTATCGAGGGTACTTCTTTTTTACATTATAGTCATTTCTGGATGTACCTGATCCAAGAGTTGAACTTCCCTTTTCACAAAGAAAGACCAATAAAAACACAATAATGTATTCAATATTCAATAAAAACACTAATTAACATATTAATGAATTTAGATAATTAAGAATTAAGATATTCAATAAATTAATATTTCAAAGATTTAATAAAAACAATAATGTTCCACCAATCAACATGCTTTTAATTAAATAATTACTGTTCCCTGAAGGGTCTATGCTAAAAACAAAAATCCCTGCCCTCAAATATCTCTTATCTAAAGGAGGTAGCTTCTACATAACTAGGTAAGTTCCAAATACCTACAGAGTAGATAGAAGAGAATGGTACAGGGGCAGCTAGGTGGCACAATGGATAGAGTACCATCCCTGGAGTCAGGAGGACCTGAGTTCAGATCTGACCTCAGACACTTGACACTTACTAGCTGTGTGACCCTGGGCAAGTCACTTGATCCCAATTGCCTCACCAAGGAGAGAGAGAGAGAGAGAGAGAGAATGAGAATGGTAAAGGAGAAGGCACTGAAAGCTGGGGGTAGGGGTTAAAGGAGAGGTCTCTTATGGAAGGCGGGATTTGATATGTCTTGAAGCAAGCCAGGGATTCTAAAATGCAAGAGTGAAAACATTGCAGACATGGAAGGACATTTAATGCAAAGGCACAAAGAGGGGAGAGAGAGAGAGAGAGAGAGAGAGAGAGCGAGAGCGCAATTAGGGATATTGTGAGGTTCAATCGAGATGATGGATACAATGCACCTTGCAGATCATAAATCCTTATATAAATTCCAGTTATTGTTAGTATGATTGTTATTGTTGTTGTCATTTTCCTTAGCCTCCAGTCACCAAGCCTCCAGTCTGGTGATGATTTTATTCCCTGAGCTTTTTCCTATACCAAGTTCAAGCAGTTTATTTATAGAGCAATACAGGGGTGTGCTAGTAAATGTTTAACAGTCAGGCTAGGTGGAAGTTAGGAAAGAATATGTATGCATGTAACACTTTCAAGTATAATTTTATTTATTTATTTTTTTTGGTGAGGCAATTGGGGTTAAGTGACTTGCCCAGGGTCACACTGCTGGTAAGTGTTGAGTGTCTGAGGTCCAATTTGAACTCGCGTCCTCCTGAATCCAGGGCCGGTGCTCTATCCACTGTGCCACCTAGCTGCCCCTAATTTTCATTATTAATATTTATTAATTTTAGACAATTCACACAATAATAAACCAATCCCTGATTGGTAGCAATGCCCTATTTCTAAAGTGCAAATGTCCATATTGAAAATTTAACAATGGGCTTTCAAGATGATTAGAACTGGCTCCAACAAACCATGGAGCTGGGAAGGGAAAGTAGGATAGTATTGGCTGCAATATAGAGTATATGGAGGGGAGTAATAAGGTAAAAAACAAACAAACAAAAAAACAACTGAGAAGATATGAAAGGTCCAAGTCATGAAGGGTTTAACTTCCAGATTAAGAATTTTATATTTGCTTTAGTAATAGGGAGCTGTTGGAGGTGATTGAGCAGGGGAGCAATGTGCTTGGACCTTCATTTTTAGTAGCATCAGCTTTGTGGTGGGTGGAATGGACTCGGGAGAGACTTGAAGCAGGTGCACCAATTAGGAAGCTATGACAATATTGCAAGTAAGAGGTGATGAGGACCTGAACAACTTGTCTCTCAAGAAGAAGGAATTATGTTCCATTATTTACTGTTAGGAATATTACTGGTTTTTTATTTGCTTTTCATTATGACCATTATTTTATGAACCTGATAGATTTCTCATTTGTAAAATGAACTGGAGAAGGAAAAGGCAAAACCACTCCAGTATCTTTGACAAGAAAACCCCAAATGGGCTCACAAAGAGTAGGACATAACTGAAATGACTGAACAACAATAACAATAACAACAACACTGCGTGAGGATATTACATTACATTCACACACCACACTTTGTTCTCCAATTTCAAGGCACTTTGTTTCTAGTTCTTTGCTACTTCAAAAAAGGTATCGTTATGCTGTAACCCCACTCCCAAAGATTACTCTCCCCCAATCAGGAGAGAGACCCCAAACAAGGGGTTTTGGGATTAGGATTACAATACTTTTGACTTTTTTTTTTTTTTGGTGAGGCAATTGGGGTTAAGTGACTTGTCTAGGGTCACACATCTGAGGCTGGATTTGAACTCAGAACATCCTGACTCCAGGGCCGGTGCTCTATCCGCTGCGCCACCTAGCTGCCCCAATACTTTTGACATTCTTACACCACCTTGACATTCATGCCCAGGAATGGAATCACTTGTTCCAAAGGTTTAGATGGTTTAGTCTCCCCCCTTCTTCCCCCTGCCCCTCTCACAAATTTAAGTTGCTATAGAGAATGCTAGTCTCCTTTATAGAATCTGATACATATAAGCATCTGGTGAATATTTCTTTTCTTTTCTTTTCTTTTCCTTTCCTTTTCTTTTCTCTCTCTCTCTCTCTCTCTCTCTTTTTTTTTTTTTTTGCGGGGCAATGGGGGTTAAGTAACTTGCCCAGGGTCACACAGCTAGTAAGTGTCAAGTGTCTGAGGCCGGATTTGAACTCAGGTCCTCCTGAATCCAGGGCTGGAGCTTTATCCACTGCGCCACCTAGTTGCCCCTGGTGAATATTTCTGAATAGAATTGCATAGAACACAAGTAGCTGCTTCTAGCAAGTACATTGGGTTTTCTCAAGAACATAAATTCCCAAGAGATCCAAAGGAAAAATAAAGGAGATCCTGGGTATACTTGATTTCTTTTAGTCCCACCCACTGTCTGTTTTGCTTTTCAACAGATAGGAAACTGTGATCCATCTAGCTGGTCAGTGTTTTGCTATAGGTTAGAACATAGGGTCTTGCAGTCATGTTCTCCATAACTGAGGAAATAACTCATTTGGTCAATGGATACAAAAGGAAAATAGGAATAAGGAGTATTGTCAAGGTCCTAGTCAGACTGGGGGTAGTCAAAACCAAGAGGTAAATGAGAAGACTGAAGTTTAGTGGGGCTGAGGTCCAAAGGGAAGTGAAATATCCAAGTAAATGAAGTCAAGGGTTGACACACCAGAAAGCAAGATCAGAAGTTCAGAGAATTCCATGTAAAATTATTATTATTATTATTATTATTATAATTTTGGGCAGGGCAATGAGGGTTAAGTGATTTGCCCAGGGTCACACAGCTAGTAAATGTCAAGTATCTGAGGCTGGATTTGAACTCAGGTCTTCCTGAATCCAGGGCTGGTACTTTATCTACTGCGCCACCTAGCTTCCCCTCCATATAAAATTATTTATAGTCTAGTTAGTACATTGTTGTTGCTTTAGCATTGACTCAAAGCAAAAGAAAGGTCCTCATAGTCAGCTTTGAGGATAGTCTTGTCTCTTTCAATCACTGGGACCTCCAGGATTTCAAGGGCTAGTGCCTTTCTCTTGGCAAAGATCCTGGGAGGACTGGGGCAAGGTTAGGGGGAAAGACAAGCTGAAGTAATTTATCAAGTTGGTTCAGGGCCAGAGTCATTGAAGTTAGAAAATGAGATAAATATATCTTTTAGGTAAAAATGGGCCTTTTGACTCCCCATGTGGTATTAACTTGGGGTCTTTTAGGACTTCTTGAGAATCTGATGTTTTCTCTAGGTATTTCTGATCTTGGGACTCCTTTTGTTGTTCATTTGTTTCAGTCATGTCTGACTCTTTCTGATCGCATTTGGAGGTTTATTTTATTTCATTTTATTTTTTGGCAAAGAGTAATTTGTCATTTCCTTCTCCAGCTCATTTTATGGATGAGGAGACTGAGGCAAACAAAGTTAAGTGACTTGCCCAGGGTCACACAGTTAGTAAGTATCTGAAGCCAGATTTGAACTCAGGAAGATGAGTCTTCCTGACTCCAGGCCCAGTGCTCTATCTATTGTGCCACCTAGCTGCCCTGGGACCCCCTAGGCAGGGTCAAAGGACCATAGATATAAAGCTAGAAGGGAAACTTAAAAGTAGCTATTCCAACTCCTCATTTTAGAGATGAGAAACTGTGAGATTGTGACCGAACTCAGTTCACATATGTAATAAGTGATGGAGACAATATTTAAATGCAAATCCCCTAACTCTAGATCCAGTATTCAATCCACATGGATAAAAAAATTTCTGTGATGGAAGGATAGCAAAGAATATTGATTTCATTTATTTCACTTTCTTGAGGGAGGGAAGACAACACTTGTAGTAGATAGAATATTGAAAATCAAGATGTGCTTGAATTCCACCTCAGATACTTAGTAGGTGAGTGCTTAAGCAAGTCACTTTCTCTAAGTCTCAGCTTCCTTATCTGTAATAATCATATCTACATTACAGGTGAAATGAGGAACAAGTAATATAATACATGCAAAGCATTGGACAAACCTTAAAATACTAAATAGATGACATTTGTTATTTTATTTTAAAATTTATCTTCAGAACTGCCTTTAATGAAAGATGCCAAGGCACATTAGATAACAGTGACTGTTGCTCAAGTAACTTGACAAGCAACATCATCCAGTGGACAGAACTTCTGGCTAATGGCCAGCAATCTGGATTCTGATTTTTGATTCCTTTCAGTACTTCCATTCCTGGGGGCCTTCTTGTCCTATATATATGTAAATCATGGCACAGTAATATAGTCAGTATTCTCAGAATAAAACCCCACCACCTATCTAATTCTTGCACAGGGGAATTGTGTGAATTAAGGAGATAATGCCGTCTGCAGAATGCTTTGATCTCTTCAGAAGAAAGCTATATTCATACAAAGTATTATTCAGCATCCACCCATGTGCATAGCTTAGCAAGCAGCACAGTATGCTGAAAGCAAGAGCCCTCTGTACTTTTCCTAATGATGACCTGAGCTGAGATTGATGTCTAAAACACAGGGGGCTCCTTTGCATCAACTATTTACTTTAGATAAAAGTTTCTGGCTCTATCAAAGGTTTTCTACATTATGTCATAGTTAGGGAAGTTATATTTCTGCCCCCTCCCCCCAATTGCAGAAGGGTGCTCATCTAATGGATGCCGCATTCTGATTGGTTTCATTTATCATCACCTTTGTCCATTATGGAAATGCATTTCCACTTGAATGCAGGCTAAATAAATTAGGACTCTTCAGAGTAGAAAAAGGAAGTCTGATGGAATAAAATCTGACCTGTTTATAAAATGATGAGGGATATAGAAAGGAGCCTATCACAACACCTTGCACATACACACACAAAAGCCAGTGCTCAATGAATATTCCTGGACTTAATCACTTACCGCTTCCTTTAATGAATGAATGGAGGGCATAGAAGAAATCTTAAAGGCATCAAGCTAGAGCTGGAAGGGACCTCGGAAGCCATCTGTTTCATCTCTACTCCCACCGCCATTTTTCAGATGAGGACAGGGAAGTTCGTGGACATTATCCTGTCCAAAAGATCCCAGAAAACTGCCAACAGGGACACTGTCATGCATCAAAGATGCTTCCAAGACAAAAGAAGAAAAAACAAAAAAGCAAGTACTGCTTTACACAGTGGATAGTAAATTTATGGAATGATTAATATCCTAACCCATCTTCAGCTTGGGAGCTCAGAGGTCCTGCGTGAGCATAGATTTCAAGCGGGAGGCAACCTTAGAGACCACTTAATGAAACCACTTCCTTTTATAGATGAGGAAACTGAGGTTCAGAGAAGTGAAGTGCTTGCACAGGATCAATCAATCAATCAATCACTCAACATTGATTAAGCATCTACTTTTTGCCAGATACAGTTCTAAATGCTGGGGATACAAAAAGAGGCAAAAGATAGTAATTGCCCTCAAGGAGCTCACAGTCTATTGGAGGAGACAATAGGAAAACAAATACATACAGGGTATACAGGGTAAATAGGAAATAATTAAGAGGGAAAGTACTGGATTGAAGAGAAGTTGGGGGAGGCTTCCTGTAAAAGGTGGACTTTTAGTTGAGACTTAAAGTAAGGTAGGGAGGTCAGTAGTCAGCATGGAGGAGGGAGAGCATTCCTAGCATGGGTGAAGGCCAGAGAAAATGTCCAGAGTCAAGAGATGGAGTGTCTTGTTCCTGAAACATCCAGGAGGCTGGTGTCAATGGATCAAAAAGTATGTGTTGGGGAGTAAGGTGTAAGAAGACTGGAAAGGTAGGAGGGGACTAGGTTATGAAGGGCTTTGAATGCCCAGCAGAGCACTTTATATTTCCTTCTTGTGGTGATAGGGAGCCACTGGAACTTATGAGCTGGTTGAACCCGTGTCACATGCTAGGAAGCTTCAAGATAGGTTATGAAACCAGATCTTCTTGGTTCCAAGTCTAGTACACTAACACTATTCCACCATGAGACCAATTCTTACTTTATGCATGTCACGTTAATATTTTTGAAACTATTAATAGACTTAAGAAGGGTTTAAATAAATTCATGACTGACAGCTATATAATGGATTATGAAGAGAAAATAGGGATTTTGGGTGGGGTTCATCTTGAACTTTTAAAAAGCAACAGCGATAAATAAACTAACCAGCATTTATTAAGTCCTTCTTATGTCCCAGGCATTGTATTGTGGGGAATCAAAGATGAAACTGAACCAGTCCCTGCCCTGAAGGAAGAGAATAACCACGTACTCCCACCAAACACTATTGTGGATAATACTAGACTGGATCACTCCTTGTCTAGCCTGGCACTCTATGTCTTTACATTCTGATATTCTCTCAAAGTGCTTTGTACTGTGAAACAAAGTATGAATCACTCCCTGAACTGAAGATGGGACAATTGTCAATAAAAGTAGAAGGAGCCCTACCTTTTGTTTTTAGCTGGACAGGTCAGTCATATATGAAGCAGGAAAATGATAACTAGTTGTGCCCATTCAGATTTCACTGCTGTGGAAATAGAGAGACCAGAGCAGGCACACACAGCTATCTTGAACGATGGAGAATCTTGGTGGTCTCTTGCAGATGGAGATAATATCTGATCTTTGACATTCTGTAATACTTTCCTTGTATCATAGTCTTGAATTGTAGTTTATCTCTAGACCAGAAGTTTCTTAAGGGGCAGTGAAAGTAACTTTTATATTTTTGTATCTCCTATGACACTTGGCCCAGAGTAGATATTCAGTGTTTATTGAATGAAAAAGGCACCCATGATTCTGATCCTTGGGGCACAGCGTAAATAAAGCCAGAAACATTGTCAATTGACTTGCTCCCATTCTGGATAACAGCAGACTACTGAACCAGAGACCTGAAGACCCATTTAACAACAAACTGACAAAACCCTAATTGACTTAATTAAACTTGATGAAAATACAGTGGCTACAATTTTTATCCTACCACTGTCAATACTGGGTTAATGGATTTTTAGAGAGAAATATTCTAATCCTCCTGGATCCAGCTTCTATCTCAAGAGGACTTAAGTGCTATAGGATAGCTGATGATGTTCTGAGAAAAAAGTTTACTGGTTTTATGTAAGAGTATGTCATAAACCATCCTTGTCAGTTGATGTTGCATCTTTATTACCTTTAAAAACCCACTCTGATGAACATCTAAGTAATGTTTTTAATGAGCTTTGCAGATTTGGTATGCATATCCTCAAAATAGTTAAGGTTTTACTCAGGAGACTGTCAGTACTGGCTTAAAATTTGTTTTAATTATAGGTTTAAACTGCATCAAACTTTCACCCCGTCACTTTTAGTTAAAAATCAGACAGCTCCGGGGCAGCTAGGTGGCACAGTAGATAGAGCACTGGCCCTGGAGTCAGGAGTACCTGAGTTCAAATCCAGCCTCAGACACTTAACACTTACTAGCTGTGTGACCCTGGGCAAGTCACTTAACCCCAACTGCCTCACTAAAAAAAAAAAAAAAATCAGACAGCTCCAAATCACGGAACTCTCAAATGTTTTCATGAAATAGAATACTGGAATTACTGTCCTCACCTAGAGGCAGGCAAGCAGAATGATGAGATGTTGTCAGATGAGATTGGATGAAGGAACTGGAGGCATTTAGCCTAGAGAAGAGAAGACTGGTAGGCTTGTAGAAATGATTGTGCTCTTCCAAAAAAATCTAAGGACTCTGTTGTGGAAGAGGGATTGGACGTTTTTTACTTGGCGTCAGAGGCAGAACATGGAGCAGTGGGCGCAAAAAAGTACATTTCAGCTCAGTGGATGGAAAATTTTACTTACAATTTTGTTGTCAGACTTGTGATTTCATTGGTTTAAGTACCTCCCTGTGAAGAGGCTCCCCTGACCATTGCAGATCAGCCCCTGTTTTGCAGTTTGTAAGCTCAGAAAATTGCCTGAGGCCCTGAAATGCTATGTGACTTGTTTAGAACCACACAAACATCATTTGTCAGAGGCATGACTGGAGCCCAAGTTTTGCTGACTCAGAGGCTGACTTTCTATCTCGTTGTTCAGTTCTTCGTGACTCCACTTAGGGTTTTCTTGGCAAAGATACTGGAGTGGTTTGCTATTTTCTTCTCCAGCTCATTTTACAGATGAAGAAACTGAGGCAAACAGAGTTAAGTGATTTGTTCAGGGTTTCACAACTAGTAAGTATCTGAGATCAGACCTTCTCCTTTTCCTGAGTAGAAAAAATACTGGCTCTGAAGTGAGAAGAGCTGGGTTCAGATCCCACTTCTGCTGCTTAATACCTGTGTAACATTGGGCAATTTGCTTAAATTCCCTGGGCTTCATTTTCCTTATTTGTACAATGAGATGGTTGAAATATAAGGCCTCTGAGGTACCTTTTACCTCTAGTTCTGTGCTTTCTTATCATAAGATCTGGACTAGAAAATATCTCCCAAACTCCCTTTGCCTCTGTATTCTTTCATTCCAAGATACCAAGACTAGAAATGAGATGAGGGAAATTTAATCAGGAAATTGATGGAAATGTCATTAAACCATGAATCATAGAATTTGAGAGCTATGGGAGACCCTGGAGATCATCTAGTTCAACCATCTTAATTTATAGAGGAGTCCAGGATGTCTGGGTGACGCCCAAGGTCATATAGGTAATGAGCATCAGGGTGGGATTGGAAAAGAGCCAGTGGTTTTACATATATAATTTTGCTAAGGAATGATCATTCCTTGATCCTTGGTCCTGGCCCAAGACTATGAGATGTGGCTAAAAAGTGATATTTTGGGAAAATAGACTAGGACTTGTATATCTTAAGTAGTGTTGTTACCTTCAGAATAAACACCTTGGGTGATAATGCCCTCAACCTGAAGGTGTTCACATTGTCCAAAACATCCCCTTTTGGATTTGCTTTCAGTGACCAGGATACATTTTTTAAAAGGGCCTCCTTCTATGGTGGCAAATATTCCTCTTTACGGGTGGATTTGATTTCTGGAAGCAGTAAAAAGTTAATTGGAACCTGATTAATACCATAGTTGTAGTGACTGGGAAATAGCATTTTTGCTCCAAAATAGTTAAAATTGGGAGCAATGCAACAGAATTTCTTCTGTGGCTTGTAAACTGGTCCTGGGGTACTTCTTTTGGCTAAAGTCACCCCTCTCTACTTGCACCCTTGATCCCATCCCCTCCTTTCTACTCTAGGACCATGTCCCTTTGCTAATTGTCTCCTTAACTGTCACAATCTCTATTCTCTGGTTTCATCCTTTCTACCTACAAATATGCCTAAATTTCCCCTATGCTTTTTTTTTTTCAGGGCAATGAGGGTTAAGTGACTTGCTCAGGGTCACACAGCCACACAGTTAGTAAGTGTCAAGTGTCTGAGGCTGGATTTGAACTTAGGTCCTCCTGAATCCAGGGCTGGTGCTTTATCCACTGCACCCCCTAGCGGCCCCCTCTTATCTCTTTTTCACTTCTTAACCCTTTGCAGCCTGATTACTGTCCTCAATTCTTGATAGAAACTTTTTTATGGTCATTTTGATGAACTGAACTGCTAAATCCAATGTACTTTTTTTTTAGTCCATATCCTTTATATCTCTGTATCATTTGGAGTTATTGACTACCCCTTCCTCCTGGCTACTCTCTCCTTCATTAAATTTTGTAGCATTATTCTCTTTTAGTTCTCCTATTTGTCTGACAGTCCATTCTCAGGCTCCTTTTCAGGATCATCATCCATTTTGATTCTTTAGGTGGGCAGAGCCCTGCCTTGGAACCTCTTGTCTTCTCTCTGTGTTCTTTCTTATCTCCTTCTATGGCTTTAAAAATCATATTCATGTTGTATATTCACATTTACATAGCAGGTCCTATTACCAACCGTCTCCTGGATATCTCCCCATTGATATTCCATAGGCATCTCCAAGTCTGCATATTCCAAACACAACTCATGTTCCCCCCCCCCCCCCCCCCCCCCCCCCCCCCCCCCCGCCACCTCAGCCCAATCCAGCTCTCCTGCTTATTTCTTTTGAGGGCTCTACCATCCTCCATTCTCTAGGTGTGTAACCTCAGAGTCACTCTAAACTCTTCATTTTCCCTCATCCTCTCTATATGATCAATTGTCAAGCCTTGTCTATTGTATTTTTATAGCATTTCTTTCCTCTATCTCCTCTCTACTGATATGGCAACAACTCTAGTTCAGGTCCTAATCACCTTTCTCCTAGACTATTGCAATAAAGTCTTAATTGGTCTCCTTGCCTCACCTGAATCAAGTCTGTCTTCTTTCCAACCCTTCCTTCACACAGCTGCCAAATTGAAATTCCTAAAGCATAGGCCTGGCCGTGTCTTTCCCCTGATGGAGAAGCTTCAGCGATTCTCTATTGCCTGTAGGAGAAATACAAATTTCTCTGTTTAGCATTTAAAGTCCTTCACAGTCTGGTTCCAACCTCTCTTTCTAGTTGAATTCACATTCTCTCCATTATTCACTCTATATTCCAGTGAAACCAGCCTAATTACTATTATTAATAAATGGCATTCCATTGCCTGTCTCTGTGACCTTGCATAAATGGTTCCCTCCTGGCTTGCTCTTCCTTCATCCTGGCTCATGGAACCCTTAGTTCTTAGTTCCTTCCAGTGTCAGCACAAGCACTGTCTCTCATAAGAGGCCTATCCTGATTTCCCTAGGTATTTGTCCTCATCCCCCCCACCCAATAAAAACCTTTTGTGTTTATTTTGCATATACTTTACATATTTATATTCATAAACATTTTAAACCTCCACTAGAATGAAATTCCCTGAGGGCAGAAAATATTTGATATCTCTTTGTATCCTCAGCATCTAGCATCATACCCATCATGTTATCGATACTTAGCAAATGCTTGTTGAATTGAAATAAAGAAAAGACATCTAAAGAAAGGATCTCTAGAGATTTTTTTGTATACTGGCCTTCTTCAAAGGTGTGGGTAATTTGGAACTGGCAGAAGACACAAAGGTCCAAACTGGTTATGACATTGAGGATGTCAAACCAAGCAAGAGCAGAATAGGCCATTGTGGTGGTCCAAGTGTCAGGTAAACAGCACTAGCACCTGTGGCGTGGGGCTTACTGAGCCTTTTTCAGGGCCACTCATCCACCTTTGGTGTCCATCTGGCATTCAACTCTCACCTGTGGCTCCAAGAAGCAATAGCTCATGCAGTGGCTACACCCCAGTAAAACTGTCTTTGCAGATGGGATAAACCAGGTTGAGGGTAACTAACAAGCCTTCAACCTGTCAGTGAACTAGGGGATGTCTATCCCAAGCTATGAAAATGTCTCCCAGTAGAATGTGTGGATCAGAACGATTTTTTCCAGTGGCCATGAAGGCAACTGAAGCAGGTGCTGTGGAGTACTTGGAGCTTGGCCAGATATTGAAGACACCAAGTCATCCACTGCATCCTGGGGCATGACCAGTCATCCTGATTTTCGTTTTGTCATTGGACTTTGATGACTCTAGAAGAGAGAGAGAGGCTGCTGACTTGGTGCAACTCTGCCTAACTTAAATTCCATTCATGCATGAGTCAAGACAACCCCATAATGTCACTGGTCCTCTTTGAAAATGAAAAACAAACAACATAGGTCCTAGAAGGCATATGATTGGTATTGAGGAAGTCTGGCATTAGGTATCAGAGACCAATGCATGGGGAGACTAAGGTCCTAGAATAGGAGGTCCAGTTCTTGTGGGAACTGGAGTAGAAGGCATAGTGTTAGGCCAATCACTTAGTTACTTACACAATGGGACATGGGACACTAAACTTGGACTACTGACTCAATGGTAAGTCTTTGAACTCATATTTCCTTGACCTCAGATCAAGGTCTTAACTGTAGGTTGGGGTCAAATTTTGAGGCAGGATTTAAATGACCACAGATGGAATCACAGGATCATAGCTTTACAACTGGAATGGATCTTAGGGACACTTAAGGATTGGGCTCGACTTAGGCTAGTCTCTTGGCAATTTAGGTTCTATTTTGGAACAAAATAGAAAACTTATATATTGTTTAACAGTTGACAAAAGAGATTTACTAAGTCATGGCAAGAGGCTATTCAACAGGGATAGACACCTTGAGTTAATTCGGCTGAGCTCAATTTCTTGTTTGAGTTGCCCATCCTTATCTACTAGCCAAGCAACAGAGAGATCCTGGAGTACCTCATGGTTGCTTTGTACTCCAGTGTCTTTAACTTTTAGGCACCTAATCAAGTCTTGGATATAGTCTTAATACCTTTTAAGGAAAAGCTAACCTAAGCTGCATGAACTAGAGGATAATGATATGGATCCTACCATAGACTAGTATCCAGTTGAATAGCTTTATTATTATTATTTTTGGTTTGTTTTTGTTTTTGTTTTTGCAGGGCAATGAGGGTTAAGTGACTTGCCCAGGGTCACACAGCTACTTAAGTATCTGAGGCTGGATTTGAACTCAGGTCCTCCTGAATACAAGGCCAGTGCTTTATCCACTGCGCTACCCAGCTACCCTGAATAGCTTTATTTTAAATATTAAATTCAACATACATTTATTAAGTGCCAACTATGTGCAAGCACTGTGCTAAGCACTGGGGATAGATAGTCCATCTTTGCCCAAACAGAGGCCCTGAGATATAATCTAACTTGTCCAATGTCACACAGGTAAAGCTGTGATGTGAACCCAGGTCTATGGACTCTAAAACAATCTTTATACTGTATCAGCAGCCTCCAAGATTAGAAGGATACAGTAGAAGTTAGCCAAGAGAAAAACATAATTAAAGTGACTATTTTCAAAGACAGCATTCATCTGCATGTACACCTTCTGGTGTTAAAAAATCATTCTCATATTTTATGACACCTTCTATGCAATCCTTCTACCCCACCCCCTGCTCAAAGGTGCCATACAAGTAACTTATAAAAATTAATGTTCTGTTTGGAATTAGGGAAACACCTTTGATGATAGCTATTGCCCTTCTTGGGACAAGAATTCGTGATATGCCTGACAAGTGTATTTCTTTTGAGAATCCAATTTTTAATCACCTCGGTTCAAAATGATAAGAAGCAGCTCTCTGCATACTGAAAAATGATAGGATACATTTTAAGAAGAAGAATTTGAAGAAGTCATTGTAAAGAACTCATACTCGACTCAAGCAATTTAAAAATAATCAATAGCTGGAGAAGCAGGTAAAAAATATTGTTTCTAAATAATAAAATGGATACTGCAAGTAAGAGACGCAAAGGGACTAGAGCACAAGATCGCATAGGTATAGGAAATGTGGCTACAAGCCTATGATAAATTAAATCTTCACAGTGGAGTGTTTTCTCCCAACCAGAACACCCTAGAGAAATCAGCTGAATATGTACACCATAATTCTAGGTTTTTCATTATCTCATGTTAAAGTCACACCGGGAACTTTGCTGAACAAAAGGGATTTCCTAGGATTCTAAACCAGCACATATTGGACAAGTTCTGACTTCAGAAATAATCTTCCAGATGCATGAATTTATGGGTGGTGGTTTGCAAAATGAAATAAAAATCATTGCAATGGAGTGCAGGAAGGGAGCAGCCATATAGTTGGAATGTATGTTATGAAAAGGCGGAAAGTTTAATCCAACAGCTGATGACACAAAACTGTTGGGAACATTGGCCAATTGTGTACTTTCTTAACCAACTAAAAGTAGACTTTAAAAGTGTCCCCCGGGGGCAGCTAGGTGGCGCAGTGGATAGAGCACCGGCCCTGGAGTCAGCAGTACCTGAGTTCAAATCTGGCCTCAGACACTTAACACTTACTAGCTGTGTGACCCTGGGCAAGTCACTTAACCCTAATTGCCTCACTAAAAAGAAAAAAAAGTGTCCCCCAGTGTGTGCAAATCCTGAGAGTGTTAGATATGGGTCTTACACATTCAAGGACTAAAAAGAGAAGGGATTAACAACCTCTTAGAAGGATAAGGAGCCCCTCCCCTCCTTTATGCACTAAAAAAGTGTAAATGGATGGCTTTGAAAAAAGTGGAAGTTAGTAAGGCAAGCTCTCCCTTTGTTATGCCTTGCTTTATACAGGTCTCTCTCCGACTCAAATGATTATATGTCATGTTATTTTAACATAGTGGGTATGACTCCCTGCTTCCAAATATTAGCCACTGACTAGCAATCATTATGGCTTCATTTATATGAATGCTGTAGACTTCTCTATCATTTAGAGTTCTTTTTAAAAATGCAGACACCACTGAGAAATGCCCTACCTTAAGTCATTATCAATGAATACATTGTTAGCCACTAGGTGAGAAGAAGAATGGGATGCATGTGATAGCCAGTGGACCTGAGGCATGGAGCACATGCATATTGAGGGTATGAGACACCTGAGGCAGAAAAAGAATTGAAGAGGGAGAAAGGAGGTTGATAGGGGAGGAAGAGACCAAAGCCAAATTCTACTTATTTCATGATCTAATGGTCTCTAATTGTCCTTAGCTGAGCCATGCCACATTAGCTTGTATGCTACTTTGGGCACTTATGCCATAAGACTGGGAACTCACAGGATAGAGGATAGCTTTAAGCTGGCATTTTCATGGCAGCCAGTAGAAGGTAATTGTCTCTTCTTTAATACAGTCTGTAACTAAAGCACCTAGCACCCTCTGGAGGCCCAATAAATTCTTATTGACTGACTGTGTCTCTGACTAATTGACTGACCCTCCTTAAGCATAATGACTATTTTATTAGAGAAAGTGCATGAAAATTCTATTCTAAGTGAGTATATGGCATTGAACCAGGCACTCACTATCTGGGCATAAAATTCTTCATATTCTGTCTCTTTTCTATCTTCTCCTATGGTTCTTTCTGTGTGTCTCTCTGTTTCTTATTTTTTTCTCTTCTTCTCTTTCATCTCCTCCTCTTCTTCTTCCTCCTCCTACTTTCTGTCCTCTTCCTCCTCCTTCTTGTTTTCCTCCTTCTCCTCTTACTCCTCCTCTTTCTCCTCTTTCTCTTTCTCTTCCTCCTCTTCCTCTTCCTTCCCCTCCTTTTCCTCCTCCTACTGTTCCTTTTCTTCCTCCTCTTCCTGTTTCTCCTCTTCTTTCTCCTTTCTGTTTGTCTGTCTGCCTCATACAGACAGACCCTTACCCTATGAGTAATTACTTGTACTGCCACATTTCATCTGTGTCAAAAGCAAGCCTACTTTCCATGCAGCTTATGGTCAACAGTATCTTGAATCGAGCTGTCCAATCAAACTAAAGTGTAAAGATGATAGCCAATCAAGTTGACTCACAGAATCCTTGCAGTGAAAAGGGATCTTAGTATCATCTGGTCTAGCTCACTAATTTTTTTTGTTTGTTTTTTTTTGCGGGGCAATGGGGGTTAAGTGACCTGCCCAGGGTCACACAGCTAGTAAG
The DNA here is from genome assembly GCF_019393635.1 of Dromiciops gliroides. Taxonomy (NCBI): domain Eukaryota; kingdom Metazoa; phylum Chordata; class Mammalia; order Microbiotheria; family Microbiotheriidae; genus Dromiciops; species Dromiciops gliroides. The sequence continues at coordinate 312,128,561 of NC_057864.1, forward strand.
TGTCAAGTGTCTGAGGTCATATTTGAACTCAGGTCCTCCTGAATCCAGGGCTGGTACTTTATCCACTGAGCCACCTAGTTGCCCCCCCTAGCTCACTCATTTTACAACTGAAGTCCCTGGGGAAGGTGACATCAAAGGCTAGTTAGTGGCAATGTCAAGACTTTGCTAGCTATCCTGACTCCTGGTTCAAAGCTTTTTCCAATGTACTACCTCTCTCCTCTGCACCCAACTTGTGCTCAAACTGGTGACAATACTTATGAAATCCTGGGTGTAGTAAACTAAATTGGGGGGAAAGATGATTCAAGATCCCTTCAAAAGCACATGTTGATTCTACTATATTCTATTATTTTTATCAGGGCCCGCCTACAATCTTGTCACTAACTTTATACAGAAATTCTGCAAAAATGTCAGAAAGGCTAAAGACCAGTCTAAGCTGAGGTTTATGATAAATATTAAAGACAAGAAGTAATTTAAAATGCTTGAATTTCTGAGGTACCTCCTCACACCTATCAGATTGGCTAATATGACAAAAAAAGAAAATAATAAATGTTGGAGAAGTTGTGGAAAAATTGGAACACTAATGCATTGTTGGTGGAGCTGTGAACTGATCCAACCATTCTGGAGAGCAGTTTGGAACTATTCCCAAAGGGCTATAAAGCTGTGCATACCCTTTGACCCAGCAACACCACTATTAGGTCTTTTTCCCAAAGATATCATAAAAAAGGGAAAAGGACCCACATGTACAAAAATGTTTATAGCTGCTCTTTTTGTGGTAGCAAGGAATTAGACATTGAGGGGTTGCCCATCAGTTGGGGAATGACTGAACAAGTTGTGGTATATGCTTGTAATGGAATACTAATGTGCTATAAGAAATGACAAGCAGGACTATTTTAGAAAAACCTGGAAAGACACATGAACTGATTTGAAGTGAAGCAAACAGAAGCAGGAGAACATTATATGTAGTAATAGCAATATTGTTCAATAAAGAACTGTGAAAGACTTAGCTATTCTAAGACAATCCCTAAAGGACTAATGATGAAACATACTACCCACCTCCAGAGGAAGAACTGATATTGATTGAATACAGACTGAAGCATGCTATTTTTCACTTTCTGTCTTTCATTCTTTTTCTTTTATTTGAGTCTCTTTGTATAAAATTATTCATATGGAAATGTTTTACATGATTACACATGTATAACCGATATCTGATTGCTTATCATCTCTGGAAGGGGGGAGGGAGAGATAGAATTTGGAACTCAAAACTATAAAAATGTTATAATTGTTTTAACATGTAATCTAGGGAAAATAAAACAGAAAAAATACTTGAGTTGGAGATGAGGAAGATCAAAGAAGGGATAAGACTTCTGCTTAACTGAATGAGAAGATAATGGTAGATGATGGAGAGATCACAGTTATTCAATTAGATTAATTATTTTATTATAAAGGAGATGCCTTTGTTGTTGTTGTTGTTGTTGTTGTTGTTTGTCCTTCATTCTCAAAGAGGGGTGATGTCATGACTTGAAGTGAATTGAATTTAAGTGAGGGGTCTGTGCTAAGTCCCCAACCTCAATCTCTCCTCCAGAGCCATCTAAGTCCATACATATCAGGATAACTGGAGATGGCCCGGTATGTTTTTGAGGCAATTGGGGTTAAGTGACTTGCCCAGAATCACACAGCTAATAAGTGTCTGAGGGTGAGATTTGAACTCAGGTCCTTCCAACTTCAGGGCCAGTGCCCTATCCTCTGTGCTACCAAGCTGCCCCTGGAGGTATCTTCAAATCTGAAAGAATAGTATGAAAATTGTCAATACTCCAAATAAGTGAAAAATTGTTAAGAGAGCACTGAATTGCCTTTGATGAACTCAAGTCATCTGGCCCAGGAGGGATGTTCTAGAGTATGGAAAAAATTGTCAAATATGATTGCTAAATTTCTTTTGGTGATCTTTGAGGAACAATGTAAATTAAAAGATGCTGAAGTATTGAAGAGGGGCACATGTTGTACTTATTTTCAAGTTGAAGAATAAGGCAGATGTTTCTAAGTATAGGCTAGCAATATTGATGTCAATTCTTTAGAATATTCTAGAATGTATTAATAAGAGGATGGTTTGGGAGCAGCTAGGTGGCTAAGTGGATAAAGCACTGGCCCAGGATTCAGGAGAACCTAAGTTCTGTTAAGGGCTAAAATTCTAGCTAAACTGTCTAAAATATCTAATGAGTGGTCGCCAATAAATTATAAGCTTTAGCAAGAGTTAGACTTTTAAGCATTTATTAAGGAGAATAAGAATTTGGTAAAGAGAGAGAGAAAGGCCTAGATTTCTATCTATTAAAGGGAGAGCACATTTTTAGCTCCCTTCTCCACCAGAGTCCAGAGGCAAGAACTCCAGAGTCAGCGCCAGTCTCTTCCTTCCTCCTCCCACTAGTCTGCGTCACTTCCTCCCCGCCAAAGAAAAGACTCCTGGTCTTGCCCTCAAAGACCTTTGCTTCATGGGCAGAACTCTTCTACAGTAAGTATCCAGCAGGTGGCGTCATTCCAATCGTTACAGTCCCCCCTGTTGTTCCTCAAGAAACAAAATGTTTCCTTGACGGAACAGTAAAAACAATATGATAACTATTGCTAACTAATAATATGTGAACAACAATATAGAAAAGGAAGAGAGGAAAGTTTTGTCCAGAGGAGCGATTTTTTTTGTCCTCATGAACCGACGCTTTGACATTAGTCTTGCAAAGGGAGGGCCTCTGCAGAGAATACATGTTACAGATGGTGTATATTATAACAGAAAGAGAAAAAAAACAACAAAACAACAAATCAAAACTGTTCATTTAAAGTCTCTGAAAGTCTTTTCTCAGATGTCCTCTAGGTGTAGTCGTGGAATGGAAGTCTTTTCAGGGTTGATGTGTGGATACTGGTAATCAGCCAGGAAATTTCCTACAAAATTGAGCTTAACACAACTTTAAAATAGCTTTGTCAATAATCAAATCAAACAATGAAAGTTCTCAAAAACATGTCTAAGGGAATTCAGAATCTTGGTTGTTACACATGAAACATATAATAAAACAAAAATTGAAACATTCTTTAAAATTATAATATTACTATAGTCCCCCCTTATGGAGGGTAATTGAGAAGACAATTGCTGCCATATTAATTTTTAAAAATAATTTTTATCGTTGTTTCATCACTTTTTGCATCATCTGCCTAATTATCCTCATGCCATCATGAGAAATTAAAAAAACCTAATATAATTGGTAACAGATGTCAAGGCCAAATTCAACACTGTTATTTATCATGACATCTGAGATAATTATGGGGGTTACCATAAAAGAACAGAAAAATGATGGGATATGAGCATTCCCACACTTGAGCAATATATACTGCCAATGGAGTATGCCAGGCTTAAAATAGGTGGATGGAATATACGTCCATGCCACCGAACATATTGGAGGAAACTGAGTCAGACTTAATCAGATCCATGGGATTAAGATGTCCATGGCATCAGGCATATAGGAGGGAGCATAGAAGCCAGGTGTAGAAGTGAGATGGGTGGGATGAATACTTCCAGCCATCTGTACAATATTGTGGGGAAAAATAAAATAAAATATTAAACCAAGAGAATCCAACCTCAACATTTGTCAAAAGCCGTTCTCTCAGCCATACCTTGACTTCATGCATGTCTCCCCTCATGTGACAGTTCAGTGTCTGCTCTTGCATGTATTCCTCTTGTGATTGGATGGCATCTTGGCCAACTGGCATCTGATAACTCAGAATAAAGGTAATTAGTGTCTTAAATGATAAGTTCTCATAATCCAAGTCTCATATGGATTTAAAAATTGAGGATAATAAACGATTGCAAAAAAATGTGAATACATCTTGACTCAGAACACAATATATAGTTATGCAACAATTTCAAATAATATCTTTTTTTTTTACTTAGTATACAATTACTTTTGTGAAAAATTGAAACATTTAAATACAAGTTAAAGCACAACACAATCTCAAAGAAAACTTTTTTTTTTTGAAAATAGAAAACTTTTACAAATGTTCCTCTCTCTCTCTCTTTTTTTTTTTGGAATATGCTTATCAAAAATAATACTTCTTTACACTTGCCATGGCAACCAATTTGCCAGGGAAATGCTTTAAAGAGTTTGATCAAATAATCAGTTGAGAAAAAAAAATAACAAAAACAAATAACTCAGAATATGGGAGCACAATACTCCTAGAATTAACATTGTATAATAAAATCAAAACCATCTTGCAATGTTTCAAAATTAGATAGACAAATGAATAGAAGAAAATACACATGGAACAATAAAAGACAATGAAATTCAAACTAAGGAAATCTAAATGAATATGAACTTAATATTAACAAGAGTATTATAAAATATAAACCTGATCACATGACTATAAAAAGCTTTTACAAATATTCTCCTTGTTTTAAAAACTAAGTATAAAACACAATCTCAAAAGCAGGAAAATCTCTACGAAAATAAACCCATACCATTAATTTCAAAATGTATATGTAATAGCATAGAAATCCTATGTAACCTCTGAACTGATACTATTACTCTGAGTGAATTCAGAACACTTTTGATTCCGATATCTAAAATCCCCAATACTCATATCAATACCTTGCTGCTTACGTCTACATTTCTGTAAAATATGTACCCTTCCATGGCAAAAGAAGAGGAGTCTTGAACTATGTTGATTGTCATTCTTATTCAGCTTAAGTTTTTCTTCTTTAACCCCTCTATATTGTCTGTCAGTCTTTTCACCATACAAATGCTTTATAAGAATACTAATTAAAGACAAAAGCAGGTTAGCAAAATTATGAACAAAACAGGCATATGTGGAATTTAAAGGGTTTTCTAAGGTTGTCTCAGAAGCACAGCCAGGCCGGGGAAGGGCTGAGCCTGAAGCTGCAAATGCAGGTAGAAAAAGTTGAGCATGCGCATCAGATCTCTGGACTTCCCAGGCAGGGGAAGCAATGGGCTTGGCCATAGGAGGAGTAGAGGGTGGGGTCTGGAGAGGAGGGGAGGGACCAGAGCAATTTGAATCAGACTTGATTTGAACTCAGGCCTGGATTCCTCTTCCCCCACTTGGCCTCCAGGTGCTAGGGGATTAAAAGCTTCTAGAGGGTGGGTCATTGCCTCCAGGCATGCAAAATTAAAGCAACAATTAGTGTTAGAACTGGGAAAAGCTGCGGGAATCTCTTCAGGTTTCTCTGAAAAAGCATGGTTGGGAGAGGGAGAGATATTTCCTTGTGTGAGTAAGTTGCTGGCTCTTTTAACAAAAATAAAAAGAAAAATAGAAAATCCACAAAAACAAAGCATTAACATGATCTTATCTCCCATTTGTCTGGTTAAACAGACTAAAATCAAAAATAGGGTAATTAGGGAGTTTAAAAGGTCCATTCGAAAAAATTTAAAGGGAAAACACAGCCAGTATGCCAGTACTTTGCAGTTAAAGGGAGAGCGTAGAGGAAATTTCTTACCCAACCAGAAGATCAGAAGACTGAGGTTTAGCTTTCCTCTTCGTGGTCAGCCATCTGTTAAAGGCTAAAATTCTAGCTAAACTGTCTAAAATATCTAATGAGTGGTCGCCAATAAATTATAAGCTTTAGCAAGAGTTAGACTTTTAAGCATTTATTAAGGAGAATAAGAATTTGGTAAAGAGAGAGAGAAAGGCCTAGATTTCTATCTATTAAAGGGAGAGCACATTTTTAGCTCCCTTCTCCACCAGAGTCCAGAGGCAAGAACTCCAGAGTCAGCGCCAGTCTCTTCCTTCCTCCTCCCACTAGTCTGTGTCACTTCCTCCCCGCCAAAGAAAAGACTCCTGGTCTTGCCCTCAAAGACCTTTGCTTCATGGGCAGAACTCTTCTACAGTAAGTATCCAGCAGGTGGCGTCATTCCAATCGTTACAGTTCAAATCCGACGTCAGACACTTGACACTTACTAGCTGTGTGACCCTGGGCAAGTCACTTAACCCTTGTTGCCCTGCAAAAAAAAAAAAAAAAAACAAACCCCAAACCAAACAAAAATAAAAGGATGGTTTGTGAGCACTTAGAAAGTGAAACAGTGATTGTGAGTTGAAGAATAAGTTACCAGACTGACTTCATTTGTGTTTTTTTTTTTCTTTTTCATTGCTAGGTTTATTAGACTACTAGATCAGGGGAATGTTGTAAGCATAGAATACAGGGTCTTCAGCAAGGCTCTTAACAAAGTTTCTCCTTCTGGACAGAATTAGGCTGAATGACAGTACATTTAGGTAGATTTAGAAATTGTTGAAGGACTAGAGACAATGAGTAGTGATTAAAGAATTGATATCAACATAGCGATATATGTTTAATTGGGGTACTTCCGAGTCCAGTCCTTTGCTCTATTGTCCAATATTTAAGCAAAGATTTGGATGACAGCATAGATGAAAGGTTTAGCAAATTTGTGGAAGATATAAAGCTGGAAGAGATACTAACAGCTTGGATGACAGAATCAGGGTCCACAAAGACATGGACTATTTGAGCTCTGAGTGTGATAATTTAAGAAGTACTTTAGCAATTTGGAGCTCATCCAGACAAGAACTCACAGAATGGTAAGGGTACCACTATTCTAGGATTTGGTGATGGTTGTGGGAATATTTAGCTTGGAGAAGAGAAGATTTAGGAAGACATGATAGTGGTCTCTGAGCATTTGAAGTGCTGACCAGAGATATTAAATTGTTACGCATGGCTCCAAAGGGCAGAGCTAGGATCAATGACTGGAAACTGAAGAGAGGTCAATTTTAGGTCAGGGAAAGGAAAACCCTCCTAGCAATCATAGCTGTCTAAAAAAGATAGCTGCTAAGTTTCATGTCACTGGAGGTCTTGATATGGAGTCTCATTGACCATTTGGCAGGGTTACTGTAGATGAAATTAAATTTTTGCATGGGAGTTGGACCAGTTGTCCTTCAGGATCCTTTACAACTCTGCACTTCTGCAATTCAGTGATTCCATTTAACCTCATCTTTAATCTTATCATTCAAATATTTTTCCAATTCTGCCTTGGCTCAACCCCTCAAAAGAAGTTTTGAGGACATATTCCCTGATTACAGTACTGCTTTTGAGTTTCCAAAAATGCATCTCTCTTCTTATTCCTCTTTGTCCTTGAACTAATATTTTCATCTTTTTTGCTTATATTACTGTTACTTCCTCTCTGGCTCCTCTTTGTAGTTCACCTCAAATGCTGCCATCAAGTTTTATTCTCCAAAATACTCTGAGACTGAATGCAGTTTTCCTTTTTATTGAACCTCAGTCTATTTTCATTGTCCTTGAATGGAGTATAATCATCCCTCATTAAAAACCTTGGCACAGTCCCACACCTCTTATATTTATACCTAAATCTCTTTCCTACTTTGTGGCACTCTCCCTGCCTCCTTAATTTATAACTTCTGCTCCTAGTCTAGATTATATGATTTTGTTCATTCCCCTTTTACTTGAAATAGTTTTTTGATTAGAATCAACTCTCCTCACTATCCCTTCTTCCCCTTTTCTGATATCCCCTCTTTCCCTCCCCGCCCCCCAACACTCCTTTACAGAATGGTTCTGGAGACCAATTCTCCTTCATGCTGTAAAAATATGACAGTACTTGATCATGTTCTTTTTCCATTCACAATCCTATTCAGGAGCAAGTTGGGCTGTACCTTCAGCCCATTTTACCACTTCAAACATGACACATATATTGAGCACACTGTGACATGGAAAATAATGAGGTTACAATCGAAAAGAGTTGGGCTGTGAGGCCTTTAAATACAGGAAGAGTGCAGGCTTTTTGTTCATTCAGACAGAATAAGAGGAAGCTGGAGTAGAAAAAAGTAGACATTTTCATCTTACTAGAAATCTTATTCTATTATGCACCAACTTCAGACAGGTTTCCACAGGCAAAAATTTCAGATTATAGAAAGCATTGCAGTCATTTCATCCTGTAAAGCAAGCACCCTTTTTCTACAAGAGATTTCTCAACTGATTTGTTGTATGTATTTAACATCAAATACCCACATTCATGCCAGGGATGTCACTTCATTGGTCTATTTGGGGATTCTTAGGGCCCAGATGGAAATCTTTGCTCATATCCTATAGTTGATTATGAAGTATTGTGGAAGACATTTCAGTTTCTGCATCTGTAAAATGAAGAAATGAACCTCCTCATATGATCTTTGAGGTCCCTGCCAGGCTCCAAAGAGCATAAGTTTAGGAATTTGAAAGTTTCCCTCATTTCCGAAGCAGTCTTAGGCTATTACTCAAGGTCCTTTTCATCTGTCGAATCCCTGGAAAAGAGAGGGAGATTAAAAAAAAGATATATTTCACATCTTCCAGTGTTCCTGCATTACCTATCACTGCCTGGCTTCACTGTTAATCATCGTCAAGCCAGCCAATGTTGTAGGAAACCAATTAAAACTATTGCTTGCATGCCCAGTACTAATTGATACAGTTAGAAACATTTAAGGAAAGATGGAAAAAGAGAGACTTTGCATTTTAACTGCCCTGTGATTATTTCTAAGGTCTCTTCAGCACAAAATTTCTCTATATACTTTTCCCAGGTCCCCTATAATTGGACCATCGTGTCCAGTCTAACTTCGGAGAGCCATTTTGCTTGTCTTCAATAGTGACTTAGGAATGGGGAAAGTTAGAAATCTCCAGAAAGATAATGCTATATAATCCTCAGGCTCATAATCCATTAAATCTATCCGTCATTCATCCACTGGGAACTGACAGCTCCAATTACCAAAGGAAAAAATAGAGATTTTACACACACATACACACACACACACATACATACTCACACCACCTCAGTCTGCCATTTTGTGACTTCCTTCCCTCCTCAAAGATGTCCTTGATGCCCACTGTACCTTACTTAGCTATCTTGATGGATTCATCTTTCATGAATGTGGGTACCTCTTCTACCAGTATTAGTTGCAATCATTTCATACCTTCTCACTGTGTAAGATTTTGTCTTTGCCTTTCCAAAAACTCTTCATAGCTCAATGACCTTTGCATTAGAGGCCTTCCTCCAAATCCTTGAATATTTTATGTATTCCAGTAAACCATGTAGGCGGTCCATCTGTTATCCCTAAAAGACTGGCCCACCTCCTTTGCCAGTCGTGCATGTTCTTAATGATGCCTTTTAAACCACTTTGCATGTATATCATTGTTAGCAAAACTTTGTAATCTATTTTCCCACCAGTCCCTTTCCCCTCTCTTTATAAATCTCCCCTCACCATGGGCCTTTTGATTGACATTTTTAGGTTACTTGTCATTTTCATTTTTTTGAGATCATGGTTTTCCATGATTCATAGCCATATAGTATCACCAGAATATTGATGCTAAAAAGATGGTCTTTGGCAAAATGGAGTAGCTTGAATCATTGGAAAGGCTGTGCAATTTCTTGAATTTATCTGGTCACATATCCATTTCCTTACTCCATTCTGAGACCCTCTCATGTCCACTGGGGTAGTTTTGGTGGTATAGAGGATAAGCACAGGCCCTGGAACCAGGAAGACCTGAATTAGATCCAACCTTGGATATTACTAGCTATGTGACCCTGGGCAAGTAACCTAACCTCTGAGAATATAACAGCTATCTCCCAGGATTGTGAGAATCAAATGAGATAATATTTGTAAAGTTCTTACCACAGTGCCTGGTACATAGTAAGTGCTATATAAATATTAACTATTAGCTATTACTATCTTCAATGACTATCCAAATAGTGATCAATGAAATATCTCTGTCTGTCTCTATCTGTCTCTCTCTCTCTCCCTCCCTCCCTCCCTCTCTCCTTCCCTCTTTCCCTCTGTGTGAGTTTTGTAAAAAGGAGGAGTTGGAAAACCTTGCTGTTGATACGGACTATCTGTATCTATTTAGACTGTTCCTAGAACATGTTTCCTGACACTGGTCAACACCTTAGGAGAATATACACTTCCCTGTTTTGTGCTTCACAATGGGAATACTCAGAAGATCGTTGAAAAAAGTTATCCTCTTGCTCACATTTCTTCATCAAGTTTTGTTTGGATTTGAGTAGAGCTTTTAAAGATGCATTTTGTCTGAGTCAGACACTTTAAAAATGAACAAATAATAGATATAGTAATATATATTCTCTATACCTGTTAGTAAAGAATGGTTAAGTAGGCATATGAGTTGATTGTTACTTAGATTTTATTAGTCACTTTTTTGTTTTTAAAGTACCTACCATTTGTTAGCATTTCTATTCTTTTGGAATCTTCCTCTGTGTTTTAAAATTTGTTTCCCAAGTGCCTTTAGAATTGTGTCACCTTCAGCATAACTTCTGTTTGTATCTGATCATGTCTAACGACTCTTCATTTTCCTATTAAGTGCCATTTCTACTTTCTCACATAATGTATCAGATCCTAGGGTTGACAGATCCCCTGTAATTGCTGATGAGAATAGATAGATATAGAAATACCAACTGTTCTATTTAATTCATGACTATTTGTGATCCTCCCATAAGTTTCAAAAACAAAAACTTTTAGGATGAGATAGTTTAGCTGATTTCACATTAAACTTTCTCTCCCCTCCTGACTTCTAACATATTCTTTTGCCTATTTTATGAAGTTATACAGCTTATAATATTTTGTAATCACCCTTCTTAATTTTTTTGGCCAACTGTGATTTATTTCTTTTAAATTTATTATTATTATTATTATTATTATTATTATTGGTGCAATGAGGGTTAAGTAACTTGGCCAGGGTCACACAGATAGTAAGTATCAAGTGTCTGAGGCCAGATTTGAACTCAGGTACTCCTGAATCCAGGGCTGGTGCTTTATCTACTGCTTTACCTAGTTGCCCCCAAGTCGTGGTTTATTACTTCAACATTTTATCATATCTCACATACTTTAATACATTTTGTGCCTAGAAAACCTGTTCTTTTGGAAGAATTTAATTATTTTATTTTGTTTTAAAATATTTTAAAGCATTCTTTTCTTTTTAAATTTTGAATTCCAAATTTTCTCCCTCTCTCCCAATCCCTCCATCTCCCACTGAGAAGGCCAGCAATATGAAACTAATTATACATGTGAAATCGTGCAAAATATATTTCCATATTATCCATATTTCAAAGAAAGCAAGAAAAATAAAGTGAGAAAATTTGAATTCAATTTGCACTCAGAGTTTATAAATTCTCTCTTGAAATTGTCTTGGATCATTGTATAGATCAGAGTAGCCAAGTCTTTTACAGTTGATCACCATCACAACATTGCCGTTACTGTGCATAATGATCTCCCACCTCTTCTCACTTTACTTTGTATCAGTTCATATAGGTCTTACAATATTTTTCTGAAACCACACCTCTCATCATTTCTGATAGCACAATAGTACTCCATCACAATCATATGCCAAAACCTAATTGATGAGCATCCCCTCAATTTCCAGTTCTTTGCCAACCACAACAGAGCTGCTATAAATATTGGTGTTTATGTTGAAGTGTACATATTTCCTTTTATCTCTTTGGGATACAAACCTAGTAGCAGTATTACTTGGTCAAAGGATATTCACAGTTTTATAGTAACTTTGGGTCTAGTTCCAAATTGTTCTCTGTAATGCTTGGACCAGTTCACTACTCCACCAAAAATTCTTTAGTGTAATTACTTTGCCATATCCCCTCCAGCATTTTGGTATTTCTGATAGGTGTGAGGTGGTACCTCAGAGTTATTTTAATTTGATTTTCTCTAGTCAGTAGTGATTTTGAGCATTTTTTTCATATGACTATAGATAGCTTTGATTTTTTCTTCAGAAAGCTGCTTGTTTATATCCTTTATCAATCAAGGAAATTTCCTAAGTTTCTATACTTAGTACATGTTTTGAGAATTAGGACTTTATCAGAGAAACTTGCTATAAAATGTATACTATTTCATTATCTATAGTACCTTTGAGCAAAATGCAGAGTCCCTGATTATCCCTTTTAATTAGGTTTATTTTTGCTTTTGCTTTGTCTGAGACCATGATTGCTTCCCCTGATTTTTTATTTAGTTCAGCTGAAGCATATTAGATTTTTCTCCAACCCCTTATTTTAACTTTGTGTATCTTCCTGTTTCAAGTGTGTATCTTATAAACAACATATTTCTAATCCATTCTACTATATATGCACTTCCATTTTATGGGTGAGCTCATCCCATTCACATTCACAGTTATTATTACTCATTGTGTATTTCTCTCCATCTCATTTTTTGTTTCTTTTCTCTCTCATTATCCTGTACCTCCTCCTGTACCTTTATTTTACTTTTAACTACTACCTCCCTTAATCTGTTCTCCATTTTATCACCACCACCGTCCTTTTCTTTTATCCCTTTCCATTTCTATTTCCTTACTGAGTAAGTTATATTTTCTAAACACAACCAAATATGTATATATGTTCTCCCTCTTTGAACCAATTCCTATGAGAGTGAGCTTCAAGCATTATTGCACCCCTCTCAGAAAAGCACTTCCTTGCATGCCTCTTTTAAGTGAGAAAAATTCCCCATTTTACCTCATCCCTACCCCTTCTGCTTTCTCACCTACTCCATTCTGCTTTCTCATCCCTTCATTTTTCTCGGATATAAATATAGTCAAGCTTTTATCCATGCCCTCTGTCTATATAAACTCCTTTTAACTGCAAGTTATAATGATAGAAGGTCTTATGAGTTACATGTATCATCCTCCCATATAAGAATTTTAACAGTTTAATTTTATTGAGACCATTATATGAACTCTTTCATGTTGGCCTTTTTATGCTTTTCTTGAGTGCTTGGGTTTGAATGTCAAATTTTTCTATTCTTCTCTGATCTTTCATCAGGAATGCTTGAAAGTTTCTCTATTTTGTTAAATGTCTGTTTTTCAAAGGGGAAAAGGACCCATATGTACAGAAATATTTATAGCAGTTCTCTTTGTGGTGGCAAAGAACTGGAAATCAAGGGAATGCCCATCAATTGGGGAATGGCTAAACAAATTTGGGTGATATGAAGGTAATGGAATACTATTGTGCTAAAAGAAATGATGAGCAGGCAGATTTCAGAAAACCTGAAAGACTTAAGTGGACTGATGCTGAGTAAAGTGAGCAGAACCAGAGAACATTGTACACAGTAACAGCAACATTGTGTGATGATCAACTGTGAATAAACTTAGCTCTTCTCAATAATACAATGATCCAAGACAATTCCAAAGAACTCATGATGGAAAATATTCTCCACATCCAGAAAAAAGAACTGTGCATTTTGAATGCAGATTGAACTGTACTGTTTCTACTTTTGTTTTTGAGGTTTTTCCCTTTTGTTTTGATTCTTCTTTCACCACATGACTATTGTAGAAATATGTTTAAATGTAGATTATACACATATATATATATCTGATTTCTTTTTATCTTGGGGGAGGGGAGGGAAGGAAGGGAGGGAGCAAACATTTGGAACTAAAATCTCATGAAAATAAATGTTGGGAAAAGAGTTCTTTACATGCACTGGAAAATATTAAATACTTTTTAAAATAAAAAAGCAAAAACAAAACAAAAAACAAAATGTCATTTTTTCTCTCTGAAGGACTATACTTGATTTTGCTGGGTAGGTAATTTTTGGTGTAATCATGTTTTTTTTGTCTTCTGAATATCATATTCTAAGTCCTTCACTATTTTAACAGGAAAGCTGCTAAGTCTTGCATAATCCTGGCTGTGGCTCCACAATATTTGAATTGTTTCTTTCTTTTTCTTTTTCCCTCTTTCTTTCTTTCTTTCTTTTTTTTTTTTTTGCGGGCAATGAGGGTTAAGTGACTGGCCCAGGGTCACACAGCTAGTAAGTGTCAAGTGTCTGAGGTCAGATTTGGACTCAGGGTCCTCCTGAAATTCCAGGTCAGTGCTTTATCCACTGCGCCACCTAGCTGCCCCCTGAATGGTTTCTTTCTGGCTATTTTCTTTTTGACCTGGAATCTCGTCGGCATTTGATTAGTATTTGAATTTTTATTTTGTGATCTCTTTCAGGAGGTGATTGGTGGATTCTTTCTATTTCTATTTGACTAGTTGGATCTAAGAAATCAGGGAAGTTTTCCTTTATAATTTCTTGAAATATCTTTCTAGGCTCTTTCTTTGATCATGGCTTTCAGGTAGTCTAATTAGTCTTAAATTATTTCTCCTCTATGTATTTTCAACATCAGTTGTTTTTCTGGAACGTGGTATTTCACCATCTTCTATTTTTTTTTTATTCTTGTGACTTTGTTTTATTATTTCTTGTTATCTTGTGGAGTCATTAATTCCTACATTGCCCATTCTTATGTTTTAGTAATTATCTTCCTCATTGAGATCTTGGTACCTCTTTCAATCTGGAGAATCATCTGTTTTTAAAGGAGCGACTTTTCTTCAGTGAATTTTTGTACCTTGTTTACCATTAGGTAAATTCTATTTAATAAGTTATTAATTTCTTCAGTATTTTTTGTGCCTCTTTTACCAAACTGTTAATTCTCTTTTCATATTTCTTTCCCCAGTTTTTTCTCTACCACTCTCATCTCTTTAACTCCTCCAGGAATTCTTGTTGGGCTTGGCTCCAATTAGCATTTTAATTTGAGTCTTTTTTTGTTTTTGTTTTTGGTCTTGGCCTTCTCTGCCACTGTAGTAGCTTTTAATGGTCAAATTCTTTTTTGGTGTTCCCACTGTATTTCTTGACTTTGAATTTTCTGTTAAAATCGGGCTCTGTTCACCTGAGAGTGGGAAGGCACTGTTTAAAGCTTCAGGCTTCTTTGTGCTACTGTTTTTAGAGTTCTGGGGGTCTTTGGTGCTTCCAAGATGGTGTGATCCTGGGAGAAGTATGGGCATTGCTCTCCTAGTCTGCACTCTATTCTTTACCCAGGAAGGGCCCTTGGTCTCCTGCAGCCACAATTGCTAGTCCTCTCTTTGTCTTGGAATTGAAACCACAGTCCAAGTTCCTTTGTAACCAATATCCAGTGTACCTCTTCACTCTGAACTGAAACCCACAACTGCATATGGGCAATAGAGTTGCCAATAAGTACCAGCTGTACCCAGTGCCAGGAAAGGACCCCCATAATCTCTTTCTGACCAGCTATCTGACCCCCTTATTGTCTGTGATCTGAGGGCTCCTGAAGTTTGCTGTTGCTGTTTCCTTGTGTGTAGGCTCTGGATAGGCTTCCACCCCTTGCCATAATCTTCTCCCACTTACCTCCTAAGTTTTCTTAAGCCAGAACAATGTTTCACCCTGGCTTTTTGTTGACTCTGCCACTACAAAATTTGATTTGAGGCATTATCTTAAAGTTGTTTGGAGGGGAATGTTGAGAGAGTTCAGCTGGATTGCCTTTAATCTACCAATGTTATTCAAGGCAGTTTGTACTCCAAGATAATGTGGCTTTTCACTGCCATGTATTTATACTTGGAAAAAAATAACAAATATTTGTCGGGAAAGCAAATTTCTGGTATATTTTGTGTTTTTCTGGGGAACATTTGCATTAGTTAAAAGATGTCAACTCCAAAAATGGACAAAAGTGAACATTTTTGTATCCTTTGTGGAAGAGACAAGAAATTTATACATGAACCCACAAATTTTTGTTATTTAAAGAAAAACGTTCATCTTCCTAGATTTAGGGTGAGACCAGTTTTATCAGTGACTGAATGAGTATGGAATTGTGGAGACCATTATATCTAGTCAATTCCATACCAGCTACTGTCTTCATGTCTCATCTAATCATCCACCCAGGCCTTCTTATCATCCACCCTTTTGCCCACATTCCACCATTTCCTATATTCCAAGCACAATTTTCCTACATCTTATTCTGAGTCTAGTAATCAAATAAATATTAAATATTTTATTAATTACTAAATTATTAAATAAATTATTTTATTAATAATTAAATAAATATTAACATTGCTTTGGGACAGAACCTGCTAAATGACTGCCCCTATAGATCTGCTCTCCATCTCTGACATTTCCCACACCAAAAACTTCTTTCCCTAATCACTAGGCCTCTCATCAGACTACAAGCTTCTTGAGAGCAGGAATAATGTCCATTTTTGGTTTTGTATCCCCAGTGTTTATCACAGTGGCTGGCAAGTATTAAGGGCTTACCAAATGCTTTCATTCATTGAGAGCACTGTTTTGTGTTTTGATCTGTTTTATGCACAGTCAGTTAAAAATTTCATCACTGAGTGGCCAGCCTTAAAGTTAATGAAACTTTTTGTACTTAGCTAAATACCCACTAAGATAGCAAATATATCTTCACTGGACCCATAACCAACCTTTGTTGCTGGTTAGCTCATACCAGAACTTTGGTTTTATAGGTATGGCCATCTAGAGGTGAGGGTTATCCCATGCCCCATGTAAGTGACTTCATTCTCACAAAACAACAATAAAAAATGTACCCCCACCCAAAAAAAGCCATTTGTGGTACAGAGGATGAGAGGAATACATGCAGTGATTTTTCTACATCCCCCCATACATATAATGTGAATACACAATAATGAGGCCAATTCCTCTGTGAGGACTGGGGAGTGGGTCTCATCATTTTATAGTCACTCCTCATACATTTACAAATCCCACATAATTATAATAAAGTAAGATTCAAAGAGCTAAAATCAGAGATGTTGCAGTTGGAATATAAAAATTGAGATTTCATTTTTATGTTGCGTATGTTTATGCCAAGACTTTGAATTAATGAACCTACTGTTTTTATAATCACCACCATTCTCTGCATAGTCTGTTTAGAAATTTTATATTCCCTGGGAAACTAGTGCTCTCTTATGAATAGGCAATTAGATGCCTCCACCCTCCAGGCTGCAAGAGATGGCTGCTGTGCACCCCACCCCCTTTTTGGAAAATGCATCTTTAAATTGTAAATGTAGGTTTTATTTCTAGCAGGAATGTTTTCTTTTTGATAAAGGAGAAGCTGAAAGATAGTGAAGCCTTCTTCTGCAGAGCAAGGGGGAAAAACCATATGACAGAGTTGTATTTTAGCAGCCAGATAAGCTTCTGTTCTAGAATCCTTGGTATTCTACAAATAATGCCCTTCATTGTCTTTTTAAGTAAGTAGTAGACATGATTGTGCCCACTCTTTAAAAGATTTGGGAACAGAGGTGCAGATGGGTTAAATCCTCTACGCAGTGCATATAAATCTAGTTGAACTGAGATGAGAATACAAAATATTTTTTAAAAAAATACTGAGTGCTTCAATTCAGGGCCTTTCCTGAACTTTCCTAAATCAGGGTTGTTTTTTTTTAACTTGATCTGTAATTTCATCTTCATGGGGAGTTCCTGGGGCAGAACTCTTCTACTAATGCAGATGGGCACCTAATCTTCATCTTCTTGTTGTTGTTCAGTCATATCCAACTCTTCATGACCCATTGGGGTTTTCTTGGCAAAGAAACTCGAGTTTGCCACTTCCTTCTCCAGCTCTCTCTCTCTCTCTTTTACAGATGAGGAAACTGAGGCAGGCAGGGTTAAGTGACTTGCCCAAGGTCACACAGCTAGTAAATGTATGAGGCCAGACTTGAACTCAGTAAAAAGAACCTTCCTGACTCCAGGAGTGGTGTTTTATCTACTTTACTACCTAGCTTCCCCTTCAACTTGTCATAGAGAATTGACTGGGGGCACTCAGAGGTTAAGTGACTCATCCAGCTATGAGGCAACTGGGTGATGCAGAGCACTGGGCCTAAAGAAAGAACACCTGAGTTTGAATATAGCCTCAGACACTTCCTAGCTGGGTAATAATCCTGGACATGTCACTTAATCTGTCTGCCTCAGTTTCTTTAACTGTAAAATGGGAATAATGATAATACATAGCACATAGTAGAAACCAGGTTTTCTGGATTCCCAAGCCACCTTTCTACCCATTACATCATGCTACCCCATAGGACAGTAAGAGTAATAACTAGGTTTTTTTTTTTTGTTTTGTTTTTAGTAAGGCAATTGGGGTTAAGTGACTTGCCCAGGGTCACACAGCTAGTAAGTGTTAAGTGTCTGAGGCCGGACTTGAACTCAGGTACTCCTGAATTCAGGGCCAGTGCTCTATCCACTGCGCCATCTAGCTGCCCCAAGAATAATAACTGTTAAAGGAATACTTTAGCACCTAGAAATGTAACCCTTGTAAGGACTTAGCAGCATGTAGTTGAAACCCATTTTAAGGAAATCCAATATGAGAACATCTAAACGTGAAAAAACAGAGGAATTAGCAAGCAATTATTTGCATTGTAAAAGAGTCACCCCAGGATTCCTTTGAACTGTTATGGAAAATAAACTCTTATGTTTAAAGTACAATTCAGTGTACCAAAAAATAGTCAATTAAAACATAACCAGAAAGGCACACTTATGTTGGCAAATACAGTGGAAGCAGCCGAGTTACTAGTTTCTCTTTCCTTCCTCCCCTACCCCCCAATTATCTTTTGTTTTTAGCATATACTTATATTGTACATACTTTTTTATGTGTACATATTATCTCCCCCTACAAAATGTAATTTCCCTGAGTTCAGGGACTATTTCATTTATGTCCTTGTTTCCCCAGTGTGGGGTTACTAGATGGCGCCATAGTGCACAGAGCTCTGGGCCTGGAGTCAAGAAGATATCTTTCTGAGTTCAAGTCTGGCCTCAGATACTTACTAGGTATGTGATCTTGTGCAACTCACTTAACCCTAATGGTCTCAGTTTCCTCATCAGTAAAATGAGCTGGAGAAAGAAATGGTAAACCACTCCAGAATCTTTGCCAAGAAAGTCCCAAATGGGGTTGCAAAGAGTCAGACCCTACTAAAAACCATTGAACAATAATCCTCAGTGCTAAGTGCAGTGCATGGCACATAGTAGGTGTTTAATAAATTGATTGATTGGATGTTTTAGAGATCTAGATATTGAAATAAAATGAAGATGGCCTTAATAGTTCTCCAGTTTTGAGTTGTGAGGAAATGGAGTCTTTTAAAATGAGATTCAAAAGTGAATCCAAAGACAAATTCTGAGTCATGGACTATTGTGTGAAATTTTTATCATTTACATTCCAATAAGTTAAATCTCTCCAGAACTGTGAGGTTCAGCAGGAGAATAATCAGGGAATTAGGGCATTCTGTGCCATTCTGACAGTCCTAATTTAACCGGCCTTATGATGAATAGTATTGCACATCTATGCTGCTTTTGTCTCCAAAGCATTTTGTCAACATTGAATAATCTCATGATGCCCCTGTGAGTTATTACTACATTCATTTTCCATATGGCTGATTGAGGCAAAGAGGTTAAATACCTTGTTCAAGGCCACCGTGGGAGTCAGTGTCAGGACAAAGGTTAGAATTAAGGAGTTCCTGGATCACACCTCTCCTTAGATGGCTAGAGCAAATCTCAGTTTCCCACACTGCTGAGATTCTTGACTGACAGGTTAATGCTGTAATAGATCATATTTTGCAGCTGAGATAATTGAGGGTTAGCACTGTACAAAGTGTTGGGCAGGCCTCTGGAAAGAGAAAACTCTATTGGGGAGGAGAACTTAAAACATGAGGCTGAAAAATGGCTC
The DNA here is from genome assembly GCF_019393635.1 of Dromiciops gliroides. Classification (NCBI taxonomy): domain Eukaryota; kingdom Metazoa; phylum Chordata; class Mammalia; order Microbiotheria; family Microbiotheriidae; genus Dromiciops; species Dromiciops gliroides. The sequence continues at coordinate 312,148,047 of NC_057864.1, forward strand.
CCAATGCACAGACATGAAGGAAAATCTCTTCCACACATTTTGAAAGACATCTGTTTCTGTATGTATAATTTTTTAAGTCTTTATTGTCTTCTTCCTGAAATACTGATACTGGTTCCTTCTTCCCTTTCTTGTCAAACCTTTTATTTTTTCTTGGCTTCTTTTATGATGTGTATTCTTTTAAAAAATTTTAATAAATATTTTTATTTAAAGTTTTGAGTTCCAAATTCTATCTCTCCTCCTCCCCCCTCCTTGAGGTGCTAAGCAAAGAGATATAGGTTATACATGTGCAATAATGTAAAACATTACCATTTTAGTCATTTTTATAAGAAAACTCAAATAAAAGAAAGTAAGTAATAAATGGCATGCTTTAGTCTGTTTTCCATCAATATCAGTTCTTTCTTTGGAGGTAGATAGTGTGCTTCATCATTAGTCCATTGGGATTGTCTTGGATCATTGTATTGCTGAGAATAGTTGTCATTCACAGTTCTTCAATGAACAATATTGTTACCATGTACAACATTCTCCTGGTTCTGCTCACTTCACTATCTATTAGTTCATATAAGGTTTTCCAGGTCTTTCTGAAATCATCCTGCTTATTATTTCTTATAGCAACGGAATAATAATATTCCATTACAATCCTATGTCACAGGGCAGCTAGGTGGTGTAGTGGATAAAGCACTGGCATTGGATTCAGGAGGATCTGAGTTCAAATTCAGACTCAGACACTTGACACTAGCTGTGTGACTCTGGGCAAGTCACTTAACCCCCAATGCCCCACAAAAAACAAAGAACCAATCCTATGTCACAGCTTTTTTAGACATTCTCCAATTGATGGGCATCCTTATGATTTCCAATTCTTAGCCACCACAAAAAGAACTGTTATAAATACTTTTGTACAAATAGGTCTCTTCTTCTTTTGGGTATCTTTGGGATATAAACCTAGCAGTAGTGTTTCTGTATCAAAGGGTATGCACAGTTTGATAGCCCTTTGGGAATAGTTCCAAATTACTCTCCAGAATGGTTGAATCAGTTCACAACTCCACCAAGAATGAATTAGTGGGGGGCAGGTAGGTGGCGCAGTGGATAAAGCACCAGCTCTGGATTCAGGAGTACCTGACACTTGCTAGCTGTGTGACCCTGGGCAAGTAACTTAACCCCCATTGCCCTGCAAAAACAAATCAAAAAGATGTTTTTTTCTTTTGATAATATTTAGGGATGTTTATGCATTATGGACTCTGTGAAGCCCATCTATCAATAACTGATTTAATAGCATCATGTAGTAGGAAAATTTTTTAGATTTGGAGTCAGAGAGGGCTTGGGTTCAAATTGCAACTCTGACATTTATAATCTGTAGACTTTGGATAAGTCTCTGGATTCCAGTGTCCCCATCTTGTTGTTGTTTTTCCTTCATTCTCAAAGAGGACCATGACATTGGGGCAATGTCATGACTTGCAGTGAATTGCATTTAAGTGAGGGAGGGCTATACAAAGTCACCAACTTCACTCTCTCCTCCAGAGCCATCTGGGTCCAGTGGCAAGGTATACATCAGGATGACTGGTGATGGCCCTGGATGTTTAGGGCAATTGGGGTTAAGTGACTTACCCAGGGTCATACAACTAGTAAGTATCTGAGCTTAGATGTGAACTCAGGTCCCTCTGACTCCAGGGCCAATGCTTTATCCACTTCACCACCTAGCTGCCCATCTATAAAGTGAGAGAGTTGGACTTGAGGAATTTAGGAGCTTCTAAAGTGATTTTTTCCTTCCCCTGATGATCTGTGTAATATGGATTCTGAGAAACCTCAATCTGCCAACAAGAATTATGCCAGGCACACCGATAGTCACTAGAGATACAAAGGAAAAAACAGAACAGTTCCTGCCAAAAGTGGTTTGCATGCTTTTGGTTTTATTCTATAGATTTCTTTCTGCACTGAGTGTGTGATCATGGATCCAATACTGAAATCTCCTGGACATTTAGTTTATGCTTTTATGTTTTGGGCATGGGGCATTTGGGCATCTCATACAAGGAAGCAGATTCCATTTTTGGACTAAGTTTTCCTACCAAGTCAAAATCTACTTCCCTTTAATATTCAGTAATTGGATTTGATTCTGTCCTCCAGAGAAACATAGAGCAATATGGTAGCCCTTCAAATAATTTATTTTCATTTTCTTACATTTTTATCATCTATTTGTCAAGCTTTACTAGGACATGGATCACCTAGCACTACCTTCACCATTGCAAGTTCTCTCATTGCTTGCCCTATTTGGTTTGGGCTGCTTCACTCGGCACCCCTATTTTGTTCTATTTGGTTCATGGTTTACTTTCTACTCTTGCCTGCTCCCTTGAGTTTGATGTTCCATTGATGGAATAGCACAGGCTCATCTCTCTCTGGGCTAGACTTCTTCCCTGACCCAGCTTCAGGTTGAGCCAGGGGCTCCTATTTCTCATCACTGCTTACAGGCAGGATTATGACCCATTAGTTTGCCAGTGTTCATCTTAAAATTATGGTACCTCAAACTGAACACAATATTCTAGATGGATGCCAACCAGTGCAGAATACAATGTGATTGATTAGTTTTCTTAATCTGGGTGCTGTATTTAATCCAGCCAAAGACTGCATTAGTTTGTGGGTTTTGCTTTTTTTTATCTTCTTCCTTTCTTTTTTAAAATCAGACACATCATACTTTTGCATAACTAAAATCCTCGTCATTTCTTTGACATTAACTACTGCCTGGCCAGGTTTTCCGCATTGCAAACCTCTGTAGTTGATTTTTAAAACATGTTAATATGGAATTTCATATTTATCCTTATGAAGTTCTGGCTTTTTCATGCTTTCTCCTCTGGTTTAAGTGCTATCAAGATAATTTTTAATTTTCAGTGTTGTTTGTTTTATTAGCTCTCTCTCTCAGTCTCTGTCTCTGTCACTCTCTCTGTCTCTGTCTCTCATTTTGCATGGGTATATGAATGATAGCACCATTGGGGGCACCAACTGAGTGCTTAGTATAAGATAAAGATGTGATTTAAAAAATTTTTAAGCTTTATTATTTTATTTACCTTTATTGAAGCTGATGGCACAGTGTGATAAAGTACCAGGTCTAGAGTCAGGAGAACCTGAGTTCATGTGTCCTCAGACATTTACTCACTGTGTGACACTGGGCAAGTCACTTAACCCTGTTTGTCCCAGTGTCCTCTTCTATAGAATGAGGTGGAGAAGGAAATGGCAAACCACTTCAGTATCTTTGCCAAGAAAACCCCAAAATGGGGGTCTGAAACGACTCAACAACAATAAAATTGAAGTTGGATTAATGTCTTCTTCTCTCTCCATCCCACCCCCTTGTTTTTAGATAAAGACATTAAAAGGCAAATATTAAAAATAAACACACTGTTCAATTAACAAGCTTAGACCCATAAGGTAGGGAATGAAAAATGTCAAGGTCCCATTACAACTTATCCATATTCATTCAGCAATATCAAGTGCCCTACTTCAGTTTGACATATGGCACATGAAGCATTTTGTGAGGCCCTGAATTGCAGTGATGCTTTCCTGAGAGCAGCAGCAACAGCAGCTCTCATGAACTAAGTAAAGGGGACGAGCAGAGGGCTTGTCAATCTGGTTTTTCAAATGTCACTATTTTACAATATCTTTATCTGCTACCAAGCATTAGAAAGGCTTGAGTCTGATGAACATCATTCAAGTCCTATTAAGATCAAACTTTGCCATATGTAACTTGTCAGCCATTATCTCCATGAAGTGCAATAGATCACCTTTGAAACTGCTGAGAATAAGTAAGATGTTGACTTGATAAAGGGGATTGTGTTACAGAAGAATATCAGATGGAATGAGTTTCAAGATATTATTGAAAAATGTGGTCTGTATTGTAGCGTTTTCAATTACTTCTTTCTGAGAAAGGCAAGATGAAGCTATGAAAATAGAGAATTAGAATCATGGCATTTAAAATTCATATGAATATGCATACACATGAAAGGAAAAGGATGGGTAAGAAACTAATTTTCCCTAACAGAGATTCTTTGAAATCCTTTCCTAGCTATCACACAAGGGAAACAAAGGCAGCACTGACTGACACTTGATATAATGCCCATTTCTCACCTACTAACACATTCATTCGCATTAGAGATTTAAACTGACACCAAACATCAGTCCCAGTCAGTTAAAGAGGAATTCTAGTCACTTTGTTTTTACAGGCAAGGAATAGTGAAATTGCTCCCTGCATGAATACTCAATGGATTGATGAGTTTCCTTCCCTGATAATATAGAAGGGTGGCACAGTGGATAGAGTGCTGGGTCTGAAGTCAGGAAGACTAATCTTCCTGAGTTCAAATCTGACCTCAGACACTTACTAGCTATGGGACCTTGGGCAAGTCACTTAACTCTGTTTGCCTCAGTTTCATTATCTGTAAAATGAGCTAGAGAAGGAAATGGCAAACCACTCCAGTATCTTTGCCAGGAAAATCCCAGATGGGGTCACAAAGAATTGGACATGACTGTAATGACTCAACAACAACAACAACAACAACAATGAAAGGAAACTTGGGACAGAAATCATCACTAGAAAGTCTCATTCACTTCGGTGAGGAGATCAGGTTTTGCTCAGCTTTATAGAGTGAGGAAGATCCAGTCATTTCCTATTTCCCTCAGTTCTCAATTATGCAGACATAGTTTTTATATTTTACAGATTTAAAGCTGTAAGGAATCTCCAAGAAAAACTACTCTAACATCTTCCTTTGGAGCTGTGAGAAGTGAGGTCCAGAGAGATTAAGTGACAATAAACAGTTCAATTGATTTAAAGATGACAAATTGAATATGGAAGTGTTCATTTAAAAAAAAAATCCCATCAGGATTTACTAATGATGCTTTTAAGGTAAAAATAAAGGTAGGAACCAGTACTATGATGTCATCGATACAGGAACTTCCAAGATGTCAAAACTTCTACCAATAGAGGCTGGCATCTTCTCTTCAACATATAGTAGACAATTGCCTAGAGTACTGAGAAGTTAAGTGACTTGCTTAAGGTTACACAGCCTTGAGTCTGATGTGAGACTTAAACCAAATCTTGCTGGCTCTGAGGCTGGTTTTTTTAACCATATGTCATATTCTCTTTTGGGGTAAAATAGGGCATTTAAAGAGTATTTGACATATTGTATGGCTCTGGAAGTGTATGAAGTTCTTTAAGAAATAATCAAAATGAGTTTATGAAAATAAATAATTTCTAAAAAACCTATTTATCTTTCATAAAGCCAGATGTACCTGGTAGATTAGAGGAAATGATGATAGCACTACACTCAGGAAAAGAAGTAGCTATCTATATGAGAGGATGAAATAATCTTAAGGGGATGAAATAAGATGAAAGGATTACCTGCCCCTAAATGCTTATTCTATCAGAAACCTCTGAAATTCTGACCATAATAGTTCCTAATTTTATAAGCTTAACTGCTGGGTCAAATTTAAGCAGGATAAAGAGAGCTCACTTTTTTTTCATTCACTCTGAAATTCCCCAAAATTATTGGTGCAATGTAGGGTTAATTTGGATGAGAAGTATAGTTCAATGGGTTGAACTTCCACCCCAGATATCCTGATAGTCTCTGAAATAATCTAAACTTGTTATATCATTTTGTGGTTAGTCCAGGATGAAGAACATGCATTTAAAAAAGTAATATACATATTTAAATTTGTATTAAAACAAGTTCAAAATAAAGAGAATACTCTATATACTCTCAAGTGATTGCAGTTTTTTCTTACTGATGATATAATAAAGAAATCTGGGAACATGATCCCTGGAAAGTCTCACCCCTGGGATGCAGGAAGTATCTTTGCTCTACCAGTTGGAGGGAGATAAATTCAGTCATTCTAAATCTCTTGATTCTAATTTATTAAATCTCTCTCTCTCTCTTTCTCTCTCTCTCTCTTTTTATCCCTCCCTCTCTTCCTCCTTCCCCTTCAGAAAGGTGCTCAAAATTTTGTGAGATCAGATTTCAAAGGGTTTAAAAGCATAGGTAGCATCCCATGAATCAAAATTATACAAGGTAAAGTCAAAACAAGAAGACAGAAAATTCTGAAGAATTAAATTCTGAAGACACAAATAGAAACAATTTCACTGTGGAGGCTAGAAAGGAATTATCTGAAAGGATGGTATGGATATATTATGAATTCATCAAACAACTTAGATTTTAAAAAGCCAAATAAAGAAGATGGAAGCTATGGCAGACAACAAAGGAAAAATGCAGGCATGTGGCATAGTCTCATTAGAATAGAGTAGTCCAGAGCACTAAAGCTCAGAATGAGCTGAGGGTGTAAAGGACACAAACACTCAATTAAAAAAAAAAACTATTTTAGGGGACAGAAACGGATCAAAGGAAATATAGAGCCCTTGTTTAGGGTGGATTGGACAATGATAACTGACAACTGGGAGAAAGAAGAGTTGCTCAAATTTGTTTCTGTTTTCTCTGACAAGAATAATGATCTGTGAAATATAAAGGACAAAACCAAAATGACCGAGAGAGTTGATATTCAAGACAAATATGGATATAATAAAAGAGTAACTAGCTGCCCTTGATGAGTTCAGGTTACCTCATGCAGTATACAATTAAAATGGAAAGAAATAGTGTTTGTGATTGCTTGCTACTGTCAGTGATATCTCAAAGATGCTAGAGAATTGGAGAAGGGCAAATGCTTTTAAAATGTTCAAAAAGGGCAACAGAATTTCATCTTCAAATTATAGTCCCATGAGCTTGACAAAACTCCTGAGAAATTCTAATCTTTAGTAAAGCAATTGCTTATAAACATGTAGAAAAGAAAGCAGTGATTACAATGAAAACATCTGAATGTATTATTACCTAGTTCTCATCTGTTCATAAATAGCAGGCTTTGCCAGACCAACTTAAGTTCAATTTCTGACCAGGTTATGAGGCTAGTAAATATGGAGATAAAGTAGTTAGGTGGTGCAGTGGATAGAGTACTGGGCCTAGAGTAAGGAAGAGTCATCTTTCTGAATTCAAATCTGGCCTCAGACACATAATGTCTGTGTGATACTGAGCAATTCACTTAACCCTGTTTGCCCCAGTTTCCTCATCTATAAAATTATGTCACCTTGAAGAAGGATTGATTTGTTTTATTTGTCCTCAGAAGACAGAACTAGGAGCAGTGGATGGGAGTTACAAAGACTGAAGTTGAGGATTGACAAAGGCAAAACTTTCTAACTATTGGAATTGAAAAAAAATAGAATATCCTGTCTTGGAAGGCAATGGATTTCTTATCAATGGAAATGATGAAGTCATGTTGTATAAACACTTGCTGGCACTTTTTGGAAGGCATTCTTCAGATACAAGTTGAAGTAAATGGCCAATGAGGTCCTTTACCTTCTACCTATGAAGTTATATGATCTTGTCATTCTACCTTGGTCTAAATTACTTGCAGAAAAGTTGGTCCATGGTGTTATTCACTCAAGTACCAGGTACTACCTATGTGCTCCTTGAGGATTCAGACTTCTCAGTTCCTTTATTCTTTCAGTTTTTGGAACCAGTATTCAGCAACTGAGACTTATGACACAGAAATTCTAGCTCAACAGAAAATATATACCATATAGCCTAATATTGGTTCCCTGAATTCAAGAGCTCATATATTTTCCTCTTAATTTATTGGTTCACTGGAACATATGAAGGCTACTAGACCCCTAAATGGTGCCATTACGATGTCCCTGAGATGGCTTCTGTTGAATTTTTCTTTTTCTCTGCTCATCTAGGATTAAGATATTCCCTGCTTCTAGGCATCATTGGAAATGATGTTGTATGGTCAATACAATTTGTTTATCAGGAATAAGCCTATTATATCATTGTAAACTCCCATAGTTCAAGAGGGGAGTTTAGTTGGCCACAATTTCAATATGTGCTAGTAGTGTGAAATCTGCTAAAACCTACAATGTAATATTAAGCCACATTAAAAAAATCTAGCCTATGATTTCATTGCTGTGGGGAATGCTCAGTGAGGAAAGCCCCTCTCCTGGGGTACTGAGAGTTTAAGCCAATTGCTCAGGGTCCCACAGTCAATATATGTCTAAGGTTGAACTTGAATTCAAGAATTGACTCTGAGCTCAGATCTCTTTGATGCTAACTTGGCATAATAAGTTGCATTAAGATAAAGAATTGATTGAAGGGGAAAGTGTTGGTGGAACTCTGCACTGACACAACACTTTTGGAGAGCAATCTAGAATTATTGAATTATTAAATTATAGAATAATAAAGAGTTTTTAAGCTGCCTATACTCTTTGTCCCAGAAATACCACAACTAGGCCTATTTCTAGAGATGATTAGGGATAAAGGGACAGAACCTATATGTTCTAAAATATTTATAGCAGCTTTCTTTGTGGTGGTAAAGAACTGAAAGTTGCAGGGATGCCTATCAATTGGGGAATGGCTGAACAAGTTGTGGTATATGATCATGATGGATTACTACAGTGCTGTGAGAAATGATAAACTTGTTGATTTTATAAAAACATAGATAGTCTTGCATGAAATAATGAAGTGCAAAATGAGCAGAACCAAGAGGACACTGTATATGGTAACAACAATATTGTTTTAAGAACAACTTTCAGTGACTAAATAATTTTCACTATTATAATACCCAAATTAATGACAAAGGACCTATGAAGGAAGATGCTATTTGCATTCAGAGAAAGAACTGATAAATAGAAATATGTATAGAATTATTTTACACATATATGAATATTTATGTTTAATAGTAGCCATTTCTGGTGTGGGGGAGGGAAGGAAGAAAAAAGGGAAAAAAAGGAAATTGACATGATAACCTTATTATATTTAAAAGGAATAGCAAGTTGTACATAATAGATTTGTAGTTTCATGTGCAATCATCTTTTAAAAATTCTACTATGTTATGAAAATGCTTGTTTTATTAAATAAATTAAAAATAAAAAAGAATTATATCCAGAATAATTTTGTTAAATCGCAAAACTAATAACCATTGGGCCACACTGAGTGCTATAAGACTATTAGATGACCTGGCAGAAGACACTTCCTGAGGGAATGTGACACAAAATGGTTGCATTTTGACAGTATAAGTAGAAAAACTAATAGAACATGCGATGCTGCTTGGGAAGGGTAGATCTACCACTGGGGAAGACAACTTGGGGATAACATCATTGGGAATCTAATGAATGGGAAGGGACAGAAAGAGATGGATGTAAGAGGCAAAAAATGGAGAAAGAATGGATCAAAGTGAATAATGAGAATAATAATAAAGCCAATATTTTTGCATATATATGTACATGTATATATGTATGGCATTTATACCTATATATGTACCTATATATGCATATATACATATATGTATGTATATATGTATAAATAAATAGATAGTATATGCCATGCACTGTGTTAAGTACTTTGTAAATCTTATCTCATTTGATTTCTGCATATCTCTTTTAGTGTCTAACATTGAAGCGGAGTCAGTACCTATGTTCTCATAACAATATCTAAGGGCTCGCAGGAACAATGATTGACCATCATAAGAGCAGATAAGCCAATATCAAGTCAGTACACCAAGGTCTACATCTCAGACAAAGCCCAGAGCTTCACAGGACTAGAACTGGGAGGAACTTCAGAGGTAGTCTATTACAACTCTTCATTTTATAGATGAGAAAACTGAGGCCTAGTGAGGTTATGTGATTTGGCTGAGGTGAAACAGGTAGTAAGTAGTAAAAGTGGGATTTAAATGTTGATCCTCTGACTCTAACTCCTATACTTTTTCTTCTGTGCCAAGCTGCCTTCTCAGGAGGAATAACTAGTCAAGATAAGTATGGGTTAATATGTGTAATATGTCTAGAGCTCTTCCTTAAGATTTTTGGGTATAGTGATTGTTTATAATTTTTATGGATGATTGGTGGTAGTGATGATGATGATGGTGGTGGTAGTAGTGATGGAGGGAGAAGAGAAAGATATGGAAGAGGAGAAAGAGAAGAGAAAGAAGAGAAAAGGAGATAGAAGAGGAGATGGAAGGGGAGGAGGAAGAGGAAGAACAAGAACAAGAAGAAGAAAAGGAGGGAAGGAAGGAAGGAGAGAGAGGAAGAAAAAGTTTTCTAAAACATCCTCTTATCAATACACAGGTCAAGGGCATATCAACTATGCTGACTGATTATGTTCTTCTCACTGAGGAATCAGATTCTAGACCTGTCTTCTTGTACTCGAGACCTTGGCATTATTGCAAAGGACTATGGGTAGGTTAGCTCTTGCTACCATGAGGGACTTTAAGAAACTTTCTTTCCCCATGTGATATCTTGCTTCTCTAGACAGAACAATTGAAAGCACCTTCTTAGTGTACTATAATCAATTTTCCTGACAATATATATGTTCCCCAAATATTCTGTTCCATATTGCATTTATCTTTCTTCTTTGAGCTACTCTCAATTTGTCTTTCATCTATTCAATCCAGTTGTAATATTATGAATTGAGTGCAGTCTTATCAATGTAGGGAAGAACTTGGTAATGACATCATTATTATGACTGTAAAGAATTAATTGTTATTTGAGGTTTTTATGCCTCGGCAGGCACTGGCATGGGGCTCCGCAAACCGCACAGTGCTCCACCCACTGGTTGTAGCCTTGCCAGGGCTCTGGCACCTCACGTCATTACCACTTGCCGAAGCCTACATGGGCCTGGCAAAATTATAATGATTGGAAGCCTAGTGAGGGCAGTCATGTGACTGTCAGAGCAGCCATCCCATTGGTTGGGGCTGTGTGGGGTGTTTCTAGGATTGGGGGAGGAGAGTTGGGCATTCTAGGTGGAAGCTGGAAAGTGACAGGCATTCTCCTGCATATTCTCAGCTGATTCCTGGGCGGTGGTATTTTTTCAGGTATTATAATTTCCCTTTCCCCATTTTATTTCCTTTCCCTTGATCCTACTGAGCCTGTTTGTGGGGTTTTTTTTTAAAGTTCATTCTTGTTAAAATAAATCTTGTTCTGTTTTGAGAGAGGCTGCAGTCTCCTTCCTTGCCCTAATATTGCGTTGAGCCGCTTAGCTAGCACTCCCCAATTAAAAATTGGTCCCCACATGACTAAAGTTCTATTCTTCTCTTGTGGCCAAAATAATACCTAGCATTTATACAGCACTTTAAAGCTTACTAAGCACTTTATAAATATCATCTCATTTGATCCTCACAACAATCCTAGGTGGTAGATACTATTATTAACCACATTTATAGGTGAGGAAACTAAGACATAAAGAGGGTAAGTGACTTGCCCAGGGTCATATGGCTGTTTAGTATTTGTCTCAGGATTTGAACTCAGGTCTTCCTGATTCCAGATTTAGCACTTTATGCACTATGCCACCTGCCTTGGATAAGCAAGAAATGCATATCCCTGAGTCAATACCAGCACAAGGTAATGCATTTCTTACATAGGCAGAGAAAAGGTTAACTTTTTGTTAGAAATGGAACAAATTCAGTTCTCAAGTTCATCTGAATATCAACCTTCCAACTTAATTGCTGAGGTTTTCTGGGGACCTCACTTCATCCTTTTACTCTTACAACTGAGGTAATTATCAACAGCAGAAATGATTATGAGGGAAGTTGTCATAAGTATCATAGTAACTTCATAATCATCTTACCACAAGCATCATGCATAACTTATTAAAAGAGTTTTGGGCAAGTCACCAGACCTTATAGGAGTTAACTTTTTTTCAGGCATAGAATGAAGTTTCATACTCCTCTCAATTCTTCTCTGAAAATAGTTGAAATCTATTTCACTAACATAGCCTTCAGTATTGTGCTCAAAGAGGTGAGCTAAATTTAATCTCAGAATGGCATTTGTCAACGTCAGCTTGCCCTGGGTAAAACTCCCTAATATCTTCTTCCCCTTATTATTTTGTCTATTGCAGCAGGAGTACAGGGTGATAAATTCTGTCTCAGCAGAAACATACATTTAGAAACAAAAACAAATGTCCTGGAGAAATAGTCTTGTAACATTCCCCTCTCCTTCCCCCTTTTCTGGTAACTCTGTGGCTGGCTACATGAAACTAATAAAACCACTTGCAAAGCGAAATGCTTGGATCTCTTGTCTACATGATATCCAATACCTGTTTGGGGCAGATTTTATGGAAGTGACAGATTTGGGGACTGACTTTATTGAATTCACTATTTGTTAGCACAGAAAAGACCCTATATTGAAATCTTGGTGCTTTTTCATTCATTTCTTCATTGTACTTTTTTTGTGTGTGGAACCAAGCCTAAGTTTCTTGCATGTTCTCTAAGTTCTAAAAGGTATATCCTTGGAAGGTTGATTAAGGCTGATTAAGACTATCCTTAAAAGGTTGATTAAGAAGATAGAGTAAGAATCCCAAAATCTCTATATTTAAAACACCCAGACAAATCAAAATAATGACCAAAATCTATTTAGATAATGCTATTTCTAGATTCACTGTTGTTTTCTAGCTTGACTGCAGTTAGTAATATCAAAAAAAGAATATATTTGGTCAGCTACATTCCCTGGGTATTTCTTTGTGTAGAGGACTTTTAGGTGTTATTTGGGGATACCAACTAAAGAAATAGTGCAGTTACAGTCCCCTAAGAGTTAATAATCAATCGTTTAAAATCACAAAAATGCATAACTCGATCTAAAGTAACAGATGTTATAAGAAGTCATTTCAAAATAATAAATATTATTGATTACAAAGCATTTTGGGAATGTCATATCATTTAAAGTTAAAGAAGAATACTTTGAATCAACAGCAACAATAGTGTCTTTGTAAACTTTAAAGTGCCCCATAAATCTAAGTTGTTCTTAGAGGTATTTTAAATCACATTCTCTGTGAAGAACAACAGCTATTTGGGCAACAAACATTTATAAAATTCTTACTGTGTGCTAGGCACTGACATAAGTACCAGGAAGGTAAAGAACAGTAAACATAGTATCTACTCTTAAGGAGGTCACATTCTGATGGGAGAAAAAACCTATAACAAAATAAGTATGTACAAGATCTATATAGATGAGATAGAAGGTGACCTCAGAAGAGAACACTGTTCCAACTGAGGAGACTGGGAATGACCTTATGCAGAAAGTAGGATTTCAACTGAGTTTTGAAGAAAGCCCAGGGATTTGAGAGACACAGAGGAAGAATACTACAGACATGGATGTTGGAAAATGCAAAAGAATGACATGGGAAATGGAATATTATGTCTGAGGAACAGCAAGTAATACAGTTTCACTTATTCATAAAGTGTGTGTATGTGAGTTGTGTTAAAAGACTGAAAAGGTAATAAAAGATCAAGTTATAAGCAACTTTAAATGCTAAATAGAGGTCTTTATATTAAAACCTGACAATAACAGGGAGCTATGTTGTTTTTTTGTGGGTTTTTTTTTTTTGGGTGAGGCAATTGGGGTTAAGCGACTTGCCCAGGGTCACACAGGTAGTTAGTGTAAAGTGTCTGAGGCCGGATTTGAACTCAGGTCCTCCTGAATCCAGGGCCGGTGCTCTATCCACTGTGCCACCTAGCTGCCATGGAGCTATGTTTTTTTTGAAAGGGAGGAGGTGACATGGTCAAATTTACCCTTTAAAAAATCAATTGGAAGCATAGTAAAAGGATGAATTGGAATGGAAAGAGGTTTGAGGCAGAAAAACCAATTAGAAGGAGATTGTAAAAGGCTAGAAGCAAGAAGTGAGAAGATCCTGATTTAGGGTGGTAATTGTATAAGTGGTGATAAAGACATATAGAAGATAAAAGTTGTTAAAGTAGAAACAACAACATTTGGAAACAAATTTGATATGTGGGGCGACTGAAGATGAGGAGTTGAAGGTAACACTGAGATAGCAAGCCTGGGTGACTGGGAGGATGGCGGTACCCTTGATAATAAGAGAAAAGTTCAGAAGAGGGAAGAGCTTAGGCTATGGGATCAGGCTGATGTAGTCTATGGCAAATCTGCCCTTGAAGAAAGACATCTTGAGTCGTCATAAGATTAAATTTCTCATACTGCCTTTAAGAGCTCCTGACCTTGAAGATGACTGATTCCTAACTCAGTCATTTGAAAACAGAATAGAAAGCTAATTATTTCAGAAGGCATAGTGGTTAGTGGTTTTTGATCCAGGTATGCCTTTGTCTTCTGAACTATACACTTGTACAGGATACTTCAATGGCAATACCAAGTGTAAGGCTGAAGAAATAGGCTGCTCATGTATATACATACATACTTATTACACATACATATACCTCTGTATATATGTATACATGTATATGTGTATCTGCCATGCATCCATAATGCATATAAAAGACAGAGCTCTTTGACTGAAAGAATGTTTGGACTGCCATTCACATATGAGAGCAGAATTATGGAATTTAAATCTGGATCATCTAACCCAATCCTCTCATTTCGCAAATAAGGAAATTGCATCTGAGGGAGAAATGATTTGTTTACAGGCAGGCAAGTAACAGAACCAAAAGCTGACTCGTGATCCTCTGACTCTAGTTCTAGGGCTCCTTTCCTACCACCATGATTCCTCTTCAATTGGAAGTTGAGCAAAATAACTTTTAATCACTGCCTCAGTTGCATGATTTGGCTTAACCAACTTAAAACTTGAAAAATACATTCAAAAGAACCCTGAATGAGTCAGCATGGACTTTGAAAAGATTATGTGTATTTTCTGAAGCATAATTTAAAAAAAAATCATGTACAGGGAAAGTGTAGAACATGCACCCACAAGAACTAAATTTAAAAAATGTGCGTAGCAATGAACACATGCATAGCATATGGATGCAGCTGACGGAAGAGTTCCTGGACTCCATTCAAAGATACCACTCACAGCAGATGCACCGTCATAAAGTTGAGCTGCAGAAGTCACATTCTCTTGGGTAGGGTTCCAGTCAGTCATATGGGAATGCAGTTCACTTGTTGGAAACAGAAGAGTTCACTTTCACTTTGGTAGGAGGCATAGGCATTTCTTTATGAGAAAAGCCAAAGGGCCCATGCTACAGGCAAAAATTCAATTGCTCCCTACCTCTCATGAGTCATCACCAAGCTGGATAGACACTGGCAGCTTTTCCTTCTTTTAAAAGATTTTCTACCCAAGAGACTCTGCAGAGCATTCTGTCATAAGATTTGAATAGCATAGTGAAAGACAGACATCAGTCTTTGACACTCATTTCTGAAAAATTTCTAGAATTCAGTTACATTTCTCAGCAGATTAGACATTTCTGAGAATGGCATCAGGATAATCAATTCTTCACACTTTCTCCTCTTCCCTTTTGCCTCAAAACAGAGTACATTTTTCTTTCTTTTTTTTTTATTGGTGGCTTTTTCTTTTTCTTTTTACACCATAGTCATTCTTAGATATTCTCCCTGACACTTATCCCCTAGAACTCTCCCTTGGAACAAATGCTGTTAAGCAAAACCAACCTATAGAGTGGTCACATCTGTCAGTATAGACAATGTTTGCCATCTCTACTCCTTTCCTGTTAAGGAAGGAGATATGTTTGTTATCTGATTTTTAGAAACAATATTGGTCATTGCATTGAGTTCAGCTGCCTTTTAGTGTTATTTCCATTTACCTCATTTCAGTCATTATTGTATATAGCCTCCCAGTTATACTTGGTATACTCTGTATCAGTTAACACAAATCTTCCCATGTTTCTCTGAATTCTTCATATTTATTGTTTTTAATAGCATAATAGAATTCCATTGCAGACATATACCACAGTTAGTTCACCACTCCCTGATCTATGGATGATAATTTCATTTCTAGTTATTTTATTACCACAAAAGTGCTATTATTAATATTTTTATATAGTTATAGTTTTTATGGTGAGGTTCTTGAGGACTCTCTCTCAAAAGCCCCCAAACTTGGCTAGTTCTATGAAATCAATAATCCTTTGAAATTCTACAAATTCAAGGCCATCCTTAGCTGAGCCTCTGAAGACCTATAGGACATACCAGCTTATTAGAGTTCTCTAGTGACTGCTTCCAGTTATTAAAGCCTTTTGTTATAAAAGTTGCAGTACATCAGCCTGACCAGTAGCTGGTAAAATTCACTCAACCAAATCAAATATACTTTAATTTTCAGCTCTGGATTTGGAAGATTATATAGCAGATGCCAAAGAGTGAGTAGTTTGCTTTGCAAAATCCTTTTGAAGATAATTCAATAACTCTGGCTGAATTGAATCCACTAATTTGATTCATAGATTTCTAGGTGGTGGAACAAGAACAGATGCCTCACAAAAAATTACCATCTCTGTCAGACTGTCCTTCATCATACTCTGCTTGTGCCTCTTTGAGTAGTCTCTTATTAAATTAGATGGGGGTGATGAGTAGATGATACTTTGGTTTGATGTTCATATTTAGCATAAGAATCATAACAAAAAGAATCATTTAATTTCATGACTTTTGGAAACCATCTTTCAGTTTTGATGATTTTGGTGAAGCAAGAATCAATTTGACTAGGGTATGAGGACTTAGAGATTATCTGATTCAAGAAACATGGGAATTATTTTTTTTTCCTCCTCTTTCAGCCATGAAACTATACTGGTTTGAAAAGTTTTTAATATTGAGTTCAAAGAACTTGGATGTGATTTTAATAAAAGAAACATATCTACAAGCACTTTATTTTTTGAATTCTTTCAAGTTTTCTATACATTTATATTTTATTTCCCTTGATACTGGTTTGGAATCAAATTTCACTCCTGCTAGAAGTCATTCCTACTAATCCCCATAGCTGGGGAAATGAAGTTATCCTTTGGCCAGTTACTAGATGTCAAAAGAGAAGGGAATAAATTATTTAGAAAAAATATTGAAGCCTCATTTCTAGTCCACATTACAGTTTTCAACATATTTTTAGATGCCAGCAAGAAATGTCAGAATTGCAGTTGTTAAAGTAATGTATGTTTGAAGCCCATTAGAAGATTCCAGGCTTCTATGGGTAACCTGGTGTACTTACCCACTATTTATCTTAGTATCAGAATTATTCCAGGTTCAGAGTCAGATGTACTTAGTTCTCCTTCCTCTTTCCCTCCTCCTCATCTTCCTGTGGTTTTCTTTTCATTTCTTATCGTCTTCCTGATCCCTAAGGATTTCTGGCTTGGCTCTCTGCTTTAGAGTACCACACAGTTAAGGAAATGGAATTTACTTACTTTGGGAAACCTGACTCTGTCACTGTTAAATCATTTATAGTCTGTTAAGTGATTTGCATGTGAGAAAGGCTGGAAGCTTAAAAGTTGCAGGCATTTTTCCCTCTCTGAGTTTTGCTTTGTTTCCCTTCCCCAGGCTTCAGTTATACAGGGAAATCAGAACTTCCTTGGGTATGTTTATCCACACTGTTCCCTAGGCACACATGTGCGCATGCACACACACACACACACACACACACACACACACACACACACACACACACACACACACCACTGTGAAGAATACTGGAGGACAATCTGAAGAAAGGACATTGGACTGTGCCAGATTCTCATAGCCTCTAATTCCTTATTAAGTACCTGTATAATAAAAACTTGTCTAGGTTGCTTGATTTGTTAATAAAAAAAAAATTTAACCTTTCTTCTTGGCCCCACCTCCCGTAATGGAACTATTGTTTCTTGTTGTATCAAAGAGAAATGACTAAATTACAGAATGTCTATATACATTTCTAATTGGAAGAGAAGAAAATATAGATTGATTCTTTCTCATAGAGTTAAAAAGAGGAGAAAAAAGAAGTTTCTTTTAGAACCTAAAGCCCATCTTTAGAAATCAAATCTAATGGTGATGCTATTTGAGTGCTAGTTATGGAATTCATTTCAACAAACATTTATTAAGCTCTTACTGTGTGGTAGGCACTGGTTCAACCCAGAGCAATACATAGTTTCCATTCTTAAGGACCATAGGATAAGAGATCTACAATTAGAAATGAACTTAGAGCCCATTTAGTCCAGCCCTTTCATTTTATAGATGAGGAAATTAAAGCTTAGGGAAGTTAATGGATTTGCTCAAAGTCCCACAAAGTCAGCAGTGGGATCTTTCATTCTGCTGTGTATATCACACAGTCTCTGAAGAATTACAGTTGTAGGTCACCCAAAGGTGAATAGAGAGATACATGGTGGACACAAATAAGCTGTAATATATTACCAATTTTAAAATGCATATAAAGAACTGGGACACTAATCCACTGTTGCTGGAGTTGTGAAAGGATCCAATCATTCTGGAGAGCAATTTGGAACTATGCCCAAAGGGCTATAGAACTGTGCATACCCTTTGATCCAGCAATACCACTACTTGGTTTATATCCCAAAGACATTCCCCCAAAAGAGAAAAGGGCATATTTGTACAAAAATATTGATAGCAGCTCTTTTTGTGGTGGCTAAAAATTGGAAATCAAAGGTATGTCTGTTAATTGGGGAATGGCTAAACAAAATGTGGTATATGCTGGTAATGGAATATTACTGTGCAGTAAGAAATGACAAATAGGATGAGTTCAAAAAAGCTTGGAAAGACATGTATGAAATGATGTATTGGAAAGTGAGCTGAACCAAGAGAACACTGTACACAGAGACAGCAATATTTTTTGATGAAGAACTGTGAATGACTTGACTATTCTCAACAATACAATAATCCAAGACAATCCCAAAATAATTCTGATGAAACATACTATCCACCTCCAAAAAAAAGAATGGATATTGATGGAACAGACCGAAGCATGCTATTGCTCACATTCTTTCATTAAGTGACAAATATGATAATGTTTTGCATGATCATATATGTATAACCCATATCATCAGATTGTTTGCCACCTCAGGTAGGGGGGAGGGAAAGGAGGGAAGGAGGGAAGGAGGGATAGAGATTGGAACAGAAAAATCTAAATAAAAATGTTTAATCTGAATAAAAAGAAGGCACAATATAAACACCAAGGAGAATTAATAATATAATTCTTTAAAAAAATTTTTTTAATGTACTCAGAGAAGATGTTAATAGGGAAGAAGGAGTATAGCTAAGCCCATCCCAGACAGAGTTCTCAGTGAGAAGTCCAAGATAACAGCAGAATGAATAATTTTTCCCAATAAAGATCAGCATTATGTGACAAACCAAGGGGTATTCAAACATTGGAGATGGGGTCTAGCCAGAAATAATGGTCGCACAGAACATTCCAGTACTATACCCGGTCAAGAAGTAAGGGCACCTAGCAATACCACATTTCAAACTATATTACAAAGCAGTAATCATCAAAAAATTATATTGGTTAAGAATTAGAGAGATTTGATCAGTGGAACAGATTGCATTCATAATAAACAGAAACAAATGGGCACCGTAGCCTAGTATTTGATAAACATAGAGATCCCAGCTATTGGGGAAAGAACTGACTATTCAACAAATACTATTGGGAAAACCATATAACAGTCTGCCAGAACTTAGATACAAGACCAAAGCTCACACCATATACTAAGATAAGCTCTAGGTGGATATATGACTTAGACATAAAATGTGATATCATAAAAAATTAGGGGAGCAAGGAAGAAATTACCTTTAGGTATATGGATGAAAAAGAGATTATGACCAAACAAGAGATGGAATATCAAAGGAATTAAAATGGACAGTTTTGATTATATAAATTTTTTGTGGGGGGCGGGGGGGTTGGTTTCTTTTTGCAGGGCAATGAGGGTTAAGTGACTTGCCCAGGGTCACACAGCTAGTTAAGTGTCAAGTGTCTGAGGCTGGATTTGAACTCAGGTCCTCCTGAATCCAAGGCCAGTGCTTTATCCACTGTACCACCTAGCTGCCCCCGATTACATAAAATTTAAAAGTTTAATAGAAATAAAACCAAACCATCTAAAATTAGAACAGAGCAGATAAAATGGGGGAGGGGAGAGAGATCTTTACAGCAAATTTCCATGCTATAGTTCTCATTTCTGAGATTTAGAGGGAACAGAGCGAAATTTGTAAAAATAAGAGCCATTTCCCAAATAATAAATAGTGTAAGGACATAGTCACTTAGAGAAAGAAATTCAATCCATTCATAACCATATGAAAATGCTTTCAATAGCTAAAACTAGAGAAATGCATATTTAAACCACTCTGAGCTACCATGTCACACCCATCAGATTGGCAAAGTTGATAAAAAAGAAAAATGATAAATGCTGAAGAGACTGTGGAAAAGATGCTACACTAACCCATTGTTGGTGGAACTGTGAACTGGTCCGGCCATTCTTCAGAAAAAGGAAAGAAAGGCATGGTATTGAATATTCTTACCAATGCTGCCTCTGACTCTTCCTCAGTTTTGGAAACAGTTCTCTTAGGAATTCTCTTCCAAAGGTCTCTTCATGTTCTTTCACGAGATAACAGCTAACTCATGGTTTTACAGACTCCTCACAGATAACAGTTAACTCCCTCAGTTTCAATCTCTCACAAAATGTCAGCTCAAATTTTCATAGTCCTCTCAAGATGATAATTAATTCTCAGTCTTTTCCTCAGGAAATTGCATTTTAAATTTAATTCTCCCATGGTACCTCCACAGATGCTTTTTGCCATCACCATTAACTATCAGTTTCCCAAAATTCTGTTTCCTCTTTAAGATATAGTAACAGTATTCATAGTCTCTTTAGGAGAAGCTATTGAAGTTGGTGCTACAGACACACGACTGTAAAATATAAACGAAGTAAAAACAAGGTATGTGGGGCAGGGTGGGGGAAGAGCAGTTTTTAGGGAGAGATAGTTGAGCTGAGTTTTGCAGGAAATAATGAATTCTAAGAAGCAGATGTGAGGATGGAGTACATTGTAGGCATGGGGGTTAGTCTGTGCAAAAGTACAGAAATGAATATCATATACAGAAAACAGCTAGAAGGGCTGTCTGGCCAGATTGTAAAGTGTTACATTCAGGAATACTGTGTAGTAAGCCTAGAAAGGTAGATTGGGGTCAGGTTATGAAAGATTTTAAATGCCAAACTGAGCAGTTTGTATTTGATAAGAGGCAGCCACTGGAGTTCACTTAATAGAGGGATCCATTTAGTATAGGAGTTACCTGTATTTTAGGAGCTCTAATCTTGTCAGAATCATGGAGGATGGACATCATAAAAATTACATACAACTGGGGCAGCTAGGTGGCACAGTGGATAGAGCACCAGCCCTGGAGTCAGGAGTACCTGAGTTCAAATCCGGCCTCAGACACTTAACACTTACTAGCTGTGTGACCCTAGGCAAGTCACTTAACCCCAATTGCCTCACTAAAAAAAATGACATACAACCAGAAAATTAAGTGGGCTGTTCATTTATTAAAAACGAAGGGTAACTTATCTACAGTTTTATGGGTGAAAATGGAATTTGTATAATGTCAAGAAGTTGAGAGGAAAGACCCCCAGCAGATAGTGTGGACCCTCTAAGGAAGGTTTGGGAGGACACGAGCAAGAGTCTCACTTGATGAAGGCATGGAGAGATTACAACCTATATTATGGGAGGAGGTAATCATATCAGTAAGATCCAGTGATGTCTAGTCTCAACCTAATGTGAAAAGGGAAATGGGAACCTGACTATGACTAAGTTTTTGTCTCTGAAAAACAAGTAATATGGGCCAATTCAGAAAATAATCTAGTAGGATGAAATGTCACCAGGCTTATTACTTAGTAGGTTAAGTTGACAGAGAGTGAGTATGCAATACCACCTAGGTGAAAGCAAGCCAATAAACAACTTTATCATTTTTGTTCACAGCCCACCATTCCAGGGTTGTTGTGTATCCTAAAGGAGGCTGTATATATTCCCATAAAATAATTTGCAGCCATGGCAGATGTTTGTTTAATGCTCTCTCCCTTTAAAGAACAACAAAAAAATATAAAAGGTATAGGTGAACATATAGGCCACCAAACAGGAGCCCATTTTCCCATTGATCTTCCATTGTGTTCTAGGGTTCCATTATCAACCCTGATTGGCTTTTAGGCTACATGCAGGAGTGAGAGGAGGGAGACCCTTTCTCTTTCTCTTTTTGTTACTTAGATAACCTGCCCCTTTCACTAAAATGTCTAACAAATAAAACCTTGTAACACTAAAGAGTAAAATTATCTAAAGACATTTTTGTTCTTCCTCCTTCATTCATGAAGCTCCTTACAAGGCTATCATTGAAGTTTATTTAGCATAGGCACCTTGGAGATCAGTTTTAAAAGTATGGGGTCCCAGAAAATGTGTTGTCCTTTCAGGACATCATTAGGAGAAAGAATCTTCATTATGTTTTACAGGAGTCTTTCTCGCCCCTCCACTCTACTCCCCACTGTCCTAACCACTAGGCAATTCCTATCTGACCCTGTGGTAAGTTCTTTTAGAATATGTGAGAACCTCATGTCAAGCAGCTGGGGTATAGAAAAGGATAGTAGGGACAGGAAGGAGGGCATAATGGGGCATAAAAGCATATGAGAGGGGCAGCTAGGTGACACAGTGGATAAAGCACCGGCCCTGGATTCAGGAGTACCTGGGTTCAAATCCAGTCTCAGACACTTGACACTAGCTATGTGACCCTGGGCAAGTCACTTAACCCCCATAGCCCCACAAAAAAAAAAAAAGCATATGAGACTTAAAAGGTTGCAGTAAGTTGTCAAAGGAAGAATCAGAAGATTTGCAATATTCCATGACTATCCAGCTGTTTAGAAAGGTTCCTGGGAGGAATGGGAACAGAACAGAGGCCACTGCCTTCTTGGTGGCCTCTGGGAAAATGATGCTGAGCTCCCTCACAGGAACTGGGTCATTTCATGTGAAGTACTTGAAAATTCTATGCCCACTCTGGGCAGGAGAGATAAGGGCTAGTCGGCTTTGGGAAACCTGGGAAGGTTGCCAGCTGCCCCTGTCCTACCTCTCACAATATTTAATCTGGAAGACATGAATTTGATGGAAGTGGGAAGTGGGGTGGAAAAGAATGAAAGAAATAATGATTCCTCTTTGGGGGTGGAATGGGGAAAGCAGAATGGCAGCCACTCACAATTATGCATGCCATAATGATGATTATTATGGAATGAACTGTGCACTAATACATATCTTGAAGAGGTCAGTGTAGCCATAATTTTGGGGTCATATTTTCATTTTGAGCAGTCTCAATGACATGCAGGCTGATTTCTATTAAGTGAAGATTAATTCATTTCAGGCTATGGTTTTGCACAGATTTGTCTAGCTATTGGCGTGGTATTGATTAAGGAGCTGGGTTCTTAAGGATTTTTCGGCTAACAGTAAATTTATATTTATGAGTTAAATGGACAAGGTAGGGACACCCAGCATGTTTCCAGGATTAGAGTTTAGCACTTCATTTCACAAGCTTTTTTACATGGCTATTTTTATCAATGATTTCTCACAACAACCTCATGAGATAGACTAATTCAGCAGTCAAGGAGTTGTCTGTGGTTTAGAAAAGGTACATGATGTGTCCTGAGGCAGGGTCAGAGCCAAGATTAGTCTACTCAGTTCTTAAAGCCCACTTTACTCTATCTATTCACTTCACCAATATCCCCTTTAATATCTCTACCCGTATCCTCTATCATGGTCAAGGGAGGCAGTATGTATCATTGTACCACAGTATTATAATGGCAGAGTAATGATTTTCATTGTTATATAGTCTAAATAAACCTTTAAGTAACCTTTAGTAGACTTGCACACAATTTCATCTATGGCTAGATATTCTTATGTCCTATTTCTCCTGGCCTGCCTGGCCTTGAGGAGAACCAGATACTCAGAGATCATAACAAGCAACATGTTAAAGAGTACTAACCCCTTAGAGATGAAAAAACAAACAAACATACTTCTCTCCAATCTTTGCAGAGGTAGGGGACTATGAGGGAACTACTGTACATAGCATCAGACTCAGTTGATGGGTTGGCGAGTTTTGTTGATTTCTCATTTTTTCTTTATAATTAATTTAATTTCAGTTATTCTTTTCTTTTCTTTCTTACAAGGCATTCCTCGCTGGGGAAGGAAGGACATGTTGAGACATGAAGGTAATGTAAAAATGCATATCTCTAATTTTTTTTTTTTTTGCAGGGCAATGAGGGTTAAGTGACTTCCCCAGGGTCATACAGCTAGTAAGTGTCAAGTGTCTGAGACTGTATTTGAACTCAGGGCCTTCTGAATCCAGGGCCAGTTATCCACTGTGCCACCTAGCTGCCTGATCTCTAAATTAAAAAAAAATTAACAAACATTTAAGAAATGAAGACGATCTCACTGATGGTATATTGGATAGGCCACAAAAAGATGGAAGCCTTAGTAAAAGGAATAGTAGAAAGAGCACTTAAATCAAATCAGCAAATCTGAGTTTGGGTCCTGGATTGAACACTTACTAATTGTGAGAATATTGCTAAGTTACCTAAATTCTCTGAGTCTTGCTTTACCTGTACATAAAAGAATACTTGTGGGGTGGCTAGGTGGCGCAGTGGATAAAGCACCGGCCCTGAATTCAGGAGTACCTGAGTTCAAATCCGGCCTCAGACACTTGACACTTACTAGCTGTGTGACCCTGGGCAAGTCACTTAACCCCCATTGCCCCGCAAAAAACAAAACAAAAAAAAAAAGAATACTTGTACTATCTACCTCTAAAGCTATAAATAGGGCTGGGTGATGAGGGCTTTACCCCAGCACACTGAAATTTAGCTTTCCCAAGAAGATACTATATGTTGATACTTCTCCCTTCTGAATATCACATCCCAGGTGAACTTTGACTTTTCTCTGCTCTACTCACCCACCTCATGATGCCTTATGAGCTTCTGCTTCTAGAACATCTTTCATTTGTGATTTCTCCCCCAAATACCCTACCTCTGCCTTATCTAAATTAATCTTTAGTTGGGGGGGGCAAAGTAATTGGGGTTAAGTGACTTTCCCAGGGTCACACAGCTAGTAAGTATTAAGTGTCTGAGGTCAGATTTGAACTCAGGTCAGTGTTTTATCCACTGTGCCACATAGCTGCCTATTTTTTTTTTGGCAGGGCAATGAGGGTTAAGTGACTTCCCCAGGGTCACACAGCTAGTAAGTGTCAAGTGTCTGAGACTGTATTTGAACTCAGGGCCTCTTGAATCCAGGGCCAGTGCTTTATCCACTGTGCCACCTAGCTGCCCCCTAAATTAATCTTAAAAAGCTGATTTGACAGTGAATTTCATGCTGCTTTCCCTAGATGCCAAAATTGTTGGTTATGGTTTCCCCTGTCTCATTAGATTATAAAGAAAATGTCTTGAAATCTTTCTATCACCATACAAATGTGAGTAGTTAGCTAGTGTCAAAATATGGATAGGAACATCATACAGGACAAGGAAAAATGGAGATTTGAGGATCACTTAGTTTGTCTGACCAGTCCAGGATAATTTGATATAGACATTACAGAATTTGATGTATTTCAAGAAAAAAAAAAGTTAGTGAATAGTTTCCTATTTCACTAAAAAGCCCTTGTGCATACTTTTCCCTAAAACTAAATCCCTGCATAGGGTGATTAGGTGCTCTGCCAGTTAGTCACTACAGAGAACCAAATCAGATCACCAAACACCCAAACTTGATTCTTTAGATTAAAGATGTGTAGTTCTAGTTAATATAAGTACAACCTGTTTCCTTTCATGATGACTATCATTATGTGAGAATGACATGAAATGCTCTGCTGCCCCTAGAAAGCATGAGTCTAGGTTGCTCATCTTTGATTAGAGTCATAGAATGCTAGACTTAGAAGGGACCTCAGAGATCATTTAGCCCAAGGCTTCTTAAACTTTTTCCACTCGCAACCCCTTTTTGCCCAAGAAATTTTTACATAACCCCAGGTATAAAGATATATAAAATAGGTACACATAGCCTTTTACTGTTGCCACATATTTTGCAACTCCCACATTCAGTTATGTGACCCCATATACGGTCATGAACCACAGTTTAAGAAGCTTTGATTTAGCCCAATCCATACAGGAGACATGAATGGTGTCTACAACAATTATAACAAGTGTTTGCCTAGACTTGGCTTAAATGTATCATATAACTTCCTCATTTTGTTAAGGAAAAGCCTCTTCCTCAAAATTTTAGGTATTCTTCTGATTCTCTCTTTGACACTATGCTTCTGTTGTCTCGTTATGGGATTCTGACAGTGGTTGGATCCTCCTTGACCTATAATAGCTTTGACCCCATTTTCTTATTGGTAAGTTCCATTTGGGTCCTCCATTTTGGAGAGAAGTCCAAGACAGCCATCCTATATTCCCCTTTAGGCTAAGCTTCTGACTCTTTGGACTTTAGTCCCATGCCAATGTAGTGGGTACAGCCCTTAGTCCCTCTTTGCAACTCCCTTTTATGTATTGTCTTCTCTTGTTAGAATGGAAACTCTTTGAGGTCAGAGACTCTTTTTTTTGGATACCTAGTTCTTAGCATGGTGGTGGCAAAAATTAAGTATTTAATAAATTCTTGTTATCTACCTACCTAGGTATTAGTTACAAGTTTGTAGGTAGCATTGCAAATATTTAAATGTGTTAACTGTTGGTTTTATCAAATGGTGATTAAATGTTAAAAATGGTCATTGAATGACAACCACATCTACAGCATCATGACAGGTGTTTTGGAAGAGGCAAAGACATATAAGATATAGTTTTAGGGGGATTTCCAGGTCACATAATTGACAAGACAGAGGACTAGATTTTTTTTCTGATCTTCATGACTTCTCAAAACCTTTCTAAAATAGAAATTATGTGCCAGAGATAGAGCATTTTCACCTGGTTTAGGTTGCAAAGAAGGTAAAACAAAACAAAATAAAGCTTCCATGACCTAATGCCTGAGTTATGTTTACTTAAGCACCTCTTTTACAAATCCCTACCATACTCCTGGCAGCAAGGCTGCACAAAGTGACCCAACCCATAGTCTTGCAACAAAATACAATAACATAACCTGACTCCCTTTTATCTCTTTCCAGTGAGTAGCAATCCAAATTCCAAACTACAGAAATTTACTGAGGCCTTGATAGCCAATGACATAGCAGTGTTCTGTGCTGCAACAGAACTCTGGAGGGAAAGAAGTTATTTTTGGAAAGGGATACAGAAAATGAAATATTAAAAACTAGTGAACAGGACAAGTTGAAGGGGGAAAAGAGGAAGGGAGATTCTACTTGACTGAGAAGGTAGAAACAAGAGAAGTACTCAGTAAGCTGATGAAAGCAGACATAAAAAGGAACCAATAATTAAAAACCCAAAAGAAAAGAAATAACAAATGAGAGGAGATGCTTAGGAATAAGGGAAAGATAGCTGATAGGAATACAGTTATCTTAAAAAGAAAAGATTAAATAACTAAAGATACATAGTACTGTGTTTACAGGGGGAAGAGCAAAAAAATCATAACAAAATATAGATAAATGGAAGAAAATGTCTCATAACTTCAAGTGTGAATGGGTTAAACAATCCAATAAAATGAAAAGAATGATAGATTTGATAAGAAAACAGAATCCCACAATCTGTTGTTTGTAAGAAATATTTCCAAAACAGACACACACACACAATAAAACTGAGGGACTTGGGGAAAAAATTGCAATACATTAAGTGAATCCAAAAAAACCAAGAATTACAACCATGTTATCTTTCAAGTAAAAATAAACATTCAAAAATATAAAAGGAATGAATAAATTACATTTTGTTGAAAGAAACCATAGATAATAAAACAATATTAGTATTAAACTAAAATACTGAGGATGCATTAGCATCCAAATTCATAAAGAAAACATTAACTGAGTTTTAAGAACACATAGTGGGGCAGCTAGGTGGCACAGTGGATAGAGCACCGGCCCTGGAGTCAGGAGTACCTGAGTTCAAATCCGGCCTCAGACACTTAACACTTACTAGCTGTGTGACCCTGGGCAAGTCACTTAACCCCAATTGCCACACACACACACACAGAACACATAGTAACACAAAACGAAATCTCCTCTCAATTTTGGATAAGTCTAACAGAAAGATAAACAGAAAAAGAAAATATAGAATTGAACAAATTGTTGGAAAAACAGAGCTAAAAGATGTGATATCTTCCAAGTGGTAATAAAAACCATTATACATATTTTTCAGCACCACTTGGAACTTTTACAAAAATCAACCAAGTATTAGGACACAGAGATGTGGCAAACAGGCAAAAATATTGTTGGAAATACATTCTTTACTTATTATAATGCAATAAAATTAGTCATTGGTTCAGGGAGCATAAGCAAAAAATAGAGACCCAAGTGGAGACTTAACAATGAAATCCTAAATAATGAGTGAGTCAAAGAACAAATAATCAAAACAGTAATTTTGTCAAAGAAAATTATTATGATGACAACATAAAATACCAAAATATCTGAAAAGCATCTAAAGCAGTCCTCAGGGAAAAAAATAATATTGCTTCAAGCAGAAATCAACAAAATAGAAAAAGAGAGGATTAATGAACTGAGTGTGGATTTAAAAAATTAGCAAGACAACAAATAAAACCAAAATAAATACAAAAGAGGAGATATTAATAAATTAAGGAGAAATAAATTGGACACAAAAAACCACATAGAAGTGATATATGAAACTAAATGTTAGTTAATTTAAAAGACCAATAAATTTAAAAATCCCTTAACTAATCTTAATAAAGAGGGCAGAAAAATCAAATAAATAAAATAGCAAATAAGCATGGTGAAATCACAACAGAACCAGGACAAATGAAAAGGAAACAAAAAAGAACTTAAGCACAGTGGTATGATAACAAAACTGAGAACATAAAAGAAATAGAGAAATGAATTAAAAATATAAAATTTCCAAACTAACAGAAGAGAGATCTTAAATTATTCAACCTCAGAAAAGGAAATAGAACTAGTTGTAAAGGAACTATCAAAGTCATGTGGATGTGTGGGAACTTCTGGTTCTATTGGATTTATAGAGGATTCTATCAAGCTTTGTAAAGAACAATTTTTACACATTCTTTACAAATTAGTCTCAAAAATTGAGACAATGGTCTGCAATAATTCTTTTATGAAATGTAGTTTTAATGCATAAAGCAGGAAAGGATAAAACACAGAAAGAAAAGTAATATCCTTAATGCATATTAATTCATTTAAAAATTTTAAAAAGAAATCCTGGGGCAGCTAGGTGGTGCAGTGGATAAAGCACTGGCCTTGGATTCAGGAGGACCTGAGTTCAAATCCAGCCTCAGACACTTGACACTTACTAGCTGTGTGACCCTGGGCAACTCACTTAACCCTCATTGTACCTAAAAAAAAAAGAAAAAAAGAGAAAAAAAGAAATCCTGTTCGACTATATTTATTGAAGAAATTATTTATTATGGCCAAATTGAATTTTTGCCAGGGATACAATGATGGTACAATGTTAGAAAAACAATCACCAAAATTAATCATATTAAAACCCAAAACATCAAAACCACATTATTATCTCAATAAATGTAGAAAACCTGATGACGAAATACCCACTTTTGCTATATACCCTACAAAGTATATGCATAGTGGAACCTTTTAAATATCATAATCCAAAACAAGCATTATGTGCAATGGAGATACATTAGAGCCTTTCCCAATAAATTTGGAAGTAAAGCAAGGATGCGATACTTTCTAGTATTATTTCATATGGACTTAAATTAGGGTTTCTAGTCTTCTTGGTATTTGTAGAGTAGATAATAGAGAGCTTAAAGGATAGACTGTGTTTTCTTTCTGTGCTATGCTTTCATCCTATGATGCTTCATACCATTCATATACCTTTTAAGATCACTAACTTGCCAATATTTCTAGGTATTTTGTACCACTTTTGCCATTTGCAACCTCATTTGTCCCCTCTTTCATAAAAATAAATGAAATCAGTCTGTATGCAAAGTGACAGAGGATGCAGATAGTTTTGTATTGAAGTGAATTATGTGATGAATTTCAGCAGCTAGTCCAGAGCAATCTGGATTGAATTATCCAGTGTTAACAACAGAATGTGATCAAAAGGAGCAGCCCAACTACAATGAAGATGCAAATTACTTGGTTCCCGGAGAGCTGATCAAATGAAGCCAAAGCTCTAATTAAGTTGTGATCAAATTAAGTGAAAGGTGCTATATTGCATGATAGATAATTATTAACTAGAAAGGTATCTCCTGTATTGTGCTACAAACAAAAAGGGCACATCACTGATTTCCTTTTCTGTCTATTTTCAATTTAAAGTCCTTTGAGCTTTTCTATTTAAAATCAAACACAGGAAATAACTTTAATTGAATGTATTCAACATAAATTCAATCAAAGTACCAGCACAGAAAGCTTCACTTTTTCTTCTTCCTACTAGTTCTGATGTTGTTACATTAGGCTGCAATCCTATTCCCACTCACCACCCCCCCTTCTTGAGTTTGTTTTAAATTTGCTAATAATAGCAAGAAATGGTGTTAGCAATAATAATGATAGCTGTCATTTCTCCTAGTATTCACAGGATCATTTTGTGCTGAGACTTTACAACTGAGTCATAACTGCCTATGGTAAAGGATTGTTCCTGAGTTTTATTTATCTTGTTCAGTAAATAAAGAAGCTTTCGAATTCAATTGGTTTCTGGGCTGATTTGCCCCTCAGTGTGATTAATCAATGAGAACCAGGGACCCAATTCACATGTTCACTCAAGTCAATAGAAGCAGACTGTGGAAAGAGACCTGTGGTGGTTCAAAAAGGAACAAGAATTGGGTCATAGATTTCTAGATGATCTTTCATTATTTTTCTCTTCAATGTTTTCCTCCAAACTTTCCATTTCTCTCCTAGTTATAATGTAGGTCCTTCTTGATATGTGTGGAAAGCCACTTAATAAACACACCTCATTGAGATTGGGCTATAATGGGTGAGTCACTTGGGGACCTGTGACTTTACGCAAGGTAGAGGTAGCAGGAAGAAAGAAAGAGGAAGAAAGGTCTCAGTGACTCTGTATGGGTGTTCTCCCACACCTGAAGTGCTCCTCCTTCTCTACTACCCCCTCTGCAATTCACAACTTCATTCAAACCTTTGTTCAAGTTCCACTATGTTTATAAGGCCATTCCATATCTCCTCCCCCCCCCAACACCTCTTTGGTTTAGAGAAAAAGATAATGAGTTGTTTTGGGGATTTGTTGAATTCCTTTGGAATGGTCATTTAAAAATTTCCAATAGGCTGTTGGTGATGTGGAATAGGAGTTTAGGAGAGAAACATGTATAGATTTACTAGGATTCAATCAATTAACAATTAACAAAATGTATTGAATGTTGACTATGTGTCAGACATTGTGTTAATATGCAAAAAGATGATAAGTGGTCTTATAGGAGCTAATGAGGTCATCAAGTAAGGAATTCTAAAGAAAGAAAAGAAAGGATGAAAGAATAGAGCATTGAGGTATCCCTAAAATTAAGGGGTACACTCTATATTATGATCCAGCAAAGGAGACTAAGAAGGAGGGGTCAGACAGGTAGAAGGAGAATTGAGAGAGAGAGAGAGAGAGAGAGAGAGAGAGAGAGAGAGAGAGAGAGAGAGAGAGAGAGAGAGAGAGAAAGAGAGAGTGAATGTTCTGATTATCCAGGAAGAGGTGATCCACAATGTCAAATGCTGTAGAGAGAGGTCAAGAAGGCTGAGGACTGAGAAAAGGCCATTGACTTTGAGGTCATTGAAGACTGTTTATGAGGGCTGAAAATGCTTCTGTTTCCTGACTTTACCCTGTTAGTGGCATTGCAATTCTGTCCCATTTTATTTCTTAGCTATTTGAATTATGGTTCTCATCTGGTCTATTGATAGAGTAGCTACTCAATAGCCAGCCCAGAGCTTGGCTTTAGAAGTTTCCATTCTGTTTGGGTACAATGGCTTGGGCCAACTTAGGGGCAAGTACTTATCTTCCAAAATACCCCTCACTGAACCAAAGTAATTTATCATTACTGAGTGGAATGTATCACACTGGTACAATACTACAGCCTACTCCAACTCATCTTAAATCTCACCTTGGATCTTTGGTCCATATGCTGTTTTGAATCTTCTGAGATCATGGTGTTCCATGAGTCAGATTTAGAGTATCATTAGGTGAGGATTGATGATAAAATGATGGATTTTAGGGGCTGTGGAAATTTATTTTGATTTGGGGACCCTACCTTTGGACTGAGATTAGAAAGCCTTAGGCCCTCAGGGTCTCTTCTGTGTGGGAGGTGCTGGTGCCCCTCCCCCTCTTCTTCAGCTGAGCCAAAAAACCCCATGGGCTGTACAAGGCCAGGTCAGACAGCTGGGGGAAAAATCCCCCAGCTCCCTCTGACCTGAGCAGATCTATCCCAGAGATCCTGGGCTTGTCCAGGCCAGGCTCTGGCATAGCCTGTGCTGAGGCACGTGATGCTCAAGCATCCCCCCAGCCACAGCCCTGGCTGGTGGATTATCTTGGGGTCTGTGGGGGTGAAAAAAAGCCCCAAGATTTGAGTGGAGAAAAGGAAAATATATATAGACCTGGGAATTAGACTCAGAGAGGCCGGCGGACAAGATTAAAGGAGGCTGACAAGATTAGAAGAAGGGAGGAGAGGGGTGGCAAAGGAGGCCCAAGGACAAGACTGACGGAGCAGACAGACAGAAAAGGAGGCAGTGGAAAGCACAGAAGTGGTCAGCACAGGATACAGGTTGGAGAAAGCGAAGATTAAGAGAACAATAAGGAGAGGAAAGTTAGAAGCAGGGGGATAGACAAAGTGAAAGGGGCTCAGAGTTAGAATAAAGGACCTGAATAGTGAAAGTGGTACATACCCTAAGGCAAGAGGCGGCTACAGCCCTTATTAAAAAAGTTCCAGGGGCAGCAGGTGGAAGCACCCAAAGCAGTCAGGTTGTACAGTTTATTTCCCTGTATTCTTAATTTTTAATAGTATCTAATAAATAAACTCTGCTTTGATTATCTAGCTAAGAGGCTTCTTAATCTTTTGCTTATCAATTTGGGAGCAGTGTGGTGGAACTTTTAAAGGACCCATATTAAGTTAATAGCAGTCAGCCAGTTAGTCAAAAGTCCCTAGATTAGTCCTCCAGTCAGATTAGTCTCCAAACTAGGCTAGTCATTTAAAATATTTCTACAGGGCATTCATTTTAGAATCCCTGAAAACTTTGTATATTCAGTTACTGTTTATTGAAATTTCCTGGACATTTAGATGGGTGTTAAAGGCTATGTGGCAAAATGGATAGAGAACCAGACTCGAAGTTGAGAAAATCTGACTTCAAATGTTACCTCTAATATCCTTCCTGTGTGTCTCTGGACAATTCACTTAACATTTCAGCCTCCCAAGCAACTTCTAAGTTTTGGAACAGTTGCTAATTTACACGGGTACAGTCTCCACATGGAGAGTTCACTGCACCAATGAAATCATAGGTCTGGACCATTCCCTATCTCAAATGGGGACAACAGAACCAAATATTTGACAACTGAATTGTTTTGGAAAATCTAGGCTGTGTAGTAACTGATGCTTTAAAGGATGCTTGATTATTGGTTTAGATTACAAGCATGAAATAGTAGGTTAGCTATTGAAATTGCAAACTCTTAAGAGAAAAGCAAATGCAAAATGCATGTCTTTAGCACACTGTAGGTTTGCAAGGTTGTGGTCATCTTATATTTAATGCAGATTTATCTTTGAACTAACAGAGCATTTATTTTGGTAATACCAAGGTCAATTACCACTGGTATGTGATATTCTAATAAACTTTCTTTATTGTTGTTAACCAATCCTTTAGAGACAACAAGCTGTAATTTGTTCAGATTTTCTTTATCTTGGTTTTCTTTCAATTTGAAAAATGCATTTTCATTTCTCTTTCTCCACAACCAGCAGAAATTAGGAGTCTGATGTAGCCTCTTTTTGGATAGAATTTTCTCAGGCATGGAAATTTGAAATTGTGATTTGTCCCTGTCCAGAGCTTTGATGTGAAATAAATTGTTTATCTGTAGCATCTGCAGTGGCAAATTTCATCTTCGAAGGAAGCTTATCTACAGTTCCCCGAGGTGAAGAAATAATGGTTCCTTTTTGAGCCTATAATCGCCTCTTCCCACATTTACTTGATTTCAAATAATATATCTGGTTACCCTTACAATTGGATGGGGGAGGTTGTAGGTGACAAAGCTGAAGAAACAAGCATATAGAATTTACATGTATTCTCAAGGGCCCAATGATTGGCTGAATGGCGTATATGTTTGGAGTGTGCATTAGCTCCTACACTCAAGGTATTGCCATTCAGGACTTGGAAGCATTCTTATTCCTTAGTGGCTCATTGTATATAGGACCACTGATTCTGGCTTCCATATTCACCCTTCTTTACACAATATACTGGCAGAAATGTGCTTTAAAGGTTATTTTTACCTAAGCCAAATCTAGAAATAAGGCAGTTATCTGGATAATTTAAGCACCTCCTCTACTCCTTCATACTTTCATATTATTTATCTAGATATTTTAGGTAAAAGGAGTAGGTGAGGGCTCAAATTATACCAATAATCA
Organism: Dromiciops gliroides; assembly: GCF_019393635.1. Classification (NCBI taxonomy): domain Eukaryota; kingdom Metazoa; phylum Chordata; class Mammalia; order Microbiotheria; family Microbiotheriidae; genus Dromiciops; species Dromiciops gliroides. Next base: position 312,182,434 of record NC_057864.1, read on the forward strand.
TTTTAGTTATACATTTTATTTTCTAAACAGGTTCAGGGTTTAATGGATATATTATTTCCTATTTCAAAACCCATGGCTTGGTTTTCCAGGACGTCATTTAAAAAAATATTATAGTTAATAAAGACAAAATTGAGTAGAACCTTTTTGCCCCAGACCAAAATAAATCTGCTATAAGTCTCTGAGTGTGCTAGGATGCTATGAATTTAGTTAGTTGGATTTCCATCAACCCCCACTCCCTTTGCAGAGGCCAAGAAATAAATCTCTTATTTGAACCATCTATATATCAATTTGTTCTTCTGTCTTTTTATAAATGAGTTGTGTAGGTGGAACAGTTTATCTACTTTAGCCCTTTTCTAGTCAATTAAAGTTTTCCTTTCCACTAGCTTGAGTTATTTGGGTCCTTTACATCAAGGATTTGTATGCCTCTACTATTCATTATCAAATGAATTGAATTTTTAAAAATATTCTCTGGCTTCCTGCTCCAAGCTATATGTGGGCCTGTGTAATCATGTGACTTTTCACTTTGATGTACAGATTTACCTTTAACAGGTTAGCCTATAAAGGCACACCATAGGAATATTCCTGTGCCCCACCATTCATCATTTACTCTAAAGCAAGCAGTCTTTCCTGTTGTCTAAGTCCCCTTCTGACCTAATTTTGTTACCATATTAGTTTAAGGTAGCAATCCATTGAAATTAAATCCTTGTGGCTAAAATCAATAAAGAACCATATAGTTGCTGTCAAGGTTTCTTTTACAGGGGTATATTTTATGTGAATGCTTTCTGTTAAAATCATTACTAAGCATTGGTTGGAGTCCAGCAAGTTATCAAGTCAGATTTTTCCCACCTATGATCCCCTTTGTCTGCCTTTATTCAACCACCAGGAAAACTCCTGAATACTTCTGTTGAGGGGTCCTCGCAACCTGGATTGGGGGCTAAGTCACCCAAAGAATTGGAGGCTCATAATGAATCTTATAAAATAAAAAAGATTTATTAGGAGAGAGGAATATATGGCCAGGGAACAGAGTCACCATGGAGACTCTCCAGCTGGAGGAAGAGAAGACCTGGTCTTTTGTATGTTTACAAAACAAAGAAAGGGGAGGGAATTACAAAGTAACTGAGAGAGAAAAGCAAAACTGTGAAGGGCCAAACAACTGGAAGGGGATTTTTGAAAAATGGGACATCAGTAAGATATGCACCCATCCATATCTTGCATATCATCTTGCAGACCTTGGTATTGTTTATCAGTGGACCAGGGTTGTACTCAGCCACACCTTATTCCTGAGGTGGGAGACAGAGATGCTTTTCCCTTGGGAGAGTTTAAGGATTCCTTGGGGGTTGGGGGGTCCCTAATCCTGCAACACTTCAAGTTAATGTTGCCAAATTCTGTCTTCTTCTATGGGAATGTAAAAAACAAGGAGAAGGAGCTTGGTAACATGCCTTGTTGCATCTCTGGGAAGAGTTGAAAGGCTGGAAGTGTGATTGGGGAGGGGACCATAGAAGGGGACAGAGCTTTATGCATCCATATTTCATTAAAAAGTAAAATTTTTTGAAATGCAGGTCTCATCCTCATATCTGATTACTGTAACAAATGATAGTCTGTATTTGGTGGAAGGGTAGGAGGAAACAGGAAGCATAGATTCATAGACTACTTCAGCTAGAAGTGATCTGAGAAGTCACTGTGAAAGTTCCAGGAAGAGGAGTGCCAGAAATAGACTCATGAAGGAAGTAGATTTCTTAGGAAGAAAGCTGGAATGGTGTCTCATGCCTTTGATCTCGGCTACTGGGAAGGTCAAGGTTAGCAGCTCTCAAACTCAGGAGTTCTGACCTATGGTGGGCTAAGTCACAGAATACTTTTCCTTAGGTCCCTGTCCCCCAAAAGGTGACAAAACCAACAACCAATAGTATTATTTTCTCCTTTCCATAAAATCTTCATGAGAATGGTTTATGTTATGGGAGGATTATGGGCCCCAAAAGTTGTCTGGGGAGGTCAAGGAACTTTTTCCTTGAAACCTTAGGAGTTTTCCCTTGAAATCAAGTAGGCCTCTCCTTGAGCTCAATCAAGGACATAAACACCCAAAAGAGATAAGCAGCACCAGATCTAACTGAGCACGCTCCAGGACCACCACCCTGCATTCCAGACCTCCTGAGCACCTGGATAAGGTAATCCTGTTGGGAGTGACTATACCAGGAGAAGACCCCAGAACCACCCACCAGCAGACTGCTTGGACCCACCAGGATGCAGTTAAAGCCCATCACCAGATTGCTCACAACCGATCATCACCTACCCCAGCTCATCACCAAAGGACTCCTAGTCCATCACCCAATAAGGGACATTCTTACCTACACCATCTGAACTCTATAAAAAGGTGCTCCCCAAGCTAATCGGGGAGGAAAGCAATTTGTTTCTCCAAAACCTTCCTCCTGGCCAGTTTCTCTTGTACCCCAATAAACCTGTTCTTTTATTCCTAAATAGGACTTGTGTGAGAGTATAATTCTTTACAGAGGAATCCCAAGGACCCACGTGCTTTCTCCCCATATCAGTTTTTACATATGCATTGAGAGTTTCCTTGATTAAATATGAAAATAGAACACATCAGGCTTTCACAGATGATTGCTTACTACTGGTTTTCTCTCTCTAGTCACACTATATGTGTGTAATGAATATGTGTGTGTGTGTGTGTGTGTGTGTATATATATATATATATATGTACATATATATACACACATATATTCATTCATCCATTTATTTGTTCATTTATTTATTTTACTTCATTCATTCATTCATTTGTTCGCTCATTTGTTTGTTTGTTTTGTGTTCCTAGTTAGATGTCTCATATCTTTGTATGATATGATTGTTGGGGAGATTGAAAAGAGAGAGGGAGAGAGGGAAGAAAAGGGAGAGAGAGGAACAAGGTAGAGAGAGAAGAGAGTGGTGAGAAGTAAAAGGAGAGCAGAACAGGAGAGAGAGAGAGAGAGAAAGAGAGAGAGAGAGAGAGAGAGAGAGAGAGAGAGAGAGAGAGATTGAGAGAGAGAGAGAAGAGAAATGACAGCCGCAGAGTAAGGAAACAATTCCAACTAACCAGGAATTTTGGGTTTACTCTGGCTACACATATTTTCTACGTGACATGTGCCATCACTATCTTTGTGTTTCAAATTTATGTTCATTCTTCCTCTGGATTATGTAACTCACAGGGGCAGCTAGGTGGCACAGTGGATAAAGCACCAGTCTTGGATTCACGAGTACCTGAATTCAAATCCAGCCTCAAACATTTTTTGTGGTGGTTGTTTTTTTGAGACTGTTCCTCTGGCTTGGGAGGGATGTTTTACACCAACTCTTTTTACCATGTGTCACTTTACTAAATATCTGTTTCTAAAAGGTAATTGAAGTCTGCCTAATTGATATTAATGGAAATCACACTGATGGCAATCCATGAGTTACAGTACTGGGAATGCAGCCTCTCAAGGTTATCCCATTTACATTGGCTGCTGCCTCCTGAGAACACAACCTGCCAGTGCAAATGGGAGTAGAGAAAGTAATTTCAGAGTGGGTGCTATATAATCATTGTGCATATTGTTCTTCTGAATATGTTTCTTCACTTTTGTATCAGCTCATAGTTTTACCATGCTCTCTGAATTCTTCATATTCATTGCTTCATATGTCATCGTAATAGTTCATTATATTAATGAACTATTTTTATCCTTCCCATAATCAATACACATTTGTATCCATTTTTTTTTGCTACCATAGTAGTGCTTACATAAAGATTTTCATGTGTATTGGAGTTTTCTTTTTTTTTTTTATCTTCTTGGCTTATATACCTAGCAATGGAATCTTTTAGTTAAATAGGACACATAATTTACTTGCTTTTATAAAAATCAAAATTTCAAGTTGCTTTCTAGGATTGTTGGACCAATTCATGGCTCCTCCAATAGTGTGTTTTTCCATCTTTTGTAATCTTTGACATTTTCCAGATGTGAGGTGAAATCTCAAATTTTTTTTGCATTTCTTTTCTCATTAATCAATTGGAGATATCTTCCATATGGTTGTTAGTATTTGAATTCTTTTGAGAATTTTTTCTTCATATCTTTTGACTATTTATCCACTGGAGAATAGCCCCTGGTATCATATATTGGTAAGTATTTTGGACATCAGATCCTTATAAGATATATTCCATACAAACCCCTCCCCCATTTCAACTGAAAGTAAAGTCAAGCATTCTCCTTCTGATTCAATATGGCTGTGAATCATGGAGCACCACCATCTTAGTAGAATTAGATTTTTAGGTTGCCCAAAGGGCAATGCAGAAAAGCACTGTGTGCATAAGTAGGTTGCAATAAATCATGAGCAGTCACTTGTGCACAGAAATCATAAAAAAAAATCTTTAATAACATATAGGATTGGAAAATGAGGTAGGTCAATCATATAGCAAGAGGGAGAAATAATGGATAACCTAAGTACTTCAGTAGTACTATGATAGGATTAACATTTCCCTGATGCATTTTCTTTCTCCCCATCCACAACATGAGGAGGCTAGACTCCTCTTCCTTCCCTGTCACCTAAAGGCATAAAAAAATCTCAGCCCAGGGCAGCTAGGGGTTTCTTGGACCTGGTGGATTTCTGAAGACTATATTCATGAGTCATCATGTCCTTCAAAATATCCTGCCTTCATAACCACACCTATTTTCAAATAGAGATAAGTGGGGGATGAGTTTTGAAAAGCTAAGTGCCACTGTAACTTTGTTGCATATCCTCGCTATGTCAGGGCAATGTAAACCTCCCTTTGCTGACTATTTGGTGACTTATGAGTGCCCCCATTTTGTCCAAACATCAAACCTGAACTAAGTGAGTGTTGGTATTAGAGCTGCCTCTGACAAGTATCCATAAAATATTAAAAGAACTAAAGGAAGTTCTCTACTATGTCAAATAAATCCTTTGTAGAGGATTTACAGGAGGAAAAAGAACAAAAGTTTAATCACACAAGAATGGAGTGGGGCAGCTGGGTGGCACAGTGGATATAGCATCAACCCTGGATTCAGGAGTACCATGAGTTCAAATCCGGCCTCAGACACTTGTCACTTACTAGCTATGTCACCCTGGGCAAGTCACCTTCCCTCATTGCCTTGAAAAAAAAACAAAGAATGGAATACCTACAAGACTGAGATTAAGGCAGCATGGTTATAGTGCGGTGCTGTCAAATTAAAAAGAAATTGATCCCTGTGAATTACATTTTTTTTTTTTTGCCGGGCAATGAGGGGTTAAGTGACTTGCCCAGGGTCACACAGATAGTCAGTGTCAAGTGTTTGAGGCTGGATTTGAATTCAGGTACTCGTGAATCCAAGACTGGTGCTTTATCCACTGTGCCACCTAGCTGCCCCTGTGAGTTACATATTGATGCAGAAAACCACAAATTAACATCATCTGTATTGTATTGCATTTTTATTTAACTTTTTAAACATTTCCCAATTACCATTTTAATCTGGTTCAGTTTGTACTCTATAGTTTTCCAGGGCTCCTGAGCTTGACACTCATGGTATTGTAGATAGAGAGGTTGAGCTTTTCTGATTTTTAGGCAAAGACCCTGTTGTCCTACTCCCCTCTCTGACTGGTGGGACATAATGGCAAGATGGTGGCATTCAGAACCAATAGGATTCTCCCTACCAGTCCCATCCTGGCTTTCCTGTTAGATAAGAGACAGAAGAAACAGGAAAGACAGAGTTCTGACCTTCTCTCCACCCTCAACATCAACTTTAGTCAAAACATCAATGCTCATTTATACTATTTTGCCTTCTGATTCAATCTTCCCCTTGCCCCTTGCATTGTCATGTACATTCTGTGTCCAAGTGCAGTATTAAGAAAAATCTAGAAGCCACAAAATCCTTGACTGTGCTATTAAGTTTGGCATAGGTAGAGATCTGAGAAGCTAATTGATCCTTTTCTTTTTTTTAATTTTGTTTTGTATCTCTCTTTTTAAAAAAAAATTTGGGGGGGCAATGAGGGTTAAGTGACTTGGCCAGGGTCACACAGCTAGTAAGTGTCAAATGGCTGAGGCTGATTTGAACTCAGGTACTCCTGAATCCAGGGCCGGTGCTTTAACCACTGCGCCCATCTAGCTGCCCCTGTTTTTTTAAATTTAAAGTTTCTGAGTCCAAATTTATCCCTCTCTCTCCCTCCCCTCCCCCCCTCCTTTAGATGGTAAGCAATCAGATATGTTATACAAGTACAATTACATAAAACATTGCCCATATTAGACATTTTGTATAATATAAATTGAATAAAGAAAAAACGAGAGTGAAAAATAGCATGCTTCAGTCTGTGTTCAATCAATATCAGTTTTTTTCTTTGGAGGTGCATAGTATGTTTCATCATTATTCCTTTAGGATTATCTTGGATCATTGTATTGCTAAGAATAGTAAGTCATTCACAGTTTCTTCATCAAACCAGTATTGCTGTCACTGTGCACAATGTTCTCCTGGTTCTACTCACTTCACTACATATCAGTTTATAAAGCCTTTCAGGCCTTTATCAAAGATCTGCCTTGTCCATTTCTTATAGCACAATAATATTCCATCACAAATTTGATCCTTTGAGAGAGATGGAACACACAACTCTATGGCAGCATGGACCAAGTTGAAGAAAGAAGTTATGGTCACATTCACAAGGAAGTTTCCCAAGCAAGGTAGTATACTAATGTCATCCCAGGCCAACACAAAATTTGCAGAAAAAGGAAAGATAAGAAGTAGAGATAAGTAATTTTTATAGACATATCCATAGACCTAACTGAGATTAGATCTTGAGTCAGACACAAGCTAAAGCAGCAGGACTATCCCAGAAATGGGTATGACAGTACTCCATCGAACTGAGGCTTTCCCTGTACTTCACAATACACAGGTCATTCTACGTGGGTACCATATTTCTTAAAAATCTTATATCTGGCATGTCATCCTGTTGCAATTAAAATATAAAGGTTCTATTTGTTTTTTTTTTCTGTTGTGTTTTCTCTCTTACTGAGCTTGTGTTTTATTATTTTGAAATATTTATTTTATTGTTCTCAGGATTGTGATTGTTAGTGACAGTTTTGAGTTTTGAGCTTTTGCTAATACTAGCTGGAAGAAATTTTGTTTCATCATGTTTCTCATACTTCTATGTCTCAGTTGTTTAATTTTAATATCACTGTGCTTATTCATTGATTTTTTCCATTATAAATACAAATCATGGTTTTAGTTTTTGACTCACATTTCATTTTCTTTTGTTTTGTTCCGATGGAGTTTTCACCTCCCTACTCTGGAAATTTGCATTTACTTTGTTTTTAATTTTCTCTACTTGAAGAAGTCTATCAATTCTTTCTGAATTCCATTTTTGGAGGCACATATATTTGCTCAGTTTCTGATCATTTACCTTTATCTTTACAGTTTTTATTCAGGAAAGTCCTTGCTTCTATTTTAAATTTTAAGGGTGAAAAAAAGGAGAAAAATGTTTAGAAGCAGTTCTTGCTTTTTAGGGACAATTCTTTCCTCATAAACTTTCTAGGGATAACATCAAAATACCATTAGGTAAAGTGTTTTTCTCTACACTATTATTTGTTGGACTATGTTGACAAGACCTCAGATTTATGGGGGCTGAATACGAGCAAGTATGGGCTTGACTTCATTCTGGTTTTATTGGTATTTGCTACATGTTGAGACATGGGAAAAGTAACTAGAGTGTTTTTTTAATTATTATCTGAGTTTATTTCAGTATTCACTGATATTGGCTTGCATCTTTGCTTATGGATTATCTTTTTTTGTTGATTGCATTTGGCCTTGTTTACCTTACATGCTACTGTGACCTTTAAAATCTAATGTGTGGTTGCCTTATTCCTGTCCCAAGTGTAGGGAAAGCTAGCTAGGGTTTACTTATAAATTAGAAGCTTTAGCACCAGTTTTGGGCATTAAGCATTTATTAGTGAAAAAGAGAACATGTGGAGTTCAGAAAGTTAAGAAACCTATTTACCCTACAGGATAGATAAGAGTTCAAGCTGGCCTGTTTCTTCCAAGAGTCTCTGCTAACCAATTGCCTGTTGGAGACTCGAAACTGAGAGAGGAAGCTCTTCCTGTGTGTTCCCGGAAGAGGCAGTCCTTACACGCTCTTCAAGCTAATTGACTAGCATCACCAAATCATTGGTTCACTGGACTAGAGGGTGGTGCCATGTTGAGGTCAGCTGAGAACTGCCCCTCTTGAGGGGCAGGAAGGTATGGCTTCAACTGAATTAACTTTAAGTGAGTTAATCAGTGAAGTCAATCAATCTCAGACAATCCAAATCAGTCCAATCAATCTGGGACTTTGGGCGCTGAAAAAGCCCCTTATTTTCTTACACATACTGTGGTAAGACTTTGCATGTTCACTGATGAAATAGAATTGCTTGCTTTATTGATTAAGATAGCATTGAGCAATCTATTTAAAATACTACTTTTCAATGGGTGGGGGTAGGGACCCCTGGGGGTCCCCAAGACCATTTCAGTTAAAAATTATAATAATAATAAAATAATAGTATCTTATACTAATACTAAATATATAATAATACATAAATACATAATTATCTAAAATAATTTTTCCTTTTCCTTTTTTCTTCTAACATAGTAAATTTTACTTTCTAATATGGTAAACAATGATAGATATAACCAAATAAGCAAAAACTCTTTGGAAGATGATCAACAATTTTCAAAGTACAAAGGGATCTTGATACCAAAAGTTTGAGAACCAAAGATAGGTGCTGAAGTGATTGAAATGTATGGTATGTTGAAGGTATTGAAAGTTAATAGAGATCTTCTAAACCAGGACTATAGATGCAGAATAAAAGTGAAAGATATTTATAAGAATATTATGAAGAGCAATTAAAGTTTAGATGACTACAGAATCACATTCCAGGTGAAGTCACTCTGGGAAGTGCTCTATACACTGGCCCATAGGATCTTCAAACATTCTTGCTATGCTGACAGCAGGAGAAAGTACGTGGAAACTAATATTCAGGCCACCCTCTGAGGAGAAGCTGTTTAAAAAATCAGGAAATCTTCTGAGCAAAGGAAACACTTCCCAAAATAAATTGAAAAATGCATTTAAGTTTGGAAATGACACTTCATCAGTAGGGAAGGCTAAGGGCAGACTTCCTTTTCCTAACCCAGATTAGAGAGATTTTCAAAATGAGGAACCATCTTCCACAAGAGAATATCATAGGAAGCTTGGATTAGTAAAGTGTCAGATACACTGCAGCACTGGTAGACACTAGAGTAAGAAAAGAGAAGTATATTGATTCAGATTCCTAAAGGAATATATCTAGCTTCTGTGCAGGGTTTAAAGTCCATATAGCTTAGAACTACAAAGAAAGCGTCTTGTAAAACCTATAGACTCAATATGGCATTGGTAAGACTCCAAAGGAAGCATCTTTTATTACTACTACCACTACTACTAGTAGTAGTAGTAGTTAACATTTATATAACACATTATCATTTGCAAAGTGTATTACAAACATCTCATTTTGTCCCACAACACAATCCTGGCAATTGATGCTATCACTACCACCTTTATAGATGAAGAAATTGAGGCAAGACACAGGTTAGTTGAGTGATTTGCCAAGGATCTCACAGTTGGTAGTGTCTGAGGCTGATTGAATCTCGTCTTCCTGACTCCTGGTGCTACAATCTATGGACTCTGTCACCTAGCTGCCTTGTAACTATGTTTATTGATTCTATTACTAAGGAGAAGTAGCATGGTGAAGTGAATAAAAGCCAGCTTTGAAACCAGAAAGGCCTGGACTCAAGTCTAGTTACTATTACTACTACTACTACTATACTACCACCATCACCCCACCATACCCACCACTACTACTACTACTACTACTAAACAACTAACATCAATATGGTACCTACTATGTCCCAGGAAACTCTGCTAAATGATTCAAATTATATTCCATTTAGTTTTCATGACAACCCTTGGGAGGTAGATCCTATTGTTATAATCGTTTTATAAGATGAGGAAACTGAGGGAAACAGATGTTAAGTTACTTGTCTGGGGTCACCACAGCTAGTAATATCTGAGGCCAGATTTGGACTCAAGTCTTCTTGATTCTATGTCTAGCATTGTATTCACTGCACTATCTTGCTGTATTGACAGAGACCCTGGACAAACCACTAAATCTTTCAGTGTTTTATTATAGTCACTTTAATAATACTCTAATACACAAGCTGGAGTTGTTCTTTATTTTCCTTTTGAAGAGGAAGTATGAAACTGTAACCATTCATTGAATACCAGCTTGGCCAGTGGCAAGTGGGGATGCTGGCATGCCAAAGATGTATGACAGTAGCCAGCTATGAATTTATCATTACACTTCCAGGTCAGGAAAACTAAATGTAGTTATTCTGTTCAGAGGTCACATAACACTAAAGCTATGGTGAATCCAAAAGAAGTAGTGGAAGTTTGAATGAGACAACAAGGGAATTTATCTATAATCAAGGGGAAGTATAGCTCAGAGCCTTGGACTTCCATGTGATAACATGCCAAAAATATACTGTGAACCCTTGTTTCATACGATAATCTGACTAAATTGGCTGGATAGACTGGCAGCAAAAGGAGATAGGTGACTGAGGACTGAAAGAACATGATACAAGTCAAGAACAAGGAAGTGATGCTAAAACATTCAAGGTAACTTCAATCTTAGTTAAGACAATGGTAGAAATTAGATCTCTGCCATAAAATGTTCTAGACTTGTGATGGATCCCACACATGATGCCAGAAAGCAGTTGGAGCTACCTGACATATTAATGTAAAGCCCATAAAAGCACTGTAAATGTAAATATGTATATATATATATATATATGTAATGCAAAGCAATTTACAGATGCACACATATACATATATGTAAGCATATAGCTCTCTGTTTCCCTCTCCCCCTCCCTTCTCCCCCTCAGATTTTCTAGTCTAAGGTAATATTTGATGTCACTAAGAAGTGTGAAACGTATGCCCTAATATGTGCAAAACCAAAAAGCATTGGCAACTTATTCTGCTTATTAGGAGAATAATAACCATTATAAAGATTAAAACGACTATAGTGATTCATATTTATAGGAGATAGTAAGAACATAAATTATATGAAAGGTTTTGATAAGATATTTTTATTGATTGAAAGTGATAGAAACAAAGACTGTTTTATGAGAAACACTAAAAAATCAGCCCCATAGAGGAGATACTCAAAAGGGCTGAGGTATCCTCTTTCCCATCATCTAATTTGCATGTGACTGACATGGGGAATTTAAGATTGAAGCTGGAAGACACTGAATACAACAACTACTTGGTGACAATGAAAATTGTTGATTTGAATTATTTATTAAAATTAATTACTATTTTATTTAATTATAATTAATGAAAATTATTGCCTGTTTGTGACTTTGTTGACAGAAATGTGGATTTTTGCTTTCCCATCCTATACCGAAAGAGATTGACTATTTCACATGAGACTCCATTGTAAAAGGAAGATTTGGTCAAGATCATACCTCTAGGAGGCAAGAGTAAACTTGTAAGTGGGTCTGAGAAGATTCCTCATTGCTAGGTCATAGGAAGACCTCAGAGTTTCTACAGCTTCATGTTGCTTGGAAGGGAGAAAACATTTTGTACTTGGAAGATGAGATATAAAGAAAAACTGTTGTATTTGAATGAGTTTACTGGAAGATAAAGGCCAACTTTCCTATTTCCCTGCACTACCAATTACTTCCTGAATTATGGAACCATCTCAGAGTCCAGTCAATGCAACAGACCTGGAAAAGCATTACGGTTTCTAGGCTTAGTATTTCTATTCTAACTGAAAGGGTTTAACTCTGCCTTGGCAATCCTGAAGTGAAGTGTCCCAAGTGTAGTAGCTAATAAGGAAGTAGTCACACCCAGGAGAGTAAAAAGGCCCAGAAGAGAAGAAGTTCTATCCCCCAATTATTTTGGGTGCATTTTGCCCCTGTACTACAGGGAGTTAAAGGACATTAAGGCTCACAATCCAGAGTTGTGGTACATGTCCTTACCTCCATGCTATGGTTTGTAAGTTCATGTCCACTCCTACAGAGAGACGGTGTAAATTGGTGGGGGAAGTATGTGTAGGTTAATGTGTAGGATTTATTTTTTTTCTTTTTTTTTTTCTTTTTTTTAGTGAGGCAATTGGGGTTAAGTGACTTGCCAGGGTCACACAGCTAGGAAGTGTTAAGTGTCTGAGGCCGGATTTGAACTCAGGTACTCCTGACTCCAGGGCTGGTGCTTTATCCATAGGATTGATTTTTTAAATTATTCTTACTTTGTTTTCTGTTAAGTGATTCATATTAAGAACCAAATGGTATCATATTAGTTGATTTGTTAAGTGGGAAATACACCAGTGGGGGGCTTAAAAGCAACAGTTGTGATTGGTAGAGTATATTGCCCCACCCACCAAGTATAACCCCTAAAATCCTGAGAATGAATTACAGAAGCATGGCTGCCCCTTGGGAACCCTGCTGGCCAAAGTTCAGATTGGTTAAGTAAATCCAACCTAGCTCAGAGAGAGAGAATAAGGGTGTCAGGTGCCATACCTATCACCTATATTACACAGTGTCTTAGAGGTTACCGAAAGCATTCATGGTCACTATTTATAGAAGTATTTCATAGTATATGTCCCTGGTAGGATCCATCCTACCATAGACTTGGACAGGGTATTAATTTCTAAAGAAATATTTGGTTGAGAATGTATGAGAGGGCTAGAATTATACTCAACCAACCACAAAAAAAATCACAGGACTAAGCATTTCAATTACATGTTGTTAACATGTTAGCAACTCTGGACCAGGGAACAAACATTCAGCGGAGTGAACAGATGGTATTGCTAGTTCATGTGTAAAACTCACCTGGGAAAATGTCACGGGCTTTACACCATTTTGATTATATTTGGGTGAGAGCCATACCTGCCTATTGAATTGTTCTTTGGAATTTCACAAGATAGAAGTGACACAATGCAACCAGTGCATCTTTCCACTGAGAGAGAGAGAAAACAATTATCCCTCTCCTTGACTTCTGCCCAAAAGTGCTCTGGTGGAACAGATAGCAGTATGATGCCTGAGTGCATTGGTCAAGACTTACAACAGGGCAATAGAGAATTCAATAGTTCTCTGTTGAGAAACCGTGGTGCTCAAGGGACTCACAGGTTAGCAGACTGGTGGAAAGCCTAGCCCATGCACAGCTGTTGAGAGACTGGGCATCTTGTCCATTTATTGGCAGTGGAGAAGGCCCTCTAAAGACAAATCTCCACAGCATTTAATGCTTCTAGGAGTGTGAGTTGGGCTTTCTGTTAAGCAGGTAAGAGAAGTAATAGACATTTATCTTAGCAAACCCTGGGCCAAGAGATGTTACCAGCTATACAAAGGCTATTTGAATCAGATATAGTTTGTGAAGTGTCATTGCAAATGGAGGAGACATTGGGTCTTATTACACAATAATTCTGCCTCCAACTGAGGGGCACCCCAAGTCTGACAGGGTGAGAAGATTGGTATCAGTCAACACTTTTTTTTTCAATAACTTCAGTTCTAGAGACTCCCACTATACAGAGACAACTCCCAGAGCACAGGAATATGGATAGTATTCCTGACCCACCAAATTCAGGTTCAGGAAAACAGACCTATAGAGATCATTATGATGATAACAATGACAAAGGTGACAATGTGACGGTGATGATGCTGATGCTGATGGTAGTATTGGTGGTGACCCACACTATTGACCAACTCACATATAGGGATGGAGAAGTCAGCAGGTCACAAAAGAGTCACTCATTTGACCTGTGACCAGACTAACTTATGATGTCAGAGGTAAACTAGGAGAAATCACACATACACCCAGGTGATGATATTAGAGATTTCCTATGTAAAGTTACCTTGAATGTAATTGCATACATTTATTAATTCATATGTTAATTACTGCATAGCTGAGGCATGCTTTTATTATTTTGTTTGTATGTTTATTTGCTTATGTGGTTGTGTTATCCTTAAGGTATACCAACATCTATTAGCTATGCACTGTTTTATGTATTATTTAAACAAATTCTATGAGTTATACTTACGTTTTTCTTTTTCCTTTTAGATCCATTAATATAATTATAGCAATAGGTTATTTAGGAGGCAACCAGTTGATGCAGTAGATAGAATGCTGGGTCTGGAGTTAGGAAGGCCTGAGTTCAAATCCAGCCTCAAATATTTATTAGCCTTATGATCCTAGGCAAAATGTTTAAGCTCTGTCTCTGTTTTCTCAACTATAAAATGAGGATAATATCATCTACTTCACCAGTTGTGAAGATAAAATGAGATAATACTTTTAAAGCACTTAGCACAGTGCCTGGCAAGTAGTGGGTACTTAATAAATGCTTACTTGCTTGCTTCTTTCCTTATACCAAGTTAGATTTTTCAAAAATTATTTTCTTGTGTACTACTGAAGTTTGTGGACTCTGAAGATATGAATGTTTTATGTCATGCATATAATTTAGACAATTATAGTAGTTGCTGAAACATCCTGTCAGTGATTGGATGGTACTACAGAATGATTACCTGGGGTTCTGGGATAATTGTTGTTTAAGTCGGTTGTGACTGATGCTTTGTGACCCTTTCTGGGGTTATCTTGACAAAGATACAGGAGTATTTTGCTATTTCCTTCTCCAGCTCATTTTACAGATGAGAAAACTGGGGCCAACAGGGTTAAGTGACTTGTCCAGGGTTACACAGCTAGTAAGAGTCTGAGGCCAGATTTAAACTCAGAAAGAGGAGTCTTTCTGACCCCAGGCCCAGAATTCTATCCATTGCACTGCCTAACTTCCCTCCAGGACAATTATCTCTTTTATTTTAAAGTGTTGGTCTTTACATTAATCTTTGTGCTGCATAATTACATGTTTCAAGAATAACTTTATTATATATTTAAGAGGAATAGCAAGTTGTAAATAATAGATTTGTAGTTTCATGTGCGATCATCTTTATTTTTAAAAAATTCGACTGTTATGGAAATGCTTGTTTTATTTCATAAAATAAAAATAAAAAAAGAATGCTCTGACTGATTTTTGCAGCAGCCTGATTCAGAAGAAAGGGTGTTGGACCTGGAGTCTTGTTGTTGAGTCATTTCATTCATGTCCAACTCTTCCTGACCATTTCCTTCTCCAGCTCATTTTGTAAATGAGGAAACCTTGGTAAACAGGGTTAAGTGACTTGTCCAGGGTCACACAGCTGGTAAGGTTCTGAAGCCAAATTTGAACTCAATTCTTTCTGACTTCAGGCCCAGCCCTCTATATACCCACCAAACACACTCTGGATTTGCAATCACAGGACCTTAATTTGAATCAGATTCTGTTATTTATTATGCGAGTGACCTTGCATGCATTACATAATGTTTCTGAATCTGTTTCCTCATCTGAAAAAGGGGGATAGTGAATAGCCTTTCAAGTCCATTCTTGTTTTAGACGTATGAGCCTTTCAATGTTGGAAATCAGCAATTCCCTTAAACTTCTTAGGCTTCAGTTTCCTTACCTCTGTGTAACCTGGACTTATCTGGCTGGGCATGCCCAGATCACCAAACATGAAGTTTCCCTGAGGGGTCTTTGGAGTATGTTCAGATGGCTTAACATGGAGGCCCTACCACATGAATAAGTATAATCTCCTTTGATTTGCTGCATAACTGGAATAGGCTTTGTCTAGAAAACTGGACAGATTGAGTCAATTGCTCTTTTCAGACATTCTTTTTGTCTTCTTCATTCAGAGGGTAAAGAACCCAGTTCATCCAAAGTTAATATGCCATAAATGGATACCATGGGAGGGGAAAGAATCCTTCACCAAAATGGAACCACCCAAGGCACCTTTGGAGGATATCTACAAGAGCCTGAGTTACATCTTTTTTTTTTTCAGGGCAATTGGGGTTAAGTGACTTGCCCAGGGTCACACAGCTAGTAAGTGTTAAGTATCTGAGGCTGGATTTGAACTCAGGTCTTCCTGAATCCAGGGCTGGTTCTCTATCCACTGTGCCACCTAGCTGCCCCTGAGTTACATCTTAAATGAGGGAGTTGGGCTCCATAGCCTCTATATGTCCTTGCAGTATTTGGTCCCAGGTCTAGGATCATTCATATAACACAAATGCCTAATAAACTTTGGAGTAAATTATATTTTCTTTAACCTACCATATTTATTTACTAACAATTCCATCTTAGGATAGATGCTATGAACTAGACTGCATGGACATTGAGTATACAAATTAAATGAAAGATCAAGGAAGAATTAAGAGGATCTCTTCTATATTTCTTCTGGTAGGAGTCAGATTGTAGAAGGCCTTAAATACCAGCTTGAGGGCTTAGTATTAGTCACTGCAGATTTTCAGTAGCAGGTGGATTCAGTCAAATCTATGTATTGATGCTTCCTTTTTTCTTTTCTTTTTTTTGTGTCTGCTTCAAAGATCTTGAGAGGTTGGTATTGACTGCTATCCTAGCCAATGAAAGTATTCCTTTGTTATCGTTAGTGAACCAGCCAATCACAGAACAGCTATTCTTGATGTGCATTTGTTTCTCCTTGGCTATTTTAGTTGCTGCTTGTGTATTTCCCTGTGGTATGAAAAAAGCACTGAGCTTGGGATCAGAAGACTTGGGTCTGAATCCTAGTTATACATCTTAATAGCTGCATGTTTTGGGGGAAGTCTTTTTATTTCTCTAGAAAGAAATTGCATTGTCTGTATAATAAGGTGGTTTGACCTAATAGGCCACTAGGTAGCATAGTAGGTCTGAAGTCAGGAAGTACTGAATTTAAATTTGGCCTCAGACACTTACGAGCTGTGTGACCCTGGGCAAGTCACTTAACCATGTTGGTCCCAGTTTCCTCATCTGTAAAATGAGCTGCAGAAGGAAATGACAAATGACAAATCACTCCAGTAACTTTTTCAAGAAAACCCCAAATAAGGTCATGAAGAGTTGGACATGACTGAAACGTCTGAACAAGTCCTAACATCCTGTGATTTCTGTTTTCTCTTATTTAGAATCATGAGAAGGGTCTTTAGAGATGACTTAATTCCAAATGATCATTTTATAGATGAAGAAACAGATATAAGGGTGGAGAGAGGAAATGACTTGCCTGGGATCCAAATAGCTTGTAAATGATGAAAGTCAGTACTTGAACAACAACCAGAAATTTCCACAATGGATCTAATCCCATCTACTATGTTTTTTATGGGGCAACCATGACAACAAAGTCTATCATGTAAAATCAACTATGAAATTGCATGAGACCACCAGGACCAAGGGGTGTAATTACATTGGGTGAAGTTTAGGCTTAATGTAAGGAAAAAACAGAATTATCCAAAGGTAGAACAGGCTGCCTTAGGAAGGTGTGGACCTACCCTTGCTGGAGGTCTTCAAGAAAAATCAAGATGACCATTTATTAGGTCTGCATAGAGGAGATTTGTGTTTTGGAACAAATTGGAGTGAATGGTCTCTGAGGTCCCTTTTAGCTTTGAGATTCTGTGATACTCCGATTCCATGAGATTTTTATGCCTTAAAACAGTGCCCGGGGAGAAACCTCCTGAATCATAAAAATGGCATTTACAAACAGTACTACCTTGCCCTTTGAGATTTATAAAGAACTCATTATATCCCTTATTTTTTTCTGAGCCTAATGACCATCTTGTGACATAGATGCTACAATTATAAGCATCCCATTTTACAGATGAAGAGACTGAGGTTTACAGAAGCTATGTGGACTGTGCCTTTACTTCAGATCTTCCATTTACCTGGAATGCCATCCATTCATTCATCTCTATCTACTAAAATCCAACCATCATGGAAGGCCCTCTCTTCCATGGAAACTTTCACTCATCATCCTAGCTAGGAGTAGTCTTCTACTCTAAATTCCTATAGTGCAGACATGGCATTTAACACATACTACCTTACCCTATTGCTGTTCACATGTCCCTTTCTTTTTTCAGTGGTGGTGGTGTTGGTAGGGAAACAGGCAGAGATCAGACCTGTGATTTCACTGGTGTGGGGAATCCCCAATAAAGAACCATTTCTTTACCAAGGCAGATTAACACCTACTCTTCAACTCAGTTGCGTAGGGCAGGCACTAAGAGGTTAAATGACTTGCCACACAGCATCAACCAAAGGAAAGAACTTGACTCAAAGTCTTCTTGAATCTGAGATAAGCTTTCTAACATCCACTCTACCATGCTGTCTTTTTTTCCACCTTACTAAATTGTAACTTCCTTGAAGGCAGGTGTAGGGACTGGACCTGGGATTTTATTGATATATGGAACTATCAGATGAGGAATTGATGCTAGTTTTATAGAGATGCCTAGCTCACTGAGGTTAAGTGCCTTGCCCAGGGTCACATAGCTAATGGGTGGAGGCTTGAACTCAGGTCATGTTAATTTCTGGGCCATCTCCCAATCCACTATGCCATGTTTCAGGGACCATTGATTTTTTTCTATCAATTGTTGAGTATTTTCTCTTCCTTCCAAAATCATTCTTCTCCTTCCATTCTCACTTGCAAAAAAAAGGAAAATAAAATAAAAATCCTTATAAGAAATATATAGTCAATCAAAAAAAAATCCCATATTGGTCCTGTCCAAAAAAAATCTGTCTTATGCTGTATGTTTAGTCCCTGTATCTTCCTCAGTGTCTAGTGCAGTTCCTTCAACTCAGTGGGAGGCCAGTCTGAACTCACTGAATGAGACGATTGCATTATTTTGAAGATTCCCATGGCATCCTATTTGAAGATTCTGTTCTCTGTCTGAATAAAGGTACACATCTTGATGCTCTGATACTGCTTCTGTACATGTACCTTACATCTGAGGTTGAAAGGAAGAACTCAGGCACATAATTTCTTTTTTTTCTCTCCCCTCAGGTTTCAGTTCTGAACTCCAAGTACAAAACCAGACAATTTGTAATATGAGCAGCCACTATGTACTTTTCTAATTTTTTTGTAGCTTTTCACTATCAGCGGATGTTAGATAAACATTTTATAATAACTTTTGTGTAGTAGACTAGGAACTTCTAGTAGTGTGGCCAGAGATAGTGAAGAGGATGACAGGAAAGGAAGATGAAAGGCATATGAGTTTTGGTAGGGTAACTTTTAAATTCTACTGAGCCAATATGCACTCAGACAAATATAGGAGATGTCATTATTAGAGATCGCCAATCAATATGTTAGTTTTTCCTCCATGGTTGGCAGTGCCAACCAGATGTGAAGTGAGCTTCCCCTCATAGCTTCCCCTTCCCCCTTCTTCCCAGCAAGCATGGTTCTGAATGCATAGCAGGCATTCCATAAATATTGATTGATTGATTTTTCATATCGTAGATCTGTCCAGTCTGGGGCAGGGGCTGCAGTGTTGAAACCTTTCATTCCACACTTGAGTGAATGTGAGGGTTTGGCTATAGATTTACAGACCTGAATGGAATCCTGAAATATCTTCTATTGCTCCAGTATTGATCTAGGAGAATGCTTAAATCATCACCATGGCAACGATGCTTGTTCTGTGGGGGGAAAGTCAGGCATTATCTATGCAAAGAAGAGAAGTGAGGATAAAAGTCTTTTTTAATGCTACCTTTCTCCACTCTCCAAATATGCCCTGCCTCTCCCCAGCCGTTCTTACTTAGGGAAATTTTAGAAAAATGCATTTTACTGAGATAGCCTCACTGACTCGGAAAAACATCGCTCAACTTGAGTACTATGCCATACAAAATGAACACGACAACGACGATTTAAGATTTCCAACCAAGATGAATTCTTTCTTCCCATTGGAAGCTCATCAGAGAGCAATGAACCAAATTATATTTTCAGGCAGAAATCTGCTAATGAGTGCATGGGTTTTCTAATACACAACAATGGCTCCAGACATTAAGGATTTTCCATACTCTAGAATTGTCCTGTACTTTAGCGGGTCTCTGATTTCTTTGTTGTGGGGTTTCCCTCTAATCATGCTGATCACAGCTCATTCAGCCTTTCTATCCTGCAGCCACTCTTGTTCATTCCCTCTTCTAAGTTCTTTTAGGGTCCCCTGACCTGCTGGGTACCATGTGAGGATATCAGTAGAATGCTCAGGCTGATCCAGTGGTTATCCCAGCACTTGCCACATGACTAATCAATATTTTTTTTTGAGGGTGATAACAACAGAATAATAGCTAGCAAAGTGCTTTAATGTTTGCAAAGTTCTTTAATAATATGATCTCATTTAATTCTTACAACAACCCTGTGAGGTAGGTATTGCTGTTATTCCCATTTTATACATGAGGAAACTGAGGCAGATACTGGTTTAAAACTTACCAGGATCATACAGCTAGTAAAGAACTGAGGCAGCTTTTATGTTTCTTTGATAATTTCCTTTTCTATGGTTCTTTGTAGTTCCTCAATTTGGCCATCTTTCAGTTGTTTTGGTCAATGGAGATGACCAAATAACATAGTTGATGCTGAAAAGATATTCATTGGGAGTGGGATTCCCTGGGTTCTTGGGATAAATATTCATTCAAGGATATTACCAGAGACATATTATGGTATAGTGTGGTTAGACCAATGCTTCAGAGAATTGAGTTACTATTCTGCCTCTGACACTTACTTGCTGTGCAGCCATGGGTAAGCTATTTAAATTGCTCATTTGTGCATGGTGCAACGGAAGCATGCCAGATTTGGAATTAGAGATCCTAGGCGTACTTTCCTACCCTGTGTGACTATGGGAAAGTCATTTAAACCTTTAGAGCCTCAAGTTTCATCTTTGTAAAATGAACATGTTGGACAAGATGATGTTTTAAGGTCCTTTCCAGCTATGATCTGATGAACTTTCTCTGAGCCTCAGTTGTCCCACTTCTAAATTGAGGATAGGACTTGCTTACATGGTTTTGAGAAGAAAGTGTTTAGTCAACTTGAACATGCTATATAAATGTGGGTTTTTCATTTCATATCTATGTTTCCAGACCTTTTGGGGGATGAGGTAGAGTAGGGAGGCTTAGAATTATCTAGATAATAACCTCTATTCTCTATGACCTTCGCCAGAATAGACAGAGCTATAGTGACATCATGAAGGTTTTGGCTCAATTTTCTTGACATTTTTGAAGCTAGAGTCCTCTTCAGAGAACTCTCTTCTTTTTAGTCAAAGGAGAATATTTTAAAATCTATTTAGAGTTCAGTTTGTGCTAGATAAAAGGACCAGGCCAGGCAAAGTGGAGTAGCATATGACCTTGTCTCTGATGATTACTAAAGGCATGAAAGTTCCTCATCTATAATCCTGGAAGACTTTTATGTATCTCCCACACTCTCATCAGCTCTCTTTGACATAATGGTTAAGTTGCAAGAATTAAAAACCATCTTCTTGCTTGAGTTGTAACTCCCATGGGTGCTTGTATGTTACTGCACAGGGAAGGGTGTTACTCAGGAGTTGCTAGGTGGCTGATTGGCATACTTCATTGGACACTGTACTTCCTTTAAAGTGGAAACAAAATCTCTCTCCCTGGGGGCTGATTAAAGGAGGAGGAGGGATAAGGAAAGGAGATGGTAAGGAAAGGTAGATTTTTGTTTCTGACAATAGAAAATCATTGCTATTTTAAATTTATTGAGAAAAACTTTTAATCATATGCTCTTGGTGAGCACTTGGGAATTGGTGGTTCTGGGTTCAATCCCAGATCAGGCCTGTGCCACTTTAGGGCAAATGATTTATCACCTGGGTCTTAATATCTTCATCTATAAAATAAAGGGGCTGGACTAGATGATTTCTGGGTCTTGAAGGAAACTAAGAGGCAGAGGTGAGATGGGAAAGAAATTCAAGACATGAGAGATAGCCACTGAAAAAAGCACATTGTGGAGATGGAGGCTCACGTGCAAGAAAGTGCAAGAAGGCCAGGGTTGCTAGATTGTAGAGATTGGGATAAGCAGTAAAATATAAGAAGAGTGGGAACACAGGAGGGGGCCAGGATGTGGAGGTTTGAAAAATTAAAGTAGAGGGGCAGCTAGGTGGTGCAGTAGATAGAGCACTGGCCCTGGATTCAGGAGGACCTGAGTTCAAATCTGGCCTCAGACACTTAACACTTACTAGCTGTGTGACCCTGGGCAAGTCACTTAACGCCAAATGCCTCACCAAAAAAAAAAAAGAAAGAAAGAAAAGAAAAAAAGAAAAGTTAAGTAGAGGATTTTATATTTGATCTTGGAGGTTATGTGCAATCACTGGAGTTTATTGAGTAAGGGGTGGGGGCAGAAGGTAGGTAGGGAAAGGGCAAGGCATGGTAGACCTATGGTTTAGGGTGATTATTTTGGCAATTGAGTGGAGGATGGAGCCATGTCTGGCACTCTATTCCCCATGCCATAATTCTTTTCAATTTTCTACCTTTAGAAAAAGTATCTTTATTTGGTAGGCATGTGTGTGGTTTATCCTCTCTAGGGAAAAAGGTTTGGAGATTGATGAGAGGAAAGTCCCTTAAGAAATAAATACTGCGAAATGAAATTGTTGGAATTGGCTCCATATAGGACCTAGAAATGAGTATTGAAAGGAGAAAGCCTTGGGGGATTGACTCACCTCTGCTGTGAATGGTCCCTGGAGAATAATGTAGTTCTAAGCTACTCTTGGGGCCTAAGTCTGTAATTTATTGTTTTATCCAAAAGTTTTTTCATACTTAAGGGAATATTTTTTTTCCTCGGGAAAGACCCAAGACCTGTGTCAGAATTCCAAATACCTCCTGTCTGTTTTTATAATGTTACTTGAATCAGACTAACTTTCTGTCCAGACCATAGAATTTAACCTTTGTTAGATACTATTAATTCATTATTCATTAAATATTTATTAAGTGCTTATTATTGGCGAGACACTTGGGATACAAAGATAGGATATAGGAAGGGGAAGACAAAAGTATACAAATAACTATGATATGTGGAAGGGTAAGATAAATTCAAGAGAGACTTAGATAAGCACAAACTAAATTGTATAAGAGAGAGCACGGGCTTGAAGTGTGAGACCCTGGATTCAGATCTTGCCTCTGGTGCTTGTTAGCTTTTAGACTTTCAGTAAGTCCACTTATCCTTTATAGACTTCAGTTTTTAAGCTAGAGGAATAGACTGGATGGCCTCTGAAATCATCTCTAACTCTCCATTTGCTATTCTATGAGATATCTAGGAAATGTACTATGAGAATTATGAGGAATTAAGGATCAATTTCACCTCTGGGTGGTGGACAATCAAGGAAGACTTCATGACACAAGGGCTTTCACACAAGAGATGGGGGAGGGATGAGGTAGAGATGTAACAGAGCTTACACTTAAGCAATGTAGGGAGTTGCTTCCTCAGCAGCTTCCAGACTTTTGTGCGCTCTTATACAGGTCTGACCACCCTTTCTAGGGAGCACCACACCTGGGACCATGGTCCCCACAAGGAAATGTTATAGGCATTACTAGTGCTGGGGTACATATGTTAATGCACATAATTTAATTGTCCTTGTGGTGGAGGAAGGAGGAAAAGGAGGTATTTGATCTGGGGCATAGCCACAGTGGGAAGCATGGGAGGGGGTTTAGTAGGCATCAGTGACTACTTACCATTGGCTAGGCGGATTATTTTGCTGGGAGAACTGAAGAACTATGAAGGGTATGAATTGATGAAGACTGTTAGCCAGTGGAAACAGCTCCAATAACTTCCAGGTAATACTTTAGGGTGTTTTCCTTGTTTATTGAGAGATCAGTTGTGATTAACTTGGTAAATCTTCAATGACAGTATATGACTGAAAACCAATCAGTCAAACCTTAGATTTCCTTCCCCAAATACATATTTGGATTGAGTATAAAATCTGGTATATAACCGAGGCTGGAGTTATCAAAATATAATTGGCTTTCGATATACGATGCTTAGGCATTCTCATATCTTCCCACTGTGACATCTGGAAATGTGGAAATAAAATTCTATTCCACTAAGTAGGCTGGGTTTGGGAAGAGGAAGAATAATATAAAACTCTAAATTAACTCTGGATTCAGATATAAAAAGAAGCATTCCTGAGGGAATTCAGGAGCACTGTGTCCAAGAAACAGGAAGTCTATTTTATAGAAATTTTGCAAACAGAATCAAGGATCTAGGTAAGTTGGGGTTTATGGCATCAAGATTTAGGGCTAGAAGGTGCCATGGAAACTATTTAGCATAACCATACCCTGTTATCTTACAGGTGAGGAAACTGAGAACTGAGGAAGTGCTCATCATCATACAGAGTACTAAAGGGCAAAGCTGAAATCGAAACCTAGGTCTTCGGATCCCAAATAAAGTTCTCTTTCCACTACAACCACACTGGGGTAGCTGTGAAGAAAATACTTTTCACCTTGGGACTTAAAGGGTGGATCACATATCCAGAAATAGTGACTTACTTTCTCAATGATCAAGGGATTGAGTTTTGGCAATAGACCTAGTGGTGGTAGTGGAGGTATAATGGTTAACATGAAAGTGGAACTGGAAATACCTTTAAAGCCCATCTTGGGTGTGAATACTGGCCAACCAGATGATAGCTCACATTATATAGTACTTTATAGTATAGGTTTTCAAAATACCTTAAAGACTTTAACTCTGTTAATTGGTTGGTTGTTGTATTTAATTCTTGAACAGGACTTAAATTATGTCAATATGTTAGTCAAGTTACAGTGTGTTCTGACTATGGCTGATCAGACCAATATAAGCTTGAAATGCTCTATCATAGGTGGGGCACAAATAGTTCATGTGAACATTTGGGTAGATTCTCTAAATCTGTGCATTTTGCATTTCCTTTTAAGCTACTTCAATTCTGCTTTACTCATAGACCACAACACCTTCTTTGATGAGATCATGGGCTATCCTGTGCCAGTCATCTCCCATGTCAAGAAATGAATTCCAAATCAATGGTCAAGTGATATAATATCTGTTAGGCACTTAAGACAGAGCTTGACACATAGTAAAGCAGGTAACTTAATAACTGCTTGCTTCCCTTCCTTTTTTCTTCGTAAGAAAGAGACAGTGTAGTATATAGTAGAAAAGATTTGGAGACAGAAGACCTTTTTTCAAATTCCAACTCTACTCCTAATTACCTGTGGATACTTGGGCAAGTCACATAAACTCTCTATACCTCAGTTTCCTTACCTGTAAAATGAGAAAGGACTAGATGATCCCTAAAAATCCTTTCCTACTTTATGATCCATAATCCTCACAATAAGAATTATTGGCCCTCATTTTTACAAATGAAGAAACTGAGGATCAGAGAGATTGAGACTTTCTCAAGGTCACATGTTTAGTGATTCTGTGCAGTTGGATTTGATCCCCAGCCCAGGCATTCCTGACTTGTGGCATACTGAATCTTGAGACTGTGCACCTGTGACCAAGCTAACACTGCATGTCCAAATTAGCTACCCCATTTGAAGAGGATATGTCCTCATGATTCCCAGAAATGAAGGAGTCCTCCCCTGTGTCACCACTAATAAAATGCATATTCAAGATGTAAGATTTGTCCCTCAACAAACCTTTTCTTTTTCTTTTTTAAAATGCTTTTTTTCATTTCTCTGGCTATATCAAGGAGAGAAGCTCTCTTCATTGCTATCTCTCTTTAATACATTTTGGTCTCTCTTTGTTCCCAATCAAGGAAAGCTGCTAATCTCTTTTACAATGCTGTCTAGGCAGCAGAGGGGTAGAAATGGAGGTTGGAACTGATGTCTGGTGCAGGGAAGCAACTGGACTCCATGATGTATTGACACAGTACAAAGTGAATATTTGAATCCCAAGACCCAAATCTCTCGAGATTTCCTCCACTGGAGTAAACAAGTGTATGTCTGGCAGTAGTCAAGGAATTCATGATGATGGTCCATGGGTTCCCACAAAAGATTCTTTAGAAAAATTTAAAATTTATTTTATTTTCAATTCACAAAACAAAACAAGCATTTCTATAATATAGTACAATAAAAAAGATGATTGCACACGAAACTGCAAATCTTCCACTTGCTATTCTCTCCAAGTTATTTGAATTTCTTTTTTCCCTTTCTTCTTCCCCCCAGATAGCTACCATTAGAAACAAATAGGTGTGTGTGTGTATATGTGTGCACACATATACATATACACAAATATCCATATCCATCCATACATGTATACTTGTGTGTATAAAATTTAAGGGTGCCTAGAACTATCTAGATAGTACAGTGAATAGAACACTGGTCCAAGAGTCAGGAAATATTTAGTCCAAATACAGCCTCAGACACTTACTAGCTGTTTGAGTCACTTAACTTCTATTTGCCCCAGGTTCTTCATCTGTAAAATGGGGATAATAATAGTACTTACCTCCCAAGGTTGTTGTGAGGATTAAATGAGATGCTATTTGTAAAGTACTCACCACAGTGTTGTTCATCCTTCATTTTCAAAGAGGACCTATAACATCACAAGGTAATGTCTTGACTTGTGCATGAATTGGATTTAAGTGAAGCAGAGTTGCAGAGTCATCAGCCTCACTCTCCCAGAGTCACTGAAGTTCAGTGGCAAGACAACAGTCAGGACAACTGGTGTTTTAGATATCTGATCAAGCTCCAAACACTCCACAGTTCATGCTTCAGTCACCTTCATGATTGGACACTCAGCTTGTAAGGAGAGCAGCTAGTAGGGCACTGGAGTCATAAGACTTGAAGTTTAAATCTAGTCTCTGTGACCCTGGGGGAAGCCACTTAACCTCTGTCTGCCTCAGTTCCTCATCTATAAAATGGGGATAGGCACCTACCTCCCAAGGGTTGTTGTATCAAATGGGATATTTGTAAAGCACTTTGTGAACCTTAAGTGATATCTATATCTAATAAATCTATATGTATGTACGTATGTATGCTAGCTTTAATATGACTACTTAAGCTTATTATTTTTTATTGAGTGCAGCTCTATGTCACACTACTATTCAATATAACTCCAGTGACTCCCTGTTATCCCCAGGATCAAATATAGAATGTTCAGTTTGGCATCTAAAGCACTTCACAACATGCAACTTTCCTACCATTCCAGTCTTACACGGTAATCCATGCCAAACTTCTGATTGGCTTATAAACAAGACTTTCATCACCTAAGTCCATGACTTTTAACTGGCTGTCCCCCATGCCTGTGTATCAGTAATTCAGCTGGCCCCTTAATTGGGGTCAGGTCTCTCCTCCTGCCAACCCCCAGGGTTCTCTAATCTTCTTGGAGTAGGAATTGTGGGAATCTCCTTTGCCATGGTGAGAATTTCATCCATTATGTTCTCTAGATTTTAGGGGCCTAAGTACTCTCATTTCTTTTAACACTACTTTAAATCAGATCAGACTATTCAAAGTAATATTTACTTCAAAGATATAGGAAGAACATAAACAATCCCACTCCACCCCACTCTCAACATTTCCCCCAACACTTGGGGAAATAATCCTCCCTATATTATCCCAGTCTCTGGGGAGGAGAAGGGGATTGGGTTCACTAGTTAACTTGGTTTTTATATATCATTAGTCCCACTAAATTCAACTCCCAGTTCCCCCTCTACTTGACAAGCTTTCTAAATCCTCTCTTCTCAGGAATTTTCTGCTTGGCTGATTGTAACATCTGGCCTGAAACCCTAAGCTTAAAAATTCCCTATGGCTCAGGGTCCTGGGGCCAGGACTTCATTCTCTACACCTAGAAAAGACAAACCAGACCAAGTCATCAAGCTCTTTCATCTGGGCCACATGGCCTGGGGTGAAGGGACTGGCTGGGAAGTGGGACTGGGGCATCTGAATAGGTACCACTTGTTTTATGGTGCTGTGAGTGAATGGGTTTACCTGCAGCCTTGAATGCAGAAAAAAGAGAACTGTTGTGCTTAGGTAGATTAAAGATGCAGATTCTTCTGGCTATGCAGGCCAATGAAAAAAAGATTGTTCTAGACAGGGCTTCTTAAAGTTTTCCACTTGTGATGCCTTTTGCCTGAGAAATTTTTACATGACCCTGGGTATAATCTATATAAAATAGGTATATATGACCTTTCACTGTTGCTAAATTTTTTGTGTGATCTCAACATTCAGTATGCAAACCCTTATGGGGTCATGACCCACAGTTTGAGAAGTTTTGTCCTAGGCAATGCACACCAGCCCTCTTCTCTCCTAGGAGAGGTCTCAGTTGTGTCTTACATGGGTAATACTGTTTTAGGTGGTATAGGAGTATTCCATACACCATTATACCAGGAATGCTTTTCCTCCTCACTTCATTTTTCTGGCTTCCATAGGTACCGTTGAGACCTTAGCTCAAATCTACCTTCTACAGAATGCCCTTCTAGTCTCTCTCCCCATTGCCTTTCACTGAGATTACCTCCCATTTGCACTGTGAATATCTCACATGTTCATATATTTGCATATTAGAGCGGGAGCTTTCTGAGGTCAGGGACCATGATTTTGCCTTTCTTTATCTCCCCAGCACTTAGCACAGTGCCTGGCACATTAGTAAATGCTTAATGACTGCCTTGAACATAGGCACTCAATAAGTATTTCTCTGATTTTCATGCTCCTTTGCCAGATGTTTTTATTTTATTTCATATATAAATCTTGTAGCTTGTCTTTGAGATCCTTAATTTCCATTTCGATTCCCACCAGATCTTGTTAATTTATTAGGTCAAAAATGTTTCTCTAAGCTAAATTAAACATATTAGAGTTTGTATGACTAAAGTTTCTCTGCCAGAGGAAGGCAATAACTTCAACAAGATGTGAAGGTGTTCTAAATTGACATTTGAGTTCAACAACTGTACCCATGATAATATAACAACTATTTATTTGGAATATTGCATTTGACAGTGCATGTTGTCACTTACTTTAGCTATCCCTTTGAAAATATCCTTTAAAAGCTGCTAGTATGATTTTTTCCCACCTATAATCCATGTTCTTGGTAGAAAGGACTTCACTTTTCCATAAGATAAGGGAATATCTTTAAATTTCAGGATTCTTCATACATTTTATCTTTCTTGATCTACAATTTTTTTTTTTGGCAAGGCAGTGGGGGTTAAGTGACTTGCTCGGTGTCATTGATCTCTAATATTTGAAGTAGTTTAGTGACCTAAAAGTGTAGAAAATCCTTACACTATGTAAGTACATATACAATGGTTATACTTTTAGGGTTCTCTAAACCAATGTATAATGGTCTGCTTTTAGGGTTCTTTAAACCAAAACCTGGTGTAGCAACAAATCTAACTATTTTTGACATAAATCATGAACTAACTGACCCTCTGAAGCATGCTAATACTTTCCTCAAACTTATTATTAAAGTTGAATATCATAGTTTGATGTTATAACACTTTATCTGCCCCACCTCTCCTCCATCTGCCAATAATGTAAGCTCACAGGCAGAGATAGTTTCATTGTTGTCTTCATACCCCCACAAACCTAGCAAAGTGTCCTGACACATAATAGACCAACAAGCATTATTAATAAAATGCTTGTTGAGCTTGTCCACTTAAAATTTCCCTTATGCACTTATGTTTTTTTGGGGGCGGGGGCAATTAGGGTTAAGTGACTTGTCCAGGGTCACACAGCTAGTAAGTGTCAAGTGGCTGAGGTTGGATTTGACTCAGGTCCTCCTGAATCAAGGCCGGTGCTTTATCACAGCACCATCTAACTACTCCTGCACTTATGTTCTAATTAGGATCATATTTATCTTTGCACATTCCTAATTTCCATTTAGATAAGCCCCTTTTAATTCCAGTGCCTTCCTTCTTTCCTTTTAATCCTATATGTAGCTTCCTTTGTGTGTGTGTGTGTATGTGTATGTGTGTATACACACACACACATACACACACACAGATTTGTGTATATGTACATTTATATTTCCTTGCATGTTGTCTTCTTCATTAGATTGTAAGCTCTTTGAGTGCAAGGACTGTCTTTTGCCCTTTTTGGTATCCCCAGTGCTTTAGCACAGTATTTGGCACATTGCAAATATTTAATAAATTTTATTGATTAGTTCTTGGAAAGCAGGGACTATGTTTTACCTTATAGGGGAAGTTAGATGACACAAGTGGATCAAGCATTAGACCTAGGGTCAGGAAGACCTTAGTTCAAATCCAGCATCAGACACACTAGCAATGTGACTCTGAGCAAATCACTTAATCTTTGTTTACCTCAGTTTCCTTATCTATAAAATGGGGAAGGTAATAGCATCTACCTCTTGTTGTGAAGATCAAATGGGATAATTGTAAAGAGCTCAGCACAGTACCTAGCACAGAATAAGCAATATAATGTTAACTATTATTACCTAGCAAGGTGCTTTGATCTTTTTTTTAAATTGAACCTGGAATTTTATAGGTGTAGTGAACCCTTGTTGAGGAATTCCCTATACCATCACAGACCCATAGTTTCACTGCAATTTATAGTGTTAGAGAATTGTCAGGGACACTAAGATGTTAAATGACTTGCCTGGGGACATACACACACCTAGTATGTGTCATAGGCAGGACTTCAATCCAAGTAATCTTGACTTCAATACCATCTTGCTCTCCATTATGATTTTCTACCTCTCATCTTTTTGAAATATTTATTCAATGAAACCTATTGAAATGTCTCTTCAAGGAGACTAGATCTGTTAAGTATACTAGTCAAATTTTCAGAAAAATAAACTTTCACATGTAGAAAATATGCATTTACCTGTAACCTGTTTTCCTCAGTGTTGGAATCAGGAATATTAAAGACATTGAATTCCTCTCAGAGGTTCTATTATATATATATATATATATATATATATATATTATATATATATATATATATATATATATTTGGGGGGGCAGTGCAATGAGGGTTAAGTGACTTGCCCAGGGTCACACAGCTAGTAAGTGTCAAGTGTCTGAGGTCAGATTTGAACTCAGGCCCTCCTGAATCTAGGGCCAGTGCTTTATCTACTGTGCCACTTAGCTGCCCCGATATATTTTAATATTATTGAATAGCTATGTCTGTATCATGAGTGATGCCAAAGTGAATTGAAAATATGTCAGATTATTAACATTAGCACTAACACATTTGTTAATTAACCTATAATACAATCAATAGTGGTGTCATTCAGTCAGTTCAGTCATGTCTGACTCTTTGTGATCCCATTTATGTATAAGGTGTGTGTGTGTTGGGGTGTGTATGGAGAACGTTAAGCAATTCCTTCTAGTCTAAGAAGTGGTCTTATTTCTTCCTCAATATACATATATTGCGGAAGGGGGGGAGCAGTTCTTTTATTTTCTTCAATATTTTAGTTCCTTTTTCCTTGATGATACAAAGGGGAATGGGGAATGGGATGAAGAGAGGCAACACAGTTATGAAAAGACAATGGAGAAGAAGCAGGGAAAGGAAGAGGACAAGCATTTCTTAGGTTCATGTCACCTTTACATTTTTTTTAATTCATTGCCAATTCTTTTCATCAATCCTTATGTGGCAAGTTCTTTACTTCTCTCACCATCCTGGTTGTCTTCTTGTGGAAACACTCCATCTTGTTATAGTCTCAAAGAATGTTGTGCTGGTCAGAAAACAACCACAATATTGTTTCCAAATATTGAGCAAAGTAATGCAGTAGGAAGACCCCTGTGTTCAAATAGTAGTCCCGCCCCACTTACTACCTGTGTGACTTTGGGCAAGTTATTTAACCTTTCTGTGCCTCAGTTTTTTCTTCTGTTAAGTTTGGATTGAGGTCCCTTTCAGCTCTAGATCTATGATCTGTGATATGAGCTACAGAGGAAAGCAGAGCTGAAGGTGTCCTCCAATGTCGACAATAATAAACGAGAAAGGTAAAGGTGTCCATGGCTGGAAATGAAATGAATTTTCAACCCTGCAGCTGTACTTTATCTCCAGCAAGTTCGCCAGCACCATGGACAGAGTGGGTTGAAGGCCTCTTTAGAACCTCCCCTTAAGTCAATTCCACTTTCTCTGGCCAACCCCAGACCTACTAGACCTACTGTTCATGCCATTCTCCTCCCTAGGTTCATCTCTGTGGAGCGGGAGAAAGGCTGCCAGCCCGCACCCGAACACTGCAAGACCGGAGAATAGTGACGGACCCAGTGACGCTTCAATGGTTGCCCCGGGGACTGGGCGCCTGCAGGGCCCAGCAGGGTGCCACAGGGTTTTTGCGCGTTCTCGGTCTGGTGAAGGCTGTGTTCCGGACTTGAAGGCTGTATGGGCCATGGGCTCTGCCTGCAGCTTCTTCACGCGGCTGGAGTTGCTGCTAAGGGCGTTGCTCCTGCTGCTGGCAGGCAGAGAACTAGTGGGGGGAAATAACGCCACCGAGCGCAAGACCCCCGTGTTAGTCGTTTCGGAGGGTGGTGAGAGGCTGCAGCTGGGCTCAGGAGAAGGAAGGAATGGGGAAGGTAGAAGGCCAGGGACTGTGGACTAAGAATGGAGAGAGGGGAGGGAGGGAACTTATTCTGGGGCTGGGGCCCCCTAGTTCAACTTCACCTACTTTGGGTGGGGGGGGGGGCGGCTTTAGGGAAAGGAAGGGAGGGGGTGGCAGCCCTGAGGAGTGGGCCTGGGGAAGTGCGAGTTACCTTCCTTCCCCAGACCTCCACGGGGACGCTAGTTTCCTGGACGTGTCACCTGTCAACCTTTACTCCTTCTCAAGTTCCAGTAACACCGCTCTAAAAGAAGGTGAGCAGCGTGTTGATGATGCTTTTGAATGTGCTAAGTGTGTCTTATATGGGTTCTAGCCATTCTGAAGTGAGGGGGTCCCAGAGTGGCCACGTTCTGATTGTGACGTCACAAGGGCGCTGGTCCCAAGTGCCAGTCAAGCCTCCCCTCCCCAGGAAAAAAAAATCATAATCACGAATGGTGACATTGTCTTTTCTAAATAAAATATGTGACAGAAACACTCAAATTACTACTTGACAGCTTTTCTGTGTCTTCCCCACTCCATTCAACAACTCCTTTTGTTTTTGTTTGTTTATTTTGTTTTGAGGGTGGTCACCAAAGAAAACAATTATCTCAATTCTATTGTGTACTACTTTTTTTTTTTTTAGTTACAACTCTTAAGGATTTTGTTAATATTCAGGAGAAAGCACTTCCCTGCAAGTAACACTTTCCATCTTCCCCTATGCTACCACTCCCCACCCCTCACCTCACAGTTTTTTTTTTTGTTTTGTTTTGTTTTTTATGAGGCAATTGGGGTTAAGTGACTTGCCCAGGGTCACACAGCTAGTGAGTGTTGTGTCTTTAGTTGGATTTGAACTCAGGTACTTCTGACTCCAGAGCCAGTGCTCTATCCACTTCGCCATCTAGCTGCCCCTACATTTTTTTTAATACAGAGAAAACATGATTTTTAGTATCACTGAGCAATCCAAGGATCTCTGAGAGATTGTGATAGGTATATATGTGAATATAAACACACAGTGTCCCTAGACATCTTAGTGAGATGTGTGGTTTAATAGCTTAAAACTGCATTAAAACTTTTGGAATAGCAGATAGATATAGATACAGATATAAATAGAAATATGACTATATATGTCCATATCTATGTTTGTATGGATAGCTATATTTATATTTGTAGCTGTATCTGTATCCATATATCTGTTGTTCTGAAAGTTTTATACAGTTTTAAGCTATTAAAGCATAAAACTGCACTAAGACTTTTGGGACACTATGTTTATATTCACACATATATGCATATATGTATCAGCTTAATGCTTCCAGTAAGCCACACAACTGTGCCAGATCACTTCTTACCTAAGTGATAATACCAGACAAGGGACTTAATTTGTGACTGTCTCAAATATAAAGGAGCTATTGCTATTGTATCTGCCTGATACATAAATTTGCTGCATTCTACTGGCTCATGAAACAGGAAACCTTGACAAGTTGTTACTTATGTCAATTAGTTGCTCACATGCTTGCAAGAAAAAGCTTATGTGCAAGTTGGTTTTTATATGTGCAAGTTTTGATTTTTTTTAGATCTTCCTATTGTTGAATGTTTTCCCTTTGCCCAGGACTGGTCATTAGATTACCTCCTAGTCTACTTGGTGGTCTCGTGCCTTTGAGACTATAATCTGTTTATCTGTCTATATATCTATCTATCCATTCACCCATCCATCCACCCACCCACCTACCTATCCATTCATCCATCCATCCATCTCTCCATTTCTTTTTCTTTCTCTATCTATAATCTATATCTATCTCCATCTCTACATATCATCTATCTATCTATCCATCTGTCTGTCTGTCTATCTATCTATCATCTATTGGAAATTGATTGTTTAAAGCCTTTTCTTATTTCCTTGATGACAGTGATCTTCAGTGGCAGAAAAGAACTGACTGGGGGAATGGGGGATCAAGGTTTTAGCTGCCTATATAGCATGACATCATGTAATGGTAGAAAAATACTTGACTGTGAAAGTATGAAAAAGAAGGTGACTCAGTGATTCTAAATTTGGGAAAGAATGAACATTCCAGTAGGATGCATGAGTTTGCCTTTACATACTGGTTTTGAAACTCCATCCTCATGTATTTTAATATTAAATTAATTGGTCAAAGCAAATTCTAACAAATATCTCAGAGACACATAAAAATGCTTTACTGTTACTTTTCATTATTTATACAACCTGTTTTGAAGCTGATGTATAATGGGTTGCATATGAATTGATGATATTTCAAACCCAAGGCTAGATGGCCTTTGATTTGAGAATCCTAGCATTTCTTTGACTAAAACAGCAGATATTTTAAAAAAGCATTTTCTTTTATCGTATAATATAGAAGATTTGTGGATAAAGATTTTCCCCCATGAAATATACGTAATACAAGAATTTTATTTATCTGATGTAAAATAAGCCAAGCATTCTATACAGATAAAAGGGTCATAAATTTTGCTTTACTGAGCTTTCTTGCTTTAAAATATTGACTTAGATGTATCTGAAAATATTGCAAGTAACAAATATCTGCAAATACCCTTTAAAGTGAATCATGGTCATCAATTTCTCATTGCCTTGCTACTTAGGGGAAAAAAGATCTTGTATGATGTTGGAGCAATGATTTTGGAAAGTGAAAATGTTCCTATTAATTCAAATATC
Organism: Dromiciops gliroides; assembly: GCF_019393635.1. Classification (NCBI taxonomy): domain Eukaryota; kingdom Metazoa; phylum Chordata; class Mammalia; order Microbiotheria; family Microbiotheriidae; genus Dromiciops; species Dromiciops gliroides. The sequence continues at coordinate 312,217,438 of NC_057864.1, forward strand.
ATCCTTAAAAAATTGTTCTGGGAGCTAGATTTTCTTCAAATCTATAATGGAAAATCACATATATTTTATTCATGGTAACAAGATGGAGTGGCAGACTTGATATATTGTCACATGTTCATAATTTCTAGCATGATGAAGAAGAAATGGTGATGATTCAATAAGTTCTGATTGATTTAGGATTTTTTTTTTGTAAAAAAGATATTAAAGAAATGATAGTTTGAGTATCTATGGCCTTACCTTTCTTTAATGTACAGAGGTTGAGTTTTAATTTGTTTCTTGCTGTATCAGTGTAAAATATCCCATTATCACAGTAATAAAAATATATGCTTGTAGTAGGAAAAGTACTAGATTTAGAATCAAAGGAAGTTGGATTTAATCCCAACTCTGCCAGTATTTGCCTATGTGATATTGTGAAACTGACTTCACCTTTCTCGTTCTCAGTTTCCAAACCTGGAAAATAAGGGGATTGTACAGAATTACATATATCATCCTTTTAGCTATAAAACTTATTACCTTTCCAATGATTCTATTTGAAATTGACCGTTTGTTGTTTGGTCATTTCAATTATGTCCAATTTGTGACCCAATTTCGGGTTTTCTTGGCAGAGATACTGGAGTGGTTTGCCATCTACTTTTCTAGCTCATTTTACAGATGAGGAAACTGAGGCAAACAGGGTTATATGACTTGCTTGGGTTCAAACAGCTAATGAGTATCTGAGGTCAGATTTGAACTCAGGAAGATAAGCCAGCCTGATTCCAAGCCCAGGGCTCTATTTACTGTGCCACCTAACTATCCTGATCATATTGACCACAAGGACCATTATTTCAGTAATGGAAATATATGTTTGTAGTGGGAAAAGTACCAGACTTATAATCAAAGGGACTAGGATTCAAATTCCAACTCTGCTTCCTTGGGAAACTTCATTCATCTCTCCAGGCCTCACTTTCCTTGCTGGAAAATGAAAGAATTATACTAGGCCACCTTTATATCATCCCTTCTGATCCCAAATCTGTGATCCATCCTGAGCTTCTATTTGAAATTGACCATAACAAATCCATTATAAATATTTCAGAGTTTCTATTGTGTACAAAGTACAGTGGTTCTAATGACTACTAGTCTAAGCAAAAAGTATACATGAAACTTGTCTTCCTTAAGATATTAAGGCATTATATTCATCAGAAAAAGGAGAAAAACTTGTATAGTTTTTGTGATTTTTGCCTTAAATGTACTGTGATAGTGTTAGTAGGTGATAGCAAATTGGTTTTACATATATATGTATACATACATATATTTGTGTGTGTACATACACACACACACACATATATGTATATATATGAACCTTCTTTTCTGTTTTAATTAGCTGAGATTTAACTCTCAGTTTGAGAAGTGAAGTTCACATTTGTTTATATCTCAGTCTTTTCCTTTGAATTTCTACCCCAACTGAAGAAGGGTTAGAAAATTTGAGACATTTCATCACAGTCAATATGTGGGGGACTGGAAGTCAGAGGACTTGGGTTTCAATTCTGGTTTTGCCACTTACTTAATTTGAATGACCCTAGGAAGGAATCAACCTCTGTTGGTCTCAGGGTCCTTGTCTATAAAATGAAGGAATTGGACTTGCTGATCTTCACTTTAAAGGTGTGGTTTGGAGATTTGAAAGAATACCTGTTAGGGGAAGCTAGATGGCGCAGTGGATAGAGCACTGGCCCTGGAGTCAGGAGGACCTAAATTCAAATCTGGCCTCAGACACAACGCTTACTGGCTGTGTGACCCTGGGCAAGTCACTTAACCCCAATTGCCTCACCAAAAAAAAAAAAATACCTGTTGTCTAAATTCCTCACATATTTGCATTCAACATAGAGTAACATTTTCCATATGATACCAAGGCCAACTTCTGGAAATAATAGGGAGAAAATGAATAGACTTGATGTATAGCTTTTATAATTTTTAATAAATCCAATGCATGAAATCTGTCTGGCTGTATGTATATTAGCAAGCTAGAAAATAGACTGCAGAGCTTTCACTTTAAGCAGGAAGATTTCTCCCGTCCCCCTCCCAATCACTAGATCATACGTCTAACATTAATTTAGCATGGAATTATTGGTAAAGAAAACATATTGTTGCAAAAACTTTGTGGGGGCTATTGAATAGCAACCTTATTTATAGTTTATCTCCTTGAATACTTGATTTCTTTCTTTTAAAATTATTTACTTTTAACATTTATTTTTTTTAAATTTCAAATTCTCTCCCTCTTTCCCCCTCCCTACTCATTAAGAAGGCAAGCAATATGATAGCAATTTTACATGTCAAGTCATGCAAAGCATATTTCCATATTAGCCATGTTGCAAAAAAAATAATAGAAAGCAAAAAACTTAAACAAAAAAATCATCCTTCAATCTGTATTCAGAGGTCATCTGTTCTCTTTCTGGTGGTATATAGCATTTTTTATCATGGTTTTGGAATTTATTTGGATCATTGTCTTGATCAGAGTAGCTGAGTCTTTCCACAGTTGATCATCCTTACTGTTGTTACTGTATGTACAATGTACTTTTTTTGTACATCCTTGTTGTTACTGTGTGTACAATGTACTTTTGATTCTGCTCACTTAACTTTGCATCAGTTCATATATTTTCCTAGTTTTTTTTCTTTTTGTTTTTAGGTAATACATGTGCAATTATATAAAACATTATCATATTAGTCATTTTGTAGAAGAAAACTTGAACAAAAGAAAAAATGAAAGAAATTTTAAAATAGCATGCTTCAGTCTGTCTTCAATCAATATCAGTTCTTTCTTTGGAGGTGGATGGTATGCTTCATCATGAGTCCTTTGGGATTGTCTTGGATCATTGTATTGCTGAGAATAGTTAAGTCATTCACAGTTCTTCATCAAACAATATTGCTGTCTGCACAATGTTCTCCTGGTTCTGCTCAGTTCACTATACATCAGTTCATATGAGTCTTTCCAGGTTTTTCTGAAACCATCCTGCTTGTCATTTCTTATAGCACAACAAGAATAGTTGATTTCTTCAAGCACTTGAGCTCTGTTTACATACTTAGCAACAGAATGTTTACTTTTGTTATTTATTCTTATACCACATACAAAATTAAGAAATATATTTACCAATAATAAGATATGTCTTTTTCTTTCTCCTTGACTAATAGGGCTCCACCTGGGAAGAATCTGATTGTAAAATGTGACTTCATGCTTTATGTTTAGGTATAAATAATACAGTAGCCAAGGAGGTAGAATTTGGAATGTGCACAGTTACATGTGGTAAGTAGCACAGCAGATGAAAATATACTGTCACTTTTTTAGGGGATGATATGGGAGAGGGAATGCTAACTGTAGCAATTTGTCGTTTGCAGTCATTTACTTTTATTCACCTTTCGTTCATTTCAACTTCCAATGGCTATAATTAACAAAAATAATTGAACTGATTGTCCTTAAAAGTTTGGGGCGGATCGTTTTCATTTTGTTAAAAAAAAGCTTAATTTTAATGCAGCTCATTTTATTAATTTGGCACAGGAGCTGCTTTCATCTAAGTAACAATTTTCTTCATTTGTGAACATTGGAGAGGTGTTGAGAAAATAAAGAAATCTTCCAATGCAGATCAGGGATGTTTTTCCATATCTAACACTGACAAATTGATCCCCTTCCCCCAATAGGCTGGTCTATAGCAGTCTTTTCTTCATCTTTAATTTCTGCAAACTGTAAGGCAAGTATCAGACATTGGAGAAAAGAGTAATGGACTGTGGGAGGGATAATGTTTCAGGCTTCTGACTGACTGAGTATTTGTCCTCTCTCTGAATAGCTAGCTGTTGGCCCTACTGTAAAGATAAACTCTTTGGCTTCAGGGTAGGAATGAGGCCTCAGATGGTATGGGCCCCATTGCTCAGAAAGCACTGTATATTCACAAATAAAATTAACTGTATTCTGAATAGAATCTGCCCTCTTGAAAACAGGTTAATTGCTGTGGATTTGGCAGTAGATAAAAGATATGGGGAAAAAAGCTGATAGGAGAGAGAAAGGGGGAGGTGTGGCACCAAACAATGTCATGAAAAAGAATTCCTGCTGAGCTGGTATCAAGGTGGAATTCTATATCCCATATTGAGGGTCATCAGAGTTCCTTATCTCAGTAAAAGGCAATTATAACAATTGATTTCTTTCCCTCAGTGTGTATAGTTACCTCTTCAGACATCTAGATTCTTTAATCGAAGGGTTTCTGAGACTCAGTCTTTTCACCCCTTCTTGATAGGAATCACAAATTATGAGGCATCCCTGTCATAAACTTGTGAATCTCTAGCTACAATTTACACTTATTTCTTGCTGTCTTCTTAAGATATTCACAGCAGGTGGAGAAGGATCTCTGATTCATGACACTATCATTATATGTTTGGTGTCTGTCACTTGAGAACTCATTTCATAAGTTGTATGTTATCTCTGAGAAATAAAAAAGCTTCTCAAATTATATGGTATACATTTTTGAACCAAACCTGTAATTTCATTGTTCTATAGAAATTCTAGACAGGATAAATCCAGTAACAATGCAGATCAGCAACTCTTTGACAACTCTGATTCTTAAACAATGGGCTGGGGCACTGAAAAGTGACCTGCAGACAGTTTCCCAGCCTATATGTGTCAAAGACCAGGACTTGAACCTTGGTTTTCCTGACTCAGAGCTGATTCTCTATCCATTATGCTGTATTGGCTCTCATAATGCATATTTAGAGGAAGTAAATGCTTCCAATGCAAATTATTCTTCCCTGGACCAAATTCCTTCATTCTATCCTTTGTTCATAGAAGCATAGAATCTTATCCATGAAAAGGTTCTCAGAAATAACTTAGTTCCACCTACTACTTAGGTCAGGAATCCCCTGTCTACAATATACCTAGTGAGATGCCAGTCAGACATCTACCCTCAGCTTGCACACTGGTTTTTGTGCTAGCCTGTTCTACAGCTTTGGCAACTCTAGTTGATGGACAAGAATTCCTGATATTGAGTTAAAATCTACCTCCCTGGAGTTGCCATTCACCTGCTCTCAACCTTTAAATAATTGGAAACAACAATGGCAGCCTAGTGAAAAATAGCAAGGGATTTGAAGTCAGACATCCCAAGGTCAATTCCTGGCTTTTGCCAACTTTGTGACTTTATGAAAAGTCATGCCATCTCTCTTGATATCATTTTCCTAATCCATTAAGTGAGGGGGTTGTAATAGATGATCTCTAAGATCCCCTCTGGTTCTCAGTCTGATTTTGTAAGTGTCATAGATATTCTCTTGTTTAATCTCACCAGCCTCATGAGGTTGCTTTGTTGTTGTTATCGAATCATTTCAGTGGCATCTGACTGTGACTCCCTTTGGGGTTTTCATGGCAAAGATACTGGAGTGGTTTGCCATTTCCTTCTCCAGCTCATTTTACAGATGAGGAAACTGAGGCCAACAGGGTTAAGTGAGTTGCACAGGATCACATACCTAGTTAGTGTCTGAGGCCAGATTTGAACTCAGGAAGATGAGTCTTCCTGATTCCAAAGCCCGTGCTCTCTACATTACACCACCTAGCTGCCCCTAGGTTCCTTTGACATGTTTTCAAATCCTTTCACTATCCTGACAACCTGTTTCATAATGTGCTATATTTCGTCCAAGTCCCTATTATATTATGGAACTCAGAACTGAACATGATCTAGATGGGGTCTGGTAACCTATTTTGCTAGACTTATTGCTCATTATGTGCTAGAGAATAGTATATATGCACAAATATATAAACATACATATATACATAAGCATAAATATCATACAAATGAGAGCTATGTATATATGAATATATATATACACACACATATATATATACACTTTCGGGCTTTGTGTGTATACACACATAAATATGTATAGCTCTACACATATACACATACATATGTACGCATATATACAATACACACATACATGGATTTGTAATCAAATTATCTAGTTTCAAATCTTTTTTTCTTTTTTTTTTTGGTGAGGCAATTGGGGTTAAGTAACTTGCCCAAGGTCACACAGCTAGTAAGTGTCAAGTGTTTGAGGTTGGATTTAAACTCAGGTTCTCCTGAATCCAGGGCCGGTGCTTTATCCATTGTGTCACCTAGCTGCCCCTTAGTTTCACATCTTGCCTCTGTCTTTTATTACTGTTGCAACATTGGGAAACCCCCTAATCTCTCCAAGCCTCTGTTTCCTTATCAATAAAATGAGAATGTTAGACTAGATGACCTCTAAGTTCTCTTCCAGCTCTAACTTGATGACCATTCAACATAGTTAGAGGACATACTCATTTCCTTCACCTTAATAACCTCCAATTTGAAGTCATCTCCCCCTTTTCATTCATCTTATATACTTTCATTTGTATTTCTTATGGCTGTGATCTTTTTCTCCATTATCTCATTATGGTATCAATTATTTGCAGACATAGTTTATTTCCCTTCTGATATTAAAAGCTCCCTGAGCACAGGAACCATAGATTTCCCATCTTGATACCATCCTTGCAGCAGTTAGCATAGTCAGTGCCTTACAAATGGAAGACATCCATAAATGCTTGTGCTTACATTGAACAGGATATTCAAAATATACAATGTTACAAAAGAGGTTCAATATGAAAGTTGATGCCTCATACAGACATTTCTATTAGGACTGTTTTGGCCTCTCTTTGTACCCCCAACTCTTAGCATAATGCTTGGCACATGATAAGTGCTTAATAAATGGTTATGGATTGAGATATTCCAACCTTAATTGAGCATCTATTGGTGATTACTATGTGGCAGAATCTAGGTACTCTGGGGACAAAAAAACCGAAATCAAATCAGCTCCTGCCCTCAAGTTTATATTCTTCTGGGGGAAACAGCATGTACATAGATAAATATATATACATGATAGATACAAAATGAATATAATTTCTACTGGGATGAGGACTAATAACTAGGGAGACCAGAAAAAAGCTGCCTGGAGGAAGTGGTTCCTGAATTGTTATTTGAAAGAAGATGAGGATTCTATGGGGCAGAGGTGAAGAGGGGGAACCTTGGAAACATGGGGGAGCAGGCTGTGCAAAGGCGTATAGGCTAGAGATAGAATATTTAGCAGCAAATAGCACAGTATGGCTGTAATAAACTGTAGGGTAAATGAAGGATAATAATGTGAAATTGGGAGATATAGGTTGGAGCCAAATTTTAAAGCATTTTAAATGTCAGGCAAGGGAGTTTACATTTTATCTTAGAAGCAAAAGGGAAGCAGGAATGTTCAGACCTGTGCTTTAAGAATACCAATTTGGTAGCTACATGAAAGATGAGATTGTAGAAAGGAAGAGACAAACAAAAGAGAGGGCAATTGCAAGACTATTACAATGGTCCAGGGGAGAGGTGAGAAATCCTGAACTAGGTTGGTGGTCTTGTTAGTGGAGATAAGGAGATAAATATAAGTGACATGGAGATAGAATCAAGCTACACAATATATGAGGTAGTGTGGTACATTGTTAAAAGGACTGGATTTTAATCCAGAGAATCTGGTTTCAAATCCTGCCCCTGTCATACCTCTCTAGGTCTCAGTTTCCTTAAATGTAAAATGAGGGAATTTGGGTAGATGACTTAAAATCACAGTTAACCATAATCCTCTCTAGGACTCAGTTTGCTTAAATGTAAAATGAGGGAGCTGGGATAGATGACTTCAAAGACTACTCCATCTTTCATGAGTCTATGTTGTCTGTACAAATATGCACTAGTTCTAATCCCACCACGCTGAACACTTTGCCTCTGTGTTGCTCAAATAAATTGTTGATGAATTAAGGATATGATTTAAAAATTTCATTTGTGCTTGGAAATACACTAAGGTAAACATTAGGAGAAATTGTGAGCTGGAGTCATGTCTTCTGATGATGAAAAATTTGCAAATTTTTGAGCAGAGCCTATCTAAGTGTGCAAGACTGTTGAGCTAAAAGTTAGGAGCTTTGGGTTTTGTCTGCAGCTCTACCACAGATCTTAGACAAGTCACATTACTCCCTGGACCTCATTTTCCTTACTTTCAAATTAAAAGATTAAATTAGATGACTTATGAAGTCTCCTTCAACTCTAACTCAATGATGCTATTATCTCCCATAGGTTGTAAAATGAGGACTTTAGACTAAAGGATCCTCTTTAGAATCATAGACCATAGGGTCACAGATCTAAAGTTGCCATTGACCTTAGAAGTCATCTAGTCTAACCCCTTCATTTTGTGGATAAAGAAACTGAGACCCAGGGAATTTATGTGTCTTGCCCAAGATCACAGAGGTAGTCAGCATCAGAGTTGGGATCTCTCAATAGGGATGCTTGGCCTTTGTTGTGCTTTATCCTGTATATATGCTGCTTACTGAAGATGATGTCCATTTAACTGAATCATAGTCTAGGAGCAAAGGCTTCATCTTTGCTGCTTAAGCCAGCAGTAGTAATAGCATTCATATAGAAAAGCCATAGGAATCAATCACTATAGAATTGACAATGGAAGCCAGAGCCTTTTGGGCCTGATGGGTCGCCAAAGAAATCTGTTGGACCTTATTTCAATCCTATTTGTCAGTATATGCATCATGGAGCATTCTCAAGAAATTGGTTGTATCTGCCAATCCCTACTTTCCAAACTGTAGTCTGATAATTTTATAGCAGACCAACCATTGCTCAATGTGGACACTCTCATTTGTCTCTAAGTAGATGTAGGAACCCTATAATCAGGTTCAGTTAACAGTTCATTGGAATGGTTTTGTCCTTGATCTAGTTGAGGGAATCCATTCTAGAGGCATTGCTCTGTACATGCTCCTAGCTCCATGTCTTTCCCATCAAAATCCAAGCTAATGTGCTATGCAAATCCAATGCTCTACCCTCAGACCATTTGGCATATACTTGAGACTTTTGGTGTTCTCACAACTGAGTGGAAGCAAACATCAAATATGCATATATTGAGGGGCCAATGGTTCTATGGGTAAGTGCATGGGCCTAATAGCATCTGCTTCCATGATTATGGATGATAGGCTTCCCTGTTCAGTAGCACAGTCATAATAGATAGAAACTCACAGAGTTGAGAAGTACAGAGGGGATTTAGAGCAACCCATGTTCAAAGGATAAATCTAGCATTCCAACATCTATGTAACTACCCGAAGTGAGAGAAAACTCATTTCCCCTCTTGATAGCCTATTATATTTTTGGAGGACTGTAATTTTAAAGGAACTGAAATGTATCTTTATGTGGAACTGAAATTTATCTTTCTGAATCTTCCATCCATTGTTCCCCTTTTTGCCTTTGGGCACCAAAAGAAAACCTAATGCCACTTCCACATGATCACATTTCAAATATTGGGAGACAATAATCATAGTGTCACTGAATTTTCTCCATGTTAAAAGTTCCAAGTTCTTTTCAATTGATCCTTAGATAGCATGGTATTGAGTCATCTGACCATATCAGTAGGCATCCTCTGCACTCACTCCATCTTAAACTGGTCAATCTCCTTGAGACCTACTCTAGTTTTTGTTGATTCATCTCCTTTGGATTCATTCCAACTTGTCAACACTCTCAATGAAATCTTAAATGGAGAGACAGAAATAATAGCCCTGATGTAGCACAAAGAGAATTCAAGTAGAGTGGAATTATCGCTTTCCATTTATGCTTTGGAAGGTAATCTAAGAGAGGTAGTAGATCAAAGGGTCAGCACCTTGGACTCAGGAAGAATCTGGGTTCGAGTCCCACCTGTGACACATACTAGCTCTATGACCAGGGACAAGTCATGTGACTTTTCATTCTCCCAGGCAACACTCCACAACTTCATTACATATAATTTGCAGATTGGAGTGCGTGATAACCTTTAGTTGTAATGAATGTCTTTCTAGTCATGGATCCTTCCCTCCTCTACCTCTGTGCTTCTGAGTTGATTTTTTGAGCCTCCACATGCAATTACATTTCCTTTTGTTAGATTTGGCCTCTTGTTTAAGCCTATCAAAATCTTTGGTGATTGTGATTCAGGGTTCTGAAGTATTGTTTATGCCTCCTGGTTTTGTTATCTGTATATCTTATAAGAGCAAAAAAGTCGTAGAACCAGACCCAGAGTTCATTTTGAATTTGTTATCTAATTGTAATTTGACCCTCACAGATGCTCAGTAATTCTTTTAGTCTTCTCTAATCAACTCTCTATGACATTCTACACAGTAGCAATTCCATTCCTTCTCTTCTCTGTTCTAGTCTTCTATCAGCTTTCTTCTTCCTATGGGCAGAAGACATTGCCTTCTGCTTTACTAAGAAAAAAGAGAATAATCCTTTATGAGCTCTAAGTTATTGTTATTATTGCTAATAATTCATACTTTATTATTTTCCATTCTCTCTCTATTTGTTCTAGCTTCTGATGAAGAGATGACATTTCTCTTTGACAAGGCCTTGTCTGTTTATTCACTTGATCCTATTCTCTCCTGTCTCTTCCAAAAAGTTGTCCCATTGACTATTATTCTTTCTCTCCTCTCCTGTCCTCTCCTGTCATTTCCTCTCTGTGTTCCTTCAGTCTTGATTTTGTATCTCTACCTCCCCAACCACACAAACATGTTATCATCTCCCCTGTCCTTAGAAAAATCTTAAATTGATCTGCCACCCCCTTAAGATCTTGTCCTTTACCTTACCTGAATTTCACAGTCAAACTTCTAGAAAGAGTCATTCTACTATATGCTCATTGCTCCTATTTCCTAATCTCCCTTTCACTTTTCAATAGGAAAAGCTAATTTGTGACCCCACCAATTGATAGAAACCATTCTTTCTGAGGATACCAACAATCTCTTAACTACTAAACCCAACAGACTTTTCTCAGACATTATTCCACTTTACTTTTTTTTTTTTTTTTGGTGAGGCATTTGGGGCTAAGTGACTTGCCCAGGGTCACACAGCTAGTAAGTGTTAAGTGTGTGAGGCTGGATCCGAACTCAGGTCCTCCCAACTCCAGGGCCGGTTCTCTATCCACTGTGACACCTAGCTGCCCCTACTTTACTCTTTTTTTAAAAAAAGCTTTTGACACCTTCAACCACCTTATCTGCCTGGATATATTCTCCTTTCTTAGATTCCATGATCCTGCTCCCTGTTGGTCCTGCTCTTACCAGTCTGATAGTACCCCTTTAGATTCCTTTGTTAGAACATCATCTCCTGCCTACAAAGTATAGGAACATATTAAGAATCTGTCCTAGACCCTCCTCTCTCTCTATTTCCTTTATATTAATGATCTTATCAGCTCCCATGGGCTGAATTGTGATCTATATTCAAATTATTTCCAATCTGTATATTCAGCCCTAGTCATGTTCCTTAAGTCTGGCACTGCATTATCACTACCTAACATCCACATATTTATTTTTTCCCTCTTCAACTCCTAACATAGTGCTTTAAATAAGGCACTTGATAAATTCTTGTTGTATTGAATGTGTACTTTATCATTGCTACATTTTAGTCATGAATATCACTAAGCCAAGTTTCAGTGATATCATCACGCGATTTTTACTTTGAGTTAAAACATCTAGTACATTTTATTACTCACAATTTTGGCATTGGTGTATAGCTATATGAGACTAAAAATATTATTTCTGCCCCTCTTCTCTATTCTTCTGTCCTGGGAAATTCCAAGCATCTTTAGTGTTATTTTTCTTATGTCAAGCCTGATTCTTCCTATTGCTTAGTAGCTGTATCTAGGCACTCATTCTCCCTTACCCTTTTCATCTTAAAGGCCTCTTAATCAGATGAGCCAGTGTAAAGAGACAATCCATTCTAACTTGCTTTCTTATAGATGTAATCTATCCCTGCTTATGTGCCCATTATTTGCATATCTTGTTATTGTTCAGTCATTTTTCAGTCATTTCCAACTCTTCATAATCCCATTTGGGGTTTTCTTGGCAAAGATACCAGAGTAGTTTGCCATTTCCTTCTCCAGCTCATTTTACAGATGACGAAGTTGAGGTCAACAGGGTTAAGTGACTTGTCCAGGGTTATACAGCTAGTAAGTGTCTGAGGCCAGATTTGAACTCAGGAAGATGAATCTTCCTGACTCTGGGCCTGGCATTCTATCTACTGCACTATTTAGCTGCCCTCCATATCTTATGCCACAATCCAAAAAGACAAATCTCATACTAACATCATTCCTTAGGCTAGCTAGTCATTTCCCATATTCTCCTTTCTTTTTAAAATTTCTTACCTTCAATGAGCAAAAGTGATAATTCACTACCTGTGTCCCAACTTCTTTAATTTCTTGCCTATGTTCATTTAAAAAATCCTAGATAGTGTACCCAGGTATTTCAGTGGTATTTGTTACTCTGTTAATTAGCGGAAGTTAGAAATATTCCACAGGTTTTTTTGTGATAAGTCTAGGGAGGCAATTTCACCTTGAAAATGTATTTCCACCTATCCACCCATCTCTAATATTTTCCCTGGGCTTTAGTTATTAATAATTCGCAACTTCCTCAAGTGTTTTCTCTATTTCAAACTGTAGAGTTCACATGGTAGCATAGTAAACATGCTTTCTCACAGTAACCATCAGTTTCTTTTCTAAGGGCTCACAAACCATTTACTTACTAATCTGTCCTGGAATTCTGACACTCATGTCAAGATCAACTAGCACAAGGGGGCAGCTAGGTGGCGCAGTGGATAAAGCACCAGTCCTGGATTCAGGAGGACCTGAGTTCAAATCCAGCCTTAGACACTTGACACTTACTAGCTGTGTGACCCTGGGCAAGTGACTTAACCCTCATTGCCCCACAACAACCCCGCCCCCCAAAGGAAGCTGAAAAGTAAGGGTAGAAGCTGGAAGTGGGGAGAAGGTATCCCATGCAGGGGTGTGATGGAGAAATGCAAAGAAGTCCAAAGGCAGGCCAACTGGTGGGAAATGGGGAAAAGATGGTGCTTGGCTCCCTCCTTAAATGGAGGTTTTGGAGCTCATGGTTCTGTCTTCTAATCAGAGAGTCCAATCAGAAAAGAAGAGAATACTGATGAGATGTGAGTAAAAGGCTAATTCAATCTTGCAGGATAATGAGATTTCCCAATAGAGTTTCCTGGGGAATTAGGGCATGATGGAGAAGTCCAAAGATTTGAAAAGCAGGGCAGCTGGTGCTATTTGAACTCATAAAAATTAGTTCTCATTTGATCCTACATCACCTACAGATGACTATATACCTAAACCCAGCAAACTGTTTATGTACAGTGTGGTTAAAATGAATAACATATCTGCTTAAAGTCCATTTATAAATTCTGTCCTATGTTGGTACTGTCCAGGAAATAATTTTATTAATGCAAATGAAGTCATGCTTCTGTCATACCTTACTATCTCTTCTCATCAAAAGTATTGATCTTTATTCATCCCACCATGTTCTAAATGGAGTCCTCTAAATGTCACTTTCAATCTTTCTCTTCTCCTTGTCTTTCACATGATTAATTTTGAGGGTTAAGACTTCTCTTAATGCTAAAAAGCCAAATAGGGAAATATAAGGTTTTCATTATAATATTCTTCAACCTGTGACAACATTGTAGGTCATCAGCATATTGCATTCTTAGTGATGAGCAGCTAATTTGGATGAAACAGTATACTCCCTTTATAAAGTGTTGAGTTGATTTAAGAAAACCAAATAGTTAGGAAAATGTTAAAGGATGCACATATTTGACAGACAAAACATGATTTTTAAGGAATGCATTATATCTCCAGGAATATTGTGCTTTCCTCTATGCAAATTAAGTCATTTGCTACATGCAAAAGGAGATATTTATAGAATAATCCAACATAGGGAGCCTGAAGCAGGAGTTATAAGCTTCGTGAATAAACATAAACATCAGAAGACCATAGAATTATACTTGGGAAAGAGTTGATAGAAAGAAGAAGGAAACTCTAAAGTGATTTCTAAAAATTTATTGGTGATTTATGTGTTTGTTTTTTCTCTACCAAAGGCATTGGAATTAGAGAAGTTATATTAACAAATGGATGTCCTGGGGGGGAATCAAAATGTCTTCTTCGAGTGGAAGAATGCAGAGGACCAACAGACTGTGGATGTAAGTAAGACTCAGCATTCAAGCAAGGTCAGGTAGAAATATTTATCCTGGAAAAATAAAATGGAAATTTTCTACAACTGGGGTGAAATGATTATCTAAATACAGTCCAACTCCTTGGATAAAGGAATATTTTATATCTTTTTTTCCTTGCTTCCTTCCTTCTTTCCTTCTTTGATTCCTCCTCTCTATCTCTCCAACTCTCTCTGTGCTCTCTCGCTGCCTTTTTCCCCTCCTTTTTCCCCCTTCCTCCATTTTGTTGTTGTTCACCCATTGATGCATATTTGACTCTTTGTGACCTCATGAACTATTTATGCCAGACCCTTCTATGATTTACTGTCTCCCAAAGTCTGTCCAAGCTCATGTTCATTGTTTCCATGACACCATCTATCCATTTCATCTTCTGCTATCTCTTTCTCCTTTTTTTTTTTTTTGCAGGGCAATGAGGGTTAAGTGACTTGCCCAGGGTCACACAGCTAGTAAGTGTCAAGTGTCTGAGGCCGGATTTGAACTCAGGTCCTCCTGAATCCAGGGCTGGTGCTTTATCCACTGCCCCACCTAGCTGCCCTCATCCCCTTCTCCTTTTGCCTTTAATCTTTCCCAACACTGGGGTCTTTTCCAGTGAGCCCTGTTTTTTCATTACTTGGTCAAAGTAGTCAAGCTTCAGCTTCAGTATCTGTCCTTTCAAAGAATAGTCTGACTTATTTTCTTTAAGTATTGACTTATTTGATTTCCTTGCTGTCCAAGGGACTCTCAAAGGTCTTCTCTGGCACTACAATTTGAAAGCATTCTGTAACACTCAGATTTACTTATAGCTCCACTTTCATAGCCATACAAAAGTATGGATAAACTATAGCTTTGACTATGCAGATATTTGTCAGTAAGATGATGTTTCTGTTTTTTAGTCCACATTTGCCATAGCTTTCCTTCCAAGAAGCAAGCATCTTTTAATTTAATGTAGATGCCATCTGCAGTGATCTTTGTGCCCAAGAATATAAAATTTGACACTGCTCTCCCTCTCCATATATATGTGTATGTATATGTGTATTTGTATATATATATATATATATATACACACACAAATATGTATGTATACATACGTACACACCCATACACACACATGAACACACACATATGTATGGGAAGCTAGGTCTGGAATCAGGAAGACTTATCTCCCTGAGTTCAAATCTAGTCTCAGATACCTACTAGTTGTATGACTCTGGGTAAGTCACTTAACCCTGTTTATCTCAGTTTTCGCATCTGTAAAATGAACTGGAGAAGGAAATGGCAAACTTTTTTGGTACCTTTATCAAGAAAACCCCAAATGGGGTCCTGAGGAGTTAGACCTGACTGAAAATGGCTGAACAACAAAAAATACATATATGTATATCCACATATAGTAATTTCCATGTATATATATATGCACATGTACATATATATATACACATACTCATATATATATGTGTGTGTATATATACATCAATATATTCAGTTTCACATATAATCTTCTTTCTGTTTTTTAGTTATACAAATGTTCACGTTTGTTAAGTTGAAAAAATTGCCTAGTAGAATAGAGGAAAATCACAGTAATATTTAAGATGTCATTTCTACCCTAGACTAGCCTGTAAATTAGGTTAGCTCTCTTTCTTGCCTTATTTCAGAAACTCACATGTGCTTGTAATATTAAAGATATTATAAATAATACAATAGTGCATTGTCACAGCCCTATCCCAGAGTCCAGGGCACAACAATTCTATTATCAGAATGCAATAACTTAATTTTTAAAAAGTGTTTTATTTCAGAAAGAAGCCTTCTTGTTAAATGATTTTATATGTCAGGCTCCCTTATAATGAAGAGGTTTTAATATTTCAATAATGAAGAAATTAGGTCTTTGATGGCTCCACCTTAGACTGAAACCTGCTTTGCACCATATTGTTCTATATCGCCGTTTCGGTGTATGATAATGGTCTCCAGCCAGTCTATTTGGGTCTAATAATATACATTAAAGTCTTACCTGGTAGCACTAAGCTATTTATTTTCATTATACTTTACTCTCCAAAATTTGCTGGGATTCTCAGAGTTCAATCAACAATAAGGTCCTTTTCTCGCCACACTTAGAGTTTTTGCTGTGGGCACATGACACTTGCATGTTTAGCCACTGATCTCTGCTGATCTCAGAACTTTATGGAAATGAAGTAATCTTTTTCCCACAGCAGAGTTGGGAACCCCTGTTTTATATCTGTCTAGCTAAACTGTCTATCATCTATCTATGTATGTATGTATCTGTCTTTCTATTTTTATATAGCAATTTATTATGTTCATAGAAACTTTAGAAGATTTTAACGTCCCAACTAAATTTTTCTTCCCTTAGGGGGCAGACCAATTTCAGAAAGCCTTTCTACGGTAAAGCTTGCTTGTATTTATGTACCACCAGAGAACCGTTTCAAGTACATATGGAAAATGCTCATTCCTGACCAGGTGAGTAATCGATCTATATAATTTGGAGTTTTATAGTATGATGGTTCATTTGGTTTCCAGGTCTAATGATCGTAGATTACTTTCTCTTTTTTTAAAGGAATAACAAATGCAATTTTATTATCATAATCAGAATTTTTCTTTGTTGCAAAAATGTAGAAAAACAAGCCAAAGTTTGTGCTAGTTCACTCCTTTAGTTATTATCAGAGTACAATAACTTCTTTTCTTTTGGGGGGGGGCAGGGCAATGAGGGTTAAGTGACTTGCCCAGGGTCATACAGTTTGTATACATCAAGTGTCTGAGGTTACATTTGAACTCAGGTCCTCCTGAATCTAGGGCCGGTACTTTATCCACTGTACCACCTAGCTGCCCCCAACTTCATTTTTTAAAAAAGTACTCTATTTCAGAACAAAACCTTATATAATTTTAGTTGAGTAGAATAACCAAAGAAAATGGTCATTCTCTAGTTGACTAAAATTACTCTCTCTTCCAAACATACATAAAAATGTTCCATTTTGCTGCCTTTTATTTTATTTCATTTTACTTTTTAATAGCAAGCACTCATTCTTCCCAATGACTCAGCTGTCCTTGAAGTACACCGGGAAACTCACCCAGTAGCATTCCAGTGTGACACATCAGAAAACAATGAAATAATTGCCTCTGTAAAGTATACCGTATATACCACGGATGGTAAGTTTTCAGTAGTCTTTGGTTTTGTACTTATTGTTTGGATTTTTCTTAGAACAGCTGACTCAATAATTTCTGTTTGAAAATGGATTCTGATGAACCTTACTTCATGAAATTGGTATGTTCCTTAGGTAAACCAGGTCCCCTCAGTTGTGAACTCTCTGAAAGCTTTCCAGTTTCCTAGGTGCACATCTTGTCTATATCTATTCAAGATAACAGCTCACAAGCTCTCACCAATATTTCATTTATCAGATGAAACAGAAGATTCACTGGTTCAGAGCAAATGCCACTTAATTTAGTTGCATATCAAAAATTAAAGACAAGGAAAATCCCTTCTTCCTTGTATCCACAAACATAAGGGTGTACCACACCAAAGATTCTTCAACTACAGGCAGGAGAGGCAACACAAGTATAAAAATACATATGACTAGGGTGATATATCTGGAAAAGGGCACATGCATGGTTAAGGGATACACATAAACAGGACAATTCAGACTCCTAGGCCTGTGAACCCTTTGGAATCCCTCTTTGTTGTAGATGTTGCTGTTTGCTTCTCTACTGAACTACTGATGTCATCTGCTGGTCTGGTGACATCAGTGGGCTGCTAAACCATTGAGGTTCTCTGCTATTCTAATTTCTCTGATGAACAGTGCTGCCATCTGCTGTTATCTTTACTAAATTGTTCTCTGCTGGGTTTCTTCTGTTGCCATCTGCTGGGGTCTACTTAATTTCAGGGCTATAAAACCCCCTTTTCCCCCATAGAAAGAGAGAGGTCCCTAAACTTTTAGATTGTAGCCCTGGATGGTTTCTCATTTGTTTGAAATGTAGACAGAGATATCAAACTCGGAGACCCCAGGGATCCTTATGATCTTTCAGTGGCACCTGTTTCTATTCAAATCTGATAACCAACCAGAAAGACAGAGAAGACCTTAGGCATTGAGTGCCTTTTTGTGGGGCAATGAAGGTTAAATGACTTGCCCAGGGTCACACAGCTAGTAAGTATCAAGTGTCTGAGTCCTGATTTGAACTCAGGTCCTCCTGAATCCAGGGCCAGTGCTTTATCCACTGTGCCACCTAGCTGTCTTAAAATTGGTCTTATTCTGCACAATTTTCCACTCTTTGAATTCAGTCTATTCTTTGAGGACATTGTCTATCTTTTCTTCCTCATTTGCCACTTCTTGATTTCAGACTATTCCTTGACCAGGTGGGACATTTTCTTCCAACCCCCATGATACCTATGGTCTATACAAATAATCCCTACATTTTCATCTAGCAAGACTGAAAATTAAAGGGTGAAGCTGGTGAATTTAGTCCTGCTTTTTCCTTATGGTCACCTGTAACTTCTATCTCATCCTCTATTCCTTCTTATCCTTATTCTACATAATCAATCATTATCAAGTCTGGTCTTTTCTGTCTTCACAACACCACTCCTATACTTTCCTTTACATTTACACAGAAGCTCACCTGGTATAAGCCTTCATCACCTCACACCTGGAATATTCTAATAGCATCCTAGTTGGTCTCTGTCTCAAGTCTCTCACCACACCAGTCTACCCTCCACTTAGCTCTGAAAGTGATTTTCCTAAAGCACAGGTCTGACCATATTATCCCGTACTCAAGAAAATCCAGTAGTCCAGTGAACCAATGGATTTGGATGACGCTAACCAATCAACTTGAAGCAGTGTGTAAGGACAGCCTCTGCTCCGGACCTATTAAAAGCTTCCACACTTAGTTTGAGGAGCGGTTTGTGGTTGAAGCAGGCTTGTGGCGGAGGACTTGAGGAAGAACCAGACCAGGCTGGAACTCTAGGCTAGATAGGCCTTTTCTTAACTTTCTGAACTCCACGTGTTTTCCTTTTCACTAATACCTAATATGCTATTTAATAAATGCTTAATGTCCAAAGACTGGTGCTAAAGCTTCTAATTTAAGGCAACCACACATTTAGATTTTAAACATCACATTCTCTATTACCTCCAGGATAAAATATAAAATCTTGTTTGGGATTTAAAGCCCTTCTCAACCTGACCCTTTCTTAGCTTTTAAAGGTTCTTACATATTCATTTTTTCCTCCAACAATTGGCTTTCTTGCTATTCCTTGCATACAACACTGTCTTTTTGCCTTTTCAGTGGTTGTCTCCCATGCCTGGGATTCTTTCCCTTCTCACCTTTGCCTCCTTGTCTCTCAGGATTCTTGAAAGAATCAAATCAGATTTCACTTTCTACAAGAGGCTATTCTAGATCCTCCTACCCGTACCCCTACCCCTTATTTCCACTACTTTCCCTCTGAGATTCCCTTTCATCTCTCCTCTGTATGTATCTGAGATATCCAATGTTTGCATGTTTTCTCTCTCATTAGCACATGAGCTCCTTGAGTGCCTGGGCTGCCTGTATTTTTATCTTTCTTTGTATCATAGTATCTAGCACATAGTAAGCACTTAATAAATACTTGTTGACTGCTTTCCTGCCAGTAATGAAGTTATCAATTCTCTTAAACTATAACTTTACTGAAAAGCAGAACTCTGTAAACCAAATCATCAATTCTCTTAGATTTCCATTTTTAAATTAGAGATATGTTCCTATGGTGGGGGGCATGGAGGAAACTTAGAAGACTTTCAGCACAATTAGGTAAACATGATACATAAAATAGGATACCCATGACAGATCAGAAAACCTCAAAAAATTGAAATTACATATTTAAAGAAAATATGACTGGTTTCTAATGAAACATTAATGTTAACAAATGCTATACTAGAAATTAATTTTTTTTCCAGAAACTGTTTCCTTGGCTTTGAATTTACATGGGAAAAAGTTGCATTCTGTTTGTTGCCTAGCCTCTTACATTTATTTGCGGGTAGGGGCTGTCCCTCCAACTGTAGCATGGGCTTGTCATTGTATGTCTTGAAGGGAGTAAGAATAGGTATCTCAAACCTCTTCTCCCCTTACCCGTATTGAAGACAGACTTTAATTCCTACCAGAAGGAGAGAGAACTCACAAGAGCTTAGTCCCAGAAACTTTGCCACTCTACTTTCCTCAGAGAAAAAGCAGTGCCAGGTTAGAATTACATCCATTTTCTCCCTTAAATATTATTGGTCTAGGGGATGCAATTTTCAGGTTCAAGCTAAAATTCTGATTGCTGTTCAATAATGGGTAAAGGAAGACTCAAGCTTTACATGCAAGACTTGACTCTCTTCCCACCAAATACCAATACCATGGTGAATATACATAGCCACTAGCAAAGAAACTCATTTATCCAAGTTAATAGCAAAATAGAAATCAGAGAAAGTGTACATAGGAGAATATTATTCCAGACAATACAGAATGAAGGAGCTTTCCCTTTGGGAGTGAAGTAACTCAGTTCAACCAAGAGACAGCCTCAGATCTTACCCAAAGGGAAATTTCCCATAGTCTTCAAAGTAGCAAAGTGGGGATAGGGACATGATGGAGACTGCTATCTGCTCTCATGTTAGCTCTCCCCCACCCCCACCCTGGGTCTTCCCATGGCTTTATTCTTACATCATCCTCTTAAAGTGAGGTGATCATCATCCTCTCAAAGCTAAAGCCAAATGTTCCCCAAATGACTGTAGAGACTGAAGAAACTAGCAGAAATTGAAGAGTTTTCCTCTCTTTCCCTCTCCCCAACTCCATCCTATCCCTTATGCAGGTGCAGGGTATGGAGCTCCACCAATGAAAGAGTCCCATACCAATGGACTTTTGAGAGTCATATTCTATAGTTCCCTGTATCTCAGGGTAAAGGTTTGATTTGAAGGGATATCATAGAAAATAAATCATTCTAGAATGAAAAACTAAAAGCTTGAGTATTTATTTATTTGTTAATATAGCTGCTTAGCTCTTGGTAGTTTGTTTAGAACTTTTGAACAAAAATGTAATGTAAAAGGCACACGACACCATAGGATCATAGACATAGAGGTAGAAGGGAGCTTAGAGGACACATAGGCCAGGACCCTTATTTTATAGATAAGGAAACTGAGGCTGGAAGAGTTTAGTGACTTGCTCAAGGTCACACAAGTAGTAAGTGACAGAGAAGGGATTTGAACCTAGACCATGTCTCCAAACCTAGAAATAATCTGAGTGAGATATGATGATGACATAAACTATAGTGCTATCCATGTGAATAGAGAAGAGGTGAATATGAGAGATGTAAAAGTAGAATCAATAAGGTTTATAAATGAATTAGAAATAGAGAAGACAGAAGGGAAGAGTTAAAGGATGAGTCTGGTTGTAAACTTGAATGACTAGAAGGATGGTGTCTCAACAGAAACTGGAGTTTAGAGAAGGGGTTTAGGGGGAAAATCAGTTATTTTTGCACATGTTGAGTTTGATAATGCCTACTGAACATTGATTGGATATATCCAAAAGGCTGTTGTTGATGGAAACTAGTGCTGACTATATTGATTTGGGAATCACCTTTATAGAGATGGTCATTAGACATATGGATATTGATATATTATGGAGAAAGATGATAGAGAAAAATAAGAGTTAGGCTGAGATTGGAGGCTTAGGCTACCACTATTGTCAGGGAATGGTACATAGCTGGTGATTCACCAAAGGAGACTGAAAAGGAACATTCTGATAAGATAATGAAGAGCAGTTATTATAATGAAAACTGATGGAGTAGAGAATTTTCAGGAGAAGGGAGAGCTCAACAGTGGCAATGCTATAGAGAAGAAGAATGAGGACTAATAATAAACCACTGGATTTAGATCATAAATCAATAAAAATACATTTAATAATGGACACTTGAAAGTGAGATTAAAAACCAATTGTAGGGGGCAGCTAGGTGGTGCAGTGGATAGAGCACCGGCTCTGGAGTCAGGAGTACCTGAGTTCAAATCCGGCCTCAGACACTTGACACTTACTAGCTGTGTGACCCTGGGCAAGTCACTTAACTCCAATTGCCTCGCTAAAAAAACAAAAAAACAATTGTAAATTAAATAATCTGATCCTACAAAACAAGTGGCTCAAAGAACAAATTATAGAAACAATTGATAATTTCATTAAAGAAAATGACAATGATGAGACAACATATCAAAATTTATGGAATGCAGCCAAAACAGTTCTTAGGGGGAAATTTATATGCCAAACTGCTTACATCAATAAAATAGAGAAAAAGCAGATGAATGGTTTGGACATGCAACTAAAAAACCCAAAAATGAACAAACAAGAAATCCCCAACTAAACACCAAATGGGAAATCCTGAAAATCAAAGGAGAGATTAATAAAATTGAAAGTAAGAAAACCATTGAATTAATTAATAAAACTAGAGGCTGGTTTTGTGAGAAAAAATAATAAAATAGATAAAATGAAACATTTCTTGACTTCCAGGAAATTACATTCCACTGGAGAAATACTAATGGCACACAAGCAAGTAGGAAAAGATAATTTGGGGAAGAGGAGAAAGCACTAATATCTGAGTTGGGAAGGAGGAATGAAGGGAGGTTTCACATAATGGATTTTCTTTAAGTGACGTACATGTTTCCCCCTCTCTTTAGACTTCTTTTTAGAGCACAAAGTTCCAATATACCAAAAGATAAAATAACTTTAAGTGCACTCCCTTTCCCCCCACCATGTGAAGCTTTCAACAAGAAACTTTATGATGGCTACTTTGTTGGGGGGAGGGAGGATAGCCCTTTTCCCTCCAGACTTATCTAGAAAGAAAAAAGAAGAAAACACAGCCTGAATCTATATTATTAAAGTTATCAGGAACTGTTCACAGGCTTTCTTGCCACTAACTTCCTTGTCCTCCTAGCCTTTATTTTACTGACTTTCTGTATGAGTTTTGAATGATTGTTTCTTTGCCTTTGTTATTTCCTGATTCTACTTTGAAAAGCCTTTTATAATATCATGCCCTTAAGGCATCAAATATTGTGAATGCTGCATCATTATTATCTTTCATATAAAATTTATAGTTCTTTTTCATTTTCTTCTATTCATTTGCACTGTGGAAGTAGCTATGGTCCAATATATTTTTAAAAAACATACTGACATTTTCACATTTCTTCTAATAACCTTTGGTTTTTGTTTCATGAGCTTGCCTTATTTTTCTTCTTTGCCTATTCTCTTTATGTCCTCCCCATCCCATTCCTTTCAAGAATTGGTATTATTTAATGTGGTCTATACAGGTTTATAGAGCAATGAACCAGTAATAGAAAATCTGGATGTTGTTCATGCTTCTGCTCTATGTAGTATAATCTCATTCATTCATTCATTCATTCATTCATTTATTCATTCATTCTCTCTCTCTCTATCTCCCTCCCTTCTTTCCACACACCCTGCAATTTTTAGTGTTTCTTTTAATTAAAATTTATTTTTGAATGAACAAAAATCTATCTTTCTTTCCCTACCATTCCCTCACCCCAGTGGGAAAAAAATCCTTGTAATAAATATGTATAGTTTAGCAAAACAAATTCCCACATTGACCCTTCTTTCAATTACATACTTTAAAAAGGGAAGCTAAGGAAAAAGCCATGTCAACTCTCCTTTCTCTTTCTTAAAGAATGTTTGTTACTGGGACCTTTCATCTATTAGCATTTTTGAAGTTGCCTTTCAACCTATTGATATACTTTTGAATTACTGCTTGAGTGATATGACCTCATTGAAAAGCAAAATTGAGCAGTAAAGTTTTATCCATGCATTCAAAAAAATCAATATCACAAGTACAGGAACAAGATAAGGAATCCTTGGCTAGTCAGAAGTTCATCTGGAAAAAAAATGATCTGGAGGATTTTTGAGATGAATAATAAAACTTGCATTTATTGCAAGTTATTAAAGTGAAACATAGCAGCCAAGAAAGATATTCAGCTGATTAATGAAGTAGAAGGGGAAGGAAACAAGCATATATTAAGTACCTACAAGGTGCCAGGCACAATGTTAAGCATTTTTTTTTTTACAAATATTATCCCATTTGTTCCAACAACCCTGAGAGGTAGGTATTATTACACCCATTTTACAGTTGAGGAAACTAAGGCAAACTGAGGTTAAGCAACTGGCTCAGGGTTACATACTAGTAAGTGTCTGAGGCTAGGTCTTCATGATTTCTGGTCTAACATTATTTCCATCGTGCCATCTGTACTTTGACCTAGTTAACTACATCAGGTGTTTTGTGTTCAGTTCTGGGTGTTGATAGGAAAGACATAAACAAGAGGGTATTCAGAGAAGGGCAAACAAGGTAGTGAGTGAATCACTTACTGAAGAAGACTTAGCCAGGGGTTCTTGTCATACAGATCATAAACTTTGTTTTTTTGGTTTTTTTTTTTTTTTTTTTGCAGGGCAATGAGGGTAAAGACACTTGCCCAGGGTCACATAGTTAGTAAGTGTCAAATGTCTGAGGCTGGATTTGAACTCAGGTTCTCCTGAATCCAGGGCCAGTGCTTTATCTACTGTACCACCTAGCTGCCCTGATAAACTTATTTAAAAATATTTGAATAACTATATTTCATTCTAATTAGTTTCATTTGTAATTTATTTTATTTTATACATTTAAAAATATTATCTGAGAAGAGTGCCATCACACAAAAATGGTTAAGAATTGTTCACTTAAATTGTGATTGTGCAAATAAAAAGATCAAGAAAAGGAAACTGCATTCCGAGTTATGGAAAGACCAGTGAAGGTCCTTGAGGAAAAATAACAACATAGACTTCTCCTAGGGCTGTGCTGCTCTAGAGAGCCTATTGTTATGTTTTTGGCATGTGCATTTGCAAGCAAATGCTACAAATTAAGAAATGATTTAATGTTTTGTTGATTGTATAAACTTTTTGTTTATTTATTTTTTTGTGGGGCAATGAGGATTAAGTGACTTGCCCAGGGTCACAAAGCTAGTAAGTGTCAAGTGTCTGAGGGCAGATTTGAACTCAGGTCCTCCTGAATCCAGGGCCAGTGCTTTATCTACTGTGCCACCTAGCTGTGCCCTGATTGTATAAACTTAAGAAATGATGGAGAAAATCTTGACAATGTATATTAAACTTATAAGTATTATAATTTGTACATTCTTCCCCCATTCCCTGCTCCCCACCCCACAAGAGAGCTGTTTGTTATATATTTACCAGCTTACCACTCCCTATCTACTGGCATATTAGGGGGAGGGGAGACTATTGGACAGAATATTATTTATATTTTCAGACAAGTTTCTGTATTAGGTGTTTTTGCTTAATTGTCTTTCCTTGTCACAAGGTAGGGTTCAACCTGGGGTGTCTGGATGGGAGTAACAAATTATTGTGATATAAAGAAAAAAAGGAACCCACAGGAATATTTACATGTATATTATGACTAAGGTGGGGAGACATGATGACTCTCTTCCAGTGGAATGGACTGGTTTGGAAGCTAGTACGTTCCACTTCATTGATAGGCACAGGAGTTCTAGGAATGACAGCATCTTCTAGATCACCAGTCCTGCTTCCCGTCCAACCCTCAAGGCCACCATCTGGAAAAGCAACTCCTGGGGAGATGGGGCTAGCCATCCTTGGAAGCTGTCAACCAACTGCTATACACAGCACAGGCAAGTAAGCCTAGCTGAAGCAGCAAGGCACCTTGAGAGACAGACAGATGCAGTATGTGCCAGGCAAGTCAAACTGCCACCAACACCACCACTGGGATGCTTAAATCTTACATCATATTCTAATGGAGATAGCAAAGGGCATTGAACCCAAGAGCCTGTAGCCATCATTCTGGGAAACAACCACTGTAGAGATGCAACCTGGCAACTACTTTTATAGGAGCTCTAACCACATCTTTTAAAGATCCTCCACACACACACCAAAGAAAGTTCTTACCACCAATGTCCTTGGCACTGTCAAAGGGTTCAACATTAGAAACATTTTGGAAGTGAAATGACATTAACATCTACTTTGCCACCATACCTTAAGGACCATGGTACTTTCCCATCTAATTTGCAACCTAAATCTTCCATATGTTTTATTTTCCCCATTAGAATATTAGCTCCATGAGAATAGGACAGTGTTTTGTACATAAGTGCTTAATAAATCCTTCCTCCTTTCCTTTGCCTTGCCTTGCCTTGCCTTGCCTTGCCTTGCCTTGCCTTGCCCTGCCTTGCCTTGCCTTGCCTTGCCTTGCCCTGCCTTGCCTTGCCCTGCCCTGCCTTGCCTTGCCCTGCCTTGACCTGCCCTGCCCTGCCCCGCCCTGCCTTGCCCTGCCTTGCCCTGCCCTGCCTTGCCCTGCCCTGCCCTGCCCTGCCCTGCCTTGCCTTGCCCTTGCCCTGCCCTGCCCTGCCCTGCCTCCTCGCCTCGCCTCGCCTCGCCTCCCCTCCCCTGTCCTTCCTTCCTTCCTTCCTTCCTTCCTTCCTTCCTTCCTTCCTGATCTTCAAGGCAAAACTAGATGATTGCTTGTTGGGTATGTTGTATTGGGGATTTAAAAAAAAAATTATGGATTGGACTAGATAGCCTTTGAGGTCCTTTCCAACACTTGTATTCCACGGTTTGTGACCTTAAAAGAGGAAGTTTAAGGAGAAAGAAATAATTATTTCATTTGGTTTTGTCTTATAACTATCAAGAACTCAAACTTTGGTTCTTTTGGGAATTCTCTCAACAAATTCACTCTTCCCATGGCCCAGTGGTAGTTCATGATGGGGTTACGAATCAATTGTTCTAATATTCTAGTTTGACATATTTATTAGTTCCCTTGGAGAACCCACTAGGGCTGCATGATAAAAATGAAGTTAATAGCCATATAGTTGCTGAATAAGAATAAGTTCAAGGACTAGTTCTGCTACTTGTTAGCTCTCTGACTTTGGGAAAATCACTTTAACTATTTGGACATCAAATCCCAACCCCCTCCCCCTCCCCCGCCCCCCCCCCCCCATCAAGGGAAAGGCTAGAACAGATCACCTTTGTGGTTTTTTCCAACTCTTAACAATCTATGAAGTTATGTATGAATGTATGCCTTAATAAAAGACACATACAGAGTTTTTGGTGCAAGACCCCCAACCTTTGACTGTTTGTATCACAGCCCACCAATGGCTTTGAATCTTCATTGTAGCAAGCATTTTGATATATTGCAAAGAAACACCTGCATGTTCTTAAGGGTGATTGTTTTCTGTTTTTTTTTTTTAAAGCATTTTAAAAGAGCAACTTATCTTCCTAGACACAGAGATTTACTTCAGAATAAGGAGGGCCTGGGTTCCAATCTTACCTCTGACAAATTCTAACTGTGTGACCCTGGGCTAATCACTTTCTCAGTGTCTAAGCAACTCTCTAAGATTATACATTGTTAACTTGTATGAGAGTTGACTTTTTGGGAATTCCCTCAAATAATGATCTACAATTTCTTAAAATTGTGTGCCCCATGTGAAAAAAATTAAACACACACCTTCAATACATGTATATTTATTCATTTATAAATTAAACATATACTCTATTGATCAATTCATTCTGTCCTCTCCCTCAAATGGAGGGGTTGCAATGCTATTACCCATTGGTTACTGAATGAATATATGCTATTGAAAGGAGGATGTGAATACCTTTCACAACCATATCTAGGGGAGGTTGGGGAAGTAGGTAGTTGTGGTTTTGTTGGAGACCAGCCTCATGATTGATTATTGCAAGGAAGGTTGGAATTGACCCATTTTCTTACTCTCTCAATTGATTGATCACACATCACTTGGGAATCAGCCTAGACTGCTGCCCTAGAAATTGTGTCATACATACATATACACACACACACATGTGTATGTGCATGTATACATATGTGTATACATGCATATATTTCATATATATTTGTTTAAATATATTTGAATATAGTTTCATTGGTCTATGGCATACACATATATTTATATTATTCCCATGTATATGAGTATGTATATGTATAAAAAGGATGTTCCAAAAGCCTGAGTGCATGTATACATACAGAAACACATACATATAAATAAAATATTAAAAAGTATTCTTTGGGGGCAACTAGGTGGCACAGTGGATAGAGCACCGGCCCTGGATTCAGGAGGACCAGAGTTCAAATCTGGCCTCAGACACTTGATACTTAGTAGCTATGTGACCCTGGGCAAGGCACTTAACCTTCATTGCCCCACCAAAAAAAAAAAAATAGTATTCTTTGTTACATCTCCACTGTGTAGTGAATCCTAGATGACTGAAAACCTTGCAAATTTATGACTCCAAAAGTATCATCCTTTGGATGGGACTCCTTAATTTCAAATTTGTAGTCGACACAAAAATGAAAATCAAGAAGTTTAATTTGAAGATTTAGCCTTCTGGAGACTCTCAAATGACTTCATATCTCTCTTTTCGCTCATTATATTTAAAATGTAATTTCAGTAGGGGGCAGCTAGATAGCACAGTGGATAGAGCATTGGCCCTGGATTCAGGAGGACCTGAGTTCAAATTTGGCCTCAGACATTTGACACTTACTAGCTGTGTGACCCTGGGCAAGTCACTTAACCCTCATTGCCCCACAAAAAAAAAATGTAATTTCAGTAAAGGGAGTTCCTTCTTTAAAATGTTCAAAATATGTCTATAATTTAGATCATGGTACAATTGGCTGGTGGGGCTGGGGAGGGCACAATTGGTAATTGGTATATGTTATTTATTTTCCTTGACTATACTCTTTCACCTTTTGCATACATATATATGTACATATTTTATGACTTTAACTCTGTTTATTTCAAGTTTTAAAAGGGGAAAACCTTTTTTTTATCACAAAGGAATAACAAGACTATTTCTTTCCTTTTTTAAATTACTAGAAATTTGGTTTTAGCCCAATACAATTTATTTTCATTCATGTAGTATTTTGGGTTATTTTTGGCAGTAACCATCAAATAGCAATATGGGGATGCCCCAATGTAGCTCTAAGAAATTACTCTAAAGAGTACTCTATAATGATATTGAGGCTGTAGTAACACTCTATTGACTTATAAGCACTTCAGGAAGTAGAGGTGTCCTGATATAGTGGAAAGAGAACTGGTTTTGTAGTCTGATGTTCTGAAGCATCTCTGATGCTAACTACCTCTGTGACCTTGATTTAATCATTTAACCTCCCTGGGCCTCACGGCGATTTCCTCATATGTCAGATGAAGTGGCTCTATGGTCACTAAGTTCACTTCCAACTCTGAATCTATGATGGCTATCAACTAACTTGGTTCTCAGGAATGACTGTGGTCAGTCTAGTTACCCATAAGCTATCTGCAGAACTTTGTATAATATATGTAAGGATTTGGATGACTTATAAGGAGCAAACCAATGAGCATTTATTGGCCTATATTTCAGGCTCTGGAAATATGAAAAAAGCAAAAACAGCCTGTGTTCTCAAGGGACATTCATTTCCCACCATCTGTATTGTGGTTTTAAATCTACCGTCATCATAGCTCCCTCCACCAAATCCCACCCCACCTCCTGAAGGATACATATGTCACCAGGAAACCAATCATCATAAAGCTTTGATCAAAGCTTTCAGCTTTGGTTATTTTTTTAAAAGTATTTTATTATTTTCCAGTTACATGTAGAGATAGTTTTCAACATTTGTTTTTATAAGATTTCTAGTTTCAAATTTTTCCCCTCCCTCCCTGCCGAAGATAGCAAGTAATCTGATATAGGTTATATATGTTCAATCACGTTAAACATATTTCTTTATTAGTCATGCTGTGAAAGAAGAATCAGCAAAAAGGAAAAACCTCAAAAAAGAAAAACAACAGCACCAAACCCAAAAGAAATAGTATGGTTCAATCTGCATGCATAATCCACAGTTCTTTTGTTTTCTCTGGATTAGGAGAGCATTTCCCATTATGAGTCCTTTGGAACTATCTTGTACCATTGTATTGTTGACAAGAATCAAGTCTATCACAGTTGATCAACACATAATGTTGATTATACTGTGTACAATGTTCTCCTGGTTCTGCTCATCTCACTCAGCATCAGTTCATGCAAGTCCTTCCAGGTTTCTCTGAAATCCTCCTGCTCATAATTTCTTACAGCACAATACTATTCCATTACATTTATATACCACAACTTGTTCAGCCATTCCCTAATTGATGGGCAATCTCTCAATTTCCAATTCCTTGCCACCATAAAAAGAGCAGCTATAAATATTTTTGTACATGTGGATCCTTTTCCCTTTTTTACAATCTCTTTGGGAAAAAACCCAATAGTGGTATTGCTGGGTATGCACAGTTTTATAGTACTTTGGGCATAGTTCCAAATTGCTCTCCAGAATGGTTCACACAATGATCGGTTCACTGCTCCACCTACAATGCATTAGTGTTCCAATTTTTCCACAGCTTCTCCAACATTTATCATTTTTCTTTTTTGTCATATTAGCCTCAGCTTTGGTTCTTACATCTCATCAGTTGCATCTGCCCCCTCTGATTTGAGGGCTGGAAGACAGAGCAAAAAATTCTTCCCAAAGACTCTCCTTAAAGAGGGCTCAGAATCCCAGCCAACTCTTCATTTCCCACAAACTTCATAGCTTGGTTCCAACTCCTCCATTAGTATGCCCTTTGGCTGCCCCCTACCTCACTGCCCATCCTTCAGCTTTTTGTGTAATCTCTTTCCCCATGAGATTGTAAGCTCTTTAAGGGCAGGGGCTGTATTTCTTTTTCTTATTTGTATCCCTAGTACTTAGTACAGTGCCTGGCACTATATATAGACATAAATAAGATTCAGAGTATTGACAGACTGGGAAGTGTCAACAGATGTTTAAAAAAAATTTAATTCACTATTAGGTGCCATATTTTCTCTGATGCTATGTGACCATAGGCAAATCACCTAAACACTCCAAGTGTCAGTTTCCTCATCTCTGCATTAGGAATAATCATAGTTTTATCACCTGTCTCTCAGGAATGTTTTGAGGAAATTGATTTATTAATTTATCTTTTTTAGTCTTATTGGCATAGCTTTTTTACATTATAAGCATTTATAGATTACCCCAATCAATGAAAGATCTTTTGTAACAAAGTAAAACAACTAAATAAAACTAGTAATACATGACCTTGAATAAGTTCTTGAACTCATGACATGATTGCTCCAAAAAACATCCAAATGGTGCTATAGGACAATTTCTGGAACAGAAAAACCCACAGAAGAATGTGCTGAAATCATCTTCTAACCAAAAACAGTTTGGAAAGTTTGAAGGAGAGAGCTGCTGTGCTGAGACAGGAGTGGAACCCAACCCCAAAGTCACCCTGACATAGATCCAGTTCCAGGAAGGCCTCTCCAGAGAAAGGGATTCCCCAGAGCCTCTGAAACAGCTGAAGTGCCAGTGTCATCTTGAACTAAGCTCACAATCTGGTGAGAGGGCTGAGCCCTTGGCAAGGGGGAAACTACAGGGGTCTATGCTGGTGTTGAGGCAAAAAATGGGTTTTTCACCCCTGCTGGGAACCAGGAGGTAGGCTTGAATAGCAGTGGCCCATGTGGGGGAGGGGCACAGGCTCATCAGAGCTGACAACCACAGCACACAAAGCTGGATGATTAGCAAGTTGATCTGGGGTCATCTATGGACCAGGGAACAGGCCAGGTGAGTGAAGAACCTGATCCTCTTTAAATCATACCACCTGGGACTTCTGAAGCTTGGGATACTGCAGCCTGGAAACAGTACCCCACTTAAGGAGCTAAAATTCAAGTAAAAGAAAGGCAAGATGAGCAGACAGAGAAAGTTAAGGACCATAGAAAGTTTATTCAGTGACAACGAAGATTGAGGTGCGCCCTCAGAGGAAGATGTCAACATCAAGGCTCCTATATCTAAAGCTTCCAAGAAAAATATGAATTGGTCTCAGGCCATAGGAACACTCAAAAGGGACTTTGAAGATAAAGTTAGAGAGATAGAGGAAAAATGGAAAGAGAAATGTGGGTGTTGCAGGAAAGACATGAGAAAAAAGTCAACAGATTGAAAAGCCAAATTGGCCAAATGGAAAAGGAGGTACAAAAGCTCTCTGAAGAAAATAATTGCCTAAGAATTAGGATTGAACAAATGGAAGCTAGTGACTTTATGAGAAACCAAGACACAATAAAGCAAATCCAAAAGAATAAAAAAATAGAGGGCAATGTGAAATATCTTCTTGGAAAAACTGCTGACCTGGAAAATAGGTCCAGGAGAGATAATCTGAAAATTATCGGTCTACCTGAAAACCATGATCAAGGAAAGAGCTTAGACATCATCTTCGAAAAAATTGCCAGGGAAAATTGCCCTGATATTCTAGAAGCAGAAGGTAAAATAAAAATGGAAAGAATCCACCTATCACCTCCAGAAAGAGATCCCAAAAGGAAAACTCCTAGGGATATTATAGCCAAATTCCAGAGCTCTCAGGCCAAGGAGAAAATATTGCAAGCTGCCAAAAGGAAAGAATTCAAGTACTGTGGAGCCCCAGTCAGGATAGCACAAGATCTAGCAGCTTCTACATTAAAGGACCAGAGGGCCTGGAACATGATATTCCAGAGGGCAGAGGAATTGGGATTACAACCAAGAATCACCTACCTAGAAAAACTGATCTTAATCTTTCAGAGGAAAAAATGGAATTTTAATGAAAAAAGGACTTTCAGGTATTCATGATGAAAAGACCTGAACTGAATGGAAAATTTGACTTTCAAATACAAGACCCTAGAGAACCATAAAAAATTGGAGTCGGGAGACATACCTGGGATTGTGCAGTGGGTGACTGTCTTCTGTCTGAGGCCAAATTTTGGTTGGGATCCCCCTGGGTCCAGGCTGGATGCTTTGTACACTGTGTCACCTAGCTGCCCCATGATTGCATCTTTAGAGTTAAATTAAGGGGTGACTGGAATGCACTGGGGGAGGGGGAAGGGCAGAGGTAGCATGGGGTGAAATCCCATATGAAAGAAACAGGAAAGGGCTTATGGAGTGGGGGAAGAGATGGGGGAGGAGCAGGGCAGTAAATGAATTTTATACTCATGAGAATAGGCTCAAAAATCTTAAACTCATCAGAGTTGCCTCAAGGAGGGATTAACACATGCACACTCAATTGGGTGGAGTAATCTATTTAATTTGGGCAGTAAATTAGCCTAACACTCATCAGAATTGGCTCAAAGAAGGAATAACATACACACTCAATTGGGATAAAGAGAGAGGGGCAAAAGAAGGTAGGGCAGATTGGGGGAGGGAACAGACAGAAGCAAATCCCTTTTGAAGAGGGATAGGATGAAAGTAGATAGATAATAGAGTAAATATCATGGGGAAGAGAATAGGATGGAGGGAAACAGTTAACAATAGCAATTGTGAAAAAGAGAAAAGGGGGAAAATTGTACAAAAAATATTTATAGCAACTCTTTGTGGTGGCTAAGAATTGGAAATCAAGGGAATGTCCATCAATTAAGGAATGACTGAAGAAGCTGTGGTATATGATTGTAGTGGAATGATATTGTACATTAGTAAATGAGAAACAGGATGATACCAGAAAAAGCTGGAAACTCATAGGAACTGATGTATAGTGAAGGGAGCAGAACTGGGAGGACATTGTGCATAGTGGCAGCAGAATTATTCAATGAACAATTGTGAATTACTTGACTACTCTCAACAATACAATGATCCAAGACAACCCAAAGGGACTAATGACGAAGCATATTATCCACCCCCATAGAAAGAACTGATAAAAGGAGCACTTGTGGATTGTACACATATAACCTGGTTGATGTCTTGTGGAGGGGGGAGGAAGGGAAGGGAGGGAGAAAAATTTGGAACTGTATCTTATGAACATGAATGTTGAAAACTACCCTTACATGTAACTGGAAAAAATAAATGTTTGTTGCAAAGAAAACAAAGAAATAAAATAGAAAAAATATATATAACCTCATTGGAAAATAGTGTGTACAATATTCAATATCTCAAACTTTCTATTTTTAGAAAATTTCTTTATAGATGAATAGAAATCTGTTTTCTCTCTTTTATACCCCATACCCCATTGGGAAAAACAGAAAAGGAAAACAAATTCCTTATAAAAAATGGGCATAGTCAAGCAAAACAAATTCCTTTATTGGCTCTAGACAAATATATGTACATGTATATATGTATATGTATGTGCACACAATTTACAATATAACACACAAACCATATATGATATATACAGTGTATAAACATGTGTATGTATACATATATGTATATGTACACACAAATACTTATACATGTATGCACTCACACATATGTAATTTTATACCATTAGTCCATTGGCTATGTTGGTAGGTAGATAGCTTGCTTGACCATTGGTCTTCTGGAATTGTGGATGATCATTTTTTTCATTATAGATATTAGCGTTTTCATAGTTGTTTGTCTCTATAATATTATTTTTGATAAATTGTTCTCCTGGCTCTGCTCATTTTATTCTCATCAGTTTACAAAAGTCTTCAAAATTGTTTCTTTTTAGTAATTGTATTGTTATAGTACAAATTATTCTTCAGGTTCTGTTCACCACAGTTGACATACAAATTTATATAATTCTTTCCACATCTCTCTGAAACCATCTATTTCCTTATAATACAACAACAAATTATCCAGCTATTCTTCAGCTGAGAGGCATCTCCCCAGCTTCCAGGCCATGAAAAGAACTGTCATAAATACTCTGTACCTATAAGACCCTTTCCTATTTCCTCAATCTCTTTGGGGTATATATAGACCAAGCAGTGACACAGCTAAGGAATTAATAAATGTGTTATTCGCATTATTACAGAAACCCTGCTTCAAATAGTGACATTCCATAGTGGCAGTGAATGGTAGATTAAGTCTTGGTTTTCAGAGAACTAAAAATCCAAAATAAAGCTTGGTGTTGACTCTCACTATGAGATCACTTGATTATTATTTGACCCTTATCTTCACACTTCTATGTCTTTGTCTTATTTTCAGGTTACCAATAGTGAGGGTCTCAATCCCTGGAGTATTTTCAATAAGTTAACCTAGATGGATGATACAGTTCAATTGAGTGCATCCTCTGGCAGCCATAACACTAGACAAATTCATTCTTATTATGACAAAATACTTTCAACAGTTTAAAAAGCAGAAACCTGTCTGGGCAAACTGGCTCACTTTAAAAAAATGACAGTTGAACACAATACCAAAGTGATCATTTTAACAGTCTATTCATCAAACAGATGTTTTAGCTGAAAATATACACACAATATGGTAGAACACACTAACAATACAGAAGGTGAATTCAATGCTATCATCAAAAAATATTGCTCATCACTTTTTTCATTCTCTCTCATATATATAGAAAAAGAGAAGGGATACGCATATATATATGTATGTTTTATATGTGTATATGTATGCATGTGCATGTGTGTATATATATATGAATGTGTATATGTATGTATGTGTATACACACACACACACACACACACACACACACACACCATTAGAAACAGCATGGTGTAGTGGCTGGATCTTTTAACTTGGAGTTAGGAAGATTTGAGTTAAAATAATTTCAGACACTCATAGTTGACCCCAGGCAAAGTCAGTTAACCTCTCTAGAGGTTCCTTAGGTTCCTTATCTGTAACAGAAGGTGTCAGTCTCAATGGGTAAACCCAGTCTTAGTGCAGTTTAATCTATTAAAGTTTAAAACCACACTAAGATTTTTTTGGTAGACATGCTGTATAGGATTCTATGATCTACGATGTCTGAAAAAAAAATCTGAGAATTTTGGTTGGCCTGCAAGCTCAATATTGGCGAGCAGCGTGATGTGGTAGCCAAAAAGTGAATGTGTTCTTGAGTGGCATTAAAAGAATCATTGCTTTGGGGAATCAGAAGATGATAGTATCTCTGTATTCTACCCTAATCAGACCATATCTAAAGTACAGTGTCCGAGTCTGGGTACCACCATTTAAGGACAATAACAAGTTAGAGTATCCAGAGGAGGATGGACAAGAGCCTTGAGTCCCTGTCATGTGAGAATTCGTTGAAGGAACTGAATATATTTAGGCTAAATAAGAGAACTGGGGTGGGAGGAGAGCATGCTAGATATTTTCTAGAATTTGAAGAGCTATCATGGAGTGTCATGAAGAGAGTCCTAATCTGTGACATGAAGGGTATAGGTTGTATATAAGGAAATATTTCCTGAGTGCGAGACGTTAGGTGCTGAAATGAGTGATGGAGAAAAGTAATGGAAATTTATGATCTTGTGATAGAAAATAAAATATAACAATAAGAGAGTGACTTGCACATGATTGGCCAATCAATCAATGTACAAGAATGTGTTTCAGGCACTGGATATAAAATTAAATAATCCTTACCGTCAAGGGACAGACATTATTTTCTAAGTGTCTGTTGAGTTTCTTCTTCCTGTGTTGGTTGAGGAGTTTTGATTGTTGTTTAGTAATTTTTCACATATGTCGAATCTTTCGAGACCCCATTTGGAGTTTTCTTGGCAAAGATACTGGAATGGTTTGCCATTTTCTTCTCCAGTTCATTTTACAGGTGAGGAACTAAGGCTAACAGAATTAAGTGACTTGCCCAGGGTCACACAGCTAGTAAATGTCCAAGATGAGATTTGAACTCAAGAAGATGAACCTTCCGGACTTCAGGCCTGACGCTCTATTCACTGCGCCACCTATCTTTAGTTTAGTTCATATATAATCTCAAAAAAATAAGGTTTGGGGGCAGCTAGGTGGCGCAGTGGATAGAGCACCGGCCCTGGATTCAGGAGGACCTGAGTTCAAATCCGGCCTCAGACACTTAACATTTACTGGCTGTGTGACCCTGGGCAAGTCACTTAACCCCAATTGCCTCACCAAAAAAAAAAAAAAAAAGATAAGGTTTAAAAAAGAGCTACATGGCCTCTTAAGATAGACTTATGATCAGAACCAAGTGTTCTTTCTCTGCCGTAAGAATAGTTATAGACTTTTAGAGCTGGAGAGAAGTTTGAAATCATCTAGCCCCATTTCCTTATTTTGTGGATGGGAAAATAGAATGAGATCTAGAAGAGTCATTAGTAGCAGAATTGGATTAAAGCCCAAGTATCTTGACTTTCACTCCCAAGCTTTTTCCATTATGTCAATGATGCCTTCTTTAAAGTGTTAGTTGTATCTGAAGTGGTAAAAGCCTTTATAATGGGGAAATATAGCCTATGTCTACCTAAAACCTAATTTTCCGTGTACCCATTTGCCTGCTTATCTAATATGTCTAATATCCAAGAATAGGTTATTTTTACTGTATTATTTTAATAATGGAGGAGCAACATCAAATGTGGCCATGAATTTGTCCTTGTAATTTTCTTCTTCTCTCCCCTCATCTCCTACTCTAAACCTCTCTTTACTCATTCAGACCAAGGTTGGTGCTGCTTAGGTATACTGTGTAGAGAGCACACAATTGTGTTTTTTTTCTTTTTCTTTCCTTTTTTTCCAGGTCTTGCTTTAGACAACATAAATATGTTAAATTCAAGGGTGTTGTCTTTTAAAGTATTTTCTTCAGTATATAAAAATAACTGCTGAACCACAATTAGTAAGACATGGGATTATTTTTTGGTTTAATTTTATTTTTAATTCATGAAATAAAACAAGCATTTCCACAACAGTAGAATAATAAAAAGATGACTGCACATGAAGCTGCAAATCTATAGGCACAACATGCTATTCCTTTTAAATATATAATAAAGTTATCATGTATATTTCTTTTTTTTCTTCCCTTCCCTCCCCCCCTTAGAAATGGCTAATTAGACACACACACACACACATACATATACACATACATATATATGTAAAATCATTCTATATATCTATTTATCAATTCTTTCTCTGAATACAGATAGCATCTTCCTTCACCTGGGATTGTGTGTGTGTGTGTGTGTGTATTTGCCATTAATAAGAATAGGCTTTAATCTGGATAATACATGCCCATATGGCATGGTAATATTTTTACAAAATGGTTCATTATAATTAAGGCTATGCTCTGTGATGATGAAATAGAATTTATATTTATAACTCTGCTTGGAGTTTATGGTCCCAAATGGTGATTGGATGGTAAGCTCTTTGAGGGAAGAGACTATATTAGTATATCTTAATATTCCTAGCACTTGGTACAATACCTAATATGTAAAAATGATTAATGGGTATTTGTTGAATATAATTCACAAAGTAGACCAACACAGCTTCCTAAATAATGACTAGAAAATAGAGGTTTGCCAAGACAAGTTAGAACAAAAAAATCATCTCAATTTCTTCTATAAATGGATTTTTCTGGAATTGGAAAAAGTAAAGATAAAAGAAGACAGGATATATTTCTCTGTGTAATTCTATTCTATTGTTCCTGTTCTGATTTCTGATGCCACTTTTTGCAGTTCAAACATAAAACAAGTTCATACATAATTTACTGTCTACTGACACATCCCTGTGCCTTTTAAAATAACTTTTTCCAAGAACTTATTTTCTGTATTTCTATATTTCAATAGACATTTTGCTATGATAATAGTAATACCAATAACTGAATATATTTTTTCCCTTTAGAATTGAAGTCAAGAAGATTAAGCCGACCAGACACTGATATAATACTGGTATTTGTCCTGATCACTGGTGTTATCGTTTGTATTGGTGTGATCTTTGCATTGGTCTTCATAATTATTCACTGGTGGGTGACAGCTAGATTTTAGCTTTCTTTAATCATGATTCTTCCAATTTTCAACTTAGGGTATTGGGGGCTAGTTATTACATATATATATGTATGTATATATATATAAATAAAATCAACTTCTTGAAATAATATTTGTAATATCTGCATTAATAGTAAGTCACAGAGAGAGAGAGAGTATGTTTATTCAACAAACTTTTATTAGTGCCTATGATATTTAGAGAGCTATTTGAGGCTCTAGGGCAGATAAAAGGATAACTGAGACATTCTTTCTGCTCTTGAGGAGCTTATAAATTAGTTGGCTCCCCAAAGAGCAGGCTATGAAAGTGCGCTGATTTACTTTGAATAAATGTAAAATCATGTATTTGAGTTGTAAAAAATCAGCCAAACACATTTTTGATAAGGTAGGTAGGACTAGAAAGCATGTAAAAAAGACTTAGTAATGCAGGTTGAGTATAGACAATAATAATAGCTTATATTTATATGGCACTATAAGGTTTGCACAGTCAACTAGATGGTATGGTGAAGAGAGCACTGAGCCTGAAGTCAGGAAACCCTGAGTTCAATTTTGATTGCTGACATTTAGTAACTGTGTGACACTGGATAAGTCACTTCACCCCATTTTCCTCAGTTTTCCTCATCTATAAAATGAGCTGGAAAAGGACATGGAAAACCATTCTAGTACCTTTGTCAAGAAAACCCCAAATGGGATCGTAAAGAGTCAGACATGACTGAAACAACTGAACAAAATAAGGTTTGCAAAGTATTTTACATATATTATTTTCATCTGGATCCCCAAATAACCCTGTGAATTAGGTGTTTTGATCATTCCCATTTTACGTATGAGGAAACTGAGTCTTAGAGTAGTTGTGACTTGCCTTAACTCA
Source organism: Dromiciops gliroides (assembly GCF_019393635.1). Lineage (NCBI taxonomy): Eukaryota > Metazoa > Chordata > Mammalia > Microbiotheria > Microbiotheriidae > Dromiciops > Dromiciops gliroides. Next base: position 312,257,057 of record NC_057864.1, read on the forward strand.
CATTGAAAATAAGTGTCTACCACATGACTTGAATTCATCTTCCTCACTCTAAGCCCAACAAGCCACCATACACTATACTATACTACTCCTTAAACTTAATAGATGTTAAGGTCCTATGATTTTTGTGACCCTATGTAGCATCAAAAAAAAAAAAAAAAACTAATGCTCTCTCTCTTTAAGACTGCATTAATAGAACTATTGTATCCAAAAGATGTGAAAGTCCCATTTTAGTCGGTGCTGGTCAGAACACATTTGGCACATTGTTTTTGATTACAGGAGCCATATTTGAGGAGAGACATCAACAAACTGGAGTGTATCCAAAGGATGCTCACAAGAAGGTTTCAAATCCTGCCAATTGAGGAAAACTAAAAGAAAATGAGGACATATAGTCTGGAAAAGAGAAGATTTCTAGGAAAGGGAGTGATAAAAGTTTTCTTTAGATAGCTGAAGGAGAACATGGAGGACAAAGTCATGGAGAACAAAGATTAGATTACATTGTGTGCTTGTGTGTGTGTGTGTGTGTGTGTGTGTTTGTGTGTAGAAGCTTAAAATGGCGGAACTAATTTCCACTTGATAGAAGCCTCAGGGAGGCTCAATAGAAGAAGAAACTCCTTAACAATTTGAGCCATAAGATCATATGTTTAAATCCAGAAGAGATGTCAGAGGTCAGATCTACTTCCTTCTAACAGATAAGGAAGCAGGTTCTGAGAGGTTGTTATTTACCTAGGGTCATACAGCTAGTAATTATCTAAAGCAAAATTCAGCTGTCTATCCTCTATATAACATTGACTCTGGAATAGAATGAACTAGTGGAGTTCCTGTAATTGGAAATAGTCAAGCAAAGATCAAATGACAATTTGCCAGGAAAGTTAGGCTGAGGAAAAGTTTTTTCATTGGATAGAAAGTTAGAATAGAATCATACAAGCTTAGAATTAGAACCTTGATCCCACCTAGTGGTGTTACTATTGATCCAGGGATCCCTTAGCAACAACATCTTTGCAAGGTCACCTGTTAGTCTAATTCACTATTCACTATATCTTCTAAGGCAAAACATACCATAAGCACTACAGCTTGTGAATGTCTCTTCTATACTATGGGGCACTTAAGTGAACATATACTACTCCTTCACAATGTCATCTGACAAAAGCAAAGTAAAACAGGACTGACTCTTATCTCCCTCATTTTGGACACTAAACTGTTATTAATACTCAATTAACTGTAGTCTCTCTATGTGTGTATATGTATATATAATATATGTATATACACACACACATATATATACATATATATATACACATATACACACATACATCTATATACATATATTGTAGATATATTTTGCATACATATATATGTGTCTATATATCTATATCTATGGATGGATGGATGGACACATGTCTTATAGTCCATAAGGTCACCAGATCTTTTTGACTATGAGAACACTGAGCCATTCTCTGTCTGGAACTTATATGGATGCTTTCTTAAATGTAAGTATAGCTCTTTACATTTATTTTTATTTTAATTGCATTTGTTTTGTCCCATAGTTATAATTTCTTAAGATCTTTTCATATTCCCATTTTGTTATCCAATATGTTAGCTGTCTCCCCCTGATTTCTGTCATCAGCAAATGCAATATATATGCTAACCATTTATGCATTCACATGAGTCATAGATAAAATACAACAGTGATGTCAACCTCAAATAGAAACAGATCCTTTCAGGCTGCCATTGACTTAGAAAACCATAAGTTAACATTATCTGTGTTGTATTGTATTTTTATTTATTTTCCTAAAGTTTCCAAATACATTTTAATCTGGTTTGGACTGCACTCCTTAATTTTGCCAGGGCCTACTGGCTGCAGGTTTGACACCTTTGATGTGTTACAGTATAGGGCCATGGACAGGTCCCTGCATAGTATATAACATATAGAGCACTTGATTGGAAGTCAGGAAGATCTGGGTTTGAATCCTTGCTCTGATACTTGCCCTGGTTAAGTCATTTAGCTTGTCTGAGCATCATTTTTGTCATCTGAAAATGGAAATAATAATAGAACTTACTTCTTTGGGTTGTTATAAGCATCAACTTAGATAATTTATGTAAAGTATTTAGCAAACTTAAAAGCTCTACACAAATATATAGGTTGCAGAGAACTATATATTTAATGAGGATTGGTTAGGCATTACCCTTCTCAAAAGCAAGGTAATAAACTCAATAATTACTCTGTCATTTACACCAAGGCTTTGCCATTGTAAATGTAGGATTCTTAATGGTAATAACCATAGACAACCATACATGAGAAGTAAATCTTTCCATAATTCCAATTATTACTTAATTATAGTTTCTTCTCTCTGAGATGGTGAGATTATGATAACCATAATAATTATTATTAGAGAGGCAGTATGATATAAAAATGTAATCTTGGAATTAGAAAGACCTGGGTTCAAGACCTGTCTGACATGTGATGTCTGTGTCACCTTGGGCAAATGGGCAAATCACCTTGGGTAATCTCTCATTCCAGGTAACTTTTAGTTTGCAAGATACAGACAGAAGGTACTAAACTGTATTAGCAGAGGAAATCTCTGACCCTAAATCCCTATACCAATGAACTCACAGGTCCAATAAAGATATAAACTTGTTATTATTAGAGAAGCAGTGTGGCAAAGGCTTGGGGACAAGAAGACATGAGTTGAATCTTATTGCTGACATTTATTAATTGTGTCACCATGGGCAAATCACTAACCACTTTGAACTTCAGTTTTGTCAACTATAAAATGGGTATCGGTACTTATTCCATAGAGTCATTAAAGGGTTTTAGTAAGATAATACATAAAAGTGCTGTGCAAATATTAAAGAACCATATACATATCACTTATTATTATAGACCTTTCTTTAGGTTGACCTTAATGACTATTCTTAATATTTAGTCATTCAACTAATTATTTTTTTTTATTTTATTTTTTTTGCGGGGCAATGGGGGTTAAGTGACTTGCCCAGGTTCACATAGCTAGTAAGTGTCAAATGTCTGAGACCAGATTTGAACTCAGGTCTTCCTGAATCCTGAATGCTTTATCCACTGTACCACCTAGCTGTCCCCCCCCCCATTCAACTAATTCTTAAGCCCACCTACTTGTTCTATCATCCAGCCCACATCTACAGTATTCCTCTCTTCTACTAGCCTAGAAACCAGTTTAAAAAAAAAATGAGTTTACCCTGGCATGGCTTATTTTTAATGAACCCATCTTGGCTCTCATCATGATCTACTTCCCTTTCTAAAGAGGTCACAACATTCACTGAATTGAAGTTAGGATAATCTTACTTCTTCTTCCTTTGGGAATTAAGGCATTTATCTTCCTCCATTTTTGTGCCACTTTTACTGTTTTCCATAGTTTTTCAAGATCACCAATGACAGCTGAACCATTATATCCTCAGATTTCTTTGCACACTGGGAGATATATTTCACCTGGATATTTCAGTCTTAAAGGCTCATGAAGAAGAGCTAGGAACTTTCTTAATATAGCTTTACTCACTTATCTTCAGTTTTAATTCTCTGTTAACTATTTTCATTCATTTCTTCACTGACCATAGATCATTCTTCTTGGGAGAAAAATAAACCAGATGTGAATGGGACAAGTCTGCCTTCTCTTCATCATTTGTTACCATTGTCTAATCCACCCCAAGCAGGGGCCATATGTTTTCTTTGATGTCACACTTAACCCAAATTTATTATTATTTTTTTATTGCACAAGACCAATGATTACATTTGTTTTAGGAACTCTCAGTAAGGTGACTCCATCTATGAATGCATAGTTAGATCATTTACTCTGTCAGTCAGCAAGCATTTACGAAGTACTTACAACACACCAGGTATACAGTCCCTGCCTTCAAGGAGCACATATTCTAAAGGGGCTAAAATGTGTAGAAAAAAATATATCTATATGTGTGTACATACATACACACATAATCTCTTTAGTGCAAGAAGAAGGGATTTTTAGAAGGAAGGCACTGGAGTTGAGTGGGGAGGAGAAGGGATAGAAAATAGGAAAGGCCTCTTAAAGAAGGTACAATTCAAGCTGAGTCTTGAAGGAAACCATTGGCAGAGGTGAAGAGGAAAGCATTTCAGGCCAAGGTAAGGGCCAGTGAAAAGTCATAGTCAGGAGATGAAGTGTCTTGTTCAATGAACAGCCAGGAACCCAGTGTTTCTGGATGATAGAATATATAAAGGCCAGTAAAATCTAAGTGGACTAGAAAATAGGAAGAGGCTAGATTATGAAGGGCTTTAAAAGCCAAAGAGAATATTTTATATTTTATCCTAGAGGTAATAGGGAGCTACTGAAGTTTACTGAGTAAGGGTCAGATCTGCATTTTGCAGGGAAAACACTTTGACAGCTAAGTAGAAGATGCTTTGGGTTGTAGGAAGTTGAGGTTGAGAGACTAACAAGAAACCTATTGTAATATTCCAGGTGTGAAGTAATAAGAGCCTGTACAAGGGTGGCAGCTGTATGAGAAATATATATATATATATATATATATATATATACACACACACACACACACACATACATACATACACACAAATGTGTGTGTTACTCTTTCTCATTGTTGAATGGACCATTATACTTCTACCATATATATAGAGAGAGAGAGTAGGAATATGACTTGGCAACAGAGTAGACATGTGGAGTGAGTGTGAATCAAGAGGAGTCAAGGATAACACCTAGGTTATTAGCCTGGGTGACTGGGAGGATAGTGGTACCCTTGGTGACTTTTTCAGAGTTGCTATTAATGTATGTCAGAGGTAGAACTCAAAACCAAGACTTCCTGATTTAGAGTCAGTGACTCAGCCTCCTTGAGCCTCAGTTACTTCATGCATTAGATGATCTCTGAAGTCCCATAATCTGTGATCCTATAATCTCTATAACTATGCCACACGTCTCCCACATGGATGTAGTCTTTAAAGCCCCTTTTTTATTTAACCTAATTGGCTTCAGTTAGTTATGGACTTTCTCATTCCTGACACTGTTCTTTGTGGGACCATCCATTCGTTTCTAAGTATCTTCAGTTATTTGCTTGTGATAAGAGGATATACTCATTTTCTGTCTCTTTAAAATAGTTCATTAATGAGTTCCTTATACAACCACATCTGTCTTTTTAGATATTTTTAAGCTTTCCTCCTCATCTGAAGCTTATTGTCAGGATTTCATTCTCAAGAACATCCCATTTCTATTGAGCTTATTTTCTTTATAGAATTTAAAATAATGGTTTCCTGACCACCCTTTCTTTATATTAATTTATTTATTCATTTTGAAATTCACACTCTTTAAAGCCAGGTTACACACCAAGTGATTCTCAGTTCTCAGCTTCTATTTGCCAAGAACTGTCAGGTGGAGTGGATTCTTCCTCTCAATGTTCATATAATTTCTATTTCAGCAGCTGGTCCTTTCTTATTGGTCAGAATTAGGTTCATAGTAGTAGTTTTCTTCATTGCTTGCTGAAACTTTTGAAGGATAAGATACTCACTAAGGAAAGTCAAGACTTTATTGGTTGTTCTGCTCCTGGTAGAATCCCAGAAAATGCTGAAGCTTCTGATCACAATATCACAATTCTGTGCTCTTTCTGGGTCTCACCAACAGTTACTCTTTCTGATTGTTGGATGGACCATTATACTTCTACCATAATCTCACCTTTCTTTCTCTCTGTATTGATTGTTGTCCAAAATGGTCTCCATTTTCATCCCTCTGATTTGTGGATATTGCTCAATTAATATCTTCTCAGGATATATAATGTGCTCCACTCCTTTTGACTGAGGTCTACTCTTTTATGTCAGTCATGAGGAATATCCCAAGTGTTAGTCTCCTTGACTTTAGATTTTTTGTTCACTTTTTGTATTACCAATACCATGCTTATTTGTGAATAGACAATGAATTTCATGCGTATTTTTACTACCCCTCTTATATGTTGTGTCTTGTGAATTAATGGGCTCCCATAGTGATATTCAAGAACCTAGGTGGCCAGTGAATTGCATGCCAGGCCTGGAGTCAGGAAGACCTGAGTATAAATCTGACCTCAGACACTTACTAGCTGTGTGACCTTAGACAAGTCACTTAACCCTCTTTTTCTCAGTTTCTTCATCTGAAAAATGAGCTGGAGAAAAAAATGGAAGACTACTCCAGTATCTTTGCTAAGAAAACCCCAAATGGGGTCACAGAGTCAGATGCGACTAAAATATCTGAACAACAAATAGTGATATTTAGTTTTCTTTGTTTTTCTTTTTCCCACTTGTTTTCTGTGACATCTGACTAGATTAATATAAGTGGATATTTTTTTCTCTGTCCCCTCTCATATCACTCTCATTTCTCTTTCCATTTTTTCCTCTACCTCTCATTTATTTTCAAAGTTCTTTTTGAGCACTTCTATGGCCTAAGCCCAATTCATATTTTTCTTGGAAGCTTTAGATGTAGTAACTTTGACTTTGTTTTCTTCTGAGGGTGTATTTTGATCTTCCTTCTATGGTCAGAATTTTTTTGTTTGCTCATTTTCCCAGCCTATTTCTTGACTTTTAACTCATTGTTAAAGTGGGGGAGGTGACTCACTGTTCCAAGCTTCAGGGGGGGTTGTACAGCTATTTTCAGAGATACTTCTAGGAATTTGTAAGTTTTTAGTTCTTCTAAGGTGGTATGATTTAAGGAGAGGTATGTTTACTACTCTCCTGGCCTGTGCTCTAGTCTGCAAGCAACCACAAGCCTGATTTTCTTCCCTGGAACTATAAACAGAGTCCTGCTCCATTGTGGCTATAAGCTCTAGTGTGCTTATGCTCCTCCCAGGCTTGGAATCACTACCCAAGACTGTGGCCTGGATTTGAGTATGGGCAAAACAACAGAGTCCTGCCTCAGTGCTAGCAAAGAGACCCCTGTAATCTCCTTCTGGCCAGTTGTTCAACCCCCTTACCATTTGTGAGCTAAGAGTTCCAGAAGTGGTTACTGCTGCTGCTGATTCAAAGGCTCCCAAGGCCTGCTCCTGTTTTGCTAGAGCTAGGTATGCTTTGGTGCAGCCTTCCCTGTACTACTCCCCACTCTCACCCTGGTACAACAGACCTTTCCTGATAACCTTCTAAGTTGTCTTTGGCTGAAAATTATTTCACTCTGTCCTTTTGTGGGTTCTGCTGCTCCAGAAATTGTCTTATGGCATTATTTGAAGGTATTTGGAGGGATCTTATAAATCTCACATTAGGGAGAGCTCAGGTAAGTCACTGCCTTTCCTCCACCATCTTGGCTCCACCCTTTCTGTACCCTCTCAAAGCAATGTAGCACATTGGAGAAGTGATGGATTTGGAGATGGAGACTCATGGTTCAAATTCCTGCTCTCCCATTTTCTTCGTATGTGAAATAAAGCAAGTCACAACCTCTCTCAGTCTTGTTTCTTTAAATTCAAATTGAGGGAATGGGAATAGAGGCCCTCTAAGATCCATTCTATTTTAAAATCCATAATTACCCCCCCATTTTTAGTTTAATATCTTTATAGACATACATATACATACATATACACACATAATAAATGAAGGAACTCTTGGTAGATAGGAGAAAGTGTAAATTCAAAACCATTTAGACTTAGATTTAATTCCTGCTTTTTTTTTTTTAATTTTAGGGGTACTGTAAAAACATTCTGGGCAACAAAAGGCTCTCTTTCAGAGATGCACTCTGAAGAGAGCTCAGTAAGATTCAAAGATACAACTTCTATGGAGCCATTGCTAACAGATACCGTTGGGACTGAAGAAGATTGCTTGACTGAATGGAATGAGTGATATATAAGCTATTAGAAACCAAAGAGCAGTATAGTATGCAAAATGCATTATCATATAAATAAAATATATACTAAAACATTTACATGTTTGGGGAAGTGGTTTCTTGTAGCATGAAGGTAATGTCTTACTATTTTTTAGTACAATTTGGCAGGAAGGTGACTAACATTTAATCATAAAGCTGTCTTATTAATACCATTGCCCAGATTATGACATTTAGTTAGATGGGCTGTATTTATTTGCCACTGAAAAGAAAGCCAGGAGGGAGGGCTCTGAAGTAAATTCTTCCATGCTTTCAGTCCCTTATGTTCAGTTTCCTATAAGGAAGGGGTGGGGAGGGAAGTGGAAGGAATAAGTACTAATATGCATGGTGCCTACTATATACCAAGCACTATGCTAAGCGCTTTACATACATTATTTCATCTGATCATTTACAACAACCCTGCAAAGTAGATAGTAGTATTATCTTCATTTTATAGTTGAGGAAACTGAGACAGATAGAGGTTAAGTGACTTATCCAGGGTCACATAGCTTGTAAGTGTGTGAAGCTGGATGTAAATTCAGGTTTTCCTGACTCCAGGCCCAGTTCTCTATACACTGCACTACATAGGCATCCCTAAAACAGGATCACAAATGGTTCAATGACACAGAAAATCCCAGTGGTTATTTTAAGCAAGCAAAATCCCCAATATGACACTAATTCTCTGATTTTTATGTCAATGACTTGCTATTTTGTAGGTATGGGAACTCATTACACTGAGGAAGGTTGCTACCTCTCCATAAGAATAATCTTGAAGAATGATCTAAGACTCAGACAGGTTAAGTGACTTGCCAATCATCACACAACTAATAATCATTCAAGTGTCAGATGCCTATCATGTGTCAGGTAGTATGGTAGAGGATACAAATACAAAAATGAAACATTCCCTTCCCTCAAGCAACTTATAGTCTAATGACAGAGAAAACATGTACATGTGTATATGTACACACATATACATATATATGTATATATATATGTATAATACAAATAAGAGATACAAGGTAACTGGTGGAACAGCAACAGTAGCTAAAGGTACCAGAAAGAGGTGATGCAATAATTGTCAGATTCAGGATTTCATTGAGATCTTTATGACTCTAGGTGCAAGTATTCATGATGCCATACTGCTTTAGTAACTGCAAAATCACAACATTTATTACTAGTTATAAACATTTTTATACTCTACTGAATTATGCCATGGACATTTTGGAAAGAGGGAGGTTAAGATTCCTATATAAAACGAGTTTTAAGGTTTTTCTTTTTTTGTTCTTCTTCTTCTTCTTTTTTTTTTTTTTTTTTTGGTGGGGCAATGAGGGTTAAATGACTTGCCCAGGGTCACACAGCTAGGAACTGTCAAGTGTCTGGGGATGGATTTGAACTCAGGTTGTCCTGAATCCAGGACCAGTGCTTTATCCACTGTGCCACCTAGCTGTTGCCTAAGGTTTTTCTTATAACCTCACAACAAGGTGTGCAGGAGAGTAAAGGAGGTGTTAAGGAGCTTTTCTATAACACTTTCATAAAGTATAAGCATCTTCTGATTAAGAAAGAGGGGAACAGGACTTAGCTGAAAGGGCTTAGGAAATGACAAATGGAAAGGACATAAAGAAAGGGAAAATGTCTATGAAGTGATGCAGAGGGAAGAAAGCAGGATCAGAGTGACCATATATACACTGAATGTTAAGCAATCTGTGGGGGCCGATTTTAATATAGAGAGTTAATTGGAGATTTGAGTTTGATAATGGGGACATTTTCCCAGTTGGAGCTTTGACAATGTGAAATGGGCTGGAAGTCACTCTGCCCCCTACAGCACCTTCCTCATATTGCTCACTTCCTCCTAGATTTTCCATTTTAAAGAGGACACCCAGGCCAGCCATGTCTCTATTCCTTTCCAGGCTCCACTCCTTATTCTCTGGACTTTGTCTACCATGCCTCCTTAAGGACACCTTCTCCTATTCCCTTTTTAAAAAAAAATAATATTCTTTTGGGAATTGAATTGGATTGGATTAAATTGAAACCAATGGGGGAAAAAAGAAGGAGAGGAACAACATAATTGGCTTCAACAAATTAGCCATACCCATGGGGGGTTAAATAACTAAGCCCTAGAGAGTAAGAAGGAATCAAGTTTCAGAGTAATTGTAATGAGACATCTGCAGGGATCCAGGAGGAAGTGATTTCTTTCTCCTCTCTCCTCTCAGCTATGGAGTTAGTCAACGGATTTACTCTTCCAGAAAGAGGAAGCCCACCAAGCACTTGGAGAATTTGTGATGGCTGGGATCCAATAGACAGAGAAGATACACTCTAAAAACATGTGGGAACAGACAAATATGAACATGAGGGAGGAAGCAACTTCAAGGAGCAGAGAAGAAAGCAGAGAAGTAAGCAGAGAGGTGACTATGAATTCAGAAAGATCTAGGCCTGGCAAGTAAGAGCTGGGCCACAGAGAGGACTGCATGAAGAGAATGCTTTATGGTTTTGAAGTAGAGAACTGTCTTAATACATGTTTTCCCTACACAAGAGTCTTACTGCCATTATAGTCTACTTTTGTGCTGCCTCTTCCTAGATGTTGTATGGTGGATTTTATTTTTTGTTTTTTGTTTTTGTAGGGGTGGGGTGAGGAGTATGTTCCTGGTTTAACTGAGGAGAAAGCATATTTTATAGTTACTATTTTTTTTTTTTTAGTGAGGCAATTGGGGTTAAGTGACTTGCCCAGGATCACACAGCTAGTAAGTGTCAAGTGTCTGGGGCCGGATTTGAATTCAGGTACTCCTGACCCCAGGGCCGGTGCTCTATCCACTGCGCCACCTAGCTGCCCCTATAGTTACTATTTTTTAGTTTGCTATGTTATTAAATACATTTTATCTAATGACTTACTATGAAAAATAGTGGAATAAGTGATAACAAAACACTAAGGTAGCACTCAACTTCTTTGACCTTAAAACATGAATGAAAAAGAAGATAAGTAACTTGCCTATCACAACAAAGCTACTGGAATTTGAACCTGTATCTTTCTGACTCTGGGCCCAGGAGTGTCTTTATTTGAAATAGAACAATCTGCTGTGTGAAATCTGAAAAAGTTACATTTTATAAGCTCCTTTTATAAAGTACTAGATTAGTGCTCAAAATGTATTATTTGTAATACTATCACACTGAATCCATCAGTCAGTATACTTTTTTTTCTTTTTCTTTTTTTTTTTAGGGCAATGGGGGTTAAGTGACTTGCCCAGGGTCACACAGCTAGTAAGTGTCTGAGGCTGGGTTTGAACTCAGGTCCTCCTGAATCCAAGGCTGGTGCCTTATCCACTGTGCCACCTAGCTGCCCCAGTCAGTATACTTTTAACAAGTGCTACATACAGATAATGAGCTGGGCATTAAAATTAATAGGAGGAGAAAAGCTGAATTACATTTGTGATTTTATGTAGACTTTTCAATGGATACCAAGCCTTTCCCTGCTCTCAAAACTCATCTTTTGAAAATATTTTCCTATCAAGGCTACTTGGTGGTAAGTTATGGAATACCATGGTCCTGAAAGAATGAAAATGACATATAAGCCAAAGGACAGTGGAAAGAGTCATATTGAATGAAAGTAGACCGCAAAAAATTACAGAAGACATTATTAAAGGTGCATGAATAGAATAGGAAGAGGGCTGATGGAGGAGTAAGAGTAGGGTACATCAGATGGACAGTCTAAGTGTATTCAAGAAATATTGAAGGAGGGGCAGCTAGGTGGTACAGTAGATAGAGCACTGGCCCTGGATTCAGGAGGACCTGAGTTCAAATCTGGCCTCAGACACTTGATACTTACCAGCTGTGTGACCCTGGGCAAGTCACTTAACTCCAATTGCCTCACCAAAAAATATATACATATATATATATATATATATATATATATGGAATGAGAAGAAGGTCTCTAGTGCATTATGTAGTTTCTCTATGAAGGATTGCAATTCTAGGGGAAGTCAGTCCAAAAGTAATAGAAAGATTTCAAGAATAAATCTCTAAAGATATGAATGCAAAAATTTCCCACAAAATTGGGAGCTATCTTAAAACACCAACATGAATGCAAGGATAATTCATTTACCAAATGAGATTAAAATTATAGAGAGGTAAGTCTACTGAAGTGATAGAGAAAGGAGGAGTAAGAAATATTACAGTTCAAATTCCATCTTTGACACATACTGGCTGTGTGACTATTTGCAAGTCATTCTATATCTAAGTACCCAGGAAAGATGACTAAAACTATTAATTTGCAGAGCAGATGCTGATCTACACTGCCAAAACGAGTTCTTAATAACAATGAAAGCAGAAGTCTGCTTAAAAAAAATTAAGTGAACCAAAACCCAGATATGTATGGAAGATACAAATAGAGTGTATTAAGTAACTGAGGAAAAATACAAATAATAATAGGAAGAATAAGAATACAAATGACATGAATAATAAGTTATATGGTGAGCTAAAAATAGTCAGGAGTCCTAAATCTCAAAATTACTTGAGGCGGCTGCTGAAGGATAAAGACAAAAAAAGAGCCTTTAAAAAAAAAAAGGTATATTGAAAGCAAGATGAAGGCAAAAAAGAACTGACTACTCAGTGGTTTGCTGGTAAGTGTTTAACTATTGGCCCTCCAGGAAAAACATTTTCCCAACACACATTAAAGTTTAATCTTCATCATTAACATTTTCTCCATCACTTAAGATTGGAAATCAATAAAACAATAAACCAAGCCCTGATTTGTAGTTTTTGCCAATTTCTGAAATACCCACAATGAAAATTTTAATTGGCTCTTGTGAGCCGGTATGAGCTGGCTCTAGCACAGCTTTTATACTACTTATTGGAAGGAGTGGGGGTGGTGATAACATGAAGAAACTACTACACTCTGATTTTGCTTTTGTTTTCTCTAGCTAGGAAAATGATCTTCTGGCATGGAAGGATAGAACAAAAATGGTTAACAGAATTGGAGAAAGGTGATGATAAGGAAGCACTTAAATTTTCCTCAATGAGTCCAAGTCACCAGGTCCAGGTAAACTATAACTTTACAATGCTAAAAGAACTGCCATATTTGGGAGCTTATGATCTTTTCAAATATCGCTACCAGTGACCTTTAAGAAGCTTGGGAGAAAGACATCAGTTAAAATGATGAGATGAAAAGTCCTAGAGAAGCCCAGTTCTTCCATTAATGTTTGAGTAAAGTTTTTAAAAATCTTTGAAAGGATAATGAAAAAGAAAACTAAAGATAAAAGGCTATCAGCTCCTGTATCTAGGACAGGACTTTACACTAAGGTTCCCGGAAACCAGTAGGAGAGACAAGCTAGGGGAGGTAAAAGCCCTCTGGCCAAGGCAACCTTTATTGAATCTACAGCACTAGTTGAAGCCAATGCAATATCTTTTGATTAAAGCAACTGTGGTCTTTTGTAAGCCAACCACTAGATCAGTCATATCTTGTTAGGACCTGTCTAGGCCATAACAAGGGGAGGGCCCAACTCTGAACTGGAGCTTATACAAAAAGACGAGGACAAGAACTACAGTGTGGGCCAAAAGCCACAACATTTTAATAACTTTTTGAACATTTTTTTTTATATTTAGATTTGATTATTCACACATAAATTCATTTCCTATATATATTATACATGATTCTATTATAAATGAAAAACAAAAATAAAGGCATTGTTAAATATTGAAATCTCTTTATGATTTTTGGCCCACCTTGTATAAAGGGATTGATAATAAAATCCAAATCTAGCAACCAGGACACTGAGTAAAAATATATGGTTTCATGCAGAGGATGAGGCCTAATTCTTAGCCAATACATCAAGAGTGGGAGAGCCAGGGGCATCCAGATTATAGAGGAGAAATTACCAAGCAGGGCCAGGTAATGCCATCCAAAAATGAGGGAGTGAGTAGAGTTTGACCCAAGCACAAAGTACACCCTCCAAAAATTGAGGCTGGAGATAAAAAGTGATCAGAAGAAAACAAAACAATACAGAAATACCAGTGCTTGAGAAAATCCAAGAAGCAAACCCCAAAGGAAAGAGGGCCTATATAACAAATTAAAATAAAACTCCATAAAAAAGAATGATTTAGTCATAAGGACAACAAAAATGGCCAGAATAAATGAATTGAGGGAAAAAAAAGAAATTATAATGTAAATAAAATCTCAGTAGGAAGAGAAAATTGGGAAGATAATAAACAGCTCAGAATAGAAGGTGGAAAACCTTTGTCAAGTAGTGAACCTCTTGAAAAACAACTTCATGGGACAATAAGGTTAAAACGAAGTCAATAATTAGGAAACTGGCCTGGAAAAAAGATCAAGGAGAAATAATTTAAGAATCATCATTGTACCTAAAAACCATGAATGACAATTTTTTAAAAACTTGAACACCATATTTCAAGGTAACATAAAAGAAAATGGCCAGATAAAAAGGAACTAGAGGGAAAAGTGAAAATTAAAAAAAAAATACACTGGCTTTTTCCTGAAAAAAATCTAATGGAAAATACTGAAAATGCCATCGCCAAAATTCAGAGCGTCTAAGTCAAAGAAAAAAAAATATTGTCACCAAGAAGAAGGAGTTCAAATACCAAGAAATCACAGAATCACACAAGAAAGCTACTCTGAAGAAAAAGAGGGTCTTAGAATATAATATTCTAAAAGGCCAACTCTAAAAGCTTACAACCCAGAATAACTTGCACTGCAAAACAGTATAATCCTGCAAGGTTAAAAAAAATCTTTAACAACATAGAGGACTTTCAAGCATTACTGATGAAAATACCAGAGTTGAACAGAATCTTGGAAATGTAAATCAGGAGACAAAAGAAACCCAGAAAAGAAAATACATTTGATTAATGGAAAGGGGCTAATTTATGATGAAGTGCTGACATTTTAATAGAGGGGAAGAGACAAGTATACCTCCAAAATCCCATTAGCTTCTCATGTTACAGAGGAATCAAGGAACAACAAATATAGGATCTGGGGATGGGTTGTCTCTTTTTTGTTTATTTTAAGAGCAAAAAGGAATATATTGAGGGAGAAATAAGGAAAATGGAGGAAGAACTTGCTATTTCTCACATTGGGGTGCACAAGAAGAAGAAAGGGGAGAACTCAGGGACCTCACTCATCTAGCATGAAATTTATCAGGGAAGCAAGCAGAAGGCAGGAAAAGGATAGGGGTAATTGAAGGTAGATGGTAAAATTGGGGAAGAAATAGTTAGCTACAAACAAGAAAAAGCTTAACTTTCAAGGGTGGATCCCATGTAAAAAGGAGAGAGAAAATGTGAGAAACAGTACTAGGTTTCAGAATAAATAAAGAACAGAAATGTACCTTTCCTTAATATGGTCAATAGCACATATCTAAATCAAGAGCTAGCATTAAGTATAATAGAGAAATTCTGGAAAAGGAAAATTGATCAGTGGAATACATTATGTATACAAGATCCAGAATTACTTGACCATCACAGCATAATGTTTAATAATACCAAGGAACACAAACTAAGGAATAAGGATTTACCCTTTGATGAAAGTATCCAGGACAATTAGAAAGCAGTCCAGGAGAAATTAGGCTTAGATCACCATTTCTCCTTATACCACAATAAAACTCTAAATGTGTAAAAGATATAGATTAAAAGGTCATAAAGAGGAACAGGAAGGGAAACACTTTTCAGAACCATGAAGAGTTCTTGACCAAAATATAGAAAGGATCACAAGTGATAAAATAAACAATTTTGACTACATAAAATTGGAAAGCTTTTGCATAAGCATAAAGTTAGAAAGGATCAGTTAACTGAGGAATATCTTCATAGAAAATTTCTCTAATAAAAGTCAGATTAATAAGATATATAGGGTAGCACAAATATATAGAAACAAAAAGCATTCTATGGTAGACAAATAGCCAATGGACAGGGGCAATTCTCAAAAGAAGAAATGCAAGTTATTAATAACTATATGAAAAGGGTCTCCAAATCACTAATAATAAGAGAAATATAAATTATAACAACTTTGAGGTTCCACTTCATACTCATCAGATTGTTGTGGTAAAAAAGTGAAAATCGCAATTATTAGAGGGGCTACAGGAGTACAGTCACATTGGTGGATTATTAATAAACTTGGGAGGTGGTAAAATCATTCTAGAAATCATCAGCCGGGGAGGCATCACCACGTCCTTAGCCACCATCTCTACCCAGATGCTGATAGAAATAGCTCAAGACCCTGAACCTGAAAGTCTTGGGGATAGTAGTGTCCCACATACCAACAATTCTTTCAGACTATCACCCAAGACTGTCATCTAAGGAGACAGCTAGAAAGGGAGAAGGGGACAGACATCCCCTGAAAATGCCAACCAACTGCAAGGCATCCCGAGAGAGAAATATGAGGCAGTCTTCGTCAGGCAAGTCAAACTGCAGCTACAACCAATTTTAGCACCATATCCCCTTAAACCCTGATGGAGACAAGCCAGTATCCTGAAGCCATGACCCTCTGGAATAGAGGTACTTTCAGGCTGGTGTCTACAACCATCACCCTGAGAAACAGTCCCTGGAGAAATACAGTGATACATAAGCATGTTCTTACCTCTTAAAGGAAAGCTAATAGATAATAAGATAAAAAATAATATTTTCAGACACGACTAGTGTCATACAAATTTATTTTCCTTGAGCCTATCTACTTAATAGCGCTGTGTTTTTGTTTTGTTTTTTTTTAAATTCAGGATGTGCTTCGAGTTGGGGTCAGAGTAGTGATAATAAAATTAAAAAGAGAAAACAATGAAATAGTATTGATTAAACATTTAATAAAACGCAGAAGAGAGCAGAAGGAAATTCAAAAGGGGTCAAAGGCAAGATTGGCAGTATATGTACTACCATGTTAAATTTGATAAATACTTAAAATAAGCTACATATGGTAGGTTTGTAGTTTCACAATCAATCCTATTTTTCTGTCTTTTGTGTATGAAAAAATATTTGTTTGGTAATAACGTCAAATTCATAATAAAAACATTTCATTTTAAAGAAAAAGAAAAATTGTGGAGGATGGAGAGGTGACAAATATCCTGATTTTTTTTCTTAAAGGGAATGGAATAAATTCTTGGGTTGTTTTTTTTTTTTGAGGGGCAATGGGGGTTAAGTGACTTGCCCAGGGTCACACAGCTAGTAAGTGTCAAGTGTCTGAGGCCGGATTTGAACTCAGGTACTCCTGAATCCAGGGCCGGTGCTTTATCCCCTGCACCACCTAGCCACCCCCGGAATAAATTCTTTAAACTAGAAACCAGTTATCTTGGTTTCAATTCCTGGAAAAATTCTATAACATATTATTAAGAGAAGGCTTGTGAGCATTGAGAAAAGAGTGGTCACTAAGAGCCAGCATGCCTTCCTAAAGAAGAAATTTTTGTCAGGTTATTAGCTCCATTTTCTTTTTGTTAACAGGGAGACAGCTTGGTAAAGTCAATAGTAGAGTGGTCTTGGACTCAGTAAGAATTGGTTTTAAAGCATGCCTTTGACCTATACAAGCTATGTAACCATGAACAAATCACTGAGATTCTCTGTTCTCCAGACAAATTTCTAAGCAATAATAAAATATGTCTCCCACCCTTTAGTGGAGAGATGAGAGATGCTAAGTACAAAATGAGACATACAGAGAAATTATTTATCAACATCAATTGAGTGAGTTCCCATACCTGGTGTTCCCTACACTGATAAAAATAAAATAGGACCAGGTTAAAAGAAAACAGAACTGAAACAAAAATAGACTTGTAGTCAGGAGAATTTTATATACTAAGTCTTTCTGTTTGGGGCATCTAGGTGGCATGGTAGATAAAGCACCAGCCCTGGATTCAGGGGGACTTGAGTTCAAATCCAGCCCCAGACACTTAAGACTTACTAGCTGTGTGACCCTGGGCAAGTCACACAGGGTTAACCCTCATTGCCCTGCAAAAACAAAAACAAAAAAAGAAAAAAAAATAAGTCTTTCTATTCAAATTAATTCTATAGGAACCCTATAGTCTTCTCTTTGAAATTTATCAAGAACAGGAAGGATTTACAAAAATGCTTCCATGTCTATGAAGAAAATACTGTAAATAATAGCATTTCTACAACACACCTCACAACTGCTAACAATGGCCTGGATTAGAAATCAAAATATTTCACATTAGGTATTTTTTTTCTTTTGGAGGATGACAGTGATTCGTTAAAAGAATTATTACTATTATACATTTGAGAGTAATTTGGGCAATTTATGGTGAGAAGAAAATAATTATCATAAAGTTCATCAAAGAAACTAGGTGTTCCAAATATGTGTGGAACCAGAAACAATATGTAGAAGTTGTTAATGAATAACTTCAAAGAAGAACAGGAACAAAGGTGTCATAGATATGTATGACAGATAACATGAGGGTTGCATGGTAAGGACAAGAGATGACAGGTAGATAGGCAGAGTGTACTACTGGTACCCTGGAGATATCAGAAAAAAATTGAAGACAGCTTCTAGCTTGTTGGTTGGTTTCCTTGTGGTGGACTTAGGGGAGAACATGGGCAGTCATCACATCAGATAGGAAGTCATGGATGGGTTGCCATCTTCAGTGTTGGAGGGAAAATTTAAGCCTATGAGGTCACATATCCATTTGAGGATGGAAAAACTCAACAATTAAGAGCTTTTCAAAAATGGAACGGGCCAACTCTTGAGCTGATAGATTCTTTTATTGTTTTTTGTCTTTGTTTTTGCTGTTGTTGTTGTTTTGCAGGGCAATGAGGGTCAAGTGACTTGCCCAAGGTCACACAGCTAGTAAGTGTCAAGTGTTTGAGGCCAGATTGAATTCAGGTCCTCCTGAATCCAGGGCCAGTGCTTTATCCACTGCGCCACCTAGCTGCTTCCAGCTGATAGATTCTTGCTCATCAAGTGTCTTCAAAATTTTGGATGACCGTTTTGGGGAAATGTTGTAGAAGAGATTTCTTTTTTTAGGTGTGGACTAGAGTGCATGGATTTTGAGGTCCTTTCCAAGTCTGAGATTCTGTGATTCTGTGATATTTGTGAACACTAGTCCTGTTATCCCATGGAGCATACCCCAGCCAATGGATCTCTTTCACTTTTCTCTGTTGGATTTGCTCTGTCAATGCTTTCTAAATGGGAGAAATACTCAGGAGCACAGGACTTCCTTTTCTATGGATAGGATTTTACTCCTTTTTGACAGTAAAAACGTGGACTTCAATCTTGCAAAAACGTGGACTTCAATCTTGAAAAGACAGTAAAATAATTCTGTAAACTTTGAAATTCCCAAATTACAGAAATTAATATATGCTTAACTGAATACCTGACACAGCATTTCCTAAGTTTAAAAATGCTATGTAATGAGTGGTGGTATATGAGGAGAACTTCAACATGATATAATAGATAGAGTGTTGGCCTCAGAATCAGAAACACCTAGGTTCAAGTACTACCTTGACTGTATGATCCCAGGCAAGTCACTTAAACCTTTGTATTACAAGCAATTCTAACTTGAAGAGCAGATGCCAATCTGCTTTAATAGAGGAGTGCCACTGATGAATGAAAGCAACAGTTCAGTCTAAAATTCTCTGGTGATATGGCAAACTGTTGAAAAAAATATATACTATAATATCTGAGATGCATATTTTTTAATCCCAGAAGAGGCCTTAAATATCATTAAATTTAATACCTTTTTAAAAATGAGCTTTCTCTAGGATTTTCCCCTTTGCAATCATTTTTGGAAATATCTACACCTATCCCACACATTTGAATTAAATTCTCCTTTATAGCAATGAGAAATACTTTTAAACACTTGATACAATGACTTTGTCTAATGTGAATACAACATTCTTCCCTATAACCTCTGTGCCAAGGAAAGGGAGATGGATTTTCTTATCTGTTTTCTGGAAACATTATTGGTTTATTGGTTTTTCAATTAGAATTTGGTTTCCTTTCATTTATATTGTTAAAGTCATTGTGTATAGTGCTTTTGTATCTATTTTGCTCTGCATCAATTCAAACAAATCTCCTTATTTCTTTTAGAATTCCTCACCATCATCAATTCATACTGCCCAATAATATTTCACTACATTCACGTAACTTTTTTTTTTTACTTTTTTTTTTTTTGGTGAGGCAATTGGGGTTAAGTGACTTGCCCAGGGTCACACAGCTAGTAAGTATCAAGTGTCTGAGGCCAGATTTGAACTCAGGTCCTACTGAATCCTGGGCTGGTGCTCTATCCACTGTACCACCTAGCTGCCCCACACATAACTTTTTAACAAAAACCATTGCCTTGTCTATGAACACCAGTTTTTTTCCTGTTCTTTGCTACCATGAACGTGGTCTTGTCAATAAGCTGGTGCATATTGGACCTTTGTTTTTGTCTTTTACCTCATTGAGATACATGCAAAGTAGAGGGACCACTGGGTCCAAAAAGGGACTCCTTCATATTACAGATGGGGATATCGAAGTACAAAGAGGTCACATAACTTATTAGTAGCAGAGCTGCAACAATAATCCAACTCTCTAATGCTCTCAGTCACAGTTCCATATCAGTTGCAACAGTCAAATAGATGAATGAATCCATGAAGAAGCTACTACTTTGATCAGTCAAGAAAGATGAGTTGTATATCTGGTACTAGACTTTATACTGGAAGGAGTGGAACTTAAGAATACCTTGAAAGACCACGCTGCATTGCTGTAGTGCTTTTTTTTTAATCCATAAGAAAATAGACATAGTAGGATAAAGACTTTTATTTCAAAATAAAATTAGAGTATTTTGTGTTAATTGAAAGCATCTGGCTTTTCATCCTTGAGTTTAAAATACTTAAGCCTCCTTTTGGGAGATAGGGCACACACACAGAGTAATTAACAATACAAGATAGATTATGATACTTAACAGCTTATATCATCTTCTCTAAGTCACTTAACCTTTATGCACCTCAGGATTTTCCCCCCATTAATCTGAAAAATTAGTCAGTTAAGACTAGGTGATCTCTAAGGTCCCTTCCTGTACTAAATCTTATGATTATAAGTATCAGTGAGTAATACAGAGAAATATGGATCCCTATGCCAACAGTTACTAGCTGTATGATCTTGAGCAAGTAACTTAACCATTATGATCTTCTGTATGACAGTTCAGAGGAGAGAAAACATTGTTGACTAGGGATAATCATGGAGAGAAACTGGATTAGAATTGGGCTTTAAAGGATAAGCAGGATTCAGTTTGGTGAAAGAAGTGGAGAGGACATTGTAGCAAGAGATCTTGATGAGAACAGAGGTGTGGAGATAGGTACCTCAATACTTGATCCCTCCTAGTATGATAGATCCTTTTTCCAATAGTGTAAACAGATTTATACTGAGCAACTCCAATTCTCTGCCCTGGATTTTCTGATGGTCAATGATAATAATAATGTATGTGAGAGACAATTTGTTCAATTCTAAGACTCCAGTTGTTAAGAATGGGAATCGGGGGGGGGCAGCTAGGTGATGCAGTGGATAGAGCACTGGCCCTGGATTCAGGAGGACCTGAGTTCAAATCTGGCCTCAGACACTTGATACTTACTAGCTGTGTGACCCTGGGCAAGTCACTTAACCCTCAATGCCCTGAAAAAAAAAGAATGGGAATCAGGAAGGGGAAAGGGTAAGGAGGCTAATGATGAATGGTTGTCCATGAATGCAGCTTTCAAACACCCATCAGATCCACTAGGCAGCTAGGTGGTACACTGAATAGAGTGCTGAGTAAATTTTGCAAATGTTGTGTGTGTGTGTTCACAATGGCAGATTCATGGCATCATCAGGGCAGATTCTTTTCCACTGATTAAGATCACAACTTTCCAGGTCTTTTTTTTTTTTGAGTAATTATTGTTCACATGTTTCCATAAATTCTTCATAGGCCCACTCAACACATTAAGATAGGGCACAATTAAGATAGGACATCAGCTATAGGTAAGGGAGTGACTAAACAAATTGGGGTAAATAAATATAATGGAATATTCCTATGCTGCAAGAAATTATGAATATGATGAGTGCAAAGAAACAGAAAGATTTCTATGATCTGATATATAATGAAATAAAGACAGCTGAGAAAATAATGTTACATTATTGTAACAATGTAAATGGAAAGGCAATACCCACAAAACAACTGAAAGTGAATATTGCTAAATTACAAAGAGCAAGCATGACTCCAAAGAAAAGGTATGAGAAGACATCGTTCACTCCTTTGCAGAGGTTGGAAGGTCTACAGGTATGGAGCACTGTATATATTTTCAATTTTTTTGATGTATAGATCAGTTTTGCTGATTCTTCTTTGTTATATGTGATGACTTTTTTGGAAGAAGGAAGGAAAGGATACAGGGAGACATTTAGGTAATGCAAAAACAAAAGATAATAAAATTTATTTTAGAAACAAAAACAAAAAAATTAAGCAAAAAGAAAAAACACATACATGGAATTAAATTATGTCTTACTATTTTCTTCTATTGTCTAAATCTTTCTGCTTTACCTCCCTGCTTTACCCCTACCTTTACCTTGTTGCTGTTTGTCTTTCATTCTTTAAGAGGACTATGACATCAGAGTGATATCATGCCTAGCACTGAATTGGATTTTAAGTGAAGGAGTGCTGTGCAAGATCATCTATTTCAGTCTCTCCTCCAGAGCCATTTGGGTCCAGTGGCAAGATATTCATCAGGACAACTAGAGATGGCCCTGGATGTTTAAGGCAATTGGGGTTAAGTGACTTGCTCAGGGTCACATAGCTAGTGAGTGAAATTTGAACTCAGGTCTTCCCAACTTCAGGGCCAGTGTACTATCCACGGTGCCACCTAGCTGCCTTTACCACAGTTCATTAACAAAGGATTTTCAATGTCTGGGACTTGGTCAGGGGGGTTGGAGTTGGAGACTCACTGGAGAGGAAAGGAAAGTTGTTTCGATTGTTCTTGTGTTTGAGTGCAAGTCCTTTTATTTTGTGTTTCTTTCTGATGAAATAAATTGCTTGCAGGTCTGAGGACTCTATACCATTTTTGTAGACACCTAGATATAAATCAAATTCTAGTGCTCCTAGGAGAATTTCTTGGTGGGAACATGAGTCAGAAATAGAGATCTTATGGAGAAGCACCTAAGATTGAACCCAGTCTGTAGAAGCCCAGAGCTATAATTTAGAGATATGATTTACCTATGTATGTACATATTTGAAATTTATCAGGAATACAAAAGTATGGAATACAAACATAATGGAGAACCATTGTGGTATAAGAAATGAAGAATGAGATGATTTCCGAAGAGACATAGAAAGACCTATTTGAAGTGATGCAGAATGAAAAAAGAATCAGAAGAAATTATACTATAATATCAATATTATAAAAATGAACAATTTTTAAGTCATTTAAACCAGAGTCATCAAATATGAGACTCCCCAGTGTGGCACAAATAAGATTGAAATATAATTGGAAAATGTTGAACGGAGTATATAAAAATGCAAAAAAACATATAGAGCATTGACATGTGGTTTTCTAAGTCAATATTTGACCTGTGGGGAAACTTATATTTGGTTTAGTGGCCCTGAATTCTATTTGAATTTGAGACCACTCATTTTACAAGTGGGGGAACCGAGGTTCAGGGATGCTATGGTTTGCCCAAGGCCATATGGGATGTAAGTAGCAAAGCCTCAGTCTTTTGATTCCAGAGCAAGTATTCCTTCTCCTACATAAACTTTGCCACCTCAAAGTTGATAGTCCATTGACACAATAGCTTTAAGTTTTCCAAAACCTTGGATTTGAATGAAGCAACTAATACTGTTCCTTTTTTTGAAATTCCTGCCAATGCCTTTCTGTTAATAGCACCTTAGAGAGGTTTTTCTTCCCAAAGTCATTAAAATGTAATCTAAATGCCCTTCCTTTCCATCTTTTCCATTTTTTTATTGATGCAATTTTTCTATTTTGGTTTCAACGTTAGCAATATTTTAAATATACTTCTACAGTCACTTTTTTCGTTGTTTTTTGGAGGACAGTCTTTTTGAAATTCATAAGCCATCAGTATGTTATCCACCATCTGTCTCAAGAAATGCTGAGCCCATTTACATGGTTATTTAGGCTTGAAGCTCTCTGCTGTTGTATTTATGTGAGATCTAGTCATTTGTATGACAGAAAACAGTTTGTCTTTGACAGTTTTACTGGTTCTTGTTGAAAATGAAACTTGGCTGCTGTATAGCAAGACTTTTGTCATCATATTTCATTAGTTTAAAAGAAAAAATATAAAGAAAAATCTTTGAAATCTAACTTTTTCTCAAAACCCCCCCAGACATCTTCAGTTAAAGGCTAGGTACTTGGGGCTTTTTCCTTGAAAGACATAAAGCTTAAAAGGTTAAGTAAAGAACAGAGAAATCATATTACAGGAAAGATACAAGCTATCTACTTATATTGTTCTACCTGTCTATGTACATACAATTAGATGACTCCCTGGTTCCTTAGGCTGGTGTGGAACACTGGTATCAAACTCAAATAGAAACAGGGGAGCCACTAAACCATACATAAGGATCCCTTATTTTAAGTCAATAAGACCACATATTAACATTATCTATATTCTATTGTATTTCATTTATTTTGTTAAGCATTTCTGAATTATATTTTAATATTGTTGGTCAAACTTAGAAGTGAAGTGGGCTGCAATGGGGGCTAAAGTCCTATGGTGCTTGACCCCTTGGGTATAGAAAAAAAGGGTTTTGGACCGAGAATTAGAAGACTTGAGTAAAGTTGGGCAAATATATTCATTTTTCCCTCTTGAATTCCTCATCTGTCAAATTAGAAAGTTGAACTATATCAGTGGTTCCCATTTAGTGGACAACAATGGTCAAAGAAGGGGAGGTCACACTAAAAATAATTAGTAAAGAATTATACAGAATATTAAATTACCCTGTGGGTTCACAGCACTTTTTTGCTATTGAAAAGAATACAGAGAACATAAGGAACCACTGAACTAAAGGGGTTTGAAGAAAAATAGGCAACCATTGAACTAAATACTTCCCCATCCAGTTGCATAATTCTTGGCTTTATAGTGAGTTATAAACCAAAAGCAAGCTAAATAGCAATAGCCAGAACAAAGGATGGAAGGTATTTCACTATTTGATTTGATGTCAGTAGGCTATACTCTTAATTACTTATTTCAGAGTTAAGATGAATTCATTCTTTCATGTTTTCTTCCCAGGATTTCCTTTTCACCCAAATACATCTTAACTATATATGCTATTTGTAGGGGAAAATAAGAGGGGAAAGTCACAGCCAAGTTCTCTATATTAATCTCTGATTCCTTTTTCCTTTTTTATACAGAATTTTATTTAGATAATGAGTGAAATTAAACTAAATTTACTCAAGGACAAACTAGTTGGGTATTAGCCTATTCTTGTGATATAAATCGTGTCTGTGTCTGTGTGTGTATGTGGGGGGGGGAGTTGTGTGTGTAACATCCCAAGGTTACACAGAAATGTTCTATATGCAGTAGCCAGCACCTGGCAAATAACCAAATCCTTGTCTGGAAGAGCAAACACTGTCAGGAATGAGAGATAATGAGGACAGTACAGCATTAGAGTGTAACAATATACTCAGATATACTCTAGGGAAAGGCAGCATGGAGAACAACATTGTTGGGACTAAAAAAGCTTTCTATACAACCTGTGGCTTTGCTTAGAAAAAGAAGTAAGAGTTTCAATGATTAGCAATAGTGAGAAAACTGTCTCTGATATCAAGGTTTGGTGGAGAAAAGGGCATAGAGTTGATCTGAAGTCATGGGTGGGCAAAGGAGATGCTTAGAGCCTCCAAGGGCAATGGTCAAGCAGAAGAAGAAGTGGGGATTTGTAGGCCTGGATGCAGATGAGAGTGAGTAGATGCAGAGTTGTGGGGAAGCTTGAAGGTGAAGGGAAGCCAAGGCAGAGTGGGAGAAACAGAGTCTGAACAGCAGGAAAGGAAAATTATCTTGGCAGTAATGTTTGGCAGAGAGCTGGAGAAGGGAATTGATGAGAGAGAGGCCAATGAGAGGGAGTCTGTGTAAATCAAGGCAGGATATGATGAGTGTCTTGGCAGGAGAGATAAATAAAAAAGAACAGATTTTAGAAAAATAAGGTGCAGGGTTTTAATGGCTGGATGTGCAGAGATAGAAGGAAAGGGAGAAGAGAAAATATCAAGTATCGTTAATCTCTCTCTCCACTACTTCCTTCCCCTTTCCTACAAGCTTGTTCAGGTCCCTCCTGTCATGATCAAACCTTCCTTTGACCTGATGTTTTATGTCTCTTTTTCAATTCACTGATAAAATATATGCTGCCTCTATCTCCTCATCATCAACTCATTCTTTTTGGTTGGTCGGTCGTTTTTCATCTGTGCCCAACTCTTCATGACCCCATTTGGGATTTTCTTGGCAAAGATATTGGAACGGTTTCCTATTTCCTTCTCTAGCTCATTTTACAAATGAAAAAATTGAGGCAAACAAGGTTAAGTGACTTGCTCAGGGTCATACAACTAATAAGTGTTTAAGGCCAGATTTGAACTCAGGTCTTCCTGACTTCAGGTCTGGCACTCTTATCCACTGTGCCACCTTGCTTCCCACTCACTCCTTTACTCTGTACAATTGGCTTCTGCCTTCACTATCATAAAGAAATCACTCTCTGCAGGGCTACCTGAGACCTCCTAATCAACAAATCCTGGGGCCTTTTCTCAATGCCTAATCCTCACCTCTGTGCCACATTCAGTATTATTGACACCTTGAAATTTTCTCTTCTTCCAACTTTTGAGGCATTGTACTGTCCTGGTTTTCCTCCTACCTCAATGGTAGTTTCTTTTCTGCCTCTGGTGTCTTCAGTGACACTTATTATCTCTTAAGTGGTTATATAATGTTAAATTCTTTCTATTCATAGGCAATATAATGTGAAGAGTGTTGGATTTTGAATCAGAAGACCTGGGCTCACACAATAGCTTCACCATGGAGTACCTTGCCTGTGTGACCTCAGACAAATCACTTAAGGTCATATATCTAGAGCTGGGGGGGACTCAAAGGTCATCTAGTTCAATTCCTCATTTTCCAGATAAGTTCATTGAGGCCCAAAGAAGTTGGAGACCTCCCTTGTCTTTTCTGAACCTGAGGGGAGTTGGAACAGATAAACCCAAGATCACTTACACTTATTGCCTTTAAGAGAAATACATTTTTATAAAATGTAGGGAGAAGGTGTATCCTACAATCTAGGATCTTATCTTTGTCCCCAAACATACCTTTCTCAAGACTTCCCTGTTTCTGCGAATTGTGCTGTCATTTCCTCTGGTTTAAAAATTTGGAGTCATCTTTGACTGTTCCTTCTTCTCTCCATGTTGCTCCCAATATCCCATCTTTAATAATATTCCCCTAGCTTTTTTTTTCTTTCATAACTATTCCATCCCATGAAGGCATCCAGGTGGTGCAGTGGATAGAACACTAGCCCTGGAGTTATGAAGATGCTAGTTCCTAATTCACTTTCAGATACTTATTAGCTGTATGACCCTGAGTAAGTCACTCAGCCTCTATTTGACTCAGTTTCCTCAACTATAAAATTAGGATAATAACAGAATCTGCCTTATGGGATAGCTGTGAGAATTAAATGAGATGACATAGAAGGCATTATATAAATGTGTTTTCCCCTTCCCTTTCCTTCCATTTTCATTGCCACCATTGCCTAAGACTGACCTGTTACAATAGTATTTGACAAGGGTGTGCTAGTAAATGTTTAATAACTGGTTCTCTGGAAAAACAAACACTCAAACATTTCCCCCATCACTTTCTTAAATCTAGAAATCAATAAAACAATAAACAAAAGCCTAATTTCTGAGATATAAATGCTCACACTGAAAATTTCACAATAGACTCTCATTCCACTGGTAGACAACTCAGGTAGTTTTTCCTTTTAGCAAGTTTCAATTTCCCCTTTTGTAACTAACATTCATTACTCCCCATTCAGCTCCTTGGAGCCAAGTAGAATACCCCTATTCCCTCTTTCAAGTTCTTGTTCATCCTTCATTTTCGAAGAGGACCAATGATATTATGAGGTAATATCTTAACTTGCTTGTGAATTGAATATAAGTGAGGCAGAGTTGCACAAAGTCATCAGCCTCACTTTCTCATCCAGTGGCAAGACAAAAGTCAGTATGACTGGCAGTAGCCTGGGATGCAGTGATAGCCTTGGTACCTTTGATGTCTGACCAAGCTCCAAGCCCTCCACAGTGTCTGTTCTAACCACCTACATGGACATTGGAACAAACTGTTCTCAACCACCTATTGCATGGGAGCAAGTCTTCATATGCTTTGGGTAGATATCCCACCAACTCACCAATAGGTTTGAGGCCTGTCAGTTACTCTCAATCTGGTTTAGCTCATCTACAAGACGGTTTTGCTAGGTTGTGGCCACTGCACATACTACAGCTTCTTGGAGTCACAGGTGATTGACTGGATACCAAAGGTGGATGAATGGCCCTGAAAATGGCTTGGTGTACCCTCATACCAGGGGTGCTAGTCCTCATATACCCCTTCTCTCAAGTGACAGAACTTCAAATACTTGAAGACATCATCACCCTCTTTCCTCTAGATAAACATCAACAGTTCATTCCCTTAGATATGGGCAGATCTTAAGGGCCTTCACTATCCTCATTGCCCCTCTCAGGATGCTTTCCAGCTTATTACCTCTTTCCAAAGATGTGTCCCCCAGAACTAATGGCAATACTCTGAATATGATCTGACTAGGGCAGAATACATACAGTGTGACTATCATGTGCCTAGGAGTGGATACTATGCCTTTCTCAATGCATCCTAAGATTATGTTAGCTTTTCTGACCTTCATATTACATTGTTGACTAAAGTGAGCTTTAAGTTTGTTAAAATCACTAGCACTTTTCAGACAAGTTGCTATCTAGCCATGCCTCCCTATCTTGGGCTTTTAAAGTAGTTGTTTTAAACCATATACAAGACCTTGCATTGATTTCTATTAAATTTAATCTTAGTAGATTTGGCCCAGTATCTTAGTCTGTCAGATCCCAACTTGGTCATCTAAAACGTTAGCTATTCTTTCCCAACTCTGTGTCATCTGCAAATTTTAGGGACATTCTCTCTACTTCTTTATTTAATTAATTGACTAAAAATGTTAAATAGCATGGGGGCAATCAGTGATTCCTGCAGCCCTCCATTAGAGGTATCTTTCCAAGTTGATTTAGAACCATTAATAAACAAAGACTCTGAGTTGGACCATTCAACCAGTTTTGACTCCACATAATTGTACTATCTAATCTATATCTCTCCATCTTTTAAAAAAGAGAATAAGCAACTGTCAAATGTGTTGCTAAACTCTAGGGAAATTATATTTATAGTATTTGCCTGACATACCTATTTTATTTATTTATTTATTATCTATCTATCTATCTATCTATCTATCTATCTATCTATCTATCTATCTATTTATTTATTTTCTCAGCAACAAACATTTATTTAATTTTTTTCCAGTTACATGTAAGGGTAATTTTCAACATTCATTTTCATGAGATTTAGAGTCCCAAATTTTTCTCCCTCCCTCCCTTTCCCCCACTCCCCTCCACAAGACAGTAACCAAGTTATATATGTACAATCCACAAATGCTCTTTTTATCAGTTCTTTCTATGGAAGTGGATAGTAAGCTTTGGCATCAGTCCCTTGGGATTGTCTTGGATCACTGCATTGCTGAGAGTAGTTAAGTCATTCACAATTGGTCATTGAACAATACTGCTGTCACTTTGCACAATGTCCTCCCAGCTCTGCTCACTTCACTATACATCAGTTCATGAGTTTTTCCAGGTTTTTCTTAGATCATCCTATCTGTCATTTCCTATAGCACAAGACCATTCCACCACAATCATGTACCACAGCTTTTCCCCAAATTCCTCAATCGATGGACATTCCCTTAATTATCAATTCTTAGCCACCACAAAGAGTTGCTATAAATATTTTTGTACAATTTTCCCCCTTTTCTCTTTTCCATGATTACTATTGTTAACTGTTTCCCTTCCATCCTATTCCCTTCCCCATTACATTTATTCTATTATCCAACTTCTTTCATCCTATCCCTCTTCAAAAGAAATTTGCTTCTGTCTGTCCCCACCCCCAATCTGTCCTTCTTTCTTTTGCCCCTCTCTCTTTATCCCTTTCCACTCCTATTTTACTGCAGGGTTACTCCACCCAATTGAGTGTGTATGTTATTCCCTCATTGAGCCAATTCTGATGAGATTGAGGTCTTTGAGCCAATTCTGATGAGCTCATTTATTGCCCAGATTAAATAGATTACTCCACCCAGTTTGTGTGTGTATGTGTGTGTGTGTGTGTTAATCCCTCCTTGAGGCAACTCTGATGACTTTAGGTTTTTGAGCCTTTTCTGATAAGTATAAAATTCATTTACTGCCCTGCCCCTCCCCCATTTATTCCCCCACTCCATAAGCCTTCTCCTGTTTCTTTCATGTAGGATTTCACCTCTGCCCTTCCCCCTCCCCCAATGCATTCCCCTCACCCCTCAATTTAGCCCTAAAGATGTCATCATGGGGCAGATATGTGACACAGTGTACAAAGCATCCAGCCTGGACTCAGAGGGATGGCAGCCAAAACCTGGCTTCAGACACAAGACAGTCACCCACTGCATGAGCCCAGGTATGCCCCCCAACTCCAGTTTCTTATGGTTGTCTAGGGTCTTGTATTTGAAAGTCAAATTTGCCATTCAGTTCAGGTCTTTTCATCATGAATACCTGAAAGTCCTCTTTTTCATTAAAGTCCCATTTTTTCCTCTGAAAGATTATGATCAATTTTTCTGGGTAGGTGATTCTTGGTTGTAATCCCAATTCCTTTGCCCTCTGGAATATCATATTCCATGCCCTCTGGCCCTTTAATGTAGAAGCTGCTAGATCTTGTGCTATCCTGACTGGGGCTCCACAGTACTTGAATTCTTTCCTTTTGGCAGCTTGCAATATTTTCTCCTTGGCCTGAGAGCTCTGGAATTTGGCTATAATATCCCTAGGAGTTTTCCTTTTGGGATCTCTTTCTGGAGGTGATAGGTGGATTCTTTCCATTTTTATTTTACCTTCTGCTTCTAGAATATCAGGGCAATTTTCCCTGGCAATTTTTTCGAAGATGATGTCTAAGCTCTTTCCTTGATCATGGTTTTCAGGTAGACCGATAATTTTCAGATTATCTCTCCTGGACCTATTTTCCAGGTCAGCAGTTTTTCCAAGAAGATATTTCACATTGCCCTCTATTTTTTATTCTTTTGGATTTGATTTATTTTCGTGGTTTCTCATAAAGTCATTAGCTTCCATTTGTTCAATCCTAATTCTTAGGCAATTATTTTCTTCAGAAAGCTTTTGTACCTCCTTTTCCATTTGGCCAATTTGGCTTTTCAATCTGTTGACTTTTTTCTCATGTCTTTCTTGCAACACCCTCATTTCTCTTTCCATTTTTCCTCTACCTCTTTAACTTTATCTTCAAAGTCCCCTTTGAGTGTTTCTATGGCCTGAGACCAATTCATATTTTTCTTGGAAGCTTTAGATATAGGAGCCCTGATGTTGACATCTTCCTCTGAGGGTGCACCTCGATCTTCGTTGTCACTGAATAAACTTTCTATGGTCCTTAACTTTCTCTGTCTGCTCATCTTGCCTTTCTTTTACTTGAATTTTAGCTCCTTAAGTGGGGTACTGTTTCCAGGCTGCAGTATCCCAAGCTTCAGAAGTCCCAGGTGGTGTGATTTAAAGAGGATCAGGTTCTTCACTCACCTGGCCTGTTCCTGGTCCATAGATGACCCCAGATCAACTTGCTAATCATCCAGCTTTGTGTGTTGTGGTTGTCAGCTCTAATGGGCCTGTGCCCCTCCCCCACATGGGCCACTGCTACTCAAGCCTACCTCCTGGTTCCCAGAAGGGGTGAAAAACCCATTTTTTGCCTCAACACCAGCATAGACCCCTGTAGTTTCCCCCTTGCCAAGGGCTCAGCCCTCTCACCAGACTGTGAGCTTAGTTCAAGATGACACTGGCACTTCAGCTGATTCAGAGGCTCTGGGGGTCTCTTTCTCTGGTGAGGCCTTCCTGGGACTGGATCTGTGTCAGGGTGCCTGTTGGTTTGGGCTCCACTTTGGTCTCAGCACAGCAGCTCCCTCCTTATGACCTTCCAAGCTGTTCTTGGTTAGAAGATGATTTCAGGGGCAGCTAGATGATGCAGTGGATAGAGCACTGGCCCTGGAGTCAGGAGTACCTGAGTTCAAATCCGGCCTCAGACACTTAACACACACTTACTAGCTGTGTGACCCTGGGCAAGTCACTTAACGCCAATTGCCTCACTAAAAAAAAAAAAAAAAAGAAGATGATTTCAGCACATTCTTCTGTGGGTTTTGCTGCTCCAGGCATTGTCCTATGGCATTATTTGTATGTTTTTTTGAGTCATCATGTCATGAGTTTGAGAGTTCACTGCCTTTCCTCCACCATCTTGGCTCTGCCCTGGAAGTCAGACCACCATGAACTCCCTGACTGATATACCTATTAAGAAATTTGACCAAAAAAGAAAATGAGGCTACTCTTATATAACGTCTTCCAGATAAAGCCATGTAGACCTTTTTTGATTACTGCTTGATTATTTAGATGTTTATAAACCATTGGGTAGGAACAACATCTATTCTATATTGGCTAGAATGGCTTCCTAGTAAGGAAGAAAGGAGGCCATGCTTGGGATTTGGTTGGTCTGAAGAACTCAAGTGTATCAAAGCTTATGAGAGTCAGAATTTCCTGAGGCTTGGTGCAATTCCCACTGGACATGTTTTTGATCCAGCATTAGTGCCTTGCTGAATGCATAGGTGGAAGAAAACAGTGTCCAATTTTTGGAAATTTTATCCTTTTAATCTTATCATGAATAAATTCATTTTTATTGAATTTTATGGTCCGTGAGTATTTCATTAATTCTAATCCTGAGCATGAATCACTGAGCTGTCCTGATTTAGGCCTGGCCCAGAACACTTAGTGTAGTCAGCAGGATAGGATTAGGATGATTTCATAGTTAATTTCATGGTTGAAGTATAGAAGTGATGTGGAAGAAAGGGACCCTCAGGTGACTGGATAGACAGATATGGAAGTTAAAGGATACAATCCCTAGCAATAGTATCACAATTTTCTAGGCTATTGATGGTTGTTGCCAGAATGGCATAATAACATCCATAAATGTTAAAATCTGACATAAATATTCTATCCAGCATATCGGCAGTATTTTTTAAAGTTATGTATAAACATGGATGAGTTGCTATCTATAGTGTTGGAGAGAACACCTAAATTAATGAAAACTAAATCCATTTGAATATTTAAGTCTAAAACTTAGACAATTCAAGTAGATAAAGTATAAGAAGCAAAAAGCGAAAGGATCCTGCATGTAGAAATAGGTGAAGAGGATGCGAGAGCTCTAAAAAACTCATTAAATAGATAACTCACCATTTAGCTATATAAGTATAATAAAAAGTATTATAGAACAAAAGAGCATCAAACATGGAAGAGATCTTTCAGAACACCTTGTCTTAACTCCCTCATATTATAGAAGAAAAATGAAACTGAGGAAAATGAGTAAAGAGAGGCTCACGTATGACCAAGAAATAATTTATGTTGATGATGAGTGATGCTGAAGATAACGTCCATGATAAAGATGATGGTAGTGATGATGGTGGTGACGATGATAGTGATCCTTACCTGGTATACATGGAAACCTGGGTTCAAATCCCATCTATATCACATATTGGCAAATTTTGATTGGGCAAATCACTTAACTTCTTGGACCTCCAGGGAATTCTCTAAAATTACAAGTGACAGAGTGGATGACAATGTGCATTGAGGGAGAAGGTTTCTTCCCAGGGAATTCTTCACATTATATAAGCTATAAGGTTTTCAGAGTAATGTCTATCTATCTATCATCTATCTATCTACATATGTGCATACACATATATGTACATACACATGTATATATACATACATGTATATTTGTGTGTGAGTGACACAGTAGGCATTTAAAAATGTTTATTGATTGCTAGGAAGGATATGTTCTGTCAAAATAAGATGCACTAATAAATTTATTTTAAAACTACGTAAGTACAAGTACTTGAGGAATAAGTAAAATAGAAAAAAATTACTCCTTCTTAGACCATGAAAAAATTACCACAGACCTGTGGGAATTTCAAAATTGTCCAATCTGCTTTTGGCCAATGGTACTTTATTAAATGGTCCATGGCCCCTTCTAATGAAGTGGACTTCAGATCTTCACAATCTGAGATGCCCCCTTTCCTCCAGGGCCTTAGTTTTATAGTGCTTGATAATAGGACAATACAGGTAGAGCAGGTCAAAAATACAGAAGCTCATTGGTTGATAGACCTTGCCCTTAACCTTTCAGGAGAGTCTACACAAAATATCAAATCCCATTGATTAACTAACGGGCTAATGAACAGACCCTAACAGACCTATCTTGACCTTTCAGGTGGTCCTGATGAGCACACCCATGGGTTGGTAGAAAGGCAGACTGTAGACATGGTCCTCTCCCCATGTTGAGCAATAAAAGGATGACAAGGAACAGAGGGGGAACAAAAGTAGCTGAGGGGCTTTCCATGTAATTGAGTCACCTCTGTCACACTGGGCTTGGTCACTATAACAAGGAAAAACAAGGGTGGAGGTTCTCCAGTTAGCTTTTCTTATGAGTAAGCAGGTGAACTTAAAGTCTGTAGTTCACAATTCTGAGGCCTACTATCAGAACTTATAATCACCACCCCATGGAATCATATCAAACTAATTAATACTGATTGGAATAAAATAAGGATCTAATTAATCATCTATCACAGAATCAAGAGTGAACCTTCTGATTTCTAGCAGCACTGATCCAATCTCATATTTCAAGCATATAGGCATGTGAAATCTTCTACTAGCTGGCTAAGAGCCTTTCAAAGAGGGCAGCTAGGTGGTTCAGTGGATAGAGCACCAGCCTTGGATTCAGGAGGACCTGAGTTCAGACACTTAACACTTACCAGCTGTGTGACCCTGGGCAAGTCACTTAACCCCAATTGCTTCAACCCCCCCCCCCTCCAAAAAAAGAGTCTTTTAAAGGCTATTGTATACTTTTCACTTGAGGAAAAAAAAGTACCTTATTAAATCACTCATTAACTGATTGTTGCAATTCTCTAATGCTGTCATCAATCTTGCTGGTACAAGTGATCAGTAACAGTATCTCTTCCTTTTTGAAACATGGAAATGCCACCACACCCCAATCCATACATAAACATAAAAGAAATACCTTTAGATTTCTTTTGATAGATTCCCCCTCAGATTTATTGTTGATTCTCTAGTGTTTGTTGGGTAACCATCCAGATAGTGACTGCTACCACAGCTATGGCCATGTAGTTGGTTAAGCTAAATTGGCTCTTTTTAGAGAGTAAAACTGAGGCGTTTCTGGCCCTACTCCTTTTCCCTGGAGACCAAGAAAAGAAGCTTGCACTTTAGGCCACGGTTGCCTCCTGAATCTGCACAGAAGTTTTGTTTGTTTGTTTGTTTTGGTTCTGCATTTGTTTTCAAGGTGTAATGATTGGAATGACGCCACCTGCTGGAAACTTACTGTAGAAGAGCTCCGCCCATGAGGTGAAGGTCTTTGAGGGCAAGACCAGATGTCTTTTCTTTGGTGTCAGGAAGTGACATTTGCTTGTGGGAGGAAGAAGGGGGGAGCCTGGTACTCTGACTGGGGCTCTTCCCTGAGGACTCCGGCGGAGAAGGGAGCTAGAAATGCGCTCTCCCTTTAATAGAGAGATGAATGTAGGCCTTTCTCTCTCTCTTTACCAAATTCTTATTCTCCTTAATAAATGCTTAAAAGTCTAACTCTTGCTAAAGCTTATAATTTATTGGCGACCACTCATTAGATTTTAGACAGACTAGCTCGAATTTTACCCTTTAACAAAGGCAACTCATTGCTTTCATTGCACTTCACTTCACACAAATTCTACTGGATTGTAAACTCCTTGAGAGTAAGAACTGTGCCTTATCTCCCTGTATTCACTGCCTTTAGTGAAGGACCTTACACACAAATTAAAGTTGGGAGGAGGGAGGATTTAGAGGCCATCTAATGAAATCCTCTCATTATACAGATGAGTCCCAGAGAGGTAAAATAATTTGCCCTAGGGCCTACAATAAAAAGAAGAGCTACCATTTAAACTGGATTCCTCTGACTCAGACCCAATAATCTCTTCTGTGTCTAGTAGGACCAGACATTGGAGTAATGAGCCAGCCTGGACCTGGGGACTTGTGCTGATTCGTGCTAGTGGTGCAGAGGAAAGACTCCTGGGCAACTGGAAGTCCCAATAATCTGGGCAAGGGGCTTTAGCCTACCATTACTAGTTTTATTCTGAGAGAGTCACTCAACTTCCCTATTGAGGAATTTTTAACTTGAGAAAGCTACAGCAGGACAAATCCTTAAAGTCCTTAATAAATATTTGTCAAATTGAATTTAAATTGAATAGTCCTTAGTTCAGTGGCATTGTTGATTTTTCTTTTCTGATTTCTAGCAATGGCCTCTCCTCCTGATCCTTAAAAAGGATTTTTTCCCCCTGTGGAAGGGACAAACAATAGAACACAAGTATTTTTTTTTTTTTACTTCAGCTTCCAAGTTCTTAGGAGGACCTTCCAACAGACACATTCAACAACAGTATTGATAAAGTAATCTTGTACTTGGAGTATAACAGTTAGAAAATGGAATGGGATAGAGAGATTCTAGATACTATATGGGTAATGTGTAGATAAAGTCCTTTCACCTCTTGTTTTCTTTTTGCAGAAGAGGAAACTGAGGCCTGGGGAGGGTAAGTAGCTTCCTCAAGCTTACAGAGCAAGTTATCAGAAATGTGATTAAAATCCAAATCTATTCTTTTTACTTCACTTGATAACTCTTTATAGGTGTGAAAATATACAAGGTTGGCCTTTTAAAAAAAATGGTGGGGTAGATGGTTTGCTTTTAACACCATCATATCTTTCCTTCTTGTTCTCTTCTCCTCTTTTTTAGTGCTTTTTCTTTATCTCCATGCCAGCCTCCTAGTTAGCCAGTGTCTTCATGCTATTTTGGGGCTGTGCCTCATGTTCCAGCCCTAGACCCTTCTTCTCCCCTCCATAGACCCCAATGTCTTTGAAGGCAGAGAAAGTTTCATTTTTGTCCTTGTATTTTCAGCATGAAGAACAGCATCTGGCACATAACAGGCACCCCATAAATGCTTGCAGATAATTTCTGGATCTACATTTACCTATGCTGTGTATGCCTTCCATGACCTTCTAGAAATCCTCTTAGTGAGGTGAATGACTTGCT
This sequence comes from Dromiciops gliroides, assembly GCF_019393635.1. Lineage (NCBI taxonomy): Eukaryota > Metazoa > Chordata > Mammalia > Microbiotheria > Microbiotheriidae > Dromiciops > Dromiciops gliroides. The sequence continues at coordinate 312,294,209 of NC_057864.1, forward strand.
AAATCCCTGCTTACTTACTGTTCCCAGTAGAATTTTCATATATGTATATATATACACATATATACATACACATACATATATATACACACATATGTTACATTGAATCAAATTGCATTTTATTACATTGTATTGTATTGTAATATATTGTATTGCATTGCATTCTGTTATGTTGTTCAGTTATTTTGGTTGTGTTTGACTCATTGTAACCACATTTGGGGGGGGCGGTTCTCGGCAAAGATACTGGAGTGGTTTGTCATTTCTTTCTCCAGCTCGTTTTATAGATGAGAAACTGAGGCAAACAGGGTGAAGTCACTTGTCCAGGGTCACACAGCTAGCATCTGAGGCCAGATTTGAACTCATGAAGATGAGTCTTTCTGATTTCAGACCCAGCATTCTATCCACTGGGCCACCTAGCTATCCCTATTGTTAAGGGCTAAAATTCTAGCTAAACTGTCTAAAATATTTAATGAGTGGTCGCCAATAAATTATAAACATTAGCAAGAGTTAGACTTTTAAGCATTTATTAAGGAAAATAAGAATTTGGTAAAGAGAGAGAGAAAGGCCTAGATTCCTATCTATTAAAGGGAGAGTGCATTTCTAGCTCCCTTCTCTGCTGGAGTCCTCAGGAAAGAGTAGATTTGGGATAAAATCGAATCAGTGAAATGTGTGCCTTTGTCAGAATCGATGCGGGCTGGTGGGCCAAAATGAGGTACTATCTCTTTAAGAAGAATTTTGGCAACAAAGGCAGCTGTGGCTCGGGGGCTGGGAAATGCCTCCACCCACCAAGTGAGCTGATCAACTATAACAAGGCAAAATTTATAATGTCCTGCTTTTGGCATCATAATATAATCAATTTGTAAGTGCTCAAAAGGTGTATATGCTAGAGGACGCCCTCCATAAGCTTTAGCCTTAAAAGCATACTGATTATAAGATTGACATGTGGAGCAGCCTGCATCGATTCTGACAAAGGCACACATTTCACTGATTCGATTTTATCCCAAATCTACTCTTTCCTGAGGACTCCAGCGGAGAAGGGAGCTAGAAATGCATTCTCCCTTTAATAGATAGGAATCTAGGTCTTTCTCTCTCTCTTTACCAAATTCTTATTTTCCTTAATAAATGCTTAAAAGTCTAACTCTTGCTAAAGCTTATAATTTATTGGCGACCACTCATTAAATATTTTAGACAGTTTAGCTAGAATTTTAGCCCTTAACAGATGGCGACCACGAAGGGACTCAATAAGCAAGGTAAAATCTCATCCTGGGCATCCTTCTTGATCAGAAAGGGCAGGTTCCTGGCTGTTGCCATGAGGATGTCAGCTGCCTGCTCTTTGGAAAGGAAAGGAAGAATACGGGCAACCATTCTCTTCCCTTTACGGATACACATGATCTGCATAAAGTGGTCATCACTTGGCCTCTCTTGTCCAGGCAATTTCCCTCTCAGGTTGTCGTACATGCCACATATCTTCTGCTTTCTCTCCTCCATCTGTGCTTGCTGCTCCTCTTCCAGGCTTAGAAGATAGCGCCTTTCATAATCCTCCACATCCAGGAGCAGACTGTACGTCTTCTCAATTGTAACGAGTGTCTTTCGTCTCTTGTCCCGAACTTGTTTCTCTTTGGTCTCATCATCTTCACTCCGGGATGTTACCACAGCATCAATCATTTTCCGGGGATTATTCACACTAGAGACAGTAAGTTTTCCCAAAGAGCCCTCAAATTTCACTGGCTTGTAGGCATGTTCCAGCTTTGCCACTTGGGGGGTGATCAGCTTGGTACGTTCTTTCTTGGGACCATCTCCATGCACTTCCTCAGCTGCTGAGAGTTTCGCCAGCTTTTCAAAGTAGTTCTGGTAGTAAAAATCATCCAGGTAGGGATCAGTGCTTTGTAACTGCATCATCTGGATCTTTGAAACCCAATCCTTTTCCTGCTGCAACATAAGGTTGGCATATGGGTCCTTGCGTAGCTGTTCCTGATGATTGCTCCGGTGACCACCTCGATCTCCAGCTGTGCCATTTATACTTCAGTGTTGATTTCTATTCTGCTGCTATCTCTGATACAAGAGTTGACGGTGCTGTGGGTGAAGGTGAGTTTTATACGGAATATAGACTAAGGTTAGACTTAAGACGATTTGTTTTGTATTTCTACTTTCTTATCCCTCTAATCAACATCACCTGGTAACTACCACACAATAAAGCTCTAACTAGAAAACCAGAAGCTTCTTCCATTTACTAGTCTGGGAGATAAATTAAGGGAAAGGTTAAAGAGGGGAGATTTATGATCTAATATCCAATTTTAAATCTCACACTATGTTATATTATGTTATGTTGTTTTGTGTTATTATGTTATATTACATTATCTTATGCTATGATGTATTATGTGATATTATATTTCATTCTATTCTATTCTATTGATACTGGGTCTCCTATCCTACCTAGGTTATAAGTAGTTTCCAAGCTTGATCCCACTACTGACATGATCCAACTGTGACCTGGGCTAGTTTATCCTTCTTTGTGCATAACAGCATCAGTCTTAGTGAAGACACCTGCTCAGTTTAGCTGTACAGAAGCTCAGAACCCCAGAACTCACTTGATCTACCAGCCTTAACCTCTTCTGTAGCTGGAGTTACAGGTGAGAATCCCCATGCCCAGCAGTATTTGCATTTTTTAAAAGGCTCCCAGAGATATGGTGCCTTAATCTGGGAGTTCTTAACCTGGAATCCCTGAAATTTAAAAAAAAATGTTTTTGATAATCTGATTAAAATATTTCATTCATAATCCCATATACTGCTGCATTTAAAAACATTGTTCTGAGTAAGTATCCATAGGCTTCATCAGACTGTCAAAGAGGTCTGATACAAAAGAGGTTATAAACCCTTGCTGTAATCCAAAAGAATGAAGGCAGGCTGAAAGAGAAGATAAAATTAAAACAACACCCATGTCCAACCACAATGCTACCTATGTAGCAGGACTCAATCAACATTTGTTGTATTGAATCGAGAGGAAATACTTGGGAGATGCATTTTTTGTTTATGGCTCTATCAGGATCCTGCTGTGTGACCTTGGGTAAATTAATTGACCTTACTGGTACTAGGATCAACTATAAAACAAAAAGGCTGAACTAGATGACCTCTAAAGACCCTTCTTGCTTTAGTATTCTGTAACTGTGTTAGTGAAACACTTCACTTTGCATCTCTATACAGCTAATCCTACTCATTCTACTTGTGTATTTTTAGCAAATTGAAATGGCATTTACATGATTACTACCTCTATTGAGATATGCTATCTTATTGAGTTGGATTTTCTACTTACAAATAAGGTATACATTTGAGGGATTTAAAATTATTTTTCCAATATAATGCAGTGTCTTGCATATTAAGACACATTTATTATTGTGTTCCACCAAAATTTATTACAGTAGGATCTATCTCCAGGGCAAGATCATCACATCACAGGATTATTGATTTTATTTAGAGCTAGAAGGAAACTCAAACACTATGTAATCCAACATTTTTATTTTACACATGAGGAAACTGAGGCCCTTGACTTGCTCAGTCATACAGGGATTAAGTGTCAAAAGTGGGAATTGAACTTTCATCATATGACTTCAGAGTTATAGCTAGTGTTCTTTTTGCTACTTTCTTCAGGACATACTGTACAGAAAGCACAATTCTAGGCACTGAGAAAAATATAAATATAAAGTAGTAAGAAGCTATCCTTATCCTAAGGAAACCTGTGATTTAGTAGGGAAATATAACACATAGACAAACAGCAACAAAAAAATACAAAACAGATCATAGTAAGTACATAAGAGAAGTATAAACTATATTAGGTATAAGAAAGGAAAGGTTAGTTCTTTTTTTTATCCATTGTAGGCAATTAGGATTTAGTGACTTGCCCAGTGTCACATAGCTAGTAAGTGTCTGAAATCAGATATGAACTCAGATACTCCTGATTCTATCCACTGTGCTCTATCCACTGTGCCACCCAGCTACCTTGGGAAAAATTATTTCTCATGGAAATAATTAGGGAAGCCTTCATGGAGGAAGTAGTATTTGAGCAGTATCCTAAAGGATGATTATCTTTAGGCACCAGGCAGAGATGGGTGGCGGAGAAAGTAAGCAATGCTTTTGAGAGTCCACAATAACAACAACAAAAATCTCTCTGTTCTTTTGTGCCTAGTGTTATGGGGAAAATGGGGTAAGGGGTTTGGGTTAGGGGTTGGGATTCTTAGGAATTCCTCTTTAAAGAATTACACCCTCTTGCACACAAAAACAGTTAGAATAAGATAGTAGTTTATTTCGGGGCTGAGGAAGGGAAGGGAAGGGAAACCAAGAGAAATCCTTGGACTTCTCTTGGGGAGAAAGGCATAGAGCATGGCTCTGAGATATCGATCTCCTGGAGCAGGAGACTGGCAGGTACTTTTATTGGGGACTGATGGGGGGAGGGATGACCATTTGACTGTGGAAAGTTCCTTTAGGGAACTTAGGGGAGGATCATCCCCCACTGCTGTTGGCTGGAGGAATTGGGTGAGGGGTGGCTGCAGATCTCAAACCATCTCAGAACACAAAAGAAGCAGCCACACCTAATCTTATTGCCCCAGGGTTGTGGGAGACTAAAATGAAGGGTGGGGGTCTCAGAACTAACTCAGTTCAAACGGGCTCCGCTTATCTCTCTAATCTCTCTAGTATCTGTCCTCCTCCGGTTTAGTTTCTCAAGGAGAAGATTCCTCAATGTGCCCCAGAGCACTTCTGGGGTGCTCTGGGCCCACAACACTAGCCTTTCTTACATTTCTAGTTTCTAGGCTCACTCCATTATCTGGCCTTCCCTTCCCCCAAACAAAACAAAAACAAAACACAGCATGTGCTTCTCCTAGCCCTTTTTGATAACTTCCATGCTTGTGGGCATATATAGGCTTGCCATATGACATGCCCATACAACTAGGGCCATCTCCCTGCCTGTGACATCAAAAATGCAAAACTAACCAGATGTGTCTGAGAATGAACCCATCCCTCCCTATAAAATTCATGGCCCTGCTATTACATTGAGCTTCCTTTCCTGGAGTTTCCTTGGGGTATCCCTCCCCTCCCCTGGTCTGGAAGTCACAGGTACTATACTAGTTGTGTCCTTCCCCTGTTTTCCCAGAATATCTACATAAGCCAAGTCTGTCCCTATTTGACTTAAAATGTGCTGTAATAAAGGCCCACTCCCTTAAGCTTTCAGTGGCCAGTGGCCCTTTTGTGAAAGCTCCTTTCAGTCCCAAGCTATTGTAAGGGCCTGGGACAATGTCCAAATCAGCAGAGAGGTCAAGTAGGACAGGGGCTGTGGAAATACTATTGAATTTGACAATCAGCATCTATTAGGAGCTTTTTGAGAAAATAATTTTCTTACAGAAGTAGCAGAGGGAGCCAATGTGGGAGGAATTTAGGCAATAATGGGTAATAAAGAAGTAGAAGCAATAGATGCAAACTTTTCCCCCCAAGAAGTTTGGCGGGGAATGAGAGGTAAGAGATGGAATGGTAGCTGGAAGGTGTAGGGAAGTCAAGAGAAATAGAGTACTTCAGAGTTTACAAGAGTTAATGTTGCTTCCAAGGATATCTGATGGGTTTAGGATCCTCAGATTTCTAAATGGAAGGAACCCTAGATTCTGTCAAGCCCAGACTCCTCATTTTACAGATGAGGAAAATGAGGCCAAGAGAAAGGTTCTTGCCCAAGGTTGCACAGGAAATAAATGGGAGAAAAAAGATTTCAATCCAGGTCTTCTATTTCCTATTTCATCATCCCATATCAAGACACAGATAGGGAGAAATGTTTCAAAATTCAACCAATATTTAACTACCTGCAGCTAGTTATCATAGTGGATAGAGTGTTGGCCCTGGAGTCAGGAGGATCTGATTTCAAACCTGCTCTCAGACACTTACTAGCTGTGTGACCCTGGGAAGGTCATTTCATCCTGTTTGCCTCGGTTTCCTCACCTGTAAAATGAGCTAGAGAAGGAAATGGCAAACTACTCCAGTATCTTTGCCAAGAAAACCCCAAATGGGGTCACAAGGAGTCAGACATGACTGAAAAATAACTGAAAAAAAAAAACCCACCATATGCAAGTCACTTGTACCGGCTGGGGCTATAAAACCTTAAACAAATACAAGTGCTTGTCCTCAAAGGTCTTATGTCTACTGATGCCTAACATTATAATAGCAGCAGCAGCAGCAGTAACTTCCAGAGCATTTGATGGTTACAAAGTACTTAGCATTTATTTTGATCTTCAATCCTACTCCTGTGAGTTAGTACCATACCTACAATATTATGGCAGTTAGGTGGTGCAATGGGTAGAGCATTAGGTCAGGATGAGGAGACTGTACCTTAGAAAGGTTAAGCAACTTGGACCAAGTCTGCCTCCCTGATATGTCTCTGAGGCTATGAGTCCAACACTCTTAGTCCTACATCACATCTTCCAGAACTCTTGATCCTAACATTTACAACATGAGTGACCTTGGGCAGGCTGCCCTGGGAAACTTGACCAATTTTCTTATCAGTTGTCTTAGGTAACTGCTTAAACTTATGTTTAGTCATGTCTAGTCACTCTCTGTAAATCCATTTGGGGTTTTCTTGGCACAGATACTGGAGTGGTTTTCCATTTCCTTCTCCAGCTCATTTTCAGATGAGGAAACAGAGGCAAACAGGATTAGGTGACTTGCCCAGGGTCACACAGCTAGTAAAAGTATCTGAGGATTTGAATTCAGGTCTTCCTCACTCTGGGATCAGAGATTTATCTACTGTGCCACTTGCCCACCACTGTGCCCTGAACAATAGTTTACTTATCTTTAAAATGAGGTGGTTGGATCATACAATGTGTGAGCTATGATCTATAGTCTTCAAGTTTTAGAACTATGTCCTTCTTATTATCTGATCCAAATCAATCCAAATGTATTCTTTTATATTTTATTTTATTTTTTGGTGAGGCAATTGGGGTTAAGTGACTTACCCAGGGTCACACAGCTAGTAAGTATTAAGTGTCTAAGGCCGGATTTGAACTCAGGTCCTCCTGAATCCAGGGCCTTTGCTCTATCCACTGTACCACCTAGCTGCCCCTTCTTTTTTATTTTAAATGAAAAATTTTGAATCAACAAAAAATCATCTTCTCTCTCTCCTACATTCCCCCATCCCACTGCAATTATAAAAGAAAGAAAAAACCCCAGTTACAAGGAAAACAAATTCTCTCATTGGCCATGACCAAAAAAATGTCTCAATCTGCACCTGGAGTCCATCACCTTTCTGTCAGGAGGTGAATAGACTATAGAATGTGCAAATGTATTATTAAAACAGATAAATAATATACGTGTAAATAGTCAGCAACCTGGAAAATAGAAGACAATGATTATTCTAGGCAGGCCTAGCTTTCAGATTATTTTTATCCTTGTGAAAGTCAGCACAGCTTTTCCTCCCACAATTTGAAATGGCCATAAAACAGTAGTGTTCTGCAAAGGAATTAGCCTCTCTCTCATCAACATCTTGAGATGGCAATTAGCATTTGGTACAATCGATTCATCAATAAATAAAAGCTCAGAATCTTTCCAGGGAGAAACAGGTCTAACCCTCACTCCCAGTCTTCTTCACCAGTTACAAGGCAAGACTTTTTGTTAGTTAAGAGATGGTATTCTGGGGCCTGAAATTCCAATCAGAGTACTAGGTTTTTGTTTGTTTGCCTGCTTGTTTTCTTTTCTTTTTTTTTAATGAGGCAATTGGGTTAAGTGACTTGCCCAGGGTCACACAGCTAGTGTTAAGTGTCTGAGGCCAGATTTGAACTCAGGTACTCCTGACTCCAGGGCCAGCGCTCTATCCACTGCACCACCTAGCTGCCCTGTTTTCCTTTGAAGGTGAAAGATCACAAAGGAAAGTATCAAGGTGATGCTCATCAACATGAATATGGTGATTTTTTGGACATAGTGAATTTGCCCTCTTCATTGTTGACAGACAAGATCCATCATTTACTTTTGTGAATACAAAGTGGTGTATGGATATAATAATAACAGTAAAAAATGAAATTATATTCCTTTTCTGGTTCTGTGCTTTTTCTATGGCTTATGATTTATTATCAGGGCTCTAGTGGTCAAAAGTAAAAAAAACCCAAACAAACACATAACAGTGAATTGAGTGGGATTTTCCCAACCCCTTTTCCACATCCTTAAAGAATACTGAATATTTCCTGAGTCACAGCAAAGATAGATCTGAGATGTTATGCTTAAGCCATGTCATGTAAAGTGGGAAAAAATGATGGGGATAAGAGTAAAGTAAACAAAAGGCACGGCCAAATCTGTAGGGTTAGATTTTTAGTCTAGAGCTAGAAGTAACCTTAGAGGTCATCTAATCATAGGATTGTAGAACTAGTACCAGAAGGGACCACAACATCCATCTAATACAGCTTCCTTGTTTTATTGATAAAGATATTGAGGTCCAGAAAGATTGAAGTGACTTGTCCATAACTAATAGTGATAGAACTAATATGTGGGTTTGAACCCAGGTCCTCTGAGATCAGGTCCCGTAGTACTTTCCCTAGTATATAATTAGAATTTGCTGTAGGAATTATCTAGAATTCCTAATAGAAATTCCAGGAAACTCAATAGCTCTTGTTCAGTAGAGGGATCTAAGGAGAGATGAGAAAATTTCCTCTACCTCCTAAGGACCCACACATTTTTAGAAAGAGGAATAATCCAATCCTGTCCTCCATTTTTCTCTAAGGATCCTAGGCATTTATACCTATTTTCTTTTCTTTTCTTTTTTTTTGGGGGGGGTAAGGCAATTGGGGTTAAGTGACTTGCCCAGGGTCACACAGCTAGTAAGTGTCAAGGGTCTGAAGCCAGATTTGAACTCAGGTCCTCCTGAATCCAAGGCCGGTGCTCTATCCACTGTGCCACCTAGCTGCCCCCCCCCTATTTTCTTTAAGATAATATTTTTTCTTTTAATTTTTTTTAGTAAATACCCCTTTATTTATAGTTCTGAATTCCAAATTTTATCTCTCCTTCCCTCCGTCCCCTGGCCCCTCCCTGAGGTGGTAAACAGTCAGATATGAGTTATACATGTGCATTTATATAAAATATTGCCATATTAGTAATTTTGTATAAGAAATCTTGAATAAAGAAAAAAAAGGAAAGAAAGTGAAAAATAGCATGCTTTAGTCTGTGTTCAATCAATATCAGTTCTTTGGAGGTGGATAGTATGCTTCATCATTAGTCCTTTGGGATTGTCTTGGATCATTGTATTGCTGAGAATAGTTAAGTCATTCACAGTTCTTCATGGAACAATATTACTGTCAATGTGCACAACACTCTCTTGGTTCTGCTCACTTCACTATACATCTGTTCATACAAAAGACAACCTGTTTAGATAGGTGGAAAATGTGTCCCATTTGACAGCTACTGCAGGCTAATGATCTATTCAAAGAAGGCTCTGCCCCTAACTAATTGTGTTGAGACTTTGGACAATTCTCTCAATTCCCTGGTTCTGACTTTTCTCTTTAATATGACAAAGGAGTTAGACTAGATGAAAAAAGGTAGAACTTGAGAAGACATCTTGTCCAACCCATGCTTTGGAGTCAGCAGGATGAAGGTGAAAGAGTTCTGGCTTCAAATCCATACAACCTGTGTTAAAATTCTAGTTCTGCCCCTTTACCTATGACCTTGGGAAAGTAATTTAATTTCTTTGGGTCTAATTTTCTCATTTGTAAAAATGAGGAGTTTGGACTTGATGGCCTAAGGTCCTTACTAGACCTACATCTATCACACACACACATACATGCACATATATGACTATATGTGTGTGTGTATGTATATGTATATATATGTATATATATATATATATATATATATATATATATGACAATGAGGGTTAAGTGACTTGCCCAGGGTCACACAGCTAGTAAGTGTCAGGTGTCTGAGGCTGAATTTGAACTTGGTTCCTCCTGAATCCAGGGCCGGTGCTTTATCCACTGTGCCACCTAGCTACCCCCATCTATGATATTTTGAATAAGAATCTCTTCTATAAAAACCCTGTTGTTGTTTGTCCTTTGTTTTTGAAGAGGACTACTGATATCACAGGTGATGTCTTAACTTGTGCAGGAATTGGATTTCAGTGAGGCAGAGCCTGTGCAAAATCATCCACCTCACTCTCCTAGAGTTATCATAGTTCAGTGACAAGACAAAAGAAAAGACAACTGGTGATGACCCAGGATGCAGCGGATGACCTTGATGTCTTCCATGTCTGACCAATCTCTAACAGCATGTGCATCAACAAATTTCATCTTCACTATTGGAACAAATTATTCTCATCCACCCATTCCACAGGGGAAGTCTTCACATGCTTGGGGGTAGACTAAAAACCAAACAAACAAAAGAATTAGCTTTTTACTTGAAGACTCTCACTACTTATCAAAACAGTTATTTATACTTTTGGAAAGCTGTGACTACTAGGAACTTTTTCCTTATATTGAACCAAAATCTCTCTCTGCAAATTCTGGGCTAGAGTCTTTGCTGCATGCAAGCTTGTACTTATTCAAAATGACGGTCTCCCTTGCTGTGTTCTTGATTCCTTGGCTTTGAAGCCAATATTGCCTTCTTTCTCTAGGGGGAAGGGCAACTGTCTCTGTGGAGATCAGAGTTGTGAACTTCCCTTACCATCTCTAACTAGGCTAATCCTTTCCCTAAAGGTAGTAGAATATCTTTCTCACTGGGAAAATAATTTCCTGCAGAGATCATCTGGTTAGTATTCAGGATCCTGTACCCTGCCACTGCCTTAATTCTGGGCTCAAAGCAAAGGCTGTAGGGCCTCTGTGGATGATCCACATCTCTCCCCTTGTTCTCTACAATAATAAAGAAGATATATAACAATCTCCGTACTTTTTCCTAGCATTTGCAGAAACTGTAGTGTTTAGAATTAGTTGCTGTGCGGTATCTAAAATTCTTAATAGATATTCCAGGAAGTTCAATAGGTTCTATGCGGTATAGGGATTTAAGGAGAGATGAGAGAGTCTCCTCTATTTCCTAGGGACCCAAAAATTGATTAAGGGAGAAATAATCCAACCCCATCCTCCATCTTTTCTAAGAGTCCTGTGCATTTATACCTGTTTTCTTAATATTTTTAAAAGGTAGGTGGAAGATGTGTCCTATTTGACAGCTACTATAGGCTAATGATATATTCATCGAGGGCACTGAGTCCTTAGCAGGCCTTACCCTAGGCTTCAATCTGCCAAGACCTGTGTCTTCATGGGCTCTAGTGCAACAAATTGATTAAATGTTTATTGTGTTTAGTACACTGTGGTAAGTGGAAGAGATTTCTTAAAAAGATGAAAAACAGTAATTTGGTCGTGGTCGGAACAATATTTCATAGGACACTGCTCCATAGGCTGAGCTAACTTTTTCTATTGCCCCACCCATTCAGGTTAAGATAGTTTTTCCTTGAAAGGTATTAAAATTGTTCTGGAGACTTACTTTGGTGGTCGAAAGATTGTAAGGCCACTGATGTAGCTTCCCTGTTGCTTAAGGGTATAAAAGAAGTACAGTCAATTCCTTCCAGTCTTCTTGAATGTCCCAAAGCCATTTCAATCATCACACATTGAGTATCACATTCTCCTGACCTGAGCGTTGACATTTTTGTACAGTCATGTCTACCATATCCTTACAGAATAAACTTTCCATGCTCTGGCTAAATGTTGTCATCTTTTAGAGGGGCTACAAGTAGCTCATTTCATTCCAGCTTTGAAACTGAGCTACCAGACTAGCCTGAGTGAGACCTCACCTCAAACAGTGGCACCCCTCAAATTGTTTCTACTATATTGGAGGTAGGGGAAAATGTGTAAAAATATGGGTCACAGCTTCAATACTGATGTTAGTATATTATAAGTCAAGGCTTTCATCCTAGGGAGTCAAAGATAAGTAGGGGTTCCAAGGTCTTGGACCTTGGTCTGAACCTAGACTTCCCCTAATTCCTCCTTTTAGCATCCCTCCTTTTCCCAGTATATTGAGCCCCACCCCCACCCCAGTACTGCCCTGATGGTATTCTGGCTTCATGCAGCACTTAGATGAGTCTTCTTTATACTGGTCTTCTCTATCTGCTACTGCTCCCTTCTACTGCCTTCCCCTAATATCATCTTTTACCATCCTGGTCATCCTCCATTAGATTGTGCTAGCTTTTTGTTCTTCCTAAAATATGGTGTCCAGCATGGAACGCAATAACATAATTGTGGTTTGACTAGGAAAAGCTATGGTGGGACTATCCTCTTGTTCTGTATTGTCTCCCAGTTCAGGTTGAAATCTTCTCCTTTCTACATACCCTATGGTTTATCCACATTAGCCTTACTATTTCTCACATATGAAATTTCACCTCCTACTTCCTCATCTTTGTGCTACTCTCCTCCATGCCTAAGAAATCTCTCCCTCCTCACTTCTGACTCTAATCTTCCTTGGCCTCTTTCAAGACTCAGCTCAAATCCTGCCTTCTGCAAGAGGCCTTTCTTGGTCTTGCCCACAATTTACTCTCTTCTCTCTGAGGTTACCTTCCATCTATTCTCTGTCTTCTTTGTGTGTCTCTTTCTTTCTTTTGTGAGAAAATAATGGATTTTGGGAGGCCCAGAGGCCCCTGCTTGAGGGGATAATATTAAGATTGATTGGATTGACTTTGCTGGTTAACTCACTTAAAGTTGACTTGATTGAAACCACACCTACCCGAGAGCCTGCCCCTCAGAAGGTGTGTTCTCTGAACTCTGATCTTGGCACATTCTGCTCATGGACCACCCTCAAGTCCAGTAAACCAATAGACTTGAATGATGCTAGCCAATTGGCTTTGAGCAGTGTGGAAGGGTCACCTCTCCTCCAGACCCAGAGGAAGCTTCCACTCTGAGTTAGGCTCTCAGATCCACTCATGGAGGAGGACTTGGAGGAAGAAGCAGGCCAGGCTGAGCTCTAGGCAAGATAGGCCTTTTCTTAACTTTCTGAGCCAAGTGTTCTCTCTTTACTAATATTTGGTATGCTTTAATAAATGCTTAATGCCCCAAACTGGTGCTAAAGCTTCTAATTTATAAGTAACAAATATATTAGAAACCTCAGCTAATTTTCCCTAAACTTGGGACAGAAATAAGGTGACTACATATCATTTTAGATGCCACACTTTCCCTCCCTCTTTCATATGTGTGTGTGTATGTGTGTAGTATGCATGGATGTGTGCTCAAATGGAGGAGACAACATGCAAATAACTAGGTATAGATATATAAATATATAATTATATATTATACAGAATATAATTTTGTTATATATGTTGTAGAATTATATATTGTATCACATGTAAAAGTATATTCATATGATATATTATCCTAGATATCATATTATATATGATCTATAATTCTTTTTTTTTTTTTTAGTGAGGCAATGGGGGTTAAGTGACTTGCCCAGGGTCACACAGCTAGTAAGTGTTAAGTGTCTGAGGCCGGATTTGAACTCAGGTACTCCTGACTCCAGGGCCAGTGCTCTATCCACTGCGCCACCTAGCCGCCCCTTATGATCTGTAATTCTAAAACACATATAACATAAAATTATATGCTATATGATATAGTATGTGTGTGCGTGTATGTGGTCTCTCCCATTTGAATGAGAGCTCCTTGAATGGAAGGGTGGTGGGTTTTTTTCTTCTTTCTTTGTATACCCAGGACTTAATCCAGTGCCTATATAAGCCCTTAATGCTTGCTGACTGACTGACATCTTGTCAGTTATCCCCCACCGTATCATACTGACTCATATTGAGTTTTCAATCCACAAAAATCCCCTAATCTTTTTCACATGAACTTCTTGTCCAGTCATCCCTTCTCTAAAACTGTGAGTTCATCTTTTTTTTAGTTCCACATTTATCAAAAACAACAACTCTGACATGACCACTGGAGGAAGCCAAGCCAAACCTGAGATATGATCACTGTCTTCATTACTGGAGCAGAGAAGGAGCTAATTAATGATGACTTACATAACCTAGATGGGCTCAAATCAACAACTCACTAATTAGATGTTAATCACCCTTCCATCTCCTCTTGCCTTCACACCCCCTCACTCCTGAGCTCACTTGCTTTTTCCCTCACTGCACCCACTCTTGTTTCCCTCTTCTGACAGGGCCATTACACCACATCTTTTTAGATCAGAGGTTCTTAACCTTTTTTTGAGTCATGGCCCTCTCTAGCAGTCAGGTGAAGCCTATGACCCTTTTTCAGAATCATGTTTTCAAATGCATAAAATAAAACACAGTAGTACAAAGGGAAAGAATTCTAATGAATATAGTTATCAAAATGCTTTTTTAGAAAAAAAACTTAATGGATCACAGATTAAGAACTTGTGCTAGATAGAAACAATAGATATTGAAGCAACACACCCCAGGTAACAATATTTTTAAAGAAAGCTTATTCGAAATAAAAACATAGTCACTATCTGGAATGCCATGCTTTGCAAATGATGGGAGCTTACTAAATGTGTGAATAAATGACACCAATTTAATTCAAACTTCTTTTAGAAGTGTGTGGTATAGTGAAAGGAACACTGGACTGTGAGTCAGGAGACCTGAAGTTGAGCTGCAGCTATTATACTTATTAGAGATATGGTTCCATTTTACAGATGAAGAAAACTCAGTCTCATAAGAGTCAAGGGGCTTTTAAAGCTGCATGACTACTGATAAATAAATCTCTTAACCTTCTAAATTTCAGTTTAATTTTTCTTCTCTGTAAAATGGGAATGATCATACTAATGCTACCTTACTAATAGGCTCACTATGTAGATCTGAGAATCATCAGTAATGATAATTGAATACATGAGAGTTGAGATCACCAAGGAAAATAGGAGAAGAAAGAGGGTCCAGGAAAGAGCCTTGGTAAAAACCCATGGCTAATGAATATGACCTGGATAAAGACCCTTCAAGAGAGAGGAGAAGGAATGGTCAGACAGGTTAGGAGAAAACCAAGAGACAGCAGCATCATGAAAATTTAGCCATCAGGCAGGAGGAAGTGATTGGCAATATCAAAGGCTACAGAGACACCAATAATGATGAGGAATAAGAAAAAGCCATTAGAGATGACAAGTAAGACATCACTGATAACTGCAGAGAGCAGTTTCAGTTGGTGAAATCAGAAGCCAGCCTGCAGAGAATTAAGAAGAGAGTGAAAAAGGAAGTGGAGGCACTGATTATAGGTAGCTTTTTCTACATTTAGCTAAGAAGGGGAAGAGAGACATAGGAAGAGAGCTAATTGAAATGCATAAATTAAGGGAGAGTTTTTTGTGGATAGGTGAGACATTGGCAAGGGAACTGGGTAATGATGACTCCATATCACCAAGTTAGTGATAACAGTATCTTTCACAATAATGTCTAAACTCTTCTCTATTATCCTGGGTAATCCTGAATCAGGGGACTCTTAAAATCAGAAGCTGTAAAACATTGACACATTATGCGTATAGAGGGGTGAGGGAAGGGAGAAGGGATTGGATTAAATGATGTCTAAAGGTCTTTCCAGTTCTAAATGATCTAATTTTAACTTTAGAGATATCTTATATTAGAAATTTATGGGGCGCCTAGGTGGCGCAGTGGATAGAGCACTGGCCCTGGAGTCAGGAGTACCTGAGTTCAAATCTGGCCTCAGACATTTAATACTTACTAGCTGTGTGACCCTGGGCAAGTCACTTAATCCCAATTACCTCAATAAAAACTAACAAAAGAAATTTAGAAAGTTTATCCACAAATAAGTCAGAGATGTGTTCATTATCTTAAGTATCTAATAGAAACTCTCCTTTTATGTGCATTCTTGGGTGGGAACTTCTCTCACACTTGGTGAAGAAACATTTTATCTTCCTCATATTTTCATTGGATGATATTCTCTCTTCTCTGGGTGAATAACATTGGGAAAAATGCTCTAAATCACTAATGATTAGAGAAATACTAATTAAAACAACTCTGAGGTACCACCTCACACCTATCAGATGCCTACTATGACAAAAAAGAAAACTAATAAATGTTGGAGAAGATGTGGAAAAATTGGAACACTAATGCATTATTGGTAGAGTTGTGAATGGATCCAACCATTCTGGAGATGAATTAGGAACTATGCCCAAAGGACCATGGTGCTATGCATACCCTTTGACACAGTAATACCACTACTAGGTATGTATCCCAAAAGATCATAAAAAAGAGAAAAGGACCCACATGCACAAAAATATTTATAGCAGCTCTCTTTGTGGTGGCAAAGAATTAGAAATTAAGGGGATGCCCATCAATTGGGGAATGGCTGAACAAGTTGTGGTATATGAATGTAATGGAATATTATTGTGCTATAAAAAATGATGAGCAGGCAGATTTCAGAAAAACTTGGAAAGACTTAAGTGGACTGATGCTGAGTGAAATGAGCAGAACCAGAACACTGTACACAGTAACAGCAACATTGTCTGATGACCAACTGTGATAGGTTTAGATCTTCTCAGCAATACAATGATCCAAGACAATTCCAAAGGACTCATTATGGAAAATACTTCACATCCAGAAAAAAGAATTGTGGAATATGAATGCAGATTGCACCATATATTTCTTTTTGTTTTTGTTT
The DNA here is from genome assembly GCF_019393635.1 of Dromiciops gliroides. NCBI lineage: Eukaryota > Metazoa > Chordata > Mammalia > Microbiotheria > Microbiotheriidae > Dromiciops > Dromiciops gliroides. Next base: position 312,310,813 of record NC_057864.1, read on the forward strand.
TTGACATTTTTCCTTTTTGTTCTGAATCTTCTTTTACAACATGACTAATGCAGAAATATGTTTAAATGTGATTGTGAATATATAACCTATATTGGATTGCTTTTTGTCTTGGGGAGGAGGGAGGTAGGGAGGTAGGGAGAAAAAATTGGAAGTCAAAAATCTTATAAAAACAAATGTTGAAAACCCTCTTTACATGTAACTGGAAAACAAATAAAATGCTATTAAGATTGAGGGGCAGCTAGGTGGCACAGTGGATAAAACACTGATCCTGGATTCAGGAAGACCTGAGTTCAAATCTGACCTCAGACACTTGATACTTACTAGCTGTGTGACCCTGGGCAAATCACTTAACCCCAATTGCCTCACACACGCAAAAATTGAAAAAAATAACATTGGGAGCACTGGGAGAACTGGGATATATTCCTTTAACCTTATACACATTCCTTAACCTCTTATGGTTAAGGGAACAAAGCTTTCCAGGAAAGGCTAAGGCATCCCACCAGTGGAGAGACTGGTGGAGAGAATAGAGTAACTTGAACTTAAATTCACTCTGAAATGTTATGATGTCCCAATCTCAGATCAGTTTTCCTGCTTTGGTGAAAAGTTAAGCCTTTCCTCGCCCTCCTGGTTCTAGTTGCTAATCTTCCTTTTCTTTTTCACAGACTCACCCATTTCTCTTCCCCACTTCCCAACCCAACTTGCTTTAACTCAAATTTGACATCTAGCTCACATTTCACTGTGGGTCAGACCTGACTTGGACCAATCCCCTGATGGTTTGAGTCTGATATTGATGGGGGTAGGGGGGAGGGAATGAAATAATTGTAGATTATTCAATGGTTAACAAAAGGAAGCTTCCTTATCTAGAGTAAACTAAAGGCATTCAACATAGATCTTAACTGAGGACACCAAAGTGATTCAGCTTAGATCATATTCCTGTTGTTGGCCATGATATTGGACTATGATCAGAAGCCTCAGGGAAGTCCTCATGGCCTTTTGTAGTCAGGAGAGTGGGAATCCATTCAAAAACTTGAGCCAGTTCCTTGAACCAATCAAGTTTCAATGGAAGTTTCAAATAGCCTTTTTGAAAAAGAACTAGCCTTACCTGTATACAGCAGGGTCTTAGAAAAAGCTATCCCAGACTACATGACAGGGATCTTGGAGGGGGAGGGAAGGGAATAACCCTTTATAAAATGCCTACTATGTTCCTGTTATTGTACTAAATGTTTTACAAATATCATTTCAATTGATCCTTACAACAACCCTGTTAGGCAGGTACTCTTATTATCTCCATTTTACAATTGAAGAAACTGAAGCAAATTGAGGTTAAGTGACTTGCCAGGGGTCACACATCTAGCAAGTTTCTGAGTTCAGCTTTGAATTCAGGCCTTCCTGATTCCCAGCCTAGCTCTTTATCCACTGCCACACCAAGGGACTAGGCAGTATTGTTCCTATCACACATGACCAAGCTTTAGCCCAATGTTACATTTCAATTAATTTCTGAAAAACTCCAGCTTGTGCTCTAATAGAAATATTTCTTTCTATCAATTGAATCATACTTTCCCCACCTAACCTACAGGACTAACCAAACCATGCCCATCCCAGGCAAGACTAATAGCTAAGGTAGCCTCTTGAAGATAGTGTACAGAAAGCTGTGGATTTCAAACAATGTATCCCAAAGAATTTAGTGCTAATGAGTAGTATGCCTTTCTCTCTTAAATTAAAACTAATATAAATTTTTATATAGTATTCATATTAGCCAACCAAGGGAACAATCCAACTCAAAAGATAGTTTACTAATGAGTTGCTCATAAGATTAGGCTAACTACCAAACTTCCATTAAGGCAATCAATATGCAATTGTAAAAGAGAGTTCTTTCTATAAAGGAAAGAATGTAAAAAAAATTGCCATCTCCATAACTGCCCCACCAATACTTTTAAGTGCTACATTGAAACTTCAGTGGAAAAGAAGCCATGAAGAAAAAGCATGGAATGTGGCATGTAGCCATAGAGTAATGCACACAATTTACCTCAACTCCTAATCTTCTCAAGAGTGGTCTCAGAAAATTGTTCTCTCTGAGATGGAGAACCAGAAGAAACATCTAAAGAAGCTGTCCTCTGTTGCTTCTCTAATGAGCTGCTGCTACCTTCTGTGGGCCTGTCATCTGCAGTGCTTTATTCTAAGGGAGTGTTCTAGCTCTTTCGTGAGACTGCCCCCAGCCAATTTGATGGTAGGTGAGGTCAAGGTGAGTAACACTAATCACTATACTTTCATCCATTTTGATATAAAGGGCTACCACAACTGGCTAGCACTTAGTTGGCTGTCAAAATCTTTTCTATGTGACTCACTACCTATTCCTGTTGAAAAATACCAGAGGCTGTAGTTATTCATAGGCCAGGCAGGCTGAGAAGAAGCCCAATCACCCCCTGGGCCATGCTGTAGCTCAGAACAGCATGTCCTGGAAGTAGTGCTACACTTTAAGAAGGGGTTAAAAGCCAAGAAATAGGCAGCCAAGATAAGCAGGCAGAGAAAGCAGCAGACCATCAAAAACTTCTTTGGGGGAAAGGTAGACCAGAATACACCCTCAGAAGAAGAAGATAATAACAAAGTCAAATCTACAACATCCAAAGTTTCCAAGAAAAATATGAATTGGTCTCAGGCCATGGAAGCATTCAAAAGTGACTTTGAAGAGAAAGTAGAAGAGATAGAAGGAAGATTTAGAGAAATGGAGGAAAGAATGGAAAGAGAAATGAGAGCAATGCAGGAAAGACATGAGAAAAAAGTCAACAGTTTGAAAATCCAAATGGGAAAGGAGATAGAAAAGCTCTCCCAAGAAAATAATTGCCTAAAAATTAGGATTGAAGAAATGAAAAAGTACCAGAGCCCAAATTCTTAGCTGGATTAGGGTTAGTCAATTCCTTTCTACTCCTGCCATGATCCTAGCAACTATTCTCTGAGCCATAAAAAAGTACCTTAAGGTTTTGATAAACTTAAAAAAAAAAGAAAAAGCAAAAACCCAACACAACATATCACTTAATAATGCAGGAGGGGGATTGTTTACCTTTGCATCCCTCTTGGTAACTAGAATACATCTTTGTACATAACAGTACTTAATACATATTGAATGAGTGAACATTGTCATAAGAACAGGGTATGTGTCTGAAAGGAATTTAGATAAGGGGTACCAAACAATAAAGGTTTTCTAGTATGTTTCCAGCACTGCTCCAGAGAGATAATGACTTAATTTGTTGGTGTTTGTTATGAATGTACTTACAGTGAGACTGGGGACATCAGGTTATCATGACTTGATAGTTTATTAATATTATCCAATCCCTTTGACCCTGTGTTTATCAAGCAGCTTATTTGCCTGAATGTGTTTTTCTAGACTTTGATATGGGGAGAGGATGCACCTACTAGGAGATGTTAGAATTCTCACATTTAGATTTCTCTCTACAGAGTAATACATTAGTATTTAATTTGTCTTTCAGGTTTTTGTGAGTTTGTTCATTCCTCTGAGAGTCTAATGAATCCTGGGTGAGATGATAAAATTTGAGTTTCTGAATATTTAAAGCTAAGGACCATAAGATCCATAGGAATCAGATCAAGGACCTGTGGTGACAGCACTAATTGAAACTGCTCTGAGAGGGACAGCCTAAGCAGCAAACCAGGCTCCATTGTTATACCATCACACTTAGAATAAAACTTGGCCATCGCTTTGAGGATGAGTTCACATCTACTTGGTCCTGGTATTTGTCAATTTATTTTCCAAAAGGAGGCAAATTATACTGACATATACATATACATATATATACACACACACACTACATATATATGTATATATCCTATATCATATATATATATACCCATATATAAACATGGTGTGTGTATACATATGTGTATGTGTATATATATTTACACATGCAATTATTTGTTCATTCATTCATCTATTGATTTATTTATCTATCCACAGTTTATCTATAGTATATCTGTCTATCCATCTATCCATTCATCTATCTATCCATATGTCAACCAATAGTAGAGGACCTTTGAGATTTGTTCAGTTCTTCCATTTCTTCCTGCCTAGCTGACTCCCTGGATTAACTCAATAATAATTTGAATCTATATGAAACTCAAAGGTTTACTCACAGCAACTCTGTGAGGTAGAAAGAGTTTTTATTAATCCTATTTTACATATGGGAAAACTGAGGTCCTAAGAGTTTGTATGACTTTCTTCTGGTCTCCTGAGCAGAGAGCACTCTTTCTTCTATGCCACACTCTGTAGCCTCCCTGCCTGTTCAGCATGGTAAGGTGGAGATAGCATTGTCCCTGGAGTCAAAGGATCTGGGTTCAAATCTTATTTGTTACTAATTACTTGTGCAACCTTGAACTAGCTACTAAACTTTCTTTTACCTCAGTTTCCTCACCTTTAAAGTAAGGGGAGTGGTCCAGAGATAGATTTATGATCCTATGACTTGGAGGGAAGCAGAAAGATATTGTGGAAACACCAAAGGATTAGTTGCCAATCAACCTGAATTCTATTACAATTCAGTCATTTTTCTTTTTCAATTGTGTCAGACTCTTCCTGACCTTATTTGGAGTTTTCTGGGCAAAGATATGGGGGTGATTTGCCATTTCCTTCTCTAGCTCATTTGACAGATGAGGAAATTGAGACAAGCAGGGTTAAGGTTCTTGCCCAGGGTCACACAGTAAGTATTTAAGTCTGGATTTGAACTCAGGTCCTCCTCACTTCAGGACCAGCACTCTATCCACTGTGTCACATAGTTATCCCAGCTCTGCCACTAATTTTTGATTTAACATTCGGAAAGTTGTATAACTTCTTTGGGGAATCATCTTCCTCATCTATAAATTATGGAGTGGGATTATATAATCTTTAAGGTCTAACAGTCTATGGTCTGAGACATTTTTCTTCAAGTCATCTATGTATGGGATTTGAATCAAATCAATGTGAAGCCTAAGGAATAAAATGTTTCTGAGTTGGGGTTATAGAGGAAGTTTTGGTAAAAGAGCTGATCTTTGAAGCATTTCATAGGCAAAAAATTGAGGGGAGTGGTTTTAAAGGCATAGGGAATGCGATGAATAAATGAAGTTAAAGAGGTAGGAAAGTATGGAACCTTTATGGGGGATTTTGAGTAATCCAATTTGACTGGAACATAAATTAAAGAGATATTACTGGGAAGATGAGGTGATGACATATTGTACATGGCCTTGAATGCTCAGATAGAGTTTGGACTCTATACAGTAGTGTAAAGAATTAATTGTTATTTGAGGTTTTTATGCCTCAGCACGAACTGGCCTGGGGCTCCGCAAACCCCACAGTGCTCCACCCACTGGTTGTAGCTGTTGCCAGGGCTCTGGCAACTCATGTCATCACCAGGGGCCTGGCAAAATTATAATGATTGGAAGCCTAGTGAGGGCAGTCATGTGACTGTCAGAGCGGCCATCCCATTGGCTGGGACTGTGTGGGGTGTTTCTAGGTTTGGGGGAGGAGAATGGGGCATTTTAGGTGGAAGCTGGAAAGCGACAGGTGTTCTGCTGCGTATTTTCAGCTAATTCCTGGGCGGTGGTATTTTTCAGGTATTATAATTTCCCTTTCCCCATTTTTATTTCTTTTCCCTTGATCCTACTGATCCTGTTTGTGTGTGTGTGTGTGTTTTTTTTTTAAGTTCGTTCTTGTTAAAATAAATCTTGTTCTGTTTTGAGGGAGGCTGCCGGTCTCCTTCCTTGCCCCAATATTGGGGCGAGCCGCTTAGCTAGCACTCCCCAATTAAAAACTGGTCCCCTCAGTAGACAATAGGAAGAAAAACATTTGAAAAACATTTGAGAGAAGGAATAACAAACTCAATGCCAACCTACGTGTTCAATTTTATCAAATCTTGTCATTTTTACCTTGTCTGTCCCCTTCTCTCTACCCACTCAACCCTCACCCTGGTTCAGGCCTTCATCATCTCTCAGATGAGCTATTGACATACTCTTCTAATTGCTTCCTTTGTCTCAAAGCTCTTTCCATTCCAATTCATCATTGACAGCAACCAAAGTAATTTTCCTTGAGCAGAGATCTGACAATGACTCTACCCCAACTCCCAAAGGTCCCACTTAACAAACTCCCTATTAATTACAGGATAAAATAGAAAGGCCACTATTTAAAAACCCTTGTCTACCTAGCTCCTTTCTATGTTTCCAATATGCTTAAACTTTACTCACATCCACACACTTGATGAACCAGCTATAGTGCCTTACTGGTAGTCCCTCTCACATCCCATTCCAACTTAGAGTTTAGGCTTTTGCACTGACTGTGTCCTACGCCAGGTACACTCTCCTTCTTCATTTCTACCTCTTGGCTCATGGCTACCTTTAAAACTAATCTTAAACTCCACTGTCTGCACAAGGCCTTTCCTGGTCTCCTCACTGATAGTGACTCTGTTGTGAGATTACTTTCCATCTGTTCTGAATATATCTTATGTATACATACATACATACACATGTGTATATTTATCTCTATCTCTATGTACATTTCCATTAGAATGTGAACTCCTTGAGGCAGAAACAGTGTTTTTGCCTTTTTACTTGTCATCAGCACTTATAATGCCTGGCACATTGTGAGTGCTTAATAATGCTTTCTGAATACCTGACTAGGCCATTATTAAAATGTTCCTGAATTTCTTCTGAAGTTATTTTCCTTACTTTTATAGTAGATACAGCTTAAGGATGTAATATTAATATTTTATACTACTATCTAATAAGAGAGAGATTGGCAACCTTTCAGAAAAAACCTGACAAGTCCATTTTTAAAAAAAACTGGATATCATGAACTATTAATATATTTAAATATTTAGAAGTTCTTTATTTTTATAGTTTATGACTAAACTATTGTTGCATGTAAGGAAGTAAGGTTTTAAAATTTTAAGACACTTTATTTAAAATTAAATTAAAATTGAGAATTTACCAGTTCCATGACATTCTTAAAGGCACCATGGATGAGTGGATAGGCTGCATTTAAAACCATGAAGAACTGTGTTCAATTCCTGTCTCTAAAAGATATGGGTTAGAGGACTCCTGGCAAGTCACTTAATCTCTAATTAATTAACTTCTAATGCAAGAAGGTGCTGCTGCAGTGAGTTTCTCCATCTTGGATTTCCCTATAATAGTAAAATCTCAGATTTAGTTCCTATCCCTATCCATGCTATCTTGAGAATGAGTTTTTCCTTCCACTGTTCAGCATGTCAAGTCAGTGAGACTTTATGTGCACCTACTATATGTCAGGCATTGTTCTAGGTGGTGGCAGAAACAGAGAAAGGCAAAAGATAACTCTTGCTCTCAAGGAGCTCATAGTCTAAGAGGAGAGAATGACACTATGCAAACAGCTATGTACAAACAAGATATATTCAGGATAAAATGGAGTTAATCACAAGAATACTATCCTAGACATTCTGGGATGTACAAAGTTTAGATAAGATATGACCCTTCTTCTTGTGGAGCTAATAGTAAGTGGAGGGATGATTACCTACATTTGCAGAATCAATGATTTCTTTGATCTGGGTACTCCCTCTCCTGAGTCATATCCCAACCCCTTTATGTCATAGTGGATGATTTTTAAGAACTAATGTGATTGAAAAACTTCCCCTTAACCTAAAATCCCTGCTGTTCCACCACAACCTCTCACAGTTAACCTTCATGGGAGTCTCTGTGTTTGGCTCAGTCAAACCTTGTACAATATATACATAGTCCATTACCAATTCCATAATAAAAATCTTTCTGGTTCTGCATGGAGCTTATCAGTGTTTTTGGTCTCCTGGCAAAATCTTTGAGAATGGATTGCAGCTAGGTAGTGCAGTGGATAAAGCACCCGCCCTGGATTCAGGAAGACCTGACTTCAAATCTGGCCTCAGACACTTGACACTTACTAGCTGTGTGACCCTAGGCAAGTCACTTAACCCCCTTTGCCCTGAAAAAAAAAAGAGAATGGATTGCATCCCTGACTCCTGGGGTTACTGACTGCACCAAAATGAGGCATCAGAGTTAGAAATTAGTGAAGATATTAGTGGAAAGAGTTGCCGTAGGGAAACTGATAGAGGTTTTGTTGTTGACATATATTCATAATAAAGGTAGGAACATGGAGCAAAAGTAATTAGGGGGCGATAGTGGAGTCAATATGCTTATCTTTTTCATCTAAGTTTTGTTTTGTTTGGTTGTTTTTGTTGGTGGTTTTTTTTTTTTTTGGCCTGGCAGTGAGGGTTAAGTGACTTGCCCAGGGTCACACAGCTAGTAAGTGTCAAGTGTCTGAGGCCAGATTTGAACTCATGTTCTCCTGAATCCAGGGCCAGTGCTTTATCCACTGAGCCACCTAGCTGCCCCTAAGTTTTGTTTTGGACTCTAGTTTCCTTTGAAAAGCAATCAAAAGGGAACTTGGAACCTGATGTTAGGTTTGCCTCATTTCTGCAGGCTCCATACAACTCTTGAGGGGTCCATTTTCAGAGATTACCTAAAATAGATTTTGTTATTTTTAAAGGTCATAACCAGGAATATAATGGTGGTTCCATGTAATTCTCTGACCCTATTTCCAATTGCTGTCAGGGCCTTGACTCTATCCAGATGAAGGCAGTACAAAGAATAGATTTCATTGTAGCCTAGGAGAATTCTTTTGGTTTCTATTAGTTGCCTCTCTGAGTAAATATGGTGAATTAGAGGCTTAGTTACGTAGTTAAAGAGCACCAATCTATCTTTATCAGAGAGATGCTTTTTAGCTTCTTTACTTCAATAGATAGGGCAACTATGTGGTGAAGTGGAGAGAGTGCCTTGGTTAAGGAAGACCTGAGTTTAAATCTGTCCTCAGATACTTATTAGATTTGTGACCCAGGGCAAGTCACTTTACCCTGTTTGCCTCAGTTTTCTCATATGTAAAATGGGCTAGAGCAGGAAATGGCAGACCACCCCAACTGGGGTCATGAAGAGTCAGAAGTGACTGGAACAACTGAACCACACCAACTTCAATAAATGGGAGCAGAGTTCAAAAAATTTTCCTGAAGAGCTGCAGCTCAGCAGATCATAGTAGAAAGCAGCTTGGTTACTATGAAATCAATAGAGATACCCGGGGAAATAATAATTCAGAGTAGAAATAGGATGTGCAATGGCAGAGATATGACACCCAGCAGAGACCAGTGCCATAACAAGATGATGTCAGCAGTTTGGAAACATCAGGGATGCAGGGGCTACCCAATAATCTCTAGCACATAGATTCTTGACATGTATACCTTCCACATGTGGACGTTTCCGACTGGTGGCATGATAACCCGTGAGTACTCCTTATGTGTGCATAGACTTGATGGGTAGAGTAGGTGGGAAATTGTAGCACTCTTTTGCTAAGCTATTTGATTAAAATATATTTATTTTGTCTTTAATTTGCTCTCTATTTGGTAACTGTAAACACTGGTGGAAGCCCATGAAGCATGGTTTTGTATAGGGGCTGACCCAGAACATGTCTTAAACCAGGGTTAGTTCACATGGGCAGCTAGGTGCCAGGCTTGGAGTCAGGAAGACTCATCTTCGGGAGTTCAGATCTAACCTCAGACACTTACTAGATGTGTGACCCTGAGTAAGCCACTGTTTGCCTTGTTTGCCTGAGTTCCTCATCTGTAAAATGACCTAGATAAGGAAATGGCAAACTACTTCAGAATTTCTGCCAAGAAAACCCCAAATAGGCTCACAAAGATTTGGACATGACTGAAATGACTGCACAACCACAAAGCTCACATAGGGGGGTGGGGGAGCCCACCTAGAATACACAGTATTGGATGAAGTCTCTTCCAGTTCTAGATCCTATGATCCTCTAAATCCATTGGATCAGATCTGTGATTTCATGAGTGTAGAGAACTTCCACTGAGGAAAATCACTGTATTGGTGCAGACTGGCATCCATTCCACAACTTATAATATTAGCTAGCTGAGACACTGAAAGATTGTGTTTTGCTCAGGGGCTGTGGCCTCAAAATTTCAATCCAATGAGTAACAAGAGGACACTGAGGCACTCCAGGCATTTTGGGGGGGGGCAATGAGGGTTAAGTGACTTGCCCAGGGTCACACAGCTAGTAAGTGTCAAGTATCTGAGGCCAGATTTGAACTCAGGTCCTCCTGAATCCAGGGTCAGTGCTTTATCTACTATACCACCTAGCTGTTCCACTCCAGGCATTTTCAATTTCTTAGGGAAACTGCTGTCCCTAAGACATTAGATCCAAGACTTGCCTCCGTAGTCATCATCCCCTCTACCCTGGGGCTGGACTTTTTAAAATAGCAATTGAAGGGATGCAAAAAATAGATTGAGGTGGTACAGGTCTTCTATTGGTCAATCCCAGGAGGAGCTAATCCACATAATTGGTCAAGTTGAGGAAGCTGAACTCCATATTTGGCTAAAGAGAGGAACTCCCACTTGGTCAAAGGAGATGTCCATTAATCACCAAAGTTTAGTCATCAAGCTTTCCACTTGTTATCAATCCCCAGAGTTTAGTCAGTGACTAGGCATCAGGATTCTGGGGCTTTCTACTTGTTTATTATGACCGTGCCAAAGTATAGGGAAGCTGCATCTTTTGTTTTGTTTTTAAGCACAGCAGCTTCCAGGGCACAAAAGAGAGAGAGAGAGAGAGAGAGAGAGAGTGTGTGTGTGTGTGTGTGTGTGTGTGTCTGTGTACTCAAACAGTTCTCTATCTGAGCCTAAATAACAAACTATCATATAAATCTGTCTTATAAATCATTTAAAAGCAATCTAATCATCAATACATAATGGGTTAATTAATTCCAACCTACATAATTCTTATTCTAACAATTAAACATAATTCAATCTTATTTATCTTACTTATAAACAGTCACTGATACCCATACATCACAATGAATTGAATAACTATTGATCAAATTGAGTAGGGGTAATTATTCTCACAGGTCCCATAGCTAGTATGTGTCAGAGGCAGGCCTTAAATGCAAATCCTTGACTTAGAGGCCTTCTCTCTATGTAATATGTCATGATGCCTCATAAGTACATTTTAGAGTTATAAAACCAAGGGCCAAGTGAGGCCTTAGGACAAACGTCATAGTGACCAGGGTAGAGGAATCAGAGAAGGTATTGGGAGAAGTACCTTCTGGGCTGAGTTTTCTAGGTTAAATGAAAAATAAACAAGCAAAGAATGAGGAAGAAGGCATCCTAGGCACAAGGACCGATATGATCAAAGGTATGAAGGCATGAGACTCAAGTTCAGTTTATCTAGTATATAAAGCACATGGATAAGGAGTGATAATGAGAAAAAACAGGATGGTGCCACTTTGACAGAGAGAAGTAGTTGGATTTTATTCAGTAGGTAATAGGGAATCATGGAAGATTTTTTATCAGACAGTGATGTGATCAAACTTATGAATAAACAGTATTATTATAGAAGAAGGGGGGAAGTTGGAATGTAAATGAGAGAAGGGAGGCAGGATTACCTTTAAAGAGGCTATTATAGTAGGTATTAAAAATGATAATATTATAATGTAATCTAGTATAATATAATTATAATAAATAATATTATTTGTGATATATAATATAACATAATTAATATAGGATTTGTTGTTATTGTATTATATATTTATATAGTTACATATTTCATTATATATTTAGATAATATATCATGTTTTAGATTATATAATTGTATATCATGATTATTATATTATAAACAGGTTATATTGTATTATGTTATATTGAATTGTTATTTATTACATTATAAATACATACACACATAACCATATACACACATACATACACACACAGAGCACCCTGTATTAGGATGTTGGTAGTGGGAATAGGGTGGAAGTTACTGATGAAAGGCAAATTATGATACCTTGGAGGCAATGGAAGGCCTGGCCCTCACAATAAAAGCAGAACTGGAAATAAAAACAGGTGAATCACCTGAATAGAGGTGGCAATTAAAGTCATGGGAATGAATAAAAAAGCTGAGGGAGTGAAGTGGAGAGAAAAAAGAGGAGAAAGCCTTGGAACACTCCTGTTCAGAGTTTGGGAAGCAGATGGGAAATAAGTAAAAAGTTATGAGTTTTCCTATCTTAAGCATTTATTTAAATACCTTAAGGCACACAGGGGCAGCACAGTGGATGGAGCACTGGCCAGGAGTCAGGAAAACTCATCTTCCTGAATTTCAATGTGGCCTCAGACACTTACTAGCTGTGTGACACTGGGCAAGTCACTTAACCCTATTTGCCTCAGTTTCCTTATCTGTAAAAGGAGATGGAGAAGGAAATGGCAAACCAACCCAGTATCTTTGCCAAAAAATCCCCAAATAGGGTCCTGGGCAGTCAGACACAACTGAAAAATGACTAAACAACAAAGTCACATAAAGGTTGCCCTCATGTGCTTTGGCCATGTCCCACCTTCACTCCAAGTCTGAAGAACAGACATAAATATCAGACTACCTTTTCCAGAAGCCCTAGGTCAGTAGTTCCAAACCTAATGTATGCATATGTCCATATGAGAAGCTTGTTAAAGGAGCATTGGGAATATTTTTATTTGATTTCTTAAATTGATTTCCAATCAATAAAGGCACAAGCTTGTAAGTGTACCCTTGGAAAAGCAAATCTCATTCTACTTTTATGAAAAATTAATTAACCCCTGTATTTTATTTTGAGGGCATATGCATAATAAATTCTAAGATATATTTTCTTTTATGCTGAATAGATGATATGTGAAACTCTAATGAAAACCAAGGGGGGCATGAGAAGTTAGGAACTCCTGAGCATTCTTCCACTCCCTACTTTTCAAGTATCCCAGTTAATGAGGCATGTAGTAGGGGGGAGGACATACTACTGAGTGTCATTTCTCAGGATATCCTCTGGGGAGGATGGAAAAAGATGCAAAAGAAGGAAAGGAGGAAGGAATCCTTTTGGAGAATAGCAGTGAATTTGTAGTCAGAGAATCTGGGTTCTGACTGTAATCTTTTTTTTTCCAGGGCAATCAGGGTTAAGTGACTTATCCAGGGCTATTAAGTGTCAAGTGTCTGAGGCCAGATTAGAACTCAGGTCCTCTTGAATCCAGGGCTGGTGCTTTATCCACTCTGCCACCTAGCTGTACCCAAGTGACTATATTCTTTCTACTCTTTTCTTCAAATTCTCCCTCATAAAGCCCTTGAGATTCACATTCAAAGGAGTTTCCTCCTTTTGCTATAGATGCTACCTAGAAACTTTTCCAACTCCTTTCCTTTTTATTCTGTACTTCCTGAACAATTAACATTTGAATGAGGTATCATCAATATTCCTTCAAGTAGAAAAGTACCTAAAAATTGATTATCTTGTCAACAGGACTTTATGCTTGAATTGTGTACTAATGGGGCTCCAGAACTAGTTCAGCTGATATTCTTAGAGACAATAATGATTGTGCATTAAGGATGAATCTGGGGCAGCTAGGTGGTACAGTGAATAGAGCACCAACCCTGGATTCAGGAGGACCTGAGTTCAAATGTGGCCTCAGACATTTGACACTTACTAGCTTTGTGATCCTGGGAAAGTCACTTAACCTTTATTGCCCAGCAAAAAAAAAAAAAAAAGGATGAATCTGTAGATATATATTTGTACATACCAGGCAAACATATACACACATATATGCAGATACACACACATAGACTTGGGTAAAGTAAGGGGGAAAATGTGAGAACCAGAGATACTTACCTGCTTAGTAGAAGGTAGGCAGAAGGCTGGCCTAGAATATCAATATGTTAAATAGCCAACTTTTTGTTCTCTGTTGTTAACTTTTTCATGGATTGTGTCTTGGCATTTTTACCCAATTTGCATGCAGACTATCAGTACAGTATCTGAATAGCACTGTTCAAAATGTCAGCATAGCTCATTCTGGGGGGAAAAAAGGAACAACAAAATAAAGAAGACAGAAAAACAAAACACAAAGTTCACTTTGGGAATTATCAATTGTGGTTGTGTTGTTTCTTGGGGCCTTCATCTTTCAGTCTCTGAGTTCTCCTTGAGATTATGTATGAAAGGTTGCAATAGGAGCTTAGGAATGTAGAGATCCTCCTGAAATATTGATTTTACTTTGGTCCATTTACATGTATGAATAAAACTAAATTGTAAAAAGACATGAAAGGACAAGTAGAAATGCACACCTCATCCATCAGCATTTATTTGCTCAGTGTGACTGGAGATGTGATGGATGATTGGGCCAGTTTGCCTTTCCCTTTTACTATTGAAAACCTTTCTTTTCCCCTGCTGATCTTAAGATTTTACTTTTCTCATAGAAAGTTTCTTTCATCTGTATTATGCAATGCTCTAACTCAATATATGAAACTTGGAAGTGGTCCTCTTGTCCTTGCATTGTGGCAGCTCATTTAGTAAATGCTCTGGCTGGATGAGCATGAATGAGCTCATTATGTACTGTGGCCCCATGCAGTGGTGTCCTTGCCCTTGTGGTGGGTGGCATGGAACAAAGATCAGATAGGGATATTGGTTTGGGTTATGATTGAGTTTTTTTTTCATCTTTTTATTTTCTGCTTGTCAACACCATTTTAAGGGCTTTTCCCCCTTTTTATAGAAGAGTTGCCACTCTGAATATGAGGAGAGAATTTCCACATTAGGAGCTCCCTACCCTGGTTAAATAACGGGATCACTTTTTTTTTAAAAAAAGTTACTGGCTAGAGCATTGGGCTGGTTTTAATGGAGAGCTGACCAACCCTAGAGAGCATTTGTCTGCTTACTTGGGAGCCAACCTCTATGTTGGAGAATTTTTCTTAGGGGGGAAGGTGGTAATGATATTTTTGGAAGGACATTGATGATGTTGAGAGCAGGGTGGCCAGGTACTTTTCTGGGTTTATGCCACATGAGGATATCAGCTGAAGGAATTAGAAATGTTCAGTCTAGATAAGAGGAGACTCATGGGGGCACATGATAGCTGTCTTGAAATATTTGAGAGAATATATAGAAAGAAGAGAGGAGGTGGGGCATCCTCCAAACTCATGGAGCAGTATTACAGTTGTGGAGCAACATCTTCAGTTTCTCCTCAAATCCAAGCCTCAAAGGGAGATGCCAAGATGTGAATGCTAAAGGGGCAAGTCTGGAGGGTCTAATCTGGACTCCTCTATCACCTGAATCCAGTATATATTTATTAAGCATATTTTCTGTGCTGGACACTGTGCTAACACTGGGGATATAATCAATAAAAAGACAGTCCCTGCCCTTAAGGAGCTTACAATCTAAAGGGGGAGATAACATATAAAAAGGCAAGAAATTAGGGGGGCAGGGTGGGGGACACTAGGAAGCGCCAGACATGGGGGCATCTTGTTCCAGAGTGAGATGCGAGTGGAGTTTCTGCCCTCGATAAAGGAAGGCATTGGAAGGATTTTGGTACTCCACTCTCCAGCCCTCCAGTTAAAGAGGAGATGAGGCTTAGGGAGATGGTGTGCATCAAAGCTTAAGTTAGCAGCCTGATGGTGAGTTAAAAGTGATGAGCTTAACGTGGTAGGGAAATCTTCCATGGAGTTGAAACCAGGCAGAGAAGATCACTTGGACCCTGGAATTCACACCTTGGAAAGACCCTCATCCTTAAAGCCTCAATAAGGATAGCTGGGATAGCCTTCACTTCTTATCAGACTGAACTCTGTACTTCTCTATAATTGCCCTCCTTCATCTACTCTTCCCCAACCTTTTCAGCTTCCTTTTATATATTATATTTTCCTATTAGAACAGAAACTCCCTGAGAGCAGGCACTATATCTCCTTTCACTTGTATTTGTATTCCCAGTGGCTTAACACAGTGCCTGGCACATAGTAAGTGTTTAATAAATGCTGACTATTATGCAATGGAAAGAACACTAGATTTGGAGTTAGAGGAGTGAGGTTCAAATGTTACCTACCCCACTTACTACCCAATGTGACTTTATGAACTATGGGAAAATCTCTGTGCACTGTTTCCTTACTTGTAAAATAGAGTTCAACTAGTCAATCCCCAAATTTCCTTCCAGTCTTAAATCTATTGAGACTAAGGGAGATTAGACTTATTCTTTTCCCCAAAGGAGCAACCCCAGAAACAGTGGAAGACTGCTGAAGAGAGTGATTTCAGACAGATAAAGAAAAAACTTCCCAACAAGTAGAGCTATGGAATGTGCTTTCTTGTGAGATAGAAAATTTCCACTCCTTAGAGATCTTCAAGCAATGGCTAGAAGACCTCTTGGGTGGGCTGCAAGAGGGAATTCTTTTCACCTGTGCTAGATTGCCTCTTCTGAGGTTCTTGGTTTCTGTGATTGAGGATTAGGAAAGAGAGGCCATGGTCTCTCACTGTCCATGCACAAGGGTGTGTGTGTGCAGAAGCCTTTCAATGTCTTCAGCTGCTCTGGTGCTATAGACAGAGGTCTTTTCTTCTGTCTTTGACTATTCTTCTGCCAATCTGGAGGTTTTACTTCATGCAATTTCTCTTTGTCATTAGTGAGAGGCCTAGTAATCGGTGTCTAAGTGTACTCCCCAAAATGTTCCCTCACAAGAAGGTTTTTAGTAGTCCACTTATGTGGACAATGTACAGACAACTAACTGGGTTTTTGTCTGGTTTATTGCATCACCATATTTTTGACACTGCTCCCAAATTATTTATGGCACCTCATGGAATACTCTCAATGTCTTTTTTTTTTTTTTTTGCTTAAACCCTGAGGAACTCCAACCAGTAGTTTTCTGAGGTTCTAGGTACACTGCTGAATACCAGTGCACTAAAAAAGCATTCATACAGCTTCAATATTCTTTATGACACTAATAATACAAGAGAAATAATTATTTAAGCATTCAACCATGCAAGCTATTTTAACTTCAGTAACTGGCCTGGCTTATAAAAAAGGGAGACACATTGGAAATACTGGTTGTCTAATTATATTCTGAAAAAAAAGATTTTCTTCTTTCCCAGTCGGTTCCTATAATACTCAATCAAGATGGAGAATCTAGATGAGCCCCCATGGTGGAATACCTGGGGGTGGGGTGGGGGGAGGAAGCCACACACTTTTGAAGTGGCTTATATGATAAGGTTAACCCAATTTAAAGGTACTCTAAGAGTCTGCTTCCACTTAGAACCACAACACACTCAAAAATAGAGGTGTTCAACACATGTCCATGTGGTAATGCTCCAGAAACAGATTAAGGGAAATATTTAACAACATAAATAAAAATATAATAGAACATAGATAATGTTAATATGTGGTCTTCTAAGTCAGTATGCAGGACAGAGGGATCCTTATGTATAGTTTAATAACCCCCAATTTCAATTTGAGGTTGATCATATTGCTCACAACCAAAATTTACTATGACAGGAAATAGTCATCATTCTCAACACAAAAAAAATAGTATATTTTTTCCTGTTATTGGTAGTTCTGAATGTTAGAGTCCTAATTTGTGTGTTTACCTCTAAACATCAGCCAGAATATACAATTAGCTTAAGGGTAAGATTAAACCTGAAGAGACTAGCTAACTGTGAGGGCCTTGTTTTGTGTCCTAATATGCTTAGCACTCCAAGCAAAGAATATAGTACTGTAAATGGAAGCTCATGGGGGAAAATCCTGGTGAGTTTTCCTCTCCTTCCTCCTCTGCCCCAGACTTGTGTGTGTGTGTGTGTGTGTGTGTGTGTGTGTGTGTGTGTGTGTTTGGCAATTGCGGTTAAGTGACTTGCCCAGGGTCACACAGCTAGTAAGTATTAAGTGTCTGAGACCAGATTTGAACTCAGGTCCTCCTGAATCCAGGACCTGTCCTCTATCCTCTGTGCCACCTAGTTGCCCCTTGCCCCAGACTTCTTGCTGGTTCTTCACCTGAGACTCTAAAGTATGAAACAGAGCCAACTCCTCTTAGAAGGTAGAGATAACATGATTGGCAAGTATTTCAGCTAAACCAGAATATGGAAGTAGAGAGTAACTTTACCACTGCATATCTAGTGGGGTCTTACTGGGAAACATTCCCTGGAGGCTACTTTATAATTGGAAGTTATGAGTCTGGGGGAGACTTTGGGAGTGAGTCTACTGAGAGCAGTGCAATGACATCACCAGAGAACATCAGCAGACCTGTGTTTCCCGTCCAAGGCTATGCCCTAGATACAAATGTTCTCTGTAAGTGAGCTCCTTAAATGTGTTTGCTACATGAGTCTATTCATCCCACTGATGACATGTATAATTGCCAAAGAATGTGCCACAGAAGTATTTTATTGCTTCTTTCATACTGTGCTATTTTATTAAATGTCTTTGTTTTAAACTAAATTGTGTCCTTTCTCTGACTAATAAAAGTAAATGAATTGGGTACATATGAGCTATTAGGGTTTACTTGGTGTAGGTTCATAGAGTACTCTGAACCTGGGGTAGCCTTGTTTTGTTTTGCTTTGTTTTGCAGGGCAATGAGGGTTGAATGACTTGCCCAGGGTCACACAGCTAGAGTCAAGTGTCTGAAGCTGAATTTGAACTCAGGTCCTCCTGAATCCAAGGCCAGTGCTTTATCCACTGTGCCACCTAGCTGCCCTCTGGGGAAGCCTTGTGTGAGAGGCTCACTGTCTGAGATGGGGGGTACCCGAGGTGCTATACTTTAAAGCATAACTCAGTTACCATCCCCTAGCCGAGACCTCTTTTGTTTGCCAACCACCTCCATTATTAGCATACTGACCTTTTAAAAATTACTTTGAGTTATTTTGTATATAAAAATTCATATAGATTGTTATAACCTCCCAGTAGAATGTAACCTCTTTGAGGGCAGGAGGAATACCGGGTTTTCTGTTTTGTTTTGCATCCCCAGGGCTGAGCATATAACAAGTTTAATAAATGTTTTTTGAACAGAATTGTTCAGTTGATACAGAGAAGTAGATGAACCGGTCCATGCCTTCAAGGCTTATGATCTTGTCAGGAGAGACAAGGCTAATATAATGATACAATTTAAGAGTAATTAAGTAAGAGGACATTGATGTGCCATCAGTAGTAAGAGAGAACTGCCAGATGGGTCATTACTGGAGGAACTGTTCACATGTACTATGTCAAATATTTGGATCTCCATTATTGAATCAGAGAACAGAGTTTCTTCAGAATATATCAGAAGATATAAAACAATACAGAACAAAACAAAATATTAGAAGAACCTTTTGAATAGAGGAGAAAAAGAAATTATTTGTGTGATAGGAGGTAGAAACACCGGATGAAAGGAACACACTGGAAAGGTTAAGTATGACAAGATAATCTGGAGATATTTTCACACTGATTAGGTAGGTATCTGTTTAAAGTGGCTCATCATTAGGTTACAGCTGGAAAGCTGGCCTTAAAGCTAAGAGCACCTGGATTCAACACATACCTCTGATACCAACTGACTGTGTGACCTTGGGAAAGTTATTTAATTACAGTGCTTTGGGCAGATAACTAAGACTATAAATTGTGGATGAATTGCCTATCTGTAGCAGTGGAGAGAGGGCAGCTAGGTGGCCCAGTGGATAAGAGTGCTGGGTCTGGAGTCAGGAAGATGAGTCTTCCTGAATTCCAATTTGGTCTCAGACACTTACTAGGTGTATGACCCTAGGCAAGTCACTCTTTGTCTCACTTTGCTCTTCTGTAAAATGAGCTGGAGAAGGAAATGGCAAACCACTCCAGTATCACTGCCAAGAAAAACCCCAAATGTGGTCAAAAAGAGTCAGACATGATTGAATAAGAACAAGCAGTGGAGAATGTATTCTCTATGCTGGTGATTCTTGAAGTATGATCTGGGACCCTTTGGGTATCTCTGATACCTTTTAGGGGATCCATAAGGTCAACACACTTCAAAATCTATTAAAATATTTAATTTTATTACAGTAAATATCAGTAGATATGACCTACACAAACAAAATCTTGAAGTCTCCAATCCTTTTTTAAAGTGTAAAGGGGTACTAACATTAAAAAAAAAAATTTGAGAACCACCATTCTACACGACATATATATATGTGTGTATGTGTGTATACATCTGTATATATATATGTATATGTATATATATATGGATGAGTGTGCGTGGATGTGTATATATCATATACTATATACAGATGCATATGTATATAGTATTATATAGATATATGTATTATGTAGTAATATATGTGTATGTTTCTTTTTAAGGTCTTAAACTGTTTTAGAAAAACTAAACATATCTGGGCCTCAAAGTCACATGGTGGCTTAAGGCAATATGTAAATCAAGCCATAATCTCTTGCCTGCTATTAAATCACTCTGAAAAGATTTGAGGTTTTTTTTTAATTCAATTTTTTGAAAGGCTCCAATGGGTTGTGTTTATTACACATATAAAGAACTCTTTGAAAATTTCTTAAATCTTCAGTTCTGATGATCTTGTAATAAATTTACATACACATACATTCCCTTGGGATAAGGCCCATTTGGGAGGCTCACATATGTTCCTGTACTAATCTATCATATTTACAGCCTGAACTATTTCTCTTCCTCTATAACCCACATTTTAAAGTTATATATTGCTTAATGGTTCATTCAGCACATTGCCTAATGTGTTTTGGAACTGTATTCAGTACAACAACTCAGGGCATGGAGATGCTAGGGACAGTCCTGTCAACAAATTAACTCTATTTAAACAATTTAAATATGTATCCCTATGCACGTTTTATATTTTCAGATATAAAATAAAAAAGGCAGTGTGCCTAGGGGATAGAGCTGGGCTTGTAATTAAGAAGCCCTAGTTTCAAATCCTTTCTCTGAAACATACTGGCTTGTGACTTGAAAAGTCCCTTAAACTTTCAGTACTCTATAATTCTAAGTTGTATAGAAGATGGCAGAGGGAATTTCCTCTCCCAGGAGTTTCTCATACCAATAAAATCACAGGTGCAATCTTATTCCATATAAAATACACATGTGTATTTACAAATACATTTATGATAATTTGTTCTTTCATGTGTTTTCCTTTTCTTCTATTTTACTAATTTTCATAATTAATTGGTGAATTAGTCATCACCTTTGTTATCTTTCCTGGTTTACTATTGTTTGCTGTATGCCTTTGCTTAAGTCCCTTTACCCTTTACCAATTTATCTTTAGATTGAATGGATTGAACTAGATGATCTCTATAGTCTCTTCAAGCTCTAGCATTCAATGAGAGGAATTCCTTAGGTCTTTCTCCCCCACAATACAAGTTGTGTAGACTTATTCCCAGTATTCTTTTGCTACATGCTCCCCATATATATAATTAATCACATAACTTCCCAATTCATATTGGGGATTGTGGGAGGGGATGACATGATAAGCAATGGTAGAATTTCTCTTGGCCTACATAACTACCTGGCATTGATTTCAACTAAGAAAAGAATGATTTGATGATGAGCTCAATGATCTTAGAAAACTATAGAAAGACTTGCTTGAAATAATGAAGAGATCAGAACCAAGAGAGCATTGTATACAGTAACAGCAATACTGTTGTAAGAATAACTTTGGCCAAATAAGTCATTTTGACTATTATAAATGCCCAAATTAACTATAAAGAACAAATAAGAGGGGGCAGCTAGGTGGCACAGTGGATGAAGTACCAGTCCTGGATTCAGGAGGACCTGAGTTCAAATCCGGCTTCAGACACTTGATACTTACTAGCTGTGTGACCCTGGGCAAGTGACTTAACCCTCATTGTCTTGCCAAAAAAAAAAAAAAAAGAACAAATGAAGAAAGACACTATTTGTATACAGAGAAGGAACTGATAAATAATAGTTTATATAGAAGAATTTTACATACACACACACACAAACACAGAGACATCTATTTTTATCTAATGGTAGCCATCTCTATGGTAGGGATGGGGTAGGGAAGATGAAAAGGGTGGGAAAGAAATTTACATCATAACTTTGTTTTTTAAATTTTATTTTTATTTGTTTTTGGTGAGGCAATTGGGGTTAAGTGACTTGCCCAGAGTCACACAGCTACTAAGTGTTAAGTGTCTGAGGTCACATTTGAACTCAGATCCTCCTGATTCCAGGGCTGGTGCTCTATCTACTGCGCCACCTAGCTGCCCCCATAACTTTGTTATGTATTTAAAAGGAATAGTTGTACATGATAGATTTGTGGTTTCACACTTATTTTGTTTCACCATGAAAGAATTATATTATAAGGTATTTATTTCCCCTCTTAGTTTATACCAGTGGAGAGGACAAACTCTGGCAGATGATACCAAGCTGGGAAGACTTTAAACGTGTGCCCAGCAATGAACTGTACTCTGTTGCCCAAAGATCATCCTAGCTAAACTTAGAGAGGCTTGGAGCCAGAAAGTTGGTTAGCAGGTTATGAATTTTTTTCTTTAGTCACAACTCATGAAGACCATGTACTAAGCTCTAGAGTGGATATGATCTGACCCTGTTGAAAGAAAACTCATACTTGGAAAAACACACATGTTTAAGTGGTGAATGAGAATCATTCATTTCCTTCCTTGGTCCTCGGGAGATCAGAAATGACTATTCAACTGATCAACAGGAATTGTTGTTGTTTGTCCTTTGTTCTCGAAGAGGATTGTGACATTGGGGTGATATCATGACTTGCAGTGAATGGGATTTAAGTGAGGGAGGGTTGCGCAGTCACCAACCTCAACTCTCTCCTCCAGAGTCATTTGGGTCTGGTGACAAGATATATATCAGGACAGCTGGAGATGGCTCTGGATGTTTTAAGGCAATTGGGGTTAAGTGACTTGCCCAGGGTCACAGCTAGTAAGTGACTGAGGTCAAATTTGAACTCAAGTCTTCCCAACTTCAGTGCTCTATCCACTGTACCACCTAGCTGCCTCTCAACAGGAATAATAGCACAAGAGTTATTATTTCATACAGTTTCCTCTAGTTATTTCTCATGTGTTTCTCTCCTTGAGTGCATGGAATAAATCTTAAACTTTATGTCCTTTATGGTTCTTGTACACAAGCAAGGCAGGAGAAAATTCTTTTATCACCTATCATGTCCTCCCCTCCCACAATTCCTAATCAAACAACTTAGTTCAGGCCGTCAGTATTTCTTACCCAGACTATTGTAGTAGCTTTTAAACTGGTCTCACATCCTCAAATTTCTCCTACCTTCAATCTGTTTGTCTCCCACACAGCTGTCAGTGTGATTTTCCTAAAGCACAGGTATGATCATGTCATCTCCCCTTACTCAATAAACTGCATTGGCTCCCTATTGCCACTAGGATAAAATATAACCTTTTCTGTTTGGTAGTTAAAGCCCTTTCTACTTTCCCACCTTTTTTTTTTTTTTGGATGAGGCAATTGGGGTTAAGTGACTTATCTAGGGTCACACAGCTAGTAAGTGTCAAGTGTCTGAAGGTCAGATTTGAACTCAGGTCCTCCTGACTCCAGGTCCAGTGCTCTATCCACTGCACCACCTAGCTGCCCCTCCCAAACTTTTTAAACATTATTCCCATTCAAACTCCATTGTCCAACCAAACAGGCCTTAATATTCTTCAACCATAACACTCCAAATCTTGAGTCTGTGCCCTTGAACTAGCTGTTTCACAAATCTGGAATAAAATCCCTCTCTCCTCATGTCTCCCTCATAAATTCTCTAGTACATTTCAAAGTTCAGCTTAAGGGCCACATTCTGGACCAATCTTTTCCTGATTCCCATGGCCACTTTCTCATTGCTAATTAATTGTATATATTTATTAATGCACTTGTTTTCCCTAATAGAATGGGAGATTCTTCAAAATAAGGACTGTGTCCTTTTGTCCTTTTGTCCTTTTGTCCAGTGCCTAGAACATATGAGAAGCTTAATAAACTCTCTAAGCCTAGTAATTGCAGAGAAGGTTCCAACTGACATTGGTAGAGAGCACTTCCTCTTCCAAGAGTTCCCCGTGCCAATGAAATTACAGGTCCAGAAACTGTTGAATAACAATGCCAAACAAATATTCAATAAATATTTGTTAAATTGAATTACTCTCAATGAACTGATAAAAGGTCAATAGAAATCATGTCTCCCCTTATTCTTTTTGGAAATTAATTTAATTCTTAAAATAAATAAAAATCTATCTTCTCTTCCTCCCACCATCATTTCCCCATATGGTGGGAGGGAAGGGAAGGAAAACCAAAGCCCTTTTAACAAATATGTATAGTCAAGTAATGCAAATTTCTGCATCAGTCATGTCCAAAAAACATATCTCATTCTACATCCTCAGTCTATCACTTCTCTGTCAGGAAGTTTGGTAGTATGCTTCACTATTAAAATCTTTTAGAATCCTGGTTGGTCATTGTATTGAACAAAGAGCTTAATTCTTTGCAAGTTATTTGTTTGTACAATGTTTTTGCATAATTTTTGGCTCTGTTCACTTCACCCTGGATCAGATCAAATAAACCTTCTAAGGTTTTTCAAAAACTATCTTGTTTCTTAATTTCTTTCTTTTCTTTTCTTTTTTTTTTGCAGGGTCACAAAGCTAGTAAGTGTCGTGTTTGAGTTCAGATTTGAACTCAGGTCCTCCTGAATCTAGGGCTGGTGCTTTATCCACTGCACCCCCTAGCTGCCCCTCTTTCTTAATTTCTAAAGAGCAATAGATCATTTTATTACATCCATATACTATAATTTGTTCTGCCATTTCTCAATTGATGGGCACCCTGTTTTAAGTTCCTTGCCACCCCCAGAAGAACTGCTATTAATATTTTTACATGTGTCCTTTTTATCTCTCTTTGATCTTTGAGGATATGGACCTAGTAGAGATATCCCTGGGTCAAAGGGTTTACACATTTTAGTGACTTTTCCCTTGACCCTTACAAGGGCAATTTTGACCTTTGCCTTCCTTTCATCATTGCCTACGTTCCCTTAGCAATTGCATGTATTTATGGCTTGGCATTTCCAGAAACCATTTTTAGTGTACCCCGTTTGGTGAATATCCCTTTGTTTATTTCTCTATGACTCTCAGCACACTGTTACCTCTAACCTCCTAACCTTGACATGTTAGAGGAACCTAAATACAATGCAAGCCTCTTGAGGAAAGTGTTTTCATTTTGTATTCTTAGTTCTTACCACAGTGCCCTACACGGTAGGACCTTAATTAATGCTTATTGGATTGACATGAATTGAATTGAACTCAAGGAAAACTTCTGGGTTGGGTGCAACCTCAATGGAAAATTTAAAGAAACATAATGGACATGGATGAGGGCTATGATGGGTATGTGAAAAGATAATTCATGTTAATGAAACCACAGACTCATTGAAATATAAGTATTCTGGATATTGTGTATGTTGCCAACCCTCATCATTTTATACCTGGACTATTGCAATAGCCTGCTGGATGGTCTCCCTGCCGCAAATCCTTCCCCACTCTGATCCAACTGCCACTCAGCTGTCAAAAGTTACATTCCTAAAATGCAGGTCATTTCCAGTCCCACCACTTAATAAATTCCATCGGCTCCCTATCACCTCCCAGATCAAATATAAAATCCTCTTTTGGGCATTCAAAACCTTCAGTAACCTGCCCCTATACACACACACCTTTGAAGTCTTCTTATAACTTACAGCCTTCCCCCAACCATGTGTGCTTACCTCCAGTAATACTATGTTCCTCATTGTTTCCCATCCTGGAGACACTCCATTTCCTGACTCTCTTCATTTTCACTGGTTATCTTTCATGCCTTGTGGAATGCCCCCTCTCATCTCTGTCTCCTGGCTTCCCTAGTTCCTTCAAGTCCCAGCTAGATTCTCACCTTCTACAAGAAGTCTTTCTTAATCCACCCTAAATCTAGAACCATTCCTCTGTTGATTATCTCTAGTTTATCCTGCTGTGTGTTGTTTTTCCTATTACACTGTGAGATCCTTGAGAGTAGGGACTGTCTTTTGCCTTTCTTTGTATGTACAGCTCTTAGAATAGTGCCTGGTTCATGGTAGGTGCTTAATAAATATTTATTGACTGATAAGAAATCACAATGGCACAATGTTAATCATACTTCTCAGAGAGCAAATACACACACATGCTTTTTTGTTTATCCTTCATATTTATCTACAACAAAATAAAGTATATGAGTCAGAATATGTAGAAATTAGGTTCTTGCAACAGGTATGCCTCATTTTTATAAATATTTATTCATGCTACTCTGAATTTAATTAACATACCAAAGAAAACCTCAATAGAATGATAAAGAGATTTGTAAAATAGGATCACAATTATTTTGGTTGCTACTGGTAGACACTAAATAATCAGATTTTGCTCTATGATTAACATGTAAAAATGTATTGTAGTCATGTTAATACTAGGATAAAAACAGGCTTAACTCATTTGGAGTGTGATTGCTCATGATTTTTTGAACACGGTTGTCAATGCTCAATGCTGTGGGGAAAGATACATAGTACTGAGTTTGAATCTCACATAAAATCAAACCACCCAGATGGTGGGGGAAAAAAAAGTAGACAGTGGTTATATCTCTGGTATGCAGCATTTCCATGTTTTTACTGTCCTTTTGTTCTTTATTTTTGTTTTTTGTTTTGTTTTTGTGGGGCAATGCGGGTTAAGTGACTTGCCCTGGCTCACACAGCTAGTAACTGTCAAGTGTCTGAGGCTGGATTTGAACTCAGGTCCTCCTGAATTCAGGGTCGGTGCTTTATCTACTGTGCCACCTAGCAGCCCCCCCCCCCCCATTTTATTCTTTAAACAAAAAATGTCTGCCTTTGTATGTCCTTTTCCCAACACTCCTCAGAAGTTGCCATAATATGGTTCATTGAAGAAGTTAATTTTAGGAAGGTTTCTTTTCAAAGGATTCATTCATTCAACAAATGTTTATCAAGTAACTACTATGTGCAGGGAACTATGAGAATTATCAATAACCATAGGATATAGTCTCTGACCTTCCAGAGTTTATACTTATTCAATCAACAAGTGTATTTTTTTGTTTGTTTTTGTTTTTTTTTCCAGAGGACCTGAATTTTAATTCTGGTTTAGCTACTTTTTTTTTCATCTTTTTAAATAGCATTTTATTTTTCCCCAATTACATATAAATATAGTTCACAACATTCATTTCTGTAAGATTTTGAGTTCCAATTTTTTCTCCTTCCCTCCCCACTCCCCAAGACAGCAAGAAATCTGATATAGGTTATACAGTACAATCATGTTACACATATTTCCACATTGGTTACAACAAACATTTTTAAGTACCTACTATGTGCTAGGCCAGGACTTCTCAAATGTTTTCCACTCATGACCCCTTTTTGCCCAAGAAATTTTTATGTGACCCCAGGTATATAGGTATCTAACATAGGTATACAAATCAAAAATTTACTGCCAAATTTTTCACAAACCTAATACTCAGTTACATGACCCCATATGGGATCATGACCCACAGTTTAAGAAGCTTTGTGCTAGGTACAAAGCTTGTGTTGGACACTGGGGCTACAAAGACAAAAATGAAACTGCCTCAACCCTGTAAGATTTTACATTCTACTGAAAACAACAACAACAACATGTACACATAAATATAGGCAAAAATGATATAAAGTAATTTTTTTTTTGGTGAGGCAGTTGGGGTTAAGTGACTTACCCAGAGTCACACAGCTAGTAAGTGTTAAGTGTCTGAGGCTGGATTTGAACTCAGGTACTCCTGAATCCAGGGCCAGTGCTCTATCCACTGCACCACCTAGCTGCCCCTATAAAGTAATTTTTAATGGAAAATACTGGTATCCTGAGAAGGTAGTAATTGAAGGGTTTTTAAAAATTTATTTAAAGATTTTTTTCCCCAATTACATGTAAAAATAATTTTAACATTCTTTTTTTCAAATTTTGAGTTCAAAATTCGCTCCCTCCCCTTTCCCCTCATCCTCCCTTCCCTCCTCTCTTCCTCCCTTACACCCTGGCCTTTTATGGCAATTGAGTTAAGCCTTGAAGGAAACCAAGGGTTTTAAAAAATGGAGATGAGAAAAGAGTCCCAATCACAAGGAATGGCCAATGCAAACACATAGAGAAAGTAAATGGGATGTCACCTGTGAGAGCATGAAGAAGGTCAATTTGGCTTAATGAGAGAGTGTGTGAAAGGAGCATAGAATAAAGCATGAAAGCTAGGTTTGAGCCAAGTTATGAAGGACTTTAATGCCAAATAAAGGAGTTTGGTTTTGATTATTGACTCTAGGTCCTAATGCAGCTAGCAATCAACTTCATCCATTGGCTATGCTCCATTTAGAAGTGAACTTGATGGGGTAAATGATTTGTGGCAACTTCTTTCATTTTGAGCCTACTCTTCCCAGTGATTGAGGTGATAGAAGGAAGAGTTTTCTCTTAATGGTGTGTGTGTGTGTGTGGGGGGGGTGTTTGTACTTCTGTTCTTGCTCTGTCTACTCAGCAAATATTCCTTTGGAAAACAAATTCATGCTAATTATTTAAAAGATACTAGAGCACCAATCTCTGGTGATTGACTTGAGGGAGAACGTATTAGAATAGAGACTCAAGCCAATATCAATAGAAAGATTTTGCCTCCCTCCCTCCCCTGTTTCTCAAACATGCCCCTGGAACCCCGAGGAGGAAATATAGCTAGTCTTGCTTAGAGCGAGAATTGGGATAAGGATACCCAGGGATTATAAAGTCTATACAAGGATTCCAGGATGAGACCTAAAACATTGCAAATCACTAGAACAAACAGCTTTAGAATCTCAATATAGGCTCAGAACAAACAGTATCTGGGATATCCTTATCACTTTTGCTACTCCCAGCTACCTTTAGTCGATGAAGCTTATTCTATAGTCTGGAAACTTAGCTATTTTATTAAGACCTTTCAGAATGTATATCTTGCCACTGGCTCAGATGGCTCTGGAGGAGAGAATGAGGCTGTGACTTTGCACAGTCCTCCCTCACTTAAATCCAATTCACTGCAAGTCATGACATCACCTGCTGATGTCATGGTCCTCTTCGAGAACAAAGGACAAACAACAACAACAATTGGTGATAGAGAGATCACTTCAATAGGAGATGGTAGACATTTGAGAAGGTTGGCTCTGCCTCACAACTAGCTGTGTGACTTTGGGTAAGTCCCACTGCATCTAAGGCTATCTCCATTCACCCTGACCTATCTCTTGCCACTGAGACTCAGATGAGTCTGGAGGAAAGAGTGGGGCTTGTGACTTTGCACAGCCCAGCCTCACTTAAAATCTATTGACTTGTAAGTCAAGACATCACCTCCCAATGTCATGGGCCCCTTCGAGAATGAGGGATAAGCAACACAAACAATTAAAATCTTTATTTCTACTTTACCTACAAGTTTGAAACTTCCGTTTCATGTTTTGCTAGAGTCAACATGGTCTCATTAACATCAGGTTATGCCAAAATAACAGAACACAGAGTAAGTACCAGGGATGTGATGGTGAGTATTTAACAAACAGCTGTGGGTGGGGTGGGACAGTGTGTATGATATATGTTTTTTTGGGGTGGGGCAATGAGGGTTAAGTGACTTGCCCAAGATCACACAGCTCATAAGTGTCAATTGTCTGAGGCTGGATTTGAACTCAGGTCCTCCTAAATCCAGGGCCGGTGCTTTATACACAGTGCTGCCTAGCTTCCCCTGTATGGCATACTTTTAAGTTTAATCTGCATTAAGATGTTTTTCCATCACAATCAACAAAATAATGTATCAAGTCCTGATTTGTAGTGTTTGTCTATTTTGATGCTTAGACTGAATCTTGTTCATCCTTGATTCTGGAAAAGGACTGATGATGTCTTCACATACAAGTGAAGTGGATTTGAGTAAGGCATAGCTGTGCAAAGACATCATGCCTCACTTTTTCTCCAAAGTCATCCAAAAGGCAGCCAACTGAAGGAGGCAGCATTCACTTATTTGATTGGGACGCAGTGGCCTCCATGCTAGGTAATTAGACATTCTCCAAAGACCCCTCAGGGTGCCTCCATTTTAGGCAAACTAGGCTTGCTCAGACAAGCATGGTTTGTATGGATTGCCTCCTAAAGAGTTCCCAAAGCATGGTCTGGGGATTGTTGGGGCCCCCTGATTCTCTTTCAGGAAGATCACTTTGACTTTACAAAGTAAAAACTATTTTTATAATACTAAGATGTTGTTTGCTCATTACAGGATTGTGCTTATGAAAATACCATCATTTTTCCAACTTTATCCTTTGGAACATCTCTTAAATATACCCTCTTCTCTCCTCTGTTGCTGCTATCACTTTGATGCAAGCCTTCATCACCTCATACCTGGACTATTGTAATAGTCTGCTGGTGGGTCCCTCAAGTCTCTCTCTATTCCAATCAATCCTCCATTCAGCTCAGGTCCACCACATCAACTCCCTATTCAATAAAGCCCCGGGGGTTCCCTATTCCCTTAAGGATCAAATACAAAATCCTCTGTCATTCAAAGCCCTTCACAATTCAGCCATAGTCTTCTTACACCTTACTCCCTACCATGTACTCTTTGATACAGTGACACTGGTCTCCTGACAGTTCCATGAACAAGATGCTTAGACTGAATATTTAACAAATGCCTGTCATAAGCTAATGAGAGTATACTCCAGCATATACCTCTGAGAGATGTCCATCAATTGTGGACAGACTAAAGAAACTGTGGTACATGGATATAGAGGAACATTACTGTGTGGTTAAAAAATAGCTAGAAATATTAATAATTCAAAGAAACATGAAAAGATTTATTTGATTACATGCTGAATTAAACAGAACCAAAGATACAGCATAATCAATCAATAAACATTTATTAAGCATTTACTATGTACCGGGCACACTGCTAAGTTCTGGAGATACAAAAAGAGGCATACACAATGATTGTAACACTGAAAAAAGAATGATACAATGAAACTGAAAGTTTGTAATCCAAGTGTGACCTGGAGAAAATTTGAGAAAAACATATGTCCTTACTACCAAATCACAAACTATGCTAGAAAACAATAGTCTTCAAAGGCAGTTAGGTGGTGAAATGGATCAAGTATCTGGCCTAGAGTCCGGAAGACTCACATTCCTGAGTTCAAATCTGGCCTCAAACACTTACTAGCTATGTGATCCTGGGGCAAGTCACTTACCTTATTTACCGCAGTTTCCTCATCTGTCAAATGAGCTGGAGAAGAAAATGTCAAACCATTCTATTATCTTTACCAAGAAAACCCCAAATGAGGTCACAAAGAGACAGAACACTATTACAACTACTATGGATGACAGAAATAATAAAAGCTTCTATATTGGGAATCACTTTACAGTTTTCAAAATCCCTTCACAAAAAATATCTTATTTATTTAATCTCACAACAATCTTGCACAGTAAGCAGGACAAATATCCTTAGCCTCACTTGACAGATGAGGAAACTGAGCCTCAGAGAGTCTAGCAAAGGGAAAAGAATAAGTATTTATATAGTGTTATGATGTCTAAAATCCAATGTGGGCCCTAACCTGCCCCCCCCCCCCAGTTTTGGGGGGGAAGCTGGCTAAAATCACTAATAAATTCAGCACGAGTTTAGGCTTTTAAGGATTTATTAAAGTGTATTAGAAGTTAGTAAAGAGAGAGTCAGTATAGCCAGAGAGAAACCCTTGCTTTTTCTAGCAGTCCATGTGAAGTCTCTCACCACACCAAAGTCCTGGACCAAAAGGGGGACCCTCCTGTTCTCCATCTGCCGCCACCAAGCCAGTTCCAGATGAAAAGAGAGCGATTCAGCGAGTGAGCCTCACCCTTCTACTTCCTGTCTCCCTCCCCAAAAGGGGAGGTCCTTCAAGCTGATTGGTTGAGGGTTGTCTCCTGTTGAGTCAGTAGTCCACAGCCTCTGAGAACAACACCCCACTCAGGACCATCCAGGCATGGTCTTGATTTAATCATTCTTAAGTAGGTACTCAGTCAGTTTCTCAGTCTCCCCAATGCAAACAATTCTAAATCAGTCTTCAGGTGGGGCCCATGGGTGTCTGCCAAATCCCATTATTTTATCACAGTGTCCACTATCTGCCAGGCACTATGGTAAGTACTTTAAAAATATTATCTTGTTTGAATTATTATTCTCATTTTACAATTGAGGAAATTGAGGCAAACAAAAGTTAAGTGATTTGCCTAGGGTCACACAGATAGTAAATATCTGAGGTTAGATTTGGTCTGGAGGCCAGGCACAGTACTTGGCAAGTAGTATGTATTTAATAGATGTTTATTAGAATTAGAGCTAAGGTCTACCTGATTCCAGGCCCTAGGCTCTATCCACTGTACCACCAGCTGCCCAGGGGTATATAGTTATAGAGGATAAAGTCAGGACTGAAACCCTGCTACAAAGTTGAAATTTAATGTTTCCCCAATTCTAGCACTCCCCCAATATGTAACAAATAATAGCACATTAACTTGCTTGGCTAGCTTTCATTGACCTTGGAAACTATTCAAAAGTTTTCACAAGCCCAGCATGTCATAGAAGATCATCTTAATGACATTAATTAGTTGAACCTAGTAGTTTTGTAGAGATATAACACAGTTCATTAGGGTGGTATAGAAGAGTTCCACAAGCTATTTTCAGTAAATATTCTTTTATCCTAATTGTCAGAAAGTATAGCATTCCAAGTAACATCAGGTTAACAGAGAATATTTAAGTTAATAAAGAATAACATCAGTCACTTATTAGTAATTTCAACTGAACATACCAGAAAAATTCAATAAAATATATTAAATCCTCCTCTCTTCACTACGGTATATGACATGAGTCATCAGTTGCTATGGTTAATAAATGGCAACCTGGTGGGCAACCCTCTGTTGATAAGCTTCTGATAATAATAAGACTTTTACATCTATTATGTGATTTGTTCCAAAAACTCTGTGGGATTGCTAGTGTAAATATTGTCATTTCATAGATGAATAAACTAAAGCCCAGATAAGTTGAATGAGTCCAAGGCCATACAGCTAAAAAGTGATTATGATTAAAAATCTTTGATGATTCAAAAGGTACTTCATGATCCTGCCATATCAAAGGGTCATCATCAAGATAATCAGTTATCATTGAGCTATAGATATGTGGGTGTGTTAGTTAATAAGGCTAGAGACAAAAGATGAAATAGGCAAAGAAGAGAATAGTATTAAAGAACCTAGGGCATAGTAAGCACTTGATAAGTGCTTGTTGATTGCCTGATTGAATAGTCAGTGCTGGAGGGATTGTGGAAAGACAGGCACACTAGTTCATTGTTGGTAGAATTTTGAAGTACAACCATCCTGGAAAGCTATTGAAGTTAGGCAAAGAAAGTGACTAAAGCATCCATACCCTTTGACTCAAAGATTCCACTGCTAAGAATATACTCCAAGAAAAGAAAAGATAAAAACAAGGGCCCTATGTGTACCAGAAAATCTACTGTAGCACTGTTTTCAGTGGCAAGAAATTGGAAACAAAATAAATGTCCAGTGATTATGATATATGCATTTAATGAAATACTGCTATACTGTAAGAAACAATGAACATGAATACAAAGGGGGCACGAAAAGATTTATATGGACTGATACAAAGTAAAGTGATGAAGACCAGGAAAGCAATATGCACAATGATTTTAACAATGGAAATAGAAATGACAAAAAACAATATAAAAATAATCAAGGCTGCATGCTACAAAGTGGTGAAGAATGGGATAAACCCCAGGGAAGAAATATGAGAGAATACCTTTTCCTGCTTTCTTTGTAGAGGAGTGAAACTATGGGTGTAGAAGACTGCAGAAGGTCAGGCTTTTTTGCTGAGTTTAGTTTGCTGAATTTTTTTTCTTCCTCTTTTTTATGCTTTGTTATAAAGGATGTTTTTGGGAGAGAGGATGAGAGACATGAATACTGTGGATAATGTAAAAATGAAAGATATTAATAAAATTCATTTAAAAATAAGTATATTGAAAAGTGAACAGGTGCTAAATAACCAGATTTATTTTTATTTATTTATTTGTTTGTTTGTTTGCAGGGCAATGAGGGTTAAGTGACTTGCCCAGGGTCACACAGCTAGTAAGTGTCAAGTGTCTGAGGTCAGATTTGAACTCAGGTCCTCCTGAATCCAGGGCCAATGCTCTATCTACTGTGCTACCTAGCTGCCCCCATCAGATTTATTCTTTAAAAATATTTCACAATGGCCCTGGAGTCAGGAGGACCTGAGTTCA
The DNA here is from genome assembly GCF_019393635.1 of Dromiciops gliroides. NCBI lineage: Eukaryota > Metazoa > Chordata > Mammalia > Microbiotheria > Microbiotheriidae > Dromiciops > Dromiciops gliroides. The sequence goes on from NC_057864.1 coordinate 312,344,871, forward strand.
AATCTGGCCTCAGACACTTGATGCTTACTAGCTGTGTGACCCTGGGCAAGTCACTTAACCCCAATTGCCTCACTAAAAAAAAAAATTCAGTGAGTTTTTTAAAATTATAAGTTGAAAGACCATCATTCTTTGTTAGATTTCTTTATATTTACAATGTCTGCACAAGTAGAGAGAGTTGCTTGGGCTAAAATAACCTAGGGTGCAAACAAATTTGAAACAAAAATGAAAATTGTTGTCTTGGGGGCAGCTAGGTGGAGCAGTGGATAAAACACCAGTCCTGGATTCAGGAGGACCTGAGTTCAAATATGACCTGAGACACTTGACATATACTAGCTGTATGACCCTGGGCAAGTCACTTAACCCTCATTGCCCCACAAAAAAAAGGATTAAAAACAAAAAAGGAAATTGTTGTCCTCATTATGAGAATATCAGGAGTACTGTAGGGTAAGGTTAGTTGTATATTGGAGGATTGATTGAAAGTGAAAGGAAGGCATACTTACTCCTTGTAAAGATCCCCTGCCATTGGAATGTAGACATCAGCTTTTCTCCTGTCCTATTTAATCCCTCTCTATCATAATTGGTCAGTCAATAAGCAATTGTTAAGTACCTACTATGTACCAGGCACTATGTTAAGTATTGGGGACACAAAGAAAGAGAAAAGATAGTCCCTACCCTCAAGAAATTCACAATCTAAAGGGTAAGACAACAAGCAAACTATGTACAAACAAGTTATAGACAGGATAAATAGAAAAAAAAACTAACAGAAGGAAAAGGCACTAGAATTAAGAGGGGTTGGAAAAACTTCCTATAGAAGGGGAAATTTTAGTTGGGACTTCATTGAAACTTCCCTATTTGCCATTAAGAACAAACAAAAATCACAAGGAAGTAGTCATAGTTTTATAGCAATGGTATGCTCATTTTTAAAGGTAAAAATTAAATCAGGAAATATGAAAACACAGAAGAGAGAAATAATGGGGGAAATTTTTGCCATCTTCAGCAGCAAGAAGGGAGGTAGGAGATAGTCATTACCCCATTCAGCAGCTATTTTCCCAGAGGGAAATGTCAGCAACCACTCCCCTATTCTGGCCACTGAAAGCTAAAACAGCTTTAGTATCTTCCTGGGCTTAGCAGTCTCGATGTGTTCTTGTGGTGCTTCAACATTAAGCTTCCCCAGGTTCCAGTTTCCCATTCCAGGTGCCTGCTTTGCAATGTCTCTATGTCTGTGTCCACTCAAGAGACTCTCAGTTTGCAGTGAAAGCAGCACTTTTTGATCAGGACTAGATTTCCAAGAATTCTTACAGATAGGACTCATAGCTTCTCAGTCATCCCCAGAGTGGGGGAAAAAGTAGGCCACTGGGTTTGCTAGGAAGGAAGTTCTTGCTCAAGTACAGATTGTGCTAGTTAGAGGCTCTCAAAGTCCTTTGTGTCATAGACCCCTTTGGCAGTTGGATGAATCACATGGACCTCTTCTCAGTATCATATTTTTACCTGTATGAAATAAAATACATAGGATTATAGAAGGGAACCAATTAATATGGACATACAGTTATCAAAATATGTTTAAAAATAAGTTAGTGAACCCCAGATAAAGAACCCCTAAAGATTTTCTCTGAGGTCTTTTCCAACTCAGAGATTCTGTGCACTGGGGTGTTTATTTTGAAATGCAGAGCTTTAAAGTCTGCACTCTTTCTATTTCCTAACTGGGCTAGATAAATTTCAACAGTGCCATAGTTTTTTTTAGTCAGCACCTGATTGATTACAAGCATGCAATTAAATCATAGCATGTGTGTGTGACCATACTGTCAATTAGTGAAATTAAGAGAGAGACCAGGCTCTGTAAGTTGGAAAAAAGTAGGAATTAATAAATGGATGACTTGTGTTCCAACATATATCTTTTTAAAAAAGATGTATGGCTGTTTAAGGTAAGTTTTGGTTGGTATAATTTGTTTACTACTCAAAACTGAACCTTTCAGGGTCAACTATTTCTTCAGTAATCATAGAAGCATATTTTATACCTGTTGAGACTCAGGGACCATTTTTTTTTTTAGTGAGGCAATTGGGGTTAAGTGACTTGCCCAGGGTCACACAGCTAGCAAGTGTTAAGTGTCTGAGGCCGGATTTGAACTCAGGTACTCCTGAATCCAGGGCCGGTGCTTTACCACTGTGCCATCTAGCTGCCCCTCAGGGACCATTTATATACCTAGCAAATGGAATTTCCATGTTACATGGGTTTCTAGCTTCACTTATTAGCATATTGTCTCTATACTGGTTAATAGACCATTGGAATCATTGTCATTGTAAGCATGCAAAGGACTTTTCTCCCAGCCAAACCCTGGCATTAGCAGGACATGGAGGAAGCCTCACCATTTCCACTTCTCTTCATCATGAATCAGGGACTTCTTGGACAGATTGGAATGTAAAAATAAAAGACTACTCCTTAACCCCTGGGGTCTAAACTAGCCATCTACTAAAATCCAGCTTGATACCATATGTCCCTGGCCCAAGATATTAGGAAGGCTACTGTATGTCAATTTAGCATATCCAATCTTCTTTGGGAACCATACAGGGATAAACAGATAAGCAATCAGGCAAAATTACTCTGGGTTTATGGACTTAACTAACGCAGGCCATCCCTTCAATGATGCAGATAACAACCTACACATATGTTCTTATCCTACCTTATTCTTGGCTGGCTGTCTAACTCCAGAGGTCCAACTCCCAAAGGCCTTCCTTTGCTTCTCTTGACATTGCATGGATATCAAAGATGACTGTCGATCAGTGATCCCTCACTCTTGCTATATGACCTCAACCTTCCTTTTCAGCCATATATTTTTTCCGATGAAATGTTTTATGCCATTTTTTTCTTGCACAGTTGTTGATTAGTATTACATTCTATCCTATTCATAATCATTCAGTACCTTTCTACTATCCTTGGGGGGTCAGGGTGCACAATTCTAATTATTTGGTATTCTCGTGCGTAGAGTACTGGACTTAGACTAAGCAAGACCTGAGCTTCAACCCTGCCTTAGAAACTTTTTGTATGATACCAGACAAGCCACTTAACTTCTTTGTACCTCAGTTTCCTCACCTGCAAATTGGGATAAAATTGCACTTGCCTCACAGGGTTGTTGGGAAGACCCAATGAGTTTATCAATGTAATGTTTCATAAACTTACAGCACTATGCAGATACTACCATCATCATCATTCTAGGATTTGTTGCCATGCAGCATCACTAGAAAAGTATCATTAATATGTTTCATGGAGAAGCTTGGACTCATTAAGAGCACTGTTCCATCTCCTCAAGGCAATCCAGCCAGCTTACTTTATCCTTTTCAATTTTTTTTTTTAGTGAGGCAATGGGGGTAAAGTGACTTACCCAGGGTCACACAGCTAGTAAGTGTTAAGTGTCTGAGGCCGGATTTGAACTCAGGTACTCCCGACTCCAGGGCCGGTGCTCTATCCACTGCGCCATCTAGCTGCCCCTATCCTTTTCAATTCTTGGCCAAGTTTTGTTGTCCATGTTTAGTGTCAGTCCAACATATACTAACTATGTTGAAGTGTAACACAAGTATAATGGGGCTGATTGGGAGAGTCCTTGATCAATCTGGCAATCTCTCCACTCAACCTGAGGAGATTATTGGACATAGTCCTTCTTTTGAAGGCTGACAAAGAACACCTTCCCTAGCTCTTCTTAATAATAATACTTTCCTTCTTTTTATTTATTTCCTATTTATACTGTATATAGCTTGCATATATTTGTTTGTGTGCTGTCCGCCCCATTACATTATAAACTCCTTGAGAGCACTTTTGCTTCTTTTTGTATCCCCAGCACTTAGCAGATTGTCTGGCACATAGTAGGTGCTTAATAAATGTTAATTGAGTGATTGATTGATTTACCCATATGAATACCAATTGCTGATAGGCCACTATGAACTTCTAACGGTCAGATGATTGAGACAGGGGAATAGACTTGAGGATGATGGGAACCTATGGAATCTCCCTGACCCTTACCAGGGAGCAAAGTAGAAATTGGGTCAGATGTCCAGAAATGAGTAACTTTGTCCAGATATTACCAGGGTCTTATGAACCCCATCTCAGAACACCCTCTGGACAGAACATATTAGAAAGACCATAGGATCGAAGACTTAGAATTGTAAAAAAATACTTAGAGGTCATCTAGTTTAATTTGATAATTTCACAGATAAGGAAACTGATTCCCAGAAAAGTTAAGTGACTTGTTTAGGGTCACACAGGTAGTAACAGAGGGAGATTGTGAACCCAGATCATGCTTTTTCTGAGGTTCCATCCTGCATCTTTTTTTTTTTTAATCAATCAAGTATTAAGTGCTTACTATAGGCCAGGCAACAGGGATACAAATACAAAGTACAAATAGTAGAAAACCCTCTAGTTACAAGGAATTTACACTTTAAAGTGAGGAACAACAAATATATATAAATTTATGCAACATAAATTAAGATGAATTTATACATTTACATATTGTGTGTACATATGTGTATGTACATATGTGTGTGTATGTATATATATATACATATAAATACATATATATATACACACACACACACATGCATGTAGGTAGGTAGGTAGGTAGGTAGTCTGGAAGGAAGGGGACCAGTAGTTGGGGAAATTGGGAAAGGCTTCTTGCAGAAAATGGTGCCTGAGCTGCATCTAGGCTGATATAAAGAGAGAGTACATTTTAGTCATGGGGACATGACCAGTACAAAGACACAGAAATGGGAGATATAGTTTGCTGTTTGAGAAACGGGGGACAACCAGTTTGGCTGTAACAGAATTCAGGAGGGGAAATGAAACCCAGTGAGGCTAGAACAATATTTTAGGCCCAAGTTGTCATTCAGTTATTTTAGTCTTGTTCAATCTTTGTGACCCCATTTGGGGCTTTCTTGGCAAAAATACTGGAGTGGTTTGCCATTTCCTCCTCTAGCTCACTTTATAAATGAGGAAACTGAGGCAAACATGGTTAAGTGACTTGCCCAGGGTCACCCAGCCAGTAAGTGTCTGAGGCCAGATTTGAACTAAGGAAGATAAGTCTTCCTGATTCCAGGCCCAGAACTCTATTCATTGTGCCACCTAGTTAAACAAAGGAGTTCATATTTGATTGTGGAGGCGATAGGAAATCACTGGAGTTGTTTAGTTGATCCCTAGTTCCTTCAGGTTTATAGTTGTTGTCTTTTTCAGTTCAAGTCCATGTGTTTTCATGGATAGATAGACAGACAGACAGATAGATAGATAGATAGATAGATAGATAGATAGATAGATAGATAGATAGATAGATAGGTAGGTAGGTAGGTAGGTAGGTAGGTAGGTAGATAGATAGATAGATAGATAGATAGATAGATAGATAGATAGATAGATAGATAGATAGATAGATAGATAGATAGGTGATAGATACACAGACATGAAAGATGGATGGATGGATGGATGAATGGATGGATAGATAAATGATAGAGCTAGACAGAGACAGAGACAGACATAGACTTAGACATAGACATAGACATAGACATATATATCTATATGTATATATATTTAAAAAAAATTGTTTTCTTTCCAGACTCACAGTTAAATGGTGTGGTCTCACATCTGAACAATTAAATCTTCTCTTTACAGATTTCCTGTTCCTACCTATCCCTTTTCTCCTTCAGTAAATTACTAAAAGGAACACAAAATGCATGCAAATGCACATACTAATGATTTCTTGGCCCCAGCTATTTTCAAGTAGTTTGTCTACAATGATAAAATAATCAACAGTTTTTAGGATCTCCAATCAGCCCATAGTGAAGCTGCTAAGATAACATTTCCTAAACATTACTTTGGTCATTTTATTCCCTCTGAAAGCATTTCATTGACTCCCTATTGTAAATTCACTCACTCTTACTTCCAAGGCTCACCATAAGCCAGCTCAGTCTAGATGATCTCTTTTCTCTCCCTCCTCTGACTTTTCATCATAGGACTTTTCTTCAGAAAGTGTTATTAGAGATTTCTCTAATGAGGCAATAATTTCCATTTCAAGAACACTTATGTTTTTTATTGTTTTCAAAGTTACCCAGCCTTTCTTTGTTTCCTTCCAGGTTTTCTTTTGTTCTTTGCTGTGTACCTTTTACTTTATTTTTTTCTCACATTCTCCCCTCCCCCTGCCCCTACCCTAGAGAAGGCTATGATTAAATGCAGAAGAATGGAGAAAATTATTTCACAAAGAGTATGCAAGGAACAACTTTTACAGTAGAGAGGGAAATAGTAAAAGGGAAAACAATGCCTGACCTTCACTGCCATCTAAATTTGTTCAAAGCGGGGAAATATATGGACATACTCATTTGGTAATAAAAATCTATTTTACCTTTTTTAAAAAAATATTTACCACTCTCATACATGTGAGGTGATACCTCAGGGTTGTTTTAATTTGCGTTTCTCTGATCAATAGTGACCTGGAGCATTTTTTCATATGATTGTAGATAGCTTTGATTTCTTTGTCTGAAAACTGCCTGTTCATATCCTTTGACCATTTATCAATTGGGGAATGACTTGAATTTTTATAAATTTGATTCAGGTCTCTATATATTTGAGAAATGATGCCTTTGTCAGAAATATTTGTGTCAAAAATTCTTTCCCAGTCTTCTGCTTCCCTTATAATCTTCGTTACATTAGTTTTGTATGTGCAAAGACTTTAAAATTTTATATAATCAAAATTATCTATTTTACATTTTATATTGCTCTCTGTATCTTCTTTGGTCTTAAATTCTTCTCCTGCCCATAAATCTGATAGATAAACTATCTCATGCTCTCTTAATTTGCTTATGAAATCACCCTTTATGTGTAAATCATGTACCCATTTTGACCTTATTTTAGTTTAGAGTGTGAGATGCTGGTCTATACCTACTTTCTGCTATACAGTTTTCCAGTTTTCCCAGCAGTTTTTATCAAATGAGGAAATTTTATTTCAAAAGTTTGGATCTTTGTGTTTAAAATATTTATAGCAGCTCTTTTTGTAGTGGCTAAGAATTAGAAATCAGAGGAATGCCCATCAATTGGGGAATGGCTAAACAAGCTGTGGCATATGATAATGATGGAATATTATTGTGCTATAATAAATGAGAAGCAGGATAATTTCAGAAAGGCCTGGGAAGACTTGTATGAACTCATGTAGACCAAAGTGAGCAGAACCAAGAGAATGTTCTGCACAATGACAACAATATTGTTTGATGAAGAACTGTGAATGACTTAATGATTCTCAGCAATACAATGATCCAAGATAATCCCAAAGGATTAATGATTAATCACACTATCCACCTCCAAAGAAAGAATTGATATTGATTGAACACAGACTGAAGCATGTTATTTTAAACTTTATTTCTTTCATTTTTTTCTTTTATTCAAGGTCTTTTGTTTGTTTTTGGTGAGGCAATTGGGGTTAAGTGACTTGCCCAGGGTCACACAAGTAGTAATTGTTATGTGTCTGAGGCTGGATTTGAAGTCAGGCCCTCCTGTATTCAAGTTTTCTTATACAAAATGACTAATATGGTAAGGCTTTACATAATTGCACATATATAACCTATATCTGATTGCTTGCCATTTATATCTTCATATTTTTTGTCTGTGATGAGGAGGGTCTTCTGAAGGGGGCAGGGAATGGGGATGATGCCCCTTTGTCCCTCTTGTTCAGGTCTAAGGAAAGTACTAGGGATATACCTGATGGGTCCATCCCCATGCATGTTAAATGGAGTATAAATCCCACTACAAGAGTATTTTCCAACACCTTCTCTTGCGATGGGTTTTTGTTTTGTTTGTTTGTTTGTAGGACAATGAGGGTTAAGTGACTTGCCCAGGGTCACATAGCTAGTAAGTGTCAAATGTCTGAGGCTGGATTTGAACTCAGGTCCTCCTGAATCCAGGGCTGGTGCTTTATCCACTGTGCCACCTAGCTGCCCCCCTTGCTACAGTTTTAATAGGTTTATATCTGGTACATTACTTGCTGATTAAAAGTGGTAGGTTATGGAACTGAGACATAGCTGAAACATAACTTACCCTGCCATATTATCTCATATAATTTTGGAAGTCACATTAGGTATGAAGAGAGGGTTCAACAGAAGTAAGAGAATGGGAGAATTGCAAGGAGAGGAGACTGTGACTAGAAAGTGGAATTTTATAATCCTTCATCTAAAGGGTGGTAAGTATCCTGTTTCATGCCTCTAAGAAAGCTGATGTCTATTGATGTTAATTTTATGAAGATAGAGACATACAGTTTTTGAGGCAATTTTCAAAATCATGAGACATTTTCAAAATTGTGAACTCCTTTCTCTTAGTGGTCCTGCTCCATCTCCCCAACATTGAGGGCAATCTATTCCATCTTATAGAATTTCTCTTAATAAAGCAGGCTATAATTCAGCAAAGCCAGTCATTTCTATTGTGTTAAAAAATATATTTAGATGAGAAATAGATTTTCCTGAGAGGTGGTCACTAAAAGATGAGATCCTTTTGAAGAAAAAATAATGGATGACATTTTTTTTTCCTTTATGCTATAGTCTATGCTTTTTCTTTTCTTTTCTTTTTTTTTTTGCAGGGCATTGAAGGTTAAGTGACTTGCCCAGGGTCACACAGCTAGTAAGTGTCAAGTGTCTGAGGCTGGATTTGAACTCAGGTCCTCCTGAATCCAGGGCCAGTGCTTTATCCACTGCCCCACCTAGCTGCCCCTATTCTATGCTTTTTCCTAAAGCTTGCTGTAATTGAAAACACTCAACTCCTTTTTACTCTCTCTTTTTAAAAACTTCCCTATCTCTATAATCTCATTTTGTCCCTAGGTCTATTTATTTCTTTATTTCTCATACTATATATTTTTTCTTTTTTTTCCCTAACTTTTCTATTAATGCTTTTTCTTCCCCCTTTCTTCCTCCCCTTTCTCTTTCTCCCTCTATCTTTGTCTTTCCTCCCCATCTTCCTCTCCCCTCAGCCTTCCTGTCTTTAACCATCCTTTTCTTCTGCCTCTTTCTTACCTTCTTTTCTTTTCCTTCCTTCTATTTTTTGTTGTCCTCCTCCCTGATCATTTTGTGGATGTGACAGGTGCCCCTCAGATGACAGATATTACCATTACTAAGAGCCCCATCTCCCTCTTATTATTTGGATGGGACAGGAGGAATCACACAGTACAAGCATGTATTGATGGAATATGATCTGGATTAAAAATATCATCATACATCTTCTACCCCTCCCCAAATATACCCAGCTTCCAATTTCCCCTATTTCTGTCTAGTGCATCACCAACCCTCTAGTCACCCAGCTTCTCACAACTTGAGTGTCTTCTTCAGTCCTTCACTTTCCTACTTTCACATCCATATATCCAATCAGATGCCAAATTAGGTTGTTTCCATCTCCTCATCTTTCACATTTGATCCCTTTTCTCCACTCACATGGCTACCACCCTAGTTCAGACCATCATCGTCTCTCCTTTGGACTGTTACAATGGCCTCCAGATTGGTCTCCCTGACTCATCTCTTTCTATTCTAATTCATTCCACACATAGTTGGCAAATTTTCCTAAAGCTAAGTTCTGTCCATGTCACAATAAACTCCAGTGTTTCTCTGTTGACTCTAAGTTCAATTATTTCATCTTTAGTTCATGCCTTTTAAATGCTAATTTTTTGTGGAAGTGTGATAATATATTAACATAATTGTTAGCATGGTCATACATGTACATAGTTTACACATGTGCAAATATGGGAGTGTGATCAAAAGTGTTTGCTGAGCTACACAATTAAAGAAAGCATGGGGACCACACCAAGAGATTAGTCAGTTGTGGCATCACGTACAATGAAGAATCTTTACCCTACTCACCCCACTCAGGTGAGCTGGTTCTTCCCTTAGTCAGATGATGATGGTATATTCAATAGCCACCTCAGTATGAATCCCCTGCTTAGAAAATAAGTCAGCACCAAATCCAAAAGGAAACAACTTTTGATGATTGTGATCATATAAACTAATGCAATATAGATATGGGCTTAGAGAAGTCAGAAGGAAAGAATTTTATACAAATGGGGAGGAATAAGGGTAGGATCAAATATTTATGACACTTCATTACCTCAGCGTAACTCAGCCTATGCCCCTATACACATACTGATGAAGTTATACAGCCTTTAAACAACCCAGGTTGAAGTTTTCTTCTCTTAATTACCATAAAATTCATTAATACATGATGCTCTTGTGGTAAAATATGAAAGTTTTTAACAGTCGGTTAGGATACTGAAAGACACCAGTTTTTCAAGGACCACCCTTTTGGGGAGGAGATGAACAGTCCGCCTGCTGCGCATGTCAGACTGCCTGCCGGGTTTTTTGACTTCCGGGGTGGAGAGAACGAGAGTAGGCCTTTTTTTTTTGCCTGCTTGGCGGGACTCCTGGCGGCGCGGCACAGACGGTCTCCCTCACTCCAAAGGTGGCCTTTTTGGTTTGGTGAGTTTTTATAAGGAATATAGACTAAGCCTAGATTTAAGACGATTTGTACTGTATTTCTATTTTCCTATCCTTCTAATCAACAACACCTTATATACAATAAAGGCTCTATCTAGAAAACCAGAAGCTTCTTCCATTTACTAGTCTGGGAGATAAATTAAGGGAAAAGTTAAGTAGGGGAGATTTATGATCTAATATCCAATTTTAAATCTCACACTCTGCAAACTCTTCTTGTTGCTTTTCTTCTAATTTTTGCATTGTGCATTCTTTCCTGTTCCTACTTTTTCATTAACCCCTTACCCCCAAACCCTCCACCTTCTTATAGCAGGTAGACCAGAATTCTGAGAGTGCCTTGTCAATAGGAAGAGTATTACATTACTTTTAAGGTCAACAGGCCACTAACCATTCCAATACACACCCCTCAACTGACCCAACTGGGACAGTGCAAAAAGATGATACATGAGAATCCCCTGATTCTACCAACCATGTGTGATCTTTCCTTCTTGTGGTTTCTAATGATACTTGTTTATACCCCATTTCATGACATTTGTCCTATTCTACTTTGTGGTATGGTTCTTAGTATGCATGTCAGTAGCCATGTTACAACGGAAAGATATCTAGACTGGGAATTAGAAGACCTGGGCTCTGTTCTGCTGATAATCAGCTATGGGTCTCAAATATTCATTCATTCATTTGTTCATGCAATAACCATTACTTATGGTCACTATCAGGCTTATATGTATGAGATAGATTTTTTTTTTAACAGCTCAAATTTATGGTCACTCTGCTTTTGGAAAGATTAAATGGCTCCTGTTGATGACCCCAATTGGAGAACAAAAACTCACTAGAGTTAGGAAAGGTCAATATCTGCTCTGTGGCTCCTACAGTAGTTCTGTGCCTACATACTGTAAATAAAGGGATGCCAGGCAACACAAGGATAGGGTTATCCACAAGTGTTTATGAGAAATAAGATTAGTCTTTAAGAGAATAAAGAAAAACAGAATTAGGAACAGAATTAGACATAGTGGGATAAGCACCAACTGTCTGTACCAGAGTGAGGTCCACAATTAAAAAAAAAAATCACAAACTTTCTATTTAGAAGTAACCCCTTATGGTGTCCCCTAGAGACTTGGATTTGAAGAAGGGGACTGCCAATGTCACTGTCACCAGCTGCTGTGGGCATCATACTGTTGCTCAATATGTTGGAAATCCCCACTGCCTTCCTTTTTTCTTTACTTTTTTGAGTGACCCTCAAAACACTCTTTGTATGGGGAGAAATCCTGATTTCTAGTCCTGATCTCATATTAGTTTCCCCTTAACTAAGATGAGAAGAAATACAGCTTACTTCCAGGATCTTTGTGAGGGCTGTTATACCTTTTAAAGGCAAAGCACTACCATTTACTCTTTCTAGTACTCAGTTTCTCCATCTACATAATGAGAGGTTAAAATTAGATGATTTCTTAGGTTTCTTCCATTCTGAATCGTTAATCTCCATAATTAGATTGTAACTCCTTGATAGTAGGATCTTAGGGTAGGAAGATTTACAGCAGAAAATTATCTTAGAAAATTGTTTAGTCCAAACTTCTGATTTTACTTATGAAGAAACCAAGGCTAAGAGAACTTAATTGACTTGCCCAAGATCACACAGATACATTCCAGATCCATATTTCTCACTCAGGTCCTCTGATTCCAAAGTCAATGCTCTTTCCCAAATGCCCTCCCTTTAGGTACAAAGCACAGATGTTGTTGTTGGTTTTTTTGTTGTTGTTGTTGTTGTTGCTTTTTTTTTTAAATATAAGTCCCTAATACATGAATAATGAATGAATTAAAAAGTACATGTAGGCAAGTACCAAATTGCCTTCCATGGTACTTTCAACTTGATTATATCTGTTTCTTTGCACGGTAAGCTCTTTCTACTGGCTCATTGCTTCAATACTTTTCCATTTCCCTCATGACTTTATTACTAGACCCCCACATCTAACTCCTCATCCAAGCATGTTGTGTGACCTCTGAAAGCCCTTTTCCCCTCAACATCCCATGATTCTATTTGACTTAACTCTTTGATTCTCTCTATGTGAATAGCAGCCCTATGACGCTGATCAGATTTCCTGTGCTCCTGGCACATTTATCAGAATCTGTGTCAATTTCACCATTCCCTAGTGAGGGAAACAGAATTAAAAAAAAAAACAGTCCATAGGTGGTACAGCTGTTAACCAGTTCTCTTTAACCTATCTTCCCTCACCCCTTGCCCTTAGAGCAAGAAGATAGAATGCATCTTTTATAGTGAGCATATGAATTTACAATTCTCCCAGAGGGAATTTTAGTTCCTAGGAACCAGAAGATAATAATCATTATCCTGCTCTTTTTCCCCCATTTAGAAGATGTTTTTCTTATACAAGCATTCATTCCTATGTTTTGTAAATGTCTTTTTTTTCCCCCTTTCATTTGTGGCTGTTGTAGTAGCAATAATAGCAAGAATGGTTTACAATGTTATAGCACCTTTCATCTCAGAATCTCATCGCACTTTATAAACAGTTACTAATTGGAGAAGACTTGTGTATTTATTTTATAATCCAGTGGTATTCTCTATTTTAGCAGAATACTAAGTTCTTTACTGTTTACTGTCAATGTAATTTCCTTCACATAATACAAATTAATGAGGAGAGAAAAAAGCAAATTTGTTTTTCATTAGTTACTAATTTAAAGACTTCTGAGTTGATTAATCAGAGTTCCCCACCTCAGTTCCTATGAATTCGGTTGATGGTCCAATTCCCTTTCTAGGCGTCATATATGTAATTAAGTATTAATCAAGTTTCTATCTAGGGTAAAACCACATCTTTCTCATTTCTTCCTCATATCTCTCCAATACCCATGTAACACACACACATATATATGCACACGTACACTTGACCTCTTTCTCCCTCTATGTCTTTCTTCCCTCTCAATATCTCTGCTTTTTCTTTGAGTGTCTTAAAATTATGCTTTTTCCTACTCTTGAATTTAATGTAGTGCCCTCAAGGGAGATATCTTTCAATTTGAAGTTATCTCCTAATATACACATAGCCAGAGATGATAGCTTTCTACTGCTCGTGAGATTATTAACTGCTAATACAACTTTATCACAGAAATCTTTTGTGTCCTGATAGTTGCTTATAAATTCTCTATTTTTTCTGAAGTCTTCCAGCAGAGTTTATCACTGGCTCCATATCTGGTTCATATTAGGCTCTCTTTGCAAGCAGAGCTGGGTACAGACATGGGCTCTTTCCTGCTAAGTGAATTCTTACTGGCACCTCTCCTCTTGAATCTGATAGATCAAGTGCAGAAAGATATTTAATAACTGGGTGATGATGATGGCAGTTGGAGGAGAAAAAGCTTCTAGGCTTACTGAGCTGGCATTCAGGAAAAAGAAGTTGAGTGAGCTTTGTGCATTGCCCTAGTCAGGTCAATGTCTAAGGATGTGAGTGGAAACCTCCCACCATTTTCGTACAAGTGAAATCAGTTTGAAATTTTACAGGCAGGCTTGAAGAGGGAAAAGCAGCCACAAAAAAAGAAGAAAATGCATTTTGGAGAACTGAGGTGGGGGAGGAAACAGGAGGTGTGAAAGTGAGGAAGGATGTCCTTTTAACTGATGAAGTGTGCATATTTCAGGTCTATTTTTTTAAAAAGCAGTATTAGGGGAGCAACATTTTTCTTTTCTCTACTTTCAACTCCCTGCTTACCTCTCTGAGTCTATGGCTAGCCACAAACTGCTTCAAGAGTGAGTGTGCTGGGAAATGTTTAACAACTGACTCTCTGAAAAAAAAATGTACATATAACACCCTTTTAAATTTAAACTGTAACATTAACATTTTCTCTATCACTTTCTTAAGTCTAGACGATCAATAAAATAATAAATTAAATCAAGCCCCATTTGTAGCATTTATGATTTATTAACATTTTCTCCATCACTTTGTTTAGATAATCAACAAAACAATAAATCAAGCTCTGACTTGTAGTGTTCATGATTTATTAATTTGTTAACATTTTCTCCATCACTTTCTTAAGTTTAGACAATCAACAAAATGATAAATCAAGCCTTGATTTATACTCTTTGCAGACTTCTCTGGTGCAAATATTCATACTAAAAACTTAACAATTGGTTTTTAAGAGCCCGTATGAGGTGGCCCTAGCATATCACTGGGCCTAGAAGCTACCTTAGACATTATTTAGCCCAACTTATTCATTAGAAACTGAAGCCTAGAGAGGGAAAGTGACTTGTCCAAGATGACAGAAGCAACAAACAACAGTCAAAATTCAATTCTAGATCATACAGTGAAAAAAACATTGTCAACAGACCAGGGTTCAAATCCTACTTCCAGCCTCTTCTATTTGTGGGACCTAGATAATTCCCTTAACCTCTCTGGGTCTCAGTTTCCTCATCTGTAAAATGAGGGCATGGCTGATTTTTTCTTTTAGCTTTAATAACATGATTCTATGAGCCCAGATGCAGCCCTCCTTTCACTATTTATTCAATTAATCAATCAATCAAATATTTATCAAGTACAGATTTATTGAGTCAATTCTCCCAAAATGACTTGAGAGATTTGAAAGGAGTTAAAAAACACACACAAAAACCACAGTTTTAATGGTAAATCTGATAATAGACTGTTGTCAAGAACTTCCAGTTAGAATAGGAGAAAGTCAAAAGGATAGACAATCTTAGCCCAAGGGCATAAGCAAGCTAGTTCTCTGACTGAACCCCTATGAGAAAGTCCACTAGTCTCCTGAAATTTATATAGCATTTTAAGATTTTTACAAAGCAATTTCCTCAGCACATTCCTATGAGGTACATAGTATGAATATTACTTCCATTTTTATAGATGAGGAAATTAAATTTGAGAGGTTAGGCCATTTTGTACCAGGTCACATTAAATATTGGAGGTGAGATTTGAGCTCCAAGTTTCTTGACACCAAGTTCAGTGATCTTTTCACTCCAGTACCTTGCCATTTAATTAGAAATTAAGATGTTTATTGCACAATACAGAAAATAAATTAAAAAATGAATTTTAAAAGCTAGACATAGGTATGGGGTGAAGTTATGAGAGAAATTTTCAGTGTAAAAATGGGGCTTGACACTATAGTAGCAGAAAACTGGTAACAAAATAAATGTTCATTATTGGGGAATGGCTAAACTGTGGCACATGGATGTACTGCAGTGAAAAAAGACATACAAATAACACAAGGAAGCATTGAAAGACTTATATGAACTTATATGTTGTAAAGTAAGCAGAACTAGGAAGAGAATATACCAAATGAATACAATACAAGTGGAAAGGGGGGAAAAAAGACTAAACTAAAGACTAGATAATTATGATGATCAAGAGAAGAGAAAATGTACCTCCTTCTTTACAGAGTTAGGTGTCTAATGGGTGTGGAACATTATATATGTTGTGAGACTTGTTTGATGCATTGGGTAGTTTTGTTAAAGTGTTTCTCTTCCCTCTTTTAAATTTTTTGTTATAAGGGATGACTGTCTGGGAGGAATATAATAAAACAAAAGACATCAATTAAACAATTTAAAAGAAAGAAATGGGACTTGATCTGGATCTCAAAGGAGAGGAGTAAGGAGATCCAGTCCACACTTTATTTGAGACTATTTAAGTTCAAATCCTGATTATGCTACTTACTGCTTGTGTGACCTTGGCCAAGTAATTTAAAGTCTCTAAGTCTCAGATACTACTTCTCTAAGATAAAGGGGTTAAAGTCAATAATCTCTGTTGTTGTTTTTGTTCATTGTTCTCTCTCTCTTTTTTCCCCCGTAGGGCAATGAGGGTTAAGTGACTTGCCCAAGGTCACACAGCCAGTAAGTGTCAAGTGTCTGAGGCCGGATTTGAACTCAGGTCCTGCTGAATCCAGGGTGGGTACTTTATCCTCTGTGCCACCTAGCAGCCACTGTTGTTCTTTTTCAAAGAGGATCATGATGTGGGAGAGATGATGTCATGACTTGCAGTGAATTGGATTTAAGTGAGGAAAGACTATGCAAAGTCATCAGCCTCCTTTTCCCCTCCATAGCCAAGTGGCAAGATATATGTCTGGACAACTGGAGATGGCCCCAGATGCAAAACCTCCTAATCTCTAAAGTCTAGTTGAACTCTCAATACACATTCTATGTGCGGGTAAGCCTCAGGGCAAAGTGCATTTTCATAAGACTCCCTTCACTGGTAGAGCTTGATTACTCATTGCTCTGAGCCTGCCTGAGGGGCAAAGCTTGAGAGAAGGGACATCTTTCTTTTCTGGCTTCCAGCTTAGTGAATGATAATGGGAGGTTTCAGATGCTTTTTAGGGAGACTTGAAGGGATAGAAAGACCCTGTGAAGAAGCAGACATGTAGGATATCCCACACCTTGATTATATTCCTATCCCCAGCTTACTTAACACTCCAGAGTTATTTGGGTTTAAGGGATGGTCATTAGAAGAAATCCAGCAGTTAAAGGGTACAATTCCCCATATAGAAAGAGGGAGAAAAGGGAAAAAGGAAGGTAAGGTAAGGGCAGCAAAAGAAAGGGAAGGGGAAAGAAGGGAAAGAAAGGGAAGGAAAAGTGGGGAAAAAAGAAAATAAGAAAAAGAAAATAAGAAAAAGAAAATAAGGAGCTGGGTTGCCCAACTGGAACAGGCCACTTGGGTCCCCAGTGGGACAGCTGTTACTCACAGAATATTAGCTCTTGGTTGTCCTTCATTCTAGAAGAGGATCATGGGGAGGTAATGTCATGACTTGCAGTGAATTGGATTTAAGTGAGGAAGGGCTATGCAAAGTCACCAGCTTTGCTTTCTCCTCCAGAGCTATATGGGTCCAGTGGCAAGATATATATCAGGACAACTGGAGATGGCCCTAGATACAGTGAGTAGGCATAAATAGCAATTCTTTCTCTTTTGGCCAAAAACCCTAAGGGTCTTCCCCCACCCCCAATTAATTAATTGATTTTGACTAGGCAAGAGGCCTTTCTTTACCTCATTTGTAGCCTTAAGCATTTAATGGGTGTTGCCTCAGACAAGCTGAAATCTGGGAAAGACCTTAGCTTAAATAGGTCAAGGTCTCCCACTGCATGGGGATGGGGTGGGGGGCTCTCCAGTTGTCCTGATATATATCTTGCCACTGCACCCATATGGCTCTGGGGAAAGAATGAGGCTGGTGACTTTGCACAGCCCTTCCTCACTTAAATCCAATTCACTGCAAGTCATGACATCACCTCCTCAATGTCATGGTCTTCTTCAAGAATGAAGGACAAACAACAACAACAACAACAACAACAGCTTACTACCTAGAAACTTTGTGGGTGGGATTTGGGACTCTCTCAGTTGATCTGAGATATAGCACTCCCAATAGGTAAGCTCATTCACTTTGTATATTTTCTAGTACATTAACTGTGTACCTTGTCTGATTTGTTTGCTATAAGTTTGGCTAAATAGGTTTCATTGCTATTTGTTAATGTGTGTTTTTTTGTGCAACTAATATTTCATGGGGAGACAATCAAGTCTTAGATAGTAGCTTGGGATTCTCCCCCATTCGATAATGAACAGGAGCTCAAGTTGAAACTAAAAACGATTTCTCCTTGTTCTTGTTCAGTCATTTTCAGTCATGTTTGACTCTTTTTGATCCCATTTGGGGTTTTCTACTGGAGTGGTTTATGATTTGCTTTTCCAGCTCATTTTTCAGATGGGGAAACTGAGGCAAATCAGATTAAGTAACTTGCCCAAGGTCACACAGCTAGTGTCTGAGGCCAGATTTCAACTCATGAAGATGAATCTTCTTGACTCTGGGCTCAACACTCTATCTACTGCACCGTTTAGCTGCCTATACTAATGATATTTAGGCTATATAGATATAATTCTGGCCTGGTACCTCCTCTCTCTGATGACAGCAGAATGGCCAGCCACTGGCATCAATCTCCTGCTTTCCTTCCTAGCAGGAATCAAAGACTTCCTTGAACAAGGGTAGCTAGAGGTATCTATTCATTCTCCCAAACAACCTATATATAGACAGACTCATGTGGACATACATAATCTACATGGGTAATATACACACATGTTCACTGTCTACATATGGATTAGGAAGGGAATTCCACTCTGGGTGACAAGCATAAACCAAGTCCTTGATTTGTAATGAGCTATAATAATATTACATGTATAATTACTTCTTATCACTGTGAGAAAATAATTATTAATAATGGGTTTTGGGGGATATTCAATGACCCTATCCCCACTCAGGAACTCTGGCTGATTTCTCAGAGCCAGGCCCAAAGGTACACTAGAGATCAGATTAATTTGTTGGGGTTTTTTTTGTTTTTTTTTTTAGTGAGGCAATTGGGGTTAAGTGTCTTGCCCAGGGTCACACAGCTAGTAAGTGTTAAGTGTCTGAGGCCAGATTTGAACTCAGGTACTCCTGAATCCAGGGTCAGTGCTCTATCCACTGCACCATCTAGCTGCCCCAAGAGATCAGATTAATTTAATAGACAACAGAAACCACACCTACCTGAAAGCCTTTGCCCTCAGAGCTTTGCTCTGACCTTGAGCTCAGCATGGTCCCATCAGCCAATAGAATTGAATGATGCTAGCCAATTAGCTTTGAACAGTGTGTAAGAGCTGCCTCTCTGGGCCACAGGAGACTTATGCTCTGTTGGCATGGGACACTGAAGGAGGCAGCCATCCACCCCCACCCCTTCTCTCTCTAATTCTAGGTAATGTAGGACCTCTGAACTCTGGATCTGGGTGCTCTATCTCTAAGATGCTGGGGGTTTTCAGCTTGTGTTAAATGCGGTCGACATAATAAATGCTTGCCGCCAAAACTGGTGCAATAGCCTCTAATTTATAAGTAGCTATATATTAGAAACCCCAGCTAAGTTCCCCAATAACAGAACAGAGACAGGCTTCCCCCCAATATTTCAAATGACACATTACTTTTTACACCAGGCTAACTTTAGTATCATCTCCTTTTTTGAAACATGGCAAACCCTCCTAGGATGGATAATGTCTATACCTGTGAATCAGACACAAATAAATTGCTTCTCTTTACAAAAGCTCCCATATTAGTATTATACCCGAGCAAGGTCCTTCATAGGATCCAAAGAGATTGGCATTGGCCTATTTAACTGGACTAAGCTTCCAGATAGAGTATGAAAGTGGATCTCTTTTACTCTATAGGTATTATATATTATATTATATTATATTATATTATATTATATTATATTATATTATATTATATTATATTATATTATATTATATTATATTATATTATATTATATTATATTATATTATATTATATTATATTATATTATATTATATTATAGAATATGTAGCTATTCTCTCCCTCTCCTGTAATGTCAGTTCAACAAATCAGCAGATTTTCTTCACTAGAGGCTTTTTCCTATTTCCACTTCTATGATTTGCTCACCCATCCCACCTCCAAGCCTAGCTCTGCTCTTACTTCCCCCACCTACACCTATTTTTATATTAGATTTTATTATGAATTTATCAACCATCAACAAACATAAACATCAAAGAGGATTGTATACAAACCCATGACCTTCTGTTACAGTTTTTTTTTAAGAATATATTTAATTTAACAAGGTAGTAACAAAATTGATTTTTGTTCTCTTCTAATTTTTTTCTTTTCTTCTGTGTATTTTTTTGGGGGTGGGGGGCTGGACAACTGGGGCTAAGTGACTTGTCCAGGGTTACACAGTAAGTGTTAAGTGTCTGAGGCTGGATTTGAACCCAGGTCCTTCTGAATCCAGGGCCAGTGCTCTAGCCACTGTGCCAGCTAGCTGCCCCTCTTCTGTGTATTTTTAATGCTTTATTGGTACTCTTTTCAATACTTTTTTTGCATCTCTTATTGCCTACTGATTGCCCTCTTCCCATAGAATCCCTCCCTTAGAACTCTTCCTGTGGAACCCCACCAAATAAGTAGTGTCAAGAAAAACAAATCAACATGTTAGACACATCTAAAAATATATGTCTAATTTTGCAAAAATAAAATATTTGCAAAGTGTTTAGAATGGTATCTGGCCCATAGTAAGTGCTATATCAGTGTTAATTATCATTATTATTACCTCCAATCCATCCCATCTCTAACAAGGTTCATTTCTGACTAGCAGGATTAGGGAAGCCCTCAATAAGGAAGTAGCATTTATATTGTGTCTTGCATGATGGGTGGGAATTCAATCAGCAGACAAAGGTAGGGGGCAGTGAGACTATTCCAGGTATAGGTAAATGTGTGAACAAAAGCATAGAAATGGGAAAATGCTATTTTTGATTGGAAGAGCAATTCAGATGATTTAAGTGTTGGTTAGGAGATAAGGCTGAAAAAAGACTGTCAAGCTTTAAATTCCTTGCTAAGCTATTTAAGCATTATTCAAAAGGCAACCGGAGCCATTGAAGGGTTTAGAGCACAGGAGTAAAAGAATCACTTCTGTGAATATGGAAGATTAATCTGGAGGCACTGTACAAAACAAAGATATCCAACTGAGAAGACTTTTCCAGGGTTCTGACTGTAGCAACAGAAAGGAGGAAGCATGGGTAGAAGTGGAACGGAATAGGACTTGGTAACTGATTGGATATGAAGGGAAAGCAGGAAAGGGTGGTCCCAGGAGTCACAGAGATATCAAGCCTGTGTATTGCCTTTGACAAGAGTTGAGAAGTCAAGAGACAAAGAACAGTTGGGGGAGGGGGAGAGGATAATCTAATCAATTTGGGGACATACTGAGTTTGTGTCAGAGTCAGCTTAGAACACAGCTGCAGCACATTAAGATGGAAGGAAAGGGGAAGAGGTGGGGCATGGTCATGCCCCTGGGGTACAAACTGACACTGCAGGCAACCTAAAGGGCACCTGTCCTGACCACTTTGACTCCCTAAATCACCTCTGCCTATCTGTAGTCCCAGAATCTAATCAGTTTTCCTGGAAGTAGATTTTGCATCTTTATCTGAATCTCATCCATCATTTACTAGCTTGGTGACTGTGGGCAAGTCACTTAATGCCTCAGGGCCTTAGTTTCTTCATCTGCAAAATTAGGGGGTTGGACAAGGTGACCTTTCAGGTCCATCCTACTTCTTGATTCTATGACTTTGGTATTTGATTTTAGGTCTACCTCTGACTACTTTCACTTCAGTGTCATCTGATCCCTGACTTCTTCACTGGTCTGGGGGAGACTTACATTCTCTCTCTTCCTTTCCTGAGAAGCAGCATCTGTATGATTTGAAGTATTGTCAGGTTAGCAGGACAGGGGATGTCATTTGGAAGGCATTTTATGTGGATATGGGAATTGAAGTCATTGGAGAGGATGAGCTCCTAATGAAAAAGATGAAATCCCCAAGGGAGAAAGAAGATTGAGAGAAGAGAGATGAGGTCAGAGCCTTTGGGAAAACTCCCAAGAAAGAAGCTCATCTTGATTAATAGAATGGAGAAACCATGACTCCACAATAGCAGTACCCAATATGATATTGAAGAACATGGAAAGGGTCATAGGATCAGAGATCTAGGGCTGGATAATGTGATCTGCTTAGAGATGATCTGGTTCAATTCCTTCATTGTCCCTAGGAAGAAACTGAGGCCAAGAGAGGCTTAAACAGCTTAGGACCACAGATCCTCAACTAGAAGGGAACTTAGGGGATATTTAGTCCAACCTCTTCATTTTATAGGAAAAGCAAAGTGACTTGCTCAAGATCACAAAGCTAGGAAGTGGGAAGACCAGGATTTGAACACAGGTCCTCTGACTCCAATTCTAATTCACTTTCCATTGTACAGTGCTAGATTAGCAACTAATAGAAGAAACTTTTCTGTGGAGGTACAGTCTCAGCAAATACCAGGAAGCAAACTGAGGGGCTGAGAACTGAGGAGGTAAATGTAAAAGGTGGAATGAACTAAAAAGAAAGCAAATAGAGAATTAAAACAAAAGAACTGGCAGTTTGAAAGGTGGCTGACATTGGTTTAAGGAAAAGAAACAACTTATTCATGATTTATTTAGATATTTCAAATGATTGTTCAATAAGTTAAGAGGTAGAAAACACTGGCAAGACATTGTATTCTAAACTGACCTTTCTCTTACTCTGTTATTTGGGGAGAAGCTAAATAATTGTACTCTAAAGAGGCAGGCAGCAAATACCCTACAACCACTGTGACTTCTTCTCAAACATTAGCTGAGACCGTGGATTTGTATACATCCTGTTCTATTAGTCTGTTAGCTCTTAACTCTCAGGGTCTTTGTCTTTTAATATGTGTGGCTGCTCCCAGTGGTACCCAAAGTTTGACAACTGCTTATTTAATACTGGTTTAATTCATCTCCCCATTTGTCATTGGTAGCTATCCTTGGGTTTGCCTTGATGGGGAAAAAAACAACAAACAAAAAACATTCCATCCACATGCAAAGGGATCCAGAGAGAAGTCTTTCCTATGAATCTATTTCTTGGGTCCTCTGGTGTGGAATGTATATAGATGATTAATAGATAGATAGATGGATGGATGGATGGATGGATAGATAGATAGATAGATAGATAGATAGATAGATGATAGACAAGCAAAGAAATGAACAAATTAGATAGATGATAGCTAGCTAACTAGAAAGGCATGTGGGTAAAGAGATAGATATCAATGATAAATAGATAGATGAAGGTAGATTAGATAGATGATAGGCAGGTAAATAGATAAATAGATTAGATAGACAAATAGATGATAGCTAGCTAGCTTCCTAGACAGATAGAAGAAGATAGATGGAGAGATAGGTAAATTAGACAGATAAATGATAGCTAGCTAGCTAGGTAGATAGGTAAAGAGATAGATAATAGATATAAACATTTAGATAGACATATGAAACCTTTATTAAGCACTTATTCGATATCAAGCTCTATAAGGGAAAAGGGACATAGCTGCTGATGCTATATGTGAGAAAAGCCTCTGGGGCTCTGTGACACATGTCCTGTACTTTACTGTTATATTTTCTACATTAGTCAATGGCTGTGACCCTTGGCCTTCTAAGCCCCATGCATTTCTTCAGCATCTTCACCTCTTAGTGACATGCAGCTACATTTAATAGAATGTCCAGCCCAGGGGATGCTTGCCTTGGGACTTCTGGGGGCAAGTTGGTACATTCCATCTAAATTTTCTGAGGAGATCTATCAGGGAGAATAGTTCAAGTTATCCATTACCCAGATCAGTCTGCAGAAATATGGCCATGCTGCACGGGTAATGTTATTTCCAACTGTTGATACAGTCAGAGCAGAGGTGAATGCGACAGCAATATAAAGATGATAGATCCCAAGCACAAGTGGGAACAAAACATATTCACTTGGGGCAAACCTAGCTAGGAAATATGTGGATGAGAACCATGGAAGTGCCAGTTTTTGATGGCACAGGTTGACCCTGAGGAAAGTATTTGCTTCCTCTCTTCTGAAAAGCAATCAATTGCAACCAAATCAAGTAAATAATTAAAACATTAGGACCCATTAACACTTAGTTTAACTCATAATGGACCAAATCTTGTGATTTGCCATTGCTTGCATTTTTTTTGAGTAGACAATATGCCCTGTTTTTGACTGATGTTATTGGTGCTAGAATGCCATTCAATTTTCTTTCTTTTCCCCAGGTGCAAAACAGGGAAATGTGTGGCTTGCTTTCTCAACTGCAAATCATAAAACACCATAATCTCAGAAGGATGTAAACTGCAGGTGATGCAAAGGCTAATGGCAAGCTGGATAGTGGGTGTAAGTAGGCTGTGGCAACATTAAAAGCATTGATTTACACATAGCAAATGGTGTAAAAGAGATCTATTCATTCAACAAACATCTATTAGGCACTAAATTAAATTCAGCAAACATTCATTAATTGCCTACTGTGTACCAGGCATTGTGTCAGGAAGAGACATTTAAAACATGACAGTATCTGCCCTCAAGAAGTTTATAGTCAATTGAGTGTGCCTGAGGAGGTATATGGCACACTAATCTGAGGAGATAGATTGTTGTTGTTATTGTTGTTGTTTAGTTGTTTTCAGTCATGTTTGACCCTTAGTAACCCCTTTTGGGGTTTTCTTGGCAAAGATACTGGAATGGTTTGCCATTTCTTTCTCCAGCTCATTTTACAGTTAAGGAAGTGGGGGCAAATAGAGTTAAGTGACTTGCCCAGGGTCACATAGCTAGTAAGTGTCCGAGTCTATATTTGAATTCAGGTCTTCCTAACTCCAGGCCCAGTGCTCTAAATACTGTGTCACCTAGAGAGAGAAAGTACTAACAAACGGGGAGCAAGATAAAGGTGAGACTTATAGGAATCTAGATATCTATAAGGTAGAGAGAAGTAAGGAATACCTTCTAGGTATAGGAGATAGCAGAGCAATGTTGTCAAGTGTCAGAGAAAAGACCAAATTTCTATGTAGTGTCTGAGGAGAAAGAAATATTTTCTAGGCCTTAAAGTGCCATAACAAATGCTTTATCTTGTTTGCTTTTCCTTCCTTCCTTCCTTCCTTCCTTCCTTCCTTCCTTCCTTCCTTCCTTCCTTCCTTCCTTCCTTCCTTCCTTCTTTCCTTCCTTCCTTTCTTTCTTTCTTTCTCTTTCTTCTTTCTTTCTTTCTTTCTTTCTTTCTTTCTTTCTTTCTTTCTTTCTTTCTTTCTTTCTTTCTTTCTTTTTTCCTTCCTTCCTTCCTTCCTTCCTTCCTTCCTTCCTTCCTTCCTTCCTTCCTTCCTTCCTTCCTTCCTTCCTTCCTTCCTTCCTTTCTTTCTCTTTCTTCCTTTTTTTCACTGTTACTGGTTTGGGTGTGAGAATGATCAAGAAAAAGAAGTTATTTAACTTCCCTAATTTCCTTATTTGTAAAATGAATGCTCTGTACTAGAGGGCCTCTGAGATCCCTGTCAGCGCTAGGTCTATGATCCTATAAAATAGGATTTGAGTTCGGCTTTAAAGGATGGTGTTTTGGACCACATTTAGCCCAAGCAAGTCCACTGATTTAGGCTTGGGACTGGATAGCAATGAGATATTTGTCTACCAGAAAATTCAATAAAAATGAATCTATAGGGGCAGCTAGGTGGTGCAGTGGATAGAGCACCCGGCCCTGGAGTCAGGAGGATCTGAGTTCAAATCCAGCCTTAGACACTTAACACTCACTAGCTGTGTGACCCTGGGCAAGTCACAACCCCAATTGCCTCACCAAAAAAAAAAAATTTTTTTAAATGAATCCATTTACAATAAAATTTTTAGAATGACCCATTTACCAATTCAAATAGATGCTCCTTCCTCAACCTACACATTCACTACAGCAGCTGAACTGGCTCAGAAAGATCCTTTAGGGCAATGGGAATTCCACCAAACCTAAGGAAAACCACTTCCCCATAGGCTGTGGTTTTTTAAGCTTTAGGCAACAAGGAAACCATACCAATTGTTTAAGCTCTAAACCTCTGGATCTTCCAAATACAGAAAAGCTCATTACCCTCCAAAAGGAAAATCATCCCAGCTTGTATAAAACATATACTGCTCCTAACACAGATTGGTAGGAATTCAGTAGATGAAGAAGGTAAATGCAGACATTTCAGGCATAGGGAACATGAGCAAAAACACAGAAGCAAAAGAGTTTAGGTTGGATGGTAGGTCCTTGGTTTGTGGAAGAAAGGGAACAGAGTACACAAAGGAAAGTAATATGGCACAAGACTGAAAAATGGGGTGGTGCCAGATTTTAGAAGGCCTTTACTGTCAGACAAAAGATTATGACCTTTATTTAATAGGCAATAGGGAGTCACTGAAGAATTTTTGGCACAGGAATGATGAGCAGATCTATGCATAGCAGAGAAGTTTGAATAAAATAGTGAGACATAAGCCATATTAAAAGGGGGGGTGATAGGACTCAGTGAGAAAGCAGAGCTATCAAAAAGAGATACATGAAGATTAGTCCAGTACTCTTATGAAGGCTCAATTAAAAGGAAATAGCTATAAGATAGTTATTGCATTAGTTCAGATGAGTGATAATGAAGGACTGAAGTTAATAAAGGTAAGATGATGGCAGTAGAAATGAAGAGTAGCAGATGGATATAGGAGCAATTGTAGAGGTCAAATTGATAAGCCTTGGTAACTAATTGGATATGAGATTTGAGGGAGAGGATAGATGAAGTAGAAGATAATTTCAAGTTCTCAAACATGAACAACAGAGGAAATGGTAGTGCTAATAAAGTAATCATAATGAGAAATAGAGTTAAGGATGTTAAGCTTGGTTTCTGACATATTGAGATGTATTAGCAGACAAGAAGCAGTAGAAAGTAGTAGAAAGAGTAATGCATTTGGAGTCAAAGGATGGGGTTCATATCCCAGACCTTCCACTTACTGCTTGTGTGACAATGAACAAGTTATTTAATCTCTATGTATGGACCTCTACTTTCTCAAATGCAAAATTACTTTCTTAGACTAAATGATCCCCCAGATCTCTTCAAGCTCTGAATCCTATGATCTATATTCAAACATGTTTCAAGCTATAAAAGTAGATTAAAATTTGTCAGAGCTTGAGGTGACAGAGGACATCAAGGTGGAGATATCCCATTGACAGCCAAAGATGTCATCCTAGAGATTAGTAGAAATTTCAGGAATGAAAATAAAAAGCTAGAAGTTATCTAAAAAGAAATGGCAACCAAGGGAAGATTGATATTCCTTTACTCCCCAAAGTGGTGCAGGTTTTTATTATCTCAAATAATAAAATTTCAAAATATAGTAAATCTGGTTAAAGCACTGGCCCTTGATTCAGGAGTACCTGACTTCAAATCCGGCCTCAGACACTTGACACTTACTAGCTGTGTGACTGTGGGCAAGTCACTTAACCCCCATTGCCTACAAAAAAAAAAATAGTAAATCTAAAGTTGGAGAGGGGGTATTTGTGAATCCTCAAAGATGGGAAGTGATGAGAGAGGAATATTTTGACAGTTGAATAAAGTTGAAGGAGCTGCATAAAACTAATTTTACAAAGTGGTCAAAACTTTTTGGAAAATAAGAGTGATATTCCTAAGGAAGAAAGGAGAGAGAGAGAAGATCGTGGAAGATCTCTAAAAATATTAGACGCTTAAAGGGTTAGGAAAAGCATGAAAATTTATAGAAGACAACTAAGGGGTAGTTAGAAAAGTAGGAATAAAACCAGTAAAGGAGGGAATCTAAAGGGAGGAGAGATTATCTAGTAGGAAGGAGTGATCAACAATATCAAAACCCAAATAGAGGTCAAGGAGGATGAGAGTTGACAAAAGGGACTGGATTTGGTCATTAGAAATTAATTAGTTTCTTTTCTTTTCTTTCTTTCTTTCTTTCTTTTGGTGAGGCAATTGGGGTTAAGTGACTTGCCTAGGGTCACACAGCTAGTAAGTGTTAAGTGTCTGAGGCCGGATTTGAACTCAGGTCCTCCTGACTCCAGGGCTGGTGCTCTATCCACTGTACCACCTAGTTGCCCCATAATTAGTTTCTTTTAAGAGAGGAGTTTCAATAAAGTGATGAGTCATAAACCATATCATAAAGTGGTGAACAGACACTAGTCAGTGAGCAAGCAGAGGTATCAAAAGGAAATATCTCTTTTAAAAAAGAAATTTGGTCATGAAAGGAAAAGAGATAAAATAGTAGTGGACCTCTAACTATGGCTTCTTTTCCTCTTCAACAAGAAACAAAAGAGAGGGAGTGTGGATGCTAAGTTTTGAGCAACTGAATAAGGTGACCTTATATTCTTCTATTGGATGGAATAAGGTGGGGTGTGTAATGATTGGAATGATGCCACCTGCTGGAGACTTACTGTAGAAAATCTATGCCATGAGGTGAACGTCTCTGAGGGCAAGACCATGCGTCTTTTTTTTTTTTTTTGGCGTCAGGAAGTGACGATTGCTGGTGGGAGGAAGAAGGGGGAGTCGGGTGCTCTGAACTACTTTTTCCTGAGGACGCTAGTGGAGAAGGGAGCTAGAAATGCGCTCTCCCTTTAATAGATAGATGAATGTAGGCCTTTCTCTCTCTCTTTACCGAATTCTTATTCTCTTTAATAAATGCTTAAAAGCCTAACTCTTGCTAAAGCTTATAATTTATTGGTGACCACTCATTAGCTATTTTAAGCAGACTAGCTAGAATTTTACCTTTAACAGGTGGAATGATAACTGGGGTCAAGAAGATAGAATACAAGGTTTGGAAATCATTAAGAATATATATGATCCAGTGGATAGAGCACCGGCCCTGGAGTCAGGAGTACCTGGGTTCAAATCCGGCCTCAGACACTTAACACTTACTAGCTGTGTGACCCTGGGCAAGTCACTTAACCCCAATTGCCTCATTTAAAAAAAACAAAAACAAAAACAAGAATATATATGATCACATGGCCTATGTTTGATTGTTTACTGCCTTGGGGAAGAGGGATGGAGGGAGCAATAGAAGTTGGAACTGAAAGCTTTAAATAAAAAATGTTGATTATTTTTTCAAAAAAGAAGAATTTATATGATAAGAAAAGGAGGTGGGTTAGTCACATTGCTAGAATAAGAAATAACCAATAAGCTGCCATAAATTTTGCTCAAATGATTTCGAGTTTCCATGGCATATCTCCTGAGTATAAATCACCCCCCAATATTTTGAGATGAAGCCCCAGAGTAGATTCTGAGCTTGAATTCAGTCCAATTCCAAAAGACCCAATCATCACCTTACTTGCCCTCTGCCATCAGGATGTTAGTACTGTGAGAGGTCCTGGCTCTCTGGGAGTCAAAAGCAAAGCCCACATTGACACTGTGATTAGTCTTCACAGGACAGGAACTGGGGGGGGTGTGTGTGGCATATGAGCTTGTCGTTCTACATCTTGTATTGAGAAAATGACCTTTATCCTCATGCTTCACATGCTATAGCAAAAATTCCCTCTCTTATCTTTCTCCATATTCTTTATTCCCCATTTAGCACATCATCAACCTTCAATGGTCTCCCTCTTCCCTCTCCTTCCACTGTCGATATATGCCTCCCCAGCCTAGATTTTTTTTTTCATTTCATAGTGTCCATTTACTATCCCTAATGGAATCCCAGATTTCCCCAGAAAGCACAACTGTGGCCACCATTTCCACTACTGGTTGTTACTTATCTCCCTCCCCAAAACTCTGGTGAAGAGCAGTAGGCACAATTTTTGTTCCCAGTCCAATGCTTCAGGGGACTCCCAATCCATCACCCCGTTCTGGCTTCCCTCACCTCCTTTTATAACCTCTAGTTTATGGTTGACCATTTGAACTACACACTATCAAATATGCTTGAATATCATACCTCATCTCCACCGGGCCGTCTCTGCTATATATTTTTATTCTTTCAATTAACAATCAGGAAGGTGACTCTTTTACTCTCCACATCTCCTTTCTCGAATGTTCGTCTTCCATCTTCTCAAACCTGTCAACACCACATCTTTCTCTTCATTTAGCAGAAGACATTGCCTTTTACTTTAATAATAAATAACATAATAATACCTAGCATTTCTATAGCACTTTAAGGTTTGAAAAGTACTTAACAAATGTTATCTCCTTTTGTTTTCATAACAACCCTGGGAAGGAGGTGCTATTATTATCTTCTTTTTATAGAGGAGGAAACTGAAATAGAGTTAAAGTGGTTTGCCCAGGGTCATACAGCTAGTAAGTGTCTGAGGGAAGATTTGAACTTGCGTGTACTAAATCCAGGAAGTTCTAGCCATTGCATGACCCAGCCACCTCTAAGGC
Source organism: Dromiciops gliroides (assembly GCF_019393635.1). Classification (NCBI taxonomy): domain Eukaryota; kingdom Metazoa; phylum Chordata; class Mammalia; order Microbiotheria; family Microbiotheriidae; genus Dromiciops; species Dromiciops gliroides. Next base: position 312,375,031 of record NC_057864.1, read on the forward strand.
CATTCCTGATTCCCCTCCAGATGTTAGTGCTATCTCCCCTTCTAAAAACTACCTTTTATTCATTTTTATATGCTTTGTTGTCTCTACATTTTGTTCTCTCCCTCTCTTCTACCCTCAAAGGACATAGGCTCCTTGAAGGCAGAAATTGTCTTTCTTTTGCCTTAGTGTCCCCAGTGGGTGGCACATGGTAAGTGCCTAATAAATTCTGGTTGAATCAAATTGAACTGATATGACCATTATCTTGCTGGATGAGAGGGCCATGTTAGGTGACCTTTCAAGACCCTTCTGCCTAATGTAAGTCTAAGCTTCTGATTGAACATAATTACAACATGCTGGCTTGTCCCATCTCATAGAAGAAGTCTCATTGTCAGGCTGCAGCCTCTCCATTAAAAAAACAAAAAACAAAAACCACAAAAACCCCAGAGAATTCTGGGAAGCAGTCCTCGACAGTAAACCAATTCCCTGACCTTTAAAAGTCTGCAGTAACTCTTCAAGAACATCAGGGAGATTATGACAGCAGGGTAGAATCATCTAAGTAACCTTTGCTCTCCAAATGCTGTGCATTGTCAACAGCTGAATCGACAATTGCTTAATCTAAGCTTTTTGAGTGCTTTTCATGGAGAGGAAAAAAAATTGGTTAAAAGAATGCCTTCTAATCCTTACATTTCTTCAGCCTACAGCTGGGTGACCTTCTTCTTATTGGTACAGTGGCACAGAAGGGAAAAGGGACAATAGAAATGTGACATATGAAAATAGTGTATTTAACCCAACAAAAAGGGACACTAATGGAAGGCACTGAAGACATGTTAATATTACACTATTTGCATTAACTCCCCTTGTTGCTGACAATCACATGGTGATAAGTGGCAGCCTCAATGAGAAGATAACCTTAAACCTTCAGTTTTGACATGGCCTTATTTTCACTTAACAAGAGAAACAGAGACAACAAGTGCCTACTCCTTCCCAAAGAAGGCTCACTTAACTAAGGCAAGGAGATGGCCAAGATTGGACAAGAAGAGATTTTCTCTGGTTAAACACTCAGAGTATGTTTGTCCATAATAAATTATACTTTCCAGATTTGATTTTTGTGTCATTGGAATCAGATAACCTGAGTTTGAATCTTGTCCATGCTGTTTATTGTGTAGTGATCATACTATGTCCCAGATTGATCTATGTCATCATTCTGGGCCTTTGTTTCCTCATCTATAAAATGGTGGTAGTAGAGGGTGTGGTAATCAGCCAGATTATCCCTAGAGTCCATTCCAGCTTCAAAATTCTATGACAATTTAGTGGTTAGGGATCCTAATTCTTTCAAAGTAGGGTCTGGTAGAAGGGCACAGAGAGAAAAGTACTCAGGGAATGTCATGGCAGATAGGCATGGATATTATGGAGAGGGAAAATTACTTCCTCTTTATATCTAGCAAAATGTAGAGAAAGCTAGCAATGGCATGGTAGAGAGAGCACTGAACTTGAAGTCAAGAGAACCTGGGTTCAAATTTCTCACAGGATATTAACTTTATAACTTGAATGCCTAGCAAGTCATTTAATGTCTCTGAATCTCAATTTCCTCATCTCTAAGATGGTGATAACAGTGGTCCCTCCTTCAGAGGGCAGTTGTGAGGAATAAATGAGACAATGTGTGTAAGGTGCCTTGCAAGTCTTAAAGTATTATGTGAATCTGAGTTATTATTATTATTATTATTATTATTTGCGGGGCAAAGGGGGTTAAGTGACTTGCCCAGGGTCACACAGCTAGTAAGTGTGAAATGTCTGAGGCTGTGTTTGAACTCAGGTACTCCTGAATCCTGGGCTGGTGCTTTATCTACTGCGCCACCTAGCTGCCCCCTGAGTTATTATTTTTGTGCAGTAAGTGATTTCCTAGGCTTTGCCAGAAGATTAGAGCTCTAAGGTTTTAATAATATTTAGCTTTTCTATATCACTCTGGAGAAATACAAGAGAAACTTACTTATCCACCAATTGTTTGTCTGTTACTACCAGACAACCTTCTCTATAAGGAGAGGAAATACAAAGCAAGCTCAGCTGGTACAACTGAGATAGACAGCTCTAAGCCAGACTTTCATCATTATTTCCTCCTTCAGTTTTGGTTTTCAGTGTGGATCCCAGAATAACTCAAGTTCCTACCCCAGGCCAACCCAGACATTCATGAGCACCCTTACTCATAACACAAGAGGAGAAAAACCCAAACTACTCCAAAGAACCTCAACTAGTCTTTCCTGTTTTCTCATTCACTGTGACCACACTCTTTCTAACCACCATATATGACTGTCAATTGGTCAATAGACATATATTAAGTGCAAGAAACTGTGCTAAGCACTCAGTCAAAAATACACCATCCCCTTTCCACACTCCTTTGCTTCCTTAAATTCTCTAACAGAAATGACGGTCCAGATAGATATCACTCACTTCATTCATTCATGACCACCTTAAATGTCCTATTGAGAGTGCCCCAAGATGTCACTGACCATCACAAATGCTGGTCAATCTTTTGGTGACTGGGGAAAGAGCTCAGTCATAAAAGATCAGATATATGGCTCTGAAGCTGAATCTTGAGGACATATTACTACTTGGATCTCCATGTATTCCATGCCCTGGCTTCCAGACTATTACAGAATGTAATTTGGAACCTCATAAGAAAACTAGGTTAAATAGGGATTTGTCACATGAGCTCCTGAATGACTGCTTTCTTCATGGGCATAGTAGTCAGGATTGTAGAATAATAACCCAGAAGGTCAATGGAGAAAACTATAGACCATCCATTTCCCTATTTTTACCTCAGATTCCATATTATAACTCATGTAAGGGTTGGGCTGATTTGTTTAGAGTACACCAACAATTAAGGAAGTGCAAAGCTAATTTCAATGGATTAAATAGATAGTATATTGGGAAATGGGTGAGACCCTGTTACTGATCTCCAGATGAACTTTTCCATTCTTGTGCATATTAATAAAGTATGATCTTACACTTTACTGTAAAAGGAATTATGATATGCTATGAAAGGGTTCAATGTGGGAGGAAGAAAATATATTCTTGGCTCAAGCTCCTATTCAGTGTAGACCAGGCAAAATGCTAGAAATCAAATATTAAAGCCTTTAAGTGAACAAATAAAACACAATAGGAAACTCCACAGAATAAAATCATTCTTAAACCCTGTGTTGAAATTGTATCTTATTATGGTCCCCATGACTACTCCTTCAGTAAGTATAGTAAATAAGTATGTAAGTAGCCAGTGTAAGGTAATAATAAGCAGAAAATAGAAACTAAGAGTATAAAGGGGAGCATAGAAGACACTTGTCAAAACTGCCTCCTAAATTAACTAAGGCCATATCCAGAGACTACGGGTTAAATTAAGAGAAACTAGCTAATCCCCATTAAACAGCCCTCATTATGCAAGCTACAGATAAGACCCAGACATGCACAGTAAAATGAGAAAAATGTTATGCTAATGAAGCAACCCTAAAGCAGTCTTAATAACTTTCAGATGACATCAATCTGTAAATGAGTCAACATTAAGGTGGTTATGGATAAAGCTTCTGTCCTAATGATTCCATCTCAGAGCCATATACCTGATCTTTTATGCCTGAGCTCTTTCCCCAGTCACCAAAAGATTGACCAGCATTTGTGATGGTCAATGACATCCTGGGGCACTCTCAGTAGGACATTTGAGATGGTCATGAATGAATGAAATGAGTGATATCTATTTGGACCTTCATTTCTGTTGGAGAATTTAAGAAAGGAAGCAAAGGAGTGGGGAAAGGGTATAGAGTATCTCTGATTGAATCCTTGGCACAGTGCCTGGCACTTAATATATACTTAATATATGTCTATTGATTGATTGACAGTCACATGTGGTGATTCTGTCCCACACCCCCAGTAGAATGGGACCCTGACCACTCTTCCAATTGCCGTGGGTCTATGCTGCCTGAGTACTCCCAACTCTGATTCATAGTCACATAAGTGACTCTATGTACCCCTCTCTGCCCCCTGTCTCTCATGTTCAGTGCCTCCCTCTCCCACCCCATTCCCCATGCTATCCCCATGCCGTCTGCCTCTGTACTCTCTGTGCCTTATTAAGGTATGATTAATCCATTATTCCTCACTTGCTGCCAGTGTGATATTTGCCAGCAAGTATTCCAAGAATCAGACTTGTCTGCCCTGACCCAACTATGACTCCTTTACAGATCCCTTGCCTAAGGCATAAACCAGATACTCAGGCCAGGACTTAATTCATCAGTAGCCACACCACATCTATCATGCCCATGAACCCACTTGTAGAAAGAAAGGAATGAGAATCAAAAGAGCCCTGTGCCTTTCTGGATAGGGAACTCTACTTCTGGTTGGGCATAATAAAACAACTCCTCATAAACCAACAGAAACAATTCCTCTGATAAAATATCAAACCAAGTCTGGGAAAAAAGGAGCAAATCTCAGTGAGCTATGGATGTGTACATATAGGGAGATCACATACATTCTGAAAACATCGGAGGGAAGGCTGACTTGTGTCAGTGCTTGAAGACCTTTTTCCACACATCCTTGTCTCAATATTTGTTAAGACTGTGCCTCCACTGTCACCCATCACAGCAAGCTCCACCTCCTAGTTGTCATCTGTTTCACCTTCCCCTCTGCCTATGTCAATAACAACAGCTTCACCTCTGTAGCCATATCTCCATCTAGAATCTACAACTACTATCTCAGGATTTCTGTCATGTAATAAAATTTATTTTTTTCCCTCTCTGACTTGTTCTTCTCTAAGTGCTCTTAGCTTTATACCTCAGACTTGTATAGCAGGATTCTATTGTCTCATGTGCTTTTAAGATTCAAATTGTCCTGGCCTTGACTGTTGCCCTCTTAGAGTCAAAGGTCTGCATCACCCATGTGTCCAGGGGCTATTTATCACATGCCTAATTTTTTTTCCCTTGACCTCACAGCTCCCCCTAAATGGTTCCAAAATGGCCCCTTGGCGTTTTGCTTCAATGTGCCCATCAAATGAGTAAAAGCACTTAGCACCATGCCTGGCATATAATTGATGCTTAATAAATGCTTATTGCCTTCCCTTTTATATTCTCATACATTTCTATTTCCATTTAAATTTATTTATAGATTTAGTCTAGTTCTAACAATAATTCTAATAATAGCTGATATTTAAAGTGAGTGTCCATTTTGGACAAATATTTTATATATTTTATCTCAAATGAGTCTCACAACAACTATATAAGCTAGGTTCTGTGGGTGTTATTCCCATTTTATAGATGAGGAATCTAAGGCTGAAAACTATGATCTGCCCATGGTTATAGAACACTATTTCTATAATCATTAAAGGCCAGACTTAAATCTAGGTCTCTCCTGATTCCGAGTGCAGCACTTTACTGCACCACATTGTTAGTACATTATAGGGCAATAAAGAAGGCCCACTGACATTCCTCCCTCCTTTTCTCCCTTTCTCTGTTCCTCCCTTCCTCCCTCCCTTCCTTCCACCCTTATTTCCTCCCTTCTTTCCTCCCTCTCTTCCTCTTCCCTTCCTTCTTTCCTTCCTTTCATCCTTCCTTTCTTCCTTCCTTTTTTCCTTCCTTCCTTCTTTTCTCCCCTTTCCCCTTTTGTCCTCCCTCCTTTACTCCTGTTTTTCCATTGCTTCCTCCTTTTCTTCCTTCCTTCTTCCCTCCCTCCTTTCTTTTTCTCTTTTCTTTCTTTATTTATTCTTCCTTCTACAATAAATGACACTCAAATTATTTAGGCACTGCTCAGTTTTTGGATTTTATAGTTTTATTTAAAGTTCTTTTTATTTAAAGTTCTCCTACACCTATGTTTTCCAAGCAAATTAATTTCCAATATTTGATAATGCCTAGAATGTACTCTCACCTTATCTCTACCTCTTAGAATCCCATATGCACCATCTTCTGCATGAAACCTTCCTTCATCCCTCCAACTGCCAGCACTACCCCCTCAAACTACTTTGTATTTAACTACTTAGTATATATTTGTGTTTTCACTTTCTATTCATGCTGCATATATTTTATGTGTGCTTGCTATTTCCCCAATTAAGATGTAAATTATTTGTTTCTAGAGGTTATTTGTACTTCTCTCTCAAATGCCTATCACAGTGTCTAACAGTAGGTAATAGATAGATAGATAGATAGATAGATAGATAGATAGATAGATAGATAGATAGATAGATAGATAGATAGATAGATAGATAGGTAGGTAGGTAGGTAGATAAGTAGATAGGTAGGTAGATAAGTAGATAGATAGATAGATAGATAGATAGATAGATAGATAGATAGATAGATAGATAGATAGATAGATAGATAGATAGATAGATAGATGGATGATAGAGTGAACATTTATCAAGCACTTATACTGTACTAGGTACTATGTGCTAGGACTATGGATACAATCCAATATGATAGTCTCTACCCTCAAGGAGGTTATATTCTAAACTGAGGAGAAGACAACACATTAAGGGGCGCTGGAAGGCAAGTATGGGGAGAAAGTTGCTGATGAGGAAATGGAGAAGTTCAGAGAATGGGGAAAGCTGGGAATGAAGTGAACATATCCTGAGCTATCCCACAAAATAGAAATCCAGGCCAAGGACTCACCAGTCAGAAAAATGGGAAGACTACTTGTGAAGAGGTAGAGAAGTACAGAGATAAAGCAGTTGGGAATGAAATAATTATAAAATAATGATCCATTGATGTACTTATTGATCATTGAGTTTTAAATACTTGTTGAATTATTGATTGAATTTTGTTGTTATTGCAAATAAAATGTTTTAAATTATGTTTTCTCTCATTAGTTTTAATCTATCCCATCTTTTCTTTCTTTCTTTCTTTCTTTCTTTCTTTCTTTCTTTCTTTCTTTCTTTCTTTCTTTCTTTCTTTCTTTCTTTCTTTCTTTCTTTCTTTTGCAGGGCAATGAGGGTTAAGTGACTTGCCCAGGGTCACACAGCTAGTAAGTATCAAGTGTCTGAGGCTGGATTTGAACTCAGGTACTCCTGAATCCAGGGTCAGTGCTTTATCCACTGCACCACCTAGCTGCCCCCATATTTTCTTGAATAAGTCTGTGGGTGGGACGGGGGCGGGGGGAGGAGGGGAAGGAGTAGATAGAAAATCTCTAATATCCCTTTTCCCTCTAATATTCTAGGAGTCCATAAGTGGCAAGTATTGGGGAAGGGGTGAGCCTCAATCTTAGGACCAGGAATAAAGGAGAGTACAGGGAAGAGATTCATATTCAAGGTAAATGAAAATTATCTCCCATTTCCCTTGGACATATGGAAGGTGAGAATTGTAGGGCTACTTAAAAAAAAAAGATAGGAACAGTTTGTCAGAAACAGGAGTGGGGAGCAGTTCTGTGTTTATGCTACAGTAACCAAGGGAGGGCTGAGGAAAGAGAAGTAAATATTAGATCCAAACAAAGCCTCCTTGGAGGAGCTACTCTCCCCTACCTAAGGCCTTGAGAATCTGTTACTTGAAAGGAATCAGAGAAAGGGAAGATAGTAGGCTGGGCTCACTGCCAGAGTTTTTTCCCTAAAGAAAAGAGAAATGTTTTTGCCCAAAAGTAACTGAGGATTTTGATATGCATTTATTTTAGGAGGAGTTGGCTCAGCGCTGAGTTAGAGTATCATCAGACAAGAGGCTTTTAGGGGGCAGAAGAGAAGAATAGTACGATGAGGGCCTAGAGGCAGTGATGCTGTCAGTCAGAACCATTGGGGGAGGAAGGGAAAGGGAATCAGAATTTATAGAGTACCTACTATGTGCCAGGTACCATGCTAAGTGTTTCACAAACATCATCTCATTTGATTCTTACAGTAACCCTGTGAGGTGGGTGCTGTCAGTAACTGCATATTGCAACTTAGGAAACTGAGGCAAACAGAGGTTAAAGGTCACACAACAAATAAGTATCTAAGATGGGATTTGAACTCAGGTCTTTTTGACTCCAGGTTCAGTGTCCTATCCACTGTGCTACCTAGTTGGGGTGGCCAGGATTTGGCCAGACACTGTTAATGATCTTGGAGTGAGAAAAAGGGGAATAGGGGAAGTTGAGAAGGATACACTTATTCTCTCTTCTCTCATGTAGCATTAGCCAGCCAGTCAATCCTAGTAAACTTATCCCTAGCTTTTCTTAGTTCCAAACACTTTTGGAACCTCCCTTTACTCAAGCAATAGACCACCTTTTACATAGTATATAAAATGCTGAACTTGCAGTCTGTAAGATGTGAGATTAAATCCTTTCTCAGACACTTATTAGCTTTGTGACCCTAGGCAAGCCTCTGTGTACCTTAGTTTCCTCATCTGCAAAATGAGGGCATTGGATTTAATTACCTCTAAACTCTCCTTTAGTCTCAGAGTCAATAATCCTATGAAGTCACTTTCCCTTCCCTTTGAAAAGGTCAATGTTTGGTAGGAAAAGTGGGCTGTTATCTTTTCCATTCTAACTGTAGCTGACTTTGGTCTCCCAGTTCCTCAACCTTCTTTATTTACTTGACCTTTATCTCCATTCCTTACCCATGATTAGAAATGCCCATATCTGGGGCAGCTAGGTAGTGCAGTGGGATAAAGCACTGGCCCTGGATTCAGGAGGACCTGAGTTCAAATCCGGCCTCAGACACTTGACACTTACTAGCTGTGTGACCCTGGGCAAGTCACTTAACCCCCATTGCCCGGCAAAAAAAAAAAAAAAGAAGAAATGCCCGTATCTGGGGCAGCTAGGTAGTGCAGTGAATAAAGCACCATCCCTGGATTCAGGAGGACCTGAGTTCAAATCAGGCCTCAAACACTTGACACTTACTAGCTGTGTGACCTGGGGCATGTCACTTAACCCCTATTGCCCCACCCCCCCCCAAAAAAAGAAATTCCCATATCTCAGACCTTCTGCCCACTCATTTGAATTTGCCTTAGGTTCCAGAATTCCTAGTTATGACTCTGCTTGCATGTATAGTATAGAGGTAAAACCATTGGACTCAAAGTGATGAAATACTGGGTTTTGTTTTAATCATGCCTTTGACACTAGCTGTGTGATTATGAGCAAGTCATTTAAACTCTCCAAGTCTCAAGTTCCATATCTGTGAAATGGGAATACATCTGTAGTATCTACCCTCATAGGATTTTGTATAGATCAGATGAGAAAATTGTATGTAGAAGCACTTTTTGGACCTCAAAATTGTATGTGAACATAGGCCATGCTCTGGAATTACCTTCTCAAATCCCACTCATAATTGGAAGCTGAATTCCCAGAACATAGGTGTTGTTTCCCCTCAAGGTTCTAGGAGTGGCTGTAAGGGAGAAAGATTGTTTTCTTTTTTTCCCCCTTTTTTTTGGGGGGGGGCAATGAAGGTTAAGTGACTTGCTCAGGGTCACACAGCTAGTAAGTGTCAAGTGTCTGAGGCTGGATTTGAACTCAGGTCCTCCTGAATCCAGGGTTGGTGCTTTATCCACCGAGCCACCTAGCTGTCCCGGAAGATTGTTTTCTAATGCCATAATCAATAATCCACCACTAATGAGATTTCCTCCCATAATTATTAGTTGATATCAATTATTGAACCAGATATAACTAGCTTTTAGAAAATAGACATATTGTATATTTTGAAGGAAAAGCAAGTTGTTCATCATAGGTGTGCAGTTTCATGTACAATCATCTTTTTATTGTTCTATGTTATAGATATACATATTTTGTTCCCTAAATTAAAAATAAAATAATTTATTTTTTGTGGGGCAATGGGGGTTAAGTGACTTGCCCAAGGTCACACAGCTAGTAAGTGTCAAGTGTCTGAGACTGGATTTGAACTTAGGTACTCCTGAATCCAGGGCTGTTTCTTTATCCACTGTGCCACCTAGCTGCCCCTAAAATAAATTTTTAAAAAAGAGAAAACCCAGAAAATACATATTTCCTAAAGTGGTATTGTAAGAACAGTTGTCTAAATAAATATTTCCTCAAAAGTGTGATACATTGTCCCCCCCAGACCAACAGAGAGTACAGGGGAAAGTGGACTCAAGCTTACAGAATACATGTGGTGACAGGATCAGTTTTTGGTTACTTTTCTCCTCTTCATGAGACCCTCATGATATTCTGCCTAGTAATATTTTAGCATGCCTAATGGTATCCATACAGTATCTTGAGGATTCCTTTCCTTCATTTTTCTACTTTTTCCTAGGCTTCAATATAGACATTGAATTATATGTTCTAGGGATGCTGCTAAGACCAGGAGGAGAATGGGAAGGCCAAAATATAAGATGAATTCTTGTAGTCTCTGAGTTTCCTTTCATCTCTGAGCTTCTGATTCATACATCAAACAGATGGATCCATTCTTAGGGAATAACTGCCAAAGACTCCACTTGCTTATACTCCTTTAAGCTTCACTGTAATTCAGTCAAATCATCAAGTCAGAAAAAATCTGGTGTTTAAAATTAATTTGGAAGGCATCTAGTTCAACATCTCTCATTTTACAGATAAGGAAACTGAGGTCTTAGAGAGGTTAAGTGACTTACCCAAGTTCACACGGGGCAAGTTTAAATTCCAGCTCTGCTGACTCCAAATCCCACAGTCTTTCCACTATATTAAATTGATAATAGGCAATGTGATATAGTGAAGAATCCTCATAAAGCCCTAGAAAACTTGGATTCCATTGATTCCTCCTAAAAGAGCATGTGGCCCAGCAGAGTGATAGGCCTAGAGTTCAAATCGAACCACAGACACTTACTATTTGTGTGACCCTGGGCAAGTCACTTAATCTCTTCCTCTTTCAGTTTCCTTAATTATAAAATGGGGATAATAATAGTATCTTCGTCTCAAGGTTGCTGTAAGGATCAAATGACATGACATTTGTAAAGTTCTTAACATAATACTGGTACTTAGTAGGTGCTTCCTTCCTTTTATTTACTTTCTATGTGACTTCTAGGTAGTCACTTGAGGCCTCTGAGATCCAGTTTTCCTCCCTTCCTACCTCATAGGGTTGCCATGGGGACCAAATGAGCTAATGGGTGTGAATATACTTAATAAACCATAGATTGTTATATAAAATGTAAGAGTATTAATATTGAATCTTCTTGGAAAGAAAGGCCACTTATCAATCAATCAATCAATCATCCACAAGCAATTATTAAGTGCTTACTACTTGCCAGGAGCATTTCCAGAGAGGATTATATAAATCTGTGAAGGGTTGCATACATTTTTAAAGCCTCCTCTGACTTCCTACGGGAAATGATCCTTCTTTAGAATGCAGGTGACAATTTGTTGGCACCTTCCTTATGAATTTCTTACTCTATTTTGTATTGTAGCTATTTTTATATGTGTGGGAACTCCCCTATTAAATTGCAAACCTCTTGGGAGCAGAGAGCATCCATTACTCATCATTGTATCTTTCTGCTCCTCAGTACCTAATACAGTTCTCTACTCATAACAAGAATTTAAGAAATATTTGTTAAATTTAATTGAGAAAGGGATATATTTTTTAGTCTAGATGATGCTGATGACCCGCATAAAAGAATATAGGGATATGGGCTATAGGGATAGAAGGGGAAAGAAAGTATATTGAAATAAGTAAAAACATAAAGAGAAGGGCATCACAAATGTGCAGTTTGCAACAAATGGTGTCAGTTGCATAAATTAGAACTTACTTTTCTTCTGATTGTTTCATTTGAATCTTGTTTTTTTCTCTTCTTCATCCACAGTACCTAGTACAGTGCTAGACATCTGGTAGATTATCAATAAACTCTTGTCAATTGATTTTCTTAGTACTTTCAACTTTTGAAAGTCTTTTTTGAGGAATAATTTAGATATTAAAGACTTCATTTCTTAAGTTAAATCTTTGTGAAAATCTTCTGGAACAAATCAATAGCTAATTACATGCAGCTTGATTTTTTTCCCTCCTGCTCATCCACAGGGAAATTGAAATAGGAGTCAACCCCCTCCCTCTTAGTACCCATGGTTAGGGAAAGCAGTGGAGACTTTAGAGTTGAATCAGCATTATGGCTAGGCTGGGGCAGAACACTGTTATTGGTGTCAGGGTGGTGAATAGCTCTGGATTAACCAAAGGACAAAGAGCAGTGGTTGCTGCTAATAGATAATTAGATTAGCCAGAATTGGATTTTCGTATACTTTGGTGTTCTTTTAAATTCTTTGAAGATAATCCCTTCATTTTACAGGTGAGGAGCTAAAAACATGGGACATGAAGTGCCTTGCCCAGCATCACACAAGTAAATATCAGAGACTTGAATAAAGCCTATATTTTCCTGATTAGAGGTCTAACATACTATCCAGTACACCACACCCTCTCCCTCAGTTCCTTGTATTAAAGAATATCAGGAGGGGCAGCTAGATGGCGCAGTGGATAGAGCACCGGCCCTGGAGTCAGGAGTACCTGAGTTCAGATACGACCTCAGACACTTAACACTTACTAGCTGTGTGACCCTGGGCAAGTCACTTAACCCCAATTGCCTCACTAAAAAAAAAAAAAAGAATATCAGGAAAAATCTATGTGGCACAGTTTGAAATAAATTAACATTCTTCCATCCTTCCATATTCTTAATGGTAGAACTTAAATAGGTATCATTTCACAAAGTTCTCAGAGGTTAATAACTATTTTTGCATTTGCAAAGACCTTCATCTATCCAAAATCAATAAAGACAAAAAAGGAAAAAAATATTATTTCCCATCTCAGAGGGAAAGCCTACTCCCTTAACCCCTGAGCTTCCAGAATATGTAGGGCTCTCTACACAGGGGTTGACTGAAACTTTCTTAATTTCAGGTGAAAAACCAAACTGTCCTGAGCAAAAACTCTTCCATGATTTCCTTTAAAATATAGATCAACCCAACTTTATAGAACATTTTTAGTTGTCCCTTTCACAGACAAGGTATACCAAATATTTCCAGGAATCCCTTTCACACATGAAGTGATCTCACTGGAGGTCCAGACAAAGTTTTACATGGGAGAGAGATTTATTTCACAGCGCCTTCTTTGATGTGGGCATGCCATGCTGGGTGGTCCTTTGCCAGCTTCTCCTCTTCTCATAATTTATTCCAAAGTTCTTCAGAGAGACTTTGAGAGTGTTCTTTTATCACTTCTGACCACCATGTGGGCATCTTCCTCGCATGAGCTCTCTGTAAAAGAATCTTTTAGGCAAAGGTACATCTGGCATTCAAACAACATGGCTAGTCCATTGGAGTTGCACTCTCTGCGATAGATTTTGAATGCTTTGGGGGATAGTGATCACCAAGGAGAAAAATGTTTACTCTTCCATCAGCTGGCATTCTGAGGCAAATTCCATGGCCTTGGTAGTAATTATGCCTCTGCTACTGAAAGAAGGTGGCAAAAAGCTGGTCTGGAAGTAGTAATAAGGAGCAGCAAGCGTGCTCACACCACCTGCGAGTGCAATGCAATTATTAGAAAGGTAGCAGCCAGTACTTGAGTGATTAGGGATATAGTATCTCCTAAAGGAAGCCAGGCTCCCATGACCTCAAAATGTAAAGTATGTGAGAAGAATGGATGTAAGATGAATGAGAACCATGAGAACATTTGGATTTGGCTCATGTTGTTTCTACTCAAGGTTTCCCCTGGCAACATCCAATTTTGACTTGTGCTTATGTCTTCATGACAAATGGGAAAAGATCTTCAATTTCCATATAAGCGCCCAGTCTCAGTGAAAAATTACTTTCATCCAAGTCTGTGGAAAATCAAGGCAACTTTTCCTCCTTCTCTGGTGGCCTTCCATATTCCCCTAAGAATCTACATAGTCCTCCTGATTTGTGTTGCATTATTTTAGAGTTAATATATCTCCATAAGGGGAAAACATTAGGATTTGATAATCAAGCCTTCTCTCTTCACTGTACCTTGCCTTCTCAGGTACATATAATTAACATTAGACCTACAGTATTACCATGGTTACCCCTTCCCCTTCTCAACAAAAGGGTAGAAATGACTCTAGGTCAATAGCAAACTACCCCTCTCCCCACAACTATGCAGCCTCCGTAATTTAGGGCATCCAACCAAAACAAGTTTCCCTGATCTTCCTTGAGGCATCTTTTCTTGCTGCTGCTTCTCTGGACTTTCCATCAGGAACACCATATGACCTAGGAACTTGGGCCTCTAAAAACAGTAAACACCTGGTGATCTGGTCCCTAGAGGCCTCACTGAACTGACACTCATGTCTGCTCCTTTTCCTCCTTCCAAGATGACAAGGAATGATGCATCTCCAGAACATACTTTGTGCACATAGCATAAACTTTGGGGCTAGTGTCTTAGCCTCTGGTCCTGGACAGAATCTGTCTGATGGGAGACCTGGAGCTTAGGTTCCTGAGGGCTGAGCTATTCTTGTTTATCTTATATGGTCCAATGAAGCAGAGTAAGGTGAGTTAGCTAATATCTCCATGCATGACAATAGGTTTGGGGACAAGAAAACCTCGAAAGCTAGACTTTGGGGGCTCAGTGGCAATACAGGATTGAGGTATCATTTATTTTTCAGACAGTTCCCAGTGCAGATTAAATATTTATTCCACCACAGGTCATAGATTTCCTGGCAAGAAGGCCTATGAATCTAGCCCCAGAGAAGAAGCAAGTGGCCCTCTCATGTCCAGTGATAGAAAGGAAGGAATATGTCTGGGACAGGAAGTTCCATGTCAGGAACTGGCCCCTGGGTGTTTGACAGTACCCTCCTACCTATACTCCCTAGTTTTGGAAGACTGAGGGAGAAAGAAGGATATTCTGAAACAGGAGCCTCAGTTTCAACAGTGAAACGGCAATAATAATAGCACTAACCTTCCAAGATTGTTATGAGGATTACATGAGATAATTTTTGTAAAACACTTGGTACAGTGCCTGCACATAATTGGCACTTAATAAATCCTTCTTTCTTCCCTACATTCCTTACTTTCTTCCTTCCTCCCTTCTTTCCTTCCTTCTTTTCTTCTCCCCCACCCCCAATTTGGATGCTTGGCAGGTTTCTCTGACTTGAGTGTTTGGCAATAATAGGATGCTTGAGCCTTGTGGGGATGCCATAAGGCAGAGTAGATGCAGCTTCCACACCTGACAGCTGTTTACTAGATGAGAACGCTAAAACTACTTCTTTAAAAAGGCCAAGTATGGGGTACTCACACACCCAACTGGAGTAAATCAATAATTTTGTGGATTTAGAGCTGAAAGTTACGTTAGAGGTCATCTAATCCACCCCATTTTATAGATGAGGACATTGAGGTGACACAGGTATTAAATGACAGAGCTAGAATTTGAATCCAGATCCTCTGGTGTGAGATCTAAGGCATTTTCTGCTGCTCCATACCACCATTTGTGGCTTTGCTCCCTCCCTGTCACCATCACATATGCTATACCAGGATGCTACACAAGTCTCTATGCTGTTGTATTACACGCTTTCAGCAGAACTGGACCTAGTCTCTGCCAATGGCAGAATTTGCCAACAATAGTTGATCCTTAAAAATGTGATGCCTTGCCCCTGGAAGCTCAGCTTTCCAGGTGGCCTATGGTTTCTCCCCATGTATGTGGCTGGCAGATGTACTGGAGGCTCAGCAAATGCCAGCTTTGATGAAATGGGAACAACACCTGCAAAGTGAAATTCAGGACACACACCAGTCTCGAAGACAGGTATAGGACCTGGGAAGATGACTGGAAAATTCCATTGTGGAAAGCTGGAGGCCAAGCATGGCTAATCCTTCCCTTACCCCCACCCATCAAGACAATGGAGAACCTGGTGAACTAATGTCTTAAGGTTCCCTCCCCACCCAACCTTCCTGGCTATTCCCTCTTCTTTGCCCCCTGCCCTCCTTCACTCAATGCTGACCCTTCTCTTTCATCCTCACTCCTTCAAAAGGAAAACCACAATCTACTTCCACCCAGACCCTAGGGTTTCTTACTCTCTTCCTAGTGGTGGTTTCTGGGGTCCTTTTGGGATTCTACCCCTGTGGAGTAGACATGCCTACTCATACCACTTATATCACCAAGGAATACCAACAGAAATCCTCCCAGTAAGAGAGAGGCTCTCTAGGCCATAGAGTCTGAAAGTTCATCTTAAAGTCCTCTAGGCCTTGATCTTTCACCCTGCTGCTCTGCCTTCCAGATCCCCTGGCACTGCAATCAGACGCCTTGCTGAACATTAAACACCTCTCGGCCTTGCCATCTATCTACCTTGGAGCTGAACTCTCCCCCAATGTGCTGTCTCCCCTGATTCTGAAGTGTGAGCTCTTTGAGATCAGGGACTTTTCTATTTATATCCCCACTACTTAGCATATACTAAAGGCTTAATTTACATTTTTTTCATTCATTGATTCACCTCCCAGTATTCAGACCCTTCTGTGATATAGATGACACATATTCAGGACTGTTGTCATCACTTGGTGATGAAGCCCAGAAAGTTAAAAGCTGGCACCACCACAGACCTTGAAGATTCAACTGGGTTTTCACATTCCATAACTCAGATTAATCTGTTTTCCCTAAACTCTCACAGCAACAGTAGGAATTATCTACCTTTCCGTGGGTGGAATGACTATGCAATGCAGGAAATTTTAGATTTCTGACAGAAAGGTGAATTTACTTGATTATATAAAAATTGTATGGCTCAGAGGATCAATTAGTTGAGGGTGTTCAGGCCCCTTCCTTGTTTAGAAATTATCACCCCAGAAAGGTCTTAGCAACCTGAACTAGTGAAAAGAATGCTGGGTTTAAATTCCACTTCTAATGTTTACTAGCCATGTGACCTTGGACAAGTCATTTGATATCTGTAGGCCTTAGTTTCTTCATCTGTAAAATAAGAGATTTGAACTATATGGTCTCTGAGATTCCCTTCCAGATGATTTGAATCTACAATACTATGATCCACAGAGCAGTTAGGGGGTACAGCAGCTTGAATAGGGTGCTAGACCTGGCGTCAGGAAGGCCCAAGTTCAAATCTGGCCCTACACACTTACTAGTCATGTGACCCTGTACAAGGCACTTTAACGTTTTTTTGTCTGGGTTTGCTCACCTGTTGAATGAGGTTAATGATAGCACCTATCTTACAGACTTGTTGTAAGGATCAGATGGGATAATATTTGTAAATCACTTAGTAGAGTGTCTGGCACATAGTAGGTGCTATATAAATGTCAGCTATTATTAATATTATTGTTATTATCATTATCCAAACAAGCTGTCTTGTCCTTGGTTGCTAAGGATGTTCTATCCTGCCCCACCCCAATACCTACCTCAATAAGACTCCCTCCAAAAAATGTTGGGAAGAGAATACTGTCAAAACCAAAGCTAGAAAGAGCAGTGGAATTGGTCATGGCTGGGCCATACATCTATAGGGATGGTATATGACTGGAAAACTTAAGAAGGGTGGTGATTATTCCTAGATTCTGTTACTTGTGGTTAGAGATTCAGACCCAGATAACTCTTTCTGAATTTGTGGAATGATGTAGCTGCACTGTTTAGAATCCAATATTCAATAAATATTTATTAAGAGCCTTCTATGTACTAGATGCTATCCTAGGCTCTGGGGATATAATTAATAAAAAGAGGGACAGGAAGCTTCCCCATTAGGTCACATCTTTCCATCATGCCAACCTGTGGGAAGGCAGGCATGAAATCAAAATGTGGACATGATGGGTTGTTGTTGTTGTTGTCTTTTTTCCCCCCTTTCCCTCAGGTACTTCATGTCCTCTGGCTGCTTTGGGTACTTGTTCTGGTAGCTGAAGGTTAATTTTCTAGTACAGGTGAGTCTGTGATGATAAAGCTGTTCTTAGACAGCCTTGGATATATCTCTAAAGAGACAATTATCCAAAACCCTCCTTCTTCAACCTTGTACCATGTTCAAGAGCCTCCATTCATACTCCCACAGAGATTCTTCTCGGAAATTGTCTTGGATCTCTGCAAGAATGAACAAAAACCTGACCTCATCCCCAACCTCAGTTTCACATACAGTTTTTGTGAGGCAATGTCACATGAGAGCAGCTATTTGTTGATAGCATTGGGGGTCGCGCATGGAAAACCAGGATAGTATGTTCTTTAGTAGCACCACTGACTTGACCCTGCTTTTGCACCTCCCTCCATAGACTCTATGCCTCATGCATGTTCAGGCAGACCCACCCTCACCCCCATGCATATACACTGGTAGAACACAATGCCATGGGTCAGATTTTGTGAAGGAAGGAAGATTTTGTGAAGCTTTAATATTATCACGATGTGCTGGTCATGTCAGCATGTTTTTCTGTGATTCCTTTTCCCTCCCTTCATGGGGAAAATAGATGATTGTGGATCTATTTTAATGGTACTGTACTCTAGTATTCAAAGTGTTTTGTGGATGTGATTTTATTAATACTCCCAAGTTCAAGAAATAGATATTCTTATGCTGGTTCTACAAATGTGTAACAGAGACAAAATGAAATGAATTGACTGACCCTATTGACTAGATTTTATTTCAGTTTTTAAAATGTGTTAAGTTCTTTCTATGTATGAGATTTGGTGCAAACAATCTGAACACAAAATGGAACAAGCCTCAAGAAGCTTGCATTCTATTTGGGGTGGGGAGAGGGGGAATAGAATGTGTTCACAAATTAACATAGTACAAGGAAAATCAAGTGGGAAAGAGCACTCCCAATGAGGGGATCAGGGAAGGCTTCATGAAGGAGATGGTACCTGAGTTGATCCTTGAAGGCAAGGATTCTGGGAAGCAGAGATCACCCCCCCCACCACATATATATGTATATGTGTATGTGTATGCGTATGCCTATTCATATATGTGTATGTATACATATAAACATGTATGTATCTATATGTGCAATAACACATAATACAAATATAATATATAATAATATAATATGTTATAATATATTGTATATTTTTTGTGTGACAACCATATACATATTTGTATATAAAAAGAGAGAAAGAGAGAGAGAGTTTTAAGGTTTTCCAATCAGTTTTATATATGTTAACTCATTTGATCTTCACAACAACCTGGTAAGCAGGAACTATTATTGTTTTCATTTTACAGATGAGGAAACTGAGACGCAGGAAAGTAATGTGTACAGAGTTGCAAAGCTAGTAAATGTTTGAGGCAGGAGTCGATCTCAGGTCTTCCTGACTTCAGTCCTAAACTCTACTTTACTGATATCTATTATACCATATAACACCTAGGTGACTTAAAAAATGAGGAGGAAGTGAATTCCAGATGTAGTGAATGACTTGTATGAATATATGGAGGTAGGTGACTGTGGAAAAGTCCAGTTTGGCAGTAATATTTGTAAAGTTATACTATGGAATTAAACTAGAAAGGTAAGCTAGAGCTAGATTGTCAAAAGCAGTAAAGTTGAGTCTAGGATTTTCTATTTTATATGATAGACAAAGGGAAACCGTTTAAGGTTTTTGAATAGGAGATTGACAAGGTCAGTCTTATGACATAAGATTATTTTGGCAGTTATTTGCTGAATCAGCTGGAAAAGGGAGAGATTATAATCAGGGAGACCAATTAGTAGGTTATTATAGTAGTACAGGCAAGATATGATCAGGGTCTAAATTGGGTAGTGACTAAGTGAAGAGAAAGAAATGGATTTGAGAAATATTACAAGGGTAGAATCAATAAGACAAGACAAGTGATTGGCTGAGTGGTATGTTCAAAGTTCCATAATAATTTCTAAATGGAATGATATTGGGGATTTCTGAAGTAGGACCCAAAGTTATGTATCTGGATGCCTGGGAAGATGGAGATACCCTGATAAGTTTAGATGGAGAAAGACAATGAGTTCTAATTTTGTCATATTGATTTTGAGATATCTATAGGATGTCTAGAGAGAACTATCTAGTAAGTGGCTAATAATGAGTAACTGGAATTCAAGCAAGAAATTTGGATTGGATATATGGCTTTGGTAGTTATCTGAGTAAAACTGCTAATTGAACTTATGGCAGCTAAGAGAATAAGACTAAAGACAAAAGAAAAAGCCTAGGATGGGACCTTGAGAAATCCCACACTTAAATGAGAGGAGATGGAGGATGATCCAGCAAAGAAAATTGAGGAGTAGTCAGCCATAGGAAGAGAAATAGGGGAAAGTAGCACTTTGAAAATCCAAAGAGAAGAGTTTCTAGGAAGAGGGATGATAGTTAACAGTATTGAAAGCTGCAGAGTCAAGGAGGATAAATCTAATGGATTTTATTTTTTGATGATCTTAGAGAGAGCAGCTTCTGTTGAATGGTGGAGGTGGAATCCAACTTGCAAGGGACTGAGAAATGACCCAATGATGTGGGAAGCAAAGGCAGCAAGGGTAGATGATTCTTGCTAGGAATTTGGCAGTGAAAGAGTGAAGATATAGGATAGCTTGAGGAGATGACAGGATCAAATGAGGTTTTTCTATGGTTAAGGTAGACCTTTCCTTAAGGTTTTAGGAGGGAAGGTTTTGTAGAGCCACTGAGAAGAATGGAATAGAGAATAAAGAGAGAAAGAATAAAGTTTTGATATAAAACAATGAGTGCCTCTTTGAAAGTAGACATGACAGATCTGTAGGGGATCTAGTAGCAAAGTTTTATGACCCCCACTAATAGTGTCAGACAACTGAGGAGTAAAGAGTGCAGAAAGCACAAAGTAGCAGCAATCCAAGATTGATGATTGGCAGTCTGTGAAAAGAAGTCATGTGTGGAAGACATGTGTAGTCGATGTGGTCAAATATGGGGTCAAGACTAAAGAGACCAAAAAAGAGACCAAAGAAAGAGTGAGAGAGTTGGCAAAGACCATTTTGGTGAGGATGAAGAAGGAGAACAAAGAATCAGTTTTGGTGGAATGAAGCATAGGGAAAGAAGGAAGGATAAGAGATAGGATTCAGATGGGAACTTCTGAATTTAAAATAAAAATAAAAGTATGTTGCATGCTCAGTTTTCTTGGACTACATTCACTGCTTATTTTAAAGTAATGTGGGATTCCAACTTTGTGTGAAAATTTGCAGCAGCAGCAGTAGTTCCCAGCTGCCTGTGCTTTCTGTGTAAATATCACATTCTTCACTTATATAGGCAGTCACCAACATGCAAGCAGGATGAGTTTTAAAGTTCATTTATATAGTGGTAATATTGTCATGATTTGGAATAGTGAATATATTTTCCCACAGAAACAATGTGAAACTCGTGATATTTGTGCTGGCCAAATGCCTCACGAAAGTCAGCAATTTTGTTGTTAGGAATTATACATAATAAAGGAAGGAATGTGAAATAGGGAAGTAGGTTGTAGACCTTTTAATCTAAATTTTTATTCTTACCTCAGTTTCCTTTGCATGTCAATCAAAGAGGATCTTGGGAATAAGAAGAGCATCATTAGCCCAGTCACCACACAATTCCTGGAGGATTTGGGGGGAAATCCCCAAAATGGTTGTTGGGGGTACAAACTCATGGTGAATGATTTAACAGGAGTTCAGTGAAATTTTCTAGCTCAAGCCAGATAGTTTTCTAGCACCGATGATCTAAATTCAACACTGTGGGAAAATGGACAGAAGAAGAGATTTCATCTTGGTCTGGGGCTTCTGTTGGTTTTTGTTGACTGCCCATTTGATTATGTTGACTTACAGTCTTTGGCTATGCATGAAAAGAGCTGCATCTTTTCCTGCTAGGAGAGCCACTAAACCCAAGTGGATGGTAGCAGTGAACAAAAGATAACCTTAAAGAGGCTAACAGAGAACAACTTTGTGACTATGAGATCAGCAAAAATGACATGATGGAGTAGAGAGAGAAGAGAATACAAGCCTGAGCAGGGATCATCATGTTGACATCACCTAAGGATATTTGCAACACGACAGTGTCAGAATTGTGAGTTTTTCTGCATAAGTAGGTACCTCAACCAGACAGACTCCTCATATATTTCCCTTCACATATTTCCTGACCACATATGTTCCATACATGTATGACTTCTAAGTATATCCACTGATATTAGATATTTTCTGTATGTGTACATTTCCACATTGGTGTGAATAATGTGATGTGATAACCTGTGAGAGGGTGTATTTATATAGGCATGGCAGGGGTTGAGGTGGGGAAATCTTGTCTTGTCATTTTACTTACTAGGGTATTTTTTGCTATGGACAAATGCATCCCTCAGTTGACTGATCAAGGTAAACCATTTTTGGGGGGACCAATTAGTCATAGATTTCAATGGCTAATTAGTCATTGAATGCCTTGAAATTAGGGTAACTTTTCTGGACCCACATGTTATAGAAAGAATATAATGAATGATGGTTGGGTTAACAGTCTACCTGTAAATCAGTAATGCATCCAGTATAGAGACATGCTGTTTCCATTGCATCTAACCACCATTCATAGAATCATTTCTCTAAACCAGGATACTAGGAAAATATCTCTATCTATTCTTTTTTTTTTTTTTTTTTGTGCAGGGCAATGGGGGTTAAGTGACTTGCCCAGGTTCACACAGCTAGTAAGTGTCAAGTGTCTGAGGCTGGATTTGAACTCAGGTCCTCCTGAATCCAGGGCCAGTGCTTTATCCACTGCTCCACCTAGCTGCCCCTACTCTCTATCTATTCTTGATGAAGGTGCCCAGAAGGTAGTTGGGGGGTATAGAGGGATTGAATGAGGAAGGGGATAGGGACTCCTTGGCTCTGATAACCTCTTACTTTCTTCATCTCTAAATCTATAAAAGAGAACTTTTCTATTTGCATGTAAGTGGGATCATTTTTTTGATCAATTACTCTTCTGACATGCCAAATTGGAAAACAAAGAATATTCACTGGGGGTAGGGGAGGTGGAGACTGGGACTTCCATGACACCGATCCAGAATCTTAGAGCTGAAATGGTCTAATCTAGGTCTTAGATCTTCTAATCCAGGGTTTCTTAAACTTTTCCCACTTTGCAACCCTTTTGCCTGAGAAATGTTTATACAATAATGGCTATATAGACATATAAAATAGGTATACATAACCTTTTACTGTTGCCAAATTTTTGTGACCCCACATTCAGTTACACAATCCCATATGGGGTTGCAACCCAGAGTATAAGAAGCTTTGTTCTAATCCAGCAACTTCATTTTACAAGTAGCCCTTCTTTTCCCCTTAATTCTAGTGCCTTTTCTATGTTGATTATCTCCAATTTATGCTGTATATATCTTGTTTTTACTTCATTGTTTACACATCATTTCCCCCACCACTAATGATGCAGGAGGCAAAAAGGGGTTAACAGAAAAACCTAAGATCCAAACTCTAATTCAGATATTAGCTCTAGAAGGGATTCAGACCCCAGTTAATGGAGAATTTACAAGTCAGGATGCTAGGTTCTTTTACCCACAGTAATCACTACCCATAACAGGAACATAAAGGGTCAGGTCACATAACAATGAAAAAAATGACAGGCTATAGAAATTTAGACTTGAAATAAATGAAAAATGAAGTTGTTTTGAAACTAAGCATGGGAATCAGAAAGAGACATGCTCAGAAAAGGCCAAATTTGTCCCCAGATTCACCTTATGACATGTAAACCCCCAAAACACACCTCCATAGGAAAAGGTACCCACCTCGGGGGTTGGCTTAGGACCCCAGGAACTCCAAATTAGGACAAATCCTCCCCTGTACCTCCCAAAGGTGGAGATTATTATAATGAGACTGATAATCAATTAATCCATACTGTAAACATAACTTTTTATCTTTCTTTATTTGAGAGATACCTTTCCACTTTTCTGGTTCTCTCCCTGCGGTCACTCACAGTATTGCAATAAAATTTGGGAAACTGAGTCACTGAGTCTTGTAATTCTTTTGGGATGACTCACCATCAATTTGACCCCAAATTCCATCCCACATCACTACCACCACCGATATACGAAGGGATTGTCTTCTGCTTTTCTTTGTTTTCCCAGTACTTGGTACATAGTACCCTGGTAGAAGTGGGTGCTTAATAAAAATTTACTGATTGGCCATATGAGGAAACTGAGATTTATAGAGGTAAAAGTAATTTGTTCAAGGTCACCTAGCTGAGCTAGCTGATAAGTAGCAAAACCAAGACTCTAGTTCAGGTCTTTAGACTCCAAGCCTGTACCACTGTAGCTTGCTTCCTTCATTTTGTATGTGTTGCAGTTGGGTTGTGATATTACAGTTAAGGTGGTGGAAACTCTGCACCTTAATGCCCAATGACTCATATTTTCCATTTAAAATGCCAGACACTGGTGTTTCATTGTCTTCAGATGAGCAATCACTAATATAATATTGCTCAGGCTGTGTGGCTGTTCATCTCCATTATCTGAGCCTGCCCGCTTGCCCAGTGCTCCACATAATGTACCCAGCATGAACACAGGCTCAATGACCATGGCATAGGCCACTCAGAAGGAGTAAAAGCTGCATGGTTTGTCAGTAGGAAAGCAGAAACAATTTGTTGTTTAATCTATTATAAAAGACCAGAAACATTCTTTTTTGGACAGACTGAAAATATTACAGCAAAATGTCAGTACCAATCTCAGAAAATTGTCTTACATTTGGGGCTGATGATTTATAAAACTCCTTAATGCATTTAAAATCCTTTTTCTCTTCCTCTTCCTTCTTTTCCTCTTTATTTTCTTCTTCTTCTTTATTCCCTCTTCTTCCTCCTCTTTTTCTTTTCCCACTCTTCCTATTCTTATTAATTTTCCTTTTCTTCCCCTTCTTTTCCTCCCCCTCTCTTCTTTTCTCCTCTTCCTCATTCTTTTTATTCTTCTCTTCCTCTTTTTTCTCTCTTCTCCCTCCCCCCTTTCCTTTTCCAAATGTCAAGGTGAGTTAGTTTTTCTTGATTACCACTACATATTGCTAATGTGACATACTTCTAAGAGAATTTGTGATTCAATCTGTTTAACCCCTCCCTTAAGTTTTTTCACTTTTCCAGCTAAATTCTGCCCTGCTGTGATTGAATCAGATGAACAAGAAGTGTGAAATTAAATGAATCATAGGACCTCAGAGTTGGAAAGGACCTCAGAAGCTGTCTGATTCAAGTCATGCCTGCAAAGGAATTCCCACCACAACATCCCCAACAAGAGGCCATTCACTTTCTGTCACAGAGCTCCAGAAAGGTGGAGAGGATCTACTATATTCTGAGGCAGTCTGTTTCACTGTTGGATAACTCCAATTATTAGCAAGTCTCTTCTACCATCCAATCTAAAGCGCCTCTTTGAATCTTCCATCCATTGCTCATAGTTCTCCCCTGTTCCCACCCATACCCTGGGCCAAATAGAACAAGTTGAATCTCTTTTGCATGAGGCAGCTCTTCAAATAATTTGGCAACTACCACCTCCACCCCCTTGTCTTCCCTTTTCTTACATTAACATTCCAAGTTCAATCAATTGTTCTTCATATGGCATAAACTGCAAGCCCTTCACCATCCTGGTTGTCTTCTACCAGATAGTCTGCAGCAACAGTCTTTCTAAAATGTGGCACACTGAACTATCAGATATGGTCTTATCATAGCAAAATATAACAGTACTATTGCTTCCTTGGTCCTGTACACTATACCTTTCTTTTTTTATTTTCTATTTTTTTTGTGTGTGAAGCAATTGGGTTTAAGTGACTTGCCCAGGGTCACACAGCTAGTAAGTGTTAAGTGTCTATGGCTGGACTTGAACTCAGGCCCTCCTGACTCCAGGGCCGGCAATCTATCCAGTGCACCACCTAGCTGCCCACACCCTATACCTTTCTTAATGTGACCTAAAGAAGGGGTATGTTGTAGCCAGCTCAAACCAGCTCAGGTTAGCTGATTGTTAAATCTTTAGTGTGAGTATTTGCTTTATAGAAATAGGCAACCGCTACAAATTGATGTTTATTATTGGGTCTTTTTTAATGTTTAGATTTAAGAAAGTGATGGAGAAAATGTTAGATTAAACTTAAAGAAATGAAGATTAAACTTAAAGTATGTCATGTTCAATTGTTTCAGTCATGACTGATCCTTCATGATCCCATTTTGGATGTTCTTGGCAAAGAGATTGGAGTGGTTTATCATTTCCTCCTCTAACTCGTTTTACAGATAAGAAAACTGAGACAAACAGGGTTAAGTTATTTGCCTAGTATCACATAGCTAGTAAATGTCTGAGGCTGAATTTGAACTCAGGAAGATTCATCTTCCTGATTCCAAGCTCCATACTCTATCTGCTGCTCCACCTACCTGCCAGAGTATGTCATTGTTACATTTTATTTTTCCTCTGGACAGCCACTTATTGAACTTTTACCAGAGCATCACTGTCAAAGATCACATTAGCTTTCTTGTTGGCTATTTTCCAGTGATGGCTCATAATGAGACCACAGGCCACCAAAACCCTCAGATATTTTCTTTAGATAGACTACTCTCTAGCCAAGCTTCCCATATTTTGTAATTCCAAAGTTGATTTTTGAACCCATGTAAATTTTTACATTTATTTAAGCTTCAATATATTAGAAACAATGTTCTAGCCTGTCAAAAATTTTTTTTTGGATCCGCGGTCTGTCAGCCAACAGGTTAGGTCTTCCTTCTACCTCTATATCATCTACAGATTCATGAAGCTGAGGGAGGTATGTTTTGGGGGTTTACATGTCATAAGGTGAATCTGGGGACAAATTTGGCCTTTTCTGAGCATGTCTCTTTCTGATTCCCATGCTTAGTTTCAAAACATCTTCATTTTTCATTTATTTCAAGTCTAAATTTCTATAGCCTGTCCTTTTTTATTGTTATATGACCTGCCCCTTTATGTTCCTGTTATGGGTAGTGATTACTGTGTGTAAGAGAACCTAGCATCCTGACTTGTAAATTCTCCATTAACTGGGGTCTGAATCCCTTCTAGAGAATACAGGAAGAAGCACAGATTCCCGGAATACCCCACTACTAGCCCTTCAAGTCAACATTGGAATATGAGTTCCTCTTTTTAGGTCTAATCATTCAAGTAATTTCTGCATCTACTTACTTACACTATCTGCTGGTTCCCATGTCTTCATCTTGTTTATAAGAATTATATAAGAAACTTAGTCAAATGTTTTGCTAAAATCAAGGTTTAAACTATACCTATGCCATTTATGTGTTCTAGAAGCCTAAATAACCCTAACAAAAAGGAAATTAAATTAGTTTGGCATAAGCTTTTCTTAATGAAGCCATGCTAGAAATTCTTGATCATCATTTTCTTTTCTAGATATTCACTAACCATCTCTTTAATATGTTCCAACTTTAGTAAGATTACTGGCCTATAGATTATTTTAAAAATAAGGTCAACATATTCAATTTTTCCTATGACATTACATCATTTCTCTATGATCTCTCAAAGAGCACTGATGGTGGACCGATGATATTTTCTAGTTCCTTCAGTACATTGGATTATAGTACATCATGGCCTGTTGACTTGAACTTCCCAGGGGCAGGTTGGTACCCTTTTACTATCTCTATTGACACAGTGGATAGAATGCTTGGCCTGGAGTCAGGAAGACCTAAGTTCAAATCTAGTCTCAGCTACCTACAAGCTGTGTGACCCAGAGCAAGTCACCTAACCCTGTTTACCTCAGTTTCTTCATCTAAAAAATTAGCCAGAAAAGTATATGAAAAAGCACTCCAGTATCTTGGCCAAAAAAAGCCTGAATGGGGCAATGAAGAATCAGACACAACTGAATAGCAACAACAAAACTTTACTTTGATTCCAATTTTCTTATTTTTTAATTTTTTTTAAATTAATAAACATTTTTATTCATAGTTTTGGGTTCCAATTTTTATCCCTCCTTCCCTCCCTCTACTCCCCCCTCCCTGAAGCAGTAAACAATAAGATATGGGTTATACATATATAATTACGTAACACATTATCATTTTGTACAAGTAAACTTGAATAAAAGAAAAAAATTAAAGAAAGTGAAAAATAGCATGCTTCAGTCTGTGTTCCATCAATATCAGTACTTTCTTTGGAAGTGGATAGTGTGTTTCATCAATAGACCTTTGGGATTGTCTTGGATCATTGTATTATTGTATCATTCAGTTTTTCACCAAACAATATTCTTGTCTCTATGTACAGTGTTTTCTTGGTTCTGCTCACTTCACTATATATTAGTTCATACAAATCTTTCCAGGTCTTTCTGAAATCATCCTGCTTGTAATTTTTTTTTTTTTGCGGGGCAATGAGGGTTAAGTGACTTGCCCAGGGTCACACAGCTAGTAAGTGTCAAGTGTCTGAGGCTGGCTTTGAATTCAGGTCCTCCTGAATACAGACCTAGTGCTTTATCCACTGTGCCACCTAGCTGCTCCCCTGCTTGTAATTTCTAATAGCACAATAATATTCCATCACTATCATATACCACAGTTTGTTTAGACATTTCCCAGTTGATGGACATTCCCTTGATTTCCAATTCTTAGCCACCACAAAAAGAGATACTATAGATATTTTTGTACAAATAGGTCTTTTTCTCTTTTGGGGGATGTCTTCAGGATATAAACCTAGCAGTGGTATTGCTGGATCAAAGGGTATGCACAGTTCTATAGCCCTTTGGGTATAGTTCCAAATTGTTCTCCAAAATGGTTGGATCTTTTCACAACTCTACCTACAGTGGATTAGGGTCTCAGCTTTCCCATATCCCTTCCAAATCCAATATTTTCCTTTTATGTTATAATTATCACTCTGATAGGTGTGAGGCGATACCTCAGAGTTGTTTTAATTTGCATTTCTCTAATAGTGACCTAGAACATTTTTTTATGATTGTAAATAGCTTTGATTTCTTTGAAAACTTCCTGTTAATATTTTTTGACCATGTATCAATTGGAGAATGACTTGTATTTTTATAAATTTGACTCAGTTCTATATATAAGTGAAAGATGAGGCCTTTATCAGAGGTATTTGTTTCAACAATTCTTTCTAAGTTTTCTGCTTCCCTTGAAATCTTGATTACATTAGTTTTGTTTGTGCAAAAACCTTTTGATTTTACATAATCAAAATTATCTATTTTACATATTATTTTACTCTCTATATCTTCTTTGGTCCTAAATTCTTCCTCTGCCCATAAATCTGACAGATAAATGATTCTATACTCTCTTAATTTGCTTATGTATCATCCTTCATGTGTAAATCATGTACCCATTTTGACCTGATTTTAGTATACAGTATGAGATGTTGTTCTATACCTAGTTTCTGCCATACTGTTTTCTAGTTTTCCCAGCAGTTTTTGTCAAATAATGACTTTTTGTTCCAAAAGTTTGGATCTTTAGGTTTATCATATACTAGTATAGGGGCCAAATTTAATATGGGGAGAGTTAATTGGGTGGCTCACCATAATATTGGGGTTCAGAAAATGAGGGACCTCTAGGTCCAAAGTTCCTCCCTTTGGAACTGCCTTTTTTAGTTATTTCTCCCAGGCTAATAAGAAAGGGGATTAACAGCCTCTTTTCCACAAACAAATCAGGTTTTATTAATGGGAATAAAATATCCAGCAAAGGTGAAGTTAATAAAGCCAGTGACAAGGCAATAGAAGAAGAGACAAATAGATAAGCTCCCTGGCTCTAGCAAAGACTGACTCAATCCCCAAACTTGCTTCCAGCTCAGCTAATTCAAAGAGCTGGCCTAGTTTCTATTAACTCACCACCTAGTGTCAATAGTTTCTAGGGGAGTCAGCTGTGCAGCCCCTCTCCAGTCTGCTCTTGAAAGCTCACCAACCAGAAAGAGAGTTCCTAGCCTCAGCTTTCTCCTTTTCTACTTTTTCTCTCCCTCCTCCAAAAGGGAGGTCCTTCAAGCTGCTTAGCCAAGAGTGGTGCCCCTAGTGATGTCAGTAGTATATGTTATTCAGGGCAGGTCAGGTGTGGCCTATATTTAATATCCCAAGTAGGTACTTAGTCAGTTTCTCAAACAATACTAGATCAATCAGGTGGGACCCCTGGGCATCTAACAAATTCCATTATTTTATCACACTAGATTACTATTTTTATTTACTATAGTGTAATTTGTACCTATTCTATTCCACTGATCCACCTCTCTATTTCTTAGCCAGTACCAGACTGTTTTAATAATTATTGCTTTATAATACATTTTGAAATCTGGTATTCCCAGACAACCTTCTTTCATATTTTTTCATTGATTCCCATGATATCCTTGAACTTTTGTTTTTCCAGATTAACTTTGTTATTATTTTTTCTAAATCTATAAAATATTTTTGATAGTTTGATTGGTATAGCACTTAATAAATTAATTAACTTAGTAGAGTTGTCATTTTTTATATTGGCTCAGAGTAACCATTGGCAATTAATATTTTTCCAGTTGTTTAGATCCGAATTTATTTGTGTGAAAAGTATTTTGTAGTTTTTGTAACATAGGTCCTATGTTTGTCTTGGCAGGTAGACTCCCAAGTATTTTATATTGGCCACAGTTATTTTAAATGGAATTTCTCTATCTGTTGTTGTTGGACTTTGTTGGTAATAAATAGAAATGCTGATGATTTATGTGGGTTTATTTTGTATCCTACACTCAGGAATTAAACAAGGATGTCCATTACCACCTCTATTGTTGAATATTGTACTAGAAATGTTAGCTATAGCAATAAGAGAAGAAAAAGAAATTAAAGGAATTAGAATAGGTATCGAGGAAACAAAACTATAACTCTTTGCAGATGATATGACGTTAGACTGAGAAAATCCTAGAGTATCAACTAAAAAGCTACTTGGAATTATTAACAACTTTAGCAAAGTTGCAGGTTCCAACTTTCTATTACCCATTTTTGTTTAGCCCTTTCTAGTCCAGAGTTTATTTTCCTTAATAGAAAAAGAAGAGTCAAATAGGAAAACATTGAGTTTTTCTCCCTTCTCTTAACCATTTGTCATTATCCTAACCACTCTGAAAGAATGTTTTCTAATCCTCTCCTACACTACAAAAGGAACATAGTAGTATTGACACTTAAAACAATTGGTGTCTTTGTTTTTACAATATCTATATTCCCTATTGTGTCTCTCCTCTAACCTCTTCTAAGAGAGTCATTCCTTATAATAAAGAATAAAAAGCGGGGAGGGGGGGACAGAGTAATTCAGTAAAGCCAACCAAAGTATCCAAAAAAAATCATACTATTGACTCTTAACTAGCCCTTTTCCCAGATAGATAGACAGACAGATAGATAGACACACATATACATAATACATATACACATATGTATCAAGTTAGCAAAAGTTGAACACCTATGGGTACATTAAATATTTCATTCTTGCAATTCAAACCTGATAGTGAATCAGGAAGGCTTCAAATAGAAACACCTACTTTTAATTTTTTTTACAAAATGTTTCTTTCATCTTCCTTCCCCTTCAATCTCAATCCCTGTAAGATTAAAGCAGGTATAAATCCATGGCCACTTCAAGATCAGTGATGTCTTGAAGCGTTGTGTGTTGTGCTGTTGGAAGTCTATTCAGTTTCTAGTTTTCTGTTACTTTCAAATATTCAAATGAATTTCTCATCTCACTGATATGAATGTTCTTTTTTATGATACATATAATAATCTTTCCAATATAATAATCTTTCCATATCCATCCATGCTATAAGTCTCTTGTCTCTTATGTATTTAATAAATTCATAAATAAATAAATAAATCTACCCAGGGAGTAGAGCTTACTTTCTGGAGGCCTTCCTGGATTTCTCCTGACCCCATGAGGATACACGTGGAGCACATAGATAGTAAAATGGTTATCACCTGCTCTCATCACATGAATGAACAATCTTTTTTTTTTGTCTTACATATACATTTATTTGATGAAATCTTTAACCCTGATTCTTTTTAGTAGTTGGTTATTTGTTATCTGTTGGTTGCACCTTGCTCAAACCAACCATGTGCCTCTCTTAAATATTATTTATCTATAAAAGGCAAAATAACATTTGTCTCTCATCTTCCTTGCCTGCTATTATCATCAAAATTAACAAAAATTACTACTGATTATTTACATTTAAATTTTTTTTTCAATAATAGCAGTAAACCTTTTTCTTCTTTTAGGAAAGAAGGGTAGAGTTGATAGAGATAAGGACATGCTTCTCTTTACTGTGTAAGGTCTATAGCTCAAAGAAGGACAACTTCATGAGATTCAGCATTTGTTTCTTATGTTTTTGTGTGGCCTGAGGAGACACAATATTTATTTTAAAGGTATTAAAATGCAATTCAATTTCATATTTGTGAAAACTATCATGTACCTCTATACTTATAGTTTGTAGCCTCTTGCAGAAATAATCATTTTTGTCTGAGTAATTCCTATACTCATCTGCCCTACAATTCTACAGACTGACCCATGGCTTTTTAGGCCCAAAGAAGACAAAACACTAGATGGAAATCATCTTTCATTCTGAAAACAAGGGTTTCTTCTCATGAAATTCCCATAGACATTTCTACTTTTCCCTAAATTGTCTCTCTTTGACTCTATACTGCCATTTCTATTCTAGTGAGGACTCTCAACTCTTTCATCCTCCATTCATCCTAAGTTTTAGAATAAACCTAGATCATACTGCGAGTAAGTCAGTCATGTACACAATGCAACCAGGAATATTAAATTTATAATAGAATTTAGAATGATTCTTTTTGCATATGGTTTCTAGTTTAATACCATTCTTTTTATCTTGTTGAAATCTATGTTTTTTCTATTACAATTTTTAAAATAACTTTTTATTTTCCCAATTACATGTAAAGACAATTTTAAACATTCATTTAAAAATTTTTGAATTCCAAATTCTCTCCTTTGCTCCTTCCCCTACCTCTTCCTTGAGATGGTAAACAACTTGATATAGGTTATGCATGTGCAATTATGCAAAACCATATTTCCATATTAGTCATGTTGTGAAAAAAACACAGACTGAAAACAAAATGAAAAAAATAAAGTAGGAAATAGGATGCTTTAAGCTGTTTTCAGACTCCATTGTTTCTTTCTCTGGAGATGGATTGCATTTTTCATTGTGATTACTTTGGAATCATGATGGATCTTTGTATTGCTGTCATTCATAGCTTATCATCATATAATACTGCTGTTACCATGTACAATGTTTTCCTGGTTCTGCTCACTTCACTCTGCATCAGTTTAGGTAAGTCTTTCCAGGTTTTTCTGAATTTATCCTGCTTGTCATTTCTTATAGCACAATAGCCATTACAATCATATATCACAAATTATTCAGTCATTTCCCAATTAATGGACAACCTCTCAATTCCCAATTCTTTACCACCACAAAAAGAGCTGATATAAATATTTTTGTTCAAACAAATTATTTTGTCTCTTTTTGATTTCTATAGGATACAGACTTTGTAGTAGTATTGGTAGGTCAAAGGGTATAGACAGTTTTATAGCCTTTCAGGCATAGTTCCAAATTGCTCTCCAAAATAATTGGATCAAGTCATAACTCCACCAATAATGCATTAGTGTTCCAATTTTTCCACCTCCCTCCAATGTTTATCATGTTCCTTTTCTGTCACATTAGCCAATCCGATAGGTGGGAGGTGGGAGATGGTACTTCAAAGTTGTTTAAATTTGCATTTCTTTAATCAATAGTGACTAGAGCATTTTTTCACATGACTATAAATAGTTTTGGCTTCTTAGTAAAACTGTTCATATCTTCTGATCATTTATCCATTGGTTAATGACTTTTTTGATATAACACATTTTAAAGTTGAATCTGCATTTTTAACATTTTTCCATCACTTTCTTAAGTCTAGGCAATAAACAAAGCAATAAAACAAGTCCTTAAGAAACAATTCAAACCAACTCCAGCACACCACTGGGTAGGGTTATGATAGTAGGTGTGCCCTGAGCTCAAATAACAACTAATATTTTTCTTTAGTCTTTCTCATAGTTCTTGTTCTAATTCTCTTCCTACCCTCCAACCTAAAATTATTGGGTCATGTTCCCCTCTGAGAGTCAAGAGTTTAGAGACACTCAGTTTGCAATAATAAAGACAGTACTTGGAACATATAGTATACAATACCAAAACCTCTCCTTCCCCTGTCCACAAGAAAAACAGAACAGGAAAATGTACTATTTACCAATAAGGTTAATTACTATAGTAATGATAATGATGATGATATTTGTGCTTATTAGCCTATATGAAACCCTTTGTAGTTTCTAAGCTCTTTACATTTAAATATTATTTGATCCTTAAAGGAAATCTATGAAGTAGGTGGTGGGAATATTAATATGTCCATTAACCCTGATATAATCTTGAAATGGGAGTTCTTGTAGAGCACTACTACATTCTGTTGGCACTCTCTGGGAGATCCAAATGAGCAGGTAGGAGTGAAGAACAAACCCATCAAGAAACAAAATGTATTATTGTTTTTCATCCAAAGCAGCTATAGCAATGTGAACAATGACTTTTTTCTTATAAATTTGACTCAGTTCTATGTATTTGTGAGAAATGAGACCTTGATAAGACATGCTTGCTATAAAATTTTTTTCTCAGGTTCTTGCTCTCCTTCTAATTTTGGCTGCATTGATTTTGTTTGTACAAAACCTTTTTTAACTAAATAATCAAAATTATCCATTTTACATCTCATAATGCTCTATATCTCTTGTTTGGTCATAAATTCTTACCTTACCCAAAGATCTGACAGGTGAACTATTGCATGCTCCCCTAATTTGCCTCAGTATCATCCTTTACATTTAAATCATGTACCCATTTTAACCTTATCTTGATATACAACATGAGATGTTAGTCTATACCTAATTTCTGTCAAACAGTTTTCTAGTTTTCCCAGAAATTTTTGTCAAATGGAGAGTTCTTTCCCCAAAAGCTTGGATCTTTGAGTTTATCAAATACTAGATTACTGTGGTCATTTACTACTGTGTTTTGTGTACATAATCTATTCTACTGATCTACCACTTTATTTCTTAGCCAGTACTATATTACTTATAATGATTACTGCTTTCTAATACAGTTTAAGATCTGATACTGCTAGGCCACCTTTCTTCATATTTTTAAAAATTAATTTTATTGATATTCTTGACCTTTTGTTCTTCCAGAAAAACTTTATTATTTTTTCTAGCTTTACAAAATAATTTTTGGTAGTTTGATTGGTATGGCACTAAATAAGTAAATTAAATTAAATAGAATTTTCATTTCTATTATATTGGCTCAGTCTATCCATGAGCAGTTATTTGAATAGATTTGATTTTATTTGTGTGATAAGTGTTTTATAGTTATGTTCATATAGTTCCTGGCTTTGTCTTGGCAGGTAGACTCCCAAGCATTTTGTATTGTCTACCACTATTTTAAATGAAATTTTTCTATCTCTTGCTGCTGGACTTTGTTGGTAATATAGAAATGCTGATGAATTATTTTAAGAAACCCCATTTAAAAATTTCTGGGACTCAGGGTTGGAGAAGTATCAAATGTCTTTATTTACATTCTCATGAGAATGGGCCCATTCCCTAATGAAATGGTGGTGAAACATGGGCCTCTGAGCCTCTTTATCCTTTAACATGTCTTGACCCTTCCTTCTTCCCCAGTTACAATTTGTGTGGTCAAGATATTGGCACCAAAAACTAGCCAATCAGAACATAGTGTAGTCAATGGGGGGAGGCAACACAGAGACAGCCCTCTAAACTCCTCATCATGTGATTCCATTCACTGGGGAGGGGAGGGGAGGCAGCCCCTTTTTAGACTGGGAAGAGCTGGGCTCCCATTTGTGGATATTAGCATTTTCAACTTTTGAGGGGGCCCCCACATTTCCCACAATTATGTATGTTTATTTTATGTCCTGCAACTTTGTTGAAATTGTTTGTTTCAAGTAGTTTTTAGTTGATTCTTGCGTTTTTAAAAATAATTACTATTTGCTATTGACACCAGTTTGGGGTAAGCATATATTAATTTATCAATATTATACCAATAAAGTACTGACCACAAGTCTCCCTAACTTTTCCTGGTCTCAGGCCATATGATAGAGAAAGCAGGGAGAGATCTTCAGTGTGCCAGTTAGTGTGAGCAGGAGAAAAGTCCCAAAAGACCCTCCCAGAGAGACAGCATGGGGTCTCAAGGAGACCCAAGAGAGATAGTGAGAGACACAGAGACCATATGGTCTCAGAGAGCCAAGATAAGCTTGGAAGATGCCCCAGAAGTCCCTGTGTGGCATTTTCCAAGGTTTTTGGTTTTTTAATCATTTTTTGACAGAGGTGGGTCATTATACATTGATCAAAGCTAATTGGGTCATTATACATCAAACAAACAAATCTAATTGGTTAGCATCTTTCAACTCTATTGGTTGTCATGACTTGAAGGTGGTCTATATTAAAATGAACTCTAGAGATGACACCATGAAAAAGAAAGCAAAAGACCCTTCACTCAAGTTGCTTCAGTCCATTATCTAGGTGTGCTTTAATCCCATTACTCTTTTACCCATCTAGACAAAAGAATCTATCTCCATTCCTTTTGTTCCCTTGGGTTTGTCCCAGATGAGATTTGATGAAATTTCTCAAGGAGAACTGAACTTTCTGGAGTGGGGGAATAAGGACTGAGAAAGTGGTCTCTGGGTACCCCAAGAAATTGATTATTAATAATTATTTTCTCTAAGTATACCATCATGTCATCTGCAAAGTGTGATAGTTTTTTCATTGCCTGTTCTAATTCCTTCCATTTCTTTTTTTTCTCATTGGTATAGCTAGCATTTCTAGTACAATATTGAATGATAGTGATAATAATGTGCATCCTTCCTTCACCCCTGAACTTACTGAGAAGGCTTCTAGTTTATCACCATTACAGATAATGCTCACTGATGGCTTTAGAGAGATACTACTTATCATTTTAAGCAAAGCTCCATTTATTCATATGCTCTCTAGTATTTTAAAAAAGGAATAGGTGCTATATTTTGTCAAAAGGTTTTTCTGCATCTATTGAGATAATTATATAATTTTGTTGGTTTTGTTATTTATATGGTCAGTTATGGTCCTAATATTGAACTAGTCCTGCATTTCTGGTATAAATCCCACCTGGTCATAGGAGATGGTCTTTGTGATATATTGTTATAATCTTGCTGGTATTTTATTTAAAGTGTTCATGTCAATATTCATTAAGGAAATTGGTCTATAATTTTCTTTCTCTGTTTTTTTTGCTCTTCCTGGTTTAGGTATTAGCACCATATTTGTCACATAAAAGGAATTTGGTAAGACTTCTTTTCCTATTTTTCCAAATAGTTTAGATAGCATTGGAATTAATTGTTCTTTAAATGTTTGGTAGAATTCACTTGTGAATCTATCTAGCCCTATGGATTTTTTCTAAGGGAATTTAGAGATGGCTTGTTAAATTTCTTTTCCCAAGATAGGGCGATTTAAGTATTCTATTTCCTTTTCTGTTAATCTGGGCAATTTGTTTTTTGTAAATATCCACTTTGCTTAGATTATCAGATTTCTGGACATATAATTGTTCAAAATAGCTCCTAATAATGGCTTTTATTTCCTCTTCATTAGTGGTGGATTCCCACCTTTTTCATTTTCAATACTGGTAATTTAATTTTCTTCTTTCTTTTTTTTTGTTTGTTTGTTCTGCAGGGCAATGAGGGTTAAGTGACTTGCCCAAGGTCACACAGCTAGTAAGTGTCAAGTGTCTGAGGTGGGATTTGAACTCAGGTCCTCCTGAATCCAGAGCTGGTGCTTTATCCATTGAACCACCTAGCTGCCCTCTTCTTTCTTTTTTTTAACCAAATTAATAGTTTATCTAATTTATTGGTTGTTTTTTTTAAAATAAAACCACTTTCTGCTTTTATTTATTAGTTCAGTGGTTTTCTTACTTTCAATTTTATTAATCTCTTCTTTGATTTTCAAGATTTCCAATTTGGTGTTTCATCAGAGATTTTTAATTTGTTCTCTTTGGAGTTTTTTTTAGTTCCATGCCCAATTAATTGATCTGCTCTTTCTCTACCTTATTGATATAAGTATTTAGAGATATAATTTTCCCTCTAAATACTGCTGTGGCTGCATTTCATAAAATTTGGTATGTTGTCTCATTGTTATTATCTTTAGTAAATTTATTGATTGTATCTATGATTTTTTTCTTTGATCCATTCATTATTTAGGATTATTTAATTTCCAATTAATTTTAATCCATATTTCCATGGCCCTTTATTGGATATAATTTTTATTGTATTACGATCTGGAAAAGATGAATTTAATATTTCTGCTTTTCTGCATTTGGTTGTGAGATTTTTATTCCCTAACATATAGTCTATATATGTGCGTGTGTGTGTGTGTGTGTGTGTGTGTATGCTATGTGCCACTGAGAAAAAGGTATATATTCCTTAGAGATCTATCATGTCTAACTTTTCTTACACTGTACTCAACATATTTCTTGTTTATTTTGTGGTTATAGTTACCTAATTCTGAGAGGGAAAAGTTTGGATTCCCCACTACTATAGCTTTAATATTTCCTCCTGTTACTCCTATAATTTCATCCTTAAAAATTTGGATGCGATACTATTTGGTGCATATATGCTTAGTATTGATATTATTTCATTGTCTATGGTACCTTTTGACAAGATATAGTTTCCTTCCTCATTTCTTTTAATAGATCTACTTTTGCTTTTGCACTAAAATCAGGACTTCTACCCCTGTTTTTTTTTTCCTCTTCAGCTGAAGCATAATAGATTCTGCTCCAACTACACTGTGTGTGTCTCCCTGCTTCAAATGTGTTTCAAATAAACAACATGTTGCAGTATTTTGTATTTTAATCCATTCTGCTATCTGTTTCCATTTTATGGGTGAGTTCATTCCATTCATAGTTATGATTACTAATGGGTATTTCCCTCCATCCTATTTTCCTCCTGTTTATCCTCTCTTTCTCTTCCTTTACCCTGTCCCTCCTCACAAGTATTTTGCTTCTGTCTCCCACCTCTCGCAATCCAACCTCCCTTCTGTCAGCTCCCCACCTCCTTCTCTTATTTCCCTTCACTCTTACTTCCATATGGGGTAAGATAGATTTCTAAACCTAACTGAATGTGTATGTTATTCCCCCTTTGACCCAATTGTGATAAGAGTAAAGTTCAAGCATTCCCTGCTAGCTACTTTTGCCATCTTCCCCTTCACTGTAATAGTTCTTTCATGCGTCTTTTATGTGAAATCATTTACCCCATTCTACCTCTCCCTTTCCCCTTCACCCAATGTATCCCTCTTTCTCACCCCTTATTTTTTTATATAATCCCATTACAGTTAACTCACACCTGCACCCTCTGTCTATGTACACTTCTAACTGTCCTAATAATGATGAAGTTCTTAAGAGTTATAAGTATCATCTTCCTGTATAGAAATGTAAACAGTTTAACTTTATTACATTTCTTATTTTCTCTTTCCTATCTACCTTTTTATGCTTCTTTTGAGTCTTTTATCTGAAAATCAAATTTTCTTCTCAGCTGTGGTATTTTCGTCAGGAATGCTTGAAAATCCTCTATTTCATTAAATATCCATTTGGTTTTTACTCTGAAGAATGATATGCAGTTTCATTGGGTAGGTGATTCTTGATTATAATACAAGCTCCTTTGCCTTTTGAAATATCTCAAGACCTCCAATACTTTTTATATGGAAGAAGCTAAATCCTGTGTAATCCTGATTGTGGCTACATGATATCTGTATTTTTGTTGTTGTTTGTTTGTTTTTGGCTGCTTGAAGTATTTCTTCCTTGGCCTGAGGGCTCTGGAATTTGGCTATAATATTCCTGGGAGTTTTCATTTGGGGATATTTTAAATGAGGTGATTGGTGGATTCTTTCAATTTCTATTTTACTTTCTGGCTCTAGGATATCAGGGCAACTTTCCTTGATAATTTCATGAAAAATGAGGTCTAAGCTCTTTTTTTTCTCATGGCTTTCAGGTAATCCAGTAATTCTTAAATTACCTTTCGTTGATCTATTTTTCTGGTCATTTTTTTTTCTAAATGAGAGATTACATATTTCCTTCTCTCTTTCCATTAATTTGATTTTGTTGTATTGTTTCTCGATGTCTCATGTAGTAATTTGCTTTTCCTTGCCTAATTCTAACTTTTAAGGAATTATTTTCTTCAGTGAATTTTTGTACCTACTTTTCCATTTGTCCAGTTCTACTTTTTAAGGTGTTTTTTTCTTCAGTTAATTTTTTCCAATTCCCCCCATTTTTTTGTGCAAGCTTTAGCAAGCTGATGACTCTTTTTTCATGATTATATTGTATAACTCTCATTTCTTTCCTCAATTTTTAAAATCTCTCTTTTTGGTTTTTAAAATTCTTTTTGAGCTTTTCCAATAGTTATTTTTGGGCTTGACACCAATTCACATTTTTCTTTGAGGCTTTACATGTACAATTTTGACATTGTTGTCCTCTTCTGAGTTTGTGTTTTGATCTTCTTTGTCACCATAGTAGTTTTCTATGCTTAGATTCTTTTTTGCTGTTGTTTACTCATTTCCTCAGCCTATTTCTTGACTTTTAATTTTATATTAAAGTTGGGCTCTGCTCCTGGGGTGGAGAAGGGCATTGTTCCAAACTTCAGATTTTTCATGATGCTGTTTTCAGAGATAATTCTGGGTACCTATAAGTTTTTGGTTCTTCCAAGGTCTAAGGAGAGGTGTGGTCACTGCTCTCTTGGCCTGTGCTCTGGTTTGTGAGCAACCAGTAGTTCTCTTTTTGGCCCTGGACCTGTGACCAAGATCCTCACTCCCCTGCAGCTGCACACTCTAGTGTTTTAGTGCTCCTGGGACTGTGACCTGGGTCTTTGACTTAGATCCTCATTTGGGCAATGCAAAGTTTCCCCTATAATCTTCTTCTGACCAGTTTTCTGGCCCTCTTACCATCTGTGGTCTGAGAACTCTAGGAGTTAACTATTGCTGATTCATTTAACTTCAAGGCCTGTACTGTCTTCCTGGGGTGAGGTCTCCTATTGGCTTGTGCTGGGGCCCTGAGTTTCACCGATGGCTTGAATGAGAGCTGGACACATGGGGTGGGGGAAGATGGCTTGGGCCCTTACTGTTGGCTTGTGCCTCACTGCTGGACTGTCTGTTGCTGACTTGCCTGAGTCTCCTGCACTGGACTGTGTTTCACCCTCAACTCAGTGAGACAGACCTTTCCTTTCAACCTTCTAAGCTCTCTTGGAGTGGAAATGTTTTCATCCCATCATTCTCTGGTTCTTCAATGTCATAATTCATTTTGAGGCATTATTTTTAAGTTGTTTGGAGGGGAATTTTGGAAAGCTCAGGTGAATTCCTATCTTACTCTGTGATCTTGGCTCCAAGGGTGAGGGGGGATTTTGATAGCATTCTACTAAAAGACAAGGAATGAGAAACTATGGATTTTATTCTAAAATTCAATCGGCTTATTCCTTCTATTCCTCTCTCCCTTGCCATTCAAATTTCTCCCAGCCCACCAAACAAGCACATAGGTCTCTCTCTGCTTTCACATACAAATCCTTGCTGCTTTTGGTGAATAGAAAGACACCAAAGCATTTGAATTCCCAGATCACTGTCTATTTACTATATGATCTGAGAAAAGTCACTAAATTCTCAGACCAGTTTCAATATTTACAATTATAAGTGGGAGGCCATTCTCATCTCAGGATGGTCTTTTAAAAATCAGCATAAATTACTTTGGGCTCCTTGGGTAGAAAAAAAACACTAATGAAAAATGCTAATGGATGAGTCTAATAAATACCAATTATGATTGGAGATGTAGAAAAGCATGCTTACATTCTAACCCATAAAATTCAGAAGGTAAATATACCCAACTGAGTCCAACTAATAAATGATGGGGCATCACTTTACAAAGTAGGAAATGCCACGCAAATGTATGAAAGGACTTTTACTAATTGCAGGGGGATCTTGTATTCTTCAAATACTTGAATCCATCAAGACCATCATGGATCACTTTTATTACTTAAAAGAACTGATTTTAGAATTTACAAAAGGACATTCCAAGTTGTGATTAGGCAAGAAGCACATTTTTCTTGATGGAACTCCAGAAGCTTAAAAGGTATTAGAAGAAGGTTATGACTGTAGCCTATTAAGCTTCTCAGAGGTGAGATAAAGATATTTGAAAGAGGATTAACAGAAAATAGTATGGTATCTCATCTTAAGGGAAAAGGAATTTTAATACTGGATATGTGTAGTACAGAAATATGCTTTGAAAATATAGACTGTAATATAGGCTCTATCAGCCTTATAATTATATAGCTTCTGACTCTCAATTATTTCTCAAAGATTTTTAATAAGATTCGAATAAGTTCTTTGATCCTCAAGTTTCTTTAGGCAATAATTCAAGTAGATGGAAATTGGTATTAAATCGTCTCCATACTAATTTTTAAAGGAATGATAACATTGAATTTAGGGAAACTAATGCTTGTGTTATACAACTAGTAAATATCTGAGGCCATATTTGAACTCAGGTCTTCCTGATTTCAGACCCTACATTCTAACCACCATCTAGATGCATCCCTATGTGCTAGGAAAGCTTTGATATTGCTTCACTGCAAATAACGCTAGCTTTTGGCTATAGAAATACACTTTTGTTGATGTTGTTGAGTTGTTTCAGTAATGACTAACTCTTTGTTACTCCATTTGGGATTTTCTTGGCAAAGTGGGTTGCTATGTCCTTCTCCAGTTCATTTTACAGATAAGAAAACTGAGACAAAGAGCATTAAGTGACTTGCTCAGGGTCAGACAGCCAGATTTGAATTCACAAAGATGAACCTATATGATTCCAGAACCAGCACTCTATGTACTGCACCACCTAGCTGCCCCACCCTATACATTATACTATACAATTGACTATATTATGCTATGCTATGCTATAACTACACTATATTATACTATACTGTCCACGGTATATAGATAGCTGTATAGTATGATTTTTTGCATGCCTGAGTGCTTTATTTGATCAAAGACTTTTCTTTTTATATAATTATATGGTTTTAAAAAAATATAATTGTATTTGTTGTTGTACCAATGTTGAACCATACAATTTGGTCATAAGGAGTACCTTTTTGGAGATATTATAGTCTTCTTGCTAGATTTTAAATATGTGTATCAATATTCATTGGTAAAATTGGTTATTCTCTGTTTTTTTCAATCATTTATGTTTTAGGTCATATTAGTCTCAAAAAACAAGTTTGGTAGGGTACTCAATTTCCCAAGTATTGAGAAAATTTGGGCAGTAAAGATATTAATTGCTTTTAAAATATTTGCTAAAATTCAACTGTTCATCTCTATGGATGGGTGTTTTTATTTTTTGTTTTTATTTTATTCCTTCATTTTCTGAAATTTTAAAAATATTTCTATTTTTTATTTAGTTAATTTGAGTATTTTATGTTTTGTATATAAAATTTTCCTTTACTCACTTTTGCTTTAGGTTCATCACAGAAATTTTGTTATCTGATTTTTAGTGTTTCCTTTTATATAGTTTTTCATAAATTCTTATTTGATCATTTTTTAGACTATCATGGTCAATGCTCATTTTGGTCTGTATCTTTTGCTTTTGTTCCCTATATTAATTAATATTTTAATCATATTATATTTTCTAATGATTATTTTTGTTACATGTAGCTTTATATATTTATTTCTATTTTTTTGTTCCCTTGTGCATTCTACATTTTTGTAAAGTTACACTGACTCTGAAAAACTTGTATATTATTTAATGCTCTCATTCTAAGGATGCCATGGGTCTTTCATATCTAAATTATCTAGGACTTTGTCCAGATTTATCCTTTACTTTTTGTTGTTTTCTTGTTTTATTTATTTATTTCTGAAAGAGAGACATGAAAATTTCCTTAAAATATTGTTACTGTCTTTGTCTCTTGAAAAACAGTTAACTTTTCCATCACAAATGTAATGCTATGTCACTTCTTGTATACACACTTAGTAATGATTTTTTCATTGTCTAAGGCTTTTTAAAATCAGGAGTTCTTAACCTTGCATTCACTAGGGGTCTGTGAATACATTTCAAGGGGTTTATGAACTTGAATAGGAAAAAATTCACAACTTTATTTTCATTACC
This sequence comes from Dromiciops gliroides, assembly GCF_019393635.1. Lineage (NCBI taxonomy): Eukaryota > Metazoa > Chordata > Mammalia > Microbiotheria > Microbiotheriidae > Dromiciops > Dromiciops gliroides. The sequence continues at coordinate 312,418,878 of NC_057864.1, forward strand.
TCTTCATTTTTTTGTAATCTTATGAAATTTATTTTATGTAGTATTTTACAAACAATAAGCACTTAATAATGGTTTTACTCATACAAAGTTGTCTTTTTTATTTTATATTTAATTAGTTAATGTATTCTACCTGGACTTTGGTTTCCTCATCTATAAAATTTTGGTATTAGATTGGATGGTCTCTGAAGTGCTTTCCCTTACTAGATCTATGACATATGATTTTATTCTTCTGTGCATTACACTGTTAGCTCTTTGAGGGCAGGGATTGTCTTGTTGGCCTTTATATATATCCGTAATGCTTAGCACAGTTCAAGCACAGAGTAGGTGGTTATTAAATGTTCTCTCTATCCAGTAATTACACCACAGGATTTATATCCTAAGGGGGCCAATGACAGGAAAAAAAGTGGCATGCTTACCATAATATTCATAGCATTGCTTATAATAACAAAAAGCTTGTGACATATTTCTGGAGAAGGAAATGGCAAACCACTCCAGTATCTTTGTCAAGAAAACCACAAGTGGGGTCATGAAGATTAGGGCACAACTGAATAACTGAACAACAACAAAAGGAATATATTTGATATCTAAGAACTTGGAAATAGTTTTACAATTTGTGATATACTCATATAATGAAGTATAATTGTGTCACAAAGAACAATGTACACAAAGAGGTCAGAAAAAAACATGGGAAGAATTGTATGAACTGATGCAAAGTGAAGAAAACAATAAAAAGAACAAGATTCACAATAATTAAAATATAAAAACTTCACTAAGAGGCAATAAATCTCAGGTAAAATACAATGGTAAATGTTGTTTCCGAATTCTTAAATGCTAAAGTACATCTTTTTTTCTGTTAACAGAAAGTAAGTTTTTAAAAGGCAAGTAATTTATTATTGGTTGCAATTATTTAATCAGATGGTTTTATTCAATTGTTTTGTTTTTTATGGAAAGATACAATGGGAACTTTTAAAAGGTAAGTGACTGATATACCAAACAAACTTTATGAATAAAAATTTTTACAATGTTAAACATAAAATGAAAACAATCTATAATTTCATCAGTAAGAACAATAAAGATGAAAACTGGTCTATTATTTAGTGCATAGATCTAAGGGAGCTGCATGGTTTCACAGCTAATAAATGTCAGAGGTATGATTTTAATGCCACTCTCCCTAATCAACCTTTGAAAGTGGTTCTGTACCTCCATGCGGCTCAATAAGACAAAGACTCATCACTAAGGGACAGAAAATATTTGACATCAGGGAATTAAAAGTCCATTAGTGAAACAGGTTTCCTGTGTATTATAAGATAATATAGCTTTTCCAAAGTTGTTTCCCCCCCCCTTCAATAGGGGTGATAATAACTATGTTTATTCATAGCTAGTGTTTGTATGGTGCTTTAAGATTTGCAAATCACTTTAAAATATCTCATTTATTGATGAGCAAGGCAGATTTCAAAGAAACCTGGAATGACTAGCATGAACTGATGATGAGTGAGATGAACAGAACCAGGAGAACATTGTACACAGTATCAACAACATTGTGTGTTGATCAACTGTGATAGACTTGATTCTTTTCAGCAATACAATGGTCCAAGATAGTTCCAAGGGGCTCATGATGGAAAAAGCTCTCCAAATCCAGGAAAAAAAAAAAGAACTGTTGAATCTGGATGCAGATCGAACCATACTATTTCTATTTTGTTGTTGTTTTACTTTTTTGAGGTTTTTCCTTTTTGCTCTGATTCTTCTCTCATTATGTGACTGGTGCAGAAATATGTTTGATGTGATTGTACATATATAACCTATATCAGATTACTTGCTGTCTTGTGGAGGGGTGAGAGAGGGAGAAAAATTTGAAACAAAAAATCTTATAAAAACAAATGTTGAAAACTATCTCTACATGTAACTGGAAAATAATAAAATATATAAATATTTTAATATAAATATTTCCATATAAATATGGAAAAAATATAATTTATCCTCACACTCTCCCTGAGAGGTAGGTGCTATTATCATTGTCCATTTACATTTGGGGAAACTGAGGCAGATAGCAGTCATTTGTCCAGGGAGTACAACTAGTAAATGTCTGAGGCAGGTTTTGAATTTAGGTCTTCCTGACTCCAGGTCCAGCACTCTGTCTACTGTGCTACCTAACTGCCTAAAGGTTTGGGTTTTTTAAATAAGTTTTTGTAATAAACATTTGTTCATGCCTCCACAATCTCATATTAGGAGGGAATAACTGCATTTATACAAAGGCTGACTAAACAGTATTGACCTTACCAGGATGGTGTTTTTTCTATGCAACTGAGAGAAGCAGTCACAGGAAGTCCATTAACTACCACATGAATTAAAATATCATGAGATGACATCTGCTCTGAGAAAGTTATCAGGTTATCCTGTTCTGTTTGAGTAGGAAAATGTCTGAATTTGATTCTTCATCTCAGATGATATTGATTCCAAAAAGTAGCACCCACAGCAGAGCAGTGAATAAAGGGCTCTGTAACTGGGAGGAGTTGCTGTGTACCTCAAAATCTGCCAGATATGGTTTCTTTCTTAACTTCAGGACTGTCACTTCATAGCAACATGTATTTAGGCAGTGTAGACCAGCTGTCTGTCATCTCTGGGGAAAATGATGAAAACTGAAAAGGGGTTAACTTTATGTATGAATTCTGGGCACATAAACTGACTGATACTGAGTCACCTAGAAGACCCTGGGGAGATCTAGGTGTCACTGAAATTGATGAAATAAGACAGAATCATATTTTTCAAAATAAATCTCTCCAGTAACTCACAGAAAGCAGGGATTTGCCACTTTTGTCAGTGGAGTTCCACCAACACTGAAGCATTCCTGCAGAGGGGAAGGGTTGAGGTGGGAGATTGACCTATTCCTTGGTTTGAATACAGGAGTTAGGCCCTTTGGAGGGCCTGTGTGAAGTTTTAGATTATGTCAGAAGGACTACTACTCCTACTTGTACCCCTGAAACCTCTCTATAAATACTCTAGGGAGTATGGATGCATATGGAAGCAGAAAGTGGGATTTTATTGGCATAAGGAACTCCCATATATGGCATCTCCCTCTTCCAATGTAGGTCAGCATCTTTTCTGAGACTTCTAGTCTAAGAGAATTGCCCAGAAAGCCCAGGGTCACACAGACAGAATGTGGCAAAGGAGGGACCATGTCTTCTTGACTCTGAGACTGGTTCTATTGCACCAGTCTACATTTCTTTAATGCTATCCTTTACATCACTCCTTCATAATTCCTCATTTGTAAAATGGTACAGCTTGCTCAAACCAACCATGTGTTTCTCCATTGTCCTTTGGGTAATCTTTAACTTTAATTCTTGGAGACCATAGTGTTCCATGGTACAGTCATACAACATGACCCATCATACAGTTATGTGAGGATCAAATGAAATGATGTATATGAAGCACTATTTGAATTTGAGCTATTAATTTTTTTTAAATTAAGTTACCATAACTTTAGGGGTTGGAGGCTTTGGAAAATTAGAAGTGGTATAGTATTGGGTAGAACATCAAGCTGGAAATCAGGAGTCCTGTGTTTGAATCCTGCCTCCAATACTTACCATTTTGGGGGTTAGTTCCTCAATCTATCAGGAACTAATTTTTCTCATCTGTAAAAATGGTTGTAATGTGTTATTTGAAATATTGTGGGACTACACTGTTTCTGTATAAATTATTGGGGAAATAGGCTGGGGTTTCTAAAATATTTCTACTTATAAATTAATGGTTATTGCACCCATTTAGGTAGTAAGCATTTATTACATCATATTAAATGTCAGTAGAGCATTGACCACATTTAACACAAGCTGGAAAACCCCCAGCACCATATTGTCTCTAAGAGAGAGCACATGACTCCAAGCAGAGTTCAGAAGCCCTACATTACCTAACCAGGAGAGAGCTCAGCTATCGGACAGCCTGCTTCACCTAGCATGTGACCCAGAATAGCATTTGCCTCGTGGTCCCAGTCTTTTTCCTCTTCCAATAGAGGTGGCTCTTACACACTGATCAAAGCTAGCATCATTCAATTCCATTGGTTGATGTGACCTGAGGGTGGCCCATATTAAAATGAGTTTTACCTATGACCTAATGGGGAAGTGTGCAAAAAGACCATCTCTGAAGGGCAAGGCAGATGAAGTCCAGGTGTGGCTAATCTCATCCAGTCAATCTCCATTTCTATTGATCTACCCATGGGCTCCTGGGCTGGTCCCAGAAGAGATTAGCTAAAGTTTCTAAGAACTATGCTTTCTGAAGTTGGGGGTGAAAAGGGCTGACTTAGACTGGGTCCCTGTGTCCCCCAAGAAATCCATTATTAATTATTTTCTCACAGAAATAATACTTGTAGCATTTACTTTATGGAGTTGCTGCAAAGAAAGTGTTTTATCAACTTCAGTGGGCAGCTAAGTGGTGTAGTGGATAAAAGCACCAGCCCTGGATTCAGGAGGACCTGAGTTTAAATCCGGCCTCAGACACTTGATACTTACTAGCTGTGTGACCCTGGGCATGTCACTTAACCCTCATTGCCCTGCAAAAAAAAAAAAAACCCAAAACAAAACAAACCACAAAAAAACCCCCACAAAAAAACAAAAAAATTCACAGAGATACAGAAATGTGAGTTATTATTATAGTGTTCTTCACACTGGGATAATAATAAACACTAATAAATAGTCATTGTCTTGTAGTGGTAGTAACTGCTTTTTAGAGAATACCTCCAAAGGCTTTTGAGATATTACTCAAATCTGCTGCCTTTGGAGACATGTGCCAAGGCTTCTTTTATTGGCTTCTTTTATTGGAATGTAAGTTCCTTGAGAGCAAGAACTGTATTGTTTGCTTCTATTTATATTCCCAGGCCAGGGCTTAGCAAAGTGCCTGGCACATAGAAAATACTTTAGAAATGCTTTTCATTCACTTATTCATTCATTCAAATCAGTCCAATTAACCCACTTGCTAGTACAAATGGCAATAGTGGGGTGGGAAACACTGCACATTTTATATAAAGTGATATTCTAGAACTATTTATGGATTTCCTCAGTTATATCTAGCATTTCCTTTGGAAAAGGCATTTGCATGTGCCACATGTAACTGTAAATTATAGAGAGGACATTTCTACTTAACCCTATCCCAGATGGGAGCTTAAGCCAATCAGTATGCTCTGTGCCAAAGATGCCCAAGATTGTTCCAAGTCCATGCTTACTTTGCCTCTATTTCTAGCTTGCCACAGACCCACAAACCAAGATGCTTTATCCTCTCTACCTTTCCATCTAACATCAAGGACCAATTAGTTCAAAAGGGCATTTTGCTGTCTACCAGACTTGTTTACTTTGTCCTACCAAGAACAGTAACCCTAATTCATCTAGAGATCCTGCTTCATCCCTACTCCAGGGGGAGTTAAGTTACTCAGTTTTGAGACCTAGGCCATAACTATTTCACATTGATAAAATGATTCTCCCAGAAGTCATATCTGTCCAACTAGCCACAGACCATGATTCATCCCCCAGTCATCTTGACTTTCATCTTGCCATTGGCCTTCAATGACTCTGGAAGAGAGAGTGAAGTTGCAAACTTTGTACAACTCTGCCTCAATTAAATCCAATTTATACTCAAATCAAGACATCACCACTGTGGTATCTTTGGTCTTCTTTGAAAATGAAGGGTAAACAAAAACAGCATACTATTGTATTCATCCCATTTAGCCATCCACTAGGAAACCAAGGCATAGCCAGTATGGGCATATTGCTATGTGCCCTGTCCTTCCTCCATTTCACCTCTTGTTCAGAGAATAGAAATCAAATCAATATTACCACTGATTCTAGACAGGGCATGACAATCTACTGCCCTATGGTTCTACTCATAATTTCTGTGATTTCTTAGACCAAAGATCCCTTACCTGGCCACCCTACTCCCTGATATGAATTATATAAGAGCAATTCTTGTCTTTGTATGCACATTGTCTAGCCTAGAACCTACAACATGGTATTTAATAAATGTTTGTTGATTGATGGTTTGAATAATATATACTAAAAGAACAACAAAAAAAAAGGAGATCATTCTGTTAGCAGAGATATTTATTAGAAAGCTTTCTGGATTAGTGATTATAGAAAAAGATAGGAAATAGTTGAATGGATAATATTTATTGTATGTTTATATGTGCTTACACTAGTTTTAAGATGCAGTTGTGCCTTATTTTACACCATAGATGAATTCCTGACAAATTGCCTACAAACTGATATTTTTAAAAGTTGAAACCATATTTTAAATCCACTAGAGAATATAATTGCTTAACATATGACCCTTTGGGGAGTGTTAAGAATTCCCTCTTCCTTAAAGCAAATAATCCCCTCCAGCTTTGTTTTTTAAACTTGGAATTTTACATATCGAGTTTTCTAAGATACATTTTATTGACCATCTAGTAGATAATTTGATTAATTGTGCAAACAATAAGCATTTATTATGTTGCTACCATGTGCCATGTACTATACTAAATACTGTGGATACAAATATAGTGGTGAGTCAGTTGCTGACCTTAAAGAGTTAACATTATTTAGGGGGATACAACACATATAGGGGAATAGGTGGAATGAAGGGAGTGGCTTGGGGAGTTATGGGGATATTGAAAGGCTCTATAAAACAGTATATTGACTTACCCTTTCTAGTAGCAAAGATAGTATTGATCTGCTTGCTGTTCACAGAGTAAGAACAAGAAGTAGAGGGATGGATGATATGTATCCACTCCTAGGGCAAGATGGCAACATTTGTTGGGCCTGGGTATATATACTGGGTTAAAATGAGTTTTTGTTCACTCACCCAATCAGAACATCCCAGTCCCTGATTGAGTCCCTTACCCTGAAGGGATTAACTTTCAATGGAGAAAGGTAAGGAAAGGTAGGTTTTCTAGAGGACTGGTCCATGAGCATCCTCATTTCTCCTTGCCCCAATTTTCCATATTCATTTTACTTGTGTAGACTGCCTTAGTTTTCTAACAAAGGGCTACCAAAAACAAACAAAACTAAAAAATAGAGTAAATCTGCTTTCCACTTGACCCCCAAGCCTGACTTCCATTTTATAGATAGGCTTTGGGTATAAAGATGGTTGCCTATCTCTGTAGCTCCTTCATTAGGGCCTCAGGTTTAGAAAGATGACATTGGGTGCCAATCTTCCTGTCATTCCTGTCACTTCTTACATCTAAAGACACATGTTTTCTGCTTAACTAGTGTTCTCACATGCATGCCAACACCTTCCAGAAGGTGACCGAACTGTCTTTGGACCCAGTGAAGCTAAGGATTTGTCCATTGTAAAAGTCAGATGAGAGGACTACATCAACTTTAAAACCTAAGTGAACAATTTGAAGTAAAAAAAATCATATTGTAACTCAGTATTATGACAACCCAATTTCTTTCTGATTCTGAACACCCAAGATCCCATATTTCAAGGAGCTTTCTCTTCTATTTTAATCTTCCCCCAATACCACCTTATTAAAATTTGCTTTCATAATCGTTTTTTCAAGAATCAATTTGGCAGGGGCAGCTAGGTGGCACAATGGATAGAGCACTGGCCCTGGAGTCAGGAGTACCTGAGTTCAAATCCGACCTCAGACACTTGACACTAGCTGTGTGACCCTGGACAAGTCACTTAACCCCAATTGTCTCACCTAAAAAAAGAAGAATCAATTTGGCTTTTTTTTCTTATTTCCATTTGATTCATGGCTGCAATGAATACTCCTTTTATATCTGGGATTGCTTGATATGGTTGCTAGAGAAAAGCCTGCTTATTAACCCAGAAATATTTTCCCTTTTCCCTCTATCCATTTACTTTTCCATTTTTGTCTTCCTGAATGATATGAAAGTAAGGTGGGGAAATGTGTGATCTCTGAAGGACTAGTTCATGAGCAATGTTTATCTTCCTTTCTCCTTACTTCAATTCTGTTCAGTGTGGTTGAATGGGAAGAGAGCTGATTGGATGATCCCTGGGAAACTACAAAACTCTTTAGGACCCTTTGCTTATCCCTGGAACAGAAGTCCATTTTTTTTAACCAATAATATTTGCTCAATGATACTGTATGTCTGTGAGGCACAAACCTTCTCAGAATGGAGGCCTTAAAGTGGAAGTTTACAGGATGAACTGACCAATTAGAGGAATGAGTGGCAAGAACAGAGACTGGCCAAATCAGACACATTGAAAATTGATGGGAACAGTATAATAGACTGAAGTGAATAGTTAGGGTGTCTTTCTCCCTTTTTAATATACACAGGGGATTTAATTTGTTGTGTAACTAACAAGAGAGATTTGTTCATTTAAACAGGGAATAAACCATTGAATAAACAAAAAATACTTAACCACGTTAAGGTTTTATTGCTGTTGTTTAACCTTATAAATTAAAAATGATTAGATTTGTGTGATTCTTTTATGAAAGTACATGGAATGGAATATTTAAGTGAAATGGAAAACAATGATTTCAGATTTGGGGGAAGGCAAAAGAACTTCAGTTTATGTTATGGTTTTATGTCAAATGACAGGGACTTCAGGTGTCACATTCAGACAATTGTTTTTGTTGTTGATGGTGGTTGGTTGAGGTTTTTTTCTTCTTTTTTTCTTTTTTTCTTTGTGAGGCAATTGGGGTTAAGTGACTTGCCCAGGGTCACAAAGCTAGTAAGTGTCAAGCATCTGAGGCCGGATTTGGACTCAGGTCCTCCTGAATCTAGGACCAGTGCTCTATCCACTATGCCACCTAGCTACCCCCAGGTTTGTTTGTTTTTTTAAACCAAATTTATATCTGCTCCCCCCACAATAAGAACTCACATGATATTGTCCCTTAGAAAAAATAAATTTATTTCCCCTTCTTAAAATCTGAATTCTAACTGGAAAAAAACCCCACCAACAACAATACCACACCAGGATCTATTGCTTAAATATGAGAAAAATAAAAAATGACTGAACTTAGTAAGCCTTGGGGCTGAGTGACTTTGGGGTGGGGGTTACAAGATAAGGTTACTCTTACCCTTCCTTATTCTGTAGATTGCACAAAGATTTTAATGTCCCTCAAGGCTAACCAAGTAGCAGTGGCAACAATATTATTTATGAAGGGGCAAGAGGCCACTCAATTGAATGTCTCCAGGCATTGGAATTCACTCTGGGTGGTTAATCCTGGCCCAAGTGATGACTGTTCTATTATAAAGCTAGTTGATGCTTCTATTATTCCTAATAAACAGAAACTCAGTCACTGTCAGATGGACATCTCTTCCTGAATGGCCAATAGGTATATCAAACTAATTATGTCTGAAATCTAACCCATTGTCTTACCCCATATGCCCACCCATCCGCCAAACATCCCTATTTCTCTCGAGAAGAATCACCCAGGCTTGTAACCTTAGAATTATTCCAATACTTTCTTCTTTACTCCCCATAGCCAATCAATTTCCAATTCTTAATGATTCTACCTCCACAACATCTCGGGTTTGTACCCTTTTCTCCATCCATACCATTCTCATTTTCATTTGGATCCTCATTAGATTTCTCCTGTATGATTTGTAATAACCACCTAATTGGTGTCCCTGATTCTAGTCCTTCCCCTTCTTGAATCTATCCTTCACGTAACTGACAAAATAATGATCTTTATAAGGTAAATCACTGATCTCCATGTCACTCCCTTGCCCTCAAAACTTTCAATGGCTCCCCAAAGCCCCTAGGATAAAATATAAACTTCATTTTTTAGAATTCATCTTTTTCTTTTAGCCTCAGTTCAAAAGCTACTTCCCTAAGTGAAGCCTTCTGTTACACCCTCTCCCCTCAAATTAGAGAGTTCCAAGTAAAAATTTTAGAAAGTATTCACTTTTCAAGTAGGCACAATCAAAAGAGTGTAGGACTTGGAGTCAGAAGATGAGTTCAAATCCCATTTCTTTCTGGGCTTCAATTTCTTCATCTGTGAAATGAGAGGGTTGGATTAGATAACTGTTTAGATCCTTTCCAGCCCTAAATCTGTGATTCCATTATCCTTTAAAATTATAAAATAATTGGATCTCCACCCCACCCCCCAAAACACAAACACAAGAGTGATATCATTTGATCATTCCATGTCTATGGAGTCAGCAGTTGACAGGATCTTAATTTGTTTAAACTAGATTATTTTTCACTGAAGTTTGCACTCTCCTTGGGGAGATTATAACTGCTGTGCACATAACTCTCTCATATGCTTATCAAGTAACAGTTCGTATTGGTTAACTTTTTTTTATGATCATATTCTCCTTCTAGACAAAAGTATCATAAAGGAAGAAATCCTTGTTGAATTGAATAAATAATTTCCAGCAATACCACACCTGATATTAAGTCAGTGAAGAGTTTCTGAATGTTCGTAGGGCTTAACCAAAGTAATTATTGTATTTAATCGGAAGTACTTTAAGGAAACTTAGAGGATCCTGAGAACATTTTGTAAATAAGCCTTATTGAAGTAGCAAAATCAGGCCCAAAGTTATCCTGATTCTATTACTTTTGGATTAATCCCCTAGCTTCCTATAGGTCACATTGAAGGTATACTGAATCCAGGTAGCTCTAAGAAATTTGCAGTATTGCTCTTCAGACTAAAACTATTCTGATATTGAAATTTCCAAGGTTTTCAGTCAATTCACACACACACACACACACACACACATATATATGTAATGGCCTAGGAGATCTTAGAAGGGAAGTCAAGTGTAATAGAGCAAGTGTCAGGAAATTGAAGTTAGGAAACATTTGGATTCAGATCTATGAAACTTAATGGCTGTGTGATCATGGCCAAGTCACTTAACCTAACTTTCCTCATTAGTGATAGTACATACCACACGCAGTTTTACTTGTCTCAAATGGTTGTTGTGAGATAACTTTTATATGAGAATCATATAAAATAACAGATTTAAAGAACATTGTAAACCTTAAAGCAAAGATTCTTAACCATTTTTGTGTCACTGACTTCTTTGGGAGTCTGCTGAAATCTATGAACCCCTTCATATAATAATTTTTTTTTTGCAGGGCAATAAGGGTTAAGTGACTTGCCCAGGGTCACACAGCTAGTTAAGTGTCAAGTGTCTAAGGCTGGATTTGAACTCAGGGAGTCCTGAATCCAGGGCCGGTGCTCTATCCACTGTACCACCTAGCTGCCCCATAATAATCTTTTAAAATATATCAAATAGGGGCAGCTAGGTGGTACCAGTGGATAGAGCACTGGCCCTGGATTCAGCAGGACCTGAGTTCAGATCTGGCCTCAGACACTTGACACTTACTAGTTGTTTGACCCTGGGCAAGTCACTTAACCCCAATTGCCTCACCAAAAAAAAAAAATACATCAAATAGGGAGGCAGCTAGGAGGCAGAGTGGGTAAAGCACCAGCCCTGGATTCAGGAGGACCTGAATTCAAATCCAACCTCAAACACTTAAAACTTACTAACTGTGTGACCCTGGGCAAGTCACTTAACCCTAATTGCCCCCCCCCCCCAAAAAATTACATCACATACAAAGGATTACAATGGAAACTGATTAGATTGAAATAGTTAGCAAAATACTAAAAATTAAATTCACTGATCCCCTCAAATTCTATCCATGGTATCTAGAGGGGTCCATGGATCCAGCTTAAGAATCCCTGCCTTAAAAAGATTGAGTCTAGGAAGAAAAATTTGAAACTAGAAATCTTATAAAAACAATTGTTGCAAAACTATCTCTAAATGTAACTGGAAAACAATAAAATCCTTTTATGGAAAAAAAGAATTGCATCTAGACCTGTTTTAGGGATTTACAGGTGAGAAAAAGAATTCTACCAATCAATGGTTCTTATGCAGTTTATATTCTCAGTTTGGAGAGTTTGGAGAGGTTGACCAGAGTCATAAGTATATATATCAAAGGTAGGACTTAAAAAGAGGTCTTCTTGGCTTCAAGGCTCTGTCCCTACTATTCCATAGTTTCCTTTAAGCACTTTATACCATTATATACCTGTCACTTATTATTTTAGCAAGTGTTCTTTAAAGACTTGCTATGCTGAAGAGATGATTTCATAATATGCATTCAATGGAACAGGTAAGTAGAGAGCTATTTCCTGGAGACAAAATGTCTTGCTCCATCCGTTATAAGTCAAAATAGGAAGAAAGTGATTTAAAAACTCCACCCCCACTCCTCAGGAACATAGGAGAAATAACTCAAGGTAGTGAAAGAAGGGACATTTTCACTGTTTCCAGGGAAGAGACAGACTAAATTAAATGTGTAAGATGTCATTCACCCAAAGTAATTAGACATCAAGAAAGAAGTAAATACCAGTTTCAAATATTTTATCATCTACATTCCTATTAGGGTTGATAAGTTAAGAATTCTGAAAAACTGAGACTGGGGAAATAACTGAAAGATAAATACAAGTATGTGGTTATAAGCATAACAATAGTAATACCTATCATTTATATAATGCCTTTAAAAACACTTTATATACACACATTATCTCATTGGAGTCTGACAATAATCCTGCAAAGAAGAAGTTATAGTTATATTATTATATAATATAATTATTACTTCCATTTTACAGATAAGGAAACTGAGTCTCAGAGATTTAAATGATGTCCACACTTAAATATATTACCTAAATCAGTCTTCAAATATTTGAAAAACTATAATATAGGAAAGGGGCTAAACATATTCTGCTTGACCCTAGACAGCAAAACTAGGAGCAATAGTTGGAAGTTGCAAAGAGACAAATTTAATGTTGTTATAAGGAAAATTTTCTTAGCAACTAGCTTTATCCCAAAAGATTTGCAAAGGGCTCCCTCAGGATGTCATGGCTCCCATGTCACTGAAGGTCTTCAAGCAAAGGCTAGATAGATGCCCAGTTATTTGTTGTGTAGCAATTGGAATTCTTTTACAGAGATGGTTTGAACTAAATGAATACTAATCTCCTTTTCAATTCTGAAATGCTATTATTCTATGATTTATGAGAGATGCAAAATATATGTCACATCACAAATCTTTCTTTTGTTGTGAGCACTAGACTTAGTTTTCCTCCCTCCTTCCTTTTCTTCCTTCTTTCCTTCCTTCCTTCCTTCCATTTTGTAGTTTCATTAGTATTGAGAACTCTTAATGAAGAAATTCCGTCTATGAATGCATATCAGCACATTTGTTGAGCATAGTTCAACGGGGATTCTTCTTTAGGCATGGTTTGGGCTAGATGATTGCTTAAGTCCCATCTCACTCTGAAATCCTATTAAGTATCAGAGATCTGATATAAATTTCACAATGCAAATCTCAAATTCATGTGTTATTAAATGATCCCACATTTCATAACACAAGGATTTCACAGAAAAAAAATGTGTGAACACTAGAGATTTAGCTCTTATTTTTTACACTGACTAATTATCTAATTTAGCTTTTATTTTCCACTCACTTGTTTGGCATTAAAAGATGAACAATAATTATCCCAATTATATACATAATATCCCTAGAATTGGGTCAGAAGAAAATTGTAAGGGCAGGTCTAAGATGAGTCTTCTCTAATATGTTAGCAACCACACTGTGTACTCTATAGTACATAGGATCTCACTTATCTCATCTTAAATGTATGAAAGAAAAAGAATATGGACTGGTCCCCTTGTGCGAGGGAGGGATAACTGATGGGGAGCCCAATGGTACCCTCACCCTGTCAAAAGAAAACAAAGAGAGCTCCTGTACAGGTTCAGTTCATTTGCTATAATGAATTTATGGGGAAAAAGACCTTCACAGCCTTGGTTCCAATTCACCTTTTCAGCCTTAACAAGACTCCCCTTTCTGTACTCTTCAGTCCAGACAAATAAACCTTTTTCCTGTCCCTCATGTGTGATATCCCACCTCTTATCTCTGTTCACAGGACATCCTTTATACCTGGAATATATTGATGCTTCTTAGAATCTCCAGTTCCCTTCAAAGCTAAAACCAAAGGACTCTTCCCATAGGAAGCTTATTTTGATATGCTAATACTACCCTAATTGCATTATATTTATTTTTCTATATAAATTGTTTGTATACTTTTATGTGTATATGTCAATTTCTACTATAGAATATAATCTCCATTAGGTAAGAAAAACACATAGTCAACACAAAATAAAAACTTGTGGGTTGATTGAATGAGTGATTGGCACAGTTTGGGCAAGCATGCATGAGTTGCAATCTTCATTTTTATAGGGAATGTCTATATAGAAGAAACCATGGATTTATTTAATTACTAAACATATGAATAAATGATGCTACTTTGACTTGATTGATAGTCATGCCAATTGCCATTGGTGGTGGAGGGACAGAAAGAACTGATTATTATTTATTCTATATGTTTATTATTATTATTATTTTGTGAGTGGGGAGATGGATCTGAGAAAACTATTTAACTGGAGAAGAAACTTGAAGACTGAACCATAATCCTGAAAATACAATGAAATAAGAGTTGGACAAGGGAAGAATGTGGAATCTTTATTGATCCCATATATTATTCTAGCCCTATCAATAAATTAGGGAGCCAGGTGTCCCCAGAAATAGGAACTTTGTAGGAAACCCAATAGAGGTTTTGAATGGGAAAGGTAGTGAGTCTGGGAGCAGAAAAGAGGAATGTGGGAAGTAAGCCTTATGAGCCAGTGCCACATGACCTTCAGAGAGGAAAATTTAAGATTCCAGTGCAAGGACATAGGTGAAGAAAGCAACTTCTCTAGCAAGGGAAGAAACAGCCAAAAACAACTGTCCATTGTGGCCAGAAGTGGGATAAAAGAAATGAGTCAAGGGTATCAGGAGGGAAAACAAGACAGAAGACTTAGTAGTCAGTAGAGAACATTTCAAAATAAAGGCATCTTTGGATACCAAATAGGGAAGAGTCTTCCTCCTCCAGGAAGCCAAGGGAGGAAAGGCAGGACTTCACTGAGCTCATTTTCATTGAAACCAAAGACTTCCAGACCTGAAACCCATGGGAGAACTTAGAAGTCCCTCTCACAAGCCTGGGTCTTCCAAACAGAGCTAAGGATTAGGGAAGCAAGTGCCTTGCCAAATGAAACCAACTTTGGCTAAAATCCTCAAATTTGATTCATTCTCTGGGTCAGACAGAAATTGGTCCATTGGATTCAGATAATGATATTATTATTTTTTTTAATAGGTAACATATGGGGCTTTCAAGTTTGCCCAAATTTACAAATCATTTGATTCAAAGATAAGATGAAGGGGAAGCTAAGTGATGCAATGGATAGAGCACCAGTTCTGGAGTCAGGATCCTGAGATCCCAAGATCAAATACAGTCTCAGACACTTACTAGCTGCGTGACTCTGGGCAAGTCACTTAACTATTGTTACCTCCAAAAAGACCTTCAAAGATGAGATGAAGTAAAGAATTTTGTCAGGCAAAAAGGTTTGGATTCTCTTTTTTTTTGGGGGGGGGGGAAAGGTTAGAGTAGATTTCCGATTAAAGTTTAATATCTTTTGCATGCAAGACTATCATGAACTGATAAGACTTCTATAAACTTGCAGCTAGGGGGCAGCTAGGTGGTGCAGTGGATAGAGCACCAGCCCTGGATTCAGGAGTACCTGAGTTCAAATCCAGCCTCAGACACTTGACACTTACTAGCTGTGTGACCCTGGGCAAGTCACTTAAACCCCACTGCCCTGAAAAAAAAAAGGCAAAAAACAAACAAAAAAAACCTTGCAGCTATTCCCTTTTTATTATTATTATTTTCTGTCTTTATTATTTTAACCTCTGCATATTTTCCTAAAGCCCTTAGAACTGAGGTTCCTAACCATGAACTTAAAAAAAATTACACACACACACATATATATTGCAGGGCAATGAGGGTTAAGTGACTTTCCCAGGATCACACAACTAGTGTCAAGTGTCTGAGGCCAAATTTGAACTCAGGTCCTTTTGAATTCAGGGCCAGTGCTTGACTCACTGTGCCACCTAGGTGCCCCTTTAAGTATATTTCAATGTAATTAGTTTCCTTTGTAATCCTATGTGTTTTATTTTATGCATTTAAAAACATTACTCTGAGAAGGGGTCCACAGACTTTACCAGTTTCCCAAAGGGGTCCATGACACACACACAAATGGTCAAGAGCACCTGACTTAGAAGTTTCACAGAAAGGTTGTATGTTATTTCTATCAGGGAGAAAAGTATGAGATGAAGGAAGCATCTGAATTACATTCTTTCTAATAGGAAAATTCAGGGTGGTTGTTGCTTGTTCTTCATTCTGAAAGAGGACCATGACATTGTGGTGATGTTGTGACTTACAGTGAATTGGATTTAGGTGAGGGGGGGCTGTGCAAAGTTACCAACCTCACTTTCTCCTTCAGAGCTATCTGGATCCAGTGGCAAGATATACATCAGGATGACTGGAGATGTCCCCAGATGTTTAAGGCAATTGGGGTTAAGTGACTTGCCCAAGGTCACATAGAAAGTATCTGTGGTGAGATTTGAACTCAGGTCCTCCCATTTTCAGGGCCAGCACTGCCTCAGGGCAGTTAGCAATTTGGTTTAAGACAAAGTGATGGCAGTAAATAATGTGTAGCAAAATCCTGAGGCTTTCTGATGTAAAAAAAAAAAAGTAGGGGACATGGTATGTGTTAAGATGTGCTGTCACAAGTTGGTAGACCCAAAGGAAAAGTCAAGGGGATCTTTGGGAGTTTTGATTATTCTATCCCCTGGGCACAGTATCTGGCACATAGTAGGCAATTAAATTCTGATGGATTGAGTCCCACAAAAATGGTCCCATTCACTTTACAGTATGCATCTCCACACAGCGTCTTATCTGATCCTCTTATAAACACCATACAATAGGCAGGACAAGCAAATTCTTCTTTTAAATGTAAGAAAACTGAGGCTAAAGGAGATTAAATGATATGTCCCTGATATGTTTATCAGGACAAACCTGATATGTCCCAGGTTACAAGAAAATGACTGAGTAACAAGTCGAGCCTATTTCTTGTGACTCCCAAACTTGCAATATTTCCATCTCACAATGTCTATGCCAGGAAAAACTGGATAATTTTGATGTTCACTTTGATTCAGATTTTAGACGAAAAACTAAAGTTGTTTTGTATAAAAAATAGGGGGAAGTCTTCCCTCATGTAAAGGCTGAAAATATTATTTTTGACTTTTTAGAA
Organism: Dromiciops gliroides; assembly: GCF_019393635.1. Lineage (NCBI taxonomy): Eukaryota > Metazoa > Chordata > Mammalia > Microbiotheria > Microbiotheriidae > Dromiciops > Dromiciops gliroides. The sequence goes on from NC_057864.1 coordinate 312,436,001, forward strand.
GGAGAAAACAATCAAAATTATAATTTTGTTTTATTTTTTTATGTATTGGTCCTGAAAGAGGAATAATTCATTTATTCATTCAATGAGTATTGAGCACTTCTTGTTGATAAGACCTGGGGCTAGATGCTTTGAATGAAAGTGTTGTAGCAATTTGACCATAGTGAAGGGGTTAACAGTGTTTAATTTTTTACTAGAATCTTAAAACTGAAATTTCCTTAAATCCTTCCCCAAAGTTATAACTAGGGTTGACTGACTGGAATTTTGTCTCAGAGCACTGATATTGGGTGTGGGGAGAGCATACTTCCTTTCCGATAAAGTCCTCTGGTCTGACTTCATTATGTCTTGCAGTTCTCCATTGGCCATACCTACATCTGTTCCCTTGATTTTCCCAAGGTCAAATGCACAAGCAGCTATCACCTAGGGTCTTGTCTACCCCATCCACCTGTCAATTTTCTGAGGCTGGATTTGAACTCAGATCCTACTGACTCCAGGGCCAGTGCTCTATCCACTGTGCTACCTAGCTGCCCCATCCTTGACTTTTTCTAGGGATTGAGGAACTGGGTTCACCCATGGGGATAAGCTTCTTCATCTTCAGACCTTTTCTTCTTTCAATTAAATTTGCAAAAATTCTTAGTTATAACTGGTTTTCCCTATAATCTTAACTCATTGACTTACTTTATTTTAGATTTTTTTTTGTGGGGCAATGAGGGTTAAGTGACTTGCCCAGGGTCACAAAGCTAGTAAGTGTCAAGGGTCTGAGACCAGATTTGAACTCAAATCCTCCTGAATCCAGGGCCGGTGCTTTATCCACTGTGCCACCTAGCTGCCCCCTCATTGACTTACTTTTAAATAAACCATTCATCCTCTTACTTTTTTCATTCTTTATAATTTTCACCAAACCTCCTCATTACTGGTTATTGAGGCAATGACTAAATTATCCATATCCCTAAAATGCTCAGAGGCCTAGCAAAAGTGATTTAAAAAACTGTCTACTTGGTCCCATCCTGTCCCTCCCCAAGTTCCCTTAGGAGGCAGGCTGTTAGTACTTTACCTAAGTATCAGGATATATGCATTATAATCAGAGGTTCAAATCTTGGCTCTGCAACTACCTGCATGACCTTGGGAAATTGATTTGCCCTTACTGGACTTCAACATTTTTATCTGTGAAATGAGAGGAGTGGGACTAGATTTACTTTAAGACAGGTTCCTTCTAGCTCTAAAGCTCTAAGAAAATAATAATAATATCACTTCTATCGTGCTTTAACAATAATATTATCATTTATATAATGCTTTAAGGTTTTAAAAGCATTTCATATATATATATATTATCACATTTAATGCTATATATGAGCAACAGAGAGCTCAGGAGCAAGAGCAGAATAGGACTCTGAGAATATCAAGGCAGGGCAAAAAGATGTTTCAAGCTATGACTCTTCCAGATATAGAAGAGGGAAAAAGGGAGAGTTGGAGTAAAGCAGAATGGACTAGAGGGACAATCAGTAATGACCATTTAACCTTTGGGCCTCCTTTTTTCTACTTTGTAAAAATTAGAGGATTGGACTAAGTACCTCTGAGGTGTCTTCCAGCTTTGTCTCTGATCCTATAACCTATAGATTCTGTGCATATTTAAATGATTTCATGTTTCCTTCTAATAATCTCTCTCTCTCTCTCTCTCTCTCTCTCTCTCTCTCTCTCTCTCTCTCTCTCTCTCTCTCTCTCTCTCTCTCTCTCTCTCTGTCTTTCTCCCTCCCTCCTCCCACCCCTCTTGTCTACCCCCACCCCCACTCTCCTATCTACTGCTGAATTGGCACTGAAGTTTTTACCTGTTCTGTTTCTGAACTGCGTTGGTTCACTCCCTTCCTTAAGGAGCCCCATGGCCCCTCATTTCCTGGGGGTTCACTTTATTGGTGTTGACTTAGTATGGATACCTTATGGACTTTAGCCCTACTGCAGCTCAGAACTCTTGAATCCAAGCAATCCACCAGCCTCAGCCTCAGGAATATGAGCAGGTACTACAGGCATGCACCATCTTTTTTTTGTTTGTTTTGGGTTTTTTTGTTTTTTTGGTTTTTGCAGGGCAATGAGGGTTAAGTGACTTGCCCAGGGTCACACAGCTAGTAAGTGTCAAGTGTCTGAGGCTGGATTTGAACTCAGGTACTCCTGACTCCAGGGCTGGTGCTTTACCACTGTGCTATCTAGCTGCCCCCATGCACCATCTTTTAATTCTAAATGTGCCTGTTACATTTGAGTTACCAGGACCTGGGAATTCATTATTGCAGTTCTTGGGTTTTGAATTTAAGATGATGGTGCACAGGTTGTGTTTTCATTGAGGGATAATGTGTAGGCAGAGAGTGAACTCAAGGATTTGGTCATATGAAATTCCTGCATTACAGAATTTGCTCAGTTTTTAAAGATTCATCACCATCAACTCTATCAGATACTAGAGAAAACAATGAGTTTAACAGCCCTTAGATTGCAACTTTTTAAAGTCACAAAGTTGCTTGTCCTTCATTCTCAAATAGGACCATGACATTAGGAGGTGATATCATGACTTGCAGTGAATTGGATTTAAGTGAGAGAAGGCTGTACAAGGTCACCAACCTCACTCTCTCCTCTGGAGCAATCTGGGTCCAATGGCAAGATAGACATCAGGATGACTGGAGATGGCCCCAGATGTTTAAGACAATTGGGGTTGAGTGACTTGCCCAGAGTCACACAGCTAGTAATTGTCTAACACCAGATTTGGACTCAGGAATTCCTGACTCCAGGTGTAGCATTCTATCCATTGTACCACCTAGCTGCCCTTACAACTCATTTGACCTGGATAAATTCATTTTATTTCTACTAGTTCCAGGCTCTTCATCAGTTTACTGATGTAGTAGTGGGGGGTGGAGAGCTCAAAAGTTCTTTCCAGTTCTAAATCCAATTGAGTGATTTCATAAAAGGAATGAAAGTAGTATTTAATTACCATGATGTATCTAGTTGATTTAGCAATGTATACATGCATATAAATGTATAAATGCTATTTAGATTTTACTGAGTCCATTCATACTACAAATCGTAAATTTATTGTAATTTATTGGACTATTCTCCTAAACCTCAATGAATGAATGCTCTTTGGTGACTTGATACATTTTTCTTTACTATTGATCAAGGGATGTGTGTGTGTGTGTGTGTGTGTGTGCACTATTGCTTAATTAAAGTTCACATATTCCTTTGCTCATTCCCCAAGGAAATATGTATATCATTTTGAACCATGATAATTTTTCGATAAATGTGGGAGAGATTAATATAAATGTCTTATTCTTTTCATGTGAACATATGAAATGAGAAAACAGCTTCCAAGATCACTTTAGGTTCTCCATGATAATCTAGGGTTTTGATGGCAGTTTTAAATTTTGAAAATTATGGGCATGATTAAATGGTTCCTCTTTGTGTAAGTTTAATGACCTAATAGACACAAAATATAGTCTGCGCACAGTAGATATTAGATAAATATTACTCTGCCAAAGGTAGTTGAATGGTTGAAGCTACTTTTAATGACAATTTTTCCAGAACTTGTGTACAAAGTTTCATACAGATTACTAACAAGGATATTGCAGCGGTTGCAGGGATGTTACCAGCTCAACAAACATCTAACAATACAATATTCTTCTAAGAGAAAGTAATAATGTTAGATTTACAGACAATAAAGAGTTGTGTTCTTCACTTTGAAACATTAGAAATAAAAGTTCAGATAACTCAGCGTCTCAGCTGCTTATTATTACAAGAAAACATTTCCCTTCTTGGGGAATCATGTGTCCCCAGCACTCAATACATGGGATCTATCTGAAGATAGCTTTTAGGTGGCCATAGCGACTTAAACACACTGCCCTATCTGAAAAGCACTGATTTTTAGGCCACTGATTATACACCTGGCTTTTGAAAAACTTATTTACATACATTCAGCCCAAATCAGTAGAAAAAATGTCTTGTCTATGTTACAATAGGTAACATGAACATTTCATCAGAGGGCCAGTGCAAGAAAAAAAACATTTTAGCCTTAGCACAGCATTTAGGAGATCTTAAAATATCATACAAATATACAATTAGATCATGAGGAGTCTAATTTTGCACATGATATAGGTGGTCTCTTTTACAGATATGAAACACCTGAAATGAACAGATAGAATGATAACTACAGCGCTATTCAAGCAGGGCCAAATTCTCCCACAGCGGATGGTGTTGCTTATTACTTGTGGAAGTGATCTGAAGTACCAGAATCTTCTGAAAATGCCATCACACAGCTTTATGGGGTCCTAACAAATAGCTGGTGTTTAGATAAGCAACCCGCATGACAGTCCATCCTAAACCTCAAGTTTCCTTTACATTATACATATGTACATATAATGGAAAAAATCTGGGCTTGACAACCAGTTACTGAGTTGATTGCAGCTGTGAAGACCAGGCCAAAGGAAGTCGGTGCTTGGGTCAGTTCCTTACAAGAAATAAAGTCAACTGGGAGTATGTCCCTTCATGAATGATGGCCCACAATGGTGAAGTATTTAGGACTAAGACCTGTGAGTTGTTTGGATAATTTTTAATCACCAATGGAAAGCTGATGACTGTGTAGCAGATTTACCTAAAGCATACTCACATTAAAGAAACTAGCTTTGCTTAAGGAACTGATTTGTTAACTAATTGTCGTTCTAGTGACAATTTTCAGCAGGGAGTATGTTTTAGTCACTTGAATTAGCAAGTGATTAAAAAAAAGGCAAAGTGTGCAGAACTGGTTTAGAATGTATGCATGTAAGGTATTGTGACAGATACATGGTAGTATCTTACACAAGATGCTATTTCTTATTATATAGATAAGCACCGAGTTTAGTGCTGACAGCCCCATTGTCCCTTGATTTATTACATACAATTTAGATCTTGAAAGCACAACAAATTTACAAAATCTGCATTGAATTCACAGGAACACAGTTTCAAAAAGAGGATCTTGGATATATTTTTTTTAAAGCTTGGCCTTCCTCCAATTCCTTCTCCCACTCAATTTCACTGAGGACAGAGTTTCATAACAGAGAAGAGAGTTGGTAGCTAGCTACCTGGTGAATTCTGAGCTGTACAGATAACCACTTTGAACAATTCAGGGCAAAAGAATGGTTATTTTTTTTAAAGGGCTATTAGGCCCTAGCAGAATTTATTCATAAGTCAACCTTCTCTTCTTCTCCAGAGAAATTATTATTACCATAGCACCCTAGGGTCTCATCTGCACTTAGAGACTTTGAGGCAATCTGGTCTATGAAGACAGCCAATTCCAGTTTTGTCCACAGAGAAGTTTGATCAGAGATCATAATTGTGAGATGGGAGAATAGGGGAAGGGACTTAAAGACTAGTAGAGAAACTTTTTTTTTTTACTGAATCCACCAGATAATTTTAAACTTTCCACTTCACCTTGTGCTGTACAGACCTAGCCTCAGGGTGCTGCAGGAGTAATGATTTGTCTCTGGAAGGAGAGAAGATTGTGTATAAATAAAATCCATCAGGGTTTATCAGCCTCTTAAATCTCATTCTTTTTGGCAGAATACCCATTTTTGGGCCCCTATGACACCGTGAAGGGATAAAATATTGGGACCTAAAAAAAGCCTCATTTTGACCAATCTTTACTTGTCAATAAATCTCAGTCAACTGCCAGGATTAGGACAGTGGTCTCATAAAAGTGGAGTTTGCACAGGAAATGCAAGACAGAGAGGTCTGTGCATCTACCAAGTGAATCTGGGCAAAAGAGAGAGGTGATCTTGCTGAATTTGGGTTCCAAAAGCGAGTCAGGCTCCAATAATCAAGAACATCTCTTCAGTATCTAAATAAACTGCCCAGCCTACTATCTCCTTGTGCCATGTAGGCTGTGACGAGTAGTCATGCCTCATTAGAGGTGGATTTGAGAAAGGCCTGAGATCCCTTTAGTGTCATTAAAACTAGGATTCACAAGGGCTAGATGAACCATTACTTTTTTTTTTAATGGTTTCAAGTTTACTGTGGCATGTTCATCTTTTTATAATGAGGCCTGCCTCCCTCCCTAGAGATAGATGGGGATATAACTCCCAAATGAGGAAATTCCCTCCAGCAATGCAGGTAGGCAGCTAGTCTGCAGTTTATCATCTTCTATATTTACCTAGCATGATCAGAGCTTAAGTAACTTATCCAGCATCTTGTAACCAGTATGTCAAAAGATCCTTGAACCCATGTCTTCCTGGATCTGAGGCCATCTCTTTATCCATTCATTCTACCATGCTGCCTCCTTATATTTTTTAATGTTCTGTGCTCCAAGTTGGGAAATTAGAATGTTTTTCTTTAGCACTGAAAGTACAGGATTTTTCATTGAATTATATTTAATCAATTGCTCCTTGTTAAGTGTTGTTCTTGACATGTGCTTGACATACTTTCTCAAAGTGGATGAAAATTTTCTGATTTTTTGCAATCTGTAGTTTCATTAACCAAGATGTTGAAAAGAACTCAATTTTAGAAACTGAATTCATGTGCAAAGAGCGCAACAAGTAATACGATTTAAACCTAGCCACAGTTTTCTAACTTTATAATATCACTGTGACACACACACACACATTTACGGCCTATGCACACACACACACACACACACACACACACACAGAAATTCACACTCACGTAGTGTACTTTTGCTAATCCAGACAATATTTCTTTTCAATTAAAATAAATGAAGACTCTTGTTTGGCCTCCTAGGCAGAGAATCTACTTAATCCTGGAATATAAAAATGCAATACTCTTCAAGTATACATCAACGGCACAGTGATAACACCTTACATTAAGATTGACACATGCTGTCTTAAGAGATATGGGGATAGCTAAAGACTTAAGGAAAAAAATTAGGTGTTGTTAAAAGTAGCCATTAATCCTTTGTTCTTCGGTTCTTGGAGTCATACATTATACAACCAAATAGCAATAGTCCAGAAGACCCTGTCATAAGAAATGTCCTTATAAGAAAATGCAAACTGAATTACTCTAGAACTCAAAATTACAATTTCAAGTTGAAAGTTGGGGATCAATGAATGTTGTTCACTATAGGGAATGGATCTTTATACTCCTATTATGCTTATGTTGTGTTAACAGGAAAATTAAGGGTTAGGGGTATTTGAAATGTTAAAAGAAAGAATGAAAATATTGGAGACAATAAAGTGTAAGATTTCTAAAGTCATTATATGGATGATTGGCAAATAAGGGTTTTCACTGGGATTTATCCACTGCATATTCTGTTTTGTTTCCATACAAGTCTGTATCTTTCTATATTGCCCAACTAGACAAATATAAATAACATGTAATAAACATCAGTACACAGTTCACAGGACAATACAGTTTTACAAAATAGCTCTAATTCTGTACTGCAGCTTTTAGGGGGGGAAAACGGAAACCTCTGTTACTTATAGACATCAAATACATTTTACAATAGCATGAAAGTTATGGTTACAAAGGCTTTACTCGTTTGATGGAATTTTTCAAACAGCTACATAACGTTTGGATCATGTTCCCCCACAAGTTTTCCATTTATTTCACTGGAACTTTTTCCTTTATTTAGTCAAACACAGGTGACTCAAGTAACATGCTTTAAGAAAAAAAAAATCAACCAACCAACTTTCTTAATTGTAAAACCTGTGAAGAGTTGTGTTTTAATTTCTCATTGTTTAAAATGACTAATGAGCATTGTGACAATTACCTTTCAACTGAACATGGTTCAAAAATTCAAAAACATGAGAGGATAGACTCCTTTAAACAAACAAATAAACAAACAAACAAACAAAAATAACCTAATTTCTTTTCTCCCAATGTGGCTGAGAAGTCTTCAGCTCACAACGCCTCGGCTGTGGTATCCGTGGACACAGACATGGTTACTTTGGCAATCTTAACTGTACTCTTGATGCAACTTTCAGCAGCCCTGTGAACATTGCCTGCACTATTTGCATGTTTGTGCGGGCAGTCGGATTCCCCCATACTGTTATCCAGGGGCTGTGCTGTGCCTTCGCAAGTGGGAAACATGCTCCGGAAAGCATGCCTCAGGTCCTTGCTCCTCAGAGCATATATGATAGGGTTCACGGTAGAATTCAGTAAGCAGAGCATACTGCAGAAAGCAAACACTGTCTTAATGAGTTTGTTCATTTTCCCAAAGACATCATAGACCATAATGGCCAGCAGTGGACCCCAGCATATAATCAGGACCACCAGGATTAGGACAAGGGTTTTGGCTAACCTGATGTCCATGCGGGTTTGGTCAGGCCTAGTGACCTGCACCTTGCCATCCTCTGATGTGTGAATAATGATGCTCTTTTGAGTGCCTCGTTGGATCATTCTCACTGCATGACTATGTGCTTTCCACAATATATAAACGTAAGCATACACAATGAACAGCAGTAGAACACTAGTGACGCCAATCCAGAACATTAAGTAGGTTTCATCAATAAGAGGAAAGATGTCTGAGCAAACTGACTGGAGCTTCTTGCAATTCCATCCTAGAAGAGGGAGCACAGCAATCACAATAGCGATGGTCCACATGACACAAAACGCTACCACAGCCTTGGGTCTGGTGACGATCCTCTTATAAGCCAGTGGCCTGTGAATAGATATGTATCTGTCAATGGCCGTGAGGAAGAGGCTGCCAACGGAGGCCGTGAAGGAGGCCGTCACTCCACCCAATTTGAACAAGAATACATTTGGACTATCTTTCCGGTGGAATACATGAAAGTCGACAAAGCTGTAGACAAAAATGACACTTCCCAGCAGGTCTGCCACCGCCAGGCTACCGATAAAGTGATAGGAGGGCCGGCAGCGGAGGCTACGGGAGTGGAGGATGACACACAGCACCAACAGGTTCTCCAGGACTGTGAAAGTGCCCAACGTGAGGGACAATACCGCGATGGCCAGCTGCTGACTAGGGTTTAGAATCATGAAGCATTCCATGTCCATGAAGTTCTCTCCACACTGGATATTCTCCTCATTATCCTTGTAGGAGGACAAGGATTTGTTGTTGTAAAACTCTGTGATATTTATCTGGTCTGATGGAATTAACTGGGGATTATCTCCTGCAGTCATTTTTTCTTGGAATGGACTACCCCTAAAAGAAGTTAAAGGGAACTTCTGTGGGAAGTAGCCTAGTTTGGATGCCATGTTGCCTTTGATATCTTCGTACTGAATATCGTTAGAGCCTGCGTAAAGGAGGTCTGTCGTGATGGTCCGGAAGGTGGTATCCGCGAGGCCATCTAGGTTGGACTTCATAACCCCTGTCTTCAATTATGCAAATTTTGAACAGACCCAGAAGAAACACAGGGGAGAAAATCCTAGTGGGAGGGGAAATAAAAGAAACAGTCAAGGAAGATAAAACCAAGGAGACACAAAATAGTACTATAAACAATGAGCTCCAAAGTAAGGCAGCTGGGAGGCACAATGGATAGGGTGCTGGGCTTGTAGGCAGAAAAACCTGAGTTCAAATCTAACTTCAGATACTTGCTAGCTATGTGACCCTGGGCAAGTCATTTAACCTCTGTTTGCCTCAGTTTCCTAAATTGTAAAATAGGGATAACAATATCACTTATCTCCCAGGGTTGTTAGGAAGAACAACTGAGATTATATTTGTAAATCCCTTAGCACAGTGCCTGGCACATAAAGATAATAGGGGTTATATAAACATTAGATATTATTAAGTATTATTTAATGATAGAGTTATACAACTTAGAAATTCAAGTGAGAAGCTCGATCTCACTTAACAAGTCTTTTGAAAGAGCATTGGGGGGTAGCTAGATGGCACAGTGGATAGAGCACCGGCCCTGGAGTCAGGAGTACTTGAGTTCAAATCCGGCCTCAGACACTTAACACTTACTAGCTGTGTGACCCTGGGCAAGTCACTTAACCCCAATTGCCTCACTAAAAAACCAAAACAAAACAAAGAAAGAGCATTGGACCTACAGTCAGGAGAGATCCAAGTTTGAATCTTGCCACTGATACAGTCTGGATACAGATCAAACTATTAATATTAGTCACTCATTTGTGAGAAAGCCACAAAAAGATGTGATACCACTGAGCTAACTAGAGTCATGTTTCCTTCATTCCTTAAACTATTTGCCCATGAACTAGTATTTCCTGAACAGTTCGATAGAAAAAAAATTGAATAAGCATTATCAAAGAGTAACACATATTTCAAAATTGGTGAGTATTTCTAGAGTGTCTGCTATGCCTTGGGGGCTTGAAGTACCAACACCAAAAAAAACGCTAGATATGATCACTCAACCCATTGAACTCAGTGACTTATTAGGGAGATCTAAAACACACAAAACAACTAGAAGATAATATATGATTAAGTGCTCAATTATATAATGCAAATGTTAAGTGTACCTAGGTTCAGTGGATACAAGGGGACAGACACAAAACTAGACAAGAAGCTGGTGGTTTTTAAATCCTCCCTCACACACTTATAAGTCACTTAATTTCTCCCAGTCTTGGTTTCCTCATCTGTCAAAAAAGTGTAATAATGGCATCTACCTCCAAGGGTTGTTATGAGAATAAAATGAGTTAGCATACAAAAAGTACTTTGCAAGCCTCAAAGCACTACTACTAGATGATGGTGGTGATGGTGATGATGATAGAATCCTGAAAGCTAGAGGAGAGGCCTTGGATTCACTGGTTATGGGACTTTGGTCACATTACTCTTTGGGGCTTAAGATAGATTCCTTAGCTACAAAATCAGGGGATGGCACTTGCTGATCATTGAGGCCATCACTAAGAAAGTAGTACTAATCCTCACAGAAACTCACATTTATATAGTGCTTGATAGTTCATAAAGTATCACGTCATACACTGTGATATAGGTGGTACAAGTATCTGAGCCCTAAAATGTCACTTCCATACTAGCCAGGAAAGATTCCATGGAATAAATGAGATTTCAGCTCAGATTGGAAAGATGAGGAGAGTTCGAGAAGATGATAAGGATGGAGAAGGGTATTCTAGGGTGGAATAAGAAAAAAAAACTTACTCTGAGACACAGTGGCATTCTAATACAAATCAGCTTCACTGGCCCCCTATTGCTTCCATGAGAACATATAGAATCATCTTGTTGGAATATCAGGTCTTTCATAATCTGGCCCCTTCCTGCCTTTTCAGTCTTTTGATATTTGACTTCTCTACATTTACTCTGCTCCATCCAGTGACTCCATGCATTATCATTGACTGTCCTCCACATCTAGAATTCTCTTCCCCTCTCTCCCCTTATCTCCACCTCCTGGGATCCTTAAAGTCTCAGCTAAAAATCTAACCTTCTACAAGAAGCCTTTCCTAATTAGTGCCTACCCTTTGACAACTTATATTTACCTTATTTGTACATAGTTGTTTTCATGTTGTCTCCCTCCCTCTCCCCACCCCAGCTTTTTTTCATATCCCAAGTGTTTGGTACAGTGGCTGGTGATTAATAAATGCTCATTGACTTGACCTGAAATCTTCACCCTGAATAAAAAGGAGACATGCCTGACTTAAACAAAAATTTCCTGTTAGGGAGTAGGAAGAAATTGGGGCATAGGATCAAATCAGAATTAGAAGGGATATTAGAAGTCATTAAATTCAACCCCTTCATTCTACAGATGAGGAAAGAGAGGGTGACTTTTTCAGGGTTACAAAGCTAGTAACTATATGAAGTAGGGTTAGAATCCAAGTGTTCTGGACCCTAGGTTGAGTGCCTTATCCACTATTAAAACAGCCACCCTGCTGTTTTAATAGGTATAGAGGGTCAAAAACTTGAATCCTAAGCCCTTGAGTTTGTTATCCAAAGAGGAAAACATTGTGGGTCTCTTAGTAAGTCAATGATTTCCATATCTACAAAAATCTGTTACACTGACATTGCTGCCTTGCTTTTGTGAAATCCAATAACCATAATAAGTTATTAATAAATATATTATTTAATTAATTACAAATTGAATAATTTCATTTAAAAATATGAACTTTGTTCCCAGGCTTGAATGTACTATATATTGCAAAAGGAAAGATATTTATTCCTGCTTCTGGCAACAATGAATTAGCTCAAAATCCCTTCCTGATGGAATTCAGAGATTGCCCCCACTTGAAGCTAGAACTCAGAAAAAGAAGGCTATCTGTTTTGTGTTTCTAATCACAGAATATTGTAAGTATTCCAATCTCCTTTCTTCCTGCCTTGAAGGCATTTCAAAATAGAAGAAATAACTGATCTTTCCATGGGCAATTATCATTCCAAGAGATAAACAAACTCATGAACTCTTTACCCACTATGAATTTGCATTTGCTAACCAACTTGTTTTCAAGTGTATGATGCAGAGAAGTTGTCTGGCATATTTGAAACATAAAAGTATCATGACTAGGGGAATGGGCATTTAAAATAAAGGCTACTTATAGAAAGATGGGCTAATATGATTTATGACAAAGTTCCTTTAATAAAGGAAGAGACAGAAAGAAATATTTGTATTTATATATGTAAATAGCTTAGGCTTAGCCTGACCATGACAAAGAGTGAGCAGCTTTGACCTTGCTCTTGAGAGTAAAATGAATTATTATAAAGAGATTTTTGTATGTCAAGAATTCCTAGGGACTTCTGGAAGCTTCACTTTATATGATTATTTTATAGTATGCAAAAGAAGAGGAAATGGACCCATATGTACAAAAATATGTAAAAATCAGCTCTTTTCATAATTGCTAAAAATGGGAAACTAAGGAGCTGCCCATCTGCTGGGGAATGGCTAAACAGACTGTTTTATATGAATGGGATGGAATATTGTTGGGCCAAAAGAAATGATGAAGTGGACAGTTCAATAGACAATCGAGAAGACCACTATGAACAATGAAAAAACATAGTAGAGGGGGAGAAAAATTTTGAAACATTAGAACTTTAATCAATGCAGCAATAAACCATGAATCCATAGGAGTAAAGATGAACCACTTCACCCACAACCTTCCAGAGATGATGGACTTAAAATATAGAATTATATATATATATATATATATATATATATATATATATTTGACATGGCCAATGTGAGAATTTGTTTTGGTGAGCTATGCATATTTATTATGATGGTTTTCTTTTTCTGTTTTTAAAAACACAGGTCTTCCTTAGATTGAAGTCTTGAGATAATACTTTAGCTCCATCTTCTTTCTGGTACCCCTTCCTCCACAATATTTGTTCATATATTGATCATACAGTCAATCATATAGAGTATATGAAGTGATTTACCATATGTAAATTACAAAACTATATAGATACAGATAGGAAAATTACAAGAACAGGGTTTATTTATAGAATCAGAGTCAAACATGGCTGCACTTAAAAAGGCGGCATTTGAAATGGTGGAAAAAACATTGAAAGGAAGGCAATGTATTTTTATGGAAAGAATGATGGATTTTGTAAATGAAGAAATGGGTTCAAATTCCAACTCTTCAGCTTACTATATGACCTTGCACAAGTTACTTACTTTGAATTTGCCTGTAAAATGAGTGAGCTGTGTCAGGTTACTTCCAGGGTCTTTTTCAAAGCTAGATCTATGGTTATACAAAAGACCCATATTCAAATCCTGATCCTAAACCGTAACCATTTGACCATGTCACTTAATCCAATTTTGTTTCCCAATCTGTAAAATGGGGCTGATGAACTGGTTTAACCACTTCTCAAAGCTATGGACTGTGAAGCCCAACAGGGAGAATACAGAGGAAATGGTTTGCAAATCTTCAAGCTTTACAGAAGCATTAATTACTATGAACATGCAAGTCTGGCTTCTCAGCTTACCTTACTTCACACTTAGGCCAATTAAACTTCAAGACCTTAGGCTCCAAGAACACAATGAAAATAAGGCCCTTTCTGGCTGAGTTCAGACTGAAAACTATTTTCCTACAAAGCTCTGCCCCCCACCCCCAACTCCAAAGCAAACCGTTCTGTGTCTGTTGCTTTCTCTACCTAGAATCTTTTACACTAAACTTCTCCATATGTCACAGGTCCCTCAGTTCTAATAGATTTTTGTTCTTTATACTCTTAACTCCTATTTTTTACTGGGATCTTAAGAGATTATAGTCCCAGGGCTGGAAGGGCCCTCAAGGCCACCTTGTTTAACCTTCTCATATTACACAAAAGGAAATCGAGTTCCTGGGAGGTTGTGATTTGCCCAAAATCATACACACAGCCTCTCTTCACTTAAATCCAACTCATTTGCAAGTCATGACATCACCTTCCTGATGTCATGGTCCTCTTTGAGAATGAAGGACAAACAACAATGAACAAACAGACAAGGAGTAGAGTCCCATTCCTGGATTTTGAAATCTTCCATATACTCCCTCAAATACAATCTCTCCTTTGGTCAGATTGATCTCTTCACTGACCATGAAAGTTGGTGAGCAGGGGATAACATGATGAAAGGAGAATTTAAAGGGATTTTATTGAGAAAATGAGAAATACAATTTTGCTAGGGACATGAATACTAGAAACAGTACACAGCATTTTATAGTGTAAAATGCGGGAAATACTTCATTCATCCCGATCCATATTTGTGTCTGTTTTATACTTAACACAATGCTAATAAAAACTATTATTTATATAGCATTGTGTGTACATTTTTTTCTTTTGATCTTGATAACTGTATAAGGTAAGTAACTACAAGTGTTGCTATCACCCCCTTTTCGTAGATGAGGAAACAGGTTCAGAGAAGATGAAATGATTTAGCAAATTCAAAAAGGTAGATGTTGGAGAGTAGATTCAAACCCAGATTTCTGATTCTAATAGAAACATCTTTTAAAATGTCATTATGCTGACCCTCTAAGTGTTATGAGGGACAAAACAAAATGAATGGATTTTCCTCATTTATAGTGAACTTAATCTAACTAGGGAGACAATTCAATATAATAAGCACTTATTAAGAACCTGATTTGGGCCCAGCATTATGCTAGGCATTAGTGATACCAAGACAAAAATGAAACAGTGCCTACTCTAGGGATTTTTCCACAATCTGGCAACCAACTATGATTCTAACTTTTTTCTCACACCGCTTCCTTTTGTGAACCCTCTGATAAGTTTAGACTTATCTGCTCAAGAACAAATATGATAGAGCAGAAGGAATACTGATCTTAGAGTTACTCAACATTCAAGGTCAATGCCCACCAAAAAAACTTAGCTATGTGACTGAGGGCAAGCCATTTATCCTCTCTAAGGTTCAGTTTACTCATCTGAAAAATTGGAATAACATGTGTAGTACCCACCTCATCAGGTTAACAAGAAGATCAAATGTTTTGCAAACCTACATGGTTTTATAAACCACTAAAGTTATTATTATTTAAATGCAACTCTCTCCTCCTCCCCAACCTGTCTAATGCCTCCTTCCTAAAAAATAATTTGTATTTTCTGTACCTATTTCTTACCCATCCTTTGAGGTCCAGCTCAAACATCACCTTTCTACTAAATGTTTCTCTAACCACAGCTGATGTAATTTTCTGAATTTTAATAGCATTTCTTATGCATGGTACTTCTTACGATTTGCTTTGCATTTTCAGTTTTCTCAATGTATATTCACCTTGTCTTCCTAACTTAAACTTCTAACATAAACTTCTCCAGAGGAGGGGCCATCTTTTACATCTTTTTGTTTACCCTCATAGTGTCTTGGTACATGCAGTAGGTGGACACGTATCATGGTATAACCAAAGATCTATAACAAAGATCCTTTGGCCATCGTATCTTTCAGGAAAGTCTTCTAGCTACATGGAGATAGATGCCTCTTTGAGATATTTGGCCAATACTAACCTTAGAGCATCATCTACTCAAGTACTATTTCCATCTCTAACCAGGAAAATCTGTTCCTTAGCTCATGCAAATCATTAGGATTATGGTATCATCTGGGCTGAGTGGCACAAGCCTATAATATCTTCTCCTGGGGAAGCTGAGGCTAGTGGACCACTTTGGATTGGGGTTTCTGAGTTTCAGTAGTGTATTTGGAAGCCCATAAGGTCACAGCACTAGGTAGAGTACCAGGATGATAAACCCCTAGGAGTGGTGGCCCACCAGGCGGCCTAAGGTAGAACAAACTGGCTCAGGTCAGAAATTGAGCAGATCTAAGCTTCTGGGATGACCAACAGGGGAATTGGGATACTCTGAACTTTCAGCCTGGGTGAGTAGAAGGACCTAGTCTTAACAAAAGGGGAAAAAGGGGTATGATTCCTAGAATACAAATTTTAGATGAGGACATCTTATGGTTTCAAAGATGTTTAAACAAAGAAAGAATGTAAAAGACCAACGTTCTATGATTCCAAAGGTGTTTATCTCTATGATTCAATTTGGTTACTGCACATGTGACCAAAATTCCAATTTAAATTCAACCATAAACTCACATTAAAGCCAGCTTTATAACATTTCAGCTGTAGCTTACTATACAACTAGTCATCACCCAATATGAGATAGGCTTGGAGGATGGAAGTAAAATCATATGATTTTCATGCTATTTGAGTATTCTGGTAATTTAAAAATGCCACTGTTCCTATGCTGTGGTAACAACAAAGTTAATGGGATCATGACAGACAAATCCCTCTCTGCATTTCAATAATTCTTCTTTCTATTTCTACATTTGGATTATTACAGTAATTTCCACCTTATTGTTTTTGCATTGAGACTTTTCTTTGAGAGTACTTGGGAGTTCATTAGTAATATAGTTTAGGCTTTGGGGGATGCTGCTGACATTAATTTTGTTTGTGTTTGCTACTGGGAAAATCATAATTGGAAATCTCTGGCAAAATGTGTGGCTGCACCTATTAAATTGGCAGTTGATTTTTATTAAAGTTGCAGTAAAACAGTGACTCAACAACATCTAAATGGGTTTTACTAGAATTTTACTTGTTTTAATATAGACAATATATTGGGTCCATTTAAGCTATATATGGTACCTACAATGCCACCCACATATTGTCTACTGGATTGTACTGGCAAAATTCATTAATTTCTGGGTAATTGCCTCTCCACACCTCCACATTGCTCCCCTCAAAAATCATCAGCATATAGTGCTGTCAAAGGCATTTCAAGATTGTAGTATCAGGTTTTGTTTGTTTTTTTAAATTGAGTTTCTACCCATAATTTCTATCAGTTTTCCACAGTATTTAAAACCATAATTCTGACAGCTAGGCAATCGTAGGCACACAATAAAAAATGCTTTAATTGGGGCCGTGTTTTTTTTTTTTGCTAGTATAATTGAATGGCAAGTGATTTGTTTTAGCTTTCAAGTCCTCATTCTAGAGATGAATTTCTTTATGCCAGCTAAATCTTCACCCAAATCACAGATTTTATTGTGGTGGTTGTTTTGAGAACTAGATTACTTCTACTATTTTTTTTCTTTTAGAAAAGATATATAGTTGACATCTTTATTAAATCAGGTTATCTACTGTCTTTACTTCATGTAGTATACTTTCATATTTTGTCAGATAAAAAGTTGACAGATGGAACAATGAGATCCTCTATAGCAGGAATTTTTTTTTTTTTTGGCTGGGCAATGGGGGTTAAGTGACTTGCCCAGGGTCACACAGCTAGTAAGTCAAGTGTCTGAGGCCGGGTTTGAACTCAGGTACTCCTGAATCCAAGGCCGGTTCTTTATCCACTGCGCCACCTAGCCGCCCCTATAGCCGGAATTTTTAATGGTGGGTCCACAAATGCCTAAAGACCTATGGATAAATTTCAGAGCATCCATTAACTTGGATGTGAAAACATTTTTTACTAATATCTAACTAAAATTTCATATTTCCTTTCATCATGATTTGGAAAAAAAAATCATAAGAAGGGGTCCATATGCCGCACTGCCAATGAGGTCCATGGCACAAAAGGTAAAGAGCCCTGTGTCCTATAGGTACGTAATGCTGTCCACACTAACATTGAAGTTTTGGGGTTTATTTTAGTCCAATATGCTACCACTTCAAAATAAGGAAGAGCCATCATGGGAAAGTTCTATTTTGAAGTCTTATTTTTACCAAAAAAGAGAACACCATTTGATGGGATGGAAATGATGAGAACCTTGGGAGGAAGTTGCCATTCAGTCTTAGAGTGTGCAATGGAGTAGAGAAAAGCTAAGAATAGTCTGACATGAGCCCTAAATTGTAGGAAAGCAGGTTTCAAAGCATTCAAAAATGAAAAGTAGGATACCATGGATTAAAATTTTACTGGGGGGACATCTAGGTGGTACAATGGATAAAGCACCAGCCCTGTATTCAGGAGGACCTGTGTTCAAATCTGGCCTCAGACACATGACACTTACTAGCTGTGTGACCCTGGGCAAGTCACTTAACCCTCATTGCCCTGCCAAAACAAAATAAAACATTTTATTGGAAAAGTCAGCCCACAGGGGATAAAAATTTCTCAGGAATGAAATTCTAAAGACACAAAGAGAGTCAGTTCCCATAGTGGGGGTGGGGGGTGGGGGGTGGGGGGTGAGTCAGTTAAGACACAATTCAGTTGTGCAGTGAACTCAAAACCCAACTTTCTATAAAAAAAGTATTGATATATAGTGAAGATGGAAGTTAGGGCAGATAACATGGACTAAATACAGAAGTACAACACAGTCCTGTAATGTATCAGAAATGCTAAACCTCAAAATGATCTGAGAGGCCAGCAAGGAAAATGAAAAAAAAATATTAAGGGGAGGGTTTCTTAAGCCATATAGGAATAAAGGGGATCAAAGATGAGATAGTATTTCCATTGGTATGGATGGGCCTAATGACAGATCACTGCTCCAATTTGCTCCTCCTTGATTTTTCAAGATTTTTTGGACTGGAAAAGATAAAACAAAAAAATGTCATGTAGGAAGTTGATACTCAGTAAGATGATAGTAAGAAAGCATTGTTTTGATAAGTTGAGGAATCTGTCCCGAGTTATCTATGATACAACAAAGGTTAAGAACCTCTGGTCTAGAATTTTTCTAGGAATTAAAGTCAAGGTACCTAGATTATAGTTTGCATACTTCATTTTCTTCTCTTTTTTGAAAATTGAGACATTTTTTCTTTCTCTAACTCTGTGGTACCTCTCCTGTTCTTCATAGCCTTTACAATCTCTCTCTCTCTCTCTCTCTCTCTCTCTCTCTCTCTCTCTCTCTCTCTCTCTCTCTCTCTCTCTCTCTCTTTCAGGGCAAGTGACTCACCCATGGTCACACAGCTAGTAAGTGTCAAGTGTCTGAGGCTGGATTTGAACTCAGTTTCTCCTGAATCCAGAGTCAGTGCTTTATTCACTGCACCACCTAGTTGTCCCCTCAAATATTTTTTTGACAGGGATATCCAACTTATTTCAAAGGAAGTTTGTAGATATGGTTTACCAACATTTTAGCAAAGTATATGATAAAGTCTCTCACTCTATTCTTGCAAAAAAGAAGATGTAATATAGGCTAGAAGAGAATATAATTAGATGAATTTGGAGGATATCAAATTGCTGGTAGTAGTTAGTGGAATTGGAAGATCTTCAATATAGTGACCTAGCCATCGCTGCTTGGCTCTATATTGTTTAATAAAAAAATGATAAAGACATACAGAAAAGCAATCTTGTATATTGGGAAAGGGCTCTGGATTTGAAGTCATAAGCTTTGGGTCTAAATCCCATCCCTGTCACTTACTATCTTATGACCTTGGGCAAACCATTTAAACTGACTTTGCCTCAGTTTACTTATTTATAAAATGAGTGATCTGGGCAAATGTCTAATGTCTCCATTATACTCTCCAGCTCCAAGTCTCTTTTCATAAGATTCTGAAATAAATGGCATGTTTATTACATTTTCAGATGATGCAAATCTGGGAGGGAGAGGAAACATACTGGATAACACATTGCAAAAAGGTCTTAAAAGGCTAGAAAATTGAATAAAATTGGATTAGGTAAAGTTTAATAGGGGTGAATATAAAGCCTTACTCTTGGATTTAAAGGACAAGTATATAAAATAAGGGTGGTGTTGCTTAATAGTATTTTCTCAGAAAAAAGTCATGGAGGTTTTAGTGAACTGTAAGCTCAAAGCTTATGCAATCTTAGCCTGAATTGAGAGGCACAAGAGAGGAGATAGACCTGCAGTACTTTGCCCTGGTCAGATGAAACTGAGTACTGCATGTTCGGTTCTGAGCACTGCATTATATGAAAGACATTGATTAACTGGAGAGTGCTCAGAGGTATGGACAATCAGGATGGTGTAGTCTCAACTTCATACTATGTAAAAATCAACTAGAAGAACTGGATATAATTAGGCTGCAGAAGAGATTGAGCTGGACATAACCATATTTGAAAGATTGTCACACACCAAAAAGTATTAGACTTGGGTTTGTTTTTTGTTTTGTTTTTTGACCATTGGAGTATAATTAGAAGCAATGTGAAGATGTTGAAAAAAAAGTTCATTTAGGTTTGATGTTTAGAAAAACTTCCTAAAAATTAGAGCTGTCCAAAAAAAAAAAAATGGAATGGTGAGCTCCCATTCAATGGAGGTCTTCAAAAACCAGTATGGATAATCACTTCTTAGGGATGTTGTAAAGAGGATTCTTACTCAGAAATTGGATGGATTACATTCCCTGCGAGGTCCATTCCAACTTTTAGAACCTGTGATTCTTGATTCACCCTCCAATAAACTTTGTGAGTTCAGAAACATTGGGGAAACATTTTTCATCTTGCCTAAACTGAGAAATCACATGATCACTGAACTAGGAGTTAAGAGACTTGAGATATACACCCAGCTTGACTGCCAACTGTGGGACTTTGAAGAAGGGGTTGGATAAGATCACCTCTAAGGTCCCTTTTTGGTTTAACATTTGATGGTTCTATAGCACCAGAATAGAAGGGGTTCTTGTCCTCTACTAAATTTATTTTCCCTTGCTCAATGGTTCTATATTGTTTTTGATAGACTTATGAAAGGGTTAAGAGAATGAGATATCTAATGGATATACTTATTAAATTAATTAGTTACTTAATTTCAGAGTTCAAATTCCCTTTAATTCAATATTGTAACATCTCTTGCCAATACATGTCCCCCAGATAATAAGGAACATTTTAGTAAGCTATTTTAAATGGATTATATCCAAATCAGGTTCTCAATAGAAATAGTAGACCTTTTTTCTCCCTCAAGCAAAATTCATCACATCAAGGACATGTATTTATTACTATCAAGACTGTGTATGTAAGTCAACAACTAAAACTTGTTACAAAATTGTGCTTATTCAATGTGGTTTAATAATTACATGTAATAATCAATTAAGTAAATTGACTAGTTTGTTTCCTTTTTCTCCAGAGCCAAAGTAAATTGGGAATTTGATTTAGTTATTCCAATATTTCAGATAAAATATATAATCACTTAACTTTAATCATTACTAACATCTTTTCCAATATTAAAAAGAATTCTATTATGGTACAGATAATTCATTGACTCCCAGGCCTTTAGCTCTTCATACACATTTCAGTGGTGGAATGAAAGTGGTAAGTGTATGCTCTAGAAACAACATAGAGTCAACCATTGGAGACTCTTCATGGAGATGTGGAAACTGCTATATGTATATGTATACACACATATAGGTGTATATATTTTACTAAAGATAAAACTCAGTCCTTCTTCAAGACAGAGCTATACAAATACAAATCATGGTTCCTAGGAAGCTATTTTTCCATTTAACCATAATTTGAAAATATTTCCAACCACTTTGTACTTAATGCTATCCACATGAACTCAATCCATAAAAATGTTTTCTTTAAAACACTTAGACAAACATTCCAATTAAGAAAATTACACTAAAAACCCCTAGATGTTTTACACAATTAAAAAGACAGTGAATCATCCTTATAAATTGTGTAAAAACCATCCTTTCCAATGCTCACTTTTTACTTGTTTCTCTTTATATTCAGTTTTATAATAAATACTTAATACATGAATAAAATGTGTATAATATAATATTAATTATATGAAACCACATACATCTCCACTTTATCCTTCACAAGAGAAAGTAATCAGGTGTTAGTAATGTAACATATTTTTTAAAACAAAAGAAAATTAAAAGGGTTTCAACTTAATAGAGACAATAGCTCACATACAAAACTATTAGTGGATACTGGACTTCTTAAATGAAGTTTGGCTATTAAAAGTAAAGATATATCAATTCTTTTCTAATAGCTGGAACATGTACAACAAATACATTCTCTTACTGTACCTTTGACTTCTTAGCATTCAGTAATAAAGGCTTGAAGTCAAAACTATTAAATGTGCTATATGCCCTCCCATTTGCCAAAGACATATTTTCACTTCCTTTCCCTTTGACAAATTAGCAAGAAAGATACTCCTAAGTCCTAGGAAAGACTCAGCACTTAAATAAAGACCAGCTTTAAAGAATGTCTTGTTTCTTAGGATTCAGGACATTATCTTGAAGTATGATTTGTATGAATTAAAAAGAGAGAATTTCTGATTCCTGAATTCTCTCACCAAGAATTGTTGATTCCCCACTACCAACAAATCCTTAAGTATCAGGAGGCCTCAGAAACTGTTCCTTAAGATATACAGCTCTTCAATTCTGGGTAAAAGAGGAAGATTTTGGATTGGTGAGTGGGAATCAAGCACTTGAGGCCTCTTTCCTTTTATCCCCTACTCTCCTACTCCATGCATTAGTCCAAAGGCAAGCCTCACAAAATACTGGAAGGGCATACACCCTTAAAATGGCGCTTGCTTGTCTACATATTACAATAGACTCAGAATTGGAGATAACTTCATAATTT
Organism: Dromiciops gliroides; assembly: GCF_019393635.1. Lineage (NCBI taxonomy): Eukaryota > Metazoa > Chordata > Mammalia > Microbiotheria > Microbiotheriidae > Dromiciops > Dromiciops gliroides. The sequence continues at coordinate 312,458,745 of NC_057864.1, forward strand.
GGAATTTCTAACCCTAGGTTACCAACTGACTTATACAACCTTTGGTCTACAACCTTTCCACTTTACTGCCTTGCTCACCCAAACCAAAACAAAACTAAGTAAACCTGACAATTTCATCAACAGATTGTAATAAAGAGGAAAAATGGAGGAGGGGTGTTTTTCTTTATTTTGTATATTGTGAAAAATATCATTTTGTGTTTTGTTTTAGTGACATCTCTGAAAATTTCATCATGGGGGCAACATAAGGACAGCATAGCTAAGGACAGTTCCCCAAAGAACTTGCCTTTTGGGCTTAGAGGTCTTCTCAAGGTAAGGGATGAAGTACAACATAGATAGCACATGAAAGTTTAAAAGAGACTTCTAAAAATTAAGAAATTCAATTTAGCTTAAAATCAGTGTTAGCTTCACTCTACTAGAAAAGGCACTACTCATCAGTGAGTAGGGGGAAAGAAAAGTTTCCTCCTTTATTCTTCCCTGGAATTAGATTACAATTTAGAATAAGCTTCTATTATCTTACCATCATTGTTATTGAATTCATGGCTATGACAAAAATATATTGTATATATCCATTTAGTATAGTAATGTGACTACTGATTATTGTCCTTAATATTTTCCAGTCCACAGGCCTTTTACATGGTATGTGGCCTAACAGACATATTTGGACAGTGGTATTACTTCCCTTGGAGGACAAGGAAGTAGGTGATATCTCCCTACATAATATAATTTTAATAATATGAAGATACATCTCCCTACAAAAGTATAGTTCCATTGCCTGTATTGAGCAAGCAGACCTAGTTATTAAAACATTCAACAATTACAAGATCTATAATAATGAAATAATAATGGGTTGTCCAAATCTGAAGATGGTGCCTCTGATCAATCCATTCATGGAGGTCCTCTCCTTATTAGCTGTGGCTCATGCTGTGTGCTTAATCATCATCCCTTGTGACCCAGGTTGTGCATATGCAAGACAGATGACTGGGACAAGAAGTTTATGCCTATGGATAGCTTTCTTCCTCCAAAGCCGTGGTTTTTGAATCAGAATCAAATACCAAACAGCCTCATCCTCACTATGACCCAACCAAAACAGCTAAGTCATCTGAGTATGAAGTGATTTCATGGAAAGTATTAATGCCATCAACCACAGAAATTTGTTCCTCACTGTCAAAAGCTAAAATGCCTGCAAGTAGTGTATGAACCATCATCAGGTAAGCATTTTTTTTATTCCAATCTTTGCCTGGCTTATACATGAGTGATTTAGTAAAGAAATATTTATTCACATACACAGATTGTGTTCACATATATTTATATGTGTGTACATATATATGTGTGTATGTATACATGTGTAAATGTATACACACATACATACATGCAAACATACCCACATGTATGTCTCATGAAAAGTTGCAAGGACAATAGCTGGTACTGATATAAGGGCTTGTATTGCCTAAGGCATACTTAAAACCTTAATTATATATACCTGAACTTTAACTTTAAAGTTAATGCACAATCAATTCTTTCTTTACAAAAATGTCCATTAGTCTTTATCAATATTTCCCAAATTCGTTTCTCTACATGCAAGGGACTTTTTACAACTACCATAGTTCTGTAAAATGCCAGCCACTAGATGGAGTGGCATTTACTGAGAGGCATTTATAAACCCACAGTGGCCAATTTGTTTTTTGTTCAATGGCCATGGATTTTGTTTTATGTGGATGAGCAATCTATCTTCCTGCTACAATGTTTTATGCATTTTTACAAATGAATTAATTGAAAGCTAAACGAGAAAAAATTATTTGGGGGGAAATGGGCAATAACAAATCTAATTGCCTTTTTCTAGGCAGAATGGTATGTGGAAATTCTAATACACTGAAAAACAAAATAAATTGTGAATATTTGGAATTTGGCACCAGGAAAATAAATGAAAGTAAAGGAAAATGTTTCTTCCTCTGAAAGCCAATGATATGTCCATGCCAAGAGATGTTAAGAGCAGGAGAGGAAGAATGTCTCAGAGGCCAAAAAATCAATTGCAAGAATAACTATATTGCTCTTTCTAGGAGACACTTGGGTTTCCATTCTTCAGAGCTTGAAAAAAATTGTGAAAGTCACAACATAGGTAATTTTATTTCTTCATTCTATTAAGTATAGTGTTAAATCATCTGTCATAACTCGAAAAAGTATATAGAATTCTCAATCAGCATAGACCTAGTTGAGATTGTAATGGTGAAACTGACCATTGAAACTGCAAACTGTATTCAGATTTGGCCTAAATTTTTGAAAGAGGGTTAATAATCCTTGATTTACTTCAAAATACTCTCCTTTGTCAATACCATTTCAAAAAATTAAAGCTATTTGTTTCTTCTACTCTGGTAAAAGTGTTGAAGGGAAGAACTCTCTAACATCTACAGGTAATACAGCCAAAGGGGAAGGGGAAAAGGAGAGGGAGAGAGAGGGGGGAGAGAGAGGGAGAGAGAAGAGGAAAGAGAGGGGAGAAAGAGAGAGAGAGAGAGAGCTAGTAGATATCAAATGAGAACATAAACAGCACACTGGAAAGAGATCATTGAGATGGAGCTCAATGTGCTTCAGATGGATTTTAAAAGAGAGCATGAAACATAAGCTCCTTGATTTAGTGCTGGCACATAGCTTAGAGGTTATCTAGCCTTATCACTTGATTTTACAGATGATCATATGATTTCAGATATAGAGCTGGAAAGGGCCTTAGAGATCATTGAGTCAAGCCCCCTCATCTTGTAGATGAGAAAACTGAGCTCAGGGCATTTAAGTGACTTCTTCAAGGTTATACAAGTAGTAACTGCCCTAGGTAGCATTTATACCCAAGTCCTAACTCCAGTTTCATTGTTCTTTCTATTATAATATACATATAAACCATCATATAAATCAAAATATGTCTTAGAGAAGCCAGGAGGCATTCTACCCATAACACTGCTTTATACAACTCAGACTCTGAACTGAGTTGTGCCTTGGAAACTTTTGAAAGGGTTCAGAAGACAGTCTCAATGATGGACTTTTTTCAAAATAAAATGATCACCAGGTAGTTAAAAGGACTGATGTTATTCAGTCTTACGTAAGGAAAGGCTGAGCAAAAACTTAATAGTTTTCTTGAGAATAAAAGGCATTAGCATACAGATGGTGACTGGCTGTAAAAGGCAGAAGAAATGAAAGTAAGCTATAAGACTGCAAGTCAGAATTAAAGGAAGACTTCCCTGGTAGTACGGGTTTTTGCAACATTTGGAATGGGTTGCTAAGGGAATCTGCTTATTTTAGAATGTCCTTTCCTAGAGATCTTTTTAAAAAAAATTAGAAAAATTCTTATCTAATTGGAATAGTATTGGGGTAGTACTATCTAAGGATAAGGGTAAAGAGTAAATATTCTCTGCACTTTTTTCTAGTATTTGAATTCTTTGTGTTTCTAGACTTATCCAGGAAGGGTAATATCATATATTTAGTCCAGAAAATGAAAGTGACTTTTAGCACTAGGGTGTATATTTAGTTACATAATATACAAAAACAATTAAGAACCCCCCCCCAGCAAAGTTTTCCTAATTATATTTGCAAAATCTATCCAATTTTTTCTGTGTATGTACTGCCAAAACATATATTTACTCTCAATAACTTTGCTTAGGAGTTCATGATTACTCATTTTTAAAAAAAACAAAGGTGAAAAGAAAGGAAAAGTGATTACAATTCACCTTTTCATATTATAAAATGCATAATTTTCAAAACTCTGGCTAAATGCTGCAATGCAGGATGTAAAATTAGGGCTATACAAAGTGAAATAGAGGACTTTGTGACTACCTGAGTAATTCAGGCCCACAGCCAATGGTTTTGCTTGAATTTCCCAGTTAATTATGCAACTCAGTACTCTATAGAGAGGGCCAGATCATTAAAAAACAACAACAACCCTCAGAATTAGAAATATATGAGTAGGGTCTTAAAGCTTAGGTAGTGTGATTCCTTCAGAGAGGATTTATTAAATAAATCAGATAATTTAGATAATCATTAATGTCTTTATTAATGAACTAAGATACAGCTATACATATACATACTGTAATATACAGGTATCTAGAATATGCTGTAATATACAGGTATCTAGATAAAGGGGATTCAAGCAAGATAATATAACTCTATGCAACGTTTCTATCTTGTTAACCCATATGAAATGAAAACCAGCTATTTTCAGAAGTAGCCAATCCTTTTTTCATAACTAAATTCCTTTTGTTTGCTTGTTTTTGCAAAAATGCTTTTTGAAAAATATTTGTCTCCATAAACTCGGTAATAACATAGCTTATTTTGCTTTGTTTTCCCCACATTGTATACACTCTCTGTTCACTTTAACTGGTATTAATTCTCAAGGTAAAAATTTTCCAGTGTCTAAAGAGGTAGGATTGACAACATTTTGAAATTTTGGTTCACTCATATTGGAGTAAACAAAACATCTAAGAGCCCAGTAAGGACCAACTCAAGCTGACTTTTAAGTTATTATAAACTGTTTAAGAGAAAGAACAGTAGGATGAAGACTTGAGTTCATAATGTTCCATACATGTGAATCCCCCTCCCCCTTTTTTTAAGCTTCTTCCCCTACAGAAGTTCAGCTCAGAGCATCACTTAATGTATGTGCTAGAGACAAGAGATTTATTCAAAGTACTGGAATATACCACTGATTTAAATGAAACTCCCTCCCCCCTTGGCACTCTCAGCAGAAACAAAATCCTCTTTAATTACACTTTCATTTTAGTAAATAGTCTAAAAAAGGGAAAGGACAAAAAAATGGTTGAGAGGTGATAATGGAGGCCTCCCATATGTGTTCCTGGGCTCTAAAACATGAAAGGAAACTAATTTCTTCATTATATTAGTATTTTAATGCCATTTAGATACTCTGCTGACATACATAAACAACTTGTTAAAAGTATTTGTCAGTATATTAAGCCACCACACCAGATTGCCTGGCAAGGGTACACATCTTTGAAATATGCCTCTGCTTTTCTTTAAAAAGGAATAGCATATAACTCGTTAGTAAGAATGATAGAAAAACAAGCTATAATATATGCCTACTTTAAGAGCCCATACAACATTCTATCTACTGCCATAAAACACATAATGTAATTCAAAGATATTTTAATAAATAATTAACTAAGCTGAAAGATCACCAATATCTTTTATCCAACCAATCCAAATTCCTAGTTCTAACTGGATAATATGCAAATCTAGGAGGGGGGGGGGATTGGCAAAAGGACACTAAAATGGGAATATACTGACCTCAGAAAAGTTACTTACCACCTATCCTGGGGGGAGAAAAAGAGGGGAACAAACCAACTAAAAACCGATTTGTTTCCTTTTTTTTTTTTTTTTTTGCATTTCTCAAACTCCAATTTCATTTTATGAGCTAACTTATTCATGGAGCTAAAAGCTACTTACTGCACTAGTACCTTCTAAGAGAAGAAAGCTATTAAATGATGACTATTTATATCAGCCACATTTCACATATTTAAAAAAAGAAAAACAAAAAACAAAACAAAACACCCCCCACCAAACATCTTTGGGAGCTTTCCTAAAGTGCAGGTGTGAAAATTACTCCAGCTGGGGCTGAAATAGAATTCATAGTATTCCCTGAACAACTGCTAAAGCTCAACATTGAACATTCACTTAGGTTGGGTGAGTAAACAATGCTTTCCTCCACAGTTTTTGAAATGTCTGAACCACAATAAGATAGAAGATAATTAATCAAAATCCAATATCTTTAGAGGTGCCTGACATAAAACTAAGTGGTACCAGGTGACAAAGTATCATTAAGTAATTTGGATATGAAATGCACCAGATGGATGCTTCTAGATGAAGGAAATTAATATGAACATTTGTATTAAAGGTCTGTTTGCATATCCATATTGTCCTTGGAATTTTAATGTAATGGAGTAAGATGTATTTAAATGCTGTGCATGACTATTTAAAATGGAAAGTTAACTTTTGTTAAGGTTCTTAGAAGAGTCTTTAAACTGAAAATGGAACAATCATTTTATGGTAGTACCTCTGACCTATCAATACTGAAACAAGTTCTAGATGGAACTTTTTCTTCTACAGAATTATTGACATGAAAATATTAGTCAGAAGCTATGAGGAATCACTAAAAATTGTCCTTTTTAAACAGATTTGTTTATAACTATAATTTTATCATGATCATGATGGCATAATTCTATGAAGTATATCATGGTATAAATTATCTGTTTTTCTGTGCAATAGCCATCTTCAATGTCTCTTCATACCACAAAAATACTAGTTTCTAAGTAAATCAAAATGACAGACAGACCTGAAAGAGACAGAGTTGCTGTGTTAAAGCATTTAACGTTAAACTCACAATAGAATGCCATCACTCTTCTTCTGGTAGGTTTGTAAGAATGTTCTCGGACAAAGGAAGTTTAGAAGGATTTCTATATAAATATGAACTGTTTTATCATTCAAAGTGGACATCATCCTTTCAACCTTGTATGTCCATCTATCTACACAGCTGCTTTGAAACTGGCCAAAATCCAGTGTATGCAGAATATATTATAAGTCAGTTTTTTAGTACTCTAATTTTAAAAGATAATAAGGTTTTTAAATTATTATTTTTTTCATGACACTCATTTATAGAAAATGTTACAAATGCATGTACATGTAGTGGTACAAAATAGACCATGACATTTATATCCTATACAGCCTGAGTAACCTTTATGATTTCTATTAGCCAAGAATATTTTAGAGAAATCTATGTAGATGCACCATTTCATAAGCATAAAGAAACTTCACCTATGAATATTATATCTGTGCATATGCATGTATATATGTATGTATGTATGAGTTTGGTGGAAGCTAAAAACATTATGCTACCACAGAAAGTTCAAAGACCTGGAATTTTAAAAATTGTACTGATATATTTTCTACAAGAAATTGATTGGAAAGAACCATAAATCAAAAAGGCTTGAAGTTAAATTTGCCAGTACAAAATAACCAGATTAGTCTGTTTTTTAAACTTCTTTACTAATGCTTAATCAATCAGAAATAAATCAACAGGAAGGCTGTCTCAAAGAAGATAGACATTTGATATTTAAGCCTTGGCTTTAATCACAATTTTCAAGCAATTTTTGATCCATGTTGCATCTGAGTCAAAAGAATAGAGTTAGAAAGAGTAAAAAGCTGTCTCAGTTTCTCATAATGTTTGTTTGATTGGAAAATCATGCATATAAAAACCAGAAGAGTCAGACTTATATTCGTTGAGACATGTCATCCTTTTAGTAGAAAAAGAACACTGTTGTTCTTCATGCTACTGGGCTAACATAATTACCCTCAAGAATAACAGGCACCAACCCAAAGAACAGGCTTCATCTTACTAACCAAATTCAAGAAGCCATAACCCAATCCGGCCTTCTCTAATCACATGTTGTGAGCTATTTTCAAATTCAATTTATTACTTTTCTTCGGTAGCATTCCTGGATAACTAATGGAAAATAATTCATTTCTTCATTTACCAACTTGTTTTCCAGGCAAGAAACATTCGTTAGAGGCTTTGTGGAGACTATGCTGCAACCATTAATTCCATTTCCAAATTGTTAATCTTATAGACTCTGTACTCAGAGTCTAATTCCGTATGCTAATCTGCAAGGATATTGAGAATGTCTAAATTTTCCCACAGTTATGATGCTAAGGCTAAGCCAAAGCAGTTTTTTAAAAGACAAATTTATGTCATTAAAAAGTTTTCCAGGCTTTGTTTCAGTAATTAATAAACTAATACTTCATACCCAATCATTATCATCACTCTAATCCTTGGGGCTTTTCTTAAGGAAAGAGAAATCGATATGCCTTCCAAGTAGTTCCTTGCTAAGGAGGCTATCACATGATAAATAATAATTATCTTGGAAGATTTAATTTCCAACAGTTTCATCTTGGTAACATTTAATAATTTCATTATTTTAACAGTTTGAAATGCCAAAAGAACATGCTGATCCTGCAACTAAGCTTGCTAGAGGACAGCCTTACAAGCAACACAGAGAACATATTCCACTGAGAAAAAGATAACAATAAAAAAAAAGAAATAACAGCTGAACAAAGCAAAATACTTTCACATTTAAGTTTTCACTTTAAAAATTAGAACTTTAGAATTCCAACAAAACTAGATGTCCCACTCTTCAAAAGCTATATAACTATTCACCAGAGACTATATGTATATCAATATTAAGCATCTTGCATATGCACATACAATCTTTTTTTCTGCTATGCATGCAAATATAGTTTTTTTTTTTTTACCTAAATGAGGCAAAGCTATGGACTTCCATCTATGAGCACCACCTTACCCACACTGAATCTAATGAAAACAGTGAGGTTTCTTTCCCATCATATATTTGATACATACCTTGGTAAAGAGGGCTTCCCATGCTGAGTAGGAGATATCTTTGAAACAAAAAGAGGCCTTTTGTAGTAAATCTTGTTAATAGATTATTTAAAATTAACAAATTTGTTAAGACTAATATTGGACCAAGTTTAAATCTCTTGCTCAACTATAAGACTATTGTACTTCCAAACAACTGTCTTCAGGTTTTTTGGGGTTTTTTTTTTAATATTGTAGAAGGGGTAGGGCCATCTTCATATCAATATTTAATCTAAAAATAATTTTGGTGCCACTTAAAGAAATATAAATGACATTTTGATAAAACTGCTCATAAATGGGTTTTGGGAAAGAGAAAAAGGGGTACCAAGAAAAAACCTCAGAGAGAAAAATCAATAAGAATGTCTTCCATTGTAAATTACCAGTAGGATGGGATTAGAAAAGCAACACTTTAAATCAGATAAAGTCCTTTGGGAACCTAAGAGGCTAGTTGCTATAAGCTTCTCAATATACAGGGAAATAGATTAATATTAGTGGTGACATCATTGGTCCTCAATGTGTACTGAGTTTCTTCTAAGAAATTGGCTTCCCCCCTATTGTTCAAAAGATATTAATTTAGGTGATAATAAAAAATGAGAAACAGTCACAGAGCCAATAAAACTCCTATAGTATATTTAAGACCATAAAAACCTGTCCTAATCCCTCATTAGATTAAATGCCTGAGGTGTCTTAATATGCCAACATAGCAACAAAGACAACACTATGTGGAGAAAAAAAATACATGTACATATGCACAATCAGAAAACTAAAATATTTTGGAAACACCCCCCCCCTACAATATGTCTTAATTTAAAAGCTTTTAAGAACAGCAATTTTAAGATTAGAATTCATGTATATTTTAAACTCTCAAATCATCACAGGTTTACTTTTTCCGTGTAGACATATCCATTTAGTATGCGATCATTTGCAAAAAGTAAAAAGAATTAAAGGTTCTAATTCAGCACCAATAAAGAACTTTAAAAATTAAATGTATTAAATACCTGGTCAGTTCCAGTTTTCTGCTATTCTGGTTTTAGTTCAGTGTTTAGCATTTGTTTTCTCTTTATCCTCATTTGCATTTTGCCTTCCAGAAAGTTTATTGTTTCCTATATATTGCTTTTATAAGACAATTAAGGTCTCACTTTATCTGTGTTCTAGGTTTGGTGCAGGGGTCAGTTTGAATTTAAAAGACAGTCTTGTTGATGTTTATAGATATTCAATAACAAACCCGGGAACCCAATTTGCAAACATTTCCTATTATCCATATTCTACAACCATATACAGACAGATCTTCATCAGTGCATATTTAATAAAGAAATGAGAAAGGCATAAGAAACCTTAGGAAGAAAAAAAAGACAGGGAGACCAGTGAAAGGAACATTAAAGCAGACTGATAGCTAGATATTTAAATAACCATATGGATGCATGATTTGTACACATACACACGCATACACTGAACAAGAAAAGCACGCACTAGCTGCTTCAGGGCTCACCCTGGTCAGCGCCACAGGGGCGGGAAGCAGAAAAGTATTGCCGGTGGAACTCTCCCAATCCTTACCCTTCTCATTCCTTGGTCCTCCGCGGGGGATCCGGTACCCTCAGTCCCTCTGGGGCTCCTGACAAACGTTGTGGATGGAGGCTTCTTAGCTAGAATGAAAGATCCCACACTTATTCTATAGACTCCCCTACCCCAGGGCAGGGAGTACTGAAGGCGCCCCGCCCCAGGCTAGGGCCAGGGCCCCAGGCACGAGGGGAGGTAAGAGGCGAGTGAGTCCAAGAGGAGCGAAGAGGAGAAGGCAAAGAAGAGAGGGAGGCGGTGTCGCTGATCGTGAGAGAGAGAGAGAGAGAGAGAGAGAGAGAGAGAGAGAGAGAGAGAGAGAGAGAGAGAGAGAGAGAGAGAGAGAGAGAGAGAAGGGGTAGGGTGGGCTAGACTAGGGTGGAGTGGGGTGTGTCCGTCAGTCTATCTGCCTGTCTGTCCGAGCCCCTGTCAGCACTCTTCTCCGTTGTGTCTTCTCCCACTGATCTAACCCGTAGTCAAAGAAGCTACTCTCGTCTCAAGCTTTTTGCAAAGAAATGGGCAGAGAAGCTGCGCCCTCCTGTCGCCCCCTCTCCTCCCCTCCCCTCCCTTGCCTTCCTCTCCTTTTCTTTTCAGTCTTCCTCCTTCTCCTTCCCCTCCTTCTCCTCTACGCTCTCCAAGCCCAGCTCAGTTGGGGGACGCCTGCCTCCTCTCCTCTCTTCTCCTCTCCCGCTGTCCCCCAGCCAGCCTGGGCTAGTGCGCCTGGCTTCCGCTGGTCTCCCGATCCCTGTCCCTTGCGCGCTCGCTCTCTCTTTTCCTTTTCCTTCCTTTCCCTCCTTCTCCTCCTGCTCGCTCTCTGTATCTGTCTCTCTTGCGCTCTCTCTCCAGTCCCATTTATGAAGCTCGGGTCCCATCACGTGTTAATGAGCCTTTGTCCTGTCCCTGGCAGCGGCCGCCCAGACACCGCCGCCGCCACGGGAGCTACGAGGGGAGGGACAGGGAAGTGGGGGAGAGGGAGCAGAGAGCAGAGGGGAGGACGCACGGGAGGTGGCTGCGGAGCCTCCAAACTTCGCTCCTGCAGCCTCCGCCTGACGCCTCAGGGAGACCTGCTGCTGCAGCGGCACCCACCGCCACTGGAGCTAAACATCTACCTCCTCCACAGCCAGCCCGAGGGCTCCCCGGGGCTGTGACCCCTGTCTGCTCACAAATGTGCCCACGCCAATACTAGGGGACTCGGGGCTTGACCCTGCATTTCCCCGGACCCCCGGGATCATTTTTGATCGCCACCTCGGTCAGACACATCAGTATCACCTTGCTGCTGGAGCAGTGGCGCGCTTTACCTCCCGGGACTAGACTAAACTGGGTGGGCTGGGGGAGGCGGAGTGAGAAAGCGAGGAAGGACAGAAGGCAGAGACTCTCGGAGCCTGGACCACCTCTACCCACTTAGCGCAGGCCAGCAGCCGAAGAGAAGGCATCCGATGTTTTCGGGTCTCCCCGGGAGGGACTCGAGGTGCTACCTGGGCTGCTGCTTCGCCACCTGTCCCCCTTCCTCGTGGCACCTGTCCTCTTTCCAGGGCGCCAAGCCTCCCCACTTCCATCTCTCTTCTCCTCCTCCCTCGGGCTTCTGGGTCTCCCCTCCTCCATCCCTTCTTTCGCCCCGTGCCATCTCACCCCCCCACCTCCCTCTCCCGGCCCCCTTTTCACCTCGGGGCTCAAGGTCTGGAGCAAATTACTTACAGACTGCCCACCTGGCCAGCCCTCGCTGCAACCACTTTTGATTTGCATCCGTCAGGTGCGGTTGCCTACATTTTCCTCTGTCTCTCCCCACCAACTCCCCTCGCCCCACCCCATGGACTGCACACGCAGTCTGCCTCGCCACAGTGGCCGGAGGAACTGGCTCTCCCGGATCAGCCTTGTGCTCTGGGGCAAGGGGCTGCCACTGAAGACGTCTAGAGATGCGCGTTGCACTCGGAGGTGGCGGCAGGAATTAGGGGACATGCTCGTTAATTGGTTACAATATCAACCGCCGTCTGCCTCCCATGTGCACGGATCAAACCTTAATTGGTCTTTACATTTACTATGGTGAATGTGAACCTCCAGCCTGCCCCCATATCCCCTTCCCCAGTCCATCTCTCAGCTATAGCGGCGGCAGATGAGAAAACAAAAATTCCCTGAGGACTGTGCTGGGTAGTTTCGGTTTGTTGTTGTTTTTTAGACATCTTTATTTCTAGTGTTGTGGCTAGAGGAGGAGGCTCAATCTCCTTCCACCTGATGCGAGCTCCCAGTCACTCAAAATTTGTGCATCGCAAGGAAGGCGGTGTAAACCCAACCAGATTGCTGCCTCTAACGTTTGGGGGTTTTTGCACCTGGAAAGGGTCCGAGGTTCACTCCTCTCCCTTTTGCCTTCTCACTCCCACCTCCAGCACCAAAACAAACACGCACTCGTGTACAGTCAATCCCCAAGAAAGCACGAGAATTGCCCGGGAAAGTAAACAGCAGAAAGATATGGAAGAAGGAATAAAATTAGGAAGGTGTCGCCTGATGTGGTCATACACAGCCACCTATCCCTTTATATTATGGGAAACGTCCGTCATTTTTTCCTTCAGTGGTAAATTGAGATAAAGGTGCATCACTAGTACTTAACAGAAATTTCATTATTTAAAAAAGTGGAAATATCCCAAAGGGAAATTTGATCTACACCAAAATGGCCAAGGAAGGGCATACTTCTCTGATGTAGAAGGAAATCCTACATGAATAGACAGCATCGGCTTTCACCCAGGTATCTAGACTGGAGGCATCTTCCAAAGGTCACAGACTGCTCAGAGTTTGCTATTCTGAATTCTACCTTCTCTCATCTCCTTTCTTCATTGTCACAACCCAATATCGACAGGGGACACTGCCAGGCTTTTGCTCTCTGTAACCTCTCTCAGACATTACCTTCCAGAGTAATTAGTCTCAGTCTCTGCTAAGGGAAGAGATGGCCTGAACATCATGTTCAAAATATCTAGACTGCCTGGTGCCATCAAGTTCAAGTGGCAGCAAATGAAAAGAAAAGGATGCCCAAGCAGGACTTCCTCTCCTTGTTGGAAGGACATTTTTCAGATGACACTGGAAAACTGGCTTAGAGAGAGCCTTTAGTTTGGAGGACTGTGCATAGGAGGTGCTCCATCCAATCCCAATACCACCCTCCTCTATAGAAGGGACTGTCAGTTAATGTATATGGATAATATATCTTCAAGGGACCAAATCTGCTCCATTTCCCCGAAGTAGGGGACACTTACAAATACTGGTGGCACTCAGCCTATTCAGAGCAGTGTTGCCTCAGTCACCCTTTCACTACTGAGTTGTGAAAACCTAATGTGTTATAGAGGGCAATTTGCAGTCTGTGGCACTCCGTGGGGATTTCCTATTTAAATTATGAGAGAATGTCTCCCATCCCAGCCCTCAATTTGCTTCAGAAGAGCAGTCTAATTCACTCAGGTTTTGTTTTGTTTTGTTTTTCCCTAGTCCATCCCAAATCTGTTTGGATTAACTCCTAGATTTTCCATGGAATTTCCTGAATCCTATGGTCCTAAATGAAAACTGAACTGTTTTTCAGAATAGTCTGGAGAATGATGAAGGGATATTTGTTGAGTGCCTGGTGAAGGTGCCTTGGACACTAAGAAAGCATTAAGCATGGGACCAAGTTCCTAATTCCATCAGCCCTTTCTTCTGTTGCCATAGGGGTGGGGATGGGAGCAGAAGCAATCTGAAAGCCGTCAGCTGGTGAATAGAGTTGCCTTTCCATTTTAGACCTCAAGGTTAGTACTTAGCAATGGAAACAAAATGTGACTTCTGACCTAGTATTTCATCTGGGCAAGTAAATGTTTAAGTTGAAAATTAAGAAATTGTTACATTGCTTTATGAACATGTATGTCTATCTTTATAATTTAAAATATAGCTAGGGCCCTTCAAGGATGCTAGATTGACAAATGATATTGTTTTTCCCCCTCCCTGCCAGCAGTTGTCAGTAACATTAGAGACTCTCCCTAGTAACTCAATCCATGTTGGATTTTTTTTTGTTTGTTGGGTTTTTGTTTTCATTTCTTTTACAAAGAATAGCCCTCATAAATGAGAAAATTGTTTAGTCTCCCACATCTGGTAGGTTATTCACCTCACTCCTGAGAGAGTCAGCAAAAATGACAGATGTAATCTGTCAATATACCTATTAGGAACATTATGTTGAGGCCGCACGTTAATTTAACACTAGGCATTGAATGGTCTTTGGCCACTACTAACTTGGGCTGAATTTGAACCACTGATGTTCTGAGGAAGGACCCTGCTGGCCCATTAATAGTAAGCATGATGCCATTCAGTCCCCCACACAAGCCTTTTTGGTTTCTTTTTTCCTTTATCCTTTTAAAATTAGAGCTGAGTGATGATGAGCCAATTTAACTGCTGTTCTGTGTAATTTAGGTTATTCACTCAGTGAAATTAAGAGGATGAGAGCACAGTTAAGACTGCATATTTCAACTTCAAAGAAAGATCTCATTTATTCCTGACAGAAGTGCTAATAGTTACACTGGACAGAGTATTTGGAAAGAATATTCTTCCTTGGCAAGATCTTTGTTGATCTGAAAGGTGTTGTATTTTAAGTTTCTTCTTTTACAGTATCGTGGTCTTCTTCTTTCTAATTCTGTAACATTGTAACAAGGGGGGGAAAGGTTGGTGCAAAGGAAAATGCTGGATTTGGAACCAGGGGACTCTGAATAAGTCATTTTAGCTTTTTCACTTCAATTCTTCATGGAGAAAATGAAGACATTGAATTAGGTGACCTTTTAAGGTCCTTTCCATCCTCAAATCTATTGTCTTTTCCTTTAATCCTTCAAATCAGTTGTGAAGGAGGAGCAGGGTGGAAACAATTCACTAAATCTAAATTTGGATGGCTTGGGTTCAAATCCCAGTTCTGCCCTACAAAACCTGTGTGTCCCCTCTGGGCCTCAAATTCCTTTCTTTAAGATGAGGAGATTGTTTGAGATGTCCTCTAACGTCCTTTCCAGTTCTAATCCTAGGTGGCAAGTTCCCTGAGAATGATGATCAATGGCTTGCCTGGTCAGTGACTTAGAAAACAAAAGTGCAAATATACATATATACATATTTATGCATACATACATTTATGATTGATGTTCAGGCCTCAGTTCTGTCTAATTGCATAGAGTCACTTTGTTCAGATGGGAATGACAGTATAATTTTATTCTAATTTGGAGTGTCTCATTCATTCAACAAACACTTATGAAATGCTGCTACATGCCAGATATCATGTGAGATCCTAGGGCTACAGAAAAAGAAAGAAAGAAAGAGAGAGAGAGAAAGAAAGAAAGAAAGGAAGGAAGGAAGGAAGGAAGGAAGGAAGGAAGGAAGGAAGGAAGGAAGGAAGGAAGGAAGGAAGGAAGGAAGGAAGGAAGGAAGGAAGGAAGAGAGAAAGAGAGAAAGAAAGAAAGAAAGAAAGAGAGAAAGAAAGAAAGAAAGAAGAGAAAGGAAGGAAGGAAAAGAAAGAGATAAAGGAGAAAGAAAGAAAAAAGAAAGAGAGAAAAAACTCTGCTCTCATAGAGCTTACACTCATCTGGGGGATGTCAAATAACATGGACATAAATTAATATATTAAAGCCAAATGCAAAGTCAATATGAAGTATACATTATATTTTCATCAACTCTCTTTGACTCTCCTTTGAAGCATGAATAAAATTGAGTTATCAGTGTTCTCAGTGTTGATGGTAATATATTTCACTTCTAGAACAAGGGACAAGTGTTAGCAATTCCAGGAACTGGAACTCAAAAGAAGCATCCCATCACTTAGAATTTAAAGAAGTTAATGCCTACCTAACTGCTAGCTAAGAGTCTGAGAACTACTCCATTTACAACTTATCCCATTTGAAGGATCCCCTGCAGTATTTCTACATATTCCATGGGAACCAAAAGCTGGGGAGGAAAAATTAATTTTCTTTTTGACTCAATCACCAAACATTAAACTTCATGAAAAAGAACTCAAGGTAAAAATGCTGGTTGCCAGGGAGGGGAGTGAATGAGTGAGGAAGGATGGGTCTCTCTGACCTTGGGGAATACTGCTTTAACATTCTCCAGGCACAAAGGAAATCATGCCAGCTTCTAAGTGATCTTTCAGTACAACGAAACACCCTCATTAGGGTGTTTTTTTTTCTTCACCTTCTCACCTTCTTTCATTAAACCCCTACTCTCTCCAGTCCCAGCTGAGCAACAGCAAGGAGCATTAAGAACTGACAGGAAGGCATTTTCCTTTGTTCCCCTGTTTTGTTTTGTTTTGTTTTTATCACTGAACAGTGGATCAGTAATGAGGAAATAGATCATCTTTTCATTTCAAACCATATGAAAAGTGCCTTCTAAAAGATCATAAACAAGTATATAGCACAAATAAAGGGAGTGAGAAAACAGGTTGGCAAAGCTCGTTTCCCCCATTAATCTATAAACTGTAGCAAAGTCTTCTCTATAAGTACTATATTAGAAATGGCTAGAAACAACTTGTTCCTTTTAAATGCCCCATTTTCTAAAACCAAACAATAGTATAGTATGTAAAACCTGAGCACAGGAATATTGTGAAAGAACAGAAAGGGAATCCAAAAATAGATTTGTTTCTGGAATGTCACTAATCTTTTCTTTTATTTTGGCCTTTGATTAATTTTCTCTCTCTTAATCTTTTATAGTTTCCCTCATATATTAAAAACAAACAACTACCTTGCCTGGAAACTTTTTTTAAACATGGCAATGGCTGCATCTATATAATAAATATACAGAGGACTTTACATGATGTTATGAACTTAATTCTGACTCCATGAGAGTCCTATGCATATGCACAAAATCCAGTTTGAGTAGTTATTAGCCTTGACAACGACTTCTTAACCTTATCCTTTCTTACATCTGTAGTAGTCTTCTGCCATATTGATATTGATCTTAAGTTGTACCCATTACTTATTCCCTTCACTGCACTGTAATTCAGTGAACTTTTCCTTAGAATGGAATAGAAATGAGAATTGGCAAATCGATGGGAATTTGTGACCTTTCAGTAGGTTCTCTCTATAACTGGAGTGTCCAAAGCATGTTAAAGATATAAATAGAGGTTTTGAGCTATTTTTAAGTACTTTGAAGAAATTTAGGGGATAGTTAAGTTCTCACAATGGAATAAATGAACTATCTGGTTAGATATGACTCAGCAGAAAAAGTTGGGGACTGAGCAAAGAAATGAGATCTCATCCTGGCTCTGACACAAACTTGGGCAAGACAGTTGATTGTGTCTCAGTTTTTTTCTTTCATAAAATAAGGATAATTTAAATTATCTCTCAGGAGTATCATGAGACAAAATAAAATAAATGTGCTATCTATATTACTTTTCTGTCCACTAATATCAAGCACAATATCCTCAATAACTTAATAGGCAGTTATTGAAAATTGCTAGAACTGAAAAAGTAGATATCACCTCCATACATTTATGTGGTAGGATGAATCAATGATTCTTCTTTAGGGTCACTACAAATGTGAAAGCATTATGATTGCTTCATGAATTCCTAAGGAAGTACATTGTAAGCACTAGTCCTTAGTTCTTGAATGGCAATCCATTTTCTACTGAAAGCAGAAACAAGAGTAAATATGCTAATAACTGAATAGATATGTCATAAACAAAAGTATTCTCTGTTTTTGCACTGTGTGTAATATGTATTAAAAGGGCTTCTATTGATGGTAAAACAATATTTTTCTGTAGGCTGATAAAGTGACTGACAGCTAAGATTACTCCAGCTACAAGCTACAAACATTATTGCCCACTGGAGGTTATATTTTCAACTTAAAGAGACATAGTTTTCACGTGCATATAAAGTCCCAGAATACAGGTTTTATTTGTACTGTAATATGACTTTCCTTTGAAATGAAAAGCAATATGGCATTGAGGATAGCAAGCCAGCCTTGGAACCAGGAAAACCTGGGTTCAAGTTCTGATTCTAACATATACTGACTTTTTCCTTAGATCTGTCATTTAATATTTCAGTGCTCTAGTCAACTCTCTGAGGCCATAAATTGCAGAGAAAGTGTGTCAACTTGCATTAGTAGAGGGAATTGCTTCATCTGGGAGTTTCCTGCACTGATGAAATAACAGATCAATTTTCCATTCCAAAAATCCCCCTCCCCCCCACAAAAAATGTTGCTTTTTCACTTGCTGTTTGCTTTTTATTTTCATTCACAGTGATGAACTTAGACAACAGTAAAAGTCTAACAAATAGCATTATGGTCTTTCCTATTTACTGTGTGGGATGCAGAAGTCTGATGGTTAGCTTGGGCTATTCTCTTGCATTAAATACATAATAAAGTGTCAAAGGGGCATTGACTGGACCCCAAAAACATGCTTATGAAAACAAATATAAAAGTGATATGATAACTTTTGTAGCTTTGATATCCATAAAAAACACATAGAAAATCTTGTGCATCAGTGTGAAATTTTACACCTGGTATAAGAAGCAAGAAAGGCACCCTCATTTGTTGGAAGGCATCAGAGACCCCAGGACATGTGTGTGAAGTGTAGGGCAGAGAGGACCTCACCCCTGGGAATAATCTTGTAGCTCCTAATACAGTGCAATCCGATGAAATCTAAGCAGTATTTATTTAATGTCTTTTGTGCATTTGTTTAGTACATGATACTTTGCTAGGTGGGCACCTAGGTGGTACACTGGATACAGCACTGGGCCGAGAGTCAGGGAGACTCATCTTCCTGAGTCCAAATCCAGCCTCAGACGATTACTAGCTTTATGACTCTGGGCATGTCACTTAACCTTGTTTGCACCAGTTCTTCATCTATAAAATGGGCTGGAGAAAGAAATGGCAAACTGCTCTAGTATCTTTTGCTAAAAAAAAACAAAAAAAAACCCAAAACCCTAAATGGGGTCACAAAGAGTTGGACATGACTGAATAAAGACTGAACAACAATTGTGCTAGGGACTGGAGATTCAAAGACAAAAAAGAACTTATCTCCTCCCTTCGAAGACCTTATTTTCTACTCAGGGGAAAATCACATGTAAATAGATAAGGATATATCTGGGGAAAAGCCACAGCTACTGGAGGTATACTATATGCCCTTTGTTTCCCTACTCTTGCCTCACTACCAGCCAACTAGAACAACTACACAGTAGCAAGAGTCATCAGCACTTGGAAAATCCTACCCAACTTTCTTTCCCCATCTCTTGTGGTGTGTGGGTTGTCCCAGAACTCACCTAAGTTGGGCCTGAGATTCTTGACTGATCACAGGATTAGAATAAGACAAATGTTTAAAATTCCATTCTTTCTGATGAGATGGAAAACCACTAGGCCTTACTGTCTACCATGAGACTGTCTCTTATGAGCCTCTAGGCTTCGCTCTCTGTCCTGCCTCTGGTCCTTGCAATCCTCAAGCACTGTCATCTTAACTACTTAAGTAGATTAAAGTACTTAAATTAAATTACTTAAGGAAGTTAAAGACCTTTGAATCTTACAATCCTCATCACAAAAGTACTCAGTACTTCTAAAACTTTCCAACTGCCCTGTAGCTGAACTTTATTTTATGAATTGTCTTCATCAATTAGAATGGGAGTTCTATAGCCTTTTTCTTTTCTTTTTCTTTTTTACCAGAAAAAAGGAAAAAAAAAAACCCACAAGAAAGAAGAAAGAACAACAAAAAATCAACAACAAAAGTGAAAATACTATGCTTCGATCTACATTCAGACTCCATGTTGGTACCTCAGGATAGTTTTAATTTGCATTTCTTTAATCAGTAGTGATTGAAAACTTTTTTTCCATATGACTATAGATAACTTTAATTTCATTATATGAAAATTGCATGTTCATATCCTTTGACAATTTCTCAATTGGGAAATGACTTATATTTTTATATATTTGATTCAGTTCTCTCTATATTTGAGATATGAGGCATTTATCAGAAAAACTGGCTGTGAAAATTGTTTCCCAGCTTTCTGCTTTCCTTATAATCTTGTTTACACTGGTTTTGTTTGTGTAAAATATTT
Source organism: Dromiciops gliroides (assembly GCF_019393635.1). Taxonomy (NCBI): domain Eukaryota; kingdom Metazoa; phylum Chordata; class Mammalia; order Microbiotheria; family Microbiotheriidae; genus Dromiciops; species Dromiciops gliroides. The sequence continues at coordinate 312,478,725 of NC_057864.1, forward strand.
TTAATTAAATGTAATCAAAATGATCAGTTTTGCATTTCATAATGTTCTCTATCTCATCTTTGGTTATAAATTTTTCCCCTCTCCATAGATCTGACAAGTAAACTACTCCTTCCTTTTCTAATTTGCCTATGGTATCACCCTTTATGTCTAGATCATGTACCCATTTTGACTTTACTTTGGTGTACAGTGTAAAATGTTGTTTTAAGCCTAGTTTCTGTCATACTAATTTCCAGTTTTCCCAGCAGTTTTTGTCAAGTAGTAAGTTCTTATCCCAGAGGTTAGAATCTTTAGGTTCATCAAACAGGAGATTGCTATATTAATTTACTGCTGTGTTTAGTGTGCCTAACTTATTCCACTGATGGACCACTCTGTTTCTTAGCCAGTACCAAGTAGTTTTGATGGTTGCTATTTTATAGTATAGTTTTAGATCTGGTACAGGTAGGCCACTGTCCTTTGCATTTTTTTCCCACTAATTCAATTGATATTCTTGAACTTTTGTTCTTCCAAATGAATTTTGTTATTATTTTTCTAGCTCTATGAAATAATTTTTTGGTAGTTTGATTTGTATGGCACTGAATATGTAAATTCATTTAGGTAAAATTGTCATTTTTATTATATTAGCACAGCTTGGGAAAACTGGAAGATAGTATGGTAGAAACGAGGCATAGACCAACATCTTACACATTATACTAAAATAAGTTTAAAATGGGTACATGATTTAGACATAAAAGGTGATACCATAGGTAAATTAGGAGAGGAAGGAATAGTTTACCTCTCAGATTTATGGAAAGGAGAACTGTTTATGACCAAACAAGAGACTGTAAGGGGCAAAAATTCTAACTAGTCTGTCTAGAATATCTAATGAGTGATCGCCAATGAATTACAAGCTTTAGCAAGAGTTAGACTTTTTTTTTTAATAGTGAGGCAATTGGGGTTAAGTGACTTGCCCAGGGTCACACAGCTAGTAAGTGTTAAGTGTCTGAGGCCAGATTTGAACTCTGGTACTCCTGACTCCAGGGATGGTGCTCTATCCACTGCACCACCTAACTGCCCGAGTTAGACTTTTAAGCATTTATTAAGGAGAATAAGAATTTGGTAAAGAGGGAGTGAAAGACCTAGATTCCTCTATCTATTAAAGGGAGAGTGCATTCAAGCTCCCTTCTCCACCCGAGTCCTGAGGAAAGAGAGCAAGAGAGCCAGCCTCACCCCACTCTTCCTCCAACAAGCAAACATCACTTCCTGATGCCAAAGAAAAGCTGCATGGCCTTGCCCTCAGAGGCCTTCTCCTCATGGTGGAGTTTTTCCTACAGTAAGTCTCCAGCAGGTGGTGTCATTCCAATCATTATAAGACAGAGAATATTTTAAAATGTAAAATGGATGATTTTGATTACATTAAATTAAAAGGTTTTTGTACAAATAGAAGCAATGCATCCAAAATTAGAAGTGAGGAAGAGAGCTGGAAAACAATTTTTATAGCCAGTATTTCTGATAAAGGCCTCATTTCTAAAATATATAGGGAACTAGGGGGCAGCTAGGTGGTACAGTGGATAAAGCACTGGCCCTGTACTCAGGAGGACCTGAGATCAAATCTGGACTCAGACAGTTGACACTTAACTAGCTGTGTGACCCTGCATTGCCCCGCCAAAAAAAAATTGTTTTCAAATTATATATATATATATATATATATATATATATATATATATATATATATATATATATATATATATATATATATATATATGGAACTAAATCAAATTTTAAGAATGCAAGTCATTCCCCAATTGAGAAATGGTCAAAGGATATGAATAGGCAGTTTTCAGATGAAGAAATCAAAGGTATCTATTGCCATATGAATAAATGCTCTAAATCACTTTTGATTAGAGAAATACAAATTAAAACAACTCTGAGGTACCACCTGACACCTATCAGATTGGCTAATATGACAAAAAGGAAAATGTTGGATGTTGAAGAGGATGTGGAAAAATTGGAACACTAATGCATTATTGGTGGAGCTGTGAACTGATCTAATCATTCTGGAGAACAATTTAGAATTATGCCCAAAGAGTTGTAAAGTTATGCACACCCTTTGACCAAGCAATACCACTATTAGGTCTTTTTCCCAAAGAGATCATAAAAAAGGGAAAAGGACCCACATGTAGAAAAACATTTATAGCTGTTCTTTTTGTGGTGGCAAGAAATTGGAAATTGAGGGGATGCCCATCAATTGGGGAATGGCTGAACAAGTTGTGGTATATGAATGTAATGGAATACTATTGTGCTATAAGAAACAATGAGCAGGAAGATTTCAGAGAAACCCGGAAGGACTTACATGAACTGATGCTGAGTGAAATGAGCAGAACCAGGAGAACATTGTACACAGTATCAACAACATTGTGTCTTGATCAACTGTGATAGACGACTTTTCCCAGCAATACAATGGTCCAAGATAGATCCAAACAAAGGACTCATGATGGAAAATGCTCTCCAAACCCAGAAAAAAGAACTGTGGAATCTAGATGCAGATTGCTCTAATCTATTTCTATTATTTTTGTTTTTCTTTTTTGAGGCTTTTCCCTTTTGTTCTGATTCTTCTTTCACAGCATGACTAATGCAGAAATATGTTTAATGTGATTGTACATATATAACCTGTATCAGATTGCTTGCTGTCTTGGGAAGGGGGGAAAGAGGGAAGGAAAGGAGAAAAATTTGGAACTAGAAATCTTATAAAAACAAATGTTGAAAACTATCTCTACTTGTAATTAGAAAATAATAAAATACTTTTATGATTTATATTAGCACAGCCTACCGATGAGGAATTGGTATGTTTCCATTTGTTTAGATCTGCTTTTATTTGTGTGAAAAGTGTTTTGTAATTGTGGTAATATAGTTCCTGGTTTTTCTTTGGCAGGTAGACTCCCAAATACTTTATATTGTCTACAGTTATTTAAAATGGAATTTCTCTTTCTATCTCTTGATGCTGGACTTGGTCATATATAGACATGCTTATGATTTATGTGGTTTTATTTTATATCCTGCAACTTTGCTAAAGTTGTGGTTTCAAGTAGTTTTTAGTTGATTCTTTCAAATTCTCTAAGTTTACCATCATATCATCCACAAAGAGTGATCATTTTGTTTCCTCCTTGCCAATTTTAATTCTTTCAATTTCTTTTTCCTCTCTTATTGCTAAGGCTAAAATTTCTACTACAATATTGAACAATAGTGCTGGTAATGGATATCTTTGTTTCACCCCAATCTTATTGGGAATGCCTCTAACTTATCCCCATTACATATAATGCTTATGGATGGTTTTACATAGATACTAGTTATCATCTTAAGGAAAGCTCCATTTATTTCTTTGCTCTCTAGAGTTTTTAATTGGAATGGGTGCTATATTTTGTCAAAAGCTTTTTCTGCATCTATTGAGATAATTATATGATTTTGTTTAGTTTTGTTATTGATGTGGTAAAGTATGTTGATAGTTTTCCTAATATTCAACCAGCCCTGCATTCCAGGTATAAATCCCACCTGGTCATAGTATATTATCCTGGTGATACATTGCTCTAATCTCTTTGCTAATATTCTATTTAGAACCTTTGCATTGATATTCATTAGGGGGATTGATCTATAATTTTCTTTCTCTGTTTTTGTTCTTCCTGGTTTTGGTATCAGCACCATATTTGTCTCATAAAAAAAAAAATTGGTAGGGCGCCTTTTTCACCTATTTTCCCAAATAGTTTGTATAGTGTTGGAATTAATTGTTCTTTAAATGTTTGGCAGAATTAACTTGTAAATCCATCTGGCCCAGGAGATTTTTTTCTTAGGGCATTCATTGATAGCTTGTTCAATTTCTTTTTCTAAAATGGGCTTACTTAAGGATTTTATTTCCTCTTCTGTTAATCTGGGCAATTTATATTTTTGTAAATATTCATTAATTTAATTTAGATGGTTAAATCTATAATAATTTATAATAACTCCTAATTATTACTTTAATTTCCTCTTTATTTGGTGGTGAATTCACTCTTTTCATTTTTGATACTGGTATTTTGGTATTCTTTCTTTTTCAAAAACTCAAATTAACCAAAAATATATCTATATGATTGTTTTTTTAATACAACCAGCTCTTAGTTTTATTTATTAATTCTATAGTTTTCTTACTTTCAATTTTATTAATCTCTCCTTAATTTTCAGAATTTCTAATTTGGTATTTAAGTGGGGATTTTTCATTTTTTCTTTTTCTACCTTTTTTAGTTACATTCCCATTTCATTGATCTCCTCTTTTTCTATTTTATTCATGTAGGCATTTAGAGATATAAAATTTTCCCTAAGAACTGCTTTGGCTGTATCCCATAAGTTTTGGTATGTTCTTTCATTGTTGTCATTCTCATGGATGAAATTATTTATTGTTTCTTTGATTTGTTGTTCTTTCAATTACTTTTTTTTTCATGTGGTTCTAAGATATTGGGTCCATTCTTCTTGATGATGCCATGAAATATGCTATCCAGGCTCTTTTTTTGATCATGGTCCTCAGATACTCCAATTATTCTTAAATTGTCCCTCCTGGATCTAATTTCCAGGTCTGCTGTTTTTTCTAAAGATATATTACATGCTTTCTCCTACTTTTATATTCTTTTGATTCTTCTTTTCTACTTTCTATTGTCTAATTGAGTTATTCACTTCCATCTGTCCAATTCTGATTCTTAGTAATAAATTTATTTATTTAGAATTTTCCCAAGTTACATGTAAAAACAAATTTTGACACTGATTTTTTAAAACTTTGTGTTCCAAATTCTCTCCCTTCCTCCTTCCCTACCCTCCCTAAGAAAACAAGTGATTCAATATAAGTTATACATGTGCAGTCATGCAAAACATCTCCACATTAGTCAGGTTGTGAAAGAAAATGGACAAAATAACTTTAGAAAGAGGAACTAACAAAAAATTATACTTCAATCTGTTTTCAGATACCATCAGTTCTTTCTCTGTAGATGGATTGCATTTTTCATAAGTCCTTCTGAAAGCATCCTGCTCATAATTTCTTTCACAATTACTTTTACTAACTGTATTACCATCCATCCTATTCCCTCCCCTTGATATTCACTCTAATTTCTATCTTCTTTCACCCTATGCCTCCTCAAAAGTGTTTTGCTTTTTACTGCCCACTCCCCAAATCTGTCCTTCCTTCCTTCACTTCTTCCTCCTTATCGCCTTCGCCTCCTACTTTCCCACAGGGCAAGATATATTACTATATCCATTTGAATGTCTATGTTATTCCCTCTTTGAGTTGATTCTGATGAAAGTAAGGCTCACTCACTTCCCTGCTCCTTCCCCATAAGCTTTTTCTTGTGTGTTTTTTTTAATGTGAGCTACTTTACCCCATTACACCTTTCCCTTTCTCTTTCTTCCAGTCCATTCCTTTCACCCCTTAATTTTATTTTAAAGATGTCATCATGGGGCAGCTGGGTAACACAATGAACAAAGCACCAGCCCTGGACCCAGGAGGCCCCAAACCCAAATCCTGCCCCAGACATAAGTCAGTCAACCATGCCTGTCCCACAAAAAAGGAAAAAACAAAAATAAATGCTTTACAGATATCATCCTTCATATTTGATTCACATCTCTGCCCTCGAAATATATTCCTTTCAGCAGCCTTAATACTGAGAAAGTTCTTATGAGTTAGAAGTATCATCTTCCCATGTAGGAATGTAAACCTTTCAACATCCCTCATGATTTCTTTTTCCTGTTTACCTTTTTATGTTTCTCTAGGGTCTTGTTTTTGAAAGTCAAATTTTCTATTCAGTTCAGGTCTTTTCTTCACGAATGCCTAAAGGCCTCTTTTTCATTGAAGTCCTATTTTTTCCCCTTAAATATTATACTTAGTATTGCTGGGTAGGTGATTTTTTGTTGTAATCCCAATTCCTTTGCCCTCCAGAGTATCATATTGCATGCCCTCCTATCCTTTAATGTAGAAGGTTCTAGATCTTGTGTTATTCTGACTATAGTTCCACAGTACTTGAATTGTTTCTTTCTAGCTGCTTGCAATATTTTCTTCTTGACCTGGGAGCTCTGGAATTTGGCTATAATATTCATGGAGTTTTCATTTTGGGATCTCTGTCAGGAGGTGATCAGTGGTTTCTTTCAATTTCTATTTTACCTTCTGCTTCTAGAATATCAGGGCAATTTTCCTTGACAATTTCTTGGAAGATGATATCTAAGCTCTTTTTTTGATCATGGTTTTCAGGTAGTCCAATAATTTTCAAATGATCTCTCCTGTATCTATTTACCAGGTCAGCTATTTTTCCAAGGAGATATTTCACATTGCCCTCTATTTTTTTTATTCATTTGGATTTGCTTTATTGTGTCTTGGTTTCTCATAAACTCACTAGCTTCCATTTGTTCAATCCTAATTCTTAGGCAATTATTTTCTTCAGAGAGCTGTTGTATCTCCCTTTTCATTTGGCTTTTCAAGCTGCTGACTTTTTTCTCATGACTTTCCTGCATCACCCTCATTTCTCTTTCCATTTTTTCCTCTCCTCTTACTTTTCCCTCTACTTCTTTTATTTTGTCTTTCAAGTCTTTTTTGAGCACTTCTGTGGACTGAGACCAATTCATATTTTTCTTGGAAGCTTTGGATATAGGAACATTGACTTTGTTATCTTCTTCTGAGTGTGTATTTTGATCTACCTTGTCACAAAAGAAACTTTTAATGGTTCACATCTTTTTCTGCCTGCTCATTTTCCTAGAATATTTCTTGGCTTTTATCTCCTTCTTAAAGTGTGGCACTCCTTCCAGAATTCGCTGTCCCAAGCTTCAGGGGTTCCCAGGTAGTATAATTTAAAGAGAGGCCCATTCTCGGCTCACCTGGCCTGTGTTCTTTTCTGTAGTAACCACGGGCCTGCTTACTCTTTAACCTAGGAGCAAAAACCTGATTCACTGTGATCTCAAGCTTGGCATGCCTGTCCCCTTCCCCCACTGAGTTGCTGACACTCAAATCTGCTTCCTGGGCAACACAACAGTGCTCTGCCTCAGCTCCAGCAGAGACCCCTGCTATCTCCTCCGGCCAACCACTGGACCCCCTCACTAGTCTGTGAGCTGAGTTCTAGAAGTAGCCACTGACACTAATGATTCCAAAGCTCTGAACCTTCCTGGAGCTAGATCTGCTCAGTGCAGCACAGCAGACCTTCCCTGCCACCCTTTTAAGTCATCTTTGGATGGAAAATGATCTCACTCTGTTCTTTTGTGCATTCTGATGCTCTAGGAATTGTCTTATGATGTTATTTGGAGGTATGTGGAAAGATTGTGGGGAGCTCTGAAAAGTTACACACTTTCCCCTGCCATCTTGGCCCACAATTCTGATTCTTAAGGATTTTTTCCCCTGTCAGCTTTTGCACCTCCTTTTCCATTTGGTTAATTGCATTTTTAATGAGGTATTTTTTCTTAGTCAATTTTTGTCCTTCATTTTCCAAGCTATTGAATCTTTTATAACTCTCATTTCTTTTCCCACTTTTTCTTCTACCACTCTTAATTTGGTTTATAAAATCCTTTTTGAGCCCTTCCAAGAAGGTTTTTGGTCTTGAGGCCAATTACTCTTCCCCTTTAAGGCTTCATATATAGGTATTTTGACATTGTTGTCCTCCTCTGAGTTTATGTTTTGAACCTCTCTGTCACCATAGTAATTTTCTATGGTGAGGGTTCTTTTCTGTTTCTTGTTCATATTTTAGCCTCTTTTGTGCCTTTCAAAGTTGAGTTCTGCTCCTGGGGAACAGTGTGCACTGTCCCAAGCTTTTTTTGCTTGGGGGCCAGAGGCCCAGTCACTGCCTTTCTGCTCTGAGGCCTCAGCTGCTTTGCAGCTGGCTTACTGCACTGGAGTGGCCCAGCCTGCTTGTGCCTGTTGGGTGGTGGAGACCCCAGTGAGCAAATTGCCTTCTGCATTAAAGCTGGGGACCTCACAACTGGCCTGCTGTGCCACTTGCTTTCTGATCTAGGAACAAAGGTCCTCAGTTGCTGATTTGTGCTGTGGCTAAGAGCCTTCTACTGGCTGGCCCAGACACCCTCTGCACTGAACTGTGCCCCCTTTTTACCCAGATGAGACAGATCTTTCCTGAAGACCTTCTAGGTTGTCTTAAACCAAAATATTTTTTCACTCCTTTTTGTAGGTTCTGTAGCTCCAGAATCCATTTAAAGGCTTAATTTAATGTTGTTTCTGAGGGACACTTGGGAGAGCTCTGGCAGCTTACAGGCTTCATTCTGACATCTTGGCTCTGCCTGTATAGCATTTTTCTATTTGTATATCCAGAACCTAGCAAAGTGGTTGGCATATAATAAATTCTTTTTTTTTTAATGTATGAGGTATTTTATTTTTTCCATTACATGTAAAGATAGTTCTCACCTTTTGTTTATACATGCTTTACAATTTCAGATTTTTCTCCCTCCCACCCCTCCCTCCTCCCTCCCCTAGACAGCAGGTAATCTGATATAGGTTATATCTATATATCTCTATACATATACATATAGATATATATATATATACACACACACACATACACATAATAACATTAATCCTATTTCTGCATTAATCCTGTTACAAGAGAAAGAATCAGAGCAGTGATGCAAAACCTCAAAATAGAAAGAAAAAAAAAAACCAACAGCACCCAAAACAAAAGAAATAATATGGTTCAATCAGCATCTATACTCCACAGTTCTTTCTTTCTTTTTTTTTCTTGGATTTGGAGATCCTCTTCTATCATGAGTTCCCTGGAACTCTTCTGTACCATTGCATTGGTGAGAAGAATATAGTCCATCACAGTAGGTCAACACTCAATGTTGATGATACTGTGTACAATGTTCTTCTGGTTCTGCTCATCTCACTCATCATCAGCTCACGTAAGACCCTCCAGGTTTCTCTGAACTCTTCCAGCTCATCATTTCTTACAGCACAATAGTATTCCATTGTATTCATATACCACAACTTGTCCAGCCATTCCCCAATTGATGGGCACCCCCTCAACTTCCAATTCCTTGCTACCACGTAAAGAGCAGCTATAAATATTTTTGTACATGTGGGTCCCTTTCCCCCTTCCATGATTTTTTGGGCAAAAGACCTAAAAGTGGGATTGCTGGGTCAAAGGGTATGCACAGCTTTATTGCCCTTTGGGCATAATTCCAAATTGCTCTCCAGAATGGTTGGATCAGCTCACAGCTCCACCAACAATGCATTAGTGTTCCAATTTTCCCACAGCCTCTCCAACATTTATTATCTTCCTTTTTTGTCATTTTAGCCAATCTGATAGGTGTCAGGTGGTACCTCAGAGTTGTTTTAATTTGCATCTCTCTAATCATTAGAGATTTAGAGCATTTTTTCATATGGGAATAGATAGCTTTGGTTTCTTCATCAGAAAACTGCCTGTTCATATCCTTTGACCATTTCTCAATTGGGGAATGACTTGGATTCTTATAAATTTGATTTAATTCCCTATATATTTTAGAGATGAGGCCTTTATCAGAAGCACTGGCCTCAAAAATTGTTTCCCAGCTTTCTGCCTCCCTTCCAATTTTGGATGCATTGCTTCTGTTTGTACAAAAAATTTTTAATTTAATATAATCAAAATCATCCATTTTGCATTTTATAATATACTCTATCTCTTGTTTGGTCAAAAACTGTTTTCCTTTCCAAAGATCTGATAGGTACACTATTCCTTTCTCTCCTAATTTACCTATGGTATCACCTCTTATGTCTAAATCATGTATCCATTTTGACCTTATTTTAGTATAAGGTGTAAGATGTTGGTCTATGCCTAATTTCTGCCATACTATCTTCCAGTTTTCCCAGCAGTTTTTGTCAAATACTGAGTTCCTATCCCAGAAGCTGGAGTCTTTGGGTTTATCAAACACTACATTACTAGTGTCATTTACTACTGCATTTCCTGAGCCTAGCCTATTCCATTGATCTACCACTCTATTTTTTAGCCAGTACCAGATAGTTTTGATGACTGCCGCTTTATAGTAAAGCTCCAGGTTTGGTACCGCTAACCCACCTTCCTGTGAATTTTTTTTCATTATTTCCCTGGATATTCTTGATTTTTTGTTTTTCCAGATGAATTTTGTTATTATTTTTTCTAGCTGTATAAAATAATTTTTAGGTAGTCTGATTGGTATGGCACTGAATAAGTAAATTAATTTAGGCAGTATTGTCATTTTTACTATATTAGCTCTGCCTATCCATGAGCAATTGATATCTTTCCAATTATTTAGATCTGATTTGATTTGTGTGAAGAGTGTGTATGGAGCAAACTGCCTCAGTTTACCCAAATAACTCGAGGAGACCACCAAGTCAAGCAGAGACAGATTTATTACATCCTCATGAGGACGGGCAAAACCCAATTACACATTGAAGTCTTGCAAAGATATGCCCAATCCTCTAGGTTTTTATAGTAATCCTGAAAAGGACTGTCCCCACGTACACCTAGGGTGGATGAGCTCACAATCTAACATCCAATCCTGTCTCATCCAAGGTGCGTGTTCAGCTCGTGATCAATGTATGGAGACATGCATATGTGTTCCAGGAGCAAGGGGGAAAAGGGGAGGGGGAACAAGGTCAAACCAAAGGAAAAGGAAACAGGGGAGTGAGAGTCAGATGTTTCAAAGCTCACAGTTCCCACTGACTCCCCTCTCCAGGCCCCTGTCTCTAAAGATAAGGATGACAGGGTTAAAATTTATCTTCGGCTGTGTTGGGAAGTCAAAGAAATAATTGGCAATTAAACTTAAAGGAGACAGTGAGAATTTGACAAGCAATAAACTTCTAAGCTAACTATATTGGGTCAGGGCTGGGTACCTTCCAGACCCCATCCTCAGAGTTTAATCTGACTCAAATCCATAATCATATCATACAAGTGTTTGGTAGTTGTGTTCATAGAGTTCCTGGGTTTGTCTTGGCAAGTAGACTCCCAAGTATTTTATATTATCTACCGTTACTTTAAATGGAATTTCTCTTTCTATCTCTTGCTGCTGGACTTTGTTGGTCATGTATAGAAATGCTGATGATTTATGTGGATTTATTTTATATCCTGCTACTTTGCTAAAGTTGTTAATTGTTTCAAGTAATTTTTGACTTGATTCTCGAGGATTCCTTAAGTATACCATCATATCATCTGTAAAGAGTGATAGTTTTGTTTCCTCCTTGCCTATTCTAATTCCTTTAATTCCCTTCTCTTCTCTGATTGCTAAAGCTAACATTTCTAGAACAATATTAAATAATAGGGGTGATAATGGACATCCCTGTTTCACCCCTGATCTTATTGGGAAGGCCTCTAATTTATCTCTATCATATAATACTTGCTGATGGCTTTAGGTAGATACTGTTTATTATTCTAAGGAAAGCTCCCCCTATTCCTAAACTCTCTAGTGTTTTTATTAGGAATGGGTGCTGTACTTTGTCAAAAGCTTTCTCTGCATCTATTGAGATAATCATATGATTTTGGTTGGTTTTCTTATTGATATGGTTGATTATGTTAATAGTTTTCCTAATGTTGAACCAGCCCTGCATTCCTGGTATAAATCCCACCTGGTCATAGTGTATTATCCTGGTGATCACTTGCTGTAATCTCCTTGCTAATATCTTATTTAAGATTTTAGCATCAATATTCATTAGGGAGATTGGTCTATAATTTTCTTTCTCTGTTTTTGCTTTGCCTGGTTTTGGTATCACCACCATATTTGTGTCATAAAACGAATTTGGTAGAACTCCTTCTTCCCCTATTTTTCCAAATAATTTGTATAATATTGGAATTAATTGTTCTTTAAATGTTTGGTAAAATTCACCCGTAAACCCATCTGGCCCTGGGGATTTTTTCTTAGGGAGTTCATTAATAGCTTGTTCAATTTCTTTTTCTAATATGGGTTTATTTAAGGATTTTATTTCCTCTTCAGTTAACCTGGGCAGTTTGTATCTTTGTAAATATTCATCCATTTCATTTAGATTGTCAAATTTATTGGCATACAGTTGGGCAAAATATTTCCTAATTATTGCTTTAATTTCCGCTTCATTGGTGGTAACATCACCCTTTTCATTTTTGATACTGGTAATTTGGTTTTCTTCTTTCTTTTTTTTTAATCAAATTAACCAATATTTTATCTATTTTATTGTTTTTTTCATAAAACCAGCTCTTAGTTTTATTGATTAATTCTATAGTTTTTTTGCTTTCAATCTTATTAATTTCTCCTTTAATTTTCAGGATCTCTAATTTAGTGTCTAATTGGGGGTTTCTAATTTGTTCTTTTTCTAACTTTTTAAGTTGCATGCCCAATTCATTAATCTCCTCTTTCTCTTTTTTATTCATGTAAGCATTTAGAGCTATAAATTTTCCCCTAAGCACTGCTTTGGCTGCATCCCATAGATTTTGGTATGTTGTCTCATTATTGTCATTCTCTTGGATAAAGTTATTGATTGTTTCTATGATTTTTTGTTTGGCCCATTCATTCTTTAGAATGAAATTATTTAGTTTCCAATTGATTTTCATTCTACTTTTCCCTGGCTCTTTCTTACATGTAATTTTTATTGCATCATGATCTGAGAAGGATGCATTTACTATTTCTGCCTTTCTACATTTGACTATGATGTTTTTGTGCCCTAATACATGGTCAATTTTTGAAAATGTGCCATGTACTGCTGAGAAAAAGGTATATTCCTTTCTATCCCCATTCAATTTTCTCCAGACATCTATCATGTCTAACTTTTCTAGTAATCTATTCACCTCTTTCACTTCTTTCTTATTTATTTTTTGGCTAGATTTATCTAATTTTGAGAGGGGGAGATTCAGATCCCCCACTAGTATAGTATTACTATCTAATTCCTCTTGTAACTCATTTAACTTCTCCTCTAAGAACTTGGATGCTATACCACTTGGTGCATACATATTTAATATTGATATTACTTCATTATCTATAGTACCTTTAAGTAAGATGTAATTTCCTTCCTTATCTCTTTTAATGAGATCTATTTTTGCCTGCACTTTGTCTGAGATAAGGATTGCTACCCCTGCCTTTTTTACTTTAGCTGAGGCATAATATATTCTGCTCCAGCCTTTTACCTTTACTCTGTGTGTATCTCTCTGCTTCAAATGTGTTTCTTGTAAACAGCATATTGTAGGGTTCTGGTTTTTAATCCACTCTGCAATTCGCTTCCGTTTTATAGCAGAGTTCATCCCATTCACATTCACAGTTATTATTACTGACTGTCTATTCCCCTCCATTCTATTTACCCCCTTTGTACTTTTCCCCCCTTCTTTCACCCTATTCCTCCTCACCGATGTTTTACTTCTTACCCCTGCCTCCCCCGATCTGCCCTCCCTTTTTATCACCCCCCTCTCTTTTCTTTACCCTTTTCTCCCTTGCTTTTGTCCTCCCTTCTATCAGTCCCCCCTTTCCCTTCCCCTTTTGTTTCCCTAAAGAATGAGTTAAGTTTCTTTATCCCAATGAACGTATATGTTATTCCCTCTTTGAGTCAAATCTAATGAGAATAGGGTTGAAACCATGTTCCCCCCTCCTTTCTTTCCCTCTATTGTAATAGGTTTTTTTTCCACCTCTTCATATGATATAATTCATCCCATTCCACCTCCCCTTTCCTCTCCTCCCCATAGACTCCCTTTTTATCCCCTTAATTCTTTTGTATCATCACATCAAAGACAATTTATATTTATACCCTCTATATAAAGTCCTTCTCTCTGCCCAAATACATTTACAGTTCTTAAGAGTTATGAGTATTATCTTCCTGTGTAGAGATATAAACAGTTTAACCTAATAGGGTAACTTTTTTTCCCCCTCTGTTTACCTTTTTAAACTTCTCTTGAGTCTTGTATGTTGAGATCAAATTTTCTATTCAGTTCTGGTCTTTTCACCAGGAAAGATTGAAAGTCCCCAATGTCATTAAATGTCCATCTTTTCCCCTGAAAGAAAATGCACATTTTTGCTGGGTAATAGATTCTCGGCTGCAATCCAAGCTCCTTTGCTTTCCGGAATATCATATTCCAAGCCTTGCGGTCCTTTAATGTTGAAGCTGCCAGGTCCTGAGCAATCCTGACTGTGGCTCCATGATATTTAAATTGCTTCTTTCTGGCTGCTTGGAGTATTTTCTCCTTCACCTGATAATTCTGGAATTTGGCTACAATATTCCTTGGAGTTTTCCTTTTGGGGTCTCTTTCAGGAGGTGATCGGTGGATTCTTTCAATGATGATTCTATCCTCTGATTCTATGATATCAGGGCAGTTCTCCTTAATAATTTCCTGGGATATGGTATCTAGATTCTTTTTCTGGTCATGGCTTTCAGGCAGTCCAATGATTCTCAAATTGTCTCTCCTCGATCTGTTTTCCAGATCAGTTGTCTTTCCAATGAGGTATTTCAAATTTTCTTCTATTTTTTCATTTTTTTTATTCTGCTTGACTGATTCTTGGTGTCTCATGGATTCCTTATCTTCCAACTGTCCCACTTTAATTTTTAAGGCAGTGTTTTCTTCAGTGAGATTATGCACCTTTTTTTCCATTTGGCTAAGTGAATTTTTTAAGGTATTGTTTTCTTCAGTGAGATTATGCACCTTTTTTTCCATTTGGCCAAGTGAATTTTTTAAGGTATTGTTTTCTTCAGTGAGATTGTGCAGCTTTTTTTCCATTTGGCCAAATGAATTTTTTAAGGCTTTGTTTTCTTCAGCTTCCTTTGCCAAGCTGTTGATTCTTTTTTCATAGTTTTTTTGTTTTGCTTTCATTTCTCTCCCCATTTTTTCTTCTACCTCTTGCAATTGATTTTTCAAATCCTTTTTGAGCTCTTCCAGGAAGGCTTTTTGTTCTTGCGACCAATTCACCTTCCCTTGTGAGGCTTCAGATGTAGCCAATTTGAGGCTATTGTCCTCATCTGAGTTTGTGTTGGCTTCTTCCCTATTGATACAGAAGCTCTCAATGGAGAGGGCTCTTTTTTGCTTCTTACTCATTATTGCAGCCTATTTATTTATTCTTTAAGTTGAGGTCTGCTCTGGGGGCACCAGGGTCCCTGTTTTGGGCTTCTTGTGCAGGTGTATAGGTGCTGTGTGACTGGGCTTTTACTCTGAGGCCTTTATGGTGTGTGGAGATCCCCCGCCCTGCACTTCCTGTCTGATTGTGCTCGGCCAGCCAGGCGCCAGACCCCGGCGTCTGATCCCGCCGTTCGTGGCCCTCTCGGCCTGTGCAGGTAGGTTTTTCCACTGTCCTTCTTGGCCACCAGATTTTTGAACCAGGTTCCGGGAGCCTCAGTTGTTCGGCTGTGGCCTGCAGCTCCTGCTGACTTGCCCCGACCCCCTCGGCGCTGGGTTGCTGCCCTGCGCTGGGCCTCCCTTTTGCCCGAGTCAGATCGACCTTTTCCTGAAGTCTTCTAAATTATCTCTGGTTGGAGGACTGTGTCTCTCTGTCTCTTTGCAGGTTCTGTAGTTTCAGAATCTGTCCAGAGGCTTGATTTAATGTTCGTTTTGAGGGAACAGAAGGAGAGCTCAGGCAGCTTGCTGCTTCCTCTCCGCCATCTTGGATCCGCCCCCATAAATTCTTAATAATACTTTTTCTTCATTCATATCTATGATAATTTGAGAGAGAAAGCACTAACAGAAAGAGAAAGAGAGGACAGAAAGAGGGAACAAAGGAAGCTAGGTAGGAAGGAAACTAGGAAGGAGGGAAGGAAGGAAGGAAGGAAGGAAGGAAGGAAGGAAGGAAGGAAGGAAGGAAGGAAGGAAGGAAGGAAGGAGGAAAGGAAGGAAAGAAGAAAGGGAGAAATGGGGCACATAAACTGAACCTTGAAGGAACTAGGATTCTAAAGGGAGAAGAAAAGAGGAAGGCAGGCATTTCAGACATGGAAAGCAGTCTTTACAAAGGCCTTTACTTATTGTAATCTTTGTAAAGATGTTTGCATCTTTGTAAATATGGGCAAAGAGATGAAAATTTCAGGCATTAGCAAATAGCCCTGTCAAGCTAGAATGTAGAGAGGGTGGAAGTGGGGAAATTATGGGGTCAAATAGTATGGACATTTTTTCCCTAGGAGTTCATCTATGACAGGGAGAGGGCTTATAGGATTCATAATTATTCTTCATAATTAGATACTAGTTAGGCTTAGTATGGTTGAGCCAGGGCAATGGCCACAGGAAGTTGTTGGGTCGGATACCCTTCTCCATCCACCACCCATTGCTCCTGTCCACCACACACCTAATTCTTTTTTTTATTGCAGGTTCAGTACCACATTCATCTCCATCTACTTACTGATAGTGGGTGAGGGAGATCCTACCCCAGGCAAAGAAATAATAAAGATCCTCTGGTGATGTCATGAAGAGTTGGATTTGACTAAAGAGCAACAATTTGGTTTGGAAAGTTATGGGTCCAGTAGGTGAAGTCACAGGGAAATAATGGAAACCCTCTTTTAGTAAGCATTGATAATATTGGGTTGACTACAGTTTGAAAGCTGGAAAGTACTTGAAAGTATGGAGATGAGTAACTTATTTGCCATCCACACTGATCAGGTGCATGTTCAAGTGCTTACCCCCACCCTCTATATTTTGAAAAGGAGGAAGATTAAGGAAGAGGAAGGTAGTTGGAGAAGAGAGTAGATCATATGGGACCACATGTAGAACCCTCAGTATCCATATATGGCCTGGTTATCCATTTTATTCTCCTGTCATATGGGCTAAGGGCCAGGGATCTCAAAAATGAATGAATAAATGAATTAATCAATAAAATAGGGGCAGCTAGGTGGCGCAGTGGATAGAACACCAGCCCTGGAGTCAGGAGGACCTGAGTTCAAATCTGGCCTCAGACACTTAGCACTTACTAGCTGTGTGACCCTGGGCAAGTCACTTAATCCCAATTGCCTCACAAAAAAAAATGCTTAATCAATAAAACAAAATAATTAATTAACTAACTAATTAATTAATTGATTAAAGCCCTTCATAACTTAGCCCCTTTCTACCTTTCCAGTTTTCTTACATTTGCTCTCTGACACATATTCTTGTTGTACAAACAAGACACTCTATCTCTCAGTTCCAGGATTTTTCTATGCCTTTCCCCCATATCTGGAACACTCTCCCTCCTCCATTCCCTCTACCTACCTCCTGGGTTTCCTTTAAGTCCTGACTAAAATCTTACCTTCTACAGGAAGGCTTCACTAAGCCCTCTTAATTCTAGTACCTCCCCTTTTAAAATTATTTCCTGTACTGCACATAACTTGCTTTGTATGTATTTATTTGCATGTTGTCTCCCAATTAGAGTTTAAGCTCCTCAAGGGCAGGGACTATCTTTTGCCTCTTTTTGCATTGCCACAGTTTAGCACAGTGCCTGCCATGTAGGAGGTACTTAATAAATGTATGGCTGATTATAAAGCACTATACTAAATGCTAGGAATACAATATGAAATTGAATAGTCACTACCATCAAGGAGACATATTCTAATGGAGAAGACAAAACATCTAGCGAGGGATATTTGCTAGGTGGTGCAGTGAATAGAGCACCAGGCTTGGAGTCAGGAAGATTCATCTTTCTGAGTTCAAATCTATCCTCAGAAACTAGCTGTGTGACCCTGGGCAAGTCACTGAACTCTGTTTGCCTCAGTTTCCTTATGTGTAAAATAATTTGGAAAGAGAAATGGAAAACCACACCAGTATCTTTGCCAAGAAAACACAAATCAATCATGAAGAGTTGGATGTGACTAAACAACAATTTGGTTTGGAAAGTTATGGGGCAGTGGGCAAAGGCATAGGGGAGTAAATGGATAGACTCTTTTAGTAAGCACCATTAATATTGGTTTGTCTACAGTTTGAAAGCTGGAAAGCACAGTTTGGGCAGAGGTGTGGGAGTAGTAAGGGGAACTGCAATAGGGCAAGGCTGGTGTTGAGAAGATGGCTGGGTAATAGGGAGTAAGATAAAGTATGGGTAGGACCTGCCTAAAACAGTGGGCCTGATGAGGAACTCATCAGTCAGAATATGGGTGGGCAGGATAGAAATTTCAGAACTGAAAGGGTTAAGACTTCAAAAGCTCAGCCCTGTTTCCAGTAACAAGGTGACTGGTAAGAAGATAACTATGACTACATGTTTAAAATCACAAGGTACTGAGTTTCCATTATTCCTAGGCAAACTGAACTTTCTATCTACTACAAGGTGAGGTTCTGGCCTCATCAGTCCATCAGTGTGATAAACAGGCCCTGCTCTTTAGCCTGCCTCTTGGTGGTGATGCAACAGCAAATGTCCCACTACCACCCCTTACCTGTACCCATGTGCCCAGCTAGGGTTTTTTGTGGAGGTTTCCTTCAGCAACTCGAAGTAGGGCTGGTCTCTTTCATCTTTCTCAAAGTTGGAAGCCAGAAGTACCTAAAATGACCCACCACTTGAAGAGTCCTGATGATTCAAGACTTGAACAGTACCAAAGAGGACTCCCAAAGGCTGGAGCTCCTTTGCTTTCTTGTCAACTCCACCCTATCCCTCACACGGGGTAGGGCATTCAACTCTACCAATCAGGAGAGAGCCCCATACCAATGGGCTTTGAAAGAGGGGTTACAAGAGAGAACACTTGGGGGGACATGACTTCTGTTTTCAAAGTATTTCAAGAGTTGTCATGTGAAAGCAGAATCAGACATTTTTAGGCACCCCAAAAGACAGAACCTGGTGGAATAGATAGAAATTTCAGAGGGCAATTTCAATTTAATGTAACCAAACATTCCTAAAAGAACTATTCCAAGGTTGCCTTGTGAGGTACTGAGTTCACCATGTCTTCAAGTGGATGCTTTATAAGTAGCAGAGTTGTTATACAGAATTCAGATCAGTTTTAGATGTTAGACTAAATGACTTCTGAGGTTCTTACAATGTCTAAGATTCTATAATTCCATGAAGTTTTAAAACATAAATACATGTCATCTTGATTCTAAGCAACCGTTTGACAAAGCCACATCACTGACCACAAAAGGAAATGGGAACTGGTTAAGAGAATGTATATGAAACAGAGCAAATTAATTGCTATTACTATGCATGAAAAAAACAACTTAAAGCTCAAGCCTTATTGATCATGGATTGGTAGTGATCCATATATACATGTACATATATACAAATATACATAAATATTTATATTAAGGCAGAATCAGTTTTTGGCATAAGTTTAAAAACCCATGACCATTTTCAAAGCTATTTCTATACTATTGGATCATAATTCAAATTCAAGGACTATAGAGAAAGTTATTACTTTATTTTATTTGGGGGGCAAGCAATTATTCCCTGAGGAAAACACTATTATTTTTTGGAAATTCCTTAATACCACATTTCATTATCTGAAAGGTACATAGCTCTCTAGTTTATCTACATGACAAATAGCAATTTTGTTCAGGTTTTGTGTCTATCTGTGGATACTGGAAAATATTTACTGATTTTTATTTATTCTCCTTCAGCACTTTTATTTTTTTTCCTCTGAAGGCTTTCTTCAAAATACTTGAATTTCAATGCTGGAAATTTCAGGTCAGAGGCTGCCATATCTTATCTCTGACTGTTATTGTTATTTAGTTGTTTGAGTCATGTCCAACTCTTCTTGAGTGCATTCAGAATTTTCTTAGCAAAGATACTGGAATGAGGGAGCAGAGGCAAACAACATCACATAGCTAGTAAGTGTCTGAGGCTGAAATTGAACTCAGGTCTTCCTGACTTCAGGCCTGGTGCTCTACTTCACCACCTAGCTACCCTATCTTTGCTTACCAGGACAAAAATTTCCTCTCTAACTCCCCAGGCAAGTAGTTCTTTAGCCTCCCTTCAAAGAAATCTGATAATGGCATCTTCCACCCACTACTCCTAGTTATACCTGTTAGGACCAGGAAAACAAATCAAATCCCTTTTCCACAGGACAATTCTTCAAACACTTGACCTTGTCTTCTCTAGGCTAAGAATCTCAATTTTTCTCCTTATATATTCTTATAACATCTTAAAATTCTCCTGCCATGCAAGAGCAAAAGCACTGAACATTATGCATTCAATAAAGGAAAATCTATATTTGGATATTTTACCTTTTTGAGAGAATTGTGACCATTTCTTAATGAACCATTATATCAGATCAGGATAAGGTATCAAAAACGTGCAAAAAGGTGACCTATTTTGAAATTCTATTTTTCACTATGTTCTGCTTTGTCATGTCAAAAAATTTAATGTTTCTGGAATGTTGTTATTGATGACTTTTAGGAATAGTTTCTTAAATGGGATTATGCAGGGTTTTTTAATAAATAAGTGTCAGAACAGGAACAGGAACATAATTTTCAGTACTCGGTTCTGTGGCTTTTCATGTGGCCTTTGTGTCAGAGATAACTGTGGCACAAAAGGCCCAAGGTATAAATTATTTTTTTGGCAAAGGATGGCGGTAGATGTAGGAAGTAAGCTCTTTTCATTTAACTTGACCCCCTACCCAGAAGAAAAATATTTTAACTGGACAGAACTGCATAGTAGCTTTGTAGGGTCCCGGTTAATTTAATACTTCTAAGCATGACACCACACCATATCAAAGGGAAGCTTTATTGAGAAAGAAAACAGAATCAAAAACTCTGATAAAGAGGTCATCCTTCTCATTGACAAGGTGATATTTATCTTTGATCCCATTCTCTATTTTATTATATAGGAGATTAACCCCTCTATCATCTACTCTTTTTCTTATCTTCAACCTATCCCTGTCTTTTTGTCCCTTTTCTTCTGCCTACAAATATGCTCCAATCTCCCCATCCTTTAAAAAGACCCAGTAAATTGGTAAATACTACCATCACTGCTGTTGATCTCTATTTTCTTCTGAGCTTAACCCCTTGATATAGCTGTGTACACTTAGTGATTCCACTTCCTCTTCTTTTCCTCTCTTTTAAATCCTTTGCCATTTGCCTTCTGGCCTCTTCATTTTACTGAAATTGCTCTCTCCAAAGTTACCAATGATTTCTTAATTGATAAACCTAATGGCTTTTTCAGAATCCTCTTTCTTGATTTCTCTTCAGCATTTGACACTATTGACGGACTATTTCCTACTCTTGGTTAGTCTCTCATCTCTGGGTTTTCATGACACTCCCTTGATTCTCCTTTGACTTTGGCTTCTACCCAGTCTCATTTGCTGGATTTTCATTCATGTCATGTATACTAGCTGTTGCTAGCCCTCAAAGCTCTGTCCTGGACCCCCTTCTCTTTTCTCATAATATCTTGCTTGCTGATCTTGTCAGTTGTAATGAGTTAAATTATTATCTCTATGAAGATGATTCCCAGCCTTAGTGTCTCTCCTCAGCTCCAGTTTTTTTTTTTTTTTTTTTTTTTTGTTCTTTGGTCATTTCAGACATGTCCAAGTCTTTGTGATCCCGTTTGGGGTTTTCTTGGCAGAGATACTGGAACGGTTTGCCATTTGATTCTCCAGCTAATTTTTCAGATGAGGAAACTGAGGGCAAACAAGTTTAAGTGACTTGCACAGTCACACAACTAGTAAATGTCTAAGGTTGGATTTGAACTTACAAAGATAAATCTTCCTGACTTCAGGCCCTGCACTCTATCCAATGTGCCTGGTTGTCCCACATCACTGTTTATTGGACATTTCAAAATGTATATTTCCGTAGGTTTCTCAAAATTAATATAGATAAAATGGAATCCATTATCTTTTCACCAAACCCACCCCTATCCTGAATTTCCTAGTTACTTTTAAAGGAACTGCTATCTTTCCAATCACAATTTCAATGTTATCCTTGACTCCTCACTCTCACTCACTGCATATATTCAATCACTTGCTAAATATTTCTTCTTCTATCCACACAACACATCTTGCATAACTCTCCTCTCTACTTCCACAGCCTATATCCTGGTTCAGGTCCTCATTACTCTTTACCTGGATGAGCATAATAAGCTCCTAACTGATCTCCCTGGCTCAAAAGCCTCCCCACTGCCATCTATCCTCCACACACCTGCCAAAGTTCTTTTCTTAAAGTGCAGGTCTGACAAGGTCATCCCTATACTCAAACTGTTCTGATTCCCTATTACCTCTAGGATCAAATAAAAATTCCTCTGTTTGGCATTAAAAGTTCTTCACAGCTTGGCCCCAGCCCATGTTTCTAGGCATTTTATATTGTTATTTTGTGTACTCTGATGCAGTCAAACTAACTTTCTTGCTATTATTTACATGGGAAAGGTAGGGGGTACAGTGGATAGATAAGTGGGCTTAAAATCAGGAAGACTCATCTTCATGAGTTCAAATCCAGTTTCAGATACTTGCTAGCTGTGTGACCCTAGGCAAGTATGCTTTGACTTCCTTATCTGTAAAATGAGCTGCAGAAGTAAATGGCAAATCATTCCAGTATCTTTGCTAAGAAAATCTCAAATGGTTTCAAACAGAATCAGACATGAGTGAAACGACCCAACAACAACAAATTATTCACACAGGACAAAATACCTGTTGTCTCTGTGCCTTCATGATGCCTGTACCCCATCCTTAGTATATAATTCCTCTCTATCATCACTTCTTTGGAGCCCCAGGTTTCCTCAAGACTCAGTTCAGATGCTACTTTCTGCGTAAACCCATTCCAGATTCCACCCCAGGATAATTTCTCATGCCTTTCCCCCACAGTGTTACTTTGCATATGCTTTGTAGATACCCGTCTATGTTCATGTTGTCACCCAGGTTAGAATGTAAACTCCTCAAAGTCTAAGACTGTTTTATTTTTGTCTTTGTAGTTCTGACACCCAGCACAGTTCTGGGCACATAATAGGTTCTTTTTCTTGGGGGGGGGGTGAGGCAATTGGTGTTAAGTGACTTGCCCAGGGTCACACAGCTAGTAAATGTCACGTGTCTGAGGCCGAATTTGAACTCAGGTCCTCCTGAATCCAGCACCAGTGCTTTATCCACTGTGCCACCTAGCTGCCCTGACATACTAGGTTCTTAATAAATGTCTATTAATTCATTGATTAAGGCACAGATGGTGTACTTATCCAATTTTTCAGTGAAACAAAGGAGGAAATGTTAATACCT
The DNA here is from genome assembly GCF_019393635.1 of Dromiciops gliroides. NCBI lineage: Eukaryota > Metazoa > Chordata > Mammalia > Microbiotheria > Microbiotheriidae > Dromiciops > Dromiciops gliroides. The sequence continues at coordinate 312,501,721 of NC_057864.1, forward strand.
CGTATGGCAAAATCAGAGTTCAGAAAACTCACAGAGCCACAGAATCTCAGAGGTAGAATAGATAACAGAGGCAATCTAATCCAACTCATACCTGACTAAGGAATCTTTTGTATGATCCTTGACTAGTAGCCATTCAGCCTATGCTTGCTGATCTCTAGAGAAGGGGAATGTATAAGCTCCTGAAGTAGTTCACTCAAATTCTGGATAACTTTAGGTTTAGGATGGATATCTGTCTGTCTGTCTGTCTATCATCTATACATATATGTATATAAATATAAACATTTGTATACACACATACAATTTACAATATATGCATATATATGTCACACAGATATATAAGGTTTAAGTCATATATAAATATATGTATATAAAACAACTCCCCTAAAATTATATATAGATATATGTATGTAGATAGATAGGTAGGTACATATACACACACATATTTATTATATGTGTTTATTATATTATATATAATTATATATTATAAATATTATATATTATAGCATATATATTATTATTATTATTAATTTATTATTATGTATATTTATTGGTTCCAAAGGTTTGTCAAGCCGGGGTGGGAGTGGGGATAAGCTCCCACTCTTTATAAAATGCTCCAATAGTGTGCATCTCAAATAGCCTCTGACAACTGAAGCCCAACTCCTGGCCTTCTCATGGCGGAACTGTTTTCACTAACAGGAGAAGGGGCCAAGGCGAGTCCCTGGTGCCTTAAGACCAGTTGCTTCGGGCAGGTGGGGCCTTGGCAGGCAACCTGCCTAGGAGAAGGAAACCCTGATTTTAAACCTCCACTGCCTTGCAGCTATACCCATATATGGGAAAGGCTTTGGGAGTTAACCCCGAGGAAAAATCAGGAGTCGGAGTCCCTTAGGTAGTTGGATGTTGGACATCACATCCCTCTGGCAACGCCTTTGGCGGCACTGGTGCCAAACTGTATTGGCTCTGCCTCTCCTTTGGATCCACTAATGTCGCGGAGGGGGAAAATCTGCTGCATGGGCAACAGCTTGTTTTCCAATTGATCCGCCCAGGCCAGGGCCCTGGAGAGGACACTCCGCCTACTCCTCATGGGGTAGATACAACACGGGATGCAGCAGTTACCAGTTATAAGTCATTCAGGAGCTGCGGCTACCATATGGGACTGCACAGCCACATTGTGGCCTGTGGCTCTTCAAGAAGCTGATCCATGGTCGTCCTCAACTGGTGGAGGCCTACTACTACTACTACTATATTTTTACAAACCTATAACTTTGCTTTTGCAAACTTCACCCATTGTTCCTAGTTCTTCCCTCTAGGCAAAGCAGAAAAAGTCTAATTCTTCTTTCATGTGAAAACCCTTTAAATGCTTGAAGATAGCTGTCATGTTTCCTCTAGGTCCCTTCTCTATATGGACTGGAACAGTGGGCTCAAGCTAAAAGGATGAAATTTTTATGGAGAAACTTACAAGTTTTCACTTGAATAAAAAGAAGAAACTATACATGAACAGAATAAAGGGATTCATAACTAGAAAACAGTTCATATGAAGAATCCTAAGGACTTTAATAAAGCAAAAACTTAAACTGAATGAGCATTGTGTCTTGAAGTGCTAATGTTCATAATGTTCTTAGAAACACAATGTCCTAGAAAAGGGAGAAGAGTGTATCATTGTACTAATTCTGGTCAAACCACATCTGCAACATTCTGTTTAAAGAGGGAAGACAATATGGTGAGGTGTTTTGAAACCATGACATCATGAGGTTTGCTTATTATGCTTAGTCTTGAGAGAAAACTTAAAGAAGATGTCATCACAGTCTTCAGATATTTGACAGCTCATTATACGAAAAAGGGATTTGATTCATTCTGTTTGGTCCTAAACAATATAACTAGAGCAATGGATGGAAGTCATAGGGAGAGAGATAAGGAATATTAAGAAAAAGATGAAAATTTGTAAACTGGCTCTTCCATGTTCTAGCCACGTGATGACATTGAGCAAAACATTTCATCCTCTGTATGTTTCTTTAGCTGTAAATTAAGAATGTCAGACTAGATCATCTCTAAGATACCCTTTTAACCTAACACTAGACCTGTCAAAAATGGAAGGAGTTTCCCACTGGGATTTGTAAGTTCTCTATTACTGGAGAAATTTAGCCAAAACTTGGATGACTGCTTGTTGACAGAATTTAGAATCGGTGTAGGAATTGGACTAAATGACAATGTCTTTTTTCATCTGTAAGTTTCTAGAGTTCTATGATTTCCCTGAGGAATCTTTATGGGGTTTTAGGGATAAATATTCTTACAATGATGTCATCTATGTTATTTATGGAGATTTTGACATAGGAACTTAAGATCATATGATATTGTGTACACATGAGATACTTTGAGAGACAGCATGGCTAGACAGCCAGAATTGCAGTTAGGAAAATCTGAATTCACACCTCTGATATATAACTGGCTATGTAATCCTAAACTAGTCAAAAACCTCTTACTACCCTAGGCAACTTTCCTGACTATTTTTTGTTGATATTGAATCATGTTTGACTCTTTGTGACCCTGCTTGGGGTTTTCTTGGCAAAGATGCTAGAGTGGTTTGACGTTTCCTTCTTTAGCTTATTTTACAGATGAAGAAACTGAGGCAAACAAGATTAAGTGACTTGCCCAGGCTCATATAGCTAGGAAGTGTCTGAGGCTGGATTTGAGTTCAGGACTTCCTGGCTGCAGTCCTGGTGCTCTATCCACTGAGCCACCTACCAGCCCAGTTCTATGACTATAAAGAGTAGGCGATACTAGTAACAAAGGAATCAGGAAGAACCTTGTATAGTAGAACTTGCTCTACCCTTAAAAAACTCTTACAACATCCTACCATATCCTCAAGCATTTTACATCTCTCCTCCCTTTCATATCCAAACTCTTTGAAGAAGCTCTTTGCCCTGGTTGCCTCTACTTCCTCTTCTTTTGTTTGCTTATCAACCCTGTGCAACATGGCTTCCAAGCCCATAATGGAACTCAAATTGCTCTCTCTCCAAAGTTAGCAACAATGTCTTAATTGACAAATCCAGTGGATTTTTTTTCAGCCTTCATCTTTTTTGACCTTCTTTGAATCCTTTGATATTGTTGATCATACTCTGCTACTGGATACTCAAAGGAAGCTTTGTTTTGGGGATGCTGATCTCTCCTCGTTCTTCTGGTAGTATTTGATTGTTCATTCTTAGTTTCTTTACTGCATCATCAGCTAAGTCTCACTCTTTAATCCATCCCAATGATCTGTCTTAGGCACTATTGTCTTCTCTCTTTATACTTTCTTTCCCAAGGATCTCATCAATCCCTATGGGTTCAAATCACATCTCTATAAAGATGATTCTCTGATTTATATACCCAGCCCTAGTTTCTCTCCTGAGTTACAGTTGTACAGCACTAATTGTCTATTCACTCTTAAAGGATGTCCTGTAGGCATCTCAAACTCAAAATGTCCAAAAAAGAACTCTTTGTTCTCTCCAACCTTACCATTGTCCCCATCTTTTGTATTTGTGGGAAAGAGACTCTAATACTAGTATATTTTATTTCTTCTAACCACCTAGGATAACACAGTTGGAGTCATCCTCAACTTTTCACTCTTCCTTATCCCATCTATCCAATCAGTTTCTGTATTGTATTGATTCTACCATCATTATATCTCTTGCATCCATCACCTCTCCACTTATGTGGCCACCACACTAGCTTTGACCCTCATCAACCCCTTGTTTAAAAAGTCCCAGTGGCTCCCTATTGTATGTAAAGTGAAACACAAACTCTTCTGTTTGACATTTAGTCTATGTCCCATCTCCATTCCTTTGCACAGGCTGTATATATGCTATGTTTGGGATCCAGTTCCCTTTTGTATCCACCTCTTTTAATCACTAGGGCTCTTAAAAGCTCAAATTATATCTCTTTCGTGAGACCTTTCCTGGACCTTAAAGTTGCTACTGCATCCCCTCAATTATTTTGTATTATACATTATAGAGTGATGTGTTATATTTTATTTATATTTTTACTTTACATACTTTGCATTCTGCATAATGTATTCATACATTATGTTTACTTATATGTGTGCATGGTGCTTCCTATCCATGAGGAAACATAAGAAGTAGTCATGATGAATGCCTGTCTGTCCCTTCACATGTATTCATCACAGATGCTCTTGATTTATTCAAAGAGTATTGTCATAAAAATTTTACAGAGATTAAAAAGTTGGCAAAAGTGCATATAGGTTGGTAGCTGCTGATATTTAAAGACCAGACCTCTCAGTGAGTCTGAGAAGAGTCTTCAGAACTGGATCCAGGAAGACCCCAGAGCCTGCTCTTTCATTATCAGCTTGGAAGACTAGATTAGAGTAATATACATGCACACACATGCATACTTGTGTAAATATACATATATACACATGATTGGAATATGCATATTTGGAATAATATGTATGTATATATGTATGAATGTATTATGTATTCCTCTATACATATCTATATATGCTTGGAGGAGCTGATTAGAGAAGACGTCTTGCTGCTTGGTATAACTGCTTGGAGAACAAAAATTCTCCCTTTCCCTTTCACTGTATTGCCATCCACTGCCTGAGAGGTAAAAATCCCTCAGAGTCCGAATAAGGGAACAGACTTGCAAAAGCTCTGTATCCCAAGGGTGGTTCTGTTTTTCTCAAAAGCTTAATATTTCCTGGCAATCCCAGAAGAAGAGTGGCATGAAGCAACAAGTATAGAACAAGCTCTACTCAACTGGAGAGTAGTCTAGAAGAGTGACCCCACTTAGCCTTAACTTGTTATGTGGATTGTTCATGAAAGAGACAATGGGTGTCAAGGTGCATAGTCCAATGTTCAGTTTTCCCAAGCACATATGTTCCCTATTTATGTGTCTCCATACTATGTTTTTTTAAGTTTATGTGTACTCTCTCCATACATACTATGTGCATTAGTGCGAGAGTATACCCTAGGTATATGTGGATTTTTTCTTAATAGTATTTTATTTTTTCCAATTCCATGTAAAGATAGTTTTCAACATTCATTTTTGTAAGATTTTGAGTTCCAAGTTTTTCTCCCTCCCTTCCCCTTCCCAAAATAGCAGGCAGTCTTATATGTGTTATATAATACATTCATGTTAAACATTTCCACATTAGTAATGTTATGAAAGAAAAATCAGAACAAAAAGGAGAAAATTACAAGAAAGAAAAAACAAAAAAAGTGAAAATAGTATGCTTCAATCTTTATTCAGATTCCACAGTTCTTTCTCTGGATGTGGATAGCATTTTCCATCATAAGTCCTTTGGAACTGTCTTGGATCATTGTATTTCTGAGAAGAGTTGTCTATTATAGTTGATCATCACACAGTGTTGCTGTTACTGTGTATAATGCTCTCTAGGTTCTGCTCACTTCACTCAGTATCAGTTCATAGAAATCCTTTCCAGGTATATGTGTTGATGATTATTTTAATTATCCTCTTTTTCCTTCTGTTTAATAAAGGTTTCAGATTAAGAGGTAAGGGTATTATCTTGGCTAATTTGTTAAATGGGAAACACACAAATGAGGATTTAGGAATTATAGTTGTGAGTAGAAGGAGTATATTACCCCTAACATCCTGAGAGTGAGTTGTAACAGCATGTCAGCCCCTATATAGAATCCTTTTTCTTACCAGGTATAGGTTAGAATGGATGTATCAACAGGGAGAAGAAAGAAAGAATGCATGAGTGTCATGCTCATTTCCTACAGACAGGATATTTTTATCTTCAGTGTGTTTTGGTAAATTGCACTCAGATATTTTATACATTTTGTAATTATTTTGAATAGTTTTCCTCTATCCTTTGCTCTTGCTTTTTAAAATGAATAAATAGGACAGCCAGGTGGCGCAATGGATAGAGCACCGGCCCTGGATTCAGGAGGACCTGAGTTCAAATCTGGCCTCAGACACTTAACAATTACTAGCTGTGTGACCCTGGGCAAGTCACTTAACCCCAATTGCCTCACCAAAACAAAACAAAAATAAAATGAATAAATATATATATATATATATATGTGTGTGTGTGTGTGTGTGTGTGTGTGTGTGTATGTATGTATATGTATATACACATACTATATATATAGTGTATATATATATATACATACATGGGGGAATGTATGTATATGTATATATGGGGAAAGGGGATTTATTTTATATTCTGTCACTTTACAGAAGTTAATGGTTATTTCAATTAGTTCCTTTGCTGATTCATTAATGATTTCTAAATGAATCACATGTTCTCCATAAATAGGAAAAGTTTGGCCTTTAAAATTTCTTCTTTATATTTACTTTCTATCATGAAAATTTATAGAATAATAATAGCGAAGAGAGTATTACTATTTTATCTTTGTAGTTATTTTGAAAACTTCTAGTGTTTTCCCATTGTAAATGATGCTAGTTTTTTTAAATCATATTAACATTGATTCTTCTTTGTATATGCTCTGTAGATTTTTTTTTGCATAACTTAATGTTGCGTTTTACTCATGGCTTTTTCTGTTTCTGTTGATTTCATCTTGTGCTTTTGGTTGGTTTTTTTGGTTGTTTGTTTGAAATATAATCAAGTATGATAATTATTTTTCTAATGTTGAACTATTGTTACATCTCTTTTCATAATGAAAGATTTTAAAAATCTGTTGTGTAGGCTTTTTTTGCTTGGATTTAACTTAAAAATGTTTTCCTCAATATTTATTAATGAAATTGGTTTATAATTCACTTTCTCTGTTTTATTCATCTTTGAATAATCAAAAACTATGCATCAAAACATGGTATCAAAGCCATGTGTATCCCATAGGTGAAGTTTGAAAGAATGATTTATTTTTCAGTTTTAAAGAATAACTTGTGTGGAATAGACAGGGGTATGCTGAACCTTACTTTTACCAGTTCATGAGAACTGATTGTTAAATTGTTAATATGAGTATTTACGTCTCAGAAATTGGTAGATTTTATAGATCAGGGCTTTATTTATTGTGTTGATTTCAGAAAGTTATAGGAAAATGTTAATTATTCTGATTTAATTCAAAAGTATGTCCTGAAAACATTTTTCCTTTTGAGAGCCAGTTGTTAAACATTTCCCAGTGCACACCTTAGCATTTATGTTATTGCTCTTTAAAAGTTTGATAGGCTTCACTTCTAAATCTGTCTTTTCCAAGTCCCTCTGCCTCAATTCTGGTAGCTTATTTTGGATTTATTCCTTAAAGACTCACTAACTAGATTTTTTCCCATAGTGAGAAGAAAATAGTAAGGTGGCTCAATAGAGCCAATGCAAAAAATCCTTCAGAGGAAGACCAAACATATTTCTCTTATCTAAAAAGAGTAAAGTCAAAGGTACGTTTAGAATTCAGAAGTTTCTCTTTTCCCGTTACCACTATTTCCTTGGGGATACTGTCCACCTTGGCAGATCATGAATGTGCATGCAATCAAGTACTCATAATGAGTGAAAAGTTGAAATTGAATTGCAATAATATGTACTACCACTGGGACCATTTCTAGTTTTATGTTTTGAGCAGCTCACATAGATTACATTGTCATATGTTACTGCTACTGTTGAATAGTAATCACACAAAAGAGTCTCTAAATATATTCTTTAAGAGACTTTAAAAGTACTTGTATAACACCCATTACTGAGCAATCTCTTCCCAGGAGGTTGGATAACTTCTCGTTTAGTTTGGGATTTACTGACACTCTTATTTAGGAAAAAATGCATAATACACATTTTAGCTGCAAGTTTAAGTCTGAAAGCAAATCAAAATAGATATAAACACAAAGAAAATACCGAGACTTCCTTAATAGGACATTGTAAAGAGGGACATAGAAACATACATAGTAGACTTCAAACTTTGAATTTATCAAGTGGGAAAACCATAAGCAAGAATGTAAGAGGATTTAAAACTTATCTGGTCATAGAAAAAATAGTTAACTAATCAGCTGAATTGGGGAACTTACTAATTAATAGTATGCATCATATAACAACTAAAGTCATTATCCAAAGCAGATTGTGACCCTGGACAAACTACTTAGCCTCCCGGGCCTTCAGTATCCTCATATCTAAAATGAAAAGATTGGACTAAGTAGCCTTTGAGCTTTCTTCCAGCTGTAGGTCTATGATTGCTATGATATATGCTTGTATACAGATGCTGTGTGTATACTTATATGAGATAAATATAACATAATTATAGTATTGTAGTATATTTGTTAGTTTATGCATGCAGATGTGTATATCAACAAACATATGTACATTGATGGGTATAGATGATACCACTATGTATACACATATACACCCATATATTATATATATATATACATATACATAGATGTATACATAGATACATATATATATAATAGCTATGGATATACATAAATATAGATATATAGATAGTTACAGGTATATGGCACATATAACACAAACACATTTTAATAGACTCTTTATTCATCTATGTCAATGGCCATGTCCTTTTCCTCATGCATTTTTAGTATTTGGAATGGTATCTATCAGTGCATACCACCAGTCATTTGAAAATGTATCTGTTCCTCAAATCTGCCCAGCTATTAGAGAATGCATGGTACTGTTTCTTTTTCTGTATTAGACTTGTTCTTGCCTTAAAGTAGTAATTACTCAAAGATTTTCTTTTTTTGAAGTTACTTTTTATAAAAAGTACATTGAAATGCCATCTCATACTTATAACATGGGCAAAAATAATGACAAGGAACAAAACTCCTTGCTCCTAAGTTGTGGGAAATCAAGTATTCTCATATACTCCTGATGGAGCTACAAACTTTTAGAGACTTTTTGGATAGTAGCATGGCAGTACAAAATTACATTTCAAAAACGGTCATACTGTTTGGCCCAATGATATCATTTGGGGGAATATACCCAGCATAAAGTTATTTCCAAAGGAAAAAAATGACCTGTCCACAAATTATAATAGCAGAATTATACAGGGTGTCCCAAAAGTCTTAGTGTAATTTTAAGCACTACTAGCTTAAAATTTTACTTAGAATTAGTGAGCCTTAGTGGCTCAAACCTGCTCTGGGATTTTTTGGGCTATCCTGTATATGATCTTAAGAAACCAAAACCAACCTAAGTATTCAACAGTAAGAATATAGTTAAATAAATTGTGTTATATTCATGAGATATAACATTAATGAAATGGAAATAAGAGAGGAAAGCTGTCCCCATCTCTACCTCTAGAAAGCCTTACCACCCTTCAAAGCTCAAGCATCACCTTCTACAAGAGTCCCTTCATAATTGAAATTTGCTAGTATTGCCTGCTCCTGAAATTACTTTCAATTTCTTTCTTATATATTGTACATTTACTCATTCCTTTAGATGTTGTATCATGCCAATAGAATGGAAGTTTTTTGAAGGAAGGAACTATTTTTTAAAATATTTGTATCATTCGCCCCTAGTACAATTCCTGGTACACAGCAGGTATATAATATGGGCTTTTAAAATTGAATTTAGGGGCAGCTAGGTGGCACAGTGGATAGAGCACCAGCCCTGGAGTCAGGAGGACTTGGGTGCAAATCTGGCCTCAGACACTTAACACTTAATAGCTGTGTGACCCTAGGCAAGTCACTTAACCCCAATTGCCTCACCAAAAAAAAAAAAAAAAAGAATTTACTTAGGTTTGACTTGCCCAGTGTCATATAGCTAGTATCTGTTAGAATAAGGTTTGTAACCCAAATTTTTTGACAATAAGTCTGATATTGTTTCCACTGCCCCATTACACCATATCTAGACAATTAAGAAATAAAACAAATGCAATGTGCAGAAAAATTTATGATATTCAGATATCAGCTGCAATTTATCTCCCTCAGCTGATTGAAAATGAAAATAAAACTGCTTTGAATTTAGTAACTCAAAAGAGAATGGAAGATGTGTCACAGGAGAGCATTCTCAATAATAATAATGTTGCCAATAATAATAACAATGTTAATAATGATGACAAAATAGTGTACAGTTACTATCTTACCCAAAGAAGGTGGAAGGGTATTATTAACATAACTGAAATTATTTTAGAAAGCAATCACTGCAAAATGTATTGGGAGAGAGCCATAACAACAGACTACCAAATTTTGGCCAACAGACTAGACAATCTGCTATTTGATTAAAAAGCATCCACACACAAATTAGTGATAAATTTTATGATTGTCCCACTTAGTGGAAACAATGTGAAAGTCTACACTGAAGGAAAAAAAATTAGTCTATACCTCCAGTAGAAAAACTAAATAATATGGCAGAAAAATGGCTAAGAAAAGACTGATTTCTTTTTTCTTTCTTTCTTTCTTTCTTTTCTTTTCTTTTCTTTTTTTTTTTTTTTGCAGGACAATGAGGGTTAAGTGACTTGCTCAAGGTCACACAGCTAGTAAGTGTAAAGTGCCTGAGGCTGGATTTGAACTCAGGTTATCTTGAATCCAGGGCTGGTGCTTTATCCACTGAACCACTTAGTTGCCCCCTCAAAAGGCTGATATCCTAACCTATGGTGTATTCGTTATAGATCTTACAAGTAAGAATGTAGCATGTTTCACATCACTGTAATGTTTTCATATCTACATTTTCCATGTCACCAGAATATTTCAGTCTCCAAAATAATGTGTTTGGTCACCAGAGGCAGTTAGGTGGCATAGTGAATAGAGTACTAGGCCCAGAATTTAGGAATCAGGAAGACCTGAGCTCAAATTTAACCTCAGACACTTACTAGCTATGTGATCTTGAGTTAGGCGTTTAAATTCTGTCTGTCTCAACTTTCTTAACTGTAAAATAGTGACAAAAATAGCACCTACCTCCCAGGGATGTTGTGAGGATCAAGTCAAATGTTTATAAACTGCTTAGCACAGTGTCTGGCACTTAATAAATGCTTGTTCCCTTCTGCTTTCCCCTAGGTTAGAACCCTTATTCTTCTCATGTGTCTCAATTAGATCAATTAATCAACAGGTTTTGATCAAGTATCTTCTTTTTTTGTGTGTGAAACAATTGGGGTTAAGTGACTTGCCCAGGGTCACACAACTAGTAAGTGTCAAGTATCTGAGACTGGATTTGAACTCAGGTCCTCCTGACTTCAGGGCCAGTGCTCTATCTACTGCACCACCTAGCTGCCCCTTGATCAAGTATCTTCTGAAGAAGTGGGTTAAGAGGTTCAAGGTATTCTGGATCTACATCCACTCAAAATGATAGCTCTTGAGCCCCCATCAGTGTATTAACTGTGTACAGTTAGTTCAATGGAAAAAAAATACTTAATGAAATAGCATAGAAAAGAAATGTGTAACATTCCTCTGCATAAAAGCAGGACATACTCTCCCATCCATAAAGACAACATCCTTGAAGAAAATGAGCATGCACAGAAACTAAACATGAGAGGTGCAGACATGAAGAATTTATGTCAAGTGACAAATCATACCTCAGGCTCTGTGCTGGGCACTCTTTGCCTGTTCATTACTAGGCTTCATGTTCCACTGGGTTCTGTTAGTCCTGGAATCTTTACTGATGCTCTTATTAAGGAAAAAAATAGTTGGCCAAAAGGCAGTGCATAAGTAAAGTAAATGGAAAACACTATGCATATTTGTTATAAGGGTTTTGTTTTTCGTTTTTCTGTGGTGGTAGAGGAGGAAGGGAGGGAGAAAAATAAAATTTTTTAATTTTTAAAAATTTAATTTACAATAAATAAATAAAAATATCAAAATTCTGAACAATGGAGCAACTAATTTTGGCTTCAGAGGACTGTTGGTGAAGAGTATCTCTCACTTTTTGTCAGATATATAGTAGACTAGAGGAATGGAAAGGGAAAACATTTTCAGACATGGTTAGTGTGGTGATTTATTTTACTTAATAATGCTTATTTGTTTTAAAGGAATGTTCTAATGATTGGAGAAGGAAGGGGGAGAATTGTCAGAAAGGGACAGTAATGTTAAAAAAAAGTAAAAAATGTCAATAAAATACTTTCAAAGAAAAAAGGTAATAAAGACATTTAACTTGACTTACTTGTTGGGGGTATGAAGGTCATAAATCAATTATAAAAATTCAAGTTTCGATTTCACTTTCTATAAAGACTAACACATGTCTCATTGTTGTTGTCTGTTAGGATACTAGGGAGAATGAGGTCCTCCAGGGTATGGAGACAGAAGAGGGTGCAGGTGGCACACATAAGGGGAATTACCTGCAGCTACTGCTGTCATTCTGGGACCATGGGAAACAGGTCAAGTTGGAGGTTGATTGTACTGGCATTTTCACCAGGAGCTAATATGGCTGGATAGGATATTTAGGGGAAGTAGAATGAAGGTACGGACCTTATGTACCATTGATCAGACCTGCCCAGTCTTTGTGGCCAATGTACCTGGTATGTGGAGAAAATATAGAAAGGGAGGTCCACAAACCAAAGGACCTGAGGTTAACTTATAGATCGACCATTTACTACTCATGTGATCTTAAGTAAGCCACTTGACCTTGAGTGAGCCTTCAGGTCCATTTTTTCATATGGAAAATGGTAAGGAGTTTGGACTAAATAAGATCCCTTTCCACTCTAGATGCGTGATCCTAGTGGGCTGAAATGGACAGTTAGTAGTGCTAGATCTTGATTTTTCTTGCTCTGTGGATTCATGGTGGTGGCTGTACAGGGTGTTTACAGCTTTCTCTGTTAGTCCAGGACCAAAATTTGTGCTGATCCCAAAACCATCAGGCAGAGAGAGATTGGTGATGATAAAGCTGGGTTCCAGATAAAGCCTGCAGCTGCCTATCTGACAGTACCAGCTGGGCATACAGCCCCTTCCCCATTGGTCCAAGGGTGGGCACAAGGTTCTGCCAGTTATAACAGTAAACCATGCCTCCCTATTTTCCCTGTCATGTTGGATGACTTGGTGGTGCCAGCACGAAGCTTAGAAAAGTCTTTGCTGAAATTACAAGCACTGACTTCATTGATCACCTCTCAGCAGGAGTGCACTTGGAAGCTTCTGTCTACAAACATTCTTGTGTATTCCTCAGCAGCTGTACCACTGCTAGCTGAATTTGTGACTATATTTTCACTTGTTTTTGGAGATGCTATCAGTATCTACAACTGACAGAGGGAAGAATCTCTTCACCCCCAACTTAAAAACATTTGAGAAAGTGTTTATCATGAATTATGTAAAAACAAACCCAAAAGAAATCAATGTTTTCATTGGTAGATGCTTTCCTAGGCTAGCCTATATATAATTTTATATATCTCTATATATTTGACCCAGATATAATTTGATCTATAACATAGGTAACATTCACATTTGGAGTGTTCCTACCTCAGAAAATGTCTTACTACTGAAAAAGGGTTTCTTTTTCTTCTTTTTGTTTTAATTTCTAAAATATTTTGGAACTTTATATTTTGGCTTATAATAAACTGGTTGGTATGGCAAGTAGTTTGTTAGCTAGAATAAGAATAATGTAAGAAACATTTCAAGAAGGTAAGAGTAAAAGAGTGGCATCTAGGTGGTGCAATGAATAGAGCACTGGGGCTGGAGTCATGAAAACCTGAGTTCAAATCCAGCCTCAGATTTATCAGGTGTAGGACTCTGGGCAAGTCACTTATCCCTATTTGCCTCAGTTTTTTCATCTGTAAAATGACCTGGTGAAGGAAATGGCAAATCACACCAGTCTCTTTGCCAATAAAACTCGAAATGGGGTCATGAAGAGTTGGAAATGACTGAAACAATAAACAACAACAACAACAACACTAAAATATATCAGAATTCAGATTTTCTACAATGACCAGTCTTACTTAAAGAGCATCAATGATGAAACACATTTCCCTCCTCTGGATAGAGATATGGAGTGATAATAAACAACAGGCATGAGATGTTGCATAACTGTTTTTCTTTGTTAAAATGCATACATCTGTTAGGGTGTTGTGGTGGGGGTGGGGCATGGGAAGTTATTGAGAAGTAACTAATACAGAGAACAAAAGCCATCAGTAATTTTTTTGGGGGAAGGCAATTGGGGTTAAATGAGTTGCCCAGGGTCACACAGCTAGTAAGTGTTAAGTGTCTGAGGCCGGATTTGAACTCAGGTACTCCTGACTCCAGGGCTGGTGTTCTATCCACTGCGCCACCTAGCTGCCCCAATCACTAATTTTTTTAAAAGAAAAATATAGATTTTAGGTAGTTTTCAGAATCTTCATCACCAAAGCCAGCAGGTTAAGTTCCAGTTCTGAATTTAAATCCTGCATAGGGATTCTTGGGTCTATTCATGAAGTCACAGAATCCTGAAGTTGGAAGGTACCTTGTTTAGATCTAATTTACTCGAACCCCTACTCAATTTGTGAATCATATCGACATTCTCCACAAGCAATCCTCTGGCTTTTGACTAAATTTTAGGCCTCCAGATACAGGGGTATTACCTCCCAGAGAAACAGCCCATTCCATTTTTTGAATAGCTTGAAGTGTTATACAGCTTTCCTCACCATTTGTATGGAACCAAAATCTACTCACCATTCACTGAAATTTCCTAGTCTTGTCCTTCAGGGCCAAATAGATGAAATCTAATTCCTCATACAAATCATAGCCCTTCAAAAATTTGAAAACGACGATCATGTTCCCCTTAAGCTTTTTCTTCACCAGGCTAAACATCCCAAATTCCTTTCACCAGTGTTTGTATGGCATACATCAAAGGATCCTCAAACTTCTGATATCCCTTCTCCAGAGTTGATCAGTCTTGTCAATATCTCTTCTAAAATATAAGCAGCAGCTAGTGACAACCAGTCAGAAATTCACAGACAGAACATAATGTATTGCTCCTGAAGGCTTGTGAATTCAGATACCTTCCTTAGTCTTCACTGGATATGAGTAAAACAAAGAGATCAATAGAATCAACAATCATTATTTTGGACAAAAGTAAAATGAAGCTCTAGGCATGGGGACAACAAAACCATCTGAGCAAAGTGATTGCCATTGGTTTGGATTCCTCTGGCCAATTTGTTCTAGGTTTAGATGTCTGTGGACCTGATGAATTCTGAGGACAATTGGCTCCAGGTGAAGCTCAAATGCATTTCTGAAGTAGCTCAGGCTTCTGATGTCAAGGCATAGGCCCTACCCCCAGCTTCCCAAAGACCACACCTGTGGAGTAGGAGGAAATTTTAAAGAGATAAAGGAGCCAGGAAAAGATAGTGTCAGGTCAAAATCGTTTTTTGCTTTGGCCCAAGTATTCTTGCAAGATTTTTGGAGAAAGGAATAAATATTTTGTAATCTTGAAAATAAATTATACAGAATGAAACAACAAAATTAGAAAGAGGTTCTGAGGCTTCAACTAGGAGTTGTATGAGAGTAAATTTAATAAAGGGAGTAATCAATCAAATATGTCACCATGTCAGATTAAGCTTAATGCCTAACATAACTATAGCTTTGATTTTTGACGCTATAACCATGAAGAGAGACCTGAAGAATATTCAGGGATTTGCTGGTTGGTTTTCCAACCAACTCTCCAGAAAATCAACAAAACAAAAAAATTAAGAACTGATGTTTTATCATTTGGCAGCTAAGTGTATCAGTGGATAGAGCACCAGGGCCTGGAGTCAGGAAGAATCATCTTCATGATTACCTCAGACGTTTACTAGCTGTGTGACCCTGGGAAAGTCACTTAACCCTGCTTGCCTCAGTTCTTTATCTATAAAAAGAGTTGATGGAGGAAATGCCAAACCACTCCAGTATTTTGTCAAGAAAACCCCAAATGGGGTCACAAAGAATTGGACACAACTGAATTGGCCATGGTAATGGTGTTTTCCACCCAACAAGGGACATTTGGGAGAACCAAGCTCTTTAGTTTTTGCTGCTCCCTCTATGCCCCATCTCTGTCTCCCTGATGAGTGACAGTATTTCTCTCATTCTTGTAGGAATATGGTCAATATGTATCTACCCATTGAATGTCTTTCAACTCATGCCCCCCATCCAATAGCAAACTACATTATTATTTTCTTCTCTCTTGCATTTCAAGTAAACAGATGCTTAACCCATGAATTTGTTGTAATAAAAGTAGCGACATAAGCAGATATTGTGAGGGGCTTTTAGAGATCGATTTCTGTAACCAAAGAAAAAGTTTCCAGAGGCTAACTGTGAGGCTTCCTGTAAGCTAAAGTCATGGATAGTCATGGGAAAGTAATGTTTTCTTCTTATTCTCAGAAATATTGAGTTTGTTCAAAGTCATAGGGGGCAGAGAGGAGGTCAGGTAGGTTCACATGATTCCAACAAGGAGATGGATTGGAAGTTCCAGCAGGATACTAGAGATTAGGAGCAAGCTATTAGAGGTTACTATCATTGAACCACCATGAAGAACTGTGTGATTACTGCCTCTGATATTCATCACAATGGGACAGCTTAACACCCCAAAGAGAGCCACATCTGGTCCTTACTGAACTTTCCCCTGCATTAGTTTGTCCTTTCTCTATGTTCTGTTCCTGGCTGATTTTAATGGTATTTTAAAGCTGGTTTTCTCTACATAAAAATAAGATTGATCTTAGTTGTGTTTTATTTGTGTATGAACTTAATTGTGAATGGACCTGAAAGAAGGAAGAACAGCTTTGGTGTTGGTATACAGGGAGAGACAGAGAACAAACACTGTCTGGTGTGAGAACCAGCCCCCCCCCCACCTCCGTTGAGAAAGCATGGGGTTGAATTGGCATCCCAGAAGTTGCCACCTTCAAGTCATGTCACTCAATGGACTTGAATGCTACCAGCCAATTGCCTTGGAGCCATGTCTGGGGACCACCCCTCTTCTGGTCCCACATGGAACTTCCACTCAAACTGACACAGCCTCTTTCTCTTTGGAAGTGTTAGTCTCTAGGTGAAGGAGCTGTTTCTCTCTCTTAAGCATAGATCTGAGATAGGGTTTTTCCATTTTTTCAGAGGCATGGATACTTACTGTAGAAGAGTTCTGCCCATGAAGCGAAGGTCTTTGAGGGCAAGACCAGGAGTCTTTTCTTTGGCATCAGGAAGTGACGCGGACTAGTGGGAGGAGGAAGGAAGAGACTGGCGCTCGCTCTCGGTCTCACTGGCTCTTTCCTCTGGACTCGGGTGGAGAGCAGAGCTAGAAATGTGCTCTCCCTTTAATAGATAAGAATCTAGGCCTTTCTCTCTCTCTTTACCAAATTCTTATTCTTATTCAGAGGCATGTGCTCTCTCTCTCTTTCTCTCTCTCTCTCTCTTTCTCTTAACTAACTTCTAATATACTTAATAAACGCTTAGAAGCCTAAACTGTTGCTGAATTTATAAGTAAACCGTAACTAGTTTCCCCAACCCACACACACACACTGGGGGACAGGTAAGGACACACACATTAGATTTTATTTTTAGTGAGGCAATTGGGGTTAAGTGACTTGCCCAGGGTCACACAGCTAGTAAGTGTTAAGTGTCTGAGGCCAGATTTGAACTCAGGTACTCCTGACTCCAGGGCCGGTGCTCTATCCTCTGCGCCATCTAGCTGCCCCACACACATTAGATTTTAATCATCACACTGGATCATTGGGTGAGAAGGGAGGCTCTCTCCACACTCTACCTGACTGGAGGTTTGAATCAAATGAAAGGAAATCTTATGATTTTACTTATTAATAATCTTTGATAAAATTTCAGTTATTTTCTTTGCTTTAGGCTAAAAAATGTTAGAGCATAATTTTGCTCTCATTTCTCCTGCCTTTACAATTGCCTCATGAGTCTGATCCTGCCCAGAGGCAAAGCTTCACTATCACAGTCTCATTACAGGAAAATGGTTAAAAGGCTAGAAGAAGGATTTATCTGTGGTGATGCTATCTTGTCTTTTTGTCTCTACCTTCTCCCAAAATGTGCCTATTGGCCAACTGTACTTCTTTTCCAGCTTGGGTTCATTTCTATCTCTTGGTTCTATAGGGAAGACTTAGTTATATACAGAGCCAATGACTCTTCAGCTGCAGAATAGACCTAACTCCTGTTACAATTCTTATACCTTCCTTGAAGGATTGTTGTGGGGAAAATGTTATGTTAATATGTGTTATTATTTGCTACAAAATGCCCCAAAGAAACTTTTGAGTACCAATAGATAGGCATGGATTAATCAGCCCAGTTCCCTTCTGAAACTCCAGAAGTCATAGTTCTATGGATCCCCCTCAGACTTTCCTGGGTTCCAGTTGTCACTTCCATGTGATACAGGGCTTACATCTGCTTGGCTCCATTTGTTGTACTTCAGGAGATCCACTGCTAGACTTACACAGGTATTACCATGCCCATGCAGATACTTGCTTTATACTGATGGAGCTAACCTTTCTCAGGATATTTTTCAAATCTCCCAGAGAGTTGCAGTTCTCGCAGACAGTGGGCTCTATAGATTTTTTTTTAATTGTGAACCTTTATCATTAAAAGGTTATAAGCACACCCAAAAATGTATATGAATTTATAAATCATATACATGAGCTACTGTACTAATGTATTATGGATATTATGAAACACAAATAATCAACTAAAGATAGAATAAACTATTTAAAATTATTTATAAATATCCCCAACTTTTTATTCTCCCCTATGGTGTGTAAAGCTATAATGTGGTCAGAAAAGGAGCAAGGCAGTAAATGAACTTTACACTCATCAGAAAAGGCTCAAAGACCTTAAACTCTTCAGAGTTGGCTCAAGGAGGGACTAACACACACACCCAACTGGGTGGAGTAATCTATTTAATCTGCAGAGTAAATGAGCCTAACATTCATCAGAATTGGCTCAAAGACCTCAATCTCATTAGGATTGGCTCAAGGAAGGAATAATGTACACACTCAATTGGGTGGAGTAATTTCTCTAACCCTGCAGGAAAATAGGAGGGGAAGGGGATAAAGAGAGAGGGGCAAAAGAAGGAAGGGCAGAGTGGGGGAGGGGACAGACAGAAGCAAATCCCTTTTGAAGAGTGATAGGATGAAAGAAGATGGATAATAGAATAAATATCATGGGGAAGGGAATAGGATGGAAGGGAAACAGTTAACAATAGTAATCATGAAAAAGAGAAAAGTGGGAAAATTGTACAAAAAATATTTATAGCAACTCTTTGTGGAGGCTAAGAATTGAGAATCAAGGGAATGTCCATCAATTGAGGAATGATGGAAGAAGCTGTGCTATATGATTGTGGTGGAATGGTCATGTGCTATAGGAAATGACAAACAAGATGATCCCATAAAAACCTGGAAAGACTAATGAACATCGATGTATAGTGAAGTGAGCAGAATTGGGAGGACATTGTGCATAGTGACAGCAGTATAGTTCAATGAGCAAATGTGAATGACTTAACTACTCTCAGCAATGCAATGATCCAAGACAATCCCAAGGAACTAATGAAGAAGCTTACTATCCACCCCCACAGAAAGAACTGATAAAAAGAACACTTGTGGATTGTACATATATAACCTGGTTGCAATCTTGTGTAGGGGGGAGGAAAGGGAGGGAGGGAGAAAAACTTGGAACTCTAAATCTTATGAAAATGAATGTTGAAAACTACTTACATGTAACTGGAAAAAAATAAAATAAATGTTTGTTGCTAAAAAAACAAAACAAAACAAACAAACAGAACAAAAAACAAAAAACCTATATGTGGTCACCTAATTTCTACCCTGAGTGTAAAGAAAATTAGATGGGGTTTCTAATATAGTTGTAACTTATAAATTAGAAGCTTTAGCACCAGTTTTGGGGCATTTATTAAAACATACCAAGTATTATTAAAAAGAGAACACCTGGCTCAGAAAGTTAAGAAGCCTATCTAGCCTATCTAGCCTAGAGGAGAGAATAGAGCTCAGCCAGGCATTCTAGCCTAGAGAATAAAGCTCAGCCTGGCCTGCTTCTTCTTCCAAGTCCTCTGCCACTAAGAGAGCCTGAGAGAATCTAACTGAGAGTAACTGCATGTGGAAGCTTTTTATGGGTCTGGAGAAGAGGTGGTCCTTACACCCTGCTTCAAGCTCATTGTCTAGCATCAATCAAATCCATTGGTTCACTGGACTTGAGGGTGGTCCTGTGCTGAGGTCAGAGTTCACAACCTCCTCTGAGGACACACCCTCTTGAGGGCCAGGCAGGTGTGGTTTTCATTGAATTAACTTTAAGTGAGTTAATCAGCAAAGTCAGTGAACCCAATCAATCTAAATCCAATCAATCCCTTCTACCTGGGGCCTTTGGGTGCTCCCAAAACCCTATTATTTTTTGACATCCCAAAATATTATTAATTTTGAATCATGTTGCTTTCACTAAAATATACTTATTGTATGTCCTAGAGGATAGGGCAGACTTGTAAATAATCACTATTTGTTTGAAATTAAATATTCAGTTAACTTGATCAATGTAGCTGGCCACACAGGTGTATTTTTTTCTTTTTAAAATATTTTTATTTTTTTAAAATATTTTTATGGAAAGGTACACAATAAAACAATCACATAACAGGTCATAACACTCAGAGAACATAGTAATTTTTAAGCATGAGTCATGTTTTTCTTTGTGTAAATATTCACCATCCACAATGTTAAAACAATAGGTAATAGGTAATAGGTAAGTTGTCTCTGATTTCAATTCAGTACCAAAATTGAAATATAAATCCATCCCTAATTTTTTGTGTGTGTGATACTGCTTAATCAGTGCTATTCTGCCATAGGTTCCATTTCAGTTTGACATATTTTAGTTGTGCTTTTGTATAAGGATGAGAAACAGAAGTTTATGGAGGACAAGCATTTTGGGGGCATGCCTATTCTGTGCCAGGCACTATACTAAATGCTTTACAAATATAATTTCATTTGATGGTATACAGGAAAGGAAGAAATAAATAATAAAGCTGAAGAAGTAGGCTGGGTCCAGGTTTTAAAGGGCTCCAAATGTCTAATAAGTGAGTTTATATTTGCTTCTGGAATCATTAGGAAGTCATTGGAGTTGATTTAGTATTAACTAAAGTGTTAATGAGTGAAGGATGATATAGATATGCTTGACCATTTGGAAAACCATTTTGGCAGGTGTGTGGAAGATGGTTTGGAATGAAAAGAGATTTGAAGTTGGATTAACAGTTAGAAGGCCATTGCAATAATCCAGGTGAGAGGTTATGAGGATGTGTAGTAGGGTGGTGGAAGCATCTGGAAAGTAGGGAACTGATGCAAGAGATTTTGTGAGTATTAAACCGAGATGATTTGGCAACTTATTGGATATGTGGAGTGAATGAGAGTAGGGACTTAAGAGTGACATCAAGATTGTGAATTTTAAAGAGCTGTAAAGATGGGGATGACAGAAATAGGTTCAGAAGAGGTGTGGGTTTAGGAAGAAAAGATGAGTGGTCTGCTTTGGATATCCTATATTTTAGATTTCTACTGGATATTCAGTCTGAAATATTTAAATGGCAGATGGTGATGTTGGACTGTAGCTCAGGTGAGAGACTAGGGCTCGATATGTGGATTTTGAGTCATCAAAATAGAGGTGAGGTCACCACAGGAAAGAGTACAAAGAGAAAAGAGCCTGGAAATCATCTTTGTGGTCTATCCAGTGTTAGGAAATGTGAACTGGAAAACCATCTATCAAAAGAGACTGAGAAGAAGCAGTCAGATAGATAGGAGAACCAAGAGAAAGCAGTTTCATGAAAACCCAGAAAGGAAAGCATAACTAGGGGGACAAGTAAATCAATAGTATCAAAGTCTGTGTGTTTTTTTGTTTTTTTTTCATATAAGGTATTTTATTTTTTCCGTTACATGTAAAGATAGTTCTCAACTTTTGTTTATACAACCTTTACAATTTCAGATTTTTCTCCCTCCCTCCCCTCCCTCCCCTCCCTCCCCCCTCCCCTACACAGCAGGTAATCTGATATAGGTAATATCTATATATCTATATACATATACATATATATATATATATATACATAATAGCATTAATCCTATTTCTTCATTAGTCCTGTTATAAGAGAAAAAATCAGCAATGATGAAAAACCTCAAAATAGAAAAAAAAACACAACAGCACCAAAAACAAAAGAAATAGTATGGTTCATTCAGCATCTATACTCCACAGTTCTTTTTTTTTTTTTCTTGGATTTGGAGATCCTCTTCTATCATGAGTTCCCTGGAACTCTTCTGTACCATTGCATTGGTGAGAAGAATATAGTCCATCACAGTAGATCAACACTCAATGTTGATGATACTGTATACAATGTTCTTCTGGTTCTGCTCATCTCACTCATCATCAGCTCACACAAGACCTTCCAGGTTTCTCTGAACTCCTCCTGCTCATCATTGTTTTAAAGGAATATGAAGACTTAGTAAAGATCATTGCATCTGGCAATTCAGAAACCATCACTGTCTTTAGAAAGAGTAGCTTCAGTTGAGTAGTATCCAGAAGTTAGTTTGCAAAGAATTCAGTTGAATTGAGAAGAAAGAAAATTAAAACAACTCTAGCTATCTTTTTTCAAGTTCCGCTGAGAAAGGGAGGAGAGAAAGAGGCTGATAGGTAGTGAAAATCAAATGAAGCTTTTTTAGGATGTGGGGCACCTGGATACATATACAGGGTATAGAAGAGGAACCAGTAGATAGGAAAGATTAGATCCCCTGCCATTTTTTTCATTGACTTAAAGTTTAAAGGGAACTTACAGGCCATTGAGTTCAACACCCTAATTTTATATATGAAGAAACTGAGGCCCACAGAGGTTGTATAACTTTCCCAAGGTCATACAGGTAGTAAGTAGCAGAGCTGGGATTGGAACCCAGAGCATCTGACACCAAATCTCATGTCCTTTCCACTATTCCATACTGATTCTTGCTTCCATGTCTAAAATGTTAGGTGAAGTTCTCAGCTGAGCTGATAGAAAGATACTATGGGAGGTGTGGGGAGAGAAGAGGTTTGGAACAGTTGCTATATAAAGTGAGATAAAGAATCAGTTGTTGTTTGTCCTTCCTTTTCAAAAAGGACCAATGGCATCATAGAACAATGTCTTCATTTGCACATGAATTAGATTTAAGTAAGGAAGAATCATTAAGTAAGGAAAAATCATTCTCTCTTCCAGAGCCATCAAATTCCAGTACTAAAATAAGAATCAAGACAACTGGTGATAACCTGGGCTTTAGTGGATGATCATGGTGCCTTCAATATCTAACCAAGTTTTAAGGGTTCCACAGTGCTTGTTTCTCTGCCTTCATGGCCATTGTAACAAATTGTTCTCTCATCTACCCATTCTGCTGGGGGAAGTCTTCACAAGCTTGGGATAGATATTTCCTTAACTCACCAATGGGTTTGAGGCTTGTCAGTTACCCTCAAACTGGTTTAGCCAATCTGCTGAGATGGTTTACCAGGACATGGCCACAGTGCTTGTCATAGGCTCCTGGAGCCATAAATGAGAATTGGGGTGAAGGTGAACACCAGAAGTAATGAGTAGCTCTGAAAAGGGTCCAGCAAGCCCTCACACCAAAGGTGCTAGAATCATTTAGGGAATAATAAAAGGATTACCTTGCTGAAGTGAGATACCAGTAGAGATTAAATAAATGAAATTTGTAGTAGATCCAATTTGTGAAGTTTTATGGCTTCCTCCACCTCTGTTCAGCAGAGTCGTAGTAAAGGAAGCAGATGGTGGGAGTGATCCAGCCTTAGGGTTTGGCAAGGCATGTGTGTGAGTATGAGCATCAGGAACGATAGGATAGAACAGCAAGGGATTCAAGAGCACTGTTTAACTTGTTCGATAAGAGGTTGAAATTAGGAAGAGAGAGGACTACAATCAGAACAGGGGTGATGGTCTGGAAAGTGCTGAGAGGCAGAGAGATTGGAGGTCATGATGAAGATGTTAAATCAGCTTAGGATATTGGGCATAGGGAGAGATGAAGTGATATATTATGATCAGATAAAAGAAGTTCAGAGTTCTCAATAATGAAAACAAAATATTTTGGGGTGATGTCAAGATCAAGGTCATCACAGATGTGACTATCTATGTATTTAGCCAAGAGGGAGTATAGGGGTAGGTGATGGTAGTTGAGAGGGGTGAGGACATTGGAGGTTAGGACATGTGAGGGAACACCAACATATGTTCTGAAGTTCCCTACTATGAGGGCAGAAGTTGGGATAAGGAGGAAGAAAGTTTGTAAGGTACTGGACTTATCAAGAAAATAGGAAGAATATCCTTGAGATTAGTAGAGACATTTCACCAGGATATGGAATAGGGGATAGATTTAGCCAGCATACATTTCTGATAGGTAAAGGTTGCTAAGTGATGATGGTAGTGGTAGTCTGGAAGTGGCCATAAGAGTCAAATAGATTTTGCTACACGAACGTAAAAAATTAAAATCAAGAACATTAAAATTAAGTTCAGGAATCAATGCATGTAGGGAATCCCCTTTCCCTACTATGTGACATAGTTTTAAAATAGTAATAAGACAATAGAAAGAAAATAAAGGAATAAAAATAAACGAAGTGGAAATAATACTTTCCTTATTTCCTTATGGCATGATAATTGTCAGTTTTTTGCTACTACAAAAAGTGATACTATAAATTTTTTGGCAAATATGGTATTTTTCTTTTGTTATCATTGACTTCCTTGAAGTATGTGTTAAACAATGGGATCTCTGCATCAAAAGTTTTAAATATATAAATATATGTGTAATATATAAATTATCTTATATGTTATGAAATATATTATTGATTATGTAAAACTATTAGCATAGTTCCAAATTCCTTTCCAAAATGATTAGAATAATCCATATTTTCACCAAGTATATTAACGTTCTTCTATTCCTTGAATCTGTCCAGCATAAACTTTCCCATCCTTTGTAATCTTTGACTATTTTCTGGGCATGAGATAAAACCTGAGAATAGTTTTGATTCGAAATTCTCTTATTTGTAGTGATTTAGAGCAATATTTCATATAACTGTTAGTAGTTTGCAGTTCTTCTTTTGGGCATTTTTTTGTTCAAATCCTTTGATCATTTATCTATTGGGAAATAGCTTTTTTGTTTGTTTTGTTTTTGTTTTTTTCAGGGCAATGAGGGTTAAGTGACTTGCCCAGGGTTACACAGCTAGTAAGTGTGGAGTGTCTGAGGTTGGATTTGAACTCAGGTCCTCCTTAATCCAGAGCCAGTGCTTTATCCACTGCGCCACCTAGCTGCCCCGGGAAGTAGCTTTTTGATCTAACATATTTTTGTTAGTTCTCTATTTGTCTTGGATAACAAACACCAGAGTTATTTGATAAAATAACTTTGGTAGCTATGTGGTGGATAAATTGGGGAGGGGACAAATAATTAGGGAGGCAAACTATCTTTAAACTCTTTACTTCCCCTCCCATGTTTATTCAGTTACCAATCTGTGTCATTTCTACCGTCGCATCTTTCTCATCTGTCCCCTTCTTTTTATTCACATAGCCATCACCCTAGTTTGGGCCATCATCATTTTTTGCCTGGCCTATTTTATGGGTTTCCCTATTGGTTTCCCTCCCTAGGAGGAGCTCATTTTATACACAAAGAACTGAGGTAAAGAGGGTTAAGTGACTTGCCCCAGATCACATCTGAGACTAAATTTGAACTCACAAAGATGAGTCTTTCTGACTCCAGGCTTTGTCCTGTAGCCACTGTACCATCTAGCTGCCCATTTTACAGATAAGAAAACTGAGGTTAAAGGGTTAAGTGACTTGCCCTCTTATAGCTAGTAAGTGTCTGAGGCCAGATTTGAACTCAAGAAGATGAGTCTTCTTGATTTCAAACCTGGTACTCTATCCACTGCATCACCTACACAACTTTACTCAAAATTGGGTATCATGGGGAGAGGAGGATATGACCCATCCTCCACTCTCTGATTGGTTGATCATACATCTTTAGAATCAGATCATGGCCTTAAGAAGCCTCATCCTACTTCATCCTACTCTAGGAGACCACTGTATTAGAGAGTTGCCTAGATCACTGAAAGGTTAAAAAACTTGCTCTTGGTCACACTGCTAATTTGTGTTAGAAGCAGGACTTAACTCTATCCATTACTCTATACTGCCTCTTACCTGTATAAATGTTGTATCTCCCCTGTTAGAATATAAGGTCTTTATAAGCAGAGAATTTTTTTTTCTTTTTTAAGTTTTAATCTTGCCCCAAATAGGCACTACATAACTTAGTGAATTGAATTCAAGGAATAGTTGTCTAGAGGGAGGCATATTTGAAAGATTTCGCTGGAGGGTCAGTCTTTAATGTCATTGATATCAAACCCAAATAATAAGCCTTCTAAATAGTTGTTTTCATAAACCTATGATATATAAAAAACAAAATGTCAAAGTGGAATAAGTACTATTTAAAACTTTGGAGGGATTCAATGAGAAATATAAAAATAATTAGGAGCCTCTGACTAAAATTTATTTTTGACTTTTGTTTTTGTTGCAACATGCATATGGGGTGTGGGGAAGAGAGGGAGAGCACAATGAGGAGAAAATTGCAATGATTGATCTGCTACATAAAGTTGTCTAAACTACCACAACAATGCCACGGGTTTTGAAATTACTCATTGAATTCCTAATTGTCAATATGGATAATTTGGACAATGGCATATTTTGTTTTCTGAATGATCCAAATTAGCTGTTGGGGGTAACAGGCAGGGATTGGGGAAGGCAGGAAGCAGCTCAATTTACCAGTAAGTACCCAGCCCTGTTTTGCTCTGACTTTGCACACACTCTTTTATACATTATTTATTTGATTTAAAGAGTACTTTGGCTCTTTTGATGCACTGTCTTAATACTTATTTTTCAACATATGATTGAGTGAACAGATGGCCTCTGGTGATTTATAGACGCAAATGTTATAATCACAAAATGCTAGGGCTAGAATAAATGTTGGCAGTTCATGTAGTCCATCTTAGGAGTACATCTGCTATCTTAGGCCAATGACTCCTTTGTCTTGCTTCAAGTGACTTGCTAAAATCCTTCTCCCACGTGATAATTGGGCAGGAATTTAAAGCTGGACCAAAGGAGAATTAAGTTCCTGGTTTAACTTCAAAATTCACTGCATAAATGTATAGAACTGTGTGTTCAGAGTTGGAAGGAACCATAAAAGTCATCAAGTCCATCCTTCTCATTTTGTGCATGAGGAAACTGAAGCCCAGAGAGGTTAAATCACCTACCAATTGTCATATAGCTAGTAAGTATTTAAGAAAGGATTTGAACCCTCACTCCAAGTCCAACTCTATCCACTACATCATGGTGCCTCCCATCCAATCCAATCCAATCCAATAAGTATTTCTTAAGCACTTACCATGTACAATATGCACACAAAAAGGGCAGCTAAGTGGCACAGTGGATAGAGCGTTGGCCCTAAAGTCAAGAAAACCTGAGTTCAAATCTGGCCTCAGATACTAGCTGTGTGACTAGCAAGTCACAACCCTGCTTGCCTCAATCGACTCATCTGTGGAATGAGCTGGAGAAGGAAATAGCAAACCACTCCAGCATCTTTGCCAGGAAAACCCAAAATGGAGTCACAAAGAGTCAGATACAACTGAAATGACTGAGCAACAACAAATGTACAAAACACTGTGCTGGGTCCTGGGGAGGTTAAAAAAGGGGGAAAACTACTCTCTTTCCTCAATGAGCTCACATTTAATTTGGATGAGAAGAGAAAGTACACTGACAACAAGGCATATCAGAAAAAGCTTATGGAAAAATAAGGTTTAAGAAGTGGCAGTATTGGGGATGTCTCAAAATATGGCCCTCCATGAGAAGCCATACATGGATTATGAGGTACTTGGTGGAAAGGGGAGAGAGGGGCATATTAGCATGTATGAGAACACTGACACTGATTCATTGAATTATTTATTGAATTATTGCATGATGGCACTCTGTGGAGAATCATAGAAACACACTAGAAGCTCTGAAAACTTATGTCTTTCTTCCTACCTTATTTTGACAGTCCCGCTTCAGCTTACCTGACCTGAATCTTTGATTTAATTGATTTGGTAGTTCTCAGGTTCATTTTTTTTGCCTGTACCCCCACCTCCACCACAGTTGCAAAGACCTAGGCAGGCATCATCAGTACTCACATATAAAAACAGTTTGCAGATTACTGAACACTGAGCACACAAATTCCTCATTAGCAATAACACCATACCCACATCTTAAATAGTTGATTTTCTGTATCTGATTCAGGTCCAATTTTCTGGTAATACTTCTTGGATATCTTCTTTAAAAAATAAACAAACATTTATTATCTATTCCTTTCACTGACCCAACTGATCAAAAGAAAGAGAGAAAAAGAAAGTCCTCATAACAAATATATATATAGTCCAACAAAATAAATTCCTACATTGACTATGTCAAAAAATGTGTCTCATTTTGCATTTTAAGTTCTTGAATATTTCTTAGGTTCTTGAATAGTATCAGAAACCCTATTCTCAAACCTTATTTGTACCCCACATTCCCATTTTCATAGATCTTCTTTGCCTGACATCTAAACTTAAGTGGTAACAAAATATCTAGGATTATTATGGCTATTAATTATTAATTATTGTTATTAATGCAGTAAATTCCCAGTAAAGAACTTTTTTTGCCAACACAGACTCAGCTCCTTCTCTACAACTTGCAACCTTAGACTAGGTCATTGAAAGGTTTAAGCCACTTGCCCAGAGTCACAGTATGTGTCAGAGATGTCAAAAGCTCAGATCTAAGGTTTTAGCTTCTAGAGAAGGGGAATATGACAAACTCTGGTGAGAAAAATATGATTTCTAGAGAAGAAACAAGGGCATACAAGATTCAATGGTGGAGGAAGTTTGGTTATACTAAGTAGGGCTTCTCCTGAAAAGACAGAAACCTTGAGACTAGTTTGAATACAAGCAAAAATGGATTTTGCTCCACCAGAGATCAGCGTGTCAGAGTTAGCTAAATTCAGGCCTAGAAAATTTGAGTAGGGTAGCTTGGTCATAAGGATTCAGAACTGGAGGAAGGTCATAATGTTTAGAAACAATGGACAGGCACAGTGGATAAAGCACTGGCCCTGGATTCAGGAAGACCTGAGTCTGGCCTCAGACACTTGACACTAGTTGTGTGACCTTGAGCAAGTCACTTAACCCTCATTTTCCCACAAAATAAAAAAGAAACAATGTAGAGAACAAGGAAAGGAATCGCTAAATGTATCAAACCTGTGCAAAGTTGAATTATGTGAAAATGGTGAGGTGTGTAAAATATGAGTCAGCATTGTACACTGGTAAGTGGGGAACCACACCCAATGTCACTTCAATGGACCTCTGATAAACTGTCAGTTATTTGACAATTACCATTAGTGCCAACTGATTGATTTCCCCTTTCTGCAACCTCTTTCTCTCACATGTCCACTGCTTTCCTGCTGCACAGCATAGTACCCCCTAGGTTATTCTTGAGTACTGTGCCCCTCCCCATACTAATTCCTTTCTGCTCTGCTTTCTATGAACAGAGCAAGAGTGGAATTTGGGTCAGTGTAGCCAACTAATGGATGAGATTTTTTGGTTTTGTTTTTGTTAGAGGGCTTTCCTGATTCCCTTGAAAATGCACTCTATAGGCAACTGCCTAATGTAAGGCAAGACCCCTCTCTCAGACCACTAAAGTTACCATTTTTCCTACTCTAGTTTTTAATGAAGAAATGATTTAGAATTTATAATAATTTATTTCAGGCTACCAAATTGTTTCCTGTGAGAATGAGTTCTGCTTACAATTTCATAAGTAAAGTACTATTATAGAGGCAGCATGGCACAGCACACAAGATGCTAGACTTGGAGCACCAGAGGACCTGCGTTCAAATCCTGTCTCAGACCCTAGCTGTGTGACTCTGGACAAGTTGGTTAACCTCTTTGTCTATAGATTTAAAGGGCTGGGCTTCATGACCTCTATTGTCCCTTCTAGTTCTAAATCGATTTTTTCTATTTACCCTTGCTTTAAATGGTTTTTACCTCCCTACCATCATCACCAATTTTTTCCCAGAGAATAGGCTGGATTATATTGCAGAATTGTATAAAGCTTTATGATTTGGCAAGCATTTTCCGTGCACTAGTTTCATTTCATCATCCCTACAACCATGTGAGAAAAATAGGTAAGTACAATCATCATCTTCCATATTTTCTGGATGGGAAACCTGAGGCTTTGAGAAGTACAACTACTTTTTCACAGTCACAAAAGCAAGTGGAGGAGTCAACCCCAGGACTTCTCATGACAAATCTAGTAATCTTTTCAATATATCTCAACTATTATTGTTCTCAATTCTCATGCCTTTAGGGTAAAGTGGGAAACAATGAAGATGTGACAAGAAGTGTGTGATTCCTGGACAAAGTTTGAAATCTTCAACCCCTGTGTGTTATTTTCCATTGGAGTTTTTGAACCTTCACTACAAGACTTAGATAATATTTATAAGTGCTTAGACTACTGCTTGGCACATAGCAGGTGTTTAATAAATGATTATTCTTTCCACCCTCCTCCTCCTCCCATAACACATGCAACTTAATCACAAAACAAATACCTGGATGTCATCAAAAGTTGAATGTTCAGGCATTAAAGATGTAGACATAGACAAAATTAACCTTTGAAAGATCTGAAAATGCAAAATGACATGCAAGTTCTTTTTGCTTCTGCAGAGACTATGACAGACTGATAGAAAAGCGAGCAAAGCATGCTACATAGCTTCTATTTTTACTCTCTATGAATAATTGGCTTCTTTCTTATTGACAATCTTGAATCTTTCCAATTTATTTTCCACACAACTACCAAATTAACATTACTAAATCATAGATCTGACCATGTCACTTTATTTCTCAAAACTCTTCAATGGCTACCTATTGCCTCTAGAATAAATTAAAAAAAAAACATGACTGGGGGAAGCTAGGTGGCACAGTGGATAAAGCACTGCTCTGGATTTAGGAGGACCTGAGTTCAAATCCAGCCTCAGACACTTGATACTTATAAGCTGTGTGACCCTGGGCAAGTCACTTAACCTTCATTGCCTTTCAAAAAAATACATGTTGTGTTTACTAGCATTTAAACCCCCCCATAAAATTATGCCCAAAGGGCGATAAAGCTGTGCATACCCCTTGACCCAGCAATACCACTTTTAGGTCTTTTTCCCAAAGAAATCATGGAAAGGGGAAAGGGACCCACATGTACAAATTATTTATAGCTGCTCTTTACGTGGTAGCAAGGAATTGGAAGTTGAGGGGGTGCCCATCAATTGGGGAATGGATGGACAAGTTGTGGTATATGAATACAATAGAATACTATTGTGCTGTAAGAAATGATGAGTAGAAGGAGTTCAGAGAAACCTGGAGGGTCTTGTGTGAGCTGATGATGAGTGAGCTGAGCAGAACCAGAAGAACATTGTACACAGTATCATCAACATTGAGTGTTGATCTACTGTGAGGGACTATAGTCTTCTCACCAATGCAATGGTACAGAAGAGTTCCAGGGAACTCATGATAGAAGAGGATCTCCAAATCCAAGAAAAAAAAAAAAAAGAACTGTGGAGTATAGATGCTGAATGAACCATACTATTTCTTTTGGTTTTGGTGCTGTTTTTTTTTTCTATTTTGAGGTTTTTCATCATTGCTCTGATTTTTTCTCTTATAACAGGACTAATGCAGAAATAGGATT
Organism: Dromiciops gliroides; assembly: GCF_019393635.1. Lineage (NCBI taxonomy): Eukaryota > Metazoa > Chordata > Mammalia > Microbiotheria > Microbiotheriidae > Dromiciops > Dromiciops gliroides. Next base: position 312,533,264 of record NC_057864.1, read on the forward strand.
AATGTTATTATGTATAGATATATGTGTGTATATATATATATAGATATATACATGTATATAGATATATAGATATAACCTATATCAGATTACCTGCTGTCTAGGGGAGGGGGGAGGGAGGGGAGGGAGGGAGAAAAATCTGAAATTGTAAAGCCTGTATAAACAAAAGTTGAGAACTATCTTTACATGTAACGGAAAAAAATAAAATACCTTATATGTTAAAAAACAAAAACAACAACAACAACAAAACCATAATCTGGCTCCAACCTACTGACTCAATCTTACTTCATGCTATTACCCTTAATGTACTCTATTTGAGCCAAAATGGCCTGATAGATTTCCCCAAACATGAAATTCCATTGTGTTTTTATTGCTTTGCACAGTAAGTCCCCTATGCCTATAATGACGTTCTTCAATTCTTTCAAAGAATTATGTGCCAGTTTATTCACATGTTGTTGTTTGTCCTTCATTCTCAAAAGGGACCAATGACATTCCAAAGGTAATGTCATAACTTGCATGTGAATTGGATATGAGTGGGACAGAACTGTGCAAAGTCATCCGCCTCCCTCTCTCCTCCAGAATCATCTAAGTCCAGTGGTGAGACAAAGGTCAAGACAACTGGCACTGCTCCAGGATGCAGTGGGTAGCCCTGGCCTTTCTCACTCATTCACATGCTTCTTCTGATCTTCCCAGTTTTTAGTGCTTTCTCCCTCTTAAAATTACTTTGCAGAATATAGCTTTTATTTGCTAATCTGTGTGTATATGTATATATGTATATGTATGTATGTGTATATTTGTATATATGTATATGTATGTATGTGCATGTTTGTATATATGTATATGTATGTATGTGTATATTTGTATATATGTGTGTGTGTGTGTGTGTGTGTGTGTGTGTGTGTGTGTGTGGTTTCCTACTCCCAGCCCCCAGTAGAATGTAGGCTTCTTGAGGGTAGCAACTGTCCCTTTTTTGTATTTCTTTCCCCAAAACCTACTATGCCAACACATAGTAGGTTCCTGATAAATTCATATTAAATTGAATTAGGGGACAAAACACATTTCCTCATCAAAATTGATGTTCTGTAGTAATTTTCACATAAGTGTCTGAGAGAATTAATGGAGCTTCCAAATACTCCTAAATTACTCCTAAGGAACAGTAAGTGCTCTCAGAGAGACTGAAGAGAGCAGTCTTGAAGTATACAAGAAATATTGAAACAATTGCAATGAGCAGATGTTTTCTACAGGACAAGTGGATATGGATTTAAATTACATCAAGAGACATTTGGATTGGGTATTATTTCTAACATAAGGATTGAATGAAGGAATATATTAGCAAGGGTCATTGCAGACTCTGTGAATTTTAAAGAAGTTGGACAATTTTCTGGAAAGAAGCACTCAGACTCTATAAGGCATTACTAATATTATTGAATCTCATAGTTTCCAGGAAACAGTTCATGGCATGCTTGCACCTAATCGTTTCTGAAATATGCACACATCCTATATCTTATCTGCTTAAAATTGGCATGCAGATCTTTTAATCGATAACCCCCTTGAATTTTGGTCCATTAGCCTGCAATTTCTGTGAGTGACCACTATGAAGCGCTAGTGATAAGCATTATCATAGAATCTTGCAGGTGTCATCTATTCTAACCCATACCTGATAGAAATTCCCATCATGACATACAATATGAGATGTAGTTGCCCAGAGACTGAGAAGCAGTTGCCTAGCTTCTCCCAGAAAAACTCCAAATGAGATCTTAAAAGAAAAGCTGCTATTCCACAAAGTTTAAAAATAAGTGCTGATATATTTCCCAAGGCATTAATATTACTATTATTGTATCTGATTAATTTTTCCTTACAATGCCCCAGGCAACTCTTAAAACTCTTAAGTCACAGAACATATATTCATCTGCATTGGTGGAGGGACTTTCCACATTAGGAGTACAATGATAAAACTACAGATCTAGAATATGCATCATAAAAGCTAACATTTATATGGCACTTTAAGGTTGGCAAAGCATTTTGCAAGTACCTCATTATATTTTCACAATGTCTCTGAGAGGTAGGTGATATTATAAATCCTCTTTTACAGATGAGGAAACTGAGGCAGCCAGCCATTAAGTGATTTGCCCAGGATCAAATAGGTAAGAAGTGTCTGATGCTAAATATGGACTCAGGGTTTTTTGACTTCAGGTCCAGAGTTCTATGCATAGTGCCACCTAACTGCCAATACATATATGTGTGTATTACAGCATCTTAATAGCTACTCCTTTGTTCTTCCCTGTTATTAGTTTATCCACTTCTAAATTTAAGTGTACATTTTAACATAATTTTTATAGTTGTAGTCAGTATGTATATTGGTTTTGCTTTCTTTAATATGCATTACATGTTCTCAGATTTCTTTGTACTTCTCAGATACCAGTTTTTAATAACATATTTAGTATTCTATTAAATGGATATACTAGAATTTATTCAACTATTCACCATATGTGGGACATTTATGTTATTTCCAGTTCTTTACAATTATACTAATATTGATATACATGTGTATATATATATATATATATATACACACACATGAGATATATATATATCTTGCACATACATGAAAGAATGAACCTATTTAGAAATTACCAACTCCGAGTTTGATCACTTTTAGTTATTTTTTTCAATTTAATGAATGTAAGGTGGGGTTTCAAAGTAATTTACTTGGCATTTCTCTGATTATTAATGAGGTTGAACATTTTTTCCAGCTGTGATCTCTTCAATAATTATTATTTATATCATTTTGCTATTTATTTAATGGTGACTGACTTATAATCCAATATTCCAAAGGATCAGTGATCTAAATAATATGAACATTCTCCTCAGTGATGTTCATTGAAAATCATTCATGTCTTGCTGCCATCTGTGACTCTCATCAATGTCCTCTTATAAGTTTGTTATGTGAGCACAATTGAACATATTGAGGCCTTTCTCATATTCTCTTGACCTTGTAATAAAACCAATGGAACATTCATTAATCCAGGATGTTGAACTCAAATATTTGTATTATTTTTTTAAAAATATTTTGTTGTTGAGCTTTTATCTTTTATATTTGCTGTACAAGGTTTTTATTTATTCTTGATTCTATTTCTGTTGTATCATTATTTTTAGGCAACCATTAGCCCCTTTCCTTTTATTTGTTTAATAGTTAAAAATTTATCTGGTCCTCATAAATATATTACTACATTATTCTCTTTTTTTATAGTTCATTTTCTTACCAGCTGGAATTATATGATGTGAGATGAAGATCTAAATTTATTTTCCCCATATGGCTAGCCAGATTTGCCAGCAACATTTATTAAATAATAATTGCAATATAATAATTATACTTTAAAATAATATTAATAACACCTTTACCCCAGTTTATATATCCAGTTTTGTCAACCACTAACCTGGTGATTTAATGTTTTTCCATTCTAGTCCAAGTAATGATGACTCTGTGTTTCATTTAAATATCCTTGTGTTAGGGACAGATAAGTGGCACAGTGGATAAAGCACCAACCCCAGGGTTGGATTCAGGAGGACCTGAGTTCAAATCTGGCCTCAGACACTTGACCCTTACTAGCTGTGTGACCCTGGGCAAGTCACTTAACCCTCATTGCCCTGCAAACAAATAAATGAATGAATGAATAAATAGATAAATGAATGAATGAATATATATATATGTATATATATATCCTTGTATTACATAAACTCTCTCCATTTCCATTCTATTATGAATTTTACAAAAAAACTCCATGATTGTATGATGTATTTAATCAAGGGATTATTCTGCATTTAATGATATGTTCATGTAATAATTATGTTTTTTGCTAAAATGATATACTGGATTATTTTCCTAATAATGAACTGTCTACTTATTCTTGGTATAAATCCTATTTGGTCTTAACAAATTATTTTAAATGAGTTGTATCCTATTTGATATTAATTCTTAAACATTATGAATATCTGTTATTTAGTGATATCAAGTGATAATTATTGCTTTGTTTTGGTCAGGTATTAGAATTTATGCCTTATTTACCTCACAAAAATAAATAAGTTGCATAGAAATTTGTTTTTTAAAGAAGTTATTTGTATTTCAGAAAAATGTTTCTGTTCACTAATTGGGATTAGATTTGTATGGTGCTAGGATTTGGGCTTGTTGTGATGACTGTTGTTGACATTTTGCTGAGCTGTTTGTTTATGATTGCTATTTTTTCCTCTGAAATATGTATATTTAATTCATCTACTTACTTGTATCAATTTTGGTAATTTGTATTTTTGTAGATGATCATCCAATATGTATAACTTCTCAAATCTATTAAAATACAATTTTAAATACTTTCTGTGCTATGTACAATTTATTTTGAATTTGACATTTCTTTTTTTCCTTTTAAAGCTATACTGAGTTGTGCTTTGTCTCCCTTTTTGTTGATTAGAATTGCCAGCTGTTTGTTAATATTATTGGTCTTTAATTTTTAAAATGTTATATTCTGGCTTTTTTTTTTTGAGAAGGTAATAGAAAACCACTTTAGTATCTTTGCCAAGAAAACCCCAAATGAGATCATGAAGAATTGGACAAAACTGAAATGATTGACCAACAATGACAACATTTTTTTTTCTTTTTCTTGCCTTTATTTCCCATTTCTCTTTGGGCTATCTCTAATTTCTGTAGGTGCAGCAGAAATTTGTTTAACCTTTATTTTTGTATTTACAAATAATCTATGTAGTATCAAAATTCTTTTTAAAGGTTGGGAAAATTAATTTCTAAGTTCATTATGAGAAGGTATTTGTCTTGTCAGAGTGATTAATTTCTGACTTTTACTCTCGCTAAATATATTACACATTTACTCAGTTCTATAAATTTGTCTCTAAGAATTGGTTTCTTTTTACATATTTTAATAAGTAGTATCTTCTGGTATACTTTTAAAAATATTTTAATTTCTTCTTCTCCCCAATTATTATTTATTAGATTTTCTTTTTAGTTTTTAGGTAGCATTGCATTTTTATTAATGATTTCTTGATTATTAGTAATTTTCTTGAATTATGATCTGAAATATATGTGAAATAAACTCCAGTGGTTGTGTGTGTGTATGAACACATACTTGTCCTTCTAATTCAGCATCTGCCTCCCAGAACTGTTGTGAGAAACAAATGAGATAATTGTAAAGCACTTAGTACAGAGCCTGACATAGAGTAGTAGCTATATTAATTCTAGTTTTTATTAGCTCTTATTAAATTGAGCAAGGATTTTGCATGTCACGGTATATAATATGTTTTTGTGCATCTTTAAAAATGTGTATTCCCTGTTTGTTCTCTTCAGTTCTCTCTGGATGTCTGCTATTTCTAGCTTATTAAATTAGTAGTACATCTGGAATTTCCTTGTTGCTAAACTTTTTTTATTAGGTTTGTCAGTTCTTATGATGGAATAGTAAATTGTCTTTAAGTTATCATTTTAGCTGTTTATTAATGCAATCTGTTAACTTTTCTGTTATAACTACTGCATTGTTTGGTATATGAAAATCGATTTTAAAATTTAAAAAGTTCTAAACTTAGCAATTACCAATAGACATGTACATTTCCATATAAGAAATAGAAAAAAGAGGATTTGATATGAAACTGAGAAGCCCATTTGGTGTAGCATATTGTTGTTTTTAATGTATATTCTTAACTCAGGATGTTGACTCCAAAGATCCTTTATTGTCTATGTTGCTTCTGTGTGTTTTCTTTAAATGTTTCATTGACATTACTTTTCCTTTTCCTCATCTTCCTTCTATTCTTCACCCCCCCCAAACCACTCAATCCTTATACAAATTTAATATAATCTGGCAAAACAAAGCCCTATATCAGCTATATCTGAAAATGTAGGTCTCATTTTACACCTCTATTAGAGCAATTCTCTATCAATGTCTTCATCATTGGTCTTCTGGAGAAAGGGTGGTCATTGAATTGATTAGGGTTCTTAAGTGTTTCAAAATAGTTTTTCTTTACAATGCTGTAGTGAGTATGTAAATTATTTTTTGCTTGAATCTCACCACTTTGCATTAGTTTGTTAGTCTTTCCAGGTTTTCCTTTATCCAACCCTTTCATAACTTCTTAGAATTTCAATAATGTTAAAATACTCAATTTCATCCATTTCCAAATTCCAATTTCTTTACATTTTGAAATTACATTACATTACATTAAAATAGAATCGTTTGTTCAGCTATTTCACAATTTATGATCACCCCACTGGTTTTCAAGGTTTTTTCTGCAACAACAACAAAAAAGCCCCTATAAGTATTTTTGCACATATGGGTACTTACTTTTTGTTTCTGTTCTCTTTGGAGTATATGCCTAGCAGAGGTATCTCTGGGTCAAAGAATATGAAAAATGTAGTGACTTTTGGGGTACAGTTTCAAATTGCTTCCCAGAATAGTTGGAGCAATTTGCATCTTAATCAACAATATATTAATGTCTGTCCTTTACATCCCTTCCAATAAGTGTCTTATGTCATCTTTGCCATTTTGATGGCTGATATGAAGTCTCAGAGTTGTTTTTATTCGAACTTTCTTACTAGTGACTGGCAACACTTTTTTAATATGATTATCAACAGCTTGCTTTCTTTTTTTATTTCAAAAAGTGCCTATTCAAATCCTATTGCTATTTATCAATTAGAAAATGACTCTTATTTTTTTGAATAAATACCCTATAACCTTGCTATTAATGTAAAGGGTGCCACCATCCTCCCAGTCACTCAGGGTTGCAATTTCAATGTCATTCTCATGCCCTCACACTCACTCATCCCAATTATTCACTCCATTGCCAAATATTGGTATTTTTATATTTTCCATATCTTTCCATCCACTGGACGTCACTCTAGTTCAGACCTTCATCACTTCTCACTTGAACTATGTCAATACTCTACAAATTGGTTTACTAGCCTTGATTCTCTACCTATTCAAATCTGTCTTCTACTCAGTTGCCAGACATTTTCCTAAAGCACATAACTGAGCATACCACTGATCTACTCAGTAATTTCCAGTGACTTCCTATTACCTCCAGGATCAAATATAAATTCCTCCACATGGTATTCAAAGTTCTTTATTAACTCATGCTTTTTTACCTTTCCAGTCTTCTTATGCTTTACTCCTCTCCGTGTACTCTATGATCAAGCTATACTTGCCTACTCGCTGTTCCTTTCACCAGTTCCATCTCCCATCTTTGTGTCTTTTCACTGACTGTCCCCATGACTGAATTTCTGTTCTTTCTCACCTCTCACCACTTCCTCACCTCTGACTTGTAGTTTGCTTGACTCCCTACAAGACTCAGCTCAAACTCCTCTTAATGAAGGAAGTCATGCTAGGTCCTCCAGCTGCCAGTGCCTTCTACTTTGAACTTACTTTCTATCTACTTTGTATATATCTTGTACATATATAGTTATTTAAATATTCTCTCCCCCACTCAAATATGAGTTCCTTAAGAAGGAGGATTGGCTCTGCCTTTTTTTTTCTGCAGAGTTTAGCACATTGCCATCAACTAATTGACTATATCTTGGATATATGAGAACTTTATCAAAGAAATTTATATAGTACAGTTAACCCCCCAATTAGCTGTTTCTTTTTTCATTTTTGCTTCATTTAACATGTTTTGTGTACAAGCTTTTCTTTGCCATTTGGTGTTGGGAATGTTGCTTCAGTGGTTGTTCCCCACAATGATAATAGTAGTAACCAATTTGAAAGCAAAGCTGGTACTCTGGAGCGTAATACTGTTTCTGGGGTTCTTGGGATTGCTTGGATGTCTATGGCTATTGGCAGAAGAAGAAATAGTTCTTAACAGAAAAATTCCAAGCTATTAATAAGCTTGTGAAAGATGGCTCCAAATCACCAAAAGAAAAATGTATATCAATTAAAATTTCACGCAGAAAATTGACAAATATATAAAAATGAAAATAGCAAATGTTTGAGGTCCTGCAGGAAGAAACACTAATATGTTGTTGTTGGAACCGTGATCTTGTCCAAAGATTCTAGAAGGCAATTTGCAATTATGTTTTTAAAAAGCAAATCCAGGGGCTGCTAGGTGGCGCAGTGGGTAAAGCACCAGCCCTGGATTCAGGAGTACCTGAGTTCAAATCCGGCCTCAGACACTTGACACTTACTAGCTATGTGACCCTGGGCAAGTCACTTAACCCCCATTGCCCTGCCAAAAAAAAAAAAAAAAAGGAAATCCATATCTTTTGATCTAGGTATCCCACTGCTAGACTTATATCCCCAAGGAAGTAAAAAAACAAAAGGAAGATTGCATATAAACCACAATATTCATAGCAGCATTCATGCTCAATGATTGTGGAAAGGGTAAATAAGTTATTGTTTATGAATATAATATTATCATTCCATAAAATTATGAATATGAAGAATTCAATGCAGCAGAAGACTGACATATAATGATGCAGAGTAATCAGGACCAGAGACTATGGACAATGACTATAAACCTATAAATGGAAAGGACAAAAAGTGAATACTGATTAATTATAAAGATTGGTGAAATGGTCCCAAAGATTTTGGTCCATTCTTTGCAGAGGTGGGGGACTAAAGGTCTAGAATACTATATATACTGTCAGACTCATTGATGTATTGGTTAATTGTGCTAATGTCTCTCTCTCTCTCTCTCTCTCTCTCTCTCGATGGATCTTTAGAGGGGAGGTAAGTGAGGCATATTCTAAAATGAAGGTTGACCATGAGGTGATAGAGACTTGGGATAATAGGATAAAGGGGGATACAGATTCTTGTGGATCACCTGATAACTTCCCCTGCCATGCATATGGTGCCATTTTGTATGTTCTGAATTTGGACATTCTGAGGGCAAAGTACCTTTATCCTTGCCATGGTTATAATTCTGTTTCTACTCATGCCAGGGCTGCCTTTAGTCATTACATTTGAATAGAAACAATGCTACTGTTGGTATTCAGTATCATATATTTTTTCCAACAACTTAACCCCTATTAGAAGAATTGAATCATATCCATATCGACAGTATCACTATAAATGAAAGCAAAAGATAGTTGAATAGAATAAAGCAAGCAGTAATCTTGTTGGTGCTTGTTTCAGCTGACCTCATAAATTCTGCTGATCTAGAGCAATCTATGGTGAAAAGAGTAACTGAAGGAGCTGGATTGGATATAGTGGGACAACACTGTTTTGGTTATGCCTCCAGATTTCCTTTCTGTATGTCCCACTGGTATATTTCATTTCTCAGGAAGGGAAAATGGAAGACATGTCATCAACATGCATCTAAATGGTTTTTCCTCTCCCTGCAACAATGTTTTCAAGCTTACTTGAGGTACATATGTGAATTACACCATTCTCTTTTTATAGGGCATGCCCAGTAGGGCTTTAGAGCCTGATAGTAGAGTGTATTTTATGATATTGATTGCAAACTATATTTAGTTAAAAGCAAAAGGCAGGGACACATTTTAAATGTGTGCTAACCCTAAAAGAAAACGGAAGATTGTATATGACTTGAAAAGGGCAAGCACAAGGAAATGGTGATGGATAAATACAATATCAGTTTATTGATCTTTTACCTTATTAAGAATAAAATACTGTCCCAATTCTCAGTTAGCTAAAACTGCTAAGCAGTGTCTTAGAGGGCATATGGCTAAATCAGAGCACCAAGAATATTTTATATGAGTGCCTCTCAGAGAAAAGATCAAGGCTGTCCTTTTCTTTGTGTCCCAGGGCTCATTGAAAAGGCTAAACCAAAAAGGCCACCATGAATGATATTCAAAGACTTATAGCTCTGTAAGGAGGCCCCTTCCACAATTCTTGAAATGTTCCTCCTTTATACCCATGAACATATTTATTGCTATTGAGATGCAAGGAGGTTCCTAGGAGATAATAATTTGAATGGCACTGACAAGTCACACTGCTGGCAACAGTGAAGATGATTTTCTGGAAGGTGAGAAAACCACCTGGGAAAAGGCTGTTTCTGCCTTTGAGTCACTAATTAACTTTGCAGGAAGGCAGCCCTGTTATACTGCCCAGGAGGTCATGTAGTGGCACATGCTTCATTTCACTTTGAAGTAAAAAAGACAAAGGAACAAAAAGCAACCCAACATGAGGAAATTTTTCAAGAAAGAAAGTGCCAGAGCAACTGCTGGGGGTCAGTGCCCATTCAGTCCTAAGTCTCATATTAACAGCACCTGCACCTGCCTTCAAACGCCTCCTGAGCCTCACAAGTCAACAAAAGGTTAAATTATGCTCCTTTTATTCCCTTTAAGAAAAGACACAGGGCGGCTAGGTGGCGCAGTGGATAAAGCACCAGCCCTGGATTCAGGAGTTCCTGAGTTCAAATCCGGCCTCAGACACTTGACACTTACTAGCTGTGTGACCCTGGGCAAGTCACTTAACCCCATTGCCCCGTAAAAAAAAAAAAAAAAGTAAAAAAAAAAAAAGACACTTTACTCCACCCCACTCACATTCTATTCTGGTCATAAGATGGACCTGAGGCATGTTTGAAAGTATGTTTTTGTATCTCTTAAATTTCATGTTCTCCATTCTTTCAATTCTTAATTCTAAAATCAGGTGAATTGGACAATGTTTAGGTCTCTCAAAGTCAGAAAACTAAATTCAGCTCTTTTATCGTTCTGAGTAGAGCACAGTTGGTTTTCTTTTCTTTGCCTTAATAACCTTTGATAGAAAAATGGTTTTCCTCAGATGGACCTAGAAGGGCAACACACAAGCATTTTTATTTGTTTTTCATTCCTTTGACCCTATTTTATTGAATTTAAGTGGTTGAGTTTTGATATTCATTTTTATTTTGTATGTTTATCTGGCTGTTTTTCTTGATAGCTTTTGTTTACAAAAAAAAAATTTGAAAAAAAGAAAAAAGTTACACACCACAGATTTTAGAGAATGAGTCTTTATCATACAGATTAATTTGCAAAAAAGCAAAGTGTTATATAAAAAAGAATTGTTGAACTCGAGGTCAAAACCTGTAAAACTCCCAACTGAGGCCCAAACCAGATTTAAATGTAACTGGGAAATATTTAACAAAATAAATAAAATTACAACAACAATAATAACAGTAGCTAACTTTTATATAGTGCTTACTATGTACAGACACTGTACTAATCAATTTTCTATAATATACAACATAGATAATGTTAATTGTGATTTTCTAAGTCAACGTGCAGCTCACAGAAATGTGTTTCTATTTGAATTTGACATACTGGAAAGAAGGTAAGGGAATCAGAACCTTGAGAAAGCTCTTAGGATTTTTTTTTGGTCCAGTCTTATGATGGTATGGTATAGGAACCCACTCCACTGATACAGATTTGCAATTTATCTATAAAAAGATGACTTACCCTGAATTACACAGTCAGTATTCATCATAGACTGGACTTGAAAACAGGTCCTTTTGATTCCAAAGTCAGTCCTCTGGCTATTATGCTACATTGCTTCTTTGTTGTTACATGGTGTCATCTTTTCCTTAATGTCCCATCAGAAACTTGGAAGTGACTCTAGGATCTTCCAGGAACAGTTAACAGAGCATAAACTCTCATAGATCTTACTAACATATACAGTCTACCTAAGTGCAGAGAGGCTCATCTTCAAAAGGTAGATTAAATTCTTCAGCACGGGGACCCATGATACAACTAAAAATATACACTATGCCTTGTCGTTGTGTCTCCCTTCTACATCTACTGGGACAAGGCAGAGAAGTGGCAAATGAGAGAGAGGGTACACACAGTCATAACTTAATTATTGGTATTCAACATCTTGTTTTTGTCCAAAATCTATACCCTAATGGGAGAAGTGAATCATATCCCTACTGATATAAATAAAAGCAGAACATGGCTGAATACAATGATTCAACAAGCATCTGTTAAGCACTTACCATATTCTAGACACTGTGTTAGTCACTGAGAATACAAAGACAGAAGTAAGACAGGAGCTGCTCTCAGGGAGCTTACAACCAAATCAGGGATATAGCAAGTTCATACAGAAATATATGCAAAAATTGATCAAAGATAATTTTAAGCAGGTAGCACTGGTTGTGGGAGTGGAAAGGAGAATCCATAAAGGCTTCATATACAAGGTAACATTTGACCTAAGCTTTGAAGGGATATTAAGGATTCTAAGGGGACAAAGACAGCATTCCAGACATGGGGAACAGTCTTTGCAAAGGCACAGGGATAGGAGATCGCATGCTATATAGGAGGAACAGAAAGAAAGAAGGCTGTTTTGGCCATAATGTAGTATGCCTGTAGAAGGATATCCTATTATATGGCTTAAAAAGTAGGTTGGAACAAGTTATGAAGGATTTTAGATGGCAAAGTATAGATTGTTTTCCTAGAAGTAATAGGGAGCCACAAGAGTTTGTTCAGTAGAAGAAGGGCAGGATCGGATCTATGCTTTAGGAAAATCATTTTGTTAGTTGAAAATGTTTAGTGGAAAATGGATTAGAGTGGGAAAAAATGTGAAGTGGGAAGGTCAGTTAGAAGACTATTGCAATAATCTAATCAAGAGGTTATTAAAATTAGTTTAATTTAATTAATAATAATAATTTTATAAATTAGTTGAATAAAATTTAATTTAATTTAATTTAAAAAAACAAATTAGGTCTCAAAATCTTGCTCTACTGACTTCCAGTTCATCGTTCTTTCCAATACACCATACTGCCTCCTATATAGGGGAGTTCATTTTGAGTTTTGTTTAATGCCAAAATAGAATCAATGTTGCCTATGAACATCTTGTGATTTTTCTCACATGGAGGAAGACCTTCAGGTGCAAAGTAATTGTCTTGGCCACCAGCTAAGAAAGGCAATGATAACCCACTGAAATTCCATTCTGTGCCTGCCAAAATGACCATATGAACTGCACAGGGCCAGTCTTTGTGCACAATCTGCAACATACTTCATGTCAGTTCATTCATTCATTCAATTAATATTTACTGAGCCCCCACAGGGTGCTTGGCAGAGATACAGCACTTCCTATAAACAAACAAACCATCAAGAGCAAAGATTCTGGGACTTCTCTGATGCCCTCAGTTGAAACTTATTGAAGCCTCTTAAATGGGTAAATAATAGAGAATAACAACTTTGTTGAAGACCATTGAGCCAGAGGAATTACTACTTAACTAGTAGCTTCTGTCTTCTGTCTTACTTTAAAGGTGTGAGTACTTACAATTACTAAAATGTAACTAGAAGGCTTTATAATGTTGGTCAGGTACTTTACATGTATTATTTCATTTGAGCCTCACAGCAATCCTCTGAGGGAGGTGCTATTATCATCCCCATTTTGCAGATGAAGAAACTGAGGCTAAGAGAGGTTAAGGGACTTGACCCTGGCCAAATTACCTGACCTCCACCTCCAGCAGGTTGTAATTTGAGCTATTTCCTTACTTCATCAGCTAGACTCCTTCCTTTACCTCCAAGCCCAAATTCCACCTTCTAGAAGCCCTTTCTAATTTCTCTTAATTCTAGTTCCTTCCCTCTGTTGATCTTTTCCAATTTATCTTGCATGTATCTTGTTTGTATATAGTTCTATTATGTTGTATTTCTTCCATCAGACTGTAAAATCCTTAAGAGTAGGGAATAGTTTTGTTTGCTTGTTTGGCTTTTGCCTTTTTTTATATCTCCAGTGTTTAGCACTAACTGGCACAGAGTAGATTAATAAATAATAGTGGCATTAATGAATAATAATTACTACTAAGAAGAAATAACAGTAACTTAATAAATGCTTATTGACTGACAAAATTATGGAATGAACTTTTACATGTACATTAAACGAATGAACGAATCAATGGAAGAAAAGGCATTTATTGATCATTTACTATGTGTCAAACATTGGGATATAAAGAAAAAAATAAGACAGTCCCTACCTTCATAGAACTTACATTATAATAAGGACACAATGGATATAAGGAAATGGTGGCCAGTAAGGAATGTTTTGCTTTGGAAAGTTTTAGGGATGATGAGAAAAGCCAAGAGTAGTAGCATTGGATTCACATGCACTGAAAAATGAAATGAGCAGAACTAGGAGAAAAATTTATACAATAAATTGACATTATAAAGTTAAACAACATTGAAATCTGTAAGTACTAGCCAAGTATTAACCAGGACCAACCCTGCTCAGTTTTTGTGATGAGACAAGATCAAATACATTCAGGGCTGTAAAAATGTAGAATGAGGTACAATGAGGTTAAGTAGCTGGCCTATGGCCAAATAGCTATTAAATATTTGGGGCCACATTTGAACTCAGGTCTTCCAGATATCAGGTCCAACACACTAACCATTGTACTACCTACCTGCCTCACAATGAAATGATCAGTGATCATATGGTCGATTAAATGACCATACATGTTTCCAGATGACCAATGATGAAACATACTATTCACTTCCTGACAGAGAAGTGATGGATTTAGGGAACATATTGATATGTATATACATATATGTGTGTGTAGAAAACATATACATATATGATACATAGCATGATCTCTGCTCTAGAGAGATCAGTGGTAGAGTGTCAGGTAAGAAGATGACCAGAGATGAGGCTTTACATACATGTATAGATATACACATACACAATACATATATTTAAATAGAAATATATATATAATATATAGTGTTATAAATACATGTGTATATATAATGTATACATAGCTATAGTTGTGCCTATATTATATATGTATATGTGTCTATATGTGTCTACATATATGCATACATACATTTTGGAGAGAGAGAGAGAGAGAGATGAAAGAATGCTAATTTTCCTCAAAACTCAAGAGCTTGAAAGCCCCTGTAAAATGATGAAATAATGACTAAAGAGCTTTCAGAATGCTGCAGCCTAAGTGTATTTTAATTCAATTCTATCATTATCTTCAAGTTTTAGACTAAGCCTCAGTCTAACTCCTAGGGGAATTTGGAGAATTTGTGTGACATTGTCAGTATAGCATTTACAGCTCTTTTGAGAAAGGAACTGTGTAAATTAGAGCTATTATTATTAATATATGGATTTTAAAATTTTCTTCATGGTCTTGAGGTCTTTAAATTAATGAATGTTTCATTATTCTACTTTTTGTCACATATGGTTTTTGCTATGTGAAATATAGGTTAAATATACATTTTTCAAGCAAAGGTACCATGATATATCATTATTAATAATCTTCAGAAAAACATCTTCATGTAACTTGGAATATTTATTTTGAGCAAATGTGATTGGGTTATGAGAAACTAGAACAAATGTTCCACCAACTATGTATACTCATCTCAAATAAGCTATTCAGAAATGTAAATTGAATTGTCTTTATGTGAGACTTGCAATTCTCTTTCAGTCACTTAATGCTACTTCTCAAGAGAAATACTCATGTTAAAATGACCAAATACTTACCAAATGTACATCTGGTGGTCTCCATATGCTAGGGATAGAAGACCCTCATTGGAGCATGATTTGTAGTCTGAAGATGCTTCCCTGACAGGTGCTCATTAAAGAAGGCATCATGGTGTAGTGGAAAGACATAGGATTGGTTGGCTTAAGACCTGGTTCTAAATCCTAATGATTCTTCTTTCTCCTAGTTACATTGATATACTACCACCCAAAGCCAATATTTTGGCTTCCTGATATGACACTTATTTCCTTGCTTCTGTAATCAATTTCAATTCCTTGAATTTCAGTATTCCAAAGATACTCTGCTAACAACCCAGTCTGACTTCTCAGGTTACATTTACTTTCCCTCCCAAATGGAGGTCTATATTTTTAGACACAAATTAAGGACTGCTCTCTCTATATCCCCAAACCTGGGAACTCTGTCTCAGTTGAGAATGGATTGCCAGTTATAAGAGTAGACATAATATGCAGCCACTGATAAAGTTATAAATGAGGGGTTTTAAAAGGATCACTTTGGGGCACAATGCCAGTGGCCTGCCAAAGAACCTGAATGTACATCACGCAACTTATTCTTTTGGCTTAGGGCACTAACCCCCAAAAATGTAGTTAAAATGAGAATGTGTTATCCAGAAGGAATCATTGTAAGATGATCATGGGTGAGGAGTGACCGTGGAAGAGTTTGAGAGTAGAGAGATTTTGGTCTTCTGACTTCCGGGTTTGAGAGAGAAGACAAATAGTTTCAAAATCTCTTCAGGTCTTTGTAGAGAAAGAAAGACTCTGGGAAGAAACAGATATGTAGAGGAGTAAAAAAAAAAAAAACTCCTTCATGTCTCTATGCCCATCTTATGATGCTAAAGACTTCAAGGAATTTTCCTTTTGGTGAGATCTGGGACTCCTTCTCTAGGTTAATCTGAGTTATCTCACTCCTAATAGGAAAACTCATTTACTCTGTGTATTGCCTGCCATATTTTCTCCTGCGTATACTTTCTCTAATTCACTTTGGCTATTGACTTGGAGAAATGGGTTTATTTAAAAAAAACACCCTGATAGGAACCTAGTTCACTCACTCATTTAAGAGAGGAGGAATTCAAGGCTCAGAGAAGAGAAGTGTCTTTTCCAAGGTCATATGTCTACTGCATTCAAATTCAGATTCTCTGACTCCAAACCCATCACGTATTGGCACAAATGCATCAGCCCGGCATTCATTTGTTGAATGAGATCATGGAAATATAGATCTATATCTGGAAAGGAACTTAAAGGTTATCTAGTCTTTCCCTTTCATTTTACAGATGAAGAAACCAAGGTCCACAAAGATTAAGTGACTTGCCCTAAATTCATATCAGGTTCTCTGGCTTCAAATCCAATATTATTTCCATTGTTTCATGTCATTTTAACCACTTGAAATCAGTGGAGACAAGAAAGAATGAGACAGATGAAGTAAATCTTGATGAAGAGTAAAAGACTTAACAAATCTCAGAGAGATGAGGCTCATAACCCACATGAGAGATACTGAGTAGAAGACAAGAACATCACAGAATTTCAGAACTTTGGATCTATGAGGGGAAAAATGAACTTTCAAAAAAAGATATCTGGTAAATATCTATACAACCTCTGGTTGAAGACCTCCCATAAGGAGGAATCCACTACTTCCCAAGGAAACCAATTCCACTTTTGTATAGTGCCAATTGATAAGAAGCATTTCCTGACATCAAGCCTCAACTTGCTTCTTTGGGCCTTCCTGGTTCTGCCCCTTGGGGACACACATAAGCAATTTAATCCTCTTCCAAAGGACAGCCCTTCAAATACCAGAAGAGAGCTATCACATTCCTACCCCCGCCCCCACCCCTCGCCATATCTTTTTTTCTCCATGAAATATATTTCCAGTTTGGAAATGGGTAGTTTGCGGGAGAGCAATGAAAACTGACTTTGCCAGCTTTACAAATTCTCTCTGTATGGAGGGACCTAAATCAAGCATGGACCCCAAGTAGAGTTTTTGTTTTTCCTGAACACATCCTCTCTGTATGATATGTGAAAAGGCAAAATGAAAAAGAACATGACTTTGAAAACTAGATGCCAACAATGAATTTAAATTTTTCTTAGAATTTTGGATAAGATTTGCCTACTGGTTACCATTTATCAGTGTTAGACATTTATTCTTTTTTTTTTCTTTTTAAATTTTTTATTTATTTAGAATTTTCTCTGCCTTACATGTAAAAACAAATTGTAACATCAATTTTTAAAACTTCGTGTTCCAAATTCTCTTCCTCCCTCCCTATTCCCCCCTTTAAGAACTCAAGCAATTCAATAGTTATACATGTGCAGTCATGCAAAACATAGCAGACAAAAAAACTTTAGAAAAAGGAACTAACAACAATAACAAAATATACTTCAATCTGTATTCAGATACCATCAGTTCTTTCTCTGTAGATGGATTGCATTTTTCATAAAAGACATTTATTCTAATGTATAAACTTTCCCAGATGAGAACATTGGTCATGTGCTTAAATGAAATGAACACTATTTGTAGTGAGAAGACATGTATTAAAAAAAACCTTTTTGCTACACTCCTGTTATTTTAATTAGCTAGGTGGCACAGTACAGAGTACTGGGCTTGGAATCAGGAAGACATGAGAGCAAATCCAACCTCAGACACTTACTAGCTACTTTTCCTCAGTTTCCTCAGCTGTAACATGAGGATAATAATAGTACCCACCTTTCAGTGTTGTTGTGAGAATCAAATGAGATGATACTTATAAAGCACTTAGCATGATACTCAGTACATAATAGGTGTTTAATAAAATCTTGTTTCTTTCCTTCCTACAAATCATTTAACATTTGCAGACCTCATTTTCCTCATCTGCAAAATGAGAGGGTTAGAATATAAGACTGCTAAAAACTCCTTCTAACTTTTTTTTGGGGGGGAGGGGGCAATGAGGGTTAAGTGACTTGCCCAGGGTCACATAGCTAGTAAGTGTCAAGTGCCTGAGGCTGGATTTGAACTCAGGTCCTCCTGAATCCAGGGCTGGTGCTTTATCCACTGTGCCACCTAGCTGCCCCTGCTTCCAACTTTCAATCCATGATCTTCTAATAACTTATAAGTATCTGTTGGAATCCCCATGTTTCAGCAGAACAGTGCCTCTTCTTTTGGCAATGTCCTGCCCTTAGTAGGATTCCGTATGTCCCTGTAGGTCAGGAAATGAAAAAATTCATGAGATGGATAGGACAGCTTTGCCAAAAGAAAACATATCTACAAACAAGACTCATCTCAGGGGGAAAAATGGGACAAAACATGACAGCATTTGTACATGACAAAACATGACTAGCAAAGTAGCAAAGTCCCCAACTTGCTGTCAGACCTGCAAGGCCTGGAATTTGAAAGAGGGATAGTTACAATCAGTAATTTATGCAGTTCTTGTAACTCCCAGACACTAATGCAAATGTCCTGCTTTAAGAATGCTGACCTTCAAAGACCCAGAAAGTGGCCCTGGCAAGCAGAAATTTTCCTCTAATTTTGCACACAGAAGCTACAGCTTAGAATATCTAAATTCAGCTTGTCATTCTGCATATGGAGCTGCCATTTAAGTGGCTTAATATTTAAATGGAAAAGTGTATAAAATCACTGTAGATTGTGACTAATTATGTTACATCATTTCTGCCTTCCTTCAAATCCTTCAGTGCCAGATTCTGAACTTTCCATATCTATTTTATGCAATGATTCCTCCTCCTCCCAGGTATCAGGAAAGAAGACTTTAAAGGCAAGTCAAGGTTAACTCTGTCTGTGCTGACCATTTTTATTTTAATAGTTTTATGGAAATAGTTTTAAATTGTATTATGTTCTTCTCTACCTTGGTAAATTAAGCATAATGTGATAACTGTCTTGAAGATTTAGTGTCATATGTTGTAGCAGTCCCCTAATTGGTCTCCCTCCCTCAAGCTTCTTCCCTCTCAAATTCATCTTCCACACATCTATCACACCATCAAACACCATCATTATCTCAAGAATAAAATACAAACTTCCTTGACTTGGAAAGCCCTTTACCATTTTGCTCCAACATATCTTTCATGACTGATTTAAGAGAACACCCCTTCAAGTAAACTATTTGCCATTTCTTGTAGATGGCATTCCATCACCTGCCTCCATGACTTTGCATAGGCTGCCCTTTGTGCCTAAAATTATCTTCTCCCATTCCTCCATATAATGGAATTCTAAGCTTCCCAGAAAACTTAGCTCAAGTGCCACCTCTTGTGCTAGGCATTTCCTGATCCCTAGTTTTTGGTGCTCTTTCCTGCCACCCACCCTAAAATTCCTTTGTAGTTCCTTTATGACTACTTTATATTTACTTATTTGTATCTGGCCCAGAGTTCTTAATTGTGTCATGGACTCCTTTGATAGTCTAGTAAGGCCAATGGACCCCTTCTTGGAATAATATTTTTAAATGCATAAAATAAGATACATAGAATTATAAAGGAAACCAATCATATTGAAATAAAGTTATCAAATATATTTTAAAAAGCAAGTAAATGAGTTTATATTTATCTCTACTAAGTTTCATATCATTAGATTCAGCTTTATTCCTTTCTCATCATTATTTTTTGCATTGTGTGATCCAATGTATTAACTATCTCTTTCAGCTTTGTAATATCTTCAAATTTGATAAACATGGTTTGTATGCTTTTTTCTAAGATGTCAATTTTTTAAAAATAAAGAGCACAGGGTCAAGCATAGAAACATGGGATGTTCAATGTGATTTAGCAAGCTTTAAATAAATACCTACTTTGTGTAAAGCACTATGATTGGTTCTTGGAATAAAAAAAATCATAGTCTGTCATCAAGAAGCTTACATTGTGAAGGAGGAGGGGCATAAAGACAGGAAAGGAGACAACATATACACATATGAGTAAAAACAGAGTATATGAAGCCCATGGGTTAAATCATAAAATAAGTAGATTCAAATCTGCTTCAACAATAATAGCTAGCATTTATACAGTGCTTTAAAGTTTGTATAATACTAAGACAGGTAGATAGATACATAATAGACATAGAGAGATAATAGATAAATATATAGGTAGATTTAGAGATCTCAAAAATTTCTATATATCTACTCATTTGATGTTCACAACCACCCTGTAAGGGAGACACTTTTATACCTCTATTTTGTAAATGATGAAAGAGGTTAAGTAGCTTTCCCAGGGTCACACAGGTAAGGAAGCATCTAAGGTAAGTTTTGAACAAAGGTCTTCCCAAGTGGCAAGTCCAGACCTCTATCCACTATGCCACCTAGCCACTTCATTTCAACATCAAGGGCCAAATGGTATTTATTCATCATTCATTTAGAAGAGCCAAGTTCAGTCTTAGAAGTGATTCCTATTAAGTTAACTTTTTGGCTCATTTGCATTTCTCCAGAGTTTCCTCTGGTCCCTGGCTTAGTCTTCATACAGGTAGGTACAGAAACTCTCAATATTCTTCAAGAAGCCTGAAGGTCAAGAACTTCTACCACTCAGTCACATGGTTTCCTGCTCTATGACTGCCATCTTAGGTTGAGAGGTCATAGCCCTCCCTCTCCATTGCTGGAGCCAGGAGCTTTCCTGCCATTACAGACTGAAAATGCCCCCCCCCCAAACCCTTCACCATTGCCTCCTTCTGTTAAAGAGGTCCTTCAAAATGGACTTCAAACACTTAATAAGCATGAATGGGTCTAATTACTGCAGCAGTTTTGAATCTACCTACTATAGGTTAGCCTATTCTTTTCTAGCTTTTCTACAAGAATAGCATGAGAGACTTTATCAAATGTTCTGCTAAAATCCCCAACCATATCTATGGCATTTTGCTTACCTACCAGTGCGGGTGCCCTGTCAAAAAAGGGGGAGGGGAGTGGGGTTTAACATCATGCTGTATTTTGTTACCTAATATTTTATTTAGTATTTTGAAACTATCTAAATCAGGGAAATGTGCCAGTAATTTTATAAATGATTTTTCTTTTGTGGGTTTTAAAATCAACATCATATTTTCCTCATTAAAGTTATTGGGTAGTCATCTATCTTTTTCTGTATATAGGAATAATTGGTATAATATAGGAATGATTACTTCTTTTTATTACTGTTTGGGTTAAGCCTCTTCTTTTTAGTTACTTTTAGGTTTATGGTTGCTCAAGAAAATTAAGAGCAATTTCTAGCCACCATATAATTCAATCCAATTCAGCAATGAGTTCTTACTATTTTCAAGCACCCACAGAAATCCTTTTCTGATGCTTTATAGTGGCTTAAGATGACCTTGGTTTCTTAAAGACTAAGCTAGAAGAGCATAATTCTGATAAGTTCTGTTGAGTTGTAAAAGCTTAGAGGATCATCCCAATGATTAAAAATATTAACCTAACCAAGTATAGAAGGGTATATTGCCAAGAAGTCAGGCACTAGGTGAAGAAGTATTTGGCCCAATTAACCTATAACACAAAGAAAGGCACAAAATAGTCTTCAGTACTATGCAGTCAGTGCTCTGCTTCTTCAGTGATGGTGGGAGAGTGGCATAAAATAGAAAAGAGGATGCTAAAATTGTGCAATTTTAGACCTTTTTAAAGTAATAAACATTTTATTTATAGTTTGAGGTTCTAATTTTTATCCCTCCTTTCCTTCATCCTCTTTCCCCTACCTGAGGTAATAAGAAATCAGATATGTTACAGATATTAGTCATTTTGTACAAGAAAACTCTAATAAAAATAAAAGAATGAAAGAAAATTAAAAATAGCATGCTTCAGTCTTCCAAAAATATCTGTTCTTTCTTTGGTGGTAGATAGGATGTTTCATCAATAGTCCTTTGGAAATGTCTTGTATCATTGTATTGTTATAGATAGTCAAGTCATTCACAGTTCTTCATCAAGCAATACTGCTGTTTCTATGAACAACATTCTCTTGGTTCTGTTCACTTCACTATACATCAGTTCATACAAGTCTTTTCAAGCCTTTCTGAAATCATCCTGCTTGTCATTTCTTATAGCACAATAATATTCCATCACCATCATCAACCACAGCTTGTTTAGCCATTCCCCAATTGACAGGTATTCCTTTGATTCCAATTCTTAGCCTCCACAAAAAGAGCTGCTATAAATATTTTTGTACAAATAGGTCTTTTTCTCTTTGGGGGGATTACACCTTCTTTAAAGATTAATTTAGCTTTAAGGGGGATTAATAAAAGGAGAATCATTTTGATGATGAAATTACAGGACATAAGCTATTGTTCAGAGGCAGTTTAAGGACATCACCTTCCAGAGTGTGGGCATGCCCAGAAGCATTGTACTGAGTAGGGTTAGGGGACTAGGGTTGCCTGCAGATGATTGGTTGACTAAAAATAAGTTAACACCCCCTAAAAATGTAGAGAGGGAATTGATTGGGATGTCTATGATCAATTGATTTGCCTCTACCCCAATATATGAGATCATCAAAGATAAAGGTCAAATAAAAGAGACAATGAGGTATTAAGGTCTTACATTATAAAGACTTAGCTACACATCTACCTTGTTGCTCTTTTATAAGGTGTGAAGAAATTATTTGATTAAAACTTTTAGACTTAAAGGGCAACTATCCATTCACTACAATGAATAGGTTATATTCCTGGTGGTCCTGTAGAGAATGGAACATACTCTGTAGGAAATCAGTTGAAAGTCAAGGTAGGAAATAGTTTTGGTGAAAATTACCTCTATCAGTCAAGAAGAAATATAACTCTGGCCATAGAAAATTGATCTGTGGAAAGGAACAAGCTCAATTAGCCTTCCTGAGTGACTTGCCCATCAGAGACACTCTTCCTGGGGGAGAGAAGACACCATGAAAAGGAAAAGGATATTAGGGTACTGCAGAATTAGAGGTATTTGTTTCTTTGGTCATCTGCATTCTCTCCATTAGTGTACTATAAGTGTGTGTCCACTCTTTTCCCTGACTTGTGTAGTTATGTTGGAGAGGACCATAGGTTTGTGGAGGGTAATGTTTTCTTACTGTTATTCTTCTAATGGCACTTCAGCAAATGTCTAAGCTTAAAGCAAATTATACCTATTAAACTAAGGCATCCTAGTACAGAATCATGAGCTATCATTTTACGATTGTGTACCTAAATTTAAACCCATGGTATCTACATCCTCTTAGCCACCCAACCTGTAACCAGAAGAAGATGAATTGGGAGAAGGTACCCAAAAGTAAGAGGATTAAATATTCCTTATCTCTTCAGGATTCCCTCATCATTTTTTCTTTTGAACCCTTTCTTCAGTACAGTATGGGATCAGAAGATAAGATGTCTTCCCACACTCCAATCCTAGGATAGGTAATGGTGACTCATAAAAGAATGTCACAAGAGAAAAGATGGAGGAGGAATTCTAATGGATAATAGGGATTAGCTCTCTATTATAGACCTCAGGAAGGGGCAGCTGCTTCTCAGTCAGCCTGTCAACAGTAGGTAGCCTCAGTCTCTGAAATTTAATTATTACGGAACTAGTAAGCGTGTTCATGTCCCCTAGGGAGATGTTCCCCAGTTATTCCAAAGACTATCTCATGCCCTGTAAGTTCAGTAGATTGATTGTGGAACTCCTTTAAAAACTCCCTGATAGATGTCTTGTGAAAAGAAATGGAAAAAGGCATACTACAATATAGAAGCTAGATATGTGTGTATGTGTGTGTGTGTGTGTGTATGTATATACACACACACATATATTTATATATAGTGAAGACAAGATGGATTATAGGAATTTAGAAAAGTAACTGACAAGTGTAAGGTGGAGTTTTGGGGTGAGACATCATGAAGGAGGTGATACTTTTCTGAGCCTTAAAATATGGGTAAAACGGAATTGAATGGAGGGGAGAAAGGGGGAATTTAGGGGTAGAAGGATTATCAAAGATGTGATGTCTGGCATGTGCAGGCTGGACTAGGTTAGGGATGGAAGCAGGAGAGACTGAAAATTTTGTACAAGGTAATGTGTGTCCATATTAATAGTGGACCTTGTAAACCAAATATTGGAGGAGTCTGCACTCAATGCAGTAAGAAATAGGTAATTTTTTGTTGATTCTTAAGCAATGGAGTGATATGATAAAAGTAGTATATAGGAAAATTAATATGAAATCAATCAGGAGCTGGAGTAGATTCCTTAGGAACTTGTATAGTATTTATTTAATTCCATGTGTACTATCCTTTACTTGCTTTCTTTGTAACTTCTTTGAATTCATCTTGACCTTTTCATCATCTTCTCGAGGTCTTTTAACACTCTGGTGTCTCCACTAAAGTCTTTCTTGTTGCTCTTCTTGTTGTTTATGTTCTACTCTTTGTAATCCCATGGAGCATAGCACATAGATACTATCTTTGGGGTTTTCTTGGTGTGGCAAGTAAAATTATATGTGGTCGCCCCATTTCTGTCCCAATTGTAGGGAATTTTAGCTGGGGTTTATCATATATTTGTCACTTAGAAATTAGAGACTACTGTACCAGTTTGGGGGCATTAAGCATTTATTAAAGTATATTAAATATTAATAAAGAGAGCGTGCATGGCTCTGAAAGATATGAAATCCCAGAGAACAGAGAAAATGGGGAGCCCTAGAAGGCTGTGTCTGCATTCATCCAGTTCCCACTCCAAAAGAGCATGAGTGTCTCTGCAAGCTTCCTGAGGGCAGGAGCAGAGCCTGCCCATACACATCGTTCAAAGCTAATAGGCTAGCATCACTCAAATCTATTGGTTCACTAGATGCGCAGTCATGCTGAGGTCAGAGAACAGATCCTCTGGCAGGAACAAGGCTTTTGGGTAGGTGTGGTTTTGAATGAGGTAACTTCCTGACTCTGGACTGACCTTAAGAAAGTTCAGGCCTGGCTCTCTCAGTGGCCTCTGGGGATTCCCAAAACCCCATTATTTTTTCACTTTGGTAAAGACATTAGAGTGGTTTGCCATTTCCTTCTCCAGTGAATTAAGGCAAAAAGAGGTTAAGGGACTTGCCCAAGGTTACAAAACTAGTGTCTGAGGCCAGATTTGAACTCAGGTTTTCCTGACTTCAGGCCCCCGGCTCTATCCACTGAGCCACCTACCTGCCAGTATCTTAGCAGCACTCCAAACTATGTCTTAGCCTATTAGTAAATGCTTTTAACCTGTAAAGTAATTAGCATTGCTGTGGTTGTGACTCACTCATTAGGATAATAGCATACCAGATTTCCTGTCAAATGTAAGGCAGATCATAGATCAAATTTAAAAGAGCCCTCAACCTACTTTCCCATTCATGGTCTCCTGATTCACACTGCCAAATAAGCAGACATATAATATTTATATCTACATAAATATTTCATATATGTAACAAGCTCCTCACCCCCTTAGAACTTTCACAGATATTCTGTTTGCCCCCCAGGAATGCAGTAGAAACTTGAACACACACAGATAGTTTTTGCTTGCTTCCAACTATATATGACTCATCCCTGGGTTGAAGACTCCCAGTTGGTTGCTAAGCCAGCAAAGCTGATGATTTGGGGTGCTACACTAGGAGATGAGGAGGTGCTTCCAGCTGGCTATCTTCTTGGCTTCTGCACTCCCAGCTATATGTGCCTCCAGCCAGGGATGGAGTAGGGTGGGAAAGGAGTCCCTTCTTTAAACTGGCATAATAGCAACAAGGGCTGCTGCTTTCCATGTTTAGTGGTAACTGAATTAGCAGGATTTGTACTAAGGTCACTTGATAACCTCTCCTCTTTTGTGTTTCCTTCTTTTAGCATGAACCTTGTCAGCTGAAAGACCTGCCAGTTCTGGCACAGGCAGCAAGGGCTACTGGAGTGAATGTGGCTTCAGCATCTGTGAGCGAGGACTAGAAGCAAGGAAAGAATCACCATTTGAGAGAATGTGAGGCCCCTGAAAAGAAGATCTGGCTTGGTTTTTGATTGGACTTTACTTAACAGAGGTAAAATGAAAAATAAGTAATTAGCAGACTTAAAAAAAAAACTATTTCCCGGCAGGCTTGAATACTAGCCTCCTATTTGTACAAGTTATAGTATCACTAATTCTGTTTTTAATTCTGTTCTAGTCATTCTATGATTATGCATTGCTTATCATTCCTTTTCCTGTGTGGGAATAAACCATATGTTCCATACTTGATTTATGTTAATATGTTGGTATCTTTTAATTTTTTAACCCCTCCCTTGTTTGAGAAAACCTTAGACTTTGAACCCATAACTTTTTCTATAATTAGAAATACTATAAATAGCAACTTTCTGTGGGAATAGCAACAATCTGTGGGAGTGAAATGAAGCACTGTTTTATCAAGCAACCCCACAGCAAGAAACCCATTATATAGCCATATAGCTGGGTATAGAACTGGAAAGATCAACTATGCTAGGTATATATGATCTTTAATAGGCTTCAAGTGACCCAAAAAGCAATGGAGAGACCTATGTTATGGGTAAATAGATTGTGAGATATTATATAAAGTGATGTGCTTTGCTGTTGCATTGTTATCCATTCGCACCTGTGGCATTCTCACCTTGGAACATCCCACTGCTATTGACAGTCCCCTTTTTCCATTGGTGCATTTCCTCTAGTATCTCCATTTGGGGGAAAGGTCCAGAATGGTCACCATTCTTTCCCCTCCCATCTATGCTTTTGCTCTTCCAAACTTCAACACCTTGCCCCCATTTGAGTAACTTCCTTCCCTTCTTCATCACCCCAACCTTGCCATTTCTAACTTTTCAGCTCACTTTTTTTGTTTTCTTCCATTAGAACATAAGCTCTTTGAGGGCAGGGGTTGTCTTTCTTTTTGTTGTATCCCCAGCACTTAGCACTGTGCCTAGTACATTGTAAGTGCTTAACAAATGCTTCTTGTTTTGCCTTACCTACCTGCCCTTTCTCTCATGAACTAAAAGTTTTAGATACATTTTCTGGAGTCATGTTAACATGTGCCTTGCTAAGAGTATCAGACAAGTACTAGCTCCCCTTTTTAGATCCCTGAACTTCACTCAGCTCTTCACTCAGTTTTGTCTAGTCTCTATTTTCCAGCCTTACCACCTTGGGACCCATCTACTGCTACCCAAATCCTACATATCACAATATATATTCTTAGGTGATTTCATCTGATTTCCTGTTCTGTTGTATATAATTATACCACTTTGCTGTGTTCAAAACTGAAACTTGTACCATTATTCACTTGGGGAAAAAACTGTGTTTAAGAGTGTCACAGAATCCAGAATCCAATGTTCTATTTATCACCCTACCACTTATGGTAATGCAGCATCAGCTATTCACTACATTCTTGTTACTTCATCCACCACCCCCCCCCCGCCCCGCCCCAGTTTGTAGACTGGAGAAATAGTCATTATTTGGGCTTCTGCTCAAATTAATATTTTCTAATTTGCTTCAGTGCCACATCTTCCACTCTTACAGATTTGGAACAACTATGGGTGCAGTGGAGCTAATGTTATTGGTAGTTACTTGAAGAGTGAGCAGATAAAGGGAAGAAAAATGAAGCTATTGGATTTCATAAATCCTTAGGATTCAAAGAGCTGATATAAAAGCTGACACTGGCTGGCATATTGATTATTAACCTACATAGCTAGGTGGCACAGTGGATAGAGTACCAGGCTTGAAGTCAGGAAGACACATCTTCCTGAGTTCAAATATACCTTAGACACTTACTAGCTGTGTAACCCTGTTTGCCTCAGTTCTTCATTTGTAAAATGAGCTGGAGAAGGAAATGGTAAACCGTTCCAGTATATCTGCCAAGAAAACACCAAATGGGGTCACAAAGAGTCGGACATGACTAAAATGAATGAACAATAACAAAATATATCATGCAACAGCTTCACATTTACGATCCTGCATTCAGCACCATGGTTAGCAGCCATTTCTTCCTTCTCTTAACCTCTTTCTTCCTATAATGATTCTCAAAGAATAAAAAAAAAGTGCTCTACTTTTAGATTATTTTATAATATGTGTTAATTTAATATAAATATTATAAAATAAATTACTTCCAAGAATCTATGGTCAAGAACCTTTTTGCTTTTTTATAGATTTAATTAGTATGAAACAGAGACACTACAACACTGACATTTGATTTTAGTGTTCCAGATAATCTGATGTTGTTCTTTTTCTGTTTCAGTGAACTGAAGACTGCATACACCCAAAGAAACAATGGTGTTTTCTTTTTCTTTCTTTCTTTTTCTTTTTTGTACATCATCTCTGTACATACAAGTAGATGGCTAAAAGAAGTATGTGCCTGTTAAGTTTTCAGTTAATGTTCTTTTCTTAAAAATATATAAATCATATGTGAAGGGGTACTCCTTAACTAAAAGAAGCTTATGAATAATAAAAAATCACAGGATCACCTCAATGACCGAAAAAAGAGCAGTTTAAACCAGTAACATGGCTATTGTGAAAGAAATGGGGCTAGTTGCAATACCTTGTATGTGCAACAAAACAAAACAAAACAAAAAATGTTACAGTCTATATAAGAAGAAGGAAAACCAATACAGGGAACAATCTCTCAATTATTATGAATGGAGGAATAGATTTTTGTTATGGCATTTTGAAAAATGAGGAGAGTTAGTAGCTAGCAAGCTATTGCATGTCAAGCAGAAATGTTTATCAGTTATCTTTGGACCATGCATTCCCAGTTGAAAAACCTTTCTGAACAACCCAAGCCAAAATCCAGATTTTAGACTATTACAATAACCTCCTAAATGACCTCTTTGCTCATAGATTTTCCATTTTGCAATCCATTCTTCATGCAGCAGTCAAAATAATCTTCCTAAACCTGAAGTCTTACCTCATCTCAAAATGATTCAATGACTCCCTCTAGCATGGCAAACTATGGTCTTAGAGCCAAATCCAGTAGCAGTCTGGTTTTGTATAGCCAAAGTAAAAATATTTTTTACATTTAAAAAATTCTTAGCTTGCAGGGCCATTTAAAAACACACAGCCCGGGGCAGCTAGGTGGCGCAGTGGATAAAGCACCGGCCCTGGATTCAGGAGTACCTGAGTTCAAATCCGTCCTCAGACATTTGACACTTACTAGCTGTGTGACCCTGGGCAAGTCACTTAACCCCCATTGTCCCACAATAAAATAAAATAAAATAAAAATAAAAACACACAGCCAGATTTGGACTTTAGGTCTTTGTTTGCCTATTCCTGGACCAAAGGATAAAATGCAAAATTTTCACCCTGAAATTCATAATCTAGCTCCAACCTATTTTCTAGACTTTTTTCCCATTCCTC
Organism: Dromiciops gliroides; assembly: GCF_019393635.1. NCBI lineage: Eukaryota > Metazoa > Chordata > Mammalia > Microbiotheria > Microbiotheriidae > Dromiciops > Dromiciops gliroides. The sequence continues at coordinate 312,562,860 of NC_057864.1, forward strand.
TCCTTCATTCTCCCCTCCAGCTAAACTGGACCATTGCCTATTCCTAAATCTTTTTTATTATTATTATTACTATCTCTTGCTTTCATGATTTTCATAGATTATTCCTTTCCCCCTGGATCATGATCCCTTTCATCTCAACTTATTCAAATCCTTCTGGAACATAGTAGGTACTTAATATATGTGTGTTCTTTTTCTCCTCCCTTCAAAGGATAACTTATATGGTACCTCCTTTATAGAGTCTTCCTTACCTCCAAACTTCTCTCACTCCCCATTTCAAAATGCAAAGAATGGGGGTAGCTAGGTGGCGCAATGGATAGAGCACTGGCCCTGGAGTCAGGAGTACCTGAGTTCAAATCCGGCTTCAGACACTTAACACTTACTAGCTGTGTGACCCTGGGCAAGTCACTTAACCCCAATTGCCTCACTAAAAAACATGCAAAGAATGCCTAGAGCCAAGAGATTGAGTGGCTTATTTGTGGAACAGCCAGGAGGCTAATATCACCGGATCAAAGAGTATATGTTGGGGAATAAGGTGTTAAGAACACTAAAAAGGTAGGAGGAGGCTACGTTATGAAGGACTTTGAATTCCAAATAGAGAATATTTTATTTTCTCCTGAAGGCAATAGGAAGGTTCTGGAGTTTATTGAGTAAAGAGTTGACATGATGTTTTTGTTTATATTAGAACTTTCCCCATAATGCAGATCAATATCTCATCTTTAACTTATACTATTACTTAGACTCAATGCTTGTAGGCATTGAGAGTTTAAGTGAACTGTTCTTATTCATAGCACCAGTATGTTTCAGAGAGAAGTCATGGACAAAGGCCTTCCTGATCCAATACTAGCCCTCTTTTCACTATGACATATTGTCTTCATGGGGCAGGTAGGTGGCACAGTGAATAGAGCACTGGCCCTGGAGTTAGGAGGACCTGAGTTCAAATCTCACTTCAGAAACTTACTAGTTGTGGGACACTGGGGAAGTCACTTAATCCCAATTGCCTTAAAATATCTAGGGCCATTTCTTGTCATCCTGATATATATCTTGCCACTGGACCCAGATGGTTCTGAAGAAGAAAGTGAGGTTGGTGAACTTATACAATCCTTCCTCACTTAAATGCAATTCACTGCAAGTCATGACATTACTCCAATGTCATGGTCCTCTTTGAGAACAAAGGACAAACAACAATTGTTTTCATATAATTACATTTTAAAATAAGGTCTGAGAGTCCTTAATTTCAGCTGCTAGTGAGACAAGCTTGTTTATCTTTTTGAATCTCTGAACTTCAGATCAGATATTGGGGGAAGGGGAGACAGTTTAAAGAGGACAAAAAATGATGAGAATCGAGTATGTGAGCACTTCAAAGTATAAAAATCTCATCCACTTGAATCTGGGAGTATCTCATACAGAGGTGACAAAGCTGAGGGAATTGACTTGCTCTCACCTATTAAACACACAGCATCTGAAACTAGCATCCTTGAGGCTATAGGGTTTGGACAAGTGCCTGTGTAATACCAGCTGGGGCTCAGGTAGCCTTTAGTTTGGATGGTTGTTAGAATTTCTTTCTGTATCAATAGGTGAAGTAAATGATTGATAACTTTCAAAAGGACTTACCCTTGAGAGCTATTCACCTTGAAAAGCACTCTTATCAAATTGTACTTCCAAATATGTTTTGGTAACATATGCAACTTGACAAAGTCCTACTCTATCTTATCCTCAAACTACAGAGCTTTACATACACAGGACACTATTTTGATTAAAAGGAGAGTGTAATGCCATGGAACTAGCATTAAGAGTAAGGAAACCTGGGTCATAGTTTTAAGCCATATGGCCTTTGGCAAATAAATCATTTAGTGGTCTCTGCTGACCTTCTAAGTTGTCTTGGGTTTTAAAATCATTTCACTATGTCCTTTTGTGGGTTCTGTCACTCCAGAATTTGTTTTGTGGCATTATTTAGAGTTATTTAGCAGGAGATTTGGGATTGCTTAGGTGAGTGCCTTTTCTCCACCATCTCAGCTCTGTCTCCTTGAATTTCTAAAGATAAACACAAGTGCCCTAATTTTGAAGTTAAAGCAGCTATTTGGGAATAATAGTTTTCTGATGGTGCCTTTTGTAATCTGCTGGGTTCACAAATATGTACCTGAGGACTAAGCAGACAAAGTAAGCAACCCTTGAATAAGAAGGTATTTCTTCACATCGCCTTTCACATATTCAAAGGTGAAATAAACTCAGCACTATAGGGGCCCCCTAATCAATAAATGAACAACAACAAGAATAATAACTAACATTGATATAAGGTTTGAAAATAACTTTCCCTATATTAATTTGGCAGTCCTGTGGAAGAGGGATAGGAGAGGATGTGTGTGTTTATGTAAGATCATACATTTGTTCTACTTAAGAACAAGCATCATCTAAAGATCTAATCCTCTAGTATCTGTATTTGTCCTACCATAAGGTAATTTGTGGTTTGAGGGTCACATACTGAAATCCTTTAATGTTCACCACATATCATTAGTTTCATGGCTTACCTTGACCTCGTCAACACAAGGAAATGCTAGACAACAGATATAATGATAAAAAGTCCACATACCACAGGGTTTCCCTCACATAATAGGCGGCCTGGTACAGTAAAGTTTCGGGTCTGGGTTCAAATCTCAGTTTTGCTACTTACCTAACCTAGGTGATGTTGGATAAATCATTTAAACTCTTGAAATTTCAGTTTCTTCATCCATAAAATTAAGGAGTTGGCTAGATGATCTCTAAGGACACTTCCAGCGCTATGCTATCGTCCTATGATCCTATAAGATCACATCAAAAGTACCAGGGCTGACCTCACAAGTTGGTGAAGACCTAGGAAGGCATCTCATTCCTTTCTCTTCTCCTAACTAGATTTAAGATCAGAACTCTCTTGGATCTTGAAAGGTACATAAGAGATAATATAAAACATCTTGTATGGAGGTGGGGGTAATTTTTTTTCAAGAAATAAGATAATAGTGATTTCTTTTTATTTATAATTCCCTTTCTCTACAGAAAGACAAAGGGTTGAACATACCTGGGAAATCCTTAAAAATAAAAAATTGAAATATTTACTGAGTTCATGATGCTTATGAACAGATGAGAGAAATTAGAAGCCATTTATTTAAAACAAAGAGAGCCCTAAAAAAAGAAAGAACATTAAAGTGTTCATGCTACCCTGTTAAATACCACTTTAACTTGCCTGGGGTTCATTCCTATTTCTTTCTCATTCTTTGTCTACTTTATTTCTTGAAAGTAAATAACTATTGATTGATACCCTATAGCTCAGGTAGCAAAATGGTGTACTTTAACACTTTACTGCATTAAAAAAAGAGAGAGAAAGAGAGATTTAAAGTTTTCTCCCACTAGTAATAATTGTCCCTTTTATTTTAGAAATTGCATTTCTGAAAATTATGCCATTTTGATCTTCAAGTAGTTTTTCACTCAATTTTCATGCAATAGTGAGCACCAAATGGAGATTGAAAGGACTACTATACTATACATGCACAGAGTTTAGCTTAGTGATTTTAGAGGGTAATAGAAAATGTGTTCAATAGAGAATATGATTTAGAAAGGACGTAAGAATGGAAAATTAGGCGAGCTGGGTAGAAGTTTTCATTGACTTACCTACTGCTGAGTTTAGTTGCTTTACTCTTATGATTTCTCAATATCCAAGGTCAAGAATCCTTTGGTCCCACTGAGACAATGACTGCTTTTGCACTTCTAATGTCCCTACGATGTGAAAGGATTCAGAAACAGCTAGGAGACCTCAGGCAAAATCAGTTCCTTGAAGTAGGCCAGGTTTGCACATCTTGGGAACTTCCATTACTCACTAATATTCCATGAGCCATTAAAAAAATCTTACTTCTATGTGGGACAATTAACGAGAGAGACTTCAAGGTTCCCTAGATGCTCTTCTTCCATTCTAGGGAATAACTCTTGTATTAGAGACTATTACATGACACAAAGGTCCTAGGGATCATTTTAGGGAATTTCTTGTATCTCTAGATTGTTGCTCCCATCCAAATGATTCACTATTTGACAAAACCTAGTGTGTTATAACTAACTGTCCTTGCAAGAATGTGGTTCACAAAACTCAAAGAATAGAATGGTTTCATTTATAGATCAAATAAAACAAATCATGCTCACAATAGAATTCAGGGGAAATAGTGATGCTCACCTATAATCAATCATCCCCCAGAGAATTCCATAATATCAGTCATTTACAGTTATGTACTATGTAAAGATTTGTACTAGATGTTATCTCTAATGTGACTTCTCAACACACATCCCCTACTGTGGCACTTTACAAAATCAGCAGATGTTACCTATGGTCACTCTTAATTTGTGTTTCTCTTCATAATTCCTCTGACTAATCTATACAGTGAAGCTCTTTTCTGACTTGTTCTTTATAGCTCCCAGCCTAGGGAGGTGTACAATGGTCCCCATTACTACCTACAATATTTCTCTTCTGTCTTTTACAACATTGCTCTGCCTGTACTTCTTTTTTTAATCATAAAAATATTTTGTTATTTTCTAGTTACATGTAGAGATAGTTTTCAACATTTGTTTTTATAAGATTTCTAGTTCTAAATTTTTCTCCCTCCCTCCCATTCCTCCCCCCTCCCCAAGATGGCAAGCAATGGGATATAGGTTATAAATGTACAATCACATTCAACTTATTTCTGCATTAGTCATGGTGTGAAAGAAGAATCAGAAGAAAGGAGAAAAACAAAAAAAGTAGAAACAGTATGGTTCAATCTGCCTGTACTTCTTTAGCAGCTAACATTTATTTGGGCTTCTTGCTGTCTCCATTGTGATTCCTTTATCTGCCATAATATAATAGCTCTTATGGGTAAATACTTAAGAACTTCCTTCAATTGTTTAGAGACACTTGGAATCCCTGAATTAAACAGACCCAGGGAAGGAACCCTGCTCTGTATCATTCCTTTGCACTGTGGCTCTTTCTGACCTCTGGCCTCATAGGAGCTTGCCTAATAATCAGGATCACAGTTTCTCATTCCAAGTGAATCTCTTCCCAATAAAAGGTTGGAACAGAATGAGAGTGAGTTCCACTGTCCACTCTTTACCCATAATGCACTCCTCTGAATCAGATCAACACCTCTTACTTGTCTAGAGGATCAGCACATACAGCTCCCCCATCTAGTTTTCCACCCACTTACAAAAGTTCATCAGCTCCAAGCTTTGCTTAGGAAGCAACTGAATGTGATTTTTCAAATTACCTGAGGCTGCTTTCTAGGACACCAAGGCTAGGGAAATGGAAGGTACAGGTGGGAGGAGGAGATCTAGCCATTCTAAACATTGCCATGAGCCAGAAGAGAAGAATTTATAGTCCCTGATATGATAATTATTTGCTATCTTGCTTTTCTTCCATAAATTTAGTGCCTATTCTTGCCTCTAGTAAATTTCATTTCTATTTTTTTCTGTAAATATTTGAATTTCAAACCTGTTCTCAAAGTATATTTCCTTACACATGCACATTATGCATTCCATCTTATAACCCAGTGATCAAAACATTCTATGACACAGAGCAAAAGCTGGCAACCTATGGTATGCAAGACATCACAATAAGTCTGAGTATCCCTCACACCGTTGGTCTAATTAACAGCACAAAATGTACTAGAAACAGGCTACTTCATCACTGAAAAAATATATTGCTCATATAAATAGCAAATAATGAATTTCACTCATCATTGGAAAGGGTATCCTTTCACTTCTCCCTTTCACAGACTTTCTCACAGTTCAATTGTCTAACGGACCTGGAGAGGAAACAATTCCAAATTCCTGCTCCCAACTTTCCAAGCTTCAAGACAAATGTAAATACAGGTTCACCAAGGTCTTTTAAAATGAACAGGAACCATATTAGATAGCGGCAACTGTGAGTATTCTTTTGAGTCCCAAGTAGAGTGTAAAGCCTCTTGAGAACAGTCATTTTTCATTTGACTCAGTATCCTCAGTGCGTAGCACAGCTAGGCACTTATAGATACAAAGTACTTAAAAATGCTTATTGGATAAGATTGTAATACGGACTCAGAGAGTATGGCTACACTTCATCTAAGGTGTATCTCTGTGTGGTTTAAAGCATCCAGATACATACCAGGTATTAAAAAACTCAGCAAGGAAAAGACAGAGAAGGATAACATTAGTTAAATATCAATTCATTTTAATTTTATTTGAAACTTCTTAAATATTAAAGACATTCACTTTATATAAAGCAATAATTTAGATAACAATAATAGCTAACATTTATATGGTGCTTTAGGGATTTCAAAGTGTCTTATAAATATTATCTCATTTTAAACTCAAACTGGGAGAAAGGTGATATTATTATTACCCTTTTCTAGATTAAGAAAATGAGGCTGAGAGATGTTAAATGATTTGCCTAGGGTTACCCAGATATTAGGTTTCTGAGACAAGATTTTAATTCAGGTCTTCCTGATTCCAAATTCAGCATGCTCACCTCTTTTGCCACCTACTTGACAGTCCTGCATTTCACATTGCCCAAAGGCCAGTATAGTCTGCAGAGGCAGAACTTATGGAAACCATAGGGGAAGGGTTAGTGGGAATAAACCCCTATTACTATTTTTAAAATGTTTTTATTTTTGGCAGGACAATGAGGGTTAAGTGACTTGCCCAGGGTCACATAACTAGTAAGTATCAAGTGTCTTGAGACTGGATTTGAACTCAGGTCCTCCTGAATCCAGGTCCAGTGCTTTATCCACTGTGCCACCTAGTTGCCCCAACCCCTATTACTATTCCTGCCTGCCTTCCTCCTTCCTTTCCCACTGGTGCAGCCTTTCTCACCCAAGTGCTGGGGTTCTCTTCTGTATTCCCAACCTCATTCAATTTTCTCTTCATTGAAATCATTCAGTCAATCATCAATAATTTATTGAGCATCTTCTGAGGAAGCAATAAAAAACAAAATAATCTGCTTTCAAGAACGTAACATCCTATTTATTTTTTTTTACAATTTTATTTTCCCAAATTACATGTAAATACAAATTTTGACACCAATTTTTTTTAAAACTTTGTGTTCCAAATTCTCTTCCTCTCTCCACCCCCCCACTCCCCGCTAAAAACTCAAGCAATTCAATATAAGCCATGCATGAGCAGTTGTGCAAAACATTTCCACATTAGCCAGGTTGTAAAAGAAAACAGACAAAAACAAAACTTCAGATAAAGGAACTAATAAAAAGATTAAAATTATGCTTCAATCTGTATTCAGACACTATCAGTTCTCTCTCTGTAGATGGACTGCATTTTTCTTAGGACCTTCAGATTTGTCTTGGATCATTGCATTGCTGAAAATAACCAAATCATTCACAGCAGATCATTTTACAGTATTGCTGTTATTTTGTATGCAGTACATTTCACTTTACATCAGTTCATGTAGGTCTTTCCAGGTTTTTCTGATAGCATCCTGCTCATTATTTTTATATAGTACTTTAGAGAGAGATTTTATATAGTACTTTAAAGAGAGATTTCAAAAAGGTAACATTCCAAAGGGAGGTGCATCATATACCAAATATACCGTATACTGTATACCAAAAATAAAAGTGCATACAAAATAATTGCAAGGTAATTTAGGATGGAGGCACTTAGTAACTGACGAATCAGAAAAGACCTTAAATAGATGGCACTTAATCTGAACTTTTAAAAAGGAAACTAGGGATTCTAAGAGGCTGAATTGACAAAGAAGTACATTCCAGGATTAGGGTACAGTCTGTGTAAAGATATGGAGATAGCAGATGAAAGTGAGAAATCAGTTTGGTCCTAGATCCTGTGATAAAAAACCCAGGATGGACTAAGTGTGAGGTTTTCATCTGATATGTAAACAAATGCTATGTCAGTGCTTTGTGTGTATAGCTAAAGTTTCAAAACTGGCTTCTTTCTTTCTGGAACACATAGGGGAAAAGCCGGGAGATTACCTTCTACTTCCCAATGATCTAGAGAAGAATACTGGATGGAAGCAACTGGAGGTAGCAGTGGAAAGAGAAGAATGGGGGCCAATTCCTACGGCTCAAGAAAGAAAAGAGACAGAGAGTCTTTATCAAGTATTGATTGGTAGCCAAAAGCCAAATGAAGATTCACCAGTCCTGTTGCTTATTTTTGGTTTGGCTCAGTTTCCTGATTTACAGAAGAAAATAATTCAATAAATAACTTTTTAAAAAAAAGATGCAGGGCAGCTAGGTGGCACAATGGATAAAGTACCAGCCCTGGATTCAGGAGGACCTGAGTTCAAATCTAGTTTCAGGCACTTAACACTTACTAGCTGTGTGACACTGGGCAAATCACTTAACCCCAATTGCCTCACACACACACAAAAAAAAGATGCAAAGAAGAAAACAAAGTTAAGACAGACACAAACAGAACAATTTTTGCTACTACTCTATTAAATGTAATGCATATCAAGGGGCAAATCAATTGCTTAGAGGCCAACTAACCCCTTAGATACAGACATACACACATATACATACACATACACATACACATACACTTACACTTACACATACACATATGTATGAATCATTGAGAATGGCTGCTGGACCCAGGGAGCTAGGGCACTGTACCCTTTCCCTCTCCACTAAGGTGCTCCTTTAACTAGACTAATGCATGGGCTAAGACCACTTTTAGTCTTTGGGGAAACTAGCCATGAATGTCGGGATATAGAATGTGATCAAGGTTTCTTTTCCTACTCCTCCAAACAAATATTGCTTAGCAGTAGGATACACAAGGCCTCAGAACACAGATTGATCCCTCACTCTCAAACCCAGTAGGGCTCGAAAACCCCCTATAGATTTGGCTCACACTGACATTTTAACTCACTCATGGATTTCAATTCACAGACTGTGAACATGCCACTTTACATGACAAACTCACTCTCATTCATAAAAACTGTTTTCTATCCCTCTCACTAATATTAGCATTCTCTCAAAGTACTCCATCAGAACTAGTTTCTCAATTTCTCTGTTTTGTACACAGACTTAATACACTAGGACTTTACAAGAAGCCCAGTATACCCTTTGTGAAAACACACAAAGGAGAATATATCCCAAGTGGACAGTATAGTGCAAAAGTCTGATATATTTGGAAGCAAAAGACATAGGTTTGAAATCTGACCCTACTTCTTACTATGAGATGATAGGCAAGTCACTTACCTTCCTTGGGATTTAGGTTCCTCATTGACAAAATGAAGAGGTTGAATTAGATGAAGTCTGGGATCTCTCCTAGGTGTAAATCTATGATCTTATGATTCTGATGCATCTTAATAATCCCATGGTTATAACAGGCAGCTGCAAAAAGCTACCTTTTCTCAAAGCCTGGGACATACAGCTATTTTCCCTCATTATCACTCATTACATTAAAGTAATGGAAAGATGGATGGGTGGTAAAAGGAAAAGATTATGAAACTTAGGGATATGAAAATTAAAGCACAGAGATTGATGTGCCCAGTCATAGTCAATGTATTTTTATTGGTCCCCCCCAATTTTGGGGGCTTGAGGTAAGGATTTTGTTAAATTCTATAATTCCTATGCCATGTTAACTACAAAAAGATTCTTTACCAACTTCAATGTCAATTTTATAAATGTTCAATGGGGAGTAGAATATGGATTATTTGAATATTATGGAGAAAAAAAATCTTTATTTTGTCCTTGTCCCAGTACCCCATTTTTATTTCTCTTATATTGTTGGCCTGTATGACACACTAAGTAGAATTAAATTTCTTATAGGCTCATATATCTAGAATTGAAAGGGACCGCATAGGCCATGTAGTCTTACCTTTTCATTTTAAAGATGAAGAAAATGAGGCCCAAGGATATTAAGTGACTTTCACAAGGTCACACAGTTAGCATCGAAGGTATGACTTTGACATAAGCCCAGAGCAGGTTTTCTTTCCATTGTACCCCATCAACTCCCTCTTTTTCCATCATATAGTCTCTACATAAATTCGGGTGTAAATCTGCCAGCCAGTCACAAGATGAGGCTGAGTAGTATAATCACAAGTAATTCTATACCTTATTCATTCCCAATGGTGTCAGAACCACTGTTTCCCTGCTAAAGGAATAGAGGAAAGGGACCAACACTCAGTGAAGTACTCTATATGTGATAGAAAGATGATAAATGCTTGTTCACAGAACTATAGAGCCCACCACACAACACACAGGGAACACCCTCTACAATATATTCTTTTTTATTTTTGCAGGGCAATGAGGGTTAAGTGACTTGACCAGGATCACACAGCTAGCAAATGTCAAGTGTCTGAGGTCGGATTTGAACTCAGGTCCTCCTGAATCCAGGGCCAGTGCTTTATCCACTGTGCCACCTAGCTACCCCCTCTACAATATATTCTACAAGTATGTTGCATAAATACAGCCTATGCTTGAAAAACTCAAGTAAGGGGGAACCTACTGCTTCTATAGATAGGTCACTCCACTTTTGGATTATTCTAATTGTTAGAAAGATTGTCCATTAGATTTAAATCTGATTCTTTTAACTTTTATTCATTGCCCCAACTTCTGTCTTCTGGGATCAAGCAGGATCACTCTGATCCTTCTGTTCCACATGACAACCCTTTATGATCTTATATTGCATAAGCTCTGGAGTCACTCTCACAACTTCCCATTCCTGTTGGCAGGCCAGGTCACCAGAGGACAACTGCTTACTTCTTTCCTCAATGTTGTAGAGGGGGGGAAAGGATGGAATTGTTTATAATGTTATTGCTCACAAGTCCCTACGGGTGTGTTTCTGTCCATGATTATCCACTAATATCAATTAGTTGCCCAGACTTAAGTAGCTTCTAGAAACTATGCCTTTCTTTTTTTTTTTTTCTTTTTTGCGGGGCAATGGGGGTTAAGTGACTTGCCCAGGGTCACACAGCTATTAAGTGTCCGAGGCCGGATTTGAACTCAGGTACTCCTGAATCCAGGGCTGGTGCTCTATCCACTGCGCCACCTAGCCACCCCCAACTATGCCTTTCTTAATGTAACCTAGGTTTGCATCAGCTTTCTTGACTACCATACCTTATATACCCTTTACCAATGTTGAGCTGGTCTTTCCTTTTTTTCCACCCTCACTGGACGTAGTCCATTAAAACCCCTACTTCTTTTTCTCCACACTAATGGCTGTTTATCTATACCCCTCATCTCATACTTGTAAAGGTGATTTTTTTTAACCCCAGTACAAGATTTTATTTGGTCATTTTAAATTTTATCTCATTTGATTTGGTCTAATGCTCTCCCTAAGCAAGATATTTTTGACCCAACTTCATCATCTAGTGTGTTTCTTTATTCCTTCAGTTTTTCTGCTATCTGAAAATTTGATAAGCATGTCATCTATGTCTTTATCTAAGACACTGATAAATATGTTAAGCAGCACAGAGCCAAGCCAAGATCCCTGGAGCATATAACTGGAGATCTTCTAAATCGAGACTAAATCATTAATTCAGTCAAAGCCACTGAGCCGTATGACTCCACCAAATTGTACCAAATCTATCTCATTAATGGTTAATGGTTGTGGCAGCGGCAGTGGTGGTGATGATAATGATGGTGGTCATCATGGTGGTGGTGGTGAATAGTTCCTTTTTGTTTCCCCGTGAGCTGAAATCTAGCGAGAAATCTGGCACCTTCTGGCATATGTCTCAGAAGAAGTTTTATAGCATCCAGACTGAGTTGGCACCCTAGTTGGAAACAAATGCTCCAAATACTTGACAGTATTTCTGCACATTATTGAGAGATAGGAAAACTGCTGCTTTGCTTGACATTCAGGTGTTGTATCTAAGTATAAAACCTCAGTACACAGGTGGGTACACAAAGAAACAGTACAGCAAATGTCAAAATGCATTGCTTAGTCTCACCCTGATACGACATTTTGTCAAAAACTGTAATCCCAAGACTCTGTGGGATAAGGTTATGTTTGCTCTCTAGCCTAAATCTATAAAAGGTGAAAATTTAACATTCGAGTTCCCATTCTTTTCAATTTTCCCCATTGTGTTTCCGTGTTACAGAAGAGTCACATCTAGTTTATATTATCACAGCATGTTCAGCCAGAGGTATTAGACAAAACCAATTTTGAATGGAAGACTTGGAAATCTTTGATATGGTGGTTGGGGATAAAATTATTTTTACTGAACCATAACTTTTTGCTTAAAAGCAGACAGAGGCGAATGGAAGATGTTCTAGAATGGGCTTTAAAAAGGTAGTCAATGAATCTTATTTACCATTACTTGGTATGGGATTGATCTTACAAAGGGCAAACACTGTTGTGAGAAAAACCACTCTGGGACTAACATACAATGGAGCTAGACGGCAGATAACATCAACCTAAAGACAGAATAAATACACAAGAAGAATTATATGTCTAAGATTTTAGGCACTACTTCCAATGCAAGGGAAAATGATAACAGGAACAAAACCTAACAATTACTCCACTGTATCAGGCCTTCTGTCTTCATAGTGTTTTATTTTTTAAAATAGCTAATTAATCAGCAAACAGTCTGTATTTTTCTTCTCCTGTGACTACTAAGGACAAGGTCCTCTCACTATGTTTTACTTTAGGGATGTGCTGCAAGCTGAAAAACAGCCATTATTTGCATCATTAGTTTATAGATGTAGAACAGAAGGGACCTGAGGGTGCATCTAGTCAATCCTTTTCATCCTAGAGTTGAAAAAACCAAGGGCTAAACAGGTTGAATGATTTGCCCAAGGTCCAATAGGTAGCAAGTAGCAAGTAGCAGAACTGGGATTTGAACACAGTCCAGGAGTTGAACCAAATCCAGCATCCTTTCTATGGCATCATACTGCTTCATTACTAATGAAACAAATGAGAATCCCAAGAGACAGAGTTTCTAGGTAAGTAATAATTAAGTTATTAATTAGGCTAACAAATCAACAGATTGATGGTCAGTGGTTTCTCTTGGTAACCAAAGATGTGGAAATCCTGGAATGTTTAAGGACTTTGGAAAAGGAGGTGCCCCTGACAGGGGAAATATTGAGGAAGTGGGCTAAAAGTATTCAGCTCCCCTTGTTGAGAATGTGACTTGATCATAAGGCTCAGCCACCTCCAGCAATCTGGATAAAGGAATCCAACTCTATCCAGACCACTATGAATGGTTTTCTCCTTCATAAGCTGGGTTACCCTAGACAACAGTTGGGAGACTGCAAGGGCATAGATTTACTTTCTAAGGCAAGACTTCACCTAGATTAGACTCTGTTTGTAAGGTCTTCTAGTTAGATGGGGTCCCACCAAAGATCACAGAGCATGTATCCAGATGATTTGGGCAATCTTACCTAACAGCAATGTCCCTCAAAGACTGGCTAAATGACCTGCAGGACTTTGTCCCAGAATGAGGAAATAGAAAGGAAAAACTTCAATCCTAATTTAATTATTGGTTAGTAATATAATAGAAAAACAATCACATCTCTCACTAAAATATATTTGCATGCATATTACAAGTAGAATAGAAGGTAAAGATGAAGAGTGAGAGACCTGAGGGAGAATGCAAAGGAAAGAAAGGGGAAAAAGCTAGAAGCATTAATTCCTGCCCACCCCCATCTCCTTCTATCCTTCTTATCATATATGACAATTGGGCTCTCCCTAACAACAATCTCCCACAGGGCCTCTGTCCATCATGTGTTACTTTTCCCAAAGGTTTTTGCTCTCAATTCTCCTTGTCATCTCCCCTCAATTCCTCTTCATCCAGTAGCATTCTGATTATTCCCATTAAGTGTTTTCCAGATCCATGGGCCCAAGCACCTTTAACAAGACAGGTCCCAAATAGGTTTCTCCTTGTCAAATATGCCCTAAATTGGCCCAGCCTTCCCACAGTGCCTTTTTTCCCCATGAGTGCCTCTCTGAGTTTGGAAAAAGCCATAAGTGGAGGCAGGGCTCATGTTCTGCCAATATACTGGAGCAGCATAATTACTCAGAGAACATGTGTCACTTCACTACAATGTGTGAATTCCTGATGTTGTTTCATTGTCTCATGTGGCATATTACTGTCCTCGGGGTGGAAAAAGCTGGGAGAATATTAAGCCAAGAATATGAAAGATGGACTTTCACAGTATGCCATGCAATCTGGAAATTATTGTGCAATATTGATTTCTTAGATGATGGCTGGGACCCACTAATCATTGGAGTAAAAAAGACATATTACCCATTATGAAAATGTTCAGTTATGGACACAGTGCCCCAACACTTATTAACTCCAACCTGAATACCAAATGGCCCAGCTTCAAGAGCAAACATGTTCGAAAAGATGTACTTTATCACAAAGAGGCTAATCCATTCAGGGAGGAGTACATTGTGTCCCCCACTCAGAAGTGTGTGCTCTCCTTGGAACACGAAAAGGTCCATGCGGGAGCAAGTGGGCGTTGGGGGACGAGGCCGCTGGTGCTGGTAAAGAGTCTTTTATTACCACCTGGGAAGCTATAAATTGCTCATGATTTATCCTTGTTTTTAGCTGGTCCCATAAAGTAGCAATTTGGAGGCAATATAAGGTGGTGGAGAGAAGAATGATAAAAAGACCTTACATTCTTCTCAGTGGTTTAGGGGGTCAATTGCTTCCTTACTGTGTATGCCACAAGTAGGTTTACTTTCAGTGAGTTTGTGGATGAATTTGCTTACCTCACAACCTTTGATAATGTACTTGTTTACTAGATAGAGCACCCCTTGGTTTTAGTGCAAAATTTTTTGCATCTCTCATAGCAGCTTCCCCTCTAAAGAAATCATTCATCCTAAACACTGGACTGAGAATCAGGAGACCTGGGTTCTATCTCTGAATCTGCCACCTATGTGCACAATGTGACCCAGATCCAAGTCATTGGATTCACTTCTTTAGCCTCAGTTTCCCAAACTACCAAAGTGGTTCCTCTGCAGTCTCTTCTGGCCCTTGTATTTTGTGGTATTCTATTTTTGTGAATATTGCAGGTGGCTATAGGAAGTACGTTTCTGGAATATAAACACTGCTTGCAATACACAAAGCACTGAATGTCCTTTTAGCTGTAAGAAAATCCTTTCTGTTTTTCTTTCTATTCACAATACTCATCTTTTTCTGATGTCAGAAGTACACTATGTTTTCTGTGCAGTCTCAAAGCTTATGTTGAAAAACTAGGAAGTTTGACCATTTTCATCATCCCATGTGTTGAGGATTATTTCACCGCAGAGCCAAAGTGCCTTCATGCAGAAGGTTACAGATAAACGAAAAAGGTTTCTTATTTATTAAATCAATTGTCTATATCTAAAACCAAGAGATAGTATTATCAGTAAGAGGAAAAAAGTGTTGGAAACTTTTCAATAAGTGCAGTTATAACACATCTGCTCTATTTCCACTACTCTTAAAAAAATGAACTCAATGATTTCATCAGTAATAATGATAACTAACATTTATATTCCAGTTACTATGTGCCAAGTATTATGCTAAGCATTTTACAATTACTTTCTCATTTGATCTTAACAAGAACTCTAGAAGGTAGGTACTATCATTATCCCTATTTACAGATGAGGAAATGGAGTCAAGCAGAAGTTAAATGCCTTGCTCAAGGTCATACAGCAAGTAAGCGTCAAAGATTTGAAGTCAGGTCTTCCTGACTCTAGGCCTGATGCTCTATACATTGTGCCACCTAGCTAGGAGTTCTCAAAGATGAAATTCTACCAATACAGGTCAGCACCTTTTTTGCAATTTATAATCTTATATAGGTGCCTGCAGTACTGAGAGATCACATAATTTGCAAGGAAAAGACACTGGGGCCCAAGGTCTTCCTGAGTATAAGGCCAGCACTCAGGTTATCCTCCAAAATAATATTTTTCTTTTAATTTATGAAATAACACAAGCATTTCCATAACATAATAGAATAAAAAAGATGATTGCACATGAAACTGCAAGTCTAAACTTGCTATTCTTATTAAATATATGATAAAGTTATGTAACTTTCTTTTTTCCCTTTTTTTCCCTTTATCCCCATCCTAGAAATGGCTATGATTAGACACAAATATGTATATATAAATACACACATTCTATACATATTTTTATTCATCAGTTCTTTCTCAGGATACAGATAGCATCTTCTTTCATGGACTCTTTGTACTAAAAATGCCAGTATCATAACAAGGAAAGAGAAAAAGTAAAGATATAAACATAGGAAGGAAGAAGTAAAATTATCCCTATTTGCAGACAGAATGACGTTTGACTAAGAAAACCCCAGAGAAACAGGGAAGAAACAAATTGATATGATTACTAATGTCCTAAATTAGCAGGATATAGAATAAGTCCATAGAAATAACCAGCATGTTTCTGCATTGCTATCAGAAGTCATGGAAATGATAGAAAGAAAAATCTCATTCAAAAAGAACTTCAAAATTGACAAATACCTGGGAGTTAATTTTCTGAGACAGTTTGGGACTTACAGAAATACAACTATAAAACACTATTTATAGAAATGAAAGAAGATTACATTCTAAAACAGCTTTTATTTTCTGAAATACTATGGTACCTAAAACTAGAAAAAAAACACCTTTCCTATTTGTCAGATTTAAAAAGACAGACATACTTATGTGTACAAGGACTGCTCAAAATCCAGTCTTTATTCTTTTATTTGGGAATATTAAGTTTTCTCAGCCAAAACATTGACTGTGTTAACACAGACAAGACAGCTCAGCATCCTTGACCCACTCTATCCTCATTTATAAAATGTGGATAAGATATTTAGGCCCTTTTTTCTCATTGGTAAAGTAGAGGCAGCATAGTGGAACAAAGAGATACATAGATTTTAAATTTGAGGAGCTAAATTAATTTTTTTTTTTTTAGTGAGGCAATTGGGGTTAAGTAACTTGCCCAGGGTCACACAGCTAGTAAGTGTGTGTTAAGTGTCTGAGGCCAGATTTGAACTCAGGTACTCCTGACTCCAGGGCCGGTGCTCTATCCACTGCGCCACCTAGCTGCCCCAGCTAAATTAAATTTGAGATATGCTTCTTACTATTTGTATGCCATGGGCAAGTAATTCAAATTCTTTTGACCTCAGTTTTTTTCATCTCTAGGATGAGGGGTGTAGAGTGAGACTGGATGACCTCCAACGTATATCCCAGCTCTATATCTATGAATACTTATATGATCTTCCTCACAGGGCTGTTGTGAGGCAATCACTGGTCTTATAGTTAAGAAGACCTCGGTTTGAATTTTATCTTTTACACTTGCTGAGAGTGTGGCCATGTGCCAGTCACTTGACTCCTCTGAGACTCAGTTTTTTCATCTAAAAATGGAGATTATAATACCACAATCCTTAGTTCATAAGATTATTGTAAGGTTCAAAAGAGATAATGTATGTAATTTTTTTTTAATTTAAAAGCACTATTTAAATTTTATCTATTGTTAATAATAGTAATTGTAGGAGTATTGATAAACCTTAAAATGCTATGAAAATGTTATCATCATTAACATAATTATTAATATAATTAACTGGATAGCATCTTCAATTCCTGGGTTATCAAATTATTATTTTGTTTTACTATACAGCATAATCCTTGTGTTTACTTACTTTTAAAAATGTATTAAAACTTTGCATGAACTTTTTTTAGAAAAAAGAAAAACAGGAAGAAAACTAATTAAAAAGAGAATCATTATCTGTGGTGAGGCTCTGCCAATATAACAAAAAATGATAGCATCTAAGTTAAAATTTAAAAAAATGATAGCATCTAAGTTAATTTACAGGTTTAGAGTGATGCCAATCAAACCGCCAAGGGGTTGCTTTATAGAGTTAGACAAAATGATAATAAAATTCATTCAGGGGAACAAAATTTGTTCAATAATCTCAAGGGAAATAATTAAAAACAAATGGGACTGAAGGGGGCCTAGCATTGCAAGATTCCAAAATGTATTATAAATCAATAATCCTAAAAACTTGATTAGTAGTTAAAAAATAGAAAATAGAGAAGAAAAACAGACTAGAGAAGTAAATGACATAAACAATCAAAAATAGTAGTCCAGGATTCAAGAAACCAAATCAGAAAAGTTATAAGTGGAGCTCATTATTAGACAACTGTCATAAAATGAGAAAGTGATTTGAAAGAAATTAGTTTTAGACTTCTATCTTATGTCATATGCCACAATAAAATCCAAATGGATACAAGACCTAAATGTAAAGGCTTACATTACAAAAAAATAAAAGAGAAGGGAACTGTGGCTAGGAAGAAAATGCTAACCAACCCAGAGTTAGAGATGATCATAAAAGATAAGCTGACTAGCTTAATTATGCAGAATGTAAAAGCTTTTGCATGAACAAAAGCAATGTAGCTAAGAAGAGAAACTGTTGAATAAGGAAAAATAATTTCTGCTTTAAATTCCTATGACACAAGTCTGAAATCCAAGACTTAGAGAGAATTGACATAAATATCTATTTCTCAATAGATAAATGGTTTGTATTAACAAATGATTTTAAAAAGAAAAATTACGAACTATCAACAGCCAAATGAAAGTGTTCTAAATAATTAATAACAAAAATGTTAGTCAAAATAGCTCTGATGTTTTACCTCACACTCCTTAAAGTGACAAAATAATAAAAATAGGAATATAGTCAATGCTGAAGGAACTGTAGAAAGATAGTCATTAATATACTGTTTTCAGAACTGTGAATTCACTCATCTGTTCTGGAAAATGATATAGAATAATGTAGGAAATATCACTGGACTGTTGATACTGAGATCCCATTAGTGGACATATAACCCAAGGAGGTTTAAAGAAACCAAACCCAGTCTATCCCATGATATTTGTAGTAGTGTTTTCTCCATTAGAATCATAGAACCTTAGATTTAGAGTTGGAAAGGCCATAAGATATCACCCAGTAAGAATCTTTTACTTTATAGATGGGGAAATGAAAGCTGAGAGAGTTTGAAGCCAAGTCCTTTGACATTAACTTTGGTATTCTTTCCATTGTATCACATGATATGAATTAGATAATGTATGAAAATTTATATAATATGCATTATTTACCTCCACTACTAGATTAAAAACTCCTTAGGGATAAGAACTATGTGTTGTTCATGTAGCTACCTCTTATAGGACTTATGACAATGAATTGCTATTAGTTATAGATAAAATGTTCATAGCTTTATTGTTTACAAGTGTTTTTACTTATGTTATATAATTTAATCATCACAATAACCCTGTAAGTTCACCACTATTATCATATTCATTTTATATATAAGGAAACTGAGCTTCAAAGAAGTTAAATTTTTGTTTCTTATGGTCACTTAGTTAGTAACGGTTGAAGGCAAAATTCAAAGCCAAATCTCTCCTCACTCTAAGTTGAATCTTTTCTATTATATGTGCTGTCTTTCTCTTTGTGTATATACATTTTTACATATATGTGTGTGTTTCTGTTCAGTCATTTTCAGTTGTTCAATTTTTCATGATCCCAGTTATGGTTTTCTTGAAATAGATACTGGGGTGGTTTGTCATCTTCTCCAGTTTATTTATCAATGAGGAAACAGAGGCAAACAAGGTTAAGTGACTTACTCAGGGTCATACTGCTAGTAAGTGTCTGAAGCTGGTTTTGAACTTCCTGACTCCAGGCCCAGTGAGCTATCCACTGAGCCATCTAACTGCCCCCTCTGTATATGTGTACAGAAATGTATGTATAGTTGTGGTCAGAGGTAGAGAGAACATGTACCAAAACAATTTTTAAAAAATACTCTTTATGATTGCAGAGAACTGAAAATCAACCAACATTTATCTATTAGAACCTACAATATGCTAGTCACTATGCTTGTTATGGGGGACAAAAACATAACAAATAAAATGTGGCGAGTGGACCCACCCTCTTAGAGCTAAGCTGCTACATCTCCCCCAACATGAGTATCAAGGTACCCTGAGAGGTTGGCATTGTTTCTTCTCTACTGCCATTGACTTTAGCCTCCACTACTTGTGTTCTTCCCATAGTTAGCCTCCATCAATTAGAGCTTTAGTTCCATTTAAGCACTTAGAATCAACTAGTTTTTACAAATGAATATTTGCTTCAAATGTGCAGCAAGGAAAACAGTACAAATATTTTCCCCCAGAACCTCAGGGGCACAATCTCCTATATATACCACTTTGATCTCTGCAAAGAGTGGGCTCATTCTTAGCATATTTGCTATAAAACATTGGTTTGTTAAGTTCTCATCCAAATGTGGCATCATTGATGGCCCAACTACCACTGGGCTAAACCCCAGAGATCACTCCTTACTTTCTACAACATGGATGATGAGTTGGCCACAGACCCTAGCATGGACTCAGACTCCAAGAATCCTAGAAGCTTGAGGTTGGAACATCCAGATTAATATCTTTTATCTAAAATAGAAGAAAAAATTCAAAACAAAGGACTTAAGTCTGTTTTACAGGGCTAGATGTCAGCATCAGAGGAGAGAATGCCCAGGCCTCTGCCCATAAATCATTTGCCATCATTAAAAAAATGTCAAAGAGATCCACCAAGAGTGAACACCCTAAGATGATGAGGATAAGGTCTCCGGTGCTTCTTAAAGGCACTCATAGTTCCTACTAATTTGAAAAGGCTTCTCCTAACCACAAAGTGAGTAGACCAGAATCACTTAGATAATGTCCACACAGGCTCCATAGTCTCTCAAAGACACTTCAATAGCATCACTACTTGTTGTTGTTAGTCCTTTATTTTCAAAGAGAACTAATGACATCATGGTGTGATGTCTTGACTTGCACATGAATTGGATTTAAGTGAGGCTGAGTTGTACAAATTCATCAGTCTTATTCTCTTTTTTAGAGTAATCAAAGTCCAGTGGCAAGACAAAATGTTAGGACAACTGGCACTTCCCCAGGATACAAAGGATGACCTTGGTGTCTTTGATGTCTAACCAACCTTTAATCACCTTATAGTGCCTGTTTCAGCTGCCTTCATAGTTATTGGAACAAATTGTTCTCATCTGTCCATTCTGCTAGGGGAAGTCTTCACATGATTGGAATAGAAACTCCCCTAACTCACTGACAGGTTTGAGGTCTGTTGGTTATCTTTAATATTGTTTAGACAATCTGCTGAGATTGTTTTCCCAGGGTGTGACTGCTGCACATGCTATAGTTTCTTGGAGCCACAGGTGAGAGTTGGGTGAAAGTTGGACACCACAGCCCTGAAAAGAGCTTGCCAAGCCTTCATACCAGAATTGCTAGCCTTTCCTGAACTTCTCACATCCCTCAGTAAACTGGTATCATTTATATCAGCAACAAAAGCAATAGTCCTACCTAGAGTCTTCCCCATAAATAGCATCTGAGACATGCTACACATGGGCCATCGCATAACAATTATGATAACATTACATTACACAATAACAACAATCTCTACTTATAAGAACTCGCATTCTGATAGAGGAGATAATAAACACACAAATAATTAAATACAGAATAAATGTCAAGATTATAGATACAAAGAAGTTGAATACAAAATAGCTTGGGAGGGAGAATACTAGCAATTTGGAAGGATAAGAAAGAGCTTTGTGTAGAAGAAAATTGTGCTTGAGTTGCATCTTGAAGAAAGAGAGAGACTAAATGAAGCAAGAGAGGAGGGAGTCCATTTCAGGTATGGAGGATGGCCAGGGTAAAGACCAATACATGAGAGATAGGATGCTATGTCTGAGGAACAGAGAGCCCAGTTTGGATAGATGGCAGGGAGGAGGAATTATATACAATGAGTCTTATAAGATAGGTTTAGGCTAAATTGGGAAAGACTTTAAAAGCTAAATAAAGGAGTGTGTATTTTATCCTGCTAGGGAGCCACAACAGTATATTGAGAAGGAGAGTGGCATGGTCTGAACTTTGTTTAAGGAAGATCACTTGGAAAATGGTGTAGTGTTTGATCTAGAGTGGGAAGAGACTTTAGGGTGCCATTGAAGTGACCCAGGTGAGAGATGATTAAGGCCTAAAATAAAATGGTGGCTAAAGAGAGAGAAGTGAAAACTGCCAACAGAGTGAGTGCCCATCAACTGAGGAATGACCAGAAAGAAATTTTGACATCCAAATGTAATGGACTAGGATTTTGTAATAAAATGGAGAAGTATGAAGAATTCAGAAAAACATGGAGAGAGCCACATAAAGAGATGCAGGATGAAATAAGTAGAACACAGAAAGTAATAGACACAATGACTCTAGCAATATAAATTAAGCAAGCCATCACTAGAATGAAGTAGAACTCTGAGTCATTGGAAAACTCAGGAAGATCCTGAAGAACAAATAATGAAAATATGCATTCTCTCACCTACTCTTCCTCTGACCCCACAGTAGAGAGGCAGGGTACTGCTGTGGAAGAATCTACATGTTATATACACATTGACAGAGGTGGTCACTATATCAAATATGTCTTCTTCATTGTTTTTCTTTGTCATGAGGGAGGAGTCAGTTTGGAGGGAGGTAGGATTGAAATGAGCTTGACATAGATAAAAGGTACCAATAAGATATATTTTTAAAAGGAAAGAAAGCCACTTGGAAGCAGGTTGGGTTGTCCAAACTTTGATTCACTACTTCATTTTGCAGAAAGTCAGCTGTGTTACTCTGGCCAGGAGGTCATGCAATAGCACAGGCTCTACTCTGCCTGCATGAAAAAGGAACAAATAAACAAACACAACACAACATTTGGGACGTTTTTTTAAAGAAAGCAAATGCTAGGGCCACTTCTGGAGCCAGTTGCCAAGTTTGTTCTTGAGTCTCATACCCCTGTACATAACAACCATGTGAGTCAGGTCAAATAAGTATCATCACCCCCATTTTAAAGTCAAAATTCAGACTCCATTCAGAAAGATGGAGGGACTTACCCAAGGTCACAGATGATCAGAGCTAAGATTTAAATCTAGAGCATTGGACTTCCAAATTAGTGATCTTTCAAAGCCAGAACATATCAAAGCTCATTATGGTGACCGAATTATCAAAAAAAAGGTTGAATTATGGTAAAGTAAAAGATTCAGTATACACTACATAAAAATTCAAGAAAGTGTGGGGCACCTGTTAAGAAGATGGGCTCTAGGGGCAGCTAGGTGGCGCAGTGGATAAAGCACCGGCCCTGGATTCAGGAGTACCTGAGTTCAAATCCGGCCTCAGACACTTGACACTTACTAGCTGTGTGACCCTGGGCAAGTCACTTAACCCCAATTGCCTCACTAAAAAAAAAAAGAAAAAAAAAGAAAAAAAAAGATGGGCTCTAGGGGGCAGCTCAGTTGTGCAGTGGATAAAGCATTGGCCCTGGATTCAGGAGGACCTGAGTTCAAATTCAGCCTCAGATACTGGACACTTACTAGCTATGTGACTCTGGGCAAGTCACTTAATCCTCATTGCTCCACAAAAAAAAAAAAAAAGAAAAGAAAGAGAAGATGGGCTCTGCCACTTTCTAACTGTATGACCTCAAAAAGTCATAGGGCCTCAGTTTCTTCAGTTGTAAAACAATTAGGTTAGATTCTATAATTACCGATGTATCTTTTTTGAGTTTATGATTCTACAATTTTGATTATTTTTTTCTTAAGAAGAGACTGTTTGGACTCTAAGAAAGTTAACTCATCTTTTTTAAAAAAAACATTCAACTTTCTATAAGTTCCATAAATTCCATAAGTTCTATAAGTTCCAAAAGTTCTATAAGTTCTATAATTTCCAAAAGTTCTGTATTTCCAAAGTTTTACTATAGATTGATTGATTAAAAATACCATTATATAAGCCATGTTTCTTCTTTCAGAATACTGTTTGAATGAGGACTGCATTGATAAATGTTTAAGAAATGTTTTTTTAATATCCACAACACACATTTAAGTTTAATTTGCACTAGTAATATTTTTCCATCAATTTCTGAAGTCTAGACAATCAACCAAATAATAAATCAAGTCCTGATTTTTGGCATTTGACAATTTTTTAGACGTAAATGCTCACACTGGAAATTTAAGAATCAGCTCTTGTCAGGCAGTTCAAGCTGACTCCAGCAGACCTCTGGAACATTCCATTTTTTTTTTTTTGTGGGGCAATGGGGGTTAAGTGATTTGCCCAGGGTCACATAGCTAGTAAGTGTCAAGTGTCTGAGGCCGGATTTGAACTCAGGTCCTCCTGAATCCAGGGCCTGTGCTTTATCCACTGCGCCACCTAGCTGCCCCCTGGAATATTCAAATTTTAAATGTAGGTACAGTTAATTCAGCTTGATGCAGTGGAAAGAGAATAGAATTTGGAGTCAGAGGACCTGGGTTTGAGTCTTTCCTCTAGCACGAACCTCTTTGACCTTGAAGAAGCTTTTCTAAGCATCAGTATCCTAATCTATGAAGTGAGGGGCTGGGACTATATGATTTTTAATATTGGTGGCTAGGTCTCACAATGATTAGAGAGCCAAACATGGAGTCAGGAAGACTCATCTTCTTGAGTTCCAATCCAGCCTCAAACACTTACTAGTTGTGTGACCCTAGGCAAGTCACTTAACCCTATTTACCTGTTTCCTCATCTATAAAATGAGCTAGAGAAGGAAATGGCAAACAACTCCAATACCTTGGTCAAGAAAACTCCAAATGGGTTCACAAAGAGTTGGCCACGACTGAACAACAAAATAACACATTTTGAAAAAGAACTCAGTGACCAGCTAGTCCAACCCATACCAGAAAAAGAATCCTGACAAATGATCATCCTGCTTCTGCTTGAAGACTTGCAGTGGTAGAGAGAAACCACTACCTGCCTAAGTAATCCAATCCACCTTTGGATAGCTCCAGTAATTAGGACATTTTCCTGACAATAGGCTTAAATTTCCTTCTTTGAAACTTGTACCCATTGCTTCTAGTTTTGCCTACTGGGATTAATCTCCCTTCTACAAAACAACTTAAACACACTTGCAGATCATTATCATGTATCCTGGAACCTTTTCTATTCTTCCTTCATTTGAAATAGACTCAAGGTCCTTCATTTTTCTGGTTTTCCTCATCTGTACACTTTCTTGATGATCAATGTCTTTCCTAAAAAAATGTGGTAGCCAGAACTGAACATGATTCTCTAGGAGTGGTCTGACCAAAGCAGAGTACAGTGAAGCTAACAGTACCCCATCACACATACAAACTCATATACTTCAGGAAGCTCTGCCTCTCTTTATGTGGGTTATTGTTTCCTTAATTTTTCTGGCTAAGCATACCACACTTTTGATTCTAGTTGAATTTGTTGTGGCTAAAACCCACAGACCTTTGTAAGCTTCCTACATCTTTTCCTTATGAAGATGATTTCTTGGACTCAAGAATAAGACCTTACATTTACCCTTATTAAATTTCATCTTGGGGGCAGTGGGGTGGCACAGTGGATAGAGCACCGGCCCTGGATTCAGGAGGACCTGAGTTCAAATCCAGCCTCAGACACTTAACATTTACTAGCTGTGTGACCCTGGGCAAGTCACTTAACCCCAATTGTCTCACACACACAAAAAATTCATCTTAGATTTAGTCCAATATTTGGCCTATCAAGAGCTTCCTGGATCCTGATTTTCATCCAGTGTGTTACCAATACCTCCTACCTTTTTATCATCTATAAATCTAGTAAAAGACCATCTACCTATGCATTATCTGAATAGTTGATTAAAAATGTTATATGGCATAAAGTCAAGCACAGATCCCTGGGGCACTCCATTGGAGACCTTCAAAGTTGATATCAAATTATTAATGGCTACTCTTTAAGTCAATCCATTCAACCAGTTCCAAGTGCATCCCTGAGGGCCTTTCCCTCCCAGACTTCTTTCCTTCTCTTTCTTTCTTTCTTTCTTTCTTTCTTTCTTTCTTTCTTTCTTTCTTTCTTTCTTTCTTTCTTTCTTTCTTCCTTCCTTCCTTCTTTCCTTCCTTCCTTCTTTCCTTCCTTCCTTCCTTCCTTCCTTCCTTCCTTCCTTCCTTCCTTCCTTCCTTCCTTCCTTCCTTCCTTCCTTCCTTCCTTCCTTCCTTCCTTCCTTCCTTCCTTCCTCTCTCTCTCTCTCTCTCTCTCTTTCTTTCTTTCTTTCTTTCTTTCTTTCTTTCTTTCTTTCTTTCTTCTTTGCTTCCTTCCTCTCTCCATTTATTTATTTGTTTGTTTTGACTAGATAAAGGATGCCACTCTGCCTCCTTTCTTACCTAGCCTTAATCACTGAATGGTCAGTGACTCAAGCAAACTGAGATCTGGGAAAGACCTTAGCTTAAAAAGGCCAAGGTCTCCTACTACATCTGGGGCCAATTCCACTCTTCCTGATGTATATCTTGCCACTGGTCCCAGATGGCTCTGGAGGAGAGAGTGAGGCTGGGGACTTTGCATACTCCTCCCTCACATATCCAATGCCCTACAGGTCATGACACCACCTCAATGTTATGGTCCTCTTTGAGAATGAAGGACAAACAACAAGAAGTGCATCTAAATGATTGAGCCCACATATAGCCATCTCTTCTGCAATAAAAGCATGTGATTCTTTCTCAAACACTTTCCAGAAATCTAGCTAAACTATATCTAAAACAATCCTGTAATCTACCAGTTTAGAAATTTTATCAAAAAATGAAATATGGTTAGTCTTGATGGTTTATTCTTGATGAAGCTATTCTGGCTTTTTGTGATCACATTTCCCTTCATCTCTTTAATATTACATTCTGGTATTTTTCCAGGAATCAAAGTTCAAATCTATTGGCATATAGACAATAGCCATTGTTTTCACTTTTTAAAAGATGCTGTTCTTCAGTTTTACAGTACCACTACCAGTTTTATGACCTTTGAAATATCACAATGACTCAACAATCACATAGCAAAAATGAAGCTGCAAGTTACCATTTTTCTTTAAAAAAAACTGAAGCTTTGGTTAAAATGTACATACTTTCTACTGAAGTAATTTGCCACAGAAATGGTTCCCCATTATTTTAATTTTAGGCTTTTTATCTAAAAATTAATCCTTCTCTCTATCTGTGTACACTAGAACAAGAAGTTGTTTTGCTTTTATGTCTTGAGTGATTCTGGTAAGTAGAAGAACATGTTATAATTGTAAAATGGGTTGAAATGCCTCTGTGGGAAACTGGGCACAAACATTGACATGCTCAGAAATAATGCATTTGATTTTAATTTAATTGAATTTTAATTCCTCATGCTTCAAAACAAATTTCCATTGTTTTGCTTGATGTTATATTTTAAAGGTAGACATAAAAGGATGTCTCCTATTAAAAACTTGAAATTAGTTGTAATATTTAGATCAGCTTATTTGCTTATAGATTCACAATTTTTATCTTTTCCTCTTCAATCATTCCATAAAAAAAGCATCATAGCAGATACTCAGACTGGAAACATTTAATAAACATGAAATGCACATTTTTTTCTGTAGATCAATTAGAATGAGCTTCAAAATCTGAAAGTTGGTTATCATTCAGTAATTATATGAAGAAAAATATAAATGTATTTGTATGGAGACCTATTCTTGAAGCATGTTTTCACACAAATATATATTTTTAAAACTGGCTCCTTAATTTTTCTGGGTTATATTTTTGGTCAGATACTTGTGAGAAACTTTGCAATGTTCTCAAAAGACTTTTTACCTGTTCTGTGTTTTTCAGTATTTTGTTACTAATTAATTTGCTGTTGGGGCAGCTAGGTGGTGCAATGGATAAAGCACTGGCCCTGAATTCAGGAGGACCTCAGTTCAAATCCAGCCTGAGACACTTGACACTTACTAGTTGTGTGACCCCGGGCAAGTCACTTAACCCTCATTGCCCCACAAAAAAAAAGATTAACTTGATATAAACCATACAATCCTCCTTATAATATGTATCTATGTGTATATGTGTATCTAACAGTGGTAGCAGAGGGCTTGGCATATAGTAGGGCCTTAATCAATGCTCCTTGACTAACTGGTGGTATGCTTCTGGCAGTGTGTGTCAGGGATAATGTTTACATGTGGAGAACGTGTAATCACTCTTGGCTGACATCTATCTATTCTTTATATATCTGTCTTTGGGCCCTAATTTTCTGCTTTACTCTGTGCCCTTGACCCTGCCCCTTGAAAAAAGGCTTAGGTGGCACAGTGGATAGAGCACCAGCCCTGTAGTCAGGAGGACCTGAGTTCAAATCTGACCTCAGACACTTGACTCTTATTAGCTGTGTGACCTTGGGAAAGTCACTTAACCCCAATTGCCTCACCAAGAATAAAAATAAAAATAAAAAAGACTTAAAAATTAAGATATGCAGTATGGAATAATGGGAAAGGGGAGAAAACTCAGACCATACCAAGCTGCTTGCCTTAGAGTCCTTGTGTTCATGGAAATCTGAATGCACCTGTTTTCTCCTTTGGGGAAGCTATATAACATGAATTAGCAATATTTCTTTTGCTTATGTTGAGTCTCCAGCTGGCAGTCCCAAAAGAGAATGGCTCCCTCTATGTACCTGACGAACCACAGCCTTCCTTTTAGCTGCCTTTGATCAAACAAAATACATACAAATTAAAAGTGTACTGGTTAACCATAATTTTACCTTAATACTGACTTTTTTTAAGAGTGTTTGTAAAACAAGCATAAAAGAAACTTTAAAGAAACAGAAAAAAAGCTTTGGAACAAATATATGCTTTCCTGAGGGGAAAGGGGGAAAAGGAAAGGAGAAATGAAAATGCCATCTTGGATTTGCCCCCTGGCAAGTTCAGCAAACCCAGATTCTGCCCAGATACTCCTCTCTGCTTCAGAATCCCATCCTTCTCTCATCTCTGCAACTCTCCCTGCATCCATGGCAACTGCTCACCACAGTTTCTGCAGTTCTCATTTAGAAAGGCCATTGGGTCTTCAGTGAGATTGTTGGCCCCCGGCCTCAACCACAATGCTCTCATGGGTGACCTATGGCCCCCTTAATATCTCTACCTTCACTAAGTGTCTCTGCATCCACTAGCACTGGCTGTAGCCTGGCAAACACAATGTCATTCTGGGGTCACGATCTCTTTCCCTCTCATATCATGTCACCAAGTATTCTCTCTTTGGAAAGAGGAAGGACTGAGGTTTTAATCACAGTCTCATTGGTCTCCCAAGGTTCAAATAGATAAATGCTGGTGAATCACCCAATTATGTATATGTATATGTACATGTATGTGTATGTATGCGTGTATGTGTACTGTATGTCTATGTCTATATTCATATCCATATCCATTGAATTTCTATACAGTAGATGTTCTTTCTTTGACTTGTCCCTGATCTCAATTTCCCTTTCCAGACAATTGATTCTGTGTTAAATAATGGCATCATTCCGGAGCTATAGCTATAGCTATCTATAAATCTGTGTCTATCTCCATCTCTAATCTCTATCTATATCTATCTATACATATATATATATATAAATCTACACTTTTGTGTGTATATATATGCAGATATATGTATATATACACATACAGCATAGATACAAAAGTATATCTATCCACATATACTTTTGTCTATATACATTATATATATGCAATATATTTTGTGTAATACATAGATGCATATATGTATATGTAACTTATACATGTATATTATGTTATATATTTACTTTTGTTGTAAAACTTGGAATCTATTCATCTTATAATGGCACTGTTTTATTTCATTTCCTGGCATTTTTTTTCATTGTAAAAAAGCAGTAATGGCTAGGTTCCCAATTTTCCATTTCAGACAGGTGAATTTATTGTTGAGTGAATGCATTATGCTGCTTCCAAAGGTGTTGAGAAACTGTCACATTGTAGATGTGTTTCTTACAGACTCACTCTGACGTTGGAAACTCCAGAATATACTGTAAGTGATGCCATTATTAAACACAGAATCAATTGTCTGGAGAGGGAAATTGAGATTGGATACAAGTCAAAGAAAGAACACCTACTGTATAGAAATTCAAATAGCCACCAAGACTACACAATGCAATTGCTCAAATTGGACTCCCAATTCACAAGCAGAAAGATGGTAAATTATACTCTTGGTTCACAAAGAAAAATCAATCCAGAGAAGATGTGCTGATTTACATAGTTGATATGGCATTTTAAAAAAGCATGGAGAGAACATAGTTTTTGACACAAAAAGGCAGGTGGAGAATAAGATTTGTACCAGACAGATAATGGATGAAGAGTAGCTCAGAATGAGAATTGATAGTGAAGGAAATGGCCCTTTGGAGCAGGAGGAAGGTTGCCAATACTCCATCTGTGTGATAGGCTGAAAACAGCCTCCACAGAAATTCCAGGGGGAAAGATGCTTAAAGGGATTCATTAAGCTCAGTAATGACATCCAGAGGTGACCATAAACTTGTGAAGAGGGTCTATCACTTAGTACTGTCTTATCACAACCTGGATCCTCAGTGTTGTGCAATTTCACATTTCTTTAACAGATTGGACAGGCATGCTTTGATGTGCCTTTTATGAATTTTACCAGGTTTTAAACTGTCTGAATGATAGTGAACTGTTGTAATGTATCAACCTGTTCATTACAGTTCTTGTCTCTTCACGGTTTCTACAGAATAAATGAAATAGCTAAGAAACTGAAATATGTGCTATTGTTATACTCCCCAAATGGGAAAGGGGTGTGTGTGTTTGTGTGTGTGCATGCGCATGTGTATGTGGGGGTGGCCATCTTGGACATATTTTTTTCTTTTTTTTCCTTTTTTTGGTGAGGCTATTAGGGTTAAGTGACTTGCCCAGGGTCACATAGCTAGTAAGTGTCAAGTGTCTGAGGTAAGATTTGAACTCAGGTCCTCCTAAATCCAGGGCCGTGCTTTATCCACTGCGCCACCTAGCTGCCTCCCTGGGCACATTTTTGAAGGCCCAAAAGTATCCCTTCCACTTTTGGTAAGGCCTAAGGAGGGACAGGAGGTAATAAGCATTCATAGCACCTACTATGTATTAGGCACTGTGTTAAGAGCTTGTTACAAATACTAACTCATTTGAGCCTTACAACAGTCCTATGAGGTGATTAAAAATACTTCTATTCCTTTTAAATTTTATTCTCCTCTCACACTGTTGACAGAGAAGTTTTGATGAAGATGGTGATGCTTCCCCCTCATGGAAATTCAGTTCCTCAGTTTTTTATCTTCCTCCCACAGAAACTTCATGGTGGTGCTGGAGTGTGGAGTGGTTCTGACACTCACTAATCGTGTGACCACAAAAGAAGTCATTGAAAATCTCTGTTCCTCAATTTCCACATTTATAAAATGGGACTAATAATACTTGCACTATCTACAGAACAGGGTTCCTTGTAAACCTACTAAAATGTGAATTTGGGGGCAACTAGGTGGAGCAGCAGATAAAGCATCGGCCCTGGATTCAGAAGGGCCTGAGTTCAAATTCAGCCTCAGACACTTGACACTAGCTGTGTGACCCCTGGGCAAGTCACCTAACCCTCATTGTTCTGGGAAAAAAGTGAGTTATATATCAACTGGTAAAAACTGGATTGACAATATGTCCCCAACCTCTCATTTCAGCCTCTTACTGGAATGACACTGTTAGGGTTAATTGTCCTACTTTCCTACTCCTCATTCCTACCTCTCTATTCCATATTCCTTCATTCTTATTAGATAATTTGAAAAATACTCTCATTTTAGTGTTGTTTTTCAATCACTTTCAGTTGTGTCCAATTTTTGTGACCCCATTTGGGGTTTTCTTGGCAAAGATACTAGAGTGATTTGTCATTTCCTTCTCCAGCTCATTTTACAGATGAAGAAATCGAGGCAAACAGGGTTAAATGATTTTCCCAAGGTCACACAACTACCAAGTGCATCTGAGGCTGGATTTGAACTCAGGAAGATGAGTCTTCCTGATTCCAAGCATAGCCCTCTATACACTGAACCACCTAAGTGCCCTCATGTTACCAGTCCTAGAGAGAATAGGGTAGTCTCCTATTGACATCATTCTGGTTCTTTGTCTCAAATGTTATATAATCACTGAAAGGTTCTGGGCCCTCAAGTGGAAGTTGAACACCCCCATCCCCCACACCACATTCTGCTCACTGTAGACATAGAGGCTGGATGCTGTGACTATCCCTGAGAACAGCTGTTCTCCTCCTCCCCTTGTGAGTAGCAGTAAAGTTTGTTAAAGCTATTTCTGTGTGGGATGATGCTTTTCATCTGGACTCCCCTGTACTACATTATATTTTCAAGAACCTCAGGTAGGCCTTGTGGATGTGTGGGTTTATACTATAGTCAGTAACCATAGCACCATAAACACAAAAGGTAAGATGAACCCCACCCATCCCCTTCCCATATTTATGTTCCAGGTCAAGGACTGACATCCTGAGAAAAGAGTTAATAAGAAGCCACACATCTATAATGGAGGTCCTTAACCACTTGATTGCTATTTAATTTTAATAGTTGATCTTGAAGCCTTGCCAAGAAAAAAAATTGCTAAGCTACTTGTAGCTGCCACATCTCTCCTAGACATCCACGGGGATTGTCAGTGCAGAGAAAAAGAACAGCAAACAATCATCATGTTAAGCAATCGTGCTCATCACCTCCCTTCTATCTTATGGTAAGTCATCATAAGTTGTTGAGAAAATTAAAAGTGGCCCTTCATCAAGAAAAAGTCATGAATGCACAGTCTGGAGAAAACTTCTCCAGAAGTAGTCCATAACTAAGATGGGAAAATTGGGGGTTTGTCCCAGAGTACTGACATAACTTAGATTCATTTAGCATGTAGAAACTACTTAGTTTAGCAATTAGCTAGAACAATTAGCTGACAGAGAAGGTACCAGATGTTCTTCCCAGTGACTATAACACAGATGAGTCCTAGCCTAACCCCAACATTGGACCTTGTGTTCCAAGGTCCAGGATATTCCCCTGAGGTCTTCTTGCCAACCAGATCAACTGAAACCAAATTTTTCTTAGTAATTTCCCTAGGTATAATTTTATGGAATTTTCTCTGGCTCTCAGAAATGTTGGTACCAGTCCTATTCATCTTGCATTGTAATGAGGAGTTAGTTAAATTATTGTATAGCCTCAGAGAGTAATCAGCCTAAAAATCTAACAAATAAAAAGTAATACATAAATTTGAGGTGCACATATTTAGATCACCAGGCCTGGACTCATCTTCCTGAGTTTAAATCTGGACTTGGACACTAACTAGCTGTGTGACACTGGGTAAGTCACTCAACTCTGTTTGCCTCATTTATAAAATAAGCTGGAAAAGGAAATGACAAGCCACTCAAGTATCTTTGCCAGAAAAAAAAAATGGGGGTTACAAAGACCTATGGACATGACCAAAAAGGACTGAGCAACAACATATTATGAAAGTCCATTTTATTAAAGGAAGGTAATGGTGTAATAGCAAATACAAACAGAAAGGTGGTCTAGAATAAAAATAGCTTCAGAATTACCAGCACTCTGATCATGCACTTATCCCTATTATTTTATTTTATTTTTGCAGGGCAATGAGGGTTAAATGACTTGCCCAGGGTCACACAGCCAATAAATGTCAATTGTCTGAAGCTGAACTTGAACTCAAGTCCTCCTGAATCCAGGGCCGGTGCTTTATCCACTGTGCCACCTAGCTGCCCCATCCCTATTATTTTAGACAGAAATAATCATAGAACAGATAAGAGCAATGAATCTACCACAACTTGATAGAAATATTCCTTAAGAATCCAACTCCCTTTGGTCTCAGTCAGTCAATCAGTCAATGAGCATTTATTAAGGACCTACTATGTGTCAGGCCCTATACCAAGCACTGTGGATACCAAGAAAGGCAAAAGACAGTTTCTGTTTTCTAGGAGTTCATTATCTAATAAGGGAGACAATATGTAAACCTATTTGTCCAAATAAGTTATATACAAGATGAATAGGAAATAATCAAAAGAGGGAAGGTACTAGAATGAAGAGGGACTAGAAAAGATTTTCTTTACAAGGATTTTGGCTAGGATTTGATGGAAACCAGGGAAACCATGAATTAGCCTGGTCTAATTCTATGCTCATAAATCCTCCTTCAATAAATCACTCAAAAAAGAAATTATCAAGTGTCTTCTATATGCCAGGCACTGTGCCATGTAGAGCTCATGAAAGGATTTATACAGACAGAAGAGGGTGCCTACTGTAAGTGAATCAATTGTCTTTACAACTCAGTCTTGTATAGGTTTAGAATTCATGCTTGTTGATTGATTGGTTGGTCGATTAGTATCTTGGTTGATTGGTTAATAAAATGGGCCAGTTTCCCAGAGCCTGACTGTGGAAATTTGGTATTTTAATAGTCAGAGAAGTGAGGAGGAAGTGCATCGCAGGCATGGAGGACAGCCCAAGCAAAGGAAAAGGGAGACAGGAGAAGGATTTTCATATATAGGGAACAGAAGTAGATCAGTCTGGTTTTATTTTTTAATTCTGATTTTAACACTAAACAAAATGAGTATTTCCATATCCATATAGATAGTATAACAGAAGAAAAGTACATAAAATCACATATAGTTTGCTTTTCTTTTAAATATAATCAATTCAACATGTAAGTTTTAAAGTTATCCTTCTTATCTCTGATTTTATCTGAAATAGGCCACTTTGACAGAAACATAGAATCCATGAAGGAGAATAACGTGCAATAATCCTAGAAGTTGTAAACGGCTTAAAAAGCCAGAGCAGCTAATACTTTATACTAGAGGAGAGAGGGAACTTCTAAGACTTCTTGAACAGAAGTCAGATTTGTGCTTTAGGAACACCAGTTTGATACCTTAATGAAAAATGGATTAGGGAGGAGAGAGACCTAAGGAAGGGAAACCAATTATCACAAGAATTCAGGCCAACGATATCCAAGGCCTAAACTTGGTTGACAATCATGTGAGTGGAAAGGAAAGAGATGAGAGATATATTGTGGAGCTGGGAGCTATCTTGTCATATAGTGACAAGAATTGTCAATTCACTGGCTAGGAAGGGTTGAGGCAAAATGAGGAAGATGACTGAGATTGTGAATTCAGGTGATTGGAAAGGCATTGATCCCCTCCACAAAAATCAAGCAGTCAGACAGAGGAATGGGATTGAAAGAAAAGATGTTAAGTTCTATTTTGGACTTGTTGGGGGTACCTATGAGACATCCAGTTGGTCTTTCCCATAAGCAGCAGGAGATTCACGGTTGGAATTCAGGACATACTGGGGCTGGATACAAAGATCTGGAAGCAATCTATATAGTTAATTAGAACACTGAGAACTGAGATCACTAAGAAAGGGGTTCTAGAAAGAGAACAGGGCAGATAAGTTCCTGGAGACTTAATGGGCCTATGTTCTAAGGCCAGTCCTTCATTGAATGGTCAGAGGACCTCTGCTCCAGTGATGAATATATTAATTCTGCCTGCTTTGGAGGAAGGAGGGGAAAAAGAAATAAACCTTTGTATAGAGCCTACTATATGCCAGGTACAATGCTAAGCACTTTACAAATATCATCTCATTTGATACTCATAACAACCCTGAAGGGTAGGTGCTATTATTACCCCTATTTTATTATTATGGAAACTGAGGCAACCAGAGATTGAAGTGACTTGCCCAGGATCATACAGTTAGTAAGTGTCTGAGGCCAGATTTGAAGTCAGGTCTTCCTGACTCTAGGCTAAGCACTGTATTCGCTGTCTCACCTAATTGTCTTCTGCTCAGAAGAGCAAGTATTTTGGAACTCTGGAAAATCACTATTCCTGGGAAAGTTACCAGGAGGAGCAAGGCCCTGGAGGCTGGATGGGCCTGAGTCCTATGTATTTAGTAAGGCATAGTTTAGTTATTCACCCAGGTAAGCATGCAGAGACCTAAGGAGATTTTCCCAGAGTCACACAGGTCACAAGTAGCCATGATACAAGTCTAGTTCCTCTGAAGCCAAATCTAGGGCTTTTTTCCATTATGTCAACCAGCCTAAAATGACCATTGATTATTGGACCATTTATGGTAAAACTGAGATAAAATATAGGAACAGAAATAAGAGCAAAATAACCCATTACTTTTGCACTATCAGAGGCTGATTTTTTTTCCTGAGGAGACACCTATGCCTGCTCTGATTTTTGCACTTTTTGCAGGTGTGTGTGTGGGAGGACCTGTAATTTCATCTGTATAGAGATCTCAATGTAGAAATTGCCTTACTGATACAGACCAGCAACTGTTCTTGTGTTAGGTAGGTTGGTTATAAATAAATAAATAATAGATGATAGATATATTGAGTAGATAGATGATGGATGGATGGATGGATAGATGGAGCAAGTGAATATTAAGCTTATCATTAAGCAAACAATTACTACATGTCAGACAATGTGCTAAGAGTTGGGGATATAAATATGAGAAAACAATATATCCCAACTCTTAAAGATCATACATTCTAGTTGGGAAGGACAAAATCCAAAGGGAAGCTAGAAAGGGGATCGGTTGGGGGTAGTGAGAGACAACAGGCAAATCTGCTAGTGAGGAGACGAAGTCTAGAGAGTGAATTGACGTGGGAGTGAAATAAATATTCCCAGCTACGGACTCAACAATCAGGGGAATAGGCACCATGGCAGGGGACAACTGAAAGGCATTTTAGAGAATTGTCTTGGGTACCGATTATCAAGTAATTAATTAATAAGCATTTATTAAGTGTCCACTTTGTGGGAGGAATGGTAGTAGTCATTGGGGGTAGGGTCACCTATGTGGCACAGTGGATAAAGTACTGGCCCTGTTTTCAGGAGGACCTGAATTCAAATCCAGCCTCAGATACGTGTTACTTACTAGCTGTGTGACCCTGGGCAAGTCACTTAACCCTCATTGCCCCGCCAAAAAAAAAAAAAAAAAGTAAACACTGGGGCCTCAAAGACAAAAATTAAATTAGCCCCCGCCCTAGAGGAGTTTGTATTCTATGGAGGGGAGACAATACATGCATGTATAAGCACATAAAAATAATAACTAATTTGTCCATGACCATGTAACTAGTATATGCCAAAGGCAGGACTTGAAGCATGGCTTCCTGACTTCAAGTCCATGTGTTATCCATTATGCCTTGTTGTATTTAATTTCCTAGGATTCTTTTTTTTTGAAAGGGTATGGAGTGGGGGGAGGCAATCAAGATTAAATCATTTTCCCAGGGTCACACAGCCAGGACGTATCTGAAGCCAGATTTGAACTCAGGTCCTCCTGATTCTAGGGCCCATGCTCTATCCACTGTACCACCTAGCTGCCCCAATTTCCTAAGGTTCTTAAAATCATTTGAAGTGCTCCTCACTTTCAAAGTTCATACCAGAAGTTATCGCAAAATCTTTTCTGACAAAAAGGAAACATGGAAGAAAATCCTCTCTAAATTTCTGTGATCTACTCTATGTGTAACATTTAACTCTCTGATTATAGCAAATTTCCCATAGCACTAGAAAAATCCCCTAGGCTACTTGATCTTTCATTCTTTGGGGGAAAAAAAAAGTTATTGAATTACATTATATATGGACCAGATAGAAGGTCTCTAAGGTGCTGTTCAGCTCTAAATCTTATGATCCTTTGTAGGTATTTGATGTATTTTGAAAGATCCAAAGGGAAAGAGATCCTATGAATATCTTTGGTAACATTTTCTGGGACCTAATTTATCATATTAAAAATAAGTGTTCATTAATTTGATCCCAAGTATTGGAACTTTTAGATCACTATAGTAAGCTAAAACCCCAGCAGAGATACTAAAAATAAAGTTCCCTAATGGATTCTTCCAAATTTGAATACAACCTAAAATTAATCATCTATAATTACCAAACCTAATTTAATTAAAACTAGCTGCTCACCATCTGCTCTTATTTGTATAAATTTGAGAATCTACTATTTCACATAAAATTCCTCTATTTAACAAATTATATCAAGCATAATTATTATGTAATTAATCTCTGTTGAAATTACATTTGTTGTCACTTGACAGAAAAGTAATTTATTTGATGAAAAAAAGCAGTTGACCAATTACTCTATCAAATTGGGGTCTTTAGCTTCAATGCCTCAACATTTAAAGAACAAAAAAGTTATTTTTGGCACAGAAGAATTTCATTTGAAATGTGAAATCATATGGGGAGCAGAGCAGAACTAAGCCTGAATAGTGATATTTGAAAGAAATAATTTCTGTGGCTTATGAATTCAAGACCTTACCTGGATCAGTGGGCAAGTTAATTCATCTGAAAAAAAAGTCCCTTGAATCATTAAAGAAAATTCATCAATTCAACAATGATTCTACCCAGGAAAATGTTGAAAAATACACGTCCTGACAAAGCCATGCTTTCTATAATATCCTTAATCATCATTTTACTCTTCAACTTTTTATTCATTTTAATTGATAAATTTGTTAATAGGAGTGCTAAATAGCTGAATTTGAAAAGAATTTTTTTTTCAGAAAATGCTGGTTCCTTTGTAAAGATAGAACAATTGGTGTAAAATAGTACTCTAAAATGTCCACTTGGTACCTCCTAGAAATCATAGAGATTAAATAAATTTTTTAAAAACCCTGAAATAAAAAAGATCTATGAAGCTAATATATGAAGAGAAGTTTCATTTAGGAAAATTGTATCAAATACTTCTTCTAAGAATGTGATGTCCAAGATAGAGGAAATTTACACAAATATATGACTTAAGAGCCATTCTCCCAAATAGATAAGTCAAAAGATATGAATGGTTTTCAGTATAAGAAATGCAAGTGATCAATAACCATATTTTTAAGATGTTCCAAATCACTAATAATTAGAAAAATTAAAATGAAAACAACTGTAAGATTTCCCCTCACATCCTTCAAAATAGCATAGATGGATGGGGCAGCTAGGTGGAGCAGCGGATAAAGCACTGGCCCTGTATTCAGTTGTACCTGAGTTCAAATCTGGCCTCTGACACTTGACACTTACTAGCTGGGTGGCCCTGGGCAAGTCACTTAACCCTCATTGCCCCACAAGAAAAAAAAACTGTGAGGGAAAATAGCATAGATGGGATAAATTAGACACAGACAACATTGGAGAGACTATAAAAAGATAGGTCCTCCTATATACTGCTAGTAGAACAGAAAATTGATCTAACCATTCAGGAAAACAATTTAGAAATACAGAAGCAAAGTCACTACAATTTTGATCTAATGATTCCATTACTAGGCATATGCCCCAAATACGTCAAAGAAAAATCATGTGTCTATGTATGTGTGTGTGTGTGTGTGTGTGTAGCAACATATTCATGGAAGCCCTCTTTGTGGCAACAAAAACTGTTACAAAATTGATTTATTTGTTTTAAGATTCCATCTTCAATATAAGATATCAACCTAGCAAAGCTACTAAAAATAAGTCCCCCAATTGTTTTTTTTCTCATTTGAAATCGACCTGAAGCTAGACATCTATAATTGCCAAATCTAATTTAATTAAAACTACTATTGAACAAAGGATAGTTGTAGGATCTCTGTAAAATCAGGTAGCTATATGGGATCATAAGGTTTAGAGTGAGATAAGCTCTTAAAAATGATCCTAACTAGGTTTAACGTGGTTGAGTTAACTTTCTTCATCTCCCATAGGTTGGTGAAAGGTTGAACAAATTGTGGTATATTAATAATGGGATATTATTACACAATAAGAAAGGGCAAGGAAACATGCATTTATTAAGCACTTACTATGTACTAGGTACTGTGCTAAGTGCTTTACAAATATTTTTTCTTGAATGGGAAGAATCAGAAGCATTAAAAATTATATTAATTTATGCATCAAATGTGATAAAATGTGGAGCCCATTGCAACCCTTAAAATGCTATATAAAAGCTAATTATTATTATTATTATTATTATTATAAAAAGAACCAAGAAAACAACACAGAAAGACCACAATAGTGGGGGGGGGACAATAAAATACATCGGATGGCAGCTATGTGGCACAGTGGATACAGTGCCATGCCTAGAGTCAGGAAAACAAGTTGAAATCTGGCCTCAGACACTTAACTAGCTGTGTGACCTTGGACAACTCACTTATCCCTGTTTGCCTCAGATACCTCATCTATAAAATGAGCTGGAGAAGGAAATGGCAAACTAATCCTGTTTCTTTGCCAAGAAAAGCCCAAATGAGATCACAAAGAGTCAGACATGTCTGAAACAACTGAACAACAACAACAAAATACATCAGAACTTAAATTGGTGCAATAACCAACATTGACTCCAGTTGATGAAATGTACCTCTCTTTTCTTTTATTTTTTCTTTTATTTTCTTTCTTTCTTTCCTTCCTTCCTTCTTTCTTTCTTTCTTTCTTTCTTTCTTTCTTTCTTTCTTTCTTTCTTTCTTTCTTTCTTTCTTTCTTTCTTTCTTTTTTTTTTTGGTGAGGCAGTTGGGGTTAAGTAACTTGCCCAGGGTCACACAGCTAGAAAGTTGTCCTGTGTCTGAGGCTGAATTTGAACTCAGGTCCTCCTGACTCCAGGGCCGGTGCTCTATCCACTGCACCACCTAGCTTCCCCACACCTCTCTTTTATTGATGGAAAACTTAAGGTGCAAAAAGAAACAGATGGTCAATGTTTCTGGTTTGTTTAATTTTTATTGTGCTTCTTTATATAGAGAGGGAGAGGTCCTGTCAGTATAGAAATTAGAAAATGAAAAACTATTTAATAAAATTAATAAAATCATTTTTTAATCAAAGGATTTCTTTTACCTTCTTAAGGACAATGGGTAAATGTTGGTGCTTAACTAAAATGTCCAGAATTGCTTTGATTTTGAGAATTAAATAAGTGAAAGGCAAGGGTAAATTGATGAAAAGTAGAGGATACTTAAGAAACAATTGCTTAGAATGCTAAGGAATGGAACAATCACAGGAAAACAAGTCATAGAAGACCCAAGTTATTTCCCTGTTCTGACAGTGACTCAGTGAGACACAACTGGCATTAGAAAACAAAAACAATCTTGGAAAAGAGTAGAAGTGAGAGACTGGCACCTATCCAAACTGGGAAAAACTTAAATATATTAGGGATAAAAAGCAGCCTGATCATAAAGGACCCTGTAACGATTCAAGTCATCAAGGATTTAGTCACCCACTATGGTGCTGACCAGCACTGGGGAGCAGGAGGGGGTGGATACAGAAGATATAGAGCAGGTTCAAATGGAGAATGTCACAAATATTTGAATAAACTCTTTCAATTTTATATTTATGATCCCTAACACTTAGCACAATGCTAGGAATATAGTAAACACTGAATAAATATATTTCTATCCATCCATCTACCCTAATACCCATTCATTCATTTTACCTAGGGACCTCATAATGAGACATTGTATCTGGAATTATTAATACTAGAAATGGCATCAGGACTTCGGAAATCATAACAAAGTTACATTTCTCAACCACTGAAAATTAAGTCCAGTCCACAGCCCTACAAAATACTTAGGTTTTTAATCATCAAATTGCTTTTCTATTTCTCTCCTAAAAGAATGCAGGAGGCTTAACATCCCTGCAGTAACTGATGACTAAGAACACTGCTATAGATACATGAAGTCAGAGACAAAAAAAATAAAAAGATAAAACTTATGCTCTTTTCCTAGGCTGAGCCAGGAAAGGTTTTGATTTAAAATATCTCAACTCATTTTTAATCTGATCATATAACTCAGTGGCAAAATGTAGAACCCTTCTCTATTTACACACACACACACACACACACTCTCACACACACTCACACTTTTTTTTCTCTCACTGGCTTAAGAAAAGTCCAGATGGCAGATCTCAGAGAGAACACTCATGGTTGCAAAGGTAGACCTTGGGTCAATGCCAAGATTATCACTTACACGATATCTGCAGATGGTGATTCACCCAATCCAGAAGGAATAATGAGTGTAGCATACACTTCAGCATAATCTGAATATACAAATGAACCCAAGGGGAAAAGAAGTTAATGAAAACAGGAGTTGGGCATGTCCCCAGAGGTGAGGGTTGACTCCCTAACTGAAGATAAGATTAGAACTATAT
Source organism: Dromiciops gliroides (assembly GCF_019393635.1). Taxonomy (NCBI): domain Eukaryota; kingdom Metazoa; phylum Chordata; class Mammalia; order Microbiotheria; family Microbiotheriidae; genus Dromiciops; species Dromiciops gliroides. The sequence continues at coordinate 312,604,707 of NC_057864.1, forward strand.
CAAAACATATGTACAATGTTGATCTTTGCTATTTGGAGGCAAGGGGTATTTAATCTGATCAGTGAACCCGAAAAATGTGCTGCTGGGATTCTGGTGTGTAAAGAGTGAAATTACTAAGAGCTTCCCCCTCCTAATTTTGTTTTTTAATAGGAAAAAGGTAATGAATGAAATGCATGCCCAAGAACTAGAACAATCATTTACAAAATTTTTATTTTTCTGCTGAGTTATGTGTTCAGAGGAAGAACTGGTTGCCACATTTCAAACCAAACACTTTTTTGCTTTCAGTCCAGAATGGGAGCATAAATCTTTATCTAGTTTTTGGATTTCAGATTTTGGTTTTTGTTTTAGGGGGGAGGTTTGGTCTCAGAGTTCAGTTTTCAAAATTTGTCCAAGTAATACAAAATGGTAAACAGAACACACTTAATGAAATTAGACATGATAATTATGGCTGATTAATTTTAGCTCTGGCTCACATTTCAATATCCCCAAAGGCCATATGAGAAACTATTGAAGTTACTTCTAACCAGCTGACTAACAGGGCCATGATCAATGATATTATGACCAACTTCTTCGCCCAGGATAATATAATACCTAACATTTGTGCAAACATCAATTGCCAGAAATGGTCTTATTCCACCTGCTAAGTTGGCAATGAGTAATTATAAACTTCACTGGGCAGAATGAATGGAGAAAAAGAGGATCCAATTACCTTTTCAGAGATGGCTAACACACCATCCTATTGGTGAACATTTAGGAATGGGACTTTGAAAAAGTCACTGTGCTTATCAACCTTTTTGTCTTAGAACCCTTTTGTACTTTTAAAAATTACAGAGGGCTGCCACCTCCAATACCTTTTGTTTTCTTGGTTTAGAAATTAAAATGTCTTAGCATTATTATGAAACAATCCAAAGCTTATAGACCCCCTGAAAGTGTTTCAGGAATCCTAAAGAGTCCTTAGACTACATTTTGCCAACCACAGGTATAGAAGAAACAATATTCGTCCTGGCATTAAAAAATCTAGACTGTGGCAAACTACTGGATTTAATTGGACCCTAGTATCTTCATCTATAAGATAGGTATTTGGATTTAATAATTAATCGTGAGAATTATGACAATGAAAATAAAAATAAACAACTTAATTCTACATAGTGTATAATGCCTTACACAACCCCTTCCTTGTATGAAGTAGGTTGGATAATGGTTACAAATTAAGGGTAAAGAAGCTGGAGCAAGTATTATTATCTTTATGTCAGTGATGAGGAAACTAAGTCTCAGAGAGCCTCACATACCCACAGTCATACAGCTTGTAAATTTCATTGCTGGTACTTGAATGAAAGTCTTCTGCTTCTAAGTCCAGTGCTCTTTCCAAATGATTGTATTTACAATATTTATTTATTTACTTTATTCTTTTATTTATAATATGTATTTATTATATTCATTTATATACTTTATTCACTAGACTGTCTTTAACTTTATAAAGTTAAAGTTTCCAAGAAAACCCCATCTGAGATAGTAAAGGGCAATTGTCACATTAGATCAGAATGCTACATTGCTCAGTTTCCCCAGGTTTTCTATAGTGCTATCATGCCTTCAAAACCTTCATGGTCATTTAGGCATCATAAAGTAACATGGTTTATACTTAGGAGACTCTCTTAAATTCTGCAGTCTGGGGGCAGCTAGGTGGCGCAGTGGATAAAGCACCAGCCCTGAATTCAGGAGGACCTGAGTTCAAATCTGGCCTCAGACACTTGACACTTACTAGCTGTGTGACCCTGGGCAAGTCACTTAACTCCCATGGCCCTGCAAAAAAATAAATAAATAAATAAATTTCTGCAGTCTGTGTAAGATAAAATATCAGAGTTAGACAGACTAGGTGAGTCAGTCAGAAGATCCTTCTTAAGTACCTCCTACATGCCCTGCATGGTTCTAAGCACCAGGGATAGAAAGAAAGGCAAAATACAGTCCTTGCCCTCATGGAGCCTAATGCAAACAACCATGTACAAACAAGCTATATACAAGGTTAGGTAAATCTTTTCATGAGATGTTCCACAAAGACTACTCTGTATTGACTGTTGTAGATAAACAAAATAGTCTTAAAAATGATGATACCCATATGTTTAAAAGTCTGATAAATGAATATGAACCTGGCTTGCCTCTTGTTTAGATTGTATCTAATGATTAGGTCCTTAGTTGGCCTGCCTTCCCTAATTCCCTCTGACCTTTCTAGAAACACTTTCTCTTCTTTGAAGACATTTACAGAATGGAAAGTCTTAGAGAATCCTATCCCTTCCCCATGCCTTTGAAATTGTTCAGGGTTTTCTTTTCAGTCACTACTTGTATATTTTCAAGGTCCATTTAAGATTTTTTAAGCTATGTTAAGCAATTTTTTCTATTTGTTTCTTAAATGCTTCAAAGACCATTTCATTCCCAGTGTCAGTCTGAGCTTAGCTAGTCTCTGGAACCTTGGTGCCCAATTATTCCCCTCCCTCTCTACCCCCAAAATTCTCCACTATATTGTTCATGCTCCTAGACTACCATCTATTGCTGATTGCTTTTTTTCTGATATACTGAAATGGGTCCTGACCTAGGAATCTGGAGACCTGGATTTTAGAACTAATACTTCCACAAATATATAAGCTGGGTAGCATAATGGATAAAGTTCTGGACCTGGAATCAGAAAGACTCCTTTTCCTGAGTTCAAATGTGGTCTCAGACACTTAGTAGCTGTGTGACCCTGGGCAGGTCACTTTACCTTGTGTGCCTGAGTTTCCTTATCTGTAAAGTGAGCTGAAGAAAGAAATGGCAAACTGCTCCATTATCTTTGCCAAGAAAATCCTACATGATTGAAACCACTCAACAGCAACAAAAACATATAGTGTGATGGTATATGATAGCTTAAACATGTTTCCTAACTTCTCTAGGTTTCATCCCATTTGGGATAATGCCATCTATCTTATTAACCTTCCAGTGTTACTGAGAGGACCAAATGGGAAATGCTGTGAAAATCCTTTGAAAAGCATAAAGCACTATACAAATGTAAGAAATTCTCATTCATATTTAATAATTTGAAATAAGTTTACCAAATTGGTATAATCTAATAAATATTTATCAAATAAATTATATTAAATATTAGAATGAATTACATTTATTTATCATTATATAAGTATATCATTTACTATAATTAAATTATATTAAAGTTTATGGCTATTGTAGAGATAATGTGGAGTCTAGAAAATTGGCCTCAAAACCAGGAAAATCTGGGTTCAAGTTCTGCCTCTGACATGCTGACTTGAGGGAACTAGGTGATACACTAGCATAGGGCCTTATATATAGTAGATACTTAATAAATGCTTCTCTTCTTCCTTCTTACCTATGTGATCCTGGACAGGTCTAGACTCTAGGTGCTCTAGGCTATGGAAGCTCTATAAGACTATAAGTTACAAAGAAAGTGGCAACTTGCATTGTTAGAGGGACTTTACTCCCCAGGGAGTTCCCCCACACCAATGAAATCCCTAATCTAGGTAGTAACCCAAATCTTTCTAATAATTATTATAATGGTTGCCTTTGTCTTTCCACTGTCATTGTCATTTTGGTCACCATGCTTCAGTATCTTAAAACTTTTATAGAAGAGGTAGTTATGTACCATTATTGTTCTGGATGGCACTATGTTCATGACTGGCTACCACTAGGAGAAAGCATCATTGTCAAAGCCAAAAGTGAGGGAAATTTAGAAATCAACCAATCCTGTCAATACCCATGTATTCTAAAATCTTAATGATCATTTTGTAACTTTATTACACCCTTATTATACAATTCACCTCCCACAAAATCCCTACTAATTCCACCTTCTTCTTAGAATTATACACAGTCAGAGCCATTTAACAATTTTCCTTGTTTTTTTTTCTTTTTTAAACCTTTCCTCTTTCCTAAATATTCTGTGATTCAGGTTGATTCCCACTGCTTGTGAACATGAGAAGCTAATTCATTGTCCATTCAAAAAAAAAAAACAAGCAAGAAAAACCTTCTTAGAAACTGTCTTTCTCCAGTTGATGAAATGTATCTCTGTCAAAAAAAAATCTTGGGTCTGTAAGAGCCCTCAAGCAATCCCCAATGAGGCCTTCAACCTTTAAACTGAAAAGTTGTTGCACATGGTTCACCAAAACCATTAGATTCCCATCTACTCCATTTGTCCCACAGAAATTTGCACTGACCCAGAAAATATTTAGCAAAGCCATCTGCGACATTACTATCATTACTTTATAGGTTTGCAAACTCAGCTCTCCAGAGACTTTCATTTCCTCTCTGTCACTTTGCCTGCAATTAGGGTATTCTGCCACCACCTGAGCTGTGTTCCTTGGCTTTGTGGTCTGATGAGTCAGGTTTCGACCATTGGCATAATTAACTGAGGGATAAGTACAATTTTCCACTCAATTGTTCTTTTTCAAGTGAGACTAGAATAGGATATAACAATATGGAGTAACAACATTAAAAATTAAAAGCAAAATAAAATAGATAATTGTGATTACATAAAAATGAAAAGATTTTTCAGAAATAAAATCAGTGTAACTAGGAAAAAAGAGAGCTGATTAACTGGGGAAAAATTATTAAATCAAACAACTCTAATAGGGGTATGATATTCAAGATCTGTAAAGAATTAACAGAAATATATTAAACTGAACCATTCTCCAATGGTAAAAGGATATTAACAAATAATTCTTGAAAGAAGATTCACTAATTATTTACAGCCATGTGAAAGATTGCTCCAAATACATTAATACAAATTCAATGCCATTTTGAAGCTTCAGCTTAGACTCCACAAAATGGCAAAAATGACAAAAGGTGGAAATAGTCCATATTGGAATAGCCGCAGAAAGACAGGTATAGTGCTCCATTGAAACAACCATTCTGGAAAATAATTTGGAATTATGCTTTTAAAAAAGTAACTAAAAACTCCATACCCTTTGACTAAGAGGTCTCACTGTTTGGTATCTATCTCAAGGTGATCAAAGACAGATCATTTATATACTAAAATATTTGTAGCAGTATTTTTTACAATAAGGAATCCAGCACAAAGTAGAAGCTCATTGACTGAGGAATGACTAGACAAAATGTAGAAGAAGCAATATTACTCTACCATATGAAGCAACAAATCTGTGACCCAAAAATCTTAGTGCGGGTTAAAGCTATTTACAATAACTTGTTTAAATTATTGTTTGAAATATAGCTTAAACAAATTTTAATAGCTTAAATGAATAAATAGCTTTAACCTACACTAAAACTTTTGGGACGCTATATATAATTAATTCAGAGAAGCATGAGAAGACCAAAATGAACTGGTGAAAGGTGAAGTCAACAGAACTAGGAAGACAATATACACAATGACTACAAAAATTTAAATAAAAGAACAAAACATCACATAGGCACTTGCTGAGCAATAACAGATTTATGCGTCATTTTAAGGTTTACTGAGTAGTTCCCTCACTGCTCCTTTAAGTAGCAAGCACAAATATTATAATCCCTGTTTTATAGATAAGGGAACTAAAACCCAGAGTGGTGAAGGGACTACCCCAAGTCGCTAAGCAAGTATGTGTTGGAGGGGCCATTCAAAATTAGTTCTGCTGACTTCAAACCCTAGGCTTTTTCATCGGTATCTATGCTATACTGCTCCTCTGAGAAGTAAATATTCATATTTCACACATCTATACACAAATGACTTCCCATTCAAGCTGGTGATAGAATAGGTCTCTCCATAGAATTCTAGGAGTAAAACTATTCCTCAACTTTTATTGCACCTTCCCTCTAGATGTATTTCTTCAAGTTGTCTGAAGCCCTGATTGAGATAAGAAGCACCTCCAATTACCTATATTTTCTTCTTGATGCACACTAAGAGAGGCTCCAAAAGCTAAGAGTAGTAAGCCATAAGGTTGTTCTCCAAATCCTCATGGTGTCCTCTCCCTTTGTACCTGAAGGCCAATGACTACAACAGAAAGTTAATCATAGGATCATTTGTTTACTTGTTTTCAATTATGTCTGACTCTTCGTGGCACCATTTGGGGTTTTCATGGCAAAGATATGGAGTGGTTTACCTTTTTCTATCTGATATTACAGATGAAGAAACTGAGGCAAACAAGGTTAAGTGACACCTAGATTTACACAGCTAGTAAGTGTCTGAGTCTGGATTTGAATTCAGGAAGATGAGTTTTCCTGACTCCAGGTTTGGCACTCTATCCACTGTGCCACCCAGCTGCCGCTCTAGGACCATAAGTCTAGAGGGTTTTTTTGTTTGGTTTTTTGTTTGTTTGTTGTTTTTTGGTGAGGCAGTTGGGGTTAAGTGACTTGCTCAGGGTCACACCGTATCACCTAGCTGCTCCATGCAACTTTTTTTTTTGCTCCCTCCACTGTCAAAGTTTGCTACCCCTCCACAATTTGCATCCTGTGTGAATATGTCCATGCCTTTCTATAAATCTCCCATAGAGAACCAAGCAGTGGAAGAGGCTTTCTGGAAGGAATGATGAACTTCTCAAGTGTAGTGTCAAATGTCCGAGGCCAAATTTGAACTCAGATACTCCTGATTCCAGGGCCGGTGCTATATCCACTGCGCCATCTAGCTGCCCCATAAGTCTAGAGCTTTATGGAACTATAAGAGACATTCTAATCTTACCTCTTCACTTTATCCATAAGGAAACCTAGGCCCAGAGAGGTTAAATGAGAGCACTTTAAGAGTTTGTAAAGTACTTTACATATATTGCCTCATATGTTCCTCCCAAGAATTCTGCAAGGTAGGTGCTATTATTTTTTGTTTGTTTGTTTTGGTGGGACAATGGAGGTTAAGTGACTTGCCCAGGGTCACACAGCTAGTAAGTGTCAAGTGTCTGAGGTCGGATTTGAAATCAGGTACTCCTGAATCCAGGGCCGGTGCTTAATCCACTGTACCACCTAGCCGCCCCAAGGTAGGTGCTATTATTACCCCCACTTTACAAATGAAGAAATATGCTGAGTCAGGTGACTTGCCCAGAAGTGACTTGACCAGGGTCATACAGCTTTTTAAGTGTTTGAGGCAGGATTTGAACTCAGCTATTTCTGACTCCAACTCTAAGCACTGAACTACCCAACTGCCACCTAAGATGACTGACTTACCCAAGGTCACATGGGTAGTGAGTGATAGAGATGTATTTGAATTCTTAGACTTAGAGTCCAAATCCACATAGGATTACAAAAAATCAACTATATTGAAATAAAAATATCATTTTTCATCTATATCCATGCCCACTCCTGAAATTTACAGACCCCTTAGGGATCCATGGACCCCAAGTTAAGAATACCTGAATTCTATGGGAATATGTAGTACAGTTTCCTTTTGGGGCATTTAAAGCTTTGGAAATGTATTTTTATTGATAATTATTGAGAGAAAGATTAAAGAAATAGTGAGGCACAATCCTGTGGATTGTTGCATTTTCTACTTTTCATCAGGAGCACTCTCTTGAGTTGGACTTCATGGCTGGGTGCCCCCGGTAACCAAGATCTCCCTCCCCATTAGACTTTAAGCTCCTTGAGGGCAGAAACTGTCTCTTTTTTATTATTTGTATCCTTATCACTTAGTATGGTGCCTGGCACATAGTAGGTACTTAATAATTGTTTATTTGATTGAATTACTTTTACTAAATCACTAAATGTGATCTATTCCAAAACCCATCTTAAACACAGAATTTATTAAAATATTCTCCTTTAAATCACCCCCATTGCTCTTGACTAAGTCAAAAGTCCTTCCCGGATATATGTATAGACTTGGCATTTCTACTGCTCCATATGGTTTCAAGATACCTTTTTTTCCTTTTTCAGGCAGTGGCTTTAACTCCATTGTGGAAAATCTTTCCTACACTGGCCTCTAATTAATAAGCTGAAATACCATAGCCTTTCCAACTTTTCCAGTCTCTCAGCTCTTGTTACCTTACGAAGCTTCTACTGACAGGAGAGACAAAAGTTGTATAGCCATATGACACCCAGCATGATTCATCTGTGTAAAAATCCATGATCTCCTTTTTCCAATCAGAAGAAAATATATCAGCTGCTCCTTTTCTCCCCCAAATGCAAAGTGGTAATTTGCACTCAATTATTACCTTAGCAACCAAAAACTTTTCTTTGATAAGGGCCTTGAAATTTGAAAAAAATCTAAGCTTTATTAAGATTATTTAAATGTCAGATTATCTAAAATGACAAATATCTCTTCCAGAACAAACCATTTTAGAACATATAAATGGAAAAGAATATTTTAAAATAGTTTCGCTATATCATCCCTTTCCCCTTCAAGCTAAAACCTGCAACATTTCTCTTACTAGCAATAAATTAAGAAAGCATTGATCTTCAGAAAAAGACACTCAGATATTATTCACAGATTCTAATAGAAAGGCAAAACTAAAAGATGGAATAGTGTATGTTTTTTCATAGTTATATTGCCTGGCTCCTGGAAAGAACAGCCTGATTTCATTCTGTCCTGAACATGGTGCTTATTTCAAAACTGGCCAATTTTATTCTTGAGGGTGTCATATGACCTTAGAATTGTAAAGGATCTAAGAGTCATTTTGAACATTTCCAGTGATGGTGAGCTCATGACCGCCTGAGGCAGCCAATTCCATTTTCTGACACTTCTAATTGTGAGAAAACTCTTAGTTCTTTTGAACTGAAACCTGCCTTTCTGAATTTTATCTCTTGGTCTTAGTGGAGCCACACATAAAATGTCTGCTTCTTTTTCAAACATATGAAGGTAGCTCTCATGTCTCTCCTAAGGCTTGACTTTTCCTGGCTAAATATCTCCACTTTCTTCAAATGACATGATTTTGAGTACTCTCTTTATCCATTGTCATTCTCTTTTGTATAGGCTCTGACTTCTTAATGTTCTTCTTATGTGTGGTGTCCTGAACTGAACACAATATTTCACATGTGATTTGAGAGAAATTAATATTTTGATATTATATTAATAGCCAATTATTAAATTAGGATCTAGGATTTTCTCCTTTTATTACTCCATTTAAGGTCTAGTCCCTATAAAAAACCAATCTCTAAAGGACATGGATGATTGATGAAATGTCCCCTAACCCTTGGGGAACATACTCTTCAATCTTGGGGCAGAATCCATCCAACTAGGAGATCTTACTTTTGTTTAGTTTGTAAACAGAATCCAGCCTAGGTAAGTTCTTGTCCCAAGGAAATGAGCCCCTGTCCTCAAACCTCTCCATTGAAATTTAGGGTGGTTCAACTTATGAAGGAGAAAACCAACCAGAGTAGTCTGGATAGAGATGGATTCCCTTGTCCAGATTACTGGAGGTGGCTGAGTGTCATTATCAAGCTGCTTTCTCAGAAGGAGGAGCTAAAGTCTTTGAACCCAGGGCTTCTCAAACTTTTTCCACTTATAACCCCTTTTCACCCCCCAAATTTTTATGCAACCCTGGGTATATAGGTAAATAAAACAGGCATACATAACCTATTATGTTGCCAAATTTTTCACAACACCCATATGGGGTTTCAACCCCATATGGAGTCTTAACACACAGTTTAAGAAGCTTTGTTCTAGCCTACCTCCTCATTAAATGTCTATCAATCAGGGTTGATTTTCATTTGTCAAGGGCATTTCCTTTCAAAAAATATTTAAGACTTTCAGGTTCTCCATTTTTTGTCTTCGGTTTTCTGAGAGAAACCACTGACCATCAATTTATTAATTATGAACTAGCCTACCTAATAAATTGATTATTAATCACTCAATAATTCTGCTTCTTGAAGTTTTACATTCATCACAGGTTTTCTAAGCAAGCACAGAACATTATAAGACTATTACCTCCCTTGTTTTTGATAGCATACTGTTGTTAAAGTAGTCTAAGAGTGCATAGTGTTTGGGTTTTTTTTTTTGGTTGGTTTTCTTTTTGTCTCTTATCAACCTTTGACTCATATTGAGGGCCACTGACAACCTCAACCTCTTTCACAAACTACAGACTAACCCTTGTTGCTTGTCAACAAGTAATTAAGTCAAAAAGCATTTATTAAACACTAACTACGTACAAGGCACCATGCTAAATGCTGGGAACAAAATACAAGCAGAGAGACAGTTCTTGCCCTTAAGAAGTTCACTTTCTAATGGGGAAAGATGCCACATAGAAGTAAGCTGAAAGGGGAAAGAGGTGGAAAATACCTCCCAATGGGGAATGATAGACAAAGTCTGTAGAGTCAAGAGTACAGCTTAGAGAGAAATAAAAAACATGTCTAACCGGGGAATAGAGGTTCTGGGAAGAATTAGTCATTTAGGGGGAAAGGTTTGGAGGTTTCTTCCACTGTGAAAATTCTAAGGGTAATATATAGTTAATTTTTGAATGCAAGAATTTTATTTACCCTCATTAGATTCATTCTTGTTAGATTTGACCCATCATCCCAAGCTTTTAAGATTACAAAGTCTCTGTAATATGTCATCTAATGTATTAACTATCTCTCTCAGCTTTGTTATCTACAAATTTGATCATTATAGTAGCTAAGTCTTCATTTAGATCATTGGGGTTTTTTAAAAAAAACAAAAACAAAAAGGTTAAACTCAATGGCTCTGAAGACGGAGCCCTGTGGCAGAGACTAAATTTTGTTAGATTGTCATTATTCTTTTTTTCATCCTCATCTTATATTGTCGTTATTCTTTGAGTGTAATTGTTCAATCAGCTATGAATCTACCTAGCTTATATTCTTATCCAATCCTTATTTCTCTACCTCATACACAAATATGTCATGTGTTTTTCTCAAAAGACTTTCTGAAATTGAGTGTAGAACAATAGAAAGAACATATAATTTGGACTCAGAGAACCTTAGTTCAGATGTGGATTCTGTCTCTACATTGTGATCATAGGTCAGTAATTTGACCTCTCTGGACCTCAGTTTCCCCATCTGTATAATGAGGAATTTGGATCAGATGGCTACTAATGTCCCTTCTAGCTCTCATTCTATGATTCTAGATACACTATGTCTAGAGTAATTCCTTGATAGGCCACTTTGATTACATCATCGTTGTTATCATTGTCATCAGCAACAGCATAATAGCTAACACCTATATAGCACCTACTATGTGCCAGGTACTGTGCTAAGCATTTTACAAATATCTCATTAGATTCTCACAACAACCTGGAGAGGAAGGCATTGTTATAGTTCCCATTTTGCAAATAAGGAAAGGGAGGCAAATGGGGGTGGGGTGGGGTAAGTGACTTGCCCAAGTTTACACAGCTAGTAAATGTCTGAGGGTGAATATGTACAAAGGTCTTCATGACTCCAGATGTAGTGTTCTATCCATTGTGCCACCTAGCTACTCTAATAAAAAATAAGATTTGTTTGACCTCTTATTTTTGTGATCCTAATGATCACCACTTTTCTTTCTCACAAGCTATCCCTTTACCTTCTTAGGGATAAAGTATGGGGCAGCTAGGTGGCTCAGTGGATAGAGTACTGGCCCTGAAGTTGGGAGGGCTTGAGTTCAAATCTTACCTCAGACACTTACTAGCTGTGTGACCCTAGGAAAGTCACTTAACCCCAATTACCTTAAACATTTGAGGCCATCTCCATTCATCCTGGTATATATCTTGACATTGGCATCAGGCGACTTTGGAAGAGAGAATGAGGTTGGTGACTTTGCACAGCCCTCCCTGACTTAAGGCCAATTCACTGCAAGTCATGACATCACCTTGATGTCATGGTTCTCTTTGAGAATGAAGGACAAACAACCACAACACACAAGGGGTAAAGTTGTTAACAAGCCAGTCAAAAATTTATTAGATTATTTTTCACTTTAGAAGCAAAGTGAGACATCCAGCAAATTTCTTGACAGAGTCTCTCATCACGATCATATCTTTACTCTGAACTAATTTGGTAATTTGAATAAAAATATATGTATATGGGCATCTTTCAACTATCTAAGCAATAAATAACATTCTCATACTGATACAGTTGATGCTTCCTTCTCTTTTTCTCCTCACCCAAAGAATTTCTGCTATGTTTTTACCTTCAGATTCATAGATGTCCATGTCTTCTTGACATACAATGCTTCTCTCTCACCACTGTCGTTGCATTTGTTTCTTCTGAATAATATTTGCCACCTCACTGACCTATTTCAGTAAGGATATCTGTCCTTTGATATCTAATAACTTTTACTTATTTCTTTGGGCATCCCAACCATTTGGACACAATGTTCTCTTAAGAAGTAAACTTACAAGTAATGTCAATGGCAATGGAGAGATGCATGGGAGCTAAAGTTGGACTTCAACTTCTTATTAGTGAATTTTGTGAAAGAGGTTGAATCAACATCATCAAGGATATGTGTGACTACAAAAGGAGGTGAGCTGTTGATATAGTGAGAGAGATGGCACAGCACTGACTCTGGAGGCAAAAGACTTGAATTCAAATTCCAGTCCTGGTGCTTACTACCTGTGTGATCTTGGGAAATTCCCTTAACTTAATTTAATTTAATTTTAATCCCTAGATCCCAATTTTCCTCATTTGCAAAAGAGAAAGATAGACTAAATAACTTTGAAGTTCCCTTATAGCTCCAATGCTATGATCCTACTACCCCAAGTTGGACAGGACCAGTGCTATTCTCAAAACTGCAAATATTAAATACCAAAATATTAAAAGACCTTTGAGAAAGACACCTAGGATGATGAGTAAATACTCCATGGAGAATTTATGAGAAGACATGGACAAAATTTGCAGAGGAGGAGAGAACAAGGATGGGTTAAAGATTAGTTTTATTGATGTGATCAAAGATCTGTCAAAGAAATTATCAAAGTTGGAATATGACTGCACTGTAATAAAGAGTGAATATGAAAACACAGAGAAGCATGGGAAGTGATGCAAAGTGCATTAAGCAGAAACAAGCAAACAATATACGCAGTGTACAGCCATGTAGAATAATATGTGGCCATATAAATTAAGAGAACAGTAACAAAAACAACCAAGAGCTAGTATCATAAAATTATAAAGACCAAGCTTAACCCCCCAAAAGACATATAAAAAGTCATCTCCCCATCCCTCTTCTTTGCAGGAGAAAGGAATTATGGGTATGGAAATTAGGTGTCAGCCTTTTTTGATGGGTTACTTAGTTTTGCTGACATGTTTGTTTCTTTTGTTGCTATTGTTCTTTGTTATGAGGGATAGTTTTCTGGGAAGGAAATGGGAAAGGATAAAGATAAACTGAAAAATGTAGGTGACATAAAAACAAAAGATATCTATTCTAAAAAGAAAAAAATTCTATAACTTGTCCTAATGTTCTGTTCTAGTCTCTCACAGCCGTTCCTTTATGTAAGTTCTGCCTTCAAAAGTTTATTTTGTAACAAATCAAGCCCATTTCTGTGGTTGTGTAGTTTGCTGTCTCCACAGCCTGTCATCTGTATAGTTTTTATCCAAAAGAAGATTAAATCTTCCTTTGAAGACACTAAGACACATCCTTTTTTCCTTCCTTTTCTTGCTTTGCCCTTTTCCTTACCTGTTCCTTTTACAACAATATTATTCCTCAGAAATTTCCAAATTACTCTCTCTCCTCCAGTTTCTCCTTTCTGCTTCTGTTTTTTTTTCCTCTTCCAGTCACTGCTTTCTTTTAAAAGAATCTTTTTGTTTAGTTCCTTCCTTTAACCCCTCCCTCTGTCACTGTGGACTTTTCACTTGGTTATCCTGTAGCCAGATACTTGCTTTTCAAAAAAAATCATTCCTTTCTTTTTATTATTTTTTAAATTACTCCCATTCTCTCCAATATAACTGCCAAGATACTCCTTGCTCTTATAACTTCCTATCTTGATTATTGCAACCTCCTACTCTATTATTGTTCCCTGCTCTAGTCTATCTCCTACCACAGTCAACCCACCTCTTTCGTGGTGAATTCCACTTAGAATGACACCCCTACTCGCTCTGTTCTGGTTCTGTATTTTTATCTTATACTTCATCATTGATACCTTCCTAGTCTAAAATCAACTCAGGAGAGTGACAAAGTTACCTGGTGAGCCATTTTAACTTGTATACATGCTACATGGATTTTATGGATCTATGTTAATAACTGTTCAATAATAATATTCAGGGAATGGGGCTGTAGCAAGTGTGTGTAGTTGTGAACTGCAGCACGTAGCGGATAAATTGGTTGGTTTGTAGTTTTGAAGACCTGAGTTTAATCCTAACTTCCTTAGACACTTATTTAGCAGCATGACGTTGGATACATTTCTTAATCTATCTCAGACTCAGTTTCATCCTCTAAAAAATGAAGAGAGTAATATCAGCTAATTCACTTAACTGAGCCAAGGCTCAAATGAAATAACATAGGTAAAGCACTTTGCAAACCTTAATGTACTGTATAAGTGCTGGTTATTATTATTATTATCATGTTATAGGTGTAGGAAATCCCCCATATAAACCCACCAGCACCATTGATACAGATTTGTAACCCAGTCTTAATTGTACATGTAGAACCTATATCTGATTGCTTACCACCTCAGGGAGTAGGGAGGGGATGGAGAAAAGGAGGGACTAGAATTTCAAACTCAAAACTTTAAATAAAAATGTTTTAACTATTAAAAAACAATAAGTCTTTTGAGAGGAAAATAAAAGATTTATTTAATTACAGAAAAGAGTAAGTTGGTGCACTTATAATTTGCTGAGATTCACACAACTAACACTTGAACACAGGTCTTCCTAACTCTAAAGACTGGTCTACCATCTTCCCTACAGAGAAATTGAATATGCTACTCTCCCTCTCAGATAAATTGAACCTCACAGATGATAAGCAGCATGACCTAGTGGAGAAAGGGGGAGGTATTCAAGCCATGTCTCAGATATATAGTAGCTGTGACACTATAAGCAAGTCGCTTACCTTTCAGTGCCCAGGCAACTCTTTCTAAGAACATGTTACTCATCAGTTGCAGAGCAGTATGATGGGAATAGGATGAGTGGAGAGGACAGAGTGGACCTATATCAGTGAAATCTCAGACTCAAAAATTCCCTAAAACTGGGGCGGCTAGGTGGCGCAGTGGATAGAGCACCAGCCCTGGAATCAGGAGTATCTGAGTTCAAATCTGGCCTCCGACACTTAACACTTACTAGCTGTGTGACCCTGGGCAAGTCACTTAACCCCAATTGCCTCACTTTAAAAAAATGCCCTAAAACTTACCTTACAAACATCAGTATTGGTGTTTGTGAAAAAATAAGTTCTTGCCTAGACTTAATTCTTTAGTCCTCTGCCTTTGGGTAGAAGTTAAATTTCTTTTAGAACCATTTACAAAAACTCTGCAAAAGAAACTAATGCAGAATAAACACCCACCAGGTTGGTGCCATACATCCTTTGGGAACCAGAGTGAAATTGACTTTTTATTTAAGTCAATATTTGTTTTTGGATTGGACCTGTGATTTCATTGGTGTGGGGGACTCCTCCTGGGGAAACTCTCTCTGCTAATACAGATTGGCAGCTGCTCTGCACTATACTTTCTGAGAGAAGTGCATGGAATATGAAGAAGCTGAATGATTTGCTCAGGGCCACAAAGCCAGCACATATCATAGATAGGACTTGAATGCTGTTCTTTTCTGTCTCGGAGGCTGGCTTTTTAGCTACTATGTCATGCTGCCCTTCTCAAGCAAGTAGAGCATTTCAAAAATGTCCATGATCATTTTTGTGACAGCTGTTACTCATTTATTTTTTCCCCTTTCTTCCTTCAATCCTGTCTGTTTTTAGACAATCAGGATTAAGTGACTTGCACAGGGTCACACAGCTAGTAAGTATCTGAGGCCAGATTTGAACTCAGCTCCTCCTGACTGACTCTGGGGCTGATGTTCTATCCTTTGCATCCCCTAGTCACTCCCTGCTACTCATTTGTTAAGGAACCATGTACATGTGCTGCATGCCATGGAAGTGAAAAGGTATGGATCAGTCTCTTGCTGTCAGTATGTCCTCATAGTTTCTCTGGCAAATATACATTGGGAGAGGCTGGTATGTGTGGAAGATCAATGACTGATTGATTAACAGATAAGGGATAATCAATAAGCTCTGAATGAAGTGGGTCACTCATCATCCAAGCCAGTGCCCATTTCAGGGAACCTATGAGCTACTGGGAATTCAGTACAAAAGTTAAAACCAGAAATGGAAGAGATACCAGATCCAGAAGAGAGGGCATGGAGCAAAGGGTACAAAAAGGTTAACAAAATAGATAGGGGAGCTCTGGAGTCTTGAATAATAATGCTTTTCACAAAGCAAAGGATAAACCCCAAACATCAAGAGAATCTTATTGGCAGCAATGGAATAAATATGTTCTTTGTTTCTTTCCTAGAATCTCCCACTCAAGTAAAAGCCATACAGCTATAGATACAAATGCACCTTTAAATTTTTTCCAAGTCAATTCACCAAGCACCAGGAATCTACAATATAGCTAAAATAGTATTCTTATTCCTCACACACACCATCCCATCTCCTGTCTCCATGCGTTTACAAAGTCTGGCTCCTGTTCCGAGAATATACTCCCTGTTCACCTGTCTCTTAGAATTCCTAGTTTCCTTTAAAGTTCAGCTCAAATACCACATGCTTCCCTGATTCCCACCCAACCCTACTTTCTTTCTCTATCCCTCCACAAATACCAAATTACCATGTATTTATTTTGTATATTGGCAATATAAACATTTTTGTATGCAATATCATTGTCTTCCTTGATGGAATGTAATCTCATTGAAGGCAGACTTTCTCTTTTTTCCCCCCTTTTATCATCAGAAATTAGCACAGTGCCTAAATAGGCACATAGGGGAGCTTTGTTGTTTGTTATTGAGTTGTTTCAGTTGTGTCCAACTCTTTGTAACCACATTTTGGGGTTTTGTTGGCGAAGATACTGAATGTGGTTTGCCATTTCCTTCTCCAATTCACTTTACAGATGAGGAAACTGAGGCAAACAGGGTTAAGTGACTTGTCCAGGGTCACACAGCTACTAAGTGTCTGAGGCTGGGATGCAAACTGATGAAAATGAGTCTTCCTGATTCCAAGCTCAGTGCTCTATCCACTGCACTACATAACTCCCCTAGCAAAAGCTTAGTAAATACTTATTGATTGATAGTGAAGGAGGGAGAGGGGAAGTGGAGTGCAGTGCCTTTTATGGACAAGGATTTGTGTTAGGCACCTAGCATACAAAATCAAAAAGAAATAGTTCCTGCCCTCAGGGAGCTTGTCTATTTTCTTCTGTGACTATATTTACTTATTCTGAGCCAAAATTCTCATATGGATCATAAAAAAACTCTGAGATACAAAGATAATGTTAGGATGCAGAACACAATAAAGATAAGTAGCAAGACTCCAAATAGGAAGGACGTCTCCACATTATGCAAATTCACAAGTTTGTCAATTCTACCTCTGAGGGAAATGTCATAAAAACATCCTCTTGCTACTTTGGAACAGCAGGTTAAATCTTAAATGTTGATTTACCATTGTAAATGAGACTTCAACATTCCTTACATTTGCACCCTTCAGTATAGAAGAGTGTTAAATACATCAGCTGCAGAATTTATTCTGGTCTAATTGTGGCTGCAGGATTTTCCAAAAAGTAACTCACAGCCAAAGTTATCATCGTTACATAGTTTGCTCTTACCATAAGCTAATGAATTTGAGATAAACCTGGCCTAAACATATTAAGAGACAAAGCTCTATTATAACCCAGCTCTAAGCTATCATTTACTCACTGGGAATTTTTTTAAAGAAAGAAACTGTGCAAGGAGCTTGCCAAAGAGCCAGATGTCACCATCACTAGACAATTATTTTCCACAGCTTGGCACCTGGGTCCCACAGTCATCATCCAAGGGGGAGGAGAAAGAGAAAGTGGAACATTTTGGTAAGCTCCAGTTTAAAATATTCCAAATGGTTCAGAGATGAAGTGGATAATATATTGCTGCTACACAAATTCCCAAAAAAGACATCCCAGATCCCAGAACTGATTATGCTCTACTTGTGAATGATGTGATAGACATCATATACTCATACTTGCATGTGCACGTGTATACAAACACACATACACTCAGATATCCACACAAGCACACTTATATGCACATGTACACGCTTAAGTACGTGCCCATTTTCACATAATGTCTGGAATTAAATAAGCTTCGCAAGAAAACCTGCCCCAAGGAAAATATTAGCTAAAAGATTTCCTGTCTCTTAAGACATTGACTGGAATGAATGACCAAAGGAAATTATAAGGCTTCTCAGGAGATTTTTAAGGAGAGAAGAGACCATTATATTTCTGGAAAAGTTCTAAGGGAGCCATGTCCAAATGCATGAGAATGGTCTAAATATCATCTTGTGACCTTTCCAGACCTTTACATAAGCCAAATATCTTTGGAAAATAGGAGATTTCACCAAGAGGCTACTCAAAGCATGTAGGTGCAGGGATTTCTGCATATTGAATATCTGTCATAGGGCTTTTAAGGGAAATAATATAAGGATCATCCTCAAAGAAATGTTTCAAGACAGTGGACGCAGAGCTATGGGGCATAACATAATACTGGGTTGGCTTCAAAAGGAAGAAGAAAAATAACTAGGGTTCTTGGCCTTGACTTCAGCTAATCTAAAGCCAACCAATCAATAAGCAAGCATTTATTAAGCTCTTACTATATGCCAGGCACCCAGAGAAGGAAATGGCAAACCATTTCACTCTCTTTGCCAAGAAAACCACAGATGGGGTCACAATGAGTCAGACATCACTCAAATGACTAAAAGACAAGAAAAATGTGCCAGAAACTGTACTGAGTGCTGGGGATGTAAAGAAAGACAAAAATCAGTCCCTGCCTTCAAGAAGTTCACATTCTGATAGGGGAGACAACATATATTTGTGTATTTTCATACACGGGTATGTGCACACATATGTATACATACACATATGTATATGTATAAATGTGTGTATGTGTATAAGACACAAAGTTGATGGAAGATAACTTCCTACAGGAAAGCACTAATAGCCAATGAGAAAAGAAAAGTCTTTGAGCTGAGTCTTGAAGGAAAGCAGGGACTACAAAGAGCCAAGGTGAGAAGGGAGAGTTTTCCAGGCTCAGAGGACAGTTAGTGAGCATAAAGAACAGAAGACAACAGTGCTGTGTACAAGGAGTCACAAATAAGCCATGTGACTAGATCTCAGAGTACATGGAAGAGAAGAATGAACAAACCTCATTTAACAATAACTCACATTTATATCTCACTAAGATATACAAAGCACTTTATTCACAAGAATCCTGTGAGAGAGCTAGCAGAAATAATATTATCCCCTTTTTAAATCCAAGGAAATTGAGATTCCAATTGACTTGCTCAGGATTACAGTAAGCAAAGACTTAAGGAAGGATTTGAACTAAGTTCTCCTGACTTTAAGCATAGGACCCAAGCAATATGCCCCACTGCCTCTGTTCATTCATTCATTCATCCATGTTACTGTCTTCCTTTTCTCTTCCCCTGTAGTGACAGAAATAGTGATTTACCTTCATAATTTCCACTTTCACACTTCTTAATCACTCAACACCCTGAAGTCTTGTTTCTGTCCCAACTCTACTAAAACTGTTATTTAGAAAGTCACCAGCAACCTCTTAATTATCAAGTCCAATGGCTTTTTCTCAGTACTCATCCTCTCTTGTGACACTGTTAATAACCTGTTTCTCAATATTCCATCTTCTCTTGATATATGTGGCATTCTTTGCCTAATTCTCCTCTTACCTGTCTGAGCACTCTTCCTCAGATTCCTCCCATCCCCTAATTGTTACTCCTACATCTCCCCAAAATGTTTCTTACCCTTCTCTTATAGACACTCTTACCTTTGGTGATATCATAAATGGATTCAATCTAGGCATCTAATAATCTCTCCCCTGATCTTCTGTACTGCATTTCCAAATATTGGCTGGACATCCCCACCTGAAGGCCCCAGAATCACTTCAATTTGTCCAATACTGAATTCATTAAGTTCTTCCCTATATCTTCTTTCTCTCCAATCCCTTACAAATTTCTTGTTTCTACTGATAGTGCTACCATACTCCCAGTAACCCAGGCTCAAAATCTAATAGCCATCGTTGGCTCTCCCTCATGTCTCATATCCTATTAGTTGCCAAATCTTAGGGATTCTACCTTACCCATAACTTTGACATCCATTCTATTCTTTCTACTCATATTACCACCAGCATAGTTCAGGCCTTCATCACCTTTTGCTTTAAACTATTGTGATTGCCTCCTAACTGGACTCCCTATACCTAGCCTTTCTCCTTCTCACAACTGCCAAAATAATCTTCCTAATACAAAAGCCTCTACCCTATTCCAAAATCTTCAGTAGTTCCTCATTACCTATGGAACAAAATACAAGATCATTAGCCTGGCAGCCAGGTGGTATAGTAGACAGAGCGCAAGGTCTATAATTAGGAAGATCTGGCCTCACTCACTTACTAGCTGTGAGACCCTGAGTAAATCACTTAACCCTATTTGCCTCCATTTCCTTATCTGTAAAATGATTGGGAGGGGCAGCTAGATGGTGCAGTGGATAGAGCACCAGCCCTGGAGTCAGGAGTACCTGAGTTCAAATCCGGCCTCAGACACTTAACACTTACTAGCTGTGTGACCCTGGGTAAGTCACTTAACCCCAATTGCCTCACTAAAAAAAAAAAAAAAAAAAAGATTGGGAGAAGGAAATGGCAAACCACTCCAGTATCTTTTTTGCCAAGAAAACCCTAAATGGAGTCATGAAGAGTCAGAAATTATTGAAATGACTGAACAACAACAATAAAGCCTGGTATTTAAGTCCTTCACAGATTGGGGTCCAGTCCACATTCCCAGCCTTATTTCACTTCATTCCTGTTTAAGAGCTATATATTCTAGCCAAATTAAATTACTAGGTATTTATTAATTTCATTCTGCCTGTCCTGTTCCTGTGTATTTACATGGGGCAACCTTGCTCCACCCCACCTATGTCTGGAATATACTCCTTCAACCTTTCTGCCTGTTGAAATCCTTCTCCTCCTTCAAGGTTACAATCAGGTCCCCCTTTCTCTATAAATCCTTTCCAGTGTCCTCAGATAAAAGTATCCTCTTCCTTTTCCAATTTTTCTCAAGCGCTCTACCTAGATAGTTCATTCCCCTTGACCCATGTTAGATCATATTTGTTTGTGCCCATATTTGTTTGTCTCTCTGTTAAATTAAAAGCTCCTTGAAATCAAGAACTTTATACTTTTTCACTTTTGTATCTCCATTGTCCACTACAAGGCCTTGAATATATTAGGTGTTCTATAGATGTTTGTTGAATTAAATTTAAATTTAATTATCTCTAACCTTTGTGATTCTACAATATTCTGATTTAGGCTTTTAATGTGCTATACATTGGATTGTAGCTATTCAAGCCCATGTGTTTTAGTTCAGTTGTGTGTTGTTTAAAATCTAAATTGTGGGTTCTAATCTGCCCCACCCCAGTCTTGGGGGGAAGCTGGCTAAAATCACTGATAAATTCAACAAGAGTTTAGGCTTTTAAAGATTTATTAAAATATATATTATAAGTTAGTTAAGAGAGAGAGAGATTGAGAACAGATTCCTTATAGCATGGAAATCCTAGCTCAGATCTAATTCAGTATAACCAGAGAGAAAGAAAGCAATTTTCTTTCCTAGCAGTCTATGTGAAATATCTCACCACTGAGTCTGTCTTAATGACTAAGCAGGCCCCCCCCCCAGCTTCCATTCTCCATCTGCCACCACACTCATTTCTCCTCACCAAAAAGAGACCTTCTATGAGCAAGCATCCATTTTTCTAGTTTCTCTCACCCTCCCCCAAAGGGGAGGTCCTTCAAGCTGGTTTGTTGAGAGTAGTCTCTTGCTGACGTCAGTAGTACACTAACACGTCACTCAGGGCCTCCAAGTGTGGCCTCCATCTAATCATCCTTAAGTAGGTACTTAGTTTCTCATTCTCACCCAATTCAAACAATATGAAATCAATCAGGTGGGGCCCCTGGGCATCTGCCAAATTCCATTATTTTATCACATTCATTTTTCTTTTTTCCCTTGAACTACCTTAACAGAGCCAAAATCCTAAGAATCTCCAAACTTCCCAGTTTCTGCTTTCCCCTATTAATAAAGCCTGATCAGAATCAAGAGGGATAATAGTGCAATTTTGTTTTATTATGAGCCCAACAAGGGTTTTCATAAATTTGAAATTTATAATGAGTATATATATTGATTATTATAAACACTAATTCCATTTAAAAAAAACAGATTATCATAATTCAGGAATTTCACTTTAATATTCCTAGCTCTAGGACTATGATTCAAAGTGGGGAAAATGTTCTGCTCCTAACCCTGAAATGTAGAGACCCTGAGGCCATCTCCTGAGGTTTTATTGTTGTTGTTGAAAATCTTGAGGCTCCCTTTTGTGTACAATCTATGACCAAACTAAATACACGGGAATTTCCAGAGAAGAGATCACTAGCAACTGAAGGGGAATGGAAGAAAATCAAGTAGTTGGGTCAAAATGAGTACATGATTTAGGCATAGAAGGTGATGCCATAGGTAAATTAGGAGAGGAAGGAATAGTTTACCTCTCAGATTTATGGAAAGGAGAACAGTTTATGACCAAACAAGAGATAGAGAATATTATGAAATGCAAAATGGATGATTTTGATTACATTAAATTAAAAAGGTTTTGTAGAAACAGAAGTAACGCATCCAAAATTAGAAGAGAGGCAGAAATCTGGGAAATAATTTTTACAGCCAGTATTTCTGATAAAGGCCTAATTTCTAAAATATATCAAGAACTATATCAAATTTTTAAGAATACAAGTCATTCCCCAATTGAGAATGGTCAAAGGATATAAACAGGCAGTTTTCTGATGAAGAAATCAAAGCTATCTATTGCCATATAAAAATGTTTTAAATCACTATTGATTAGAAAAATGAAAATTAAAATAACTCTGAGGTACCACCTGATATCTATCAGATTGGCTAATATGACAAAAAAGGAAAAATAATAATTGTGGGAGAAGCTGTGGAAAAATTGAAACACTAATGCATTATTGGTGGAGCTGTGAACTGATCCAACCATTCTAGTGAACAATTTGGAACTATGCCCAAAGGACTATAAAACTGTGAATACCCTTTGACCCAACAATACCACTATTGGGTCTTTTCCTCAAAGAGATCATAAAAAATGGAAAAGGACCCACACGTACAAAAATATTTATAGCTGCTCTTTTTGTGGTGGCAAGGATTTGGAAATTGAGGGGATGCCCATCAATTGGGGAATGGCTGAACAAGTTGTGATATATGAATGTAATGGAATACTATTGTGCTGTAAGAAATGATGAGCAGGCCGATTTCAGAGAAACCTGGAAGGACTTAAATGAACTGATGCTGAGTGAGATAGATAGAACCAGAAGAACATTGTACACAGTATCAACAACATTGTCTTTTGATCAACTGTGATAGACTTGTCTCTTCTCAGTAATACAATGGTCTAAGATAGTTCCAAAGGACTCATGATGGAAAATGTTCTCCAAATCCAGAAAAAAGAACTGTGGAATCTAGATGCAGATTGAACCATATTATTTCTACTTTTTTGTTTTTCTTTTTTGAGGTTTTTCCCTTTTGTTCTGATTCTTCTTTTACAGAATGACTAATGCAGAAATCTGTTTAATGTGATTGTACATATATAACCTATATCAGATTGCTTGCTGTCTTGAGGAGGGGGGAGGAATGGGAGAGAGGGAGAAAAAATTGGAACTAGAAATCTTATAAAAACAAATGTTGAAAACTATCTCTACATGTAACTAGAAAATAATAAAATACTTTTATTATTAAAAAAAGACAATCAAGTAGGAGGTAGCCCTGCCTCCCTATTTCCATCTCTATTATCCTAATATGGGCCTTCATTAGAAATAATTTCTATATTCATTCTCTCCCATTTCTATTCCTTTGTTATCTGCACAGAATAACATGAAGTGTCCCAAAAGTCTTATTGCATTTCATAAGCTTAAAGTTGCACTAAGACATTGGGGACACTGTACTTCTTAGCATAGACCTATTCATGGCTCTCTGAAAAAAGGTTCAGCAACTACCTATTGCCTGAGTAAATTTATAGCTCCTCTGCCTACTCTAGACTACCTTTACCTCTAGACCTTGGCTTCTCATTCATAAAATAAAGTAGTTGAACTAGATGGACTTCCAGCTCTAAAGGGATGATCTTATTATCTTGTGATATTCTAGTCTTAAGGATCAACATGAATAAAGGCAAGATAGAGATCAGAAGGAAGGTTAGGATTGGCCATTATGACAGAAGTGGAAAATAACAAATGTTGGAGGGGATATGGGAAAATAGGGAAACTAATGTGTTGTTTATGGAGCTGTGAATGGATCCAACCATTTGGGAGAGCAATTTGGAACTATGTCCAAAGGGTTATAAAACTGTGCATACCCTTTCACTCAACAATACCACTACTAGGTATCCCAAAGATATTTTTTTAAAAAAAGGAAAGGTACTACGGCAGCTAGGTGGCTCAGTGGATAAAGCACCGGCCCTGGATTCAGGAGTACCTGAGTTCAAATCTAGCCTCAGACACTTGACAATAGCTGTGTGACCCTGGACAAGTCACTTAACCCTCATTGCCCTGCAAAACAAAACAAAACAAAAATACAATAAAAAGGAAAGGTACTTACCTATACATATAAAATTATATAGCAACTCTGTTTGTGATAGCAAAGAATTAGAAATTGAGGAGATATCCATCGGTTGGGGAATGGCCAAACATGTTGTGGTATATGATCAGGATGGATTATTATTGTGCTATTAGAAATGATGAGCAAGGGGGCAGCTAGGTGGCATAGTGGATAAAGCACCAGCTCTGGATTCGGGAGTACCTGAGTTCAAATCTGGCCTCAGACACTTGACACTTACTAGCTGTGTGACCCTGGGCAAGTCACTTAACCCCCATTGCCCCACAAAAACAAAACAAAACAAAAAACATAAATGATGAGCAAGATGCTGTCAGAAAAACCTAGAAAGACTTACACCAATTATTGCAAAATGAAATATGCAAAACCAGGAGAACATTGTACATAGTAACAGCAATATTGTTTGATGAACTGTGAATTACTTAGCTATTCTCAGTAATACAAAGATCAGAGACAATCCTGAAGGACCTATGGTGAAAAATGTTATTTACCTCCCAAGAAAGAACTGATGGAATCTGAATGCAGATGGAAACATACTGGGGTTTTTTTTAACTATTTTTCTTGAGGGATTTTTGTCTGTGTTTTCTTTCACAAAATGACTAATATGGAAATATGATTTGCATGATTGAACATGTATAATCTTTTTTCAAATTGCTTGCCATCTCAATGAAGGGGAAGGGTGGGAGAGAATTTGGAACTCAAAATTGTAAAAAAATGAAGGTTAAAAATTATTTTAACATGTAATGAGAAAAATGAAATATTAAAATAAAAAAGAAAGAAGGTTAAAGCTAGATATATAGATGTGAGAATCATTTGCATACAGATGATAATTGAATATTAAGAGGTTTAGTGATTTGCTCAGGGCCACAAAGCCAGCATGTGTCAGAGGTAATTTAAAAAGTCATTGAGAACTTTGGGGAGACTTTAAAAAAATCAGTGAGAATATATGAGCATTGCATAATGCATATGTTAACATATGTATAGATTACTTTAAAATTATATGAAGAAATTTGCTCCATAAATTCAAAAAATAATAGCAGACAGGAATAAAGAAGAATAGATCATTTAGCCATTCAGACTTGATGATGATGATGAAGATAGAGGCAGGTGGATTTGGAGATGCTTCTGTCACTTTCTCAGTTGACTTGAGCAAGTCACTTCATCGTTGTTCTCATGTACCTCATATGCAAAATGAGTAGATAGAACTTAGGGGCAAAATGATAACTATGTCAAAGCACTTTCAGGGCCTTCTGCTGGAAGGAGGATTAGACTGGTTCTCATTGACCCCAGAGAACAGTCCTAGGCAAAATGATTAGAATATGCAAAAAAAAAAAAACCAGTTTAGGTTTAATATCAGGAAACACTAACCATCAGCACAGTTCAAAAATGAAATGCACCGCCTCGAAGGTGATGGATTCTTTCTCATCAGAGGTCTTTCAGCAGAGACTAGATGACCTCTTGTTAATGATATTATGGTGTGGATTCATTTCACACATTGGCTGGGCAGCTTCTGAGGTCACTTCCAAAACTCAAATTCTGTGACCATTTGACTTACAAGGTCCCTACCAATTGTAGATTTATGAGTAGAAAGCCCCCCCAGCTACTTTTCAGCTCCAAGTCTATGATCCAGATTCAAGTTTTCTTACTGTATCTTGTCCACAGAATTCTGACTCCCACCAAAGGGCTAGACTTGTTACTATCATGATGAAAAATAAAAACAACCACTCCTATTTGCATGGAACTTTAATGTATTCAAAGCCTTTTTCTCACTACAATTCTATGAGCTAGGCAGACACACTCGTGTAAAAAGCATTTGGTTGTTTGTTAACAAGGAGCAAAGTTGCAAGAGGTTTACATCTCACTTATGCTATGGTTTGGGGAACCATGCAGACAGCATGGTTTGCAGATGTCTATGTGGCAATGACAGAAGCTCAGATGTGTGGGCTTCCTTTTCCCAGGTGCAAGGAGTCTGTTTGTGGCAGCTGGTGATTGTGGAATCCTTAGGTGCCAGCAGCTGGAGAGCCCTGATGATAATGACAAGTTCACCCTGGTATGAAAAATTTAAATATGATGAATAAAAACAATTTCCTTTAAATTGTTAAATTCCTTTAAATATCCTTATTTTAGATGTTCTTTTGTTATTAAAAAAAAAAAACAGCCAAGCAATCAAAAGCAAACTACAGTAAGAGCCTCATTTGCATGCTGCCCCTCTAAAAGGAGAATATATTCTTCCCTGTTTTTCTTCATTACATCAAGTCGGCATGCACCATACTAATGAAAGGCAGTTAGAACATGGTCTGCACAAATAAATGTTCCAAGCTCTGATTATTTATGAGGTCTCTGGAAAACATCTGAAGAACTTGTGAAAAATGAAACTTTCCCAAATTCCCTTAAAAATGCCATCCAGGACTGTGTGCATTTCAAGTATCCTATAAGAAAATAAACTTTCTAAAAATTTTGTCATTTTTTTCTATGAAATATCAAATCTACAAAGCAAGGGGAAATGACATGGAGAAAAAGGGAAGGGACCATTCTAAGAAGAGGGAATGCATTCTATTTGTTTGTTTTCTTTGGTGTTGATATATGCTTGACTCTATTACCTTCGAAGAGCAGCTAATTTCCATATAAAGTGTAGCTACTTTCAATTTTACTGTGTCTTGTCTACAGGAGAGACTTTGATTTGTGGCTCCAGGCTAGATCAGGCCAATGCATAATTTTCTTTGAATCCCTTCTGCTATATAACATCAATGAGTACCACTATGGATTAGAACATAGATATTTCATAAAAAGGCTCTATGTTCTCCTGTAAAACAAAATAAAAGCAGGATGAAATTGTAAATGCATAGACCAAAAAGAAGGGGAATAGAGAAAGAGAGACAGACAGACAGAGAGGGAAGGGAGGAAGAGAAAGAGAAGAAAAAAGAGAGAGAAGTAGAAGGAGGAGAAGAAAGAAAGAGAAAGGGGGAGAGACAAAGAGAGAGTTAATTAAGAAAGGTCGGTGAATAAAAGAAAGATGATCAGAGAACAAAGATAGGAATACATTTTTCTTGAATTTTTATAAATTGAGAGGTAGGAGCACATATGTTTTTAGGGAAAGAGTCAGTCAACTGCATTTCTTAATTGTTTACTATATGCCAGGCACTGTGCTAAGGACTCAGGATGCAAACACGGCCCCTTGGCCTCAAGAAGCTCACATGCTAATTGGGGGACATAATATACAAATACTATGTACATATAATATATGTACAGTGTAAATGAAAGGTATTCTCTGAAAAAAAATAACTGAGAGGTAGGAAAAGCCTACAGAAAGTGGTATTTGAGCTAAGTCTTGAGGAAAGTCAGAAAAACCTGGTAGAGGTGGAAGTATAGGGAGAATTTTCAAGCAGGGGACAAGCAATAACATCAGGAGAGTGTTGTGTGTAAAGAACATTAAGTAGGCTGGTATTACTAAATCATAGAGTTTATATAGGGTAGCAAAGTGTGTGGAGACTGTGAAGGTAGGAAGAGGCCAGTTTGCAAAATGCTTTAAAAGCCAAACAGAACATTTCCCTTTTGATCCTGAAGGTAATAGAGAGTGATTGGATTTTATTGAGTAGGTGAGCAGCATGCTAAGACCAGCTCTTTAGGAAAATCACTTTGGCAGCTGAGTGTGGGTGGATTATATTAGAAAAAGACTCAAGGTGGGTAGACCAATCAGAAAACTATATCCATAGTCCAAGAAAGAGGTGATGAGGGCCTATACCAGGGTGGTGGCTGTGTGAGTAGAGAGAAAAGGACATATCATGATGAAGAGATGTCATGAAAATAGAAGGGACAAGAATCAACAACAGATTAGATATATGGCGATGAGTGTGATTGAGGAATCAAGGGTGACACGGAGGTTGAGAGCCTGGGTGACTGAGAGGATGGTGGTGCCTTCAGGAAGAAGGGTGGGTATGGGGCAAGGATAATGAGTTCTGTTTTGTACATATTGAAATTGAGATGTCTATAAGATATCCAGTTTAGACATCTTATATACACTTGGTGATGTAAGACTATAGCTCAGAAGGGAGATAAGGCTTAAATATATAGAACCATCTGTATAAAGATGCTAATGGAACCCATGGAAACCACCAAGTGGGACAGTAGAGATAGAGAAGAGAAAAAGGCCAAGGACAAGGCCTTTAGGAATGACCACCCCAGTGGAGTGTGACCTGGTTGATCCAACAAAGGGAATTGTAAGGAGTAGTCAGCTTGGTAGAAGAATATGAAGAGAACAGTGTCCTAGAGAGAAGAAAGTGTGGAGGAAGAGATAGTGATTCATAGTGTCAAAGGCCAGACAAGGATCAAGACTTAAAACGGGCATTAGACTAAGCAATTTAGAGATCACTGGAGAAAGAAATTCTGTTGAATGATAAGGTCAGGAACCATATTACAGTAGGTTTAGAAGTCAAGAAAAAGAGAGAAAGGAGGCAGCTAGGTGGCACAGTGGATAGAGCACCGGCCCTGGAGTCAGGAGTACCTGAGTTCAAATCCGGCCTCAGACACTTAACACTTACTAGCTGTGTGACCCTGGGCAAGTCACTTAACCCCAATTGCCTCACTAAAAAAAAAAAAAAGAAAGAAAAGAAAAAAGGAGAAAGTGGAGCCATCTGGTGTAGTCATCTCTTTCAAAGACTTTTTTATGCATTGCAGACCTTATTTAGGGAGGAATTGAAGCATAGTGAATAGAGAACCCGACTCCATAAGACCTGAATTCTAATCCTGATTTTGGCATTTACTAGCTCTATGACCATGGAAAAGTAATTTAATCTCTCTGAGACCACATAAAGGTATACCTGTAGAACCTATCTTCCAGGGTTGTTATAAGGCCCAAGGACAGTAATGTTTATAAAATGCTTTGTGAACTTTAAAGCCTGTATAAATGCCCACTATTATTCTCTAGAGTAGGGCAGCTAGGTGGCACAATGGATAGTGTTGGGCCTAAAGTCAGGAAGACTCATTTTTTTTAGTTAAAATTCAGCCTCAAACACTTACTAGCTGTGTGACCCTTGGCAAGTCACTTAACCCTGTTTGGGGGGTAGGCAAGAAGATGGCATAGTAACAGACAAATTTTTCCAACTCCACAATTTTGTTAGAGAAGACATTTTCACATTTTTTGTTTTGCACAGTGGCTATAAACCAAAGTTTCACCTCTATGACTGACTCTCTGTACCAGGATACTGTTTATTTTGTTTGTTTTACGTCTTTAAAATGTTTTGATGAGCATATAATTTCATAAGTGAGGTGTCTTCTCTCCACTGAAAAAGATCCAGCTTCTCCATCTTGTTCACCTTTTAAAATTATTTTCCATATTTTCCCATAGCTCCTTCATAAAAGACCTGCCCAATGTACTAGGAGACCTTCTGTTTTGTTTTGTTTTCAATTCAATAAATATTAATTAAATGCCTACTATGTGCTAGGCACTATACCTGCTACTTGCCCCCCACCCCACTCTGCAGGGCCTAAAAGTTGGGAGTTTTTGAATGCTAATGTTATATACCTTACACACCCCTACCAGCATGCTTTCTCCCCACAATTGTCAGTTGATATCAATTAGTCAGAATTACTTAGATTTTAGAAATAAATGTTTATTACAGTGGTATATCCTAAATCACTGCCTGGCAGAGGGACTTGCATAGCTCAATGAGAAACTATGAGCTAGGGGCAGCTAGGTGGCACAGTGGATAAAGCACCGGCCCTGGAGTCAGGAGGACCTGAGTTCAAATATGGCCTCAGACACTTAACTAGCTGTGTGACCCTGGGCAAGTCACTTAACCCCAATTGCCTCACCAAAAAATAAAAAAAAAAATAAAAAAAAAATAAGAGAAACTATGAGCTATACAGTGCAGGGTTGCCCAAGATAGACAGGTCACAATGGAGAGTTCTAACAAAAGGTGATCCACTAGAGAAGGAAATGGCAAGCCACTCTGGGATCTTTGCCAAGAAAACCCAATGGACATTGTGTAGGACAGAAAGGCGTTGTGTGCTATAGTCCATGGGCTCATAAAGAGTCAGACATAACTAAATGGCAGTATAACTGGCACAAAAAACATCTTCCAGCCCAAATTATGATACACTATCCCACAAGTACGTGTATGGTATCTAAGGGAAAGTGAGTTGAAGTTTAGAGCACATGTGGCAAAAGGAATAATTCATGGAGGTACTTTTGCTTAAAGTCTCAAGATGCTGCCCTTAGTTGTTTTTGGTTTTGCTTTGTTTTTGCTTTCAGAGGCAATCAGGGCTATTTGACTTGTCCAGGGTCACACAACTAGTAAGTATCAGAGGCCAGATTTGAACTCAGGTTCTCCTGATGCCAGAGCTGGTGCTCTATCCACTGCTCCACTAGCTGCTTCCCAGCTTAATTTGAATATAGCTTTTCTACTGGGTTTGTTATAGAGCCTTAAATCTGCTTTCCTCAAATCAAGTGAAAAAGCATTTTACATCCTTTTTGTTTGTTTGTTTGTTTGTTTCAGGGCAATGAGGGTTAAGTGACTTGCCCAGGGTCACACAGCTAGGAAGTGTCAAGTGTCTGAGGCGGGATTTGAACTCAGGTGCTCCTGAATCCAGGATCAGTGCTTTATCCACTGCACCACCTAGCTGCCCTGAGGAAGTTACATTCTAATGGGGGAAGACACGTATAAGGAATCAAAGTTTATGGACAGAAAAAGAAGGTGGACACAGAAGGGCAGAGTAAAGAAGAAATTCTGAAGAGGCAAGAGTGGAATCTAGAGAGAAAGGAGTAAATATGTCTTGCCTGGACATTCTCCTTAAAATGAAAGTTCTAGAAGGAACTGACCAATCAGAGGAAGGTACAGCCAGAGTACAGTGATTTCTCAAAGTAAAAAGACTACCTGATGAGAGTGATCTTCCAGGATGAGAAGACTACTGGATGATGATAAAGAAAGAAGTCCATAGAGTCAGGATCAGAGCCAAGAGAGGATCAAATTCTTCATTTCATCCATCTTGTCCCTTCCTCCCACTGTTTTAAGCTATTCTCAGGATGCTCCTTGGAAGATAACAGGAAGTCCAAAATGCTCCAGAAACTTCAGAGTTCAGGAATTTCTCTTCCAGACAAGTTGGGGTTGGTGGAGGCCAAAGCTAGGGTTCTTCTCTTGCCCTCCACCCCCCAAAATTCCTTATCAGGAGCTGCAAGAATTCTCTTGCTTAAGCTGCCAGACACTAATATTTCTGAATTTTGAACTAGTCTTCTATTTTATACAAAAACAACATCTCTCTAGGGAGCACCAACACATTACCTATGTGATGTAATTTCACTTTGTCCAGTGGCTTTCAAAAACTTCTAAATGAATCAAAAACTTTCCTTGCACTTAGCATAAAGCCTTTGATTAATAGGATAATCCTCACCTAACAAAGGTTTCAGGGTGTAGCATCTTGTCACTTTAAGTCGGGTAGGGTTATTGGTTGCTTGATCAGTCCCAACCCTTACTGTAGTAATATTCTGCATCCTACTTAGTTTGTAGATATAAAGCTGGAAGGAAACTTAGACATCATCTAACCCAACTCCCTGATTCTGTGGATGAGGAAACTGAGTTTAAGAGAGGTTGGATAAATGGTCCAAGATTACACAAGCTTAAGAGACAGGATCTGGATTTGATGCCAGATTCTAACTTCAGATTCAGAATTCTTTCCACTGTAGCAAACTACCCTACATGTACCATTAATCTTTCCTTGGCACTATGGTTTCCATGTTACTTTTGTTCTCCCAAGATCACGGTGTTTCATAATTTAATGCTATATAGCATCACCAGGAGAGTATCGGTTTTAACTAGATGGGCCATTGTCACAGGGAGCAGTGTTGGGGGGAGGCGGAGTAGAAACAGAGCATGTGATTGAAAACACTAAAATGTTTTTTCCCATTCAACTGTGGGCCCAACTCATTTGTCCACATGCAGTATAGGGGTGGGGGGATGGGAAAGAATAAGCATTCATATCGTACTTACTCTGTGCCAGGCACTATGCTAAGCACTTTACAATACTATCTCATCTGATCAGCATATAGAAAGAGCTATACATGTGCTTCCATTGGTCTATAGATTCCCTAGTGAGATCACAATCTTCTGTAAAATTCAGTTCCAGGAACACCGGGAGGTTGAGTGGAGTTGTGAACTGATCCAACATTCTGGAAAGCAATTCGGAACCATGCCCAAAATTCCATGAAACTGTATACCCTTTGACCCAGCAATACCACTACTAGGTTTATATCCCAAAGAGATTAAAAAAATGGGGAAAGGACCCACATGTACAAAAATATTTATACCTGCTCTTTTTGTGATGGCAAAGAATTGAAAACCTAGGGGATGCCCATCAATTAGGGAATGGCTGAACAAGTTGTGGTATATGAATGTAATAGAATGCTATTCAAAAACAAACAAAAAAAACTTTATAAAAACTCCCTTGACACGTACTAGCTGTGTGACCCTGGGCAAGTCACTTAACCCCAACTACCTCACAAAAACAAACAAACAAAACTTTATAGAATGCTATTGTATTCTAATAAATGATGAATAGGCAGATTTCAGAAAAACCTGGACTTACATTAATTGATGCTGACTGAAATGAGCAAAACCAAGAGAACACTGTACACAGTAAACAACAACATTGTCTGATGATCAACTGTGACAGCTCTTCTCAGCAATACACTGATCTAAGACAATGCCAAAAGACTCATGATGGAAAATGCTCTCCACATCCAGAAAACGAACTGTGGAGTCTGAATGCAAACTGAAGCATACTATTTTCACTTTTCTTGGGTTTTTTTATTGTTGTTTCTTCTTTCTTGTGTTTTTTTTTCCTTTTGTTCTGATTCTTCTCTCACAACATGACTAATGTGGAAATATGTTTAACATGATTGTGTGGTAAAATAATGGAATCTGGCAGATGCCCAGGGGTCTGACCTGATTGATTTAGTAGAGTTTGAATTGGGTGTGAATGAGAAACTACTAAGTACCCACTTAAAGATGATTAGATTTTAGCCACACCTGGCAGGCCCTGTTAAATCTAGTTTAAATTTGGCCAACCCTGAGAAAGAGTGTCCTCAGAGGCTGTGGACTACATCATCAACAGGAAACCAGTCTCAGCCATACAACTTGAAGATCTTTTCAGGGGGATTCAGAGAGACAGAATCAGAATAACCGTAGACCCTATCAGAAAGGTACAGAAGGACAGAACCAGAATCAGGGTAACTATGGATTCCCTCAGAGGGAGGCACATGAATGATGATGCAAGGGGGAGGAGTGGACAATAGATACTGAAAGTTTTGCTTTTCCAGACCCTGAATATATTAACCCCCTTATACCAATCCATTCACCTCCCCAGAGTAACAAACCCCATGTGACCCTCAAAGTTGAGGATACGTATTATGACTGTCTGTTAGATACAGGAGCCTCTAAATCAGTTTTAGTGAGTAAACCAGACCTTGGATGTAACACTATAGGATCTTTAAAACCAACCAAACAAAACAAAGGGTTATTGAACCCTACTGCTTGGTTTATCAATGCACATATTGTGTCTTGCTGATTGAGGTTTTATTTCTTTTTGATAAATTGATTATTGCTTCAAGTATCTGTTATTGTCATACTAGATAGAGAATTCATGTACAAGATGATGTGGTTTATTTGCTCAAAGAAGATTATGTAATAATGTTTAATATTATCAGCCATTTATATTCATTTATCATTTATATGTCATTGTGACTATGTATGCTTTGGTATGGTTTGGAATTATTGTATGTATTCACAAGTATGCCCTGAGTTATGCAGCATAACATGCATTCTTACCATCATATTGTCTTTGGTAAAATTAGTATGAGATTTATGAATTATGGAAACTTATCATTTCAGAGACTAATTGCTCTTACAATGAACTTGATGCAGGCCTGGGAGAAATAACTAAAAAAGGCAGTTCGGAGGAGAGGAAACTTTGGACCTAGAAGTCCCTCATCATTTTCTGAACCCCAATATTATGGCAAGCCACCCAATTAACTCTCTCCATATTAAATTTGGCCCTTACAATTGTAATGTATAACTTATATCAGATTGCTTGCTGGCTTCAGGAGTGGGGAGGGATTGAAGGGAGGCAGAAAAATTGGGAATTCAAAATCTTACAAAAATGAATGTTGAAAACTATCTTTACATGTAATTGGAAAAAATAAAATAAAATACTATTTTTTAAAAAGGTCCTGGGGGCAGCTAGTTGGCGCAATGGATAAAGCACTGGCCCTGAATTCAGGATGACCTAAGTTCAGATCCAGCCTCAGACACTTGACACTTAGTAGTTGTATGACCCTGGACAAGTAACTGAACCCTCATTGCCCCCCCAAATAAATAAATGAATAAATAAATAAATGGATAGTTAAATAAATGAATGAGTGAATGAATAAATAAATAAATAAATGGATGGATGGATGGATGAATGAATAAATAGATAAATGAACTGATAAATAGATAAATGAATGAACAGACAGACAGACAGATAGATAGATAGATAATAAATGAATAAATAAACAAATAGGTTCTGAATTGAGTGCTTTCCCTTACTTCAACTTCAGATCCTCAAACTGGAGGCAAAAATTTTATAGAAGACCAGAAAAATGGGGACTTCATGTATTTTTTCCTATCTTTAAATGTAAGTTTTATGGTAGCGGAATATGGTGGGTGGGACAGAATTTACCAGGTAAGTGGAGAACCCAGGAGTAAACCAAGGTTGAATTATGAATCTAGAAAGGTCACTGAAAATACATGGTTTTTTTCCTATTCTGGGAAACAGTTCATGAGTTGTTTTGCTCATCTTGTAAATCCCATCTGTCTCCTGTTGATTATTGCCACTGCTGTGAAGGTTTATAATGGAATAGAAGGGTCTATGATAGACTGCCACAGGACCTCATATTCCTAGTTGCCTCCATCCTCCCTTCCTTTAGTGAACTCTTTGCTATCTTCTCTCCTTGACAATTGTTAGTGCCAGCTGTTGGCCTACTATACAATCAGGGTCAAGAGGAAAACAACACATAAACAGGGGATATATGGGGGTTGGGAAAGGAGGATTGTCTTTGATATAAAATGGTCCCTTTGTTGAGCACTGAACCTCTGGCCCTCACTTGAGGCCCAAAAACCAAGCATCTCACACATCAGCGGTATCCAACTAACTTGTTTAAAAACAACAACAACAAAAAATAGCAAAATTTAGGGAGCTAGCCTAAACAAAAAAGGGATGAATGCCTCTCATTGAGCTGATCAAGTACTTTAAAAAAACACAAAATCTCATCTTCATTTCACATTGGAATAAAGTGAGTTTTTGAAATCTGAATGTATTCCTCCAAGGGCTGAATTGATCTCACTTTTGAATTTGTATTCCCTGTATGTAACACAGTGATCTGAAATGTGCTTAATAAATGCTTTTCATTCATTCATTCTGTTTAGGACCTTACTCAAGCCAGTCAGTCCTCTAGTAGCTGAGGTTCAATATTGGAACAAAATGAGACACTCAGATATCATTCAACATTTAATAAAAGGAGATTTACTTGGCCATAGCAGAAGAATGAACAAAAAAGATAGGTACTGAAGACACCAAGTTGATTCAGGAGATCAAATCTTTGCCTGAGTTGAGCATCATGATCCATGAACCAATCTTCAGAGGAATATTGACTTCTTTTTACTCTGGTGACCAGGAAATGATGTCAATATCCTGGGCCTTGAGTGAATGCCCTGAGCCGACCAAGAATTGAGAATGGCCTCACTACCTTTTGAAAGAAAAATGTGGATAACTTGCATGAGAGGGAGGATTAGTATATTTCTCCTACCATTCATTCATTCACAATGAAAACATAAAAGGTCCCCAAGATCTTGAGGGCATTTTGTAATTTTTACCATTTCATAGGAACTCTAGCTTTAGAATTGGAAGATATCTTAAATGTCAGCTAGTCCCACCCCATTGTTTTATAGAAAAGGCAATGTTACTTACCCAAGGTCAAACAGATAATAAGAGACAGAGATGACTTTTGAACTCAAGTTTTGTGGCTCCAAATTCAGAACTTTTTCCATAGCACCAGTGCCTCCCTCATAGCTTGATGGCTAGCCTTCTGGTGATAGGCTTCTCTGTAATCCACTAGGCTAGTTCTTGGAGAGCAGAGTTTTTCACCAGGATTGTCTTTGAAACCTTTCTAATTTGGTAGACTCTGCCAGGCCTTGGGCTCTGCTAGCATACCTTTTGAGAACCTAAGATTTTGTTTTAGATAGGTTTGGTATGGTTTAGTTTTTTCTTTCATTTTATGTTGTTTTTCCTTAGAAGGCATTATCCGGGCCTCATTTCTCCCTGTTGCTGTCATTATGGTGAGTAACTCATGAGGTTTATTTTCACAGAAAATATTAGTCCTCTCTTCTTCCCCCTAGTAATTTTTGATGTGAAATATGGTTTTTATCTAACCCAATTTCTAGCACTTAATTCAAGCTGATGAAAGTAGTTAATCACATGCATATTCTTTGCATTAGCAATGTTACTGTGATAGCTTTCTCATTATTAGGGACAGGGCACATAATATTTCACACAAAAGAGTGAATATATATGGCAAGAATAGTCAGAAGTATTTTGTTCATAAATGCTTTCCTTAACAAAGTCAAAGTTTTACTCTGTTTTTCATTCTCTACTCTCTCTAGTTCACTTTCTTATAATGAATGACTCTCTTTTCAGGTTGTTGGGGGGGTTTTTTGTTGTTGTCTTTTTGTCTCTCTGGAAGAAAAAATCTATTATCTTGTCATGGCTTAACTTTTCTCAATTTGTTACTTGTTTAATGGCTTCTGAAAGAATACAAGGATTTTTCTATAACTGGCCCAATGATTTCACTTCTAACCTAATAGTACTGCTGCCACATATAATCTTGTCATCCAGTTATTAACCAACCAGAGTCCTCTTGGTTTTATGCCATTAGAAATTCTATGGAACTATTATCTTTATATCTCTCCTATCAAATTCCTTTCTGTTTCTCTCAACAAACATTTTTAAACCCCTACTATGTGCCAGGAGTTGTGTTAGACACTTATGGATACAAAGGCAAAGAAAATGGTGCCTACTTTCAAGGAACTTACTTGTTACTGAGCCTGACATGGAATTTCATACATGATGATTAATAAATAATTACTGAGAGAAGGAATGAATGAATCTATCTATCTTTCCTCTTTTGATTTATTCATATATTAGAGAAGTGATGTATACACCTTCACCCTAACCAATCAACAGACATCATTAGGTTTTTGTTTTTTTGTGGTTTTTTTTGCGGGGCAATGGAGGTTAAGTGACTTGCCCAGGGTCACACAGCTAGTAAGTGTCAAGTGTCTGAGGTCGGATTTGAACTCAGGTCCTCCTGAATCCAGGGCCAGTGCTCTATCCACCATCATTAGGTTTTAAAAGTGTGTAAATAATATTTTCTAGTGCTTGTCCCTTTATCAAGTCCAGAACTTTTTTAATTAGAGTAAGAAAGGAATAACTCATTGATTAACCAACGAGTTAATTATACATCTTTGGGCTTTAAATAGCTGGAGATATTTCTGCAGTTGGCCTGTCAAGTGGTAGTCCAATCCAAAAGTGGAAGAGATCCAGTTTGGAAGATACCAGTCAAGTACAAGATAAAGAATCCTTCTTGGGAAGAGGAAAAAAGAGTTTCTCTCCCATTGTCCCTCACTGACCATATAATCAGAGAGACCAAAGAGTAGTAGCCAATGAATCCAAATAATACACTGCAGACAAACATGGACAAATAAAGAGACCAAAAGATAGCCATCAGAGGGAGATAGCCCTTGCATCAGAAAACAATGCCAGATATACTGAGGAAAAGGCTTCCTGTATCCAGAAGTGAGTTTATCCTTTGGCCACATATACTCTCTATAGTTAAAACCCACTCTCCCATGTACCTGTAATGTACTTGTTTTGGCTGTTGCAAACATTATCTTTTTTTTTTTTCTTAAGTCCCCTATATGGCCCCATCCCCTTTTTCTCTTGGCAGAAAATTTTGCTTCTTACTTTATTTTTTAATTTTAATTTTAATTTTTTTGGTGAGGCATTTAGGGTTAAGTGACTTGCCCAGTGTCACACAGCTAGTAAGTGGCAAGTGTCTGAAGCCAGATTTGAACTCAGGTCCTCCTGACTCCAGGGCCAGTGCTCTATCCACTGCTCCACCTACCTGCCCCCTGCTTCTTACTTTAATGAGAAAATCAAAACCATTTTTGATGAGCTAATTTATACTTTCCTGAAGATCTCCAAACCATTCTACATGGTCCTCAAATCTTTATTCATTTGCTCCAGTTTCTGAAAAAAAAAAGTGGCTCTTCTCTTTCCCAAGGATAACCCTCACATTTTGTGCCATCGCCTCCCATCTTCTCCTGAAGCTTACCCCTTCAATCATTCCCTCCTTCTTTCTCAATTTTGATTTCTCCCCATTAATTCTTGCCTTACAAACATGGCTAGGTCTTTCCCACTATTAAATAAAAATATTCACTTGACCCAACTAACCTTTCAAACTTACTATATCTCTCCTCTCAATCACAAGCATAATCCTAAAAAAGGTCATCTCTATCCTTGCCACTGCTTCCTCGCTTTCTACTTCCTTCTCAACCTTTTGCAACCTGACCTGAACCTATCACTTGAGTGAAAAGTACCCTCCAAAATTACCAATGATCTCTTCATTGATAAATCCAATGATCTTTTCTTTGTCTTTTTCCTACTTAACCTCCTTTCAACATATATATATGTGTGTATATATATGTACATGTATGTCTATATATATATGTGTGTGTATATGCACATGTATGTGTGTATATATGTATGCATATCCTCCTAAATATTCTATTTTCCCTTGGTTTCAATGATATTTCTGCTCCATTTCACTTCCAATTGAATCACTCCACCTCCTCAATCTTTTCTGTTGGATCTTCATCCCTGTCTCAGACTCTATGTGTAGGTGCCCCCAAAGCTTTGTCCTGGACACTCTTCTATTTCAACATTCTTTCACTTTTGTAATCTCATCTACTCCCTGAAGTTCAATGATCTCCACAGAGATGACTCCCAAGTCTATCCTGCCCTAGTATAACATTTGAATTCTAGTTCTGAATTCTAGTGAACAGTTGCCTTCTAGCCATCTCTGCCCAAATGTCCCACTGCAATTTAATACATTCAAATGAGAATTCTTTCTCTAGAGTGGCCACTTCTCCACTCCCAAACCTATTGTTCTTCCAAATTTTCCCTTTTTATCAAGAATATCACTGCCTTTCAGTCACCCACATTCTTATTTTTAAAGTTATCTTCAGCCTTCTCTCTCCCTCACCTCCCATATCCAACCAGTTACCAAGTTTTGTCCTTTTAATACTCTAAAATCTCTCATATGGGTTTCCCCTATACTCACAATCTCTACCTTACCTCAGGACCTCATCACCTCTTCCCTAGTAGGAAGATTCCCAAATCAGTTTCTGTGTTTATGGTCTCTTTCCTCTGCAATCCATTCTTTATATGGCTGCCCCAAATAATCTTCTTATGACATAAGTCTATATCACTTGCCTGTCCAAAAACCTTTAAAGGGGCCCTATTGACTTTAGGCTAAAATACAAAATCCTAAACCTGGTATAACAAGTATTCTACAATCTGGCTTCCATCTAATCCTCTTTGCAAATGAATTTCACATTCTTCCCTTTCCCTTACTCCATGTGCCAGTAAAATTTGACTACTATATATATATATTTTTTTAATTTTTTAAATTATTTTTTATTTGACTGCTAAAAAGAGAGAATTCATGGAAAGGGTGTTCTAGAATGGTCACACCCAGTCACAAACTAAAGAAAGCAGGAATGTAAACTCTGAACAATAACCACTATAATTCACAGATATAGAACTTTACAGTTTAAGTTTGTGCTATCCTCACAAGCCTGTGAGAAAGAATCATTGTCTATTTTAGAGAAGAGGAACTGAGGCTGAGGGAAGTAAAATGATTTGTCCAGAATCACACAATAAGTGTCAGAGGTGGAACCCAAACCCAGATGTCTTGATTCAAAGTTCAGTGCTTTTAGATTTATTTCTAAATCATCTAGAGCAATATCCCCACCCTTCCATTAACTTCCTCAATCCTTTTATTTTAATATTTTAAAACTTAAGGAAGTTTTCAAAGATTTACCCCTAGAAACTTTTTAATAAAAAATTGAAAATTATGGACCTATAATTAGGAATAAAACTTTTCATCACACTAGATTTTATAAAGAGGAACTTACCATACAGGACAGCTTGGTGTCTCCAAATGGATTGGTTCTAGAAATTACCTAGCTATACAAAAATCCAACTCACGGGAGCAATGTCTCAGGACATTTTCCTATAAGGTGAGAGGCCCCAGGGACATCCTGCTGAGTAAGTTGGCCTTCCTAGCATCTCAACCATATGCAAGCTGTCATGACAAAGTATTTGCAGGGGAGTGAGTCTAGAGAGGCTAACTTACACAGCAGGATATCAGTGGAAATTTCCCCCTCTCTTGCTATGATTTTGCTATGTAAAATTGTCCAAGTCAGATGGACTTATTAGGAGCTATATTGACAAGGCTGGAGTTTGCTCAGTCTTATTCTTCTAAAAATTACTGTAATTTCTTCTTTTGAAAATCCTGGATGTGTGGAATGGAGATAAGCAGGGAAAACAGTTGACCATGTAGGGCTCCATAGCACAGTAGGATGGATAGCCAAGTGTTTAGTTTTCTGAAGTACCCCAAGGGGTCCTAATGGGCCTCAGTTCTGTCCAGTTTTGTTTTTGTTTTGTTTTGTTTTGTTTTTTGTTTTGTTTTGTTTTGTTTTTTGCAGGCAATGGGGGGTTAAGTGACTTGCCCAGGGTCACACAGCTAGTAAGTGTCAAGTGTCTGAGGCCAGATTTGAACTCAGGTACTCCTGAATCCAGGGCCGGTGCTTTAATCACTGTGCCATCTAGCTGCCCCCAGTTCTGTCCAGTTTTAATTTTCCTTGAACTCTTTAAAGGCTGAAGACTAAGACAGCTTTGCACATATTTCCTGTTTTTGCCTTCTCTTTACTTGTTATTCCAAATGCTTTATTTTTTGTAAATAGTATTTTTTCCAGTTACATGTAAGCATAGTTTTCAATATTCATTTTTATAAGATTTTAAGTTCCCAAGTTTCCCCTCTTGCCTCCCCTTCCATTCTTCCTCCTCAAGAGAGCAAGCAATCTGATATAGGGTAGACGTGCTTGCATATATTTTCTTGTTTGGCAGACTAGTTTGGTGCCCTGCACATAGAACTATAGCCTAACAGAATAGCACAATAAGACAATTCAGATGTCATCTAGTCTCTTTTATGCCTGAAGAGGAACTTGGTAGATATACAACAAATACTTTACAGGACCGTAAAGTAATCAATTTAAAACTAAAAGAAAATTTAGATGTCATCTACTCCAGGGCTTCTTAAACTTTCTGTGACCCCTTTTCACCTGAGAAATTTTTATGCAACCCCAGTTATATAGGTATATAAAATAGGAATACATAACTTTTGACCATTGCCCAATTTTTCATGACCCCCACATTCAGTTATGTGACTCCATATGAGATCAAAACCCACATTTTGAGAAACTTTGCTCTACTCCAACTATCTATTTTTTTAACATTTTTTAAATCATTGATTTGTTTTTATATATTTTATAAAACATTTTTATATCATCTTCATTCTGGAATAATCTCCCTCTCCCCTACCTAATGAATTATTCCTTATAACAAAGATTTTTTAAAAAAGATGAAAAGATCATTCAGAAAAATCAACTAACATATCAACTGAGGTAGTCCCCCACCTCTGCCCAGAAGTATATGTGTTTTCTCAATGTTTTTTGTAAAATAAAGATTATTTGTCATTACAATTGCCCAGTGCACAATTTCTTTCTGTCGTCACTCTTGTTCTTTTCATTTACTTTGCTGCAACCATTACTAATGTTATTTTCTGGTTCTCGGTTTTTTCCCCCTACTTCAATTTATATAATTTTTCTGTGCATCTCTGAATACACATTCAAAGTTTTTATGGCACATTGGTATTATATTACATTAATGAGCCACAATTTGTCTGGGCTTTGCTACCACAGAAGATTTTTTTCTATGAATATTTTAGTGTGTATAGGATCTTTCCTTCCTTGACCTCTGTGGGGTATATGCCTCCCAGTGGGATCTCTGTGTTAAAGAGTACTTTTTTCAACTTAATTCCAAGTAGTTGTCTGAAATAATTGGATCAATTCATAATATCACTAAGAGTGTACTTATATATTTATTTTCCAAAGACCTTCCTTCTTTGCCAGTTTGCAGAGCATGAGGTAATAATAATAAACAGATAATATTTGTATAGTGCTTACTACATGCCAGGCATTGGATTAAACACTTTATAATTATTATCTTATTTGATCCTCACAAAAACCCTAGGAGGTAGGTGCTATTATTATCCCTATTTTATAGATGAGAAAATTAAGGCAGACAGAGGTTAAGTGACTTTCCCAGGGTCATAGGTTTTTTTGTTTTTTTTTAGTGAGGCAATTGGGGTTAAGTGACTTGCCCAGGGTCACACAGCTAGTAAGTGTTAAGTGTCTGAGGCCGGATTTGAACTCAGGTACTCCTGACTCCAGGGCTGGTTCTCTATCCACTGTGCCATCTAGCTGCCCCCATTCCAATTTTTAAAAATTATTATTTCCTTTGAAATTGCTGAACTTTTTAGTCTCCATATGAATTTTCTTCTTATTTTTTCTAGTTCTATAAAGTAATCCTTTTGATAGATTGATTTATATGATATTGCCAATAGCAGTGCCTCACAGCATCTTCCAGGAAATTGTCAGGGAAAAATTGCCCTGATATTCTAGAAGCAGAAGGTAAAATAGAAATTGAAAGAATCCACCAATCACCTCCAGAAAGAGATCCCAAAAGGAAAACTCCCAGGAATATTATAGCCAAATTCCAGAGCTCCCAGGTCAAGGAGAAAATATTGCAAGCTGCCAAAAATAAACAATTCAACTACTGTGGAGCTATAGTCAGGATAGCACAAAATCCAGCAGCTCCTATATTAAAGGATCAGAGGGCATGGAATATGATATTCCAGAGAGGAAAGGAATTGGGATTATAACCAAGAATCACCTATCCAGCAAAACTGAGTATAATCTTTTGGGGGGAGGGGGAAATGGGACTTCAATGAAAAAGAGAACTTTCAAGTATTAGTGATGAAAAGACCTGAACTGAATAAAAAATTTGATTTTTAAATCCAA
This sequence comes from Dromiciops gliroides, assembly GCF_019393635.1. Lineage (NCBI taxonomy): Eukaryota > Metazoa > Chordata > Mammalia > Microbiotheria > Microbiotheriidae > Dromiciops > Dromiciops gliroides. The sequence continues at coordinate 312,648,696 of NC_057864.1, forward strand.
GACCCTAAAGAAGCATAAAAAGGTGACAGGTAATCAAAAGGTCAAACTACCCTACTCTCTGGACACCCACTTCTCCTTCTCTCCCCAAAGGTGGCCTTCGGCTTTTGGTGAGTTTTATACGGAATATAGACTAAGCTTAGACTTAAGATGATTTGTATTGTGTTTCTACTTTCCTATCCTTCTAATCAACATCACCTTGTGACTACCATACAATAAAAGCTCTAACTAGAAAAACAGAAGCTTCTTCCAGTTACTAGTCTGGGAGATAAATTAAGGGAAAGGTTAAAGAGGGGAGATTTATGATCTAATATCCAATTTTAAATCTCACAGTTTGGCACAGTGGATAGAGAACCGGCCCTGGAATCAGGAGTACCTGAGTTCAAATCCAGCCTCAGACACTTAACACTTACTAGCTGTGTGACCCAGGGCAAGTCACTTAACCCCAATTGACTCACAGATCTCTGGACACCCACTTCTCTCCACCCTGTGGAGAGAGCCTAAAGACCCTACACGACACAGTTCAATCCAATCTAACAGTACTGCTTTCAACCCAGAATCTCTAGCCATCCTGTGGAAAAGGAGTACCCCATCCCTACCATTACAGTTGGCAAACCCCTTACCCACCATATGCATATAATTGCAGCAATGTGACAGCAAGAAGGGAGGTTTTCCCAGCTTTTCCTGTTCAACATTTTGCTAGAATACTAAATAGAAAGGAACTGGTCTGCTTCACACCATCACACACACACAACACATACATACACAACTCACACATACACACAAGAAACACATAACACACACACACACATACCTTTGGCCTGGATTAGGGATTGAACTCCCTCCATTAATCTAGATAAAGGATAATTAAGTTGTTAGAGAATTGCCTGGGGCACTGAGGTGTTAAGTGATTTGCTCAGGGACACATACTAGACCAGTTTGCATTTGAAGTTGGACAGAAATCAAGTTTCCTGACCCCATGGCCAGTTCTCTAATAATGACACCATACAAAATCATCGCAAAAGGCCTTATTATATAAGATCTGGAAATGCCTCCATTTCCTCATCTGTAAAATGAGCTGGAGAAGGAAATGGCGAGCCACTCCAATATTTCTGCCAAGAAAACCCCAAATCGGATCATGAGTCAGCCATGACTGTAAAATACTAAACAACATTAACAAAATTCCACCCCTAACTAGGATCAAAAGACTACAGACGGGGCGGGGGGGGGGGGGGGGGACGGCTAGGTGGTGCAGTGGATAAAGCACCGGCCCTAGATTCAGGAGTACTTGAGTTCAAATCGGGCCTCAGACACTTGACACTTACTAGCTGTGTGACCCTGGGCAAGTCACTTAACCCCCGTTGCCCTGCAAAAAAAAAAAAAGAAAAGACTACAGACCCCACAATGGAAGGGACCTCCCAGGCTCCTGAGTCCATTCCCTTCATTTTGCAGTTGCAGTAACTATGCCCCAGGGAAATCAAGTGATTTGCCCAAGTTTCTTTTTCTTTTTCTTTTCTTTCTTTTTTTTGGTGGGGCAATGAGGGTTAAATGACTTGCCCAGGGTCACACAGCTAGTGATTGTCGAGTGTCTGGGGCCGGATTTGAGCTCAGGTCCTCCTGAATCCAGGGCCAGTCCACTTCACCACCTACCTGCTCCCACCAAATTTCCAATCTCACCTCAGACACTTACTAGCTGTGTGACCCAGGCAAGTCATTTAACTTCTGCCTCAGTTTCCTCATCTAAAAAGTGAGGATAATGATGGCATATACCTTCCAGGGTTTTGTTTTTTTCTTTTGAGGATCAAACATTATTCAGGAAGTAATTACCACAGATATAATTTTTTTTTTTTTTAGTGAGGCAATTGGGACCAAGTGACTTGCCCAGGGTCACATAGCTAGTAAGTGTTAAGTTTCTGAGGCCGGATTTGAACTCAGGTACTCCTGACTCCAGGGCCAGTGCTCTATCCACTGCACCACCTATCTGCCTCACCACAGATATAATTTGAAACCATGTGCTCTGACTCCAAAGCGAGTGGATATCCTACTACATCACAATGTCCCCTAAACTAACTCACTATGGGATTTTGACTGTAAGTTGACTTAATAAAATAAAAATAATGTCTGAAAAAAAAAAAAAGACAGGAACAGGAAACTTAGGCGTGATAGACCCAGACCATCAGTCCTGCCTCAGCCTAGTCATCCCAGTCATCATCCAGGGAAGCAATGGCCACACATGGTGGGTAATCCAACCTAGCTGAAACAGCAAGACACCTTGAAGGAGAGACAGGAGGCAGCATGTGTGAGGCAAGTCAAATTACCACCACCCCCTTGACTTTCATCTCTCCTCAGACCCTGATGGAAATAACCCAGGACCCTGAACTAAAGAGTCTGAGGAATAGCATTGCTTCCAGAACAGTGCCTTCAGTCATCAACAACCCCCATGGAGATGCAGCCTGGATATTGCTCCTGAAGATATGATAGTCACAAATACTGAAGACCCAGAAAGAAAAGTTCTTGCCACCAAGTCTTTGGCATTGCCCAATAGTTCAACATCAAAACTATCTAATTTTATCAATGGAAATTATATTAAGGAAGAAGCATTACCATCTGCTTTACCACGATACTCTAAAGACTATGGAACTTCTCCAACTGGCTGACAGAAGAAAGTTTCCATATGTGTTGTCTCCCTCATTAGAATGTGAGCTCCTTGAGATCTGGTCTTATTTTTCTATTTATATCCCCAGCACTTAGCACAGTGTTTCACACATACTAGGTGCTTAATAATTGTTTTATTCATTCATTGAATAAGTAAATTAATTATGTAATGTTGTAATTTTCTTATATTGATTCATTCTACTCTTGAGCAATTAATAATTTTCGTGGGTATTTTGTTTTGTTTTTTTTTTGGGGGGGGGGTTGCAGGCCAATGGGGGTTAAGTGACTTGCCCAGAGTCACACAGCTAGTAAGTGTCAAGTGTCTGATGCCGAATTTGAACTCAGGTCTTCCTGACTCCAGGGGTGGTGCTTTATCCACTGCGCCAACCTAGCTTCCCCCATGATTAATATTTTTCAGTCATTTAAGCCTCTTTTTGTAAGCAGCACTTTGTACTTATATTTATATAGTTCTCGTATATATCTTGGTGTATATATATATATATATATATATATATATATATATATATATTCCCAAATATTATACATCTGCAGTTATTTTAAATGGAATTTCACTTTCTATCTCTTTCCACTAGATTATATTGCTGTTATATGGAAATACTGATGCTTTGCATGCATTAATTTAGATCCTATAAATTTTCTGCAGCTATTGTTTCAGTTATTTTTTTTACTTGATTCTTTAGGTACACCATGTGCAAAAAGTGATCAGTTTGTTTTTGCTTTATGCATATTCCCTCAATTTTTTTCCTTATCTAATTGCTTTAGTCAACAATTCTAGTACTATGTCAAATATGTGATAACAATGGTTTTCCTGGTTTCATGCTGATTGTATTGGAAAGAATCCTGGTTTATTTCCATTATATATAATGGTAGCTCTTGATTTAGATGCTGCTTATTATTTTAAGGAAAGCTCTACTTTTTCCTATGTTTTATAGTATTTTATCAAAAATGGGTTAGGCAAATAGCACCATTAAGTACCTGCTATGTAATGGGTACTATACTATGCAATGGAAATTAAAAAAAAAAAAAAGACAAAAGACAATCTCTGTTCTCAAGGAGCTCAGAGTCTAAGAGGGGTTACATTTTTGTCAAAAATATTTTTCTGCATGTTTTGATTTAATCATATGATTTATATTGACTTTGTTGTTAATATGGCTAAGATTATAGTTTTCATAATTTTAACCAATCCTGCATTCCTGGTATAAATCTTACCTAGACATAGTATATAATCTTCATGGCATATTATCAGCCTCTTTGCTAATATTTTATTTAAAATTTTTACACCAATGTTCAATGGGGATATTTGTCTACAGTTTCCTTTTTCTGCCTTGACTATCCTTGGAAGTTATATAAAAAACAGCTGTGTCAAAGAAGAAATTGGAAAGGATCTCTTCTTTTGTTAATTTTGAAAATAGTTTATATAATATTGAAATTAATTGTTCTTTGAATTTTTTTTGGTTTTTGGTTTTTTTGTGTTTTTTTTTTCTGGTGAGGCAATTGGGGTTAAGTGACTTGCCCAGGGTCACACAGCTTTTAAGTGTTAAGTGTCTGAGGTTGGACTTGAACTCAGGTCCTCCTAACTCCAGGGCTGGTGCTCTATCCACTGCACCACCTAGCTGCCCCTCCTTTGCCTTTTAATGCTGGTAATTTGTTTCTCTTCTTTTTAATCAAATTAGTAATAGTGTATATATTATATTGCTTTTCCCCAAAAAATAGTTTCTAGTTTTATTATTAATTTGGGGTTTTCATTTTCAATTTTATAAGCCTCTTCTTTGATGTTTAGGATTTTTTTTATTTATTTGAGATTTAAAAATTTTTAATTGTATTCTCAATACATTGATTTTTTTCTTTTTTGTGAGTGAAAATATTTAAAGGTATAAATTTCCTCCTAAGTATTAATTTAATTGCATCTCCAAAATTTAGTATGTTTTCTCATTATTGTCATTATCTATAATGAAATTATCATTTGTTCCAATGATTTATTCTTTGACTCCCCTGTTCTTTAGAGTTAAGTAATAAGATTGTATAGTGGGTGGTAGAGCTACTGTTTCCTTCCCCTGTGGCATCTTGAACCTCTCTAGCCCTATCCCTTTCATTTTTCAGGTTGCAAATACATTTAAAGCTGATTGTCGTACATACTGTAAGATCTAGTCCCTTAATTTAAAATGAAACTGAGGTACATAAAGATCATGTGGTTTGGCTAAGTTTACACGGGTAGCACATAGCATAGACAGGATTCGAACTCAGAGTATGATCCAAATCCTATTTTCACTGTACATTTTATTGAATAAATGTTGCCCTTCCATGTTAATGTGCATGTGAGGTAACCAGCTAAGGACTAAATACATGAAAGTCAATGTCATCTAGTTATTTTAAAAATGCTCAACCTTTTCTCTCATTCATGACTACAGGAAATCAGAATATTCAAGAATTACCTATCGTCATTTTACTCTTCCTCTCTCAGTCATGTTTCTTTTGTAAACAACATCTATCTGTACCTTAAACTGGACTATTGAACTTCAATAAGTGGTGGGAGGAATGGAAAGAGAAATATCTCAATACCTCTTCCAATGTTGAGCAATTCTCTGGATTTGTTAGTATGGATTAGGCTCAATATGGAAACACTCAAGATATATTTATCCTGGTCCAAGGATCCTAGAATCCTAAAAACCTGATTGTTCTTACCCCTTATTACCCTCTCTCCAGACTTGGTCATCATGTTTCAGTTACCCTGGAACTTCCCTTAGTGTGTGGCACACTGCCCCCAACCCCTCTCCTGATCAGGAACATCCCTCTGCTATGTCAGACTACTTCTCCCATTGGTGAGTTCCCTTCTGGGAACCTCTCTTTTTAAAATGGACCCAAACAGGCCATTCTTCATTCCCCTCCTAGCTGTGCTTCTGATTCTCTGGATTTCACCACAATGCTCCAACATGAGTATCTTCTCCCAACCTCTTTTCAGCTATCTTTTATGTGTTGTCCTCCCTAATAGAATACAAGCTCTTTGAGGGTTGGGACTGTCTTTCCTTTTGCTTCTATTTGTATTTCCAGTGCTTAGTACAGTGCCTGGCAAATAGCAAATGCTTCATAAATACATATTGCTTGCCTGCCTTCCCTTAGTCCTTTTCAACTGATCAGAGGAAGGGAATTATTTCCCTTCATTATATTCTGAAATACCCAGGCTTAGAAAGGTCAAGGTGAAATAGAAATGACAAAACCAATGTAGAAAGTAGAAAGTAGAAAATCAGAAAAGATGGTTGAATTTCTCTTTTCCTTCACTGTTTCATTTGGAGGAAGAGAAAGTGGATTTTATTATTTTAAAATCATTGCAGTCCTGAAAGTTGTGCAATTCCCTGAACAAAGACTTTTAAAACAAATATGAGTGGCAGATAGGTTAAAAGATATGTGCCAATGATAGTAAAGGGCCTTATTGTCAAAACTAAGGTTAAAAGTCAGTAATCTTAACAGTGCACTGAGACCTCTGAACTACCCTCTTTCCAAAGCCAACATATCCAAACAATTTCAAAAGGACTGGGCAAGTCTAAAATCAATTATAGGGCAAAAGTTATCTTCAACTCTTTCTTAAGTGATTATGCAGCAACCTCCAGGTCTCAGTACACCCAGGAACAACTGGAAAGAGAGTTGTAGCAAAGGTCATCATTTCAACTTTCTCTTTCCCCTTCTAAGGGGAAATTGAAGAGAAAGGAATTCCAATGTCATGTTACACTGTTCTGTCCTCAAATTTGTCCTCAAATTCTGCTTAGACATAATCCAATAAAGATCCAGATTAAATTATCTGAATCATCCTTTGTTTTTCACAGAGATTAATCTCATATTGATGACTGATAAAACTTATCAGAGTTTCTGCAATTACTCCTGACTTTTCACATTTTAGGCTGCTAATTGCATAAGCTTACTCATTTCACGGGACAATGCCAAACATGCATTTTAGGACTAATTTGTACATTGAAAATATAAGCTTTTCAAAATAGATATTTAAGGATATAAATACATTTCAAATGTGAAGAGTGGCATTTTGGAAATTTTCCACTATAAAAGCTTAGTGAACATATCATTAGAAATAGACAAATGGCTTCTCAATTATAATCATCATGATAATTTCTGAATATGATCAGGTATCCAGTAATTTTGTACTCTAACATACTTGGATAGTTCTTGAGGCAAAGAGTAAGGTAATAAATGTTACTCAGCCTATTACTGGCTGAACACAGGCAAGAGTGTGCTGTACTTAACTAGAACTGATTCAAGAGAGGTAATAGATAAATGTTGAATGCATTTTTCCTTTAAATAGATCAGGGATTCATTTATTGATTTATTGATTGTCTAGTCTCATGACAGTGATGGGAAAATGTCAGTAATGCAGATTAAAAGTAAAAATATGATAATGCATTCCTTGCCCCCTGCTTTGGTAGGGTTGGTTGCTAAACCTTTACCTGTACACCCCTGAACACAGGTCTACTGATTCATAATAACAGAATCAAGGAATCTGAGGTAGAAATAAGTCTCAATGGTCAGCCAGTCCCACCCATAGCTGAACAAATATCCTCTCTTGAATATTACCAGCACATGATCATACAATTTCTACTTGAGGACTTCCAATGAGGTAAAAAAAAAAAAGTACTACCTCCCAAGAGAGCCTATCGATAACTGCAGATAACTCTTTTAGAACATATTGTCCTTATATTTTCTAAATTTGCTTTTGTACATCTCCCATCCACTGTCTCAAGTTCTGCTTGCTACCACCAAGCAGAAGAAATCTAATTCCTCTTCCGGGTGATAACTTTTCAAATACTTGAAGAGTAAATGGGCACAATGATTTAGAAACAAAGAGTGATATTGTAAGTAAATTAGGGGAGTGTAAGATTTTACCTGTTAGATTTATGGATAAGGGAAGAATTTATGACAAAACAAGAAATTGACATAAAATGGATAACATGGATAACATCAAATTTAAAAGATTTTGCACAAATAAAACCAATGCAGCCAAGATTAGAAGGAATAATTATAGCAAGTTTTTTCCTGATAAAGCCATTATTTCTCAAATATATAGCTGAGTCAAATTTATAAGAATACATGTCATAGGGGCAGCTAGGTGGCGCAGTGGATAGAGCACCGGTCCTGGATTCAGGAGGACCTGAGTTCAAATCTGGCCTCAGATACTTTACACACTTACTAGCTGTGTGACCCTGGGCAAATCACTTAATCCCAATTGCCTCACCCCAAAAAAAAAAATCACTTCAAAATGAAGAATACATGTCATTCCTCAAGTGATAAATAGTCAAAGGATATGAACAGGCAGTTTTCAGAAGAAGAAATCAAAGCTATCTATGTTCATATGAAAAAATTTTCTGAATCACTATTGACTTGAGAAATTCACATTAGAACAACTCTAAGGGGGGCAGCTAGGTGGCGCAGTGGATAAAGCCCCAGCCCTGGATTCAGAAGTACCTGAGTTCAAATCCGGCCTCAGACTCTTGACACTTACTAGCTGTGTGACCCTGGGCAAGTCACTTAACCCCCATTGCCCTGCCAAAAAAAAAAAAAAAAGAAGAAGAAGAAGAGAACAACTCTAAGGTATTACTTAATACCTATCAGATTGCCCAATATAACATGAAAAGGAAATGACAAAAATGTTGGAGGGGATGTGGGAAAATTGAGACACTGATGCACTATTAGTAGAACTGTGAACTGATTCAACCATTCCAGAGAGCAATTTGGAACTATGCCCAAGGGCTATAAAACTGCATACCTTTTGACCCAGCATTCCACTATGTGAGAAAATAATTATTAATAATGGGTTTTGGGGGGGACCCAGGGACCTGTCCCCCCCACTCAGGAACTCTAGATGGTCTTTCAAAGCCAGTCCAAAGATACAATAGAGATCAGACTAACTTAGTAGAGATTAAAACCACCATTGCCCTCAGAGGGTCTGTTTTTCACTAGACCCTGACCTTTAGCACACTACAGCTGATTTTAATGTGGACCACCCTCAGGTCATATCAACCAATGGAATTGAATGATTCTAGCCAATTAACTTTGAACAGTGTGTAAGAGCTGCCTCTATTGAAGGAAGAAGGTGTCTGGACCACAAGAAGCTTGCTCTCTCTCTCTTGCACCTGGGACCTGAGTGAATGAGCCATGAGTTCTCTTCTCTCTCTCTAGGTAATGTAGGACTTCTGAACTCTGCTTGGAGCCATTGTCTCTTAGAGACAATGTGGTTCTGGGGGGGAGGGGTTCAGCTTATGTTAAAGGCGGTCAATGCTTTCCTAACAATTAAATATGATTTAATAAGTTCTTACTATCTAAATGGATACAATAGCCATTAATTTATAAGTAGCAATATTTTAGAAAATCCCAGTTTAATTCTCCAACAATTTAGAACAGAAACAGGCATAGCTCCCAATATTTCAAATAATCCAACTATAAGGTCTGTACATGAAAGAAATCAAAGAAAAAGAAAAGGACCTATATGACCAAATATATTTATTTGTTGTTGTTGAGTCATTTCAGTTATGTCCAACTCTTTGTGACCACATTTGCATTTGCTTGGCAAATATACTGGAGTAGTTTGCCATTTCATTCTCCAGGTCATTATACAGATGAGGAAAATGAGGTAAACAGGATTAAGTGACTTGCCCAGGGTCACATAGCGAGTAAGTGTCTGAGGCTGGATTTTAACTCAGGTCTTACTGATTCTAGGTCTGACACTCTATCCATTGTGCCACTTGGTTATCTGTAAAAAAAATATTTATAAATATTTATAGCAACTCTTTTTTTTGTGGGGGCAAAGAAGTGGAAATTGAAGGGCTTCCCATCAATTAGGAAATGGCTGGACAAGTTGTGGTATATGATTATAATGGGATACTGTTATACCATAATAAATGATGAGCAGGATACTTTCATTAAAAACCTGGAAATCTTACATTAACTAATGGAAAGTGAAATGAGCAGAACCAGGAAGACATTGTGCACAATAAAAAATATTTTATGATGATCAATTGTGAACTACTATTCTTCTTTCCTTGTTATATTTATTCTCTATGGCATGTGATTTGATGGTTATATATAGGCAATTTTCTTTCCCCATCATCTTTTTTAGTTAAAAGTTCTGTTGACTAGATTTGCAAGATTCCAGACAAATACATTCTTCCAAGTCCTTATTGAATACACTCAATCCCTGCCAGGACCATGTCATTCCGACAGTGTAAGCCATGGTCCAAAAATCTAAATCCCATCTCCAACGCCATCTCTTTACCGGCTGTTCACTTCTCAAATTTGCTTTTCTCTTCTGAATCTCTTAACTTCAGTGAACAGCAGTGGTTAAAATACAAAAAACAAAAACAAAAACAAAACCCAAGGCTAGTGGTCTGGGGAGGAGGGAGAAGGGAGAAGAGCCAGCTCCCAGTGGTTAGAGACAGTCATGGTCAAGGAAAAACAACTCTGCCTACTCCCTTGAAGAGAGATCAAAGAAAAATCATCATTATACAAAATGTCTTCCACAGTGGCACATTCTGAGAAACAAAAGTAAACATAAAATAATTTGGGGAGTCTGAGGGGTGTACATTAGCAAATAAAGGATCAGTGTTGGAAGTAGTACTTGAGTTCCCTGGCTGTTTGAGCAAGATGGATGAATTACTACAGGTTCCTGGGTGGGAGATATGGATAAAGGAATTGCTTCTTCTAGTGCCAATCACCTGTGATACATCTGGGGAAAGGTAATATAATGAGGGATTGGCCAATGAAAGGCCAGTCCTTATGAGCAAACACTATGTTCTGACTGATTTAATCAATCCCCACATGGACTTGGAAGCATATACCAGGATTCCATGATTGTACATAAATCTTGTATACATATCCTGTTCTCACTCAGCAACCAACCAACAGACATTTGCCAGACATTAAGTGGATATCTACTTTGCCAGACATTAAGTGGACAGGAGCCTTTATCTGAAAACCGTGATTCCAAAGGAATAGTATAAGATCCCCAAGTTTAGAAACAGAACTGGTTGCCTGACAAATTGTTAATTCATGATTATATCTATGTTAATGAAAGACAGAACAGCTTATCAGTAAGGCCAAGTTTGATCTGAGGGGCCCTTCAGGATCCTCCTACCACAGAATATCCTCCCCTAACCTAGCACTGAGTCTAAAATTTACTCACTAGGTACTGGTCTCAATTAAGTCATTTAAAGCTTCTATTGAAATGCCAATTTGTTACCTGAGAGGGGTAAATGCATTGTATTTATCAACCATTCACCACAACAATAAATTAATTTGTTAAATTAGCCAGGTAGTGTACCAAGGAATTTGGGGAGGGCAGGTCCAGAGTATGTGGCTCTATGGTGGTACTCTGGAGCAGCCAGGAGACTTTGAGTGGGTCCTCGTGGCAGGGGGAAGGGGATGCTGAAAGGAAGAAAAGATATTCTGATTGGGAACAGAAGAGTGTGCAAGCCAAACTGCCTTCATTGCAATTTTGCCTACCACTGACCTTGAAGCAGAGGGAAACCATGGATACAAGAAATCTATAGATACAATTGAAACCTCCTTTTATGCATTAGTTTCAGTCACCTCTCATTAGACCTACAAGGATTTGTTTTACCTCCTCTCTCTTTTGCCTATTCTCTCTGATAGATCAACCGTAAAAATGCTAAAAGGCAGGCACTAGGAGGACACAAAAGGAGAAACATGGCCTTTGGCAAGTTAACCCTTAAATAATCTGTTTACCTGGTTGTCAGAGAGTAATTCTTTTTTTTTTTTTTTCAGTTTGATGGACCTATTTGGGGTTTTTGATCACAACCATTTCCCATTTGTTCTTTTTTAAAAATTAAGGAAAACTAAGACAATGACCACATTCGACAGCATGGGCAACATTTTCTCCATAATCTTCCATGTTTCTACAAAGAGTAGGAAAATATGCCCCATGATGTCTTCCCTGGGGCCAAGATTGGTCATTGAAATTAATCTGAGTTTGGCTACCGTTTAATATTGTTTTAATTTGTTTTATATGTAATCTCTTGTTTCTGCTTTTGTGCCTTCTAACAGTCCATACATCTTCCTAAATTTCCCTGAATGCTTCATCATCTCTTAGATGACAATAATCCAATCAAACAAGCATTTATTAAGTGCCTAATATGTGCAAGGTCCTGTGTTATGTGATGGGAATACAAAGACAAAATAAAACAAATTTCATTACACAGATGCCATAATTTGTTCACCTATTTTCAATCCATAGACATCCACCTTCTTTTGAGTTGGTTGTTTTCCCTACCAAAAATTTGTTGCTATGAAAATTTTGGCATATATGGGACATTTCTTTCTGCTTTCCACCTGCTTGGAATTATGCCCAGCACTGAAATTTTTAGGTCATTAAGTATAAATGGTTAAGTCACTTTGCTTGTATATTTGCATAACAGTTCTACCAATTCACTGATCCATTACCAATAATATGTCAGTATGCCTTCTTTCTCATAACAATAATAACTATTTATTAATTTACTAGGGATGGGAGTAGAGACTAAACCTGTGATTTCATTGGATTAGGGAACTCCCAGAAGAGCGGACTCCTTCCACCAATGCAGTTCAGCACCTTCTCTGCAAAGTATGGGCTTAGAAAGTTGTCTAGTGCACTCAGAGAGGTTATCTGACTTGCCCAGGGTCACAGAGCCAGTATGTGTCAGAGGCAGAACTTCAAGTATTTTACTGGCTTCAAGATCAGCATTCTATCCCCCATATCAAGCTGCCAGTTTCATGGATAAAGTAAAATGGAGGGGGCATCGTAAAAGAAAAGATCAAATTGGCCTTGGAGTTGGGATGGTCTGAGTTCAAGCCTTTACTCTGGTATGGATCCGTGGCTCAATGACTCAGGCACTAAGAATAGAGATTATAAACAAACTACTGATAAGTGTGGCACAGGAAGTTTCCATGTTGGGAATTCCTTACACTAGCAAAATCGTAGGTCTAGATCAGTTTTTAGGTCAAATTTTAGTTTTTACAATGTATAAGTCTCTTGTGATTTGTGACAGGGCATTTTTTTTCTAAACCATTATGTGCTCACATGGATTGTTTTAACAAGCCCTTTTCCCTTATATGCAGATTGAGGGAATTAGATTAGATGAGGTATGACCTCCCTTCTAGCTCTAATTTACTGTGAATCTAAAAATATCATCTTTAGATTAATAATTAAACTTGGATACAAAATATCAGAAAATATTTTTCCCCATGTGAAATGCATATTACAGTTTAGTTTGATTATTTCCTAAATCACTTAACTTCCTAATCTTTCTCATTTCAATTCTGGCAAAAATATTGAAAGTCCTCATTTCCTGATGTTAATTAGAAGCAGAAATAGTGAAATTAGTGAACTAAGTATAAGACGGAGACAGATATACAGACAGAAAGATGAAGAGAAAGAAAGAGACAACTTAGAAGAGAGATAACCCCACCAATAGAAAGAAAAGGACCAAAGAATGAGCACTTAAAATCCGGGTCAAATTAATTGATACAAGCTGTATAAACCAGATCCCCAGCCCAGGTTTTCTATCTCTCTCAGAGGTCTGGCTAATCTAAGCAACTGACTTTTGGGTCTTCATGGGAGTAAAAACTCTGAAACTTTTGGTGTTTGCCAGCTCTAATGGCAATGCCCATTCCAGGAATGTGTTTTTAGTGCACAAAGAATGAAAACCATCCGTTATAGTAAGTGACCCAATGGCTCCATGTGGGACTTTAAAATACATGAAAAGGACTTTGCAAATATTGCCATGGTCTGGCCAGTGCCAGGGAAGTTCAGGGGTACAAAATGGTTTGGTTTATGCTCATAAGACTAAGAATATAAGTGAGGTTAGCGAATACCCCATCCTTTCCAAGAAACAAAATAATAACTACCACAACTAAAAAAAAAAATGAAAGAAAGGAAAAAAAATCATGCAACATGTTGTGTCTGGTAGAGAGAACAAAGGTTGCTGTCTTTCCTTAATGACAGCCCTGGGTTCTGAAATTGAGCACAGCAGGTAGGAAGCTCATGTATAGATTTCAAAAGATATCTAAATGTTATACCAGGCAATTCCATAAAGTAGAATGGTATAAAAATTGTTGATAGTTTCCTTTTCAACAATACTCCCCCCCCCCCAAAAAAAAATACTCTAAGGAGGAAAAAAAAAAAGAGAGCCAAACTACAGAGTCCATTCCAGTCTTTGTCAAAATAAATGTATTTGTGATGGAAGTCAGGAGGGGGAGGGGAAAAGGGTGGAGAAGGGGAATCTGTTCTGTGGCTTCCAGTGTTCAATTAATTTCCAGCCTTAGGGAATATATTTTCTCCTTCCTCTCTTTGTTTTGATAATTGTTATTATCATTTGTGAAATGTATCCCTACATGCTATTTACTTCAATATACAGTTTCAAGACCTCTATGGATTCCCCTGGTCTAAGAAATTTCCCCAATAAATCACTGTAGTTGAGCAGTTATGTCCTCAGGTCTAATGCTATTTGATTCACTATTTGATCTATTTATCATAGAACCTCAGAAAGGGGATGGAAGAAATACATTGACCCAGTGCCTGAAGTACACATAGGGGAAAAAAGAAGGAAAAGGTAATCATTTTTAATATCCAGTGACAAATGCAACTTGATCTGCATAAAAAGAAGATTGGACATAAAAGAGCAAAATGAAATTTCACAGAGAGAATGATGGAGTCATCCATGGAGGAAGTGAAAACCACCATCCTAAGCAGGATGTAGGAAAGCAGTGGTTGGACACCAGCAGTGCATAAAAAGACTTTGGTGAAAGCTGATAAAAAATTAAAGCCAACTCCTCCATGCTGGGATACAATTAGAAAAGTAAATGTGGCCCCAGAATGGAGATCTCTGGACATCAGCAAGGTGGGGGCACAGGGAAATGATTTCACCTTTTCTCTTATATTTGCTAGACCACAGACGCACGGTACAAAGTACTGGTTATATAGAGAGGGGGAGGGAGGGAGGAAGAGACAGACAGAGGCCTAGAGACACAAAGACAGAGACACACAGTGACAGAGAGACAGACAGACAGACAGAATAGAATAACAACAAAAGTCATCAGATTGAATGCCTAATGAAGACATGGTCTAGGAATGAAATCTGTCAAATCTGGGGAAACAACATACAATGCTGCTGGGAAAATAAATAAAGGGATATTACCAAGATGGGAAAGATTATTTTATTTGCCATAATTAAGTTAAATTGAATTAAGAAAAATATACAGGGAGTGGTGATGGAAAATGTAATGTGCATATGAGGAAATCAGAACTCTGTGACATGGAATCTATACCAAGATAGAGGTGTAAGAATTTTAAAAATCATTGGAAACATCAATCACAGTTTCTAAAGTATATTCTTGAAGTGACTTGGGAAGCTGTTTTAGGTTTCAGAACTCCCCACACACACACACACACACACCTCAAAACAAACAAACAAAAAAGAATAGCAGATAGGAATAAATGACCTAGAGATTCCTACAATCCCTGATGGTTCTGTGATCTCTATGTGCTCTGAATTACCTATTCTTCTCTGCATTGCAGTGAAAAAATCTAGCAATATTAAGTTCCTAACCTGAAGTCTGTATCTTCCGAATTCTCGAGATCATTATTCTGGACTGCATCTCTGCAGGCTGTATGGGCATTAATTATATCCATAGACTGCATGTGGGGGTGTGCACAATTGTGCACAGTAGTCAAGGGAAGGGACTGGGGAATCTTTGATCTTGACGGTATAACCCTCCAGCACAAATTGGCCGCCTTTATGTTACTCTATTTTCCTCTTGTGTCTGTGAGCTTTCTTGGATGAGGCTGACAGATGGTATATTGGGAAACAGGCTGAAATGAATGAAAAAAGTGGGTGGTACTTTAGTAGAAGGTGCAAGAGATGAGAGACTGAAGTGGACCAGATTCCCAGCCTCCTAGATATTGTATCAGTGGCATCTGTTGGTTTTAAAAATCAATTTCTTTCTGATTTCTTCCTCAATCTGACTTTATGAACTGGTTTTACTTTCAGAATGCTTAAGTGAAAAAAATAAAGTATGAGTTATCTTAGGAACTTACCTTAAGCAAAAAGTAAAATTAAAATGCCTCTAATAAATGCACAGCATTAACTGACCACCTTCACTTGTGATACATTAAAAATGTATTCTCAGAAAAGTGGTTACACTGAAAGCAGATGCCATTGGATTGGCTGTCCATCTTCATGAGTCAGTGACTCAATTTGCCTTCAGCAGTGGTTAGAATGCTCACACAAACAACCAGCTTTGCAGCTATTACCCAGGAGGTGAAATTTCTTCTAGCTTAGCTCCAAAAAGTTTTGGTGCTTTTTTTTTTTTTTGCTTGAGCTACTACAATACTATTAGATTTAGCTTGATATTTTAAAATTCTAGTCCTTCCACCTCAATGAGCCTGGAAAGTCAACACCATCATCTATAAAGCAGATGTACCTCTTGGGAGGATGCATATAACATATGTCTAAAGGGAAAAGCTGAATAAAGAACAATAATGGCAGAAGTACAAAGAGGCCTTCCTGAACCATTTCAGAAGTCAAAACAAGATCTTATTACACTGACCCAAGTAAAGCTATGTTAAGTATACTGTTCAGTTCATCCTAGCTTATTTTAAACATTTGGCATTGTGAAAGTAGAATTGGAATGGATAAGGATAGGAACTGAACCTGTAATTTCATTTGTAGAGAGGAAATTCCCTTTACCAATGCAGGTTGGCACCTGTTTCCTAAAGCACTGAGAAATTACATGACTTGATCAGGGTAATATAGCTAGTATATAACAGAGGTAGATTTGAACCCATATCTCCCTGGCTTTTGAGGCCAGTTCTCTATCCATTATGCCATACTGTCTCTCAAAGAATAAATAATGCTTTAGGAGAAAGTCAGGCAGAACAATCTGGCCAAGCAACAGATCAGCACAGCCCAGACGTAGATCAATCTGTCCAGCCGAAATGCCACACCCTGCAAAGAGGCAGCCCAGCAGAGTGATTTACCCATATTATGCCATATTCCATTGCAAATTTCATGAGGAACCTCAAAAGGAAAAGAAAAGAATTTCCAGGGCTTGGAGACAGATGGTATCCCTTTGCCACACATACTTTCTCCATGTCTACCTCACTACATTTCAATTTTAAGTTCTCGCACATTCTTCCTATGGTTATTGTAGGTATTTGCCCCAGGTTTTGAGGGCAATATTTTACACTAACTGTTCTTGCCAAAGCTTTTTAGTAAGTCCCTTTTCTAAACACTAATTAGCGGCTATGGGCATTGTTGATGGAGAGTACACAGGTAGAGACTTTGGAGCTATAGAACCACTAGGAATAAATTAGGGAAAAGAGCCAATCCTTTCTCTGAATGTTAAAGATTTTCTTAACTGGTAGCTATCAGTTATTGTGATCATATGAATAACTGTCATAAACTTTTTAAATTTCAGAGAAAGGGAGCATATGTACCTGAGCACCATCCTGTTGCCTATAAGTTGAATATGAGCTACTTTTTTGTAATAGTGACTGATTAAGTCTCCAGAGAAAGTAGGGGTAGAGCAGATAGGAAAGGGTAGTAACTGAAGCACCCTAAACCATGCCCCACCAGGAAGGAGTTGGGCATGGCCTGAGAAGAATTCAGCACTGCCCCTATCCAGAAGCAAAGGACCCAGTACCAATCAGCCAACTCCACCCTCCATAAATAGCCACCAGTTTTACAAGATGGGGATCATGAAGGCAGCTAGGTGGAGCAGTGGATAAAGCAGCAGCCCTGAATTCAGGAGGACCCGAGTTGCAATCCAGCCTCATACACTTGACACTCACTAGCTGTCTGACCCTGAGCAAGTCACTAAACCCTCATTGCCCCTCAAAAAATGGGGGGATGATGTGTTAAAATACCATATCTGGGGCAGCTAGGTGGCACAGTGGATAGCCTTGGAGTCAGGAGGACCTGAGTTCAAATCGGGCCTCAGACATTTAACACTTACTGGCTGTGTGACCCTGGGCAAGTCACTTAACCCCCATTGCCTCACCAAAAAAACCCAAAAAACCCCACCATAAAACCATATCTACCTTGCTGTGGCATTGGCTCAATGGTGATGAAAGTGAAAAACTGCTTTAAAAACTCCTCAGAAGATTCAGAGGTTCAGTTGGTCTCCTGGCATGTAGACTATTCTTTCTCCAAGTTGTCTTTCCCACAGCAGCTAAACTGAGACTCCTAAAGCCCAGATCTAACTTCGTCCTTTTCCTGCTTAAGAAGCTCCCAGAGCTCCCTATTCCCTCTGAAGGGTGGGGAGGTGGGGATCAAACTTTTTTGTTTGGCATTTAAAGTCCTTCACAGTGCCTATTTATACTAAATTGGTTCTATTTTTTGCCTCAAATATACAAAGGTCCAGAATTAGAAAAATAAAGAAATTTAGGTTATTAGATGTATCTTTTGTACTCATGAATAATACTTTCTTTGAGCATTTGTTTTGTTTTCTTAATATTGATTACAGGTTCACATGTCCCTATTATCTATAAACTCTAGATGCCACACATGTTCTGATCCCCATACATTTTTGTTGTGTTACTAGTAGTTACAGGGAGGAATGGGAATTTTTTTTCTGGAAAAAAATGGCATTCTTCCGTTCTCCCTGTTTTTCTTCTCATGAGTCAGCTTCCTCTGTCACATGGGTTATTTTAAAAAAAAGTGGGAGTAATGAAAAAAATATTACAGAGGAAAGAATGAGCCTTTTCAACTTCAGCTTTCAACTCTCTGCTGTGACACATACATTTTGTTTTCATTAAACACAAGGCCATTTTTCAGGCAAAGAAATGGGCTTATTGTTTGGGGAGAGATTGCAGTAAATAAATAATGCAGATTTAAATTGTATTCACATTCAATGAAAAGGTAAAATTGACTGCAATTCTTGATTGTCATCAGGCATTTTTTTATGTGACACTTCCAGAAAAATAACATTAAATCAATATAGTGGGTAAGCAAGGTTGTAAGTTGGAAAGCAGGAGCTAGAGTTAGAAGTTTTTCGTTTGTGTTTGTCTGTGATCTGGAACAAAATAATGAAGATATGGGAGGGTGATAAAATTTGTCTTGATTGAATAACTCAGATGAGGTTTAGGAAAATAGTGAGCAGCAGAAGATGAATTTGAGAGGATTAAGTTACAAAAACAGCAACAAATATCACACGTCAGCAGAGTAGATTCAACACAACTTAGCAGAGGATGGTTGGCCTATAATTATCTATTATATATTTCATTATTAACATTTATTACATAATAACATATTATATAATATTAATGATGACAGTTTAAATTAATTGTTCATAGTAATTATACATTATATTAGAATATATTATTAAGAATATCTATTATTATTCTTCAAGACCATGGGACAATCATCTATAATTATTTCTTTTAATTCTGAGACTACTCTAGGACTTCCCCAATTTCCTCCACTCCATATCACCACTCCACACACATACACACACATGCCAACAAAAGCGTAAACATTTTCAGAATTTTGAGAAAAGAGGAGCATTTGTAATGTCCTTTTTGTTTTCATTGTTATCAGCTCAATAGAGAAAAGGTGGTAATAGGGAGAGACTGATTGAGGATGAAGTAATAATGAGAAAAGCTATAAGGCCACAAAGGGAGTATGGAAGTGGTAGTTGTCTTGTTACTAAGAAGAGGAAGGATTGGTCAGGGAGCAGATGCTGCATCTAGACAAAGAAGGAGGCATTGCTGATAGTGTTGCAGAGAGGAGATTATGCCAATGAGTCAGTCATTACCTCCAAAACACCACAGCTGGTCTTCACAGCCTCCTTTCTGCATGTCCGATACTATGGAAGCCTTAGTAAAATTTGGAAACACGAATTATTATTTTAATTTTTAAAATTTAACTATATTGTATTGTATCTTGGATTTAATTGTATTTATCAAAAACAGTATTAACAGAAACAATATAGAAAAGTGAATAGAGAATCTAGCCTCAGCTTTAGGAACACCTGTATTCAAATTTTGCTTTTGAAATATACCAGCTGTGTGGCCAAGGGCAAAGCACTTACCCTCTCTGTGTCCCGAAGCAACTCACTAACACTAGAAGTTAGGAAAGAGGGGACATTGAATAATGAATGGATGGATGGAAGGAAGGATGGATGGAAGGATGGATGGATGGATGGATGGATGGATGGATGGATGGATGGATGGATGGATGGATGGATGGATGGACAGAAATAAATGAGAAAATAAATGTATGGATAAATAAAATGAATGGATAATAGGGAAATAAATATATGAGCTATTGAGAAATAAATGATAAACATTCAATGACAAATGAGGAATTGTACATTAAATCATGCATCTTCATTATTGACAGTTTGTTTAAAATAATTATAATAGAAGTTTATAGTAACATTAGCAAGAGAGAAATTGAATCATCCTGTTTGCTTTCATGTCCCATTCTGACCTTTTTTTTAATCTTCTGTATTATTTTCCAGATTCTGTTGCTATTATTATTGTTGTTTACATAGTTGCAGTCAATGATTAGACTGTTGCTTTGATTCTGTTTCCTTAGTCTTTTCCTGAATAATTTCATTTAAATATTTAAAATGTCTCCCTCAAACCAGCCATGACAGCTCCTGGTGTGCAAGCTTCAAAAGACCAGATATCCATGTTGCTATGGATCTTGGTATTGATGAGCTAAAGGTCTACAGCTTATGCTTCTGCCTTTGGTCCTTGCCAGATTGAGCCTGAATAAAGACTAATGGGAGGTACCACTTGAGAAAACTCTTTGAAGCTGAAAGTTAATCTGTCAGTTCATCATCTCCTTTGTCTCTAAAGATCTTGACTCTAAGGAACAAAATTTATAACTGAATTCTGAAGCCTAAGTTTCTTCCATTATTCTATTATTGTTATTTCCCTTACTAATCAAAAATACTTTGGAGTTTTCTTATATGTTAAAGCTAAAATTCAGTCAAACTATATAGTAGTCAGTCAAGAAAATTCACACCTCAAATCCATTGCCTTTTTCAAGCTAATGGACATACTGTGAAAAGCTAGCAACAAGATGTGCGATATCTCTTGTAATAAAGATACTTCTGTGTGACAAGTCTCATTACCAAAAGTTGAAAGAATATAGGGAATATAATAATATATTCTCAAACATCAGGTATGGAGGATTATAGTTTTTAAAAACCACTTTTGTGTATATATGACATATGCTCTAGAGGCTGTGTGGCATATAGGATAGAGAGCTGGCCTCAGACTAAGGAAACCCTGGATTCAGGTTTTGCCTCTGATACATGCTAGATGTCTGACACTAGGCAGGTCGCTTAAACCTCAGTAGCCCCAAGCAACTAAAAATATAAAGTGAAGAACAGATGCAGAATTGCAATGGCATAATGTGCCATTGACATGTATTCAGGTAGTATTTAATTATACATAATACAATAAAATATGTTATATAATACAACACAATAAACATGAAATAGCATATAATTATGTGCATGTATGTATACATATTGGATGGGAACTGCTTTTAACATATAAGTAACTCAACATGAAGAGGTCCCTTATGCCAGTAACTGTGATTACATTAAATTTAATTACAGAAACAAAACCAATGTAGTCAAATTAGAAGGAAAGAAAGAAACTTGGGGAAAATTTTACAGCAAGTTTCTTTAATAATGGCCTCATTTTTCAAATACATAGAGAATTGAATCAAATTTATAAGAATGCAAGTCATTCTGCAGTGGATAAATGGTCAAAGGATATGAACAATAAGTTTTCAAGTGAAGAAATCAAAGCTATCTATAGTAATATGAAAAAATGCTATAAATCATTATTGAGTAGAGAAATACAAATTAAAACAACTCTGAGATATCACCTTACACTTATCAGATTAGCTAATATGACAGAAAAGAAAAATGACAAATGTTAGAACATAGAACAATTGAGACACTAAAGCACTGTTGGTAAAGTGGTGAACTGATCTAACCACTCTGGAAAACAATTTAAAACTATGACCAAAGGGCTATAAACTGTACTATTTGACCTAGCAATATCTCTACTAGGCCCATACACAAAGAGATCAAAGAAAAAGTAAAAGAACCTTCGTTCAAAAATATTTATAGCAGCTGTTTTTGTTACAGCATACATTGGAAACTGAGGGGATGCCCATCAATTGAGGAATGGCTGAACAAGTTGTAGTATATGATTGTGATGGAATACTATTGTACTGAAGGAAATGATGAATGGGATGCTTTCATAAAGCCCTGTAGAGATTTACATGAATTGATGCAAAGTGAAATGAGTAGAACCAGGAGAACATTGTACACAGTTATAAAAATATTGTATGATGAACAATGGTGAATGACTTTAGCTATTCTGATCAAAACAATGACCGAAAATAATTCTGAAGGACCTATGATGAAAAATGCTATGCACCTCCAGAGAAAGAACTAATGGAGTCTGAGTGCAGATTGAAACACAATTTTTTTCCACTTTTTTTTTCTTGGATTTTTTTGCAATATGGCTAAAATGGAAATATGTTTTGCATTATTTCAAATGTATAATTTATACCACATTTCTCACCTCAATGGATAAAGGAGAAATGGGAGAGAGGGAGAAAATGTGGAACTCAAAAAAATTTTAAATGTTAAAAAAAATTATAATTTTTTAAAAAAGAAAACAACTGGCCTTTACTTATAACTACTAGTATCAAAAATGCTTCTGATCCTGGTGATCTGATCAGTCACTTTTCCAAGATTTTCTGAGAGAGGTCATTGCATAACAGGAACTCTATGTGATCCCTCATCCAAAGAACCCTGAAAACTTGGTGGTTCACCATCTCAGTATTTGGCTCTCTTCCATGAACAGGCCTACTGTGTGAGATGCATGTCTCCCTCTGGGTCAGCCAATTTCAAGCTGAATGAGGCAAGTATAGTCCATCTGTCTTTTCTCAGAAGAGAAGGAAGTCACAGGGAGGAGCCCTTATACACTAGATCTCTGTGTGGGAAGTGAGAAGGAACCAAAAACTTAATCTGTGCTGGTCAGATTAATATGGCTTAATGGTTTTGAAAAGAACTACCTCAAGACTAGGATAACTAGGCTCTTGTTTAAAAGTATGACTGTCAACTCTGGAAGGAGTTTATAAAACTAAGTAATAAAGGCAGGAAGAGAGCAAGGATGGTTGATATAGTGTTTTTTCTTCCCATCTCAAAGCTGCATGTAGCTACAATATTTAATCAGAAGAGACAATTCAGTTATTTTCAGAATATAGAAAAAGTAGCCCTTTGCAATTCTGTCAAAGTAAAATCATTATAGAATGAGATGAAAAGGGAAAGGGATTTTGATGGCTATGGTGATACTAGTTTCCTGAATGGGAATCTTTCTCTGTGTTTGTCACTGTGTTCTATTGTTACAAGAACCTTTGAGAGAGGCAACTTGGAAGGTAGGTGTCGTTATTGTCCCTGTTTTCCAGATAAGTAAACTGAAGTTGAAATCAAGTGACTTGCCCAAGGTCACAGTCAGCCAGTATCTGAGGCCAGATTTGAACTCATCTTCCTAACACCAAGTTCAATGTGTATCCAGCCTAAGTGACTCACAGTAGATCATAGGATCAAATCTCTAGACCTATAAGATAACCCAGATGCCATCTAATTCAATCCCCTAATTTTACAGATGAAGAAATTGAGGCCCATAATGATTAAGCAACTCATTCAATGACAACTTGGTAGAAAGTGGTAGTAGTAGGATTTGAACCTAGGTCCTCTGACTCTAAAGCCAGTGGTTTTTCCTCTATACAACAATAACCATTCATAATCATTCAAAGATTCCATGAAAGAATTCGTTATAATTTTCTTGACCAAGCATCTCAATCTGAATATTTTCCTTTCTGCAGAACCTCTGGCTAAATTTTAGTATCAAGATGTTCAGGATAATGCTAGAAAACTCTTTTTGTTTTAGGTACAACTAGTCTGGAACTGCCCATATAATTGCCAAGGCTCGGGTTCTTTGGGAATTTGAGGACAAAGATATTCTCACCCATTTAATAATCTTCAGATCCACAAAGAGAGACAGTACTTCATAGTGGATAGAAAGTTGGTCTTGTAGCCACAAAGACCTTAGTTCAAATCCTATCTCTGATGCATGTGGTGACTAAGTCTCTTTCCTTTTCAGTGCTCTGGGCAACTCTCTGTGACTATAAATTTCAGAGAAGTTGCTGAATTGCATTGGTGGAGAGAGTTCCCTCATTTGGGAGTTCCCTGGATCAATGAAGTCATAGGTCCCATTTCTATTCCAATAACTTAGATTAAGAAACTTATTTGGGGTCTTTCAGTGTCTATGGCACTCAGTGAGTGTTTGAGGCTGGGGAATGACTATCAACATGCCCTGGAGTAAGCAGGCACTATAATTCGGCTATCAGCAAGGCAAATAGTCATTATTCCCTCTCCACTGAAGTATGTACAACAATAAAAACACTGTGTTCTTCTCAAAAGGGAAATAAGGCAACACACTCACTTGCATGTCCTTGGCTTCACTTTTTTTTTTAATTTTTTTTTTAAATGGGGCAATGGGGTTAAGTGACTTGCCCAGGGTCACACAGCTAGTAAGTGTCAAGTGTCTGAGGCCGGATTTGAACTCAGGAACTCCTGAATCCAGGGCCGGTGTTTTATCCACTGCGCCACCTAGCCGCCCCTGGCTTCACTTTTAATCCATGACATCAATGAGAATAAATGCCCACAGCTGGCCAGTCTTATCTAGAATAAGACATAGCTGCCTTTGGCCCCTTCAGCTATGCTTATCCCAATTTCCTAAGGGGGCATATTGCTTGAGGCTATAGCTACCAACACCAATATAAACTACAAAGCAGCCATGAGCAAAGAAGCACAGAGACTGAACTGACCTTTATAATTTTATACCTGAGGGGCAAAAGTTATAAAGTATTAACTCTAAGTTCAAATCTAGTCTCATAAAACTACAAGTTTGGGGCAGCTAGGTGGTGCAGTGGATAGAGCACTGGCCCTGAATTCAGGAGAACCTAAATTCAAATTCAGCCTCAGACACTTGACACTTAACTAGCTGTGTGACTTTGAACAAGTCACTTAACCCCAGTTACCTCACCAAAAAAAAAAAAAAAATTACAGGCTTTGTGACCCTGGGCAAGTCACTTGACCACTCTTAGACTCAGTTTCTTCATATATGTATTACACATAATAACACTTACTCTACAAGGCTTTTGTAAGGATCAAATGAGATAATATAAGTAAACTTTACAAACCTTAAAGTTCTGTATAAATAATAGCTATCATCATCTTTTCTATTTTTATTGTCATCATCATCATCCTTGAGCTTCAGATCTATGCATCAGGGCCTCTGGTCATCACAATGAGTTGCTATGACTCACATTATATTTAGTCCTGCAGATTATCATAGCATTGAGAAAGGAGAGTTATACAGAATTGTAGGTGGCACATATACATAGTTTTAGAGGTCAGGTACCTTGTCAAATTCAGGGATATGATAAGTAACAAAAGGATTTTAAATATATATATATATATATATACACACACACACACACACACACACACATATATACATATATACGTGTGTGTGTGTCTGTGTCTGTGTATATGCATATATGTATGTATGTATGTGTACATATGCTATTTAATACAAACATTTTGCCTTCAGTTGAAAAGGATTGTAGTTACATCATACATATGTGATCATTAGCAATGATTGGCTTTATAGTCACTCCTCTGAATGAAAATTTTCCTCCTATCCCACATCTCATCTTTCCCATGCAACAATTTTGGACTCAATTTCTATAAGCATTATAGTTGAAATGATAATAAAATTCAATTCCAAAGTAGCATCTTAATCTAGTCCCTTGCCCCTTATCCTTTCACCAACCTTACCCTATCAAGCTTCAGCCTTGGATTACACCCACCATTTGCTACCTTCAATCTAGTGTAAGTGCAGCTGAACAAAGATGGAGAAAATGAAGAGGTCTTGCTGAGTAGATCCACTACAAATTTATATTGCATAATATCCACTGGGTTCTCACTTCAGAAAGACAATCTGTTCATATCTCCCTACCTTACTCAATATCCCACTCACCACAATAGCTTTTCCAAACCCTTTTTATAATTCCTCAAACTTCCATTGCTCCCCCAACCTTCCCAATTGAGAACACTGACTCATATTTCACTGAAAAAAATGAGACCATTCACAATTTGGAACCATGCCAAAAAGACCTTAAAACTGTGCGTACCCTTTGACTCAGCAACACCACTACTAGGTCTATATCCCAAAGAGATTATAAACAAGGGAAAAGGTGCCACATGTACAAAAATATTGATAGCCGCTCTTTTTGTGGTAACAAAGAATTGGAAACTGAGGAGATGCCCATCAATTGGCTAATGGCTAAACAAGTTGTGGTATATGAATGTAATGGAATACTATCATGTTGTAAGAAATGATAAGCAGGTGAATTTCAGGAAAACGTGGAAAGGCTTACATGAATTGATGCTGACAAAAATGAGAAGAACAAAAAGGACATTGTACACAGTATCAACAACATTGTGTGATGATAAACTGTGGTAGACTTAGCTCTTCTCAGCAATACAATGCTCCAAGACAATGCCAAAAGACTCATGATGGAAAATGCTCTCCACTTCCAGAAAAGAACTATGGAGTCTGAATGTAGATTGAAGCATATTATTTTCACTTTTGTTGTTGCTTTGCTGTTGTTGTTATTTTTTCTTCTTTCTTGTGTTTTTTCCCTTTCATTATGATTCTTCTCTTACAAAATGACTAATGTGGAAATATGCTTAACATGATTGTAATGTATAACCTATAATAGCTTGCTTGCTGGTTTCAGGAGAGGGGAGGGAAGGGAGGATGGGGGGAAAATTGGAACTTGAAATCTTACAAAAGTGAATGTTGAAAACTATCTGTACATATAATTGGGAAAAAAGGGTCTGGAAAGGGAAAAACTGTTAAAGAAAAAGAAAAGCATGCTTCACAGTTCAGAAAAATAATGTAACGTGTTAATGATGTAAGCCTGCTGTCCTAATGTACTTCAAGCTAATAAAACTAACCTCTACTGGCCCTTAAAAGATTGTTCTCTTCTCCCCTCTTCACGTCACATCACTCAGAGGTCTTCTACTGCCATTTACTTCTTTTCCTGTCTCACATGAAGAAGTAGCCTTTCTCCTTGCCACAATAAAGCCTTCTGTGTGCACAAGTGATCTCATTCCATTTCCTCTTCTCCAAAAGATTGCCTCCTCTTTCATCACCATTCTCTCACTTATATTCAGTCTCTCTCTGTGTCTATTGGCTATTTTCCCTACTGCCTACAAGCACATCCATATGTCTGTCATATCCTCAAAAGAACCCTCACTTGATTCATCCATCTCTTACTTAAGTCCCATATATCTCTTCCTTTTGTGACAACTCCTTGAGAAGGCTATCCACAATAAGTGGATAAGTGAACTCTTTGCAATCTGGCTTCCAATCTCAAAACTGAACAATCTCCAAAGTTACTGACAATCTTTCTTTTTAAAAAATATTTTTTGAGTTATATGTAAAGACAATTTTCAACATTTATTTTTCAAAATTTTGAGTTCCAAATTCTCTCATCCTTTTTCTCATCTTCCCTCATTTAGAAGTGAAGCAATTCAATAAAGGTTATATATGTTCAATCATGCAAAACATTTCCATATTAATCATTTTCTGAAAGAAAACATAAACACACACAGTAAAAAATAGTATGCTTCTATCTACATTCAGATGCCACCAGTTCTTTCTCCGGAGGTAGATAGTGTTTTTCATCTTAAATCCTTTGGAATTATCTTGGATCTTTGTATTGCTAATAACTAAATAATTCACAGTTGATCATTGTACAACACTGCTGTTACTGTATACAATGTTCTTCTGGCTTTTCTCACTTAACTTTGAATCAGTTCATTAAAGCCTTTTCAGGTTTTTCCAAAAGCATCCTGGTCATTGTTTCTTATAGCACAATAGTATTTCGTCATAATCATATACCACAACTTGTTCAGGCATTCTCCAACTGATGGGCATCATCTTGAATTCCAATTCCAATTCCAAATCCTAAAAGGATTTGTACATTGTTTTTGTACATTGAGGTCATTTTTCCTTTTCTTTGATCTCTTTGGGATAGAGACCTAGTACTGGTATTTCTGGATCAAAATGTATGCATGGTTTCATAGCCTTTTGAGCATAATTCAAAAGAATGGTTGTATCAGTTCGCCAATAGAGCATTAGTGTCCCAATTTTTCCACATCCCCTCCAGCATTTGTCATTTTCCTATTCTATCATGTTAACCAATCTGATAGGTGTGAGGTGGTTTCTCAGAGTTGTTTTAATTTGTCTTTCTCTACTCAACAGTGATTTAGAGCATTTTCTCATATGACTATAGATAGCTTTGATTTCTTCACTTGAAAACTGCCTGTCCATATCCTTTGACCAATTATTAATTGGGGAATGACTCATTTTTTATAAATTTGACTTAGTATATATTTGAGAAATTAGACCTTTATCAGAGAAACTGGCTGGAAACATTTTTTCCTCATTTTCTGCTTTCCTTCTAATTTTGGCTGCATTGGGAATTTTTTGTGCAAAACCTTTTTAATTTAATGTAATCTAAATTATCCATTTTATACTCTGTAATGCTCTCTATCTCTTATTTCATCATAAATTCTTTCCTTAGCCATAGATCTGACAGGTAAAGTGTTTCATCTTCCCCTAACTTGCTTATGGTATCACCCTTTATGTCTAAATCATGTATCTATTTTTAACTTATCTTACCACATGGTATAAGATGTTGGTTTATACTTAGTTTCTGCTAAACTGCTTCCCAGTTTTACCAGAAGTTTTTGTCAAATAGCTAATTCTTGTCCCAAAAGCTGGGATCTTTATAATTATCAAACACTGGTTTACTATGGACATTACCTACTGTGGATTCCACTGATCTACCACTTTATTTCTTAGGCAGTATCAGATTGTTTTGATGATTACCACTTTGAAATACATGCTAGGCCACCTTCCTTCACATCTTATTTTTCATTAATGTTCTTGATATCCTTGACTTTGTATTCTTCTAGATGAATTTTGTTATTATTTTGTCTTGCTCTAGAAAATAGTTTGGGTAGTTTTCTTGGCATGGCACTGAATAAGTAAATTAATTTAGGTAGAATTGTCGTTTTTATTGTACTGGCTCAGCCTACCCATGAGCAATTAATATTTTTCCAGTTCTTTAGATCTGACTTTATTTGTGTAAAAAGTGTTTTGTAATTATGTTCATATAATTCCTAAATTTGTTTTGCAGGTAGACTTCCAAGTATTTTATATTGTCTTCAGTTATTTTAAATGGAATGTTGCTTTCTATCTTTTGCTGTTGGATTTCGTGATAGTATGTAGAAATGCTGATGATTCATGCAAGCTTATTTTATATCCTGCAACTTTGCTAAAGTTGCAAATTATTCAAGTAGTTTTTAGTTGATTCTCTAGGATTCTCTAAGCATACCATTATATCATCTACAAAGAGTGATAGTTTTGTTTCCTCATTGCCTATTCTAATTCCTTCAATTTAGTTTTTCTTCTTTTATTGCTAAATCTAACATTTCTAGAACAATATTGAATAATAGTGGTTACAATGGGCATCCTTCATTCACCCCTGATCTTATTGGGAAGAGTCTAGTTTATCCTCATTGCAGATAATACTTGCTGATGGTTTTCCATTTATTCCTATGATTTCCAGTGTTTTTAATAGTAATAAGTATTTTATTTTGTCAAAAGCTTTTTCTGCATCTATTGAGATAACCATATGATTTTTTGTCATTTTTGTTATCGATATGGTCAATTATGCTGATAGTTTTCCTAGTATTGACCCAGCCCTGCATATTTTTTTTTAGTGAGGCAATTGGGGCTAAGTGACTTGCCTAAGGTCACACAGCTAGTAAGTGTTAAGGGGCTGAGGCTGGATTTGAACTCCAGTCCTCCTGACTCCAGGGATGGTGCTCTATCCACTGTGCCACCTAGCTGCTCCACCAGCCCTGTATTCTTGGTATAAATCTCACCTGGTCAAAATATATGATATTTGTAATATATTGCTAGTATTTTATATAAAATTTTTTCATCAGTATTCATTAGGGAAATTGGTCTGTAGGGTTTTTTTTTCTCTTTTTGCTCTTCCTGGTTTATGTATTAGCACCATATTTTGAGTCATAAATATAATTTGTTAGGGCTCCTTTTTGCCTATTTTTCCAAAGAGTTTATGTAGGATTGGAATTAATTGTTCTTTAAATATTTGGTAGAATTCACTTCTGAGTCCATCTGGTCCTAGAAATTTTTTCTTAGGGAGTTCATTGATAGCTTGTAAAATTTCCTTTTTTGGGGCAGGGGGCAGGGAAATTAGGTTTAAGTGGCCAGGGTCACACAGCTAGTGTCAAGTGTCTGAGGCTGGATTTGAACTCAAGTCCTCCTGAATCAAGGGCCAGTGCTTTATCCACTGTGCCACTTAGCTGCCCCTATTCAATTTCCTTTCTTAAGATGAGGTTACTTAAGTATTCTATTTTCTCTTCTGTTGACCTGGACAATTTGTGTTTCTATAAATAGTCATCCATTTCCCTCAGATTGTCAGATTTATTGGCATATAACTGAGTAAAATTGCTCTTAATAATAGCTCTAAGTGCTTCTTTGCTGATGGTGAATTCACCCTTTTCATATTTGGTACTGGTAATTGGTTTTCTTCTTTCTTTTTTGTTAATCAAATTAACCAATAGTTTATCTATTTTATTGGGTGTTTTTTCATAAAACCAGCTTCTAGTTTTGTTTGTTAGTTCAATAGTCTTCTTACTTTCAATTTTATTAATCTCTCCTTCAAATTTCAGGATTTCCAATTTGGTGTTTAAATGAAAATTTTTAATTATTTCCTTTTTCTAATTTTTTAAGTTACATTCCCAATTAATTGATCTGTTCCATTTCCTATTTTATTCATTTAGAGATAAAAATTTTCCATTAGTTACAACTTTGGCTGCATCCCATAAATTTTGGTATGTTATCTTGTTGTTATTCTCTTTAATGAAATTGTTGATTGTTTCTGTTTTGTTCTTTGACCCACTCAGTTCTTTAGGATTAGATAATTTAGTTTCCAATTAATTTTTAATCTATTTTCCATATCCATTTATTGGGTATGATTTTTATTGTATTATGATCTGAAAATAATTGATTTAATTTTTCTGCATTTGATTGTAGGGTTTTTATGCCCCAATAGGTGGTTAATATTTTGCAGGTGCTATGTACTTCTGAGAAAAAAAACTTTATTTCTTTCTTTTCCCATTCAATTTTCTCTAGAGGACTTTCATATCTAACTTTTCTAAGATTCTATTCATCTCCTTAACTTCTTTCTTGCTTATTTTTGGTTAGATTTATCTAGTACTGAGAGGAAAAAGTTAAGGACCCCCTATATTATGGTTTTATTATCATTGATGCCAGGACAATTTCCTCTTGTAACTCATTTAGCCTCTCTTAGAAAAATATGGTTGCTATACCATTTGGTGCATGTATCTTTAGTATTAATATTACTTTACTTCTTAGGTTAGGTTTTAGCAATATGTAGTTTCCTTGCTTATCTCTTTTGGTTAGATCTATTTTTGCTTTGTCTAAGATCATGATTGTTACCCCTGCTTTTTTTACTCCAGCTGAAGCATAATAGATTCTCCTCCAGCCCCTTACCTTTACTCTATGTGTGTCTCTGCTTCAAGTGTGTTTCTTGTAAAAAAACATATTGTGGGATTCTGGTTTTTAATCCACTCTGCTATCCACTTCTGTCTTATGGATGAGTACATCCCATTCATATTCACAGTTATGATTACTGTGTATTTCCCTCCACCCTCCCTATTTATTCTCTCTCTCTCTCCTTTCACCTTGTCCCACCTCAAAAGTATTTTGTTTCTGATCACTACCCACCTTAATCTGCCTTCCCTTATACCTTTCCCCTCCTACTTCCATGTAGAATAAGATAGATTTCTATATCCAAGTGAGTGTTTATGTTATTCCCTCTTTCAACCAGCTCCAATGAAAGCAAGCTTTAAGTGTTGCCAACCCCTCTCCATCTTCTCCTCTACTGTAAAAGATCTTTTGCACCTCTTTTATATGAGATAATTTGCCCCATTCTATCTTTTCCTTCCCCCTTCTCCCAGTTCATCCCTCTTAATGCCTCAATTTTTCTATATACTATAATAGTTGACACACCTATGCCCTCTGTCTATGTACACTCCTTCTAACTGCCCTTATAATGACAAAGTTCTGAAGAGTTACAAGTAGCATCTTCCCATGTAGAAATGTAAACAATTTAACCTTATTGAAACCCTTATGATTTCTCTTTCCTGTTTACCTTTTTACTCTTCTATTGAGTCTTATATTTTAAAATCAAAAATTCTATTTAGCTCTGGTCTCTCATCATGAATTCTTGAAACTTTTCTATTTCATTAAATATCAATGTTTTCCCTGAAGGAAGTTTCACTTGGTAGGTGATTCTTGATGATAATTTTAGCTCTTTTGCCTTCCAAAATATAATCCAAGTCTTCCAATCCTTTAATGTAGAAGTTGTTAAATTCTGGGTTATTTAGCTGTGGTTCCACAATATTTTAATTGTTTCTTTGTGATTCCTTGTAGCATTTTCTCCTTAGCCTGGGAGCTCTGGAATTTGGCTGTGATATATCTGGGAGTTTTCATTTTGAGATCTCTTTCAAGAGGTGATCAGTGGATTCTTTCAATTTCTATTTTACTTTTTGGTTCAAGAATGTCAGGACAGTTTTCCTTAACAATCTCTTCAAATATGATGTGTAGACTCTTTTTATCATGGCTTTCAGGTAGTGTAATGATTCTTAAATTATCTCTTCTTGATCTATTTTCCAGATCAGTTGTTTTTTCCAATGAGATATTTCACATTTTCTTCTGTTTTTTCATTCTTTTGATTTTATTTTATTGTTTCTTGATGTCTAATTGTAGCATGAACTTCTACTTTCCTAATTCTAATTTTTCCTAAATCTATTTATCTTCTTCAGTGTATATTCCTTTTTAATTTGGCCAATTCTACTTTTTAAGGAGCTATTTTATTCAGTTATTTTTTGTACATCTTTTTCCATTTTTTGTGTTTCCTTTGCCAAAATGTTGACTCCTTTTTATGATTCTCTTACATCACTCTCATCTCTTTTTTCCAATTTTACCTTTCCCCCTCTTACTTGATTTTTTAAAATCTTTTTTGAGCTCTTCTAGGAATTCTTTTAGGGGCCTGAAAATTCACATTTTCCTTTGAGGCTTTGCATGTAGCTATTTTAACATTGTTCTCCTTTTCTGAGTTTGTGTTCTCACCATAGTAACTTTCCATGCTCAAGTTTTGTTTTGTTTTGTTTGCTCATGTTTCCAAACTATTTCTTGACTTTTTAAAAGTAGTCTCTGCTCCTGGGTTGGAGGGAGTACTGTTCTAAGCCTCAGGTTTTTCATGCTGCTGTTTTCAGAGCTAATTCTGGGGACTTGTAAGTTTTCAGTTCTTCCAAGGTAGTATGATCTAAGAAGAGGTGTGGTCACTGCTCTTCTGGCCTGCATTTTGGTCTATGAGCAACCACAAGTACTCTTCTCACCCTGGAACTGTAACCAGGGCCCCCACTTCCTTGCAGCCCCATGCTCCAGTGTGCTACTGCTCCTCCTCACTCTGATACTACAACCAGGGTCTGCTACCCTGATCCCTATATAGGCAATGCAACAGAGTCCTCCATGCAGTGCTATCAAAGTGTCCCCTATAATCTCCTTCTGAGCAGTTGTCAAGACCCCATATTTTCTATGGTCTAAGAGCTCCAGACATCCCCAATGCTGATTCATTCACCCCCAAGGCCCATTCTGGTTTACCAGGATACCAGCTGTGTAAAACTGTGCTGGACTACTCTCCTCTTACCCCAGTGACACAGATCATTCATGTCAATCTTCTAAGTTGTCTTAAGCTAGAAAATTGTTCCATCTCCTTCTTTTCTCATTTTTACCACTCCAGAATTTGTTTTGAGGCATTATTTTAAACTTGGTTGGAGGGGAATTTGGGAGAATTCAGTCAAGTGCCAGCCTTTATTCTGCCATGTTGACTCTGCCCTTTGCCACTGACAAGTTCTTCTCTTTTTTTGCAGGCAATGAGGGTTAAGTGACTTGCCCAGGGTCACACAGCTAGTAAGTGTCAAGTGTCTGAGGCCGGATTTGAATTCAGGTCCTCCTGAATCCAGGGCCGGTGCTTTATCCACTGCACCACCTAGCTGCCCGACAATTTCTTAAGTACCATATCTAATGGCCTTTTCTCAGTCTTCATATTTCTTCACCTGGATTCAACCTTTCAACATGCCAATCACCATCTTGATATCCTCCTCCCTCCAGGCTGTGGTACCCTATTCTCTCCTGGTTTTCCTTCTAATTACTCTTCTCAGTCTCTTTTGCTGGACCTTCAGCCAGATCTGCATGTTGACAATAAGTGTCTGACAGGGTTCTATCCTGGCCCTCTTCTCTTCTCCCTATATCATTTCACTTCCTCTAATATTATTGCATCAGTTTCCATGGATTTAATTATCATTTCTATGCTGATCTTGCTTATCTAGCCCTAATCTTTCTCTTGATCCATAAACATCTTAAACACATATCACAAACTGAACTCATTGCCTTTTCCCTCAACCCTTCTCCTTTTCCTAACTACTCTATTACTATGTGGAGTACCACCACCTTCCCGGTCAACCAGGCTTAAAACCTAATTGTCATTCTTTACTACTCACTCTCTCTTACACACCCCCATCTAATCTGTTGCCAAGTCTGATACATTTTACCTTAATTCCATTTTCCACATATGCTCCCTTCTTTTCTCTCACACTGCCACCACACTGGTGCATACCCTCATTGCCGCAGGCCCAAACTAGTGTAATAGCCTGTTGGTTATTCTAACTAGAGTCTCTCCTCATTCCAGTAAATCTTCTATTCACTTGTCAAACTGATCTTTCTAAAGTATATATCTGACCATGTCACCCTCCATATTCAATTAACTTTAGTTGCTCCCTATCACTCCCAGTATCAATTATAAAATGTTCTTTGGCATTCAAGACATTTTGTAATTCGTCCCCTTCACATCTATCCAGTTTTCTTACACTTTGCTCTTTGATCTAGTGTCATTGCTTTGTTTGCTGTTCCTTGAACAAGACACACCACCTCCTAACTCTGGTCAGAATCATTAGTCATTGCCATACCTGGAATTCTCTCCCTCTTCATCTTCTTCTGCTTAAAATCACACTTTTTATAAGAAGCCTTTCCTAATCCTCTTTAATACTACTGCTTTCCCTCTGAGATTATCTCCAATTTACCCTGTATATTTTGCTTGTACATAGCTGTTTGCAGGTTATCACCCCCATTTGGCTGTGAAATCCTTGAGAGAAGGGATGGGGTTTTTTTGTCTTTCTTTCTATATCTAGAACTTGGTGCAAAGTAGGCACTTAATAAATGCTATTGATTGAGTAACAAAGAGTTAAGCCCCTAAGGCAAAAAATAAATCCTCTATTTCCTTGGAACTCATTCATTCATTTATTTAACAACAATCTATCAAGTGCCAGCTATCTACTAAATCTCTAAGTTCTTGAGGTGTCACGAGGTATAAAGAGATGTATAGGGCCTGTTCTTTCCCTCCCAAAAACTTCCATCCCAATAGAGAATAAGGCATAGAAACTAACAATATCTACCATTTACATAGATCCTTAAGGTTTGCAAAGCATTACATGGATATTATTTTATTTGATCTTCACAACAATCTTGTGATATAGGTGTTATTATTATCTCTGTTTTACAATGAAGACACTAAGACTGAATGAGCTTAAGTGACTTTTCCAGGGCTACAAAGCCAAGAAAGATTTGATTGCCCATCTTACTGACTCCAGGTCCAGCACTCGCCACCCAGATTCCTCAAACATCCAACAAAGCAATATACATGTTCCTGTGGAGGGAGCAGTTTACTTTAGGAGATGTCTTCTGTCTGCCCAAGTACAGAGGTATGAATTGTTGTAGGAGTCCAAATGGAGGAGAGATTATATTTATCCTGAATTATGTAGGAAGACTGCATGGAGGAAATGGCCCCATAGTACAGTGCTCTGTCTACAAGGCATAGATGTTCAAAGAATTCTTTTTGATTAGCTAACAAGAGCCACTTTAAAAGTAACCGCTATAGGAACTATAAAAGATCTCAGTCACTAACCTGATGTCTTTCCTGTCTCCGTTATTTATGATTCTGCCACTGTGATATTTAATTGTATAGTATTCTTTAAGAATGTGTAAAGAGATCCTTGCAAGTCAGCTTAATAGGTACTCATTAATTCAGCCAAGCTAAACGAGCTGTAAATGAAACTGACAAATGCTATTATCCCAGTTGCTATATTTTTCTTTTTTATATTCGGTAGAATAGATATTGAAGATTTCAAACCCTTGGCAATGTGCAAGGAGCCAAAGGGCCACATATAATTAATGTGATTTGGAACAGAATTCATTCCTCTTTTATCTTTAATATGCATAAAAGCCACCAGAATCTACTGATCTAGAAGCTGGGATTCAATCATCTTTGTGCACAGCAAAAGGTGTTATATTTAATTATCTTCATCTCATCCTGCCCTCTTCTGTCCTATAGGAATCAACAAGTCCTCTACAGCCAAAGATGGAAGAGATGTTTCCCTTTCCTCCTTCATCAAAGGAAAAAGATTAATTCAGTCATGTAAACTCAAGTCAAGAGTCTTACAACAACAGAATTTCTAACCCTGGTTCAGGGAATAGAATTATGAATATGTAATATTGGAGATGTTGAATCCAAGTACCATTTGAGGAAGGAGTAGAGGAGGTGACAACAGGAAAAGGCAAGGACACAAAATGGAGTACAATAAGGATGATAAAGACAAGTTTTCTCTATATCACAACTTGCATAGTTAGACCAAGGTTTGAAAGCATCATGAGAAACTAATGACACAGCTACCAAGAAGAAGTCTAATTTCCAGGGTTAACTCCTTATATCCACATCATGTTAGGGTTTTGAATGATGAGTTTTAGGTATCTCTATGTTTTAATAGTTTATTTCCCCAATTACATGTAAAAACAATTTTTAATATTCATTTTTAACATTTTGAGTTCCAAATTCTCCCCCTCCTTTCTTCCCTTCTCCCTGAGTTTGTAAGCAATTGTATACATGTGCAATCATGCAAAACATATTACCATATTAGTCGTGTTACAAAAGAAAACACAGACAAAAAAACTAACCTCAAAACATTTAAGTGAAAAATGTGTGCTTCAGATCTCAATTTTTAAATTCCTTTCATCTGCCTCCAATTTCATCTTTTTCAGAAATTGTGGTGTCCTGAACTTTACAGCCATAATTGGTGCTGAAAAGATGCACTTTTAGGTCATGCCCATAAAAAGGAGCAGCTTGTGATAATTGAAAATGCTGAATAATTTCCCAAATGCCCTTTCTCAGTCCTTTATTATCCTGCCAATAAGTTGAAATATAAATATATACATATATTTGATAATTTTATACATGATTTTGTATGTTTAATTAATACATATATATCATATCGAGTACTTATAAATACATGCACCTCACTAGCATTTATAACCAGGAGTTGAAAATAATTCACTTTTCTATTCCCTTTGGTTTATCAAAAATTATTGCCAGAATTGTAAAGGACTGAGAAATTCTCCTTGGGGAATTAATTGGTCAGTGTTTTTAATATCTGTCATGTAACTGTAAGAACCATGCCCCTATAGAGAAGATCTCAACAACAACATTCATAGATAGAGCAGATAGAGAGAAACTCCTTGATTGACACATCTCTTTCATCCTCCTGTTTTCTGATTAGAGGGCTGGAAGCCAGAGTACCAAACTCTTCTTAATGCCTTCCCTTCTAGAGAAACTGATCTTTCAAGCTGGCCTTTCAGTTTAATCCACGTTGCATCAGCAGCTTTGCCTGGTTTCAACTCCATGGAACAATATGCTCCACCACTGGGTCCTCCCTGGGACCCAGCCCTTTCCTGCTTCCTTTTGTATGTTGTCTTCCTTTACCCATTAGATTTTAAGCTCTTTGAGGATAGGATATGTCTTTTCTTTTGTTAATTGTCTCCCTTGTGCTTAATACAGTGACTGGCATGAAGTAGGTGCTTAATGTTTATTGTATTGGATTAGATGTGTGTGTGTGTGTGTGTGTGTGTGTGTGTGTGTATAATCTCTAGATATAGATACATAAAACTTTGGAGTGTATCATTTTTCTTATGTAAATGTAAACATGCCCAGTGTTGTTAGAATTCACAAAAGTTCAAAGCAAACAATAAAGCTATGCTTATAAAGCCATGGGAAACTATTTTCTCATCCTGCCATTAGGCTGAGGTTCTCCCTATTCTCCACTGGATTTTGTCACCTCTCAGACTGATACAAAGCATCATCCCAGGGCAGCTAGATGGCGCAGTGGATAGAGCACCGGCCTTGGAGTCAGGAGTACCTGAGTTCAAATCTGGCCTCAGACACTTAACACTTACTAGCTGTGTGACCCTGGGCAAGTCACTTAACCCCAATTGCCTCACTTAAAAAACAAAACAACAACAACAAAAAAAACCCAAAGCATCATCCCAACTCCTAAGCATTTTATCTGACTTTCTTACAATCTCCCAAGGGTAAAGAAGGCGTTTTGGTTCAAAGTAACCTCCCAAAAAGCTGAACCCAGTGCAGTTCAATCCCTTTGTCCTGAAACTCTTGGCCATTTTTATGCATAGCTTCATGCCTTGGGTCCAACTCCAGACACTCATTTCCCAAGACGGAGTTAAAAGGAGCCCAGAAACTACTAGATTAAAGTACATTATACAATACAAAAATCTGATGAGCAATTTTGCATCACTACTCACTTCACTTGTATGAAAATGACTTGAGAGGTTAAGGAAGCAATACTAGGACCCAGTAAACCCTACCTCCACATGTCTCTCTTTCCCACAGCAAGGCTTAATGAGAGCCAAGACTTACAAACTTCACACTTACAATGGTAGGCATGACCTCCCTGCCTCCCACCAAGTACATAGTCAAACCAACATTCTCTTGCTCCCTTGATTACTTCTGAGTGACAACTTTCAATCCTACTTTTTTCCTTTACCATCTTCAGAAGTCATTTCCCCTTCCACAAACATAAAAGTCCTGAGGTTACTACCCTGAAATGGCCTAGAGAATAGCAAGATTATTTTTTCTCCTCACCAAAGGATGCCCAGCTGTTGCCCACTTTCCATTCCAGCCTGTATCCTCATTGATTGACACCTGAAGACAACTAGCAAAACTTGGAAGCACTGCTCTGTACTGTTGTATATGGATATATAATGACTTGAATAGATCTAACTTCCAGTTTCTTTTGAGTGACCTTCTGTCTGACTCTCCCAAAATTAGAATACATATATACTATTCAAAATTCATGAAATATTTTGCTATTTTAAAACTCATCATTTTCATATAATTTTTTTCTCTGACCCTCTTTTTCATGCTGATAGCTGACCCTCCTTTGTTCCTAAATTCATTCCTTTGTTGCATTCTTCTACCACATATAGAGCAAGAAGTATAAATATAAAGGAGCAGTGATGGGAAAGATCTCAACATAACACCAATATCCTCTTCCCTTCCTTGAGGCACATCATGCAGTAAAACAATGTTTTTTTCTCATTTTTCCTAGATGAGTTTGAATTCAAATGCCCTTGGTTTGAATCCTGGCTCTGCCAGTGATGGAATGTCAACTCATTTTTCTGGACCTCTGTTTCTTCAGCTATAAAATTAGGGAGTAGGCCTAGATAATCCCCTAGGTCTCTTTCAGCCCTAAATATTTAATGTGACAGGAGTAATGGGGCTAAGTATATGTCTTGGCCTCTTCCAGGGTGTGGAAGGCTCTAGCTTCTTGCTAAAAGGCATGCGCAACTATCACAGTTGATTTCTGTGTGTTCTAGTTGGAGATTGTGTCGAAAATGATTGGTGCAACAGTGGCTACCCTGGTTATTACTGCCCGAGAGTCAATTATGTTACATTTCATCCCTCTCTGAAACTCTCTGGTATCCCCCCTCATTTTGGGGGGTCTAATCTGTCATTGATTCAAACCTCCACCCATTGTGTTCCCTCATTTTTAGATACCTCCAAGAGGCAGCTAGGTGGCACAATGGATAGAGCACTGATCCTGGAGTCAGGAGTACTTGAGTTCAAAACCAGCCTCAGACTTACTAGCCATGTGACCCTGGGCAAGTCACTCCTGCATCCAGTTCCATTTAACCACTTAATAGACAGATTTGTCAAACCAAATTCCAAGTCTAAAGCCCACTGGATTTGCATTGAAGTACTCTTGGTTCTCAAGGCTTATCCTCTAGGCTAGCATCAATATCTGGACTGGAATTGGGCTCAAAAGTCACCATGGCTTAATTTTCTCATCTGGGGACTCTACCACCACCTGCATCTAGAACTGAAAAGCAAACACAAGACAGACCAAAATCCTAAACCTGATTCACAGGACATGAGACTAAAAGGGAGAGGGGCAGGTAGCCCTTCACCTACACCTTGCTCGGCGCATGACATCTAAGCCGAACAGGATTTTCACTCCCTGTATGCTGCTGGAAAGAGACAGAAACTGTCTCAATCTAGTAATATTAATGACATAGATGACTCCAGCTACAATCCAATGAAAAGAGAATGTTCACAATCATCTGTTAGGGAAACTAATGGGATGTCTTCTTTGAGAAATATAGCTCTGCCATCTCCCACATGGGTACCTCCACCTTGACTGATCTGGGTATGTGTGAAACCCGGTTATTTTCACAACTGATTCAAGAAAAGCTCCCAATTCAGTAGGTTATGTAAGGAAAGGACAGTAGTCTTTGTCTTTGTCTCTCTCTGTCCCTCTGTCTGTCTCTGTCTCTGTCTCTCTCTCTTTCTCTCCCCCCCCCGCCCGTGTTTGTGTGTGTGTGTCTGTCTTTGTCTCTCTTTGTGTGTGTGTGTCTCTCTCTCTCTCTCTCTCTCTCTCTCTCTCTCTCTCTCTCTCTCTCTCTCTCTCTCGTGTTCCTTGGACTTTCAAAAAGAAAGGTGGGTATTTCTATTTCATACACACACAGAGATACCACCACCACCACCACTCCCCAGAAAGAAGGGTTACTACATCCATGCCAGCAAGAAAATTTGTTTTCTTAGGCAAGCCTGAGACTGGGCCTGATGTCTCTGGTTGCCTCTTTTACTTTGTGTTTCTCTCCTAAGTACAGATCACTGCAGCTATTCTCAGAGATGTATTTGATGGATACCTTATGGGTTTGAGAGCTCCTGAGCAGGATGCTGGTTACTCAGCAAGAAGAAATTTCTTCAATAATCAGCAATTCTTCACAACAGTGTCAAAAGAATTATGCAGTCAAAAGAACTAAAGAGTCATAACTGGCTACCAGAACATTTGGTTTCATGTTTATTGTTTCATGTTCTAAGAAGTTGTTAAAGCTCACTTATGAATGTTTTGTTTTTTAATCATTTCTTCTGTGGTAGAGGAAATAAATAGCTGTCCCACACCTGATGTCTACTTTGTACATTGAGTATGTTTTCTAGAAGGAACATTGTTAACCCCTTTTAAGAGAGATGCTAGAAGTAAGCACACCTCTGCTCCTTCTAAGAGATTTTCTCAGGAACTTTGGGGTGAGGGAGTAACAAGCCAAAGAGAATAAGAAAAACCTAGTAAGCTCTCTTTGAGGTTAGACTCTCCCAAAACTGAACCTGGATATGCATAAACTGAGAGCCAGAGCCCCCAGTTTTGGGAAAAGACTCACCTTACCATAACACCCTGGGCTTTAGGTGACATATTTTTTCTCTGTTTTTAATCCAATGGCAGCTAAAATAAACCACAATTCTATTCCCGCTCCTTTATTAAATCAGCCTTTCCTTCATCTAGATCATATTACATTCATTACATTATCTGACTTTCCAATAAATAAGTGACCTGATTAAGAAATAACAATCACCCAGTAGTCACTGATTTTTTTCACCAAAAGGCTGCAGTCCGTGTTTTAACCCCTACTAATTCCTAGCATCCAAGGCAATTCAAACAACAAAAAAGATAATAATGGGTTTTGTTGTTGTTGTTGTTGTCTGACTCTTTGTAAACCTGTTTGGGGTTTTCTTGACAAAGATACGGGAGTAGTTTGACATTCCTTTCTCTATCACATTTTATAGATGAGGAAACTAAGATCAACAGAGTTAAGTGACTTGCTCAGAGTCAAACAGATAGTAAGTATCTGAGGCCAGATTTGAGTTCAGGAAGATGAGTCTTCCTGACTTCAGGCCCAGTATCCACTGCACCACCTTGCTGCCCACTACTGGCTCAATAATCAAAAGTCTGTTTCTTTATCATATGACAAGTGGACCAGAAATCATTGTAGGATGCTTGCACATGTTCTGAAGAGCCAAGCCCCTTCATTCCATGTCTCCATCACATCTAGAAGCAGTCTCATGAAGCATGCATGGTCCCAGGAATAAGGCCTTATTGTCCAGTCCCCTATCATGGTGAATAAAGCTTAACAAAAACAGCACCATTATAAGAATGAAAGATATATAGAATGAAATAGAAGACTCGAGGTTTAAATCTCCACACAGAAGGATGGAAGGGGAAAGAAGGCACACTTTGGGTACTGTATCTTATGGATAATACCTACTTGGTCATGTGCCTCATGGGTAGAGAAAGAAGAGACTCCTTAACTGATTAACTTCTCAACCAAAGTGGAGAATGTCCGATACTACTCAGATTATTCTACTGTTCTATCTGCCTGTGGAGGAGGAGAATGCTAACTGACCCAGGGCAAGTCTATTAACTTTCCCACTTTTCTCCTTCCTGTATTGCTTTGTTAGCCAGAGCCTCTGGCTAAACTTCCCTCCTTCCTCTCCCCCTCCCCAGAAAAACCCATATGGTTACAAAATCTCATGCCATCCCGTTCCAAATTCTGCCAGATGCCTTTGCCACAATAGCAAAATTCATCTTCTAGAGGGCTATGTGATTAGTCCTTGGAAGTTGGCCCAATGAGGCCTTCAGCTCCTCCCCCTTGGCCTGCAGCTTAAGACACTGAGGCCCAGGGATGTTTAAGTGACTTGTATAATTTCACATGAATGGTAAGTAGTAAAACTCAATCCAGATTCTGTCTCCAAATTCATGGTAAAGTGGAAAGAACACTGAATTTAGCACCCTTCAGTCTCTCTGCAATTCGTTTCTTCATCTAAATATGGGGGAAGGAGGCAAACTAAATTTATCTCTAAGGTTTCGTCCAGTTTTACAGGGTGGGCCAAAAGTCACAAATATTTAATAACTTTTATTTTTTGTTTTAAATTTACAATACCGTGGCATCATATGC
The DNA here is from genome assembly GCF_019393635.1 of Dromiciops gliroides. Taxonomy (NCBI): domain Eukaryota; kingdom Metazoa; phylum Chordata; class Mammalia; order Microbiotheria; family Microbiotheriidae; genus Dromiciops; species Dromiciops gliroides. Next base: position 312,691,855 of record NC_057864.1, read on the forward strand.
AGTATATATAGGAAATGCATTTTTATTATGTGTGAAAAATCAAATCTCATAAATGGTGAAAAATAAAGAAGAAGAATTTTCAAAAATTTATTATAACATCAGACTCCTTTGTGACTTTTGTATGTGATATAATTTGTATGTGTATGTGATGCAATTTTATGGGTCCTGTGATGCACTTATCTTCCTGAGTATAACAATGCTAGTCCTGGGCTACCTCAGGCCACACAGATTCAGACTATGGATTTCTAGACTGTAGGACTGTGGCACTCGGCCTTCATTCCTCAGAACCAGAACAAGACTGAGACTCACAATATCAGTGTAGCAAAGCACTTAACTTTTCATCTCCTTATGGAGCAGAAGTCGTCCACTGGTCATCTGTATGCAATTACTAAACCCCATATTTAAATGTATGAATAAACTCCATATTAAGGGGCAGCTAAGTAGCACAGTGGGTAGAGGATAGGGCTCAGACACTTACTAAGTAGGTGAGTTACTTAGTCACTTAACCCTGTTGGCCTCTGTTTTCTCATCTATAAAATGAGCTGGAGAAGGATACAGCAAATGACTCCAGCATCTCTGCCAAGAAAACCCAAATGAGGTTACAAAAAGTCAGACAACAAAACACTGACAAAACTTAAATGAGAGAAATGTGTGACTTCTTTCTGTTTCCTAAGATGCTGATTCAGACCAGCCCATGAACCTGGCACAGAGGATAAAATTGTGGACACAATTTCATACAAGATTCTTGAACAGAGACTTAAGTGTTTTCATGGTACATCTAAGAAAATTTTCTGTGCTCAGCTGTCACAGTAAGTGCAACTATAGATTCATGGTACAAAGTCTCTCAGATCATCCTAGAATTCACAATGGAAAATATTTCCAAAATCTTCTAATCCATAAATCCCAGTGTTATGGTAGCCCACTGCAGTAGCATGTAAAATTAAAATAATAAAACAAAATATAACCTTTATAGGAGAGCCAGGACATTGACATACTGATGATTTCAAGCCAGAACTGGAGCTTTGCATGGTGCATCTTATGGATAATACTGTGCTGGTCAGTATCCTCATAAACAGAGTAGGTGACTGCCTATAAAGTGTGATTTTAGGGGTACTACAGTTGTCAGTCGACTCTGGAAATTATTGCCATATAACAAATTCTTAATAAACAAATCCAGAAACCCCAGGGGTTTGGGATACCGTATGTAAATTTAAGAGGAAGGAAGTATTCCATGTTTTGGGAATGCTCCAGGTTAAAAACAACAACAACAACAAAAGCCCTGACTCTAGTTAATGAGGTCATCTGTACCTTTTTCTATGACTCTGTGTTGATTGGATTATGAAAGCTCCCTCCCCTTCCTTTCTCCTTGGGAAAAAGTTCCATTTCCATCAGCTCTTTTGGCCAAGCTGATTTCTTGGCATTCAGACTTGTAGGCAGCTCTTTTGTCTGCTTCACTGGGCTCAGCTTGAACACATGCCACCAATTTCTCCCCGGACCTCATGTGAGAAGGTAAACACTTAAATTTGACTAAGAGGCTGTGTGCGTTGTTATTCTGTGGTAAAAAAAAAAAAAAAAGGATGGCCTACATTTCAGGTCTGTTAGTTTGTCTTGTATAACTAAATAAAGCGCTACCTTTTAGAATGACAAATCTAGTAGATCTGGGAAGGACTTCAGGGGCCATCTAAGACAACCCTGTCATTTTATAAATAATAAGGAAATTGGGGTCAGGGAAGTTAAATGACTTATCTAGGGTCACACAGGTAGTATCAAAAAATGGAATTTGAACCCAGGTTCCTTGACCCTAGAGTCAGTATTCTTTCCTCTGTATTCACAGGTCCTCCCTTAAATCTGAGTTTAAAAAAATATATAGGCGCTAGGCAGACTTTGGGGAGGAAGGATTTGAAAATGAGGAAGGTGAGAGAGATAAGTTGTCCTAAAAGCAACACATAGATATTTAATTAAATATGGGAAATGAGGAGGCTCCAGGAGAAACAAAGAGAGGAAACATAGAATACTTAACTAGATGTGATCAATCTAGTGGGCAGCTAGGTGGTGCAGTGGGTAGAGTGCTGGGCCTAGAGTCAAGAAGACCTTAGTTCAAATCCAACCCCATATACATATTAGCTGTGTGACCCTAGAAAAGCCATTTAACTCAGTTGGCCTCAGCTTTCTCATATGCAAAATGAGCTGAAAGAGGCAGCCAGGTGGTACAATGGAGAAAGAACTGACCCTAAAGTCAGGAGAACCTGGTTTCAAATACCACCTCAGACCTTGAGGGTGACATCAAAAGTAAGGAGGAGAAAGGGAAAGCAAAAACAGGGAAGAGAAAGAGAGAGGAAGTACCAATGGTAGACCATGGACTTCATAATTTTACCTAGAATCATCTTTACTTATTTTCACAATGTCAGTTTCTTCATCTGTCAAATGGGTATAATAAAACCTTAGTATCTACCACACAGAACTGTTGTGAAGATCAAATAGAATATGTATATAAAGCATTTCACAAGCTTTAAAACTATGTAAATGTCCATTTTGCCATCTATTGTTATCATTAATCTTGGATTTTTTTTTCAGTTTTTGATGTTTTAACTATCAACTTGTGAGAACAACTTGAAATTTTGCTAGGATATAATTTTAGAACATTATGAGGGGAAGCTAGGTAGTGCAGTGGATAAAGCACCAGCCCAAAATTCAGGAGGACCTGAGTTCAAATCTGGCCTCACTTAACACTTACTAGCTATGTGACCCTGGGCAAGTCACTTAACCCCAATTGCCTCATCAAAAAAAAAAATAACATAATGAAATTATTCATGTCTTTAGTGCATTTCATACAGTCAGTAAACAAGCAATTATTGAGCACCTACTACATGGCAGATACTGGGCTAACTATCTGGAGATACAGAGAAAGACAAAATGCAGTCACTACCCTCAATGAGCTTAAAGTCTAATGAGGAAGACAAACATGCTACATACAGGATAAATGAAGAGAAGAGAGAGGTAGAACTAGAATTAAGGGGGATAATTATAGAAGATTGGATTTCAAGTTGGATTTGAAGGAAGCCAGGGAGGCCAGGAGGAAGAGATGAAGTGGAAAAGAACTCCATGCATGGGAAATGGCCAGAGAAAATGCCTGGATTTCAGCAACAGTGTGTTTTGTGTAAGGAATAGAAAGGAGGCTGTACCCATGTACTCATCACAGAGTATATGGGAATGAAGTATAATAAGGTATAAGATGGTATACAAAGGGTAGAAAGATATGAAGAAGGGCTCCAGTTATAATGGGCTTTGAATACCAAACAGAGGATTTTATATTTGATCCTGTATGTGATAAGGAGCCATTGGAGTTTGCTGAATAGAAGAATAACACAGCCTTAGGTAAATCAATTTGACAACTAAATAGAGGCTATATTAGAGTGGGTAGAGAGGAGTTAGGGAGACCAACCAGCAGTCTATTGAAATTGTCCAAGCATGAGGTGATGAAGATCCTTAATAGGTTAATGAAAATGTCAGAGGAAAGAAAGGAACACACATGAGAGCTGTTATAAAGGTAGAATCCAAAGACTTGGCCACACATTGAAATTGGGGGATGGGGGCGCAGGAGAGGATGAGAGTGAGGAATCAAAGATGACACCTGGGATGCAAGTCTGGAAGGATGGCGATACCTTCAACAGTAACAGCAAAGCTCAGAAGAAGGGAAGGTTTGAATAGAGGAGAAAATAATAAATTCAGTTTTGGACATGTTAAATTTTAAATGTTTATGGAACATACTGTTCAAGATGTCTAACAGGGGGGCGGCTAGTTGGCGCAGTGGATAAAGCACCGGCCCTGGATTCAGGAGGACCTGAATTCAAATCTGGCCTCAGACACTTGACACTTACTAGCTGTGTGACCCTGGGCAAGTCACTTAACCCCCACTGCCCCAAAAAGAAAAAAAATAAGATGTCTAACAGGCAGTTAGTGATGCAACACTGGAGTTCAGGAAAGAAGTTAGGGCTAGATAAATAAATTATAGTAAATAGAAGTGATCACTGAATCCATTGCCAGATGAGATATTATAGAGAAAAGAAGAGGGCTCCAAACTGACCCTTGGAGAACACCTACAGTTAGTGTTCATGACCTGGATGAAGAGCCATCAAAGGAAACTGAGAAGGATCCATCCTGAAGCAGGAAGAAAACAAGGATGGAGTAGTAGTATGAAAATCTATAGAAAAGAGATTATCATGGAGAAGAGGTGCATGGCAGCATCTTCAGAGAGGTCAAGAAAAATGAGGAATGAAAAAAGTTCATCAGATTTGGCAACTAAGAGATTGTTAGCAATTTTAGAAATAGCCATTTTAATTGAATGTTAAGTCTGGAAATCAGATTTTAGAAAGTTTAGAAAAGATCAAGAAGAGGGGTGGCTAGGTGGTGCAGTGGATAAAGCACCGGCCCTGGATTCAGGAGTACCTGAGTTCAAATCCGGCCTCAGACACTTAACACTTACTAGCTGTGTGACCCTGGGCAAGTCACTTAACCCCAATTGTCTCACTAAAAAAAATTAATAAAGAAAAGAAAAGAAAAAAAGAAAAGATCAAGAAGAAAGGAAATGGAAGCACTGAATGTAGATGCCATTCACAAGGAGGTAGGCCAGAAAATGGAGTAGAGGTATCGTACTATAGCTAGCAGGGATGGATAGATCAAATCAGGGTTTTTTGAGGATAAGGGAAAAGGTATGTTTGTAGGCAAAAGACAAGCAACCAGTAGATAGAGAGCAGTTAAAGATTAATGAGGCAGTAGAGATATTGGAGGGAACAATCTATTGGAGAAGATGGGATAGAATGGGTTAACTTGTAGAGGAATTAGCCTTGGCAAGGAAACATGATTAGTACACTTTGGGGATCGGCATCATCTGCACTAAAAAACTTTCAGTAGCTGAGGTATCATATTTCTGATTTGTTTCCAGTGTATCTTGCCTTCTTATGATGCCAAAACACAAAGGAGAACCACTTGTTCCATTGTCCTTCAAGTCAAGCTGATCATCATTAGAATGTCCAGTAAAACCAGCCAGCAACTCTATGACTCCCTTTCTATTTCTTAGATTCATAATTGCAGTTTCATCATAGTAACCAGAATGCTAAGCCAATCATCAGAGCCCAATTCACCTGCATATTAGGGTTCCTGTTGGACTTTCCAAACTACTATGGTAGAGTTGGGGCACACAGAATCCCTTCTGTACATCCAGACTGGCATTCCCTATTTGCTGTTGACCCCTTCCATGGCATGAATGATATATTAGGCTTGGAAGTGTATGGGAAGTTCAGGGAGGATCAATACCTCTTGTGTGAGGGCTTGCTGAGTTCTTTGCAGGGCTGCTTATCCACTTTTGGTATCACCCAACTCTCACCTATGGCTACAAGAAGCTGTAGCATGCACAGTGGCCATACCCCAGTAAAACTGTCTTGGCAAGGGACAGCTAGGTGGTGCAATGGATAGAGCACCGGCCCTGGAGTCAGGAGGACCTGAGTTCAAATCCGGCCTCAGACACTTGACAACTTACTAGCTGTGTGACCCTGGGCAAGTCACTTAACCCCAATTGCCTTACCAAAAAACGAAAACTGTCTTGGCAGATGGGCTAAACCAAATTGAGAGGAACCAACAAACCTCAAGCCTTTCAGTCAGTTGGGGTGGGGTGTCTACACCAAGCATGTAAATACTTCCTCTAGTGAAATAGACAGATGAAAACAATTTATTCCAATGGCCATGAAGGCACCTGAAGCAGGTGCTGTGGAGTGCTTGGAGCTTGGTCACACATCAAAGATGCCAAGGTCATCCACTGCATCCCAGGCCATCACCAGTTATTTTAACTTTTTGTCTTGCCACTGGACTTCAATGACTCTGGAAGAGTGAAGCTGATGATTTTATGCAACACTGCCACTCTTTTTTTTTTTTTGGTTCTTTTTTATTTTGAATAGAATTTTATTTTCCAAAATATATGTAAAAACAAAATTTTAACATCAATTTTTTGAAAACTTTGTGTTCCAACTTCTCTCCCCCGCCCCCTCCATTCCCACCCCCACCCACAAGAACTCAAGCAATTCAAAATAAGTTATACATGAGTAGTCATGGAAGAATTCCCATATTAGCTAGTTGTGAGAGAAAACAGTCAAAAAACCCAAAACTTCAGATTAAGAAATTGTCAAAGAGGGAAAGAAAAAGAAAATTTTTAATGTGTTTCCATTTGTTTTCAGATACTATAAGTTCTTTCTCTGCAGATGGGCTGCAATCTTCATAAGTCCTTCAGGGTTATATTGGATCATTGCCTTGCTGAAAATAACCACATGCTTCCCAGCAGATCATCCCCAACTATTGCTGTTATTTTGTATACAGTACATTTCACTCTGCTTCAGTTCATGTAGGTCTTTCCAGGTTTTTCTGATAGTATCCTGTTCATCATAACCTGCATATAGTACCTTAAGCTTGACAGAGAATTTTCTTCATAAAAGCCCAGCAATGTAGGTACCATACGTTTTGCTGTTATAATCAATCATCATAACTATTTCCCTCCATCGCACTCCCTTCCCATGACATTTCCTCTATCTTCTTTTCACCTATTCCTCCTCAGAGGTGTTTTACTTCTGACTATCCTCTCCCTTGCTCTGTACTCCCTTTTTTCACCCTTCCTTCCTTATCCTCTTCCCCTCCTATTTTTCTGCAGGGTTAAATAGATTGCTCCTCCCAATTGGGTATGAAAGCTATTCCCTCCATGAGCCCACTCCAATGAGATCAGGGTCCCTGAGCTAATTCTGTGTTCTAAATTTTTCTTCCTCCCTCCCTCCTCAACCCTCCCCATGAGATCAAGCAATTCAATATGTCATAGTGGTGCAGTAATGTAGAAGATCTTCATCTTCCTTGAAAGTGTTTTGTTTTTTACTGCTCTCTCCCCCAATCTGCCCTTTCCTCCTTCCCTTCTTCCCCCCTCCCCTTTTCTCTCTCCCCTCCCCAGGGCAAAAATATATTACTATTCCTACTTGAGTATGTATGTTAGTCCTTATTTGAGCCAATTCTGATGATATTAAGGTTCATTCACTCCCTAGCTCCTTCCCCTTCTTCTACTCTCCTCCATAAGCTTTTTTCTTGTTTCCTTCATGTGAACTACCTCTCCCCAGACCATCTCTCCCCTTTTCCCTCCCCCAGTTTGTTCCTCCTACACCTCAACCCTATTTTAATGATGTCATCATGGATTAGTTAGGTGGCACAGTGGACAAAGTACCAGCCCTGGACCCAGGAGGCCCCAAGTCCAAATCCAGCCCCAAACATAAGACATCCCATCCTGTCTGCCCTACAAAGAACAAAACATAAATGTTTTACAGATATCATCCCTTCATATTCAGTTCAGCCCTGTCTTCTGTGAATTGCTTACTGAGATAGTTCTTATGATTTCAAAGTATTATCTTCCCATGTAGGAATGTAAATGGTTTGAGCTTTTAATATCCCTCATGAAGTCTTTTTCCTGTTTACCTTTTTATGCTTCCCCAGGGTCTTGTATTTGAAAGTCAAATTTTCTGTTTGGTTCAGATCTTTTCATCACACATGCTTGAAAGACCTCTTTCTCATTGAAATCCCATTTTTTCCTCTGAAAGATTATACTCAGTTTTGCTGGGTACGTGATTTTTGGCTGAAGTCCCAGTTCCTTTGCCCTCTGGAATATCATATTCCATGTCCTACGGTCCTTTAATGTAGAAGCTACTAGATCTTGCTTTATCCTTATTGGAGCTCCACAGTATTTTAATTCCTTTTTTCTACCTGCTTGCAGTATTTTCTCCTTCACCTGGGAGTTCTGGAATTTGGCTATAATATTCCTGGAGGTTTTCCTTTTGGGATCTCTTTCAGGAGTTGATCGGGGATTCTTTCAATTTCTATTTTAGCTTCTGCTTCAAGGATATCAGGACAATTTTCCCTCACAATCTCTTGGAGGATGGTGTCTAAGCTTTTGTTTTGGTCATGGTTTTCAGGTAGTCCAATGATTTTCAAATTATCTCTCCTAGATTTATTTTCTAGGTCAACTGTTTTTCTAAGGAGATATTTCACAATGATTGCCCTCTATTTTTTCATTCAATTGGATTTGCTTTACTGTGTCTTGGTTTCTCATAAGGTCACTAGCTTCCATTTGTTCAATCCTAATTCTTAGGCAGTTATTTTCATCAGACAGTTTTTAAATCTCCTTTTCCATTTGGCTTTTCAAACTGTTGACTTTTTTTTCATGACTCTCCTACATCGCTCTCATTTCCCTTTCCATTCTTTCCTCCTTTTTTCTATATCTTCTTTCTATTTCTCTCCTACTTTCTCTTCAAAGTACCTTTTGAGAGCTTCTATGGCCTGAGACCAGTTCATATTTTTCTTGGAAGCTTTGGATGTTGGAGCTTTGACCCTATTATCTTCTTCTTCTGAGGTTGTATTGTGCTCTACCTCACCCCCAAAGAAGTTCTCAATGGTCTTCTGCTTTCTCTGCCCACTCATCCTGACTTACTATTTCTTGGCTTTTAACTCCTCTTAAAGTGTGGCACTACTTCCAGGACACACTGTTCAAGCTACCGGGGGATGGTTGGGCTTCTTCTCAGCCTGCCTAGCCTCACTTTCATGATTTTAAACTCTCCACTGGAGGGTGGGGTGCAGGGGCGGGGGCTGCTTCTAGGCTCCACTCCTGTTCTCAGCTTCAGAGGGTCCCAGGTGTTTTGGTTTGAGGGAGGGGCAGGTTTTAATCTCACCTGGCCTGTTCTCAGGTCTGGAGATAACCTCAGGCCTACTTACTAAGGAACCAACCAGCAAAGCTTTCTGTGGTGTGGTTCTCAGCTTCTGATGAGACTGCTCCCCTGCTCCCCTGCTCCCCTGCTCCCTTCCCCCACCTGGGCCTTCAGCCACTCAGGATTTCTTCCTGGTTGCCTGATGGGGTGGGACAGTTGAATCCTTCCCCCCAGTCCACTGGAACCCCTACACTTACTACCACCACCACCCCCCCCCCGCCCCAGGCCAGCTGTTCATCCCAACCGCACACTCAGTTCCAGAAGATGCTGGTACTGCAGCCAGAGGCACTGGGGCAAATTCCTCTGGCAGGTATCTGGTGTGTTGGCCTGATTGCGGGGTTAGGCTTTATTCTTGGCCCAGCACAGCCCTCTGAAATCTTTCTATAGCTGGAGAAAACACTCAGCCTGTATTTTTGTGGTTTTTTATGCCCCAAGGGTTCTTTTATTGCTATTTTTGAGGTGATTGTATCAGGATCCCTGTGGGTTTAATGTCTTTCCTCTGCCATCTTGGCTCCGCCCCCCCCCAATGCTGCCACTCTTAAAATTAATTCATGCACAAGTCAAGACATCATTCTATGATGTCACTGGTCCTCTTCAAAACAAAAGATGCCAAACTACAACTGGGCTTGGAGGTGTTTTGATGATTCTTGTTGTTGTTCTGACCTACTCCTATTTTTCTTTCACAAAAATTTAAGGTTTTTGTAAATAATCTCAAACCTCTCAGATGCAAAGGTTTATATCTTTTATTAAAATTACTATTCTGCTGGTGTTTTATATGCAGCTGGTACTCAAAGAATGCAGCAAGTGTTGAAGAATTAGAAATGAGTCCAGCACTTAGCAAAGTGCATGGTACATTGCAACACTTAGTGGATGCTTTTTCATTCATTCATTCATCATGAGTATAACAGAGAGCAAATGGGAGGCCCTTAGTAGGTATAATACTGCATAAAGCTATACTATTTTAAAAGGAATTTAAAAGAAGAACCAGACTAAAGGATGTCATCAGGTAAATATATGACAAGGAAATGATAGTCTGGTCAAGTAGCATGGCTGAAGAATAACGAGGGTGTCGGGTGGTGCTGAATGGTTCACCAATATCTTTGCTGTCTTAGACAAAAGCCAGATAGGATGCTAGTACAATAGATGGACCTCCTTGAGTAAACTTATGGGAGGATGTGGTTAAGGGTTGTGCAAGACAGTAGCCATGAATGGGCTATGATTTACACTGTTGGAAAGAACTTCCATATTGATGAAAAACTTATCCTTTTGAGAGTATCCATCTTCATAGATCAAAAAAAGAAGCACTTTCTTTCCTCATCATACTTAAATCAAAAAGCAAAAGTCACCTATTGATATGGGTCTCTTAGGATGATAGACAGAGTTGGAAGAGGTCCTAGAGGTCAATTAGTCTAGCCCTGACATTGACAGAGGAGGAACAAAGACCCTGAGAGATTGAGATTTGCCCAGGATCACGTAGGTAGTATGTGGAATGAAGGTAATATTTGAGTCCAGGTCCTCTTCATTAAAAAAAAAAATGTCTAAGTCATCTAAAAGTGAATAAATACCTTCAGAAACTTTTGGATTTCAACCCTCTACCAACCTGACCTGAAGTAGAAAATCATCAGCTTTTAGATCCAGTATTATTTTCTTGTGAGTGTGGGTAAAAAAGACAATGACATCCACCACTGGTGTGATATGTGGGGAGAGATATCCAGTCTAGCATTTGCTTTTAAGTCATTAAGGTCCAGAACCTATAAAGCCATCCTGGAAAGTGGTTATTCTGCTTATTAGCTGAGTGTTTCCAGCATTCATCAGCTTTCAAACTAGACTGATACTCAATCCTTTTCTGACTCCCTTGGACACAGCACCAGATCCCCAGGACCAGGGTAAAGTGCTTGAAAATAATGATGGCAGAATCATTCCCAGGGCCTGTTTCCATGGGAATGGGAATGAAGCAGCAGCCACAAGCAGCAGAGAACTCTTAAATTTCAGCCTGAGGGTTACAGAGGGCCATTTCATTTCCCAAATAGCATCTATGAAACTGCAGAGGCTCTTTGGGTTGGGTGGGTTTTTTTGCCTTCTATAGCCTTTCTGATTTGAAGGTACACAGAAAAGAGAGAAATATAAGTGTCTGACAATGGAAAATATGCCAAAATCCTATATGAAAACAGAATTTTATCCTCAGGAAGATGGTTCCAAACAGGCCCTCACCAGTACTAGGAAACTAGTTCAAGGCCATCCCTCATAACCTACCATTGTTTATGACAGCTCCACCATGTCCAGATTCATTGTGGGGGGAATATTCAGAAACCCTGCCATCTTGTGGAATTTTAGACCTGAATCGTGTTTGCATCATGTATTGAAGGACCAAGGAATACTGCCTTGCATCTTTGAGAGATATTAGAATGAGACAATGTGCCTCTATACATTAGTGCCAACAAGTATGTATAAACTATCACTTAAAAAATAAGATAAACAAAAATTATACTCTTCCCCACCACCAACACTACTTTATAAAACATTTTATAAATGAGGAAACAGGCTGTAGTAGATAGAGAACCATCCTCAAATCTAGGAAGATCTCAGTTCAAGTTCTGCCTTTTATAACACACTGGCTATATGACACTGCCCAAGTCCTTTAACCTTTTAGTGCTCTAAGCCAGTGGTGTTATATTCAAATAGAAGTGGATCCTTCCACACACATATTCAGTCAGAAAACTACAAATTAAGATTATCTGTGTTGTATCATATTTTTATTTATTTTGTTAAACATTTCCCAATTATGTTTTAATCTGGTGGCTATAATCAGGAGTTTTACTGGAATTTGCCACTCTCTAGCTATGAATTTGATACCCATCCTTAAACAAACTTCTAAAACTAGAAGATTCATAGAAGGGACTGATCTGCAACGGTAAAGGGAATTTCTCCACCTGGGAGACCACTATGTTTAAGAAACCATACGTCCAGGACATATCACAACCCATATTTTGCATTTACTTAACTGTGTACACATTGCTTCCCTTCTCCAGAACTAGGAGAATGTTAAGTGTTTTAAGAGAAGGAAGCATATTAGTTTTTGTATTTGTATCCCCAGTTCCTGGCACATTTCAATCACATAGTAGGTGCTTAATGATGCTTCTTTACTTGAATTAATTTTGACCCCAAAAATGACCAGAAAAAATGGGCAAGGAATCAGGTAAGGGATGGTATTATCTTGAATCCTATAATAAATAGGAAATCAAAAGTTGAGCACCATTGGTTTCTTCATTCTAGAGGAGTAGAATTTGGGGCAAATAGAAGGGGGGAATCCATGGAGCTTTCAGGGGTATATATTTTATCTGAATCAATTTGTTTAATAGCAGCAGATTGAAAGAGCAGAACAGGAAAGACCCTCTTGTTTATGCACAACCACCAGAAAATAGCTTGACAATTGATCATTGAGGAAAATGGTTTTCCTGGTGATGAATTGCCAGGTTAACAGCAGGATATTCTCACCATCATGCCTTCATTATCACAGTGTTACAGAAAATATGGCCTTTTGGCTATGATAAAGGAGGATTGTTGTAATAAAGATTAATATGGTGCGTGAACAAGCACTTTAAAAGTCAAAGTGGGGTAGCTTGAGATTTATAGTTTACAATATTAAAGACACTTTATAAATAATGTTATTAATAGTGATATTTCTAACGACCCTGCTTCATTATCATGCAATGAGGTAGAACTTATACGAGTGAAACATGAGCTTAAAAATAATATGACAGCATTTATAGGAGCTAATGCAGTAGAATAAATAAAGCTATTATGTGTACATTTTTCCTTCTTTCCTTCCTTTCTTCCCTCTATCCTTCTTTCCTTCCTTCTGTCCTTTCTTCTATCCTTCCTCTCTCTTTCTTCCTTCCTTCCTTTCTTCCTTTCTTCCTTTCCTTTTTTCCTTCTTTTCTTTTTGCCTATGCAGTGCAGCAGGACAGTTAAGCCATACTGCTCTCTGGGAGGGTTGGAAAAATGTGAGGTGGGAATCCACTCAGGCAGTATTAATAGCAGAAAAATTTTGAACTCAGCATTTTCTTTGCTCAGGTGGGAAGCAATAGAAGCTGGCCAAATGGTACCATGACTGCTCTCATCATTTGACCTCTATGAGAAAGACTTTGAAGACATGAAACACTTTAAACTAATTAACAGTTATTAATATTTCAAAATTCCCCAAGCTTTAAAAGTGTGCCCTTGTATAAACATGAGGCAAAAAGATGCAGACTTTGAGAAGGATGTGTTTCTATCAAAGCATTTACTGCAAACTGAAATCCGGAACACAAATTTATGAAACCAAGACAGTCCCAGATTTAGGGAGAAGAGAATAGAATAGTCTCATCAGCTATAATGAATTTAAGCATCTATTAAGGACCTACTGTGTACCAAAAAGTACTAGAAAATAGCACAAAGGATATTTTATTTTTAAATCCCCAATCAATAAAGAAAGAATATTTGAAGTATTAAGACAGGCTAAAGCCAAGTTTGCCTTAACTTTAAATATCAATATAGTACTTCACTCAATCCAAAAAACAGGCATTGACTCCTATTGTGTGCTAGGCTATGTTTCAAACATTGGAGAAGGTATATAGTTTGGATAAAATATAGTTCTTGACCTCATGAAGCTTGTAGTCTAGCAGGAGGAAGAAATACCAGTGCCATGTGCCACACTATACAACACCATATCAGAAGAGCATTAAAGAGGTACTATGTGAAATCCATGGAAAACAATTATTCCTCATCTCAGGGAGATGGGAAAGTTTCACAGAGAATGTAGCAGTGAATGGGAGTTTAAAAGGATTTGTAAGAATTTTCTTCCCTCTCTATATTATATTTGGTGATCTCATCAGCTTCTATGATGAATCCATGTGTGTGTACACACATACATATATACATATTTCTATATCCATACGTGTATGTTTATATACATATGTATACACATGTATTATATGTGTGTATAATTAATATACTATGAAAATGAAAGTGCATGGAGTTGGAAGACTGATATACATGTACGCACATATGAAATATGTGTACACATTACATGTATACAAAATATATTTATTGAATATATATTATATAAGCTCAGATATGGATTGTAATGCTTGGAATGATGCCACCTGCTGGAGACTTACTGTAGAAGAGTTCCGCCCATGAAGCAAAGGTCTTTGAGGGCAAGACCAGGAGTCTTTTCTTGGGCATCAGGAAGTGACGTTGGCTAGTGGGAGGAAGAAGGAAGAGACTGGCGCTCGGTCTCGTTCTCTTTCCTGGGGACTCTGGCAGAGAAGGGAGCTAGAAATGCGCTCTCCTTTTAATAGACAGGAATCTAGGCCTTTATTTCTCTCTTATGCTTAAAAGTCTAACTCTTGCTAAAGCTTATAATTTATTGGTGACCACTCATTAGATATTTTAGACAGTTTAGCTAGAATTTTAGCCCTTAACAGATGTTAATGCAATATATGTTTTAATAATAGATATTACATATATGCACAATGTATTACATATAATATACCTAATATAAATCTATCTTCAAGCACATAGATGTATATATGCTATGTATATGTGATATGTATATATTGTGTATATAGGTAATATATTCACACATATTCCATATATGTATATTTGTGTATATACACACTCACACGTACATATATATTCATTTTCTAACTTTATGTATTTTCACTGGCTGTTCCACATTCTTGAAATACTCTGCCTCATGGCTTCCCTGACTTCCTGAAAGTTTCAGCTAAAATCCTGCCTTCTTGAGGAAGTCTTTCCTGATCCCCATTAATATTGTTGCCTTCCCCATTAGAATATCTTCAATTTATCCTGTTTATGTCTTCTTTGTACATAGTTGCTTGCATTAGATTGTGAATTCCTTGAGAACTGGGGTTGGTTTTGCCTTTCTTTCAGTACTGAGAAGAGTGGGCAGTACATAGTGAGCATTTACATGCTTAATGATTGATAGACTTACCAAAAAAGGAATAAGGTAGGAGAAATATGTGAACTATTTTGGAGGTATGAAAGTGACAGGTATACTTAGGAGTAGAGATAAGGCTAGTTAAAATTAATATGATATAAAGCAGAAAAGGTAGACTGACACTTAACGGAGAAATTTGAATGCCAGGCAGAAAATTTTAATTTTACTTGATGGGCAATGACGAATGAAAATTTTTTGACAGAGGAGTGACATGAGCAGATGTATTCATAAAAATATATACCTCTCCCCTTTCCTCCCTTCACAATTCCATATCCACATTTTTAAAGATAAAATTACATGTAAAAAACATGACAAAGCAGTGATATTACATATATTTTCCCAATTAGACAAAGAATTGCTCTAGGTGTTGCATTTTCACAACGATCAGCAAATTGTAAGAACCAGTTTAAAATTCTTAAAATACTTGAACATATGTTTACAAGCTTTTATCTGGGTTGTTCTATTTGAATATTCAACTGGAAGCCTTTACTTCCATATTTCTACCAACTTTCCACTTTGAAATTGCAACCTTATTATTGCAATACAGTAATATTCATTTACCTAGGGTATTTGGAATTCATTTCTGATCTGTTATTCCTGGGGATTGGCTCTAGAGTTGTGAACTGTATAGAATAGTGGACCAGGAAACATTTGTGGAGCGTGTGAAGAGCTTATCAGTGATCATGAACCCCCCAAAAGTAACCTTGTTACTATGCTACAAGATCAAAGTCCTGTACAATAAAAAATTATGTACTTGGCACATTTGGGCCATCTGTCTTGGACCATGCAGCAGAAGTGGAAGATGAATGAGTAAAATGGGACATGGATTGGAGCCATTTTACAGTTCATGAAATGTAGCATATTATGCCAGGATGACAAATAGAGCTGGCTATCTATCTAGCAGGGAGGTTAGTAGGCCTCCCCACCATGGTCCGAGTTCTGAGTAGGCTTGAGAGGCTGATGCTCAGAGCTACTAGGTGAATGGTTAAATTGCTTATTCCATGAAAGGTATATCCATAAACCACAAACAGGGCTGAGCAGTAGGGATTTATGGATATGTTCTTCATGAAATAAGTGGTTTCATTCTTCACCCATTAGCTTTGCACACCAGCTCAATTTCCCAGACAAACTAACAGCCACTAGGGTTCTCTACACACATCCTGTTTCAACATCAGAAAAAAAACTGGTTGTAGGATAGTAAACTATTCAGTTTTAACTTGGTAGAAAGAAACGAAGGGAGAAAAAGAAAGGAAGGAAGGAAGGAAGAAATAGAAAGTGTGAGCAGATGAATAAATTTATGGATAAATAAATGAAAAAGTATTTATTAAGCATTAACTACATTCCAGAGAATTAATTAAGTACTGGATAAAGAAATGCAAAAAAACCCACAAAACAGTTTCTGCCCTCAAGAAGCTTATATAGAAATAGAAAATAGAAAATCAGGTCTTTGGAGTGAGAATGAAAGGTTAGAAAATTTTAATGTTTTTTAATTGGAAAGAAGCTAGGAGCAATCCTTCAAAATGGGGCCAAGTCAAGTGATAATGTTAGTCCCCCAGGATAAAAAGGAAGAGTTCAGTCCATTTCTATTATGTCTACCCAAAAGAAATTTAGCAGTATTTCTACAGCTTCAGAAGAAAGCCTCCAAAACTTGGAGATTCAATTCTTCAAAACTAGTCTTCTCTAGAAACTCTACTTTCCTTGCCCAATATAATGAAATGTTACCACAAAACCTGCTGTTTTCTCCATCTCTCCCTTTTTGCAGGATACTCCTAGATCATCTTCACCACCCTCAGGTCCTGTTGTAGACTAATGCAATCCAAATTGAGTTCCTCCCCTAACTTGGCTCTGTCCTGCTCCCATCTCCCAAGAATAGCAACCTACCCAGAACTTTCCTCTCAATGTTCCCCAGGCTCCTCTGGCCCCAAATTCAACTGAATTTGTTTTTAAAAGTTCATTTGAGGATATACTTCATTTTGTTTACCATGAGCACATTTTATATAATTTTATTGATATATTTGGGGTTATTTTAATCGTCATATTTTTCCCAGAATCCTCCCCCCTCTCCCTTCTGGAGAGCCATACCATACAACAAACAGTATTTTTAAAGACAAAAGAAAAAGGAGAAATCAGTATAACTGATCAAGACATCGAAAAATCTGAACATTTATGCAATGTTTAACACTTGTGGAATTCCTACCTATACAAAGGGGTGGGGTAGAAGTATCTTCTCATAACTCTTCTTTTGAGCCATGCCAGTTCTTTTTAATTTTGCGCACTCATTTTTTATCGATTGTTGTTGTTTCCATTTACATTGTTGTGTTCCTGACTCTGCTTACTTCATACTCATTACCCTGGTAAAACCATCTTGGCAGGCAGGCTAAATTAGATTGAGGGTAACTGAGGGACCTCAAACCAATTGATGAATTAGGGGGATATCTACCTCAAGTATGTGAAGACCTCCCCCAGAAGAATGGGTGGTTGAGGGATGAGAACAATTTGTTACAATGGCCTTCCCATGAAGGAAGCTGAAGCAGGTATTATGGAGAGCTTAAACACCAAGGTCATTATCCACTACATCCCAGACCATTGCCAGTCATCTGGACTTTCATCTTACTACTGGATTTTGATGACTCTGGAAGAGAGTAAGGCTGATGACTCTGTACAGCTCTGCCTCACTCAAAGCCAATTCACGTGCAAGTCAAGACATTGCCATGTGATGTCATCGGTCCTCTTCAAAAATGAAGGATGAGCAATAACTTCATTCTGCATCATGTCATATAGATCTTTCCATGATTCTCTGTATTCATAACATTCCTCTCTTCTAAGAGCTCAGTAATATTCCATTACATTCATTTACCACAATTTGTTTAGGATTCCCCAACCAATCTCCTTTGTTTCTAATTCTTTACTATCACAACACATGCTACCATAAATCGGTTGATGTGTGTCAGGGCAAAGAGGTATATTTTATCCTTCTTGCCATAGTTCTCAAAATTTCCAGTTACAGCTCTCTCTATGATCTGCTTCTTGATGATGCAGATGCAGCTCTAAGGGATGTGGGGAAGATACTTCTTGCTTTACTGAGGGCTCCATAAACCACAGTAAATCAAAAAGGACCTTTGAGGGCCCTTCTAACTCCAAATCTGAGATCTTGTAATCCTAAGGCTCAGAAAAGTAAAAACATCCCTAAGAAAGAAAACCACACCAGAGTTTCATGGTGAAGAAATCTGCCATAACTTTTCCAGACATCAGTATCTGTACTGAATACAGTTTGAGAGCATGAGAACTACCAATGGACAGGTAGGCAAAACCAGTGACTGAGGCTTGAGGAAGGAAGCAGAGAGTTGAGAGATTTCAATGATTGTTGTGAGAACTACTATAAGAGGTAAGCTCTAAGGAAATTTGGGCCATTAGGTGGTGCAGTAGATAGGGACCTAGGCCTGGAATCAGGAAGACCTGAGTTTAAATCCAGCCTTAGACATGTATTATCTGTGTGACTCTGGACAAGTCACTTTACCATGTTTGTCTCAACTTCCACATCTGTAAAATGAGCTGGAGAAGGAAATGGCAAACCACTCCAGTATCTTTGCCAAGAAAACTTCAAAAGGGATCATGAAGAGTTGGAAACAACTGAAAAATGATTGAACAACAAGAGCAAATGGCCATTTTGACCAGAATGTTAACTAGTTTAGGGCAGCTGGGTGGCACAGTGGATATGTTGTGGGAAAGGGTAAGTATGCATAGGTTCCTCACTGAAAGAATTGGAAGCTCAGATTCTGTTCATCTGAAGGCATGAAAATGTTTATTCGAGGAAGATGCAAAGTGTGCTGTCAGGGTGATGGAATGGTTATAGCAGGGATCAGGGAAGCTAAATTTATTGAAGGTCTGGAGGATTTCCTCCTCCCCTTCGCGGTATTCTCTTTCATATGTTCTGGAATGTTAGACAAGTTCCTGTCTGCTGCCAGGAGGGCACAGGAAATGCACAGAGCGGTATATGTCAACTGGGTGAAAAGCACAGGATTGGTACATCTTGTTCTTTGTTCTATTTTGCAATATTTGCTAACTGGTAAAAAGCATGGGGTTTCATCTCAAAGTACAGGGTCCCATCTCCATCACACCATCACTAGATAGAACACTAGACCCTGGAGTCAGGAAAACCTGAGTTCAAATCTGGATTCAGATACTCACTAGCCATCTGACTCTGGACAAGTCACTTAACCCTGTTTGCCTCAGTTCCCTCGTCTGTAAAATGGGCTGGAGAAGGAAACGGCAGATCACTCTAGCATCTTTGCCAGGAAAACCCCCAAAAGGGGTCACAAAGAGTCTGACACAACTGAACAACAACAGCTAGTGGTATTACCTTTTTGTTTGTCTTTCTTTTAAGGTGGGATTTCTAATGGCATTTCAGTTGATGTGCACATCCTGCTGACGCATCATGATATTCCACCAGTCCATATTTTCTTGTCATTCCTGCCCACCTAGTATACTCCTATACTTGACTATATGGGATGACTGCCTCAGTTTACCCAAATAATTCGAGAAGACCACTGAGTCAAGCAGAGATAGATTTATTTCATTCTCATGAGAATGGGCGACCCCATTCAAGGAATGAGGAACGTGCCAATGAGCTCATGAGTTGGGTTTTTATGGAAGTTTGAGGGGGCAGTCCCCTCCTGCACAGGATGGGCTCACATTCTAACATCCAATCCTGTCCCACCTGTGCTCATGTTGAGATTGTGATCAGGGTATGGAGGCATGTTCAGCTAGGTCCGAGAGCTGGGGGAAGGGGAGGGGGGAAGGGTGAAACCACTCCACCCATAAGGAGGGGACAGGTGGTTATGAAACCTGTGTAAAGAAGGGAAAGTTTGGTACCAGGCTTTGGAATGCAAGAAGGGCTTGGTGGTACCAATTAGGGGTTTGCGCTAACAGGAGACTGCAAGGAGAAGGGGGTTGGGGTACACCATATTCAGTAAGGCAAAATACGTGTCTCTCAGGGATATTGCTACTGCACCGTTTGGCCAAAGAAGGGGGCAGGGATGTTTTGCCAACGGGATGGAATATGGACAGAATGGCCTAGCAATAACAGGGACTGGGGGCTGGGAACTTTCTAGACCCCAGCCTCAGAGTCTCAACTGACTCAAGTCCACTAAATTCCACTCATTGACTGTTCTTTTTTTTCCTCCTTAGGAAGAGTAGCTTTGAAAATTTCATCACAAGGTTATCAAAGAGTCCATTTTAAATGGGTATAAAGGGAAGTATTACAAATTGGGCTAGACATTAATTTCTTACCAATCTGCAATCTGGACTTCTTTACCATGCCCTAGAAACTTCTTCATCCTAGAAGATCACTTCTTACCCTCTGGCCCTTTGGCCCCTCCCTCTGGTTGGATGGCTCCTCCCAGAACCTTTATACCAGGCCAGGTATCTCTTCATTTCTCACCAAGCTGTAATCTGGACTCCTCCATCAGGTTCTCACATTGATCCCCACCTTTTGTTTCTTTTTATATACCATCTTCCATCATTAGAAAATAAGCTCCTAAAAATTTGAAACTAGAAATCTTATAAAAATAAATGTTGAAAACTATCTCTACATGTAACTGGAAAATAATAAAATACTTTTATAATTAAAAGAAAGAAAGAAAGGAAGAAAGAAAGGAAGAAAGAAAGAAAGAAAGAAAGAAAGAAAGAAAGAAAGAAAGAAAGAAAGAAAGAAAGAAAGAAAGAAAGAAAGAAAGAAAGAAAACAAGCTCCTGGGGCAGCTAGGTTGGTAAAGCACTGGCCTTAGATTCAGGAGTACCTGTGTTCAAATCCAGCCTTAGACACTTGACACTTACTAGCTGTGTGACCTTGGGCAAGTCACTTGACCCTCATTGCACCTTGGGGAAAAAAAGTAAGCTCCTTGAGACAAGACTTTTTGTTTGTATTTTAATTCCCAATGCTTAGCACATTGCCTGGAACATAGCAAGCATTTAAAAAAATTCTTGTTGACTGACTGACTTTCTAGGCTTAGAGGCCAAAGATAATTGATAATATATGGAAGAACCATGTCCTTCAACATAATTAATTGAAGTGCTATTGCTTGGTATATGCTAATGGTATGTTTGGGGCTTTCAGCATAATTATAGATGTTATAACCTTGGACTTCCCAGAGCTCTCCTTATTTCCTTTGTTCCTTTTAGAAAAATAGCTTCTTAGTCAGGAAAACAAACAAACAAATAAACCACTCCCACCCCCAAATTAGTGGCATACCTGAAAGAGGGGAAGGCTCAAATATCTGCACTAGGGAGGGTTGCTATCAGCCCTTCTCAGGCCACAGATGAACTCAAGAAGTGTCAGAAATTACTCCAAGCCCAGTGTTCTCTACCTGCTGTGCCTCCTAGCTGCCCATGGATACATATCATGCCCAAATGGTGGCATATCCAATTCTCAAGTGCACTGTAATCTCATTTCAGCTTCAGAATTTTTGTGAAGTAACTCAGAAGTAGCGATAAACCTCGTAGCAGTCTCTTTGGATTTTAGAGTCTATTTTTGGCTTTGACCCACAGCTCCAGAAAGGCAGGCAAAATAAAATCTGTCTGTGGGTTTTATGCTATTGATATCGTTTGGTTCTAATCAATCACAAAAGTCTCCTATTGCTTAGGCTTTGTCTAAACCGGTTCATAATTTATGGGGTTGAATCATAGGCCCTTTGATCTTGACTGTAATATTGTAGATTCGAATGCTGGAAAATACCCTAATGGTCCCCTGGTCCAACTGTTCCACCTCCTTTATTTTATACACGAGGAAACTGAATCCCAGAGAGGTGACTTACCAAAAGCTAGGTGGCAGAGGTACTGGGTCTGGAGTCAGGAAAACCTAAGTTCAAATTCAACCTGGAAAATTTACCAGCTGCGTGACCCTGAGAACATCATTTAATCACTACCTGCCTCAGTTTCCTCTACTCTAAAATGGGGGGGTAATAATAGCACCTAGCTCCCAGGCTTGTTGTAAGGATAAAGTGAGATAATATTTGCAAAATGCTTAGCACAATGTCTGGCATATGGTAGATCCTTATCAAATTATAGTCCCCTTCTTTTCTTCCTTCTGACCCCACATCCTGTGCATTTAGACTACATCAAACCTTTGCTTTGGGAAGGTGTGCTGTGGTTTTGCTATTATAAAGAAAGACACACAGAGAAATGGAATAAGAATTAAAGGGTGAGATAAATGGGGTTCCATATTATTGAAAATATTTTTCACGAAGCAAACACCAGGCATTGTTTAAGTTGCTAGCACAGAACCGTTCTCCTCCCTCCCCCTTTTTTGGACTAGTAGAAAATAAAACTAATATTGTTCAGACAGGGCCATTGCATATCTTTTAAAAGAAAGCTCCACAATTTCATTTTGTTCTAAGACATGATTTGAGGATTTCTTCGGCGCTTTTTGCAAATGTCAGTCAAGCTTTGGATTCCTTCTCAACATCAAGGGGTTCAGCTAATAGTTACCACCAGGGAAGCACTCTGGGGCCTTGAAAGAAAGGCAAATAGCCTCCTAGTCTTTGATTCCTTCAAGCCAGTACATGAGCTGACAGGATTTATTCAGAAATGAACTTGAAGGTGTCCCTGTGCAAGAGAGACTTTGAATTTTATCTAAAGAAGCAGAGCTGCCAGGAAGAGTAGCCTTTTCAAGTCTCCCCATGAAAACCACTCACTTAATAGAACAGCTTCCTATTTCCAGAAAAGAAGTAGGAAATAATGATAAAGGGCAGTCAAATATGGTATAATGAATAGAAGTAAGTGGCAGGCTCTCTGATGGTAAACAGATGCAAGAAGGATGGAAGATAATAAAGCGGTTGTATTTTCACATATACTTCAAAGGACATAACTGAGATGTAGTAGAATAATAAAAGACACAGGTTCTGAGCAAGAATAGGTTACCTATGGGGTGACCTTCCCTCTCTCCTTTCCAAAGAACTTACTTGTATTTACATTGTATGTATTTTGTATTAACATGTGTCTCCATTGTGGAATGTAAGCACCTTGAGGGCAGAGATGATTGTTTTTTTCTTTGTGTGTTTGTTTGTTATTTGTTTGTCTTCATATTCTCAGCACCTATCAGAGTGGCAGGCATATAGTAAGGATTTAGCACATTTACAATGGCTTCTAATCAGTATTATTCCTCTGTTAAGCTCCAGTGGGTCCCTATTACCTCTAGGATAAAACACAAAGTCCTTTGTTTACACTTAAAGGCTTTCATGTTTTTCTCCAGCCTATATTTCCAGTGGCACAGTTCTCCCTTTATTTTCTCTACTACCCTATTTATTGTTCCCAATATTCAAAATTCCATCTTCCATCTCTATGCCTTTGCATAGGCTGCTCCTCCCCCATCTTTCCCTCACTTCCATCTCTTAAAATACCTAATTTTTTAATAATATTTTATTTTTTACATGTTAAAACAACTTTTGACATTTGCAGTTATTTTTAAGTTTTGAGTTCCAATTCAATCTCTTCTTCCCTCCCTCTCCTAACCCCTCCATGAGACAATAAATAATTTGATATAGGTTATACATGAGTGATTATGTAAAACCTTTCCATATTAGTCATTTCCTACAAGAAAACTTGAACCAAAAAAAAAAGAAAGTAAAAAATAGCATGCTTCAGTATGTATTCACACAATATACAAAATTCTTTCTCTGGAAGCAGATAATATTCTTCATCATGAGTCCTTTGGTATTGTCTTAAATTATTGCACTGCTGAGAATACTAAGTTATTCACAGTTCTTCACCTCACAATACTGCTATTACTATGTACAATGTTGTCACTTCATTTTGCAACTGTTCATGTAATTCTTTCTAGGTTTTTCTGAAATCATCCTGCTTGCCATTTCTTATAGCACAATAATATTCCATCACAATCATATACCATAGTTTGTTCATCCATTCCCTCAATTTCTAATTCTTAGCCACCACAAAAAGTGATGCTATAAATATTTTTGTACAAATAGGTCCTTTTCCTTTGGGATAGAGACTTAGCATTGGTATTGCTAGATCAAAGGATGTATACCATTTTATAGCCCTTTGGGTATAGTTCCAAATTAGAATGCTTAATTTCTATCAAGGTTCAACTCAAGTGCCACCTTCTGTAGAAGGTCTTTCTTAATCTCCACTCCAGATGTTAGTGACATCTGCCCTTATATTACTTGAATTCACTTTGCATATATGTCATATTTGTTCATCTGTGTGCATTTTATTTCTCCCCAGTGGTATACAAGTTCCTTGGGGGAAGGACTGCTTCATTTTTGTCTTTGTATCACCAGCATCTAACATAATATCTCTTGTGTACAGTAATGGGGACTTAATGCTTGTTGAACTAAGTTGCATATGAATGAGCAAACAACCAGAAGCAAGACCACATATTCCAAAGTCCTAAAAACTGATGGATATCAAGGGATATAAATTCTGAAGACTCAGTTGAAAGGGGAGTGAAAGGGGCCAAAAAGACTTCAAGGCAAGAATTTATTAAAGGCCTTAAAAACAGGATGGGAAAACTGGCATGGTCAGTTGCTAAGGTATAGAACTCAATGAAAATGGGAGACTTCAATGACCTAGGTGTCCATCAGCTATAGCAGTATGGTGGACCAGACCTTCACAGTGAGTGAGGATATTGAGGCACACAGTGGTTCATCAAGAGAAGTGGCTTTTATCCCTTAATTATCCCATTTCAGTATGGCAGTGGCACTGTGATTCATCAATGTGGATTTCTTCTCTTAATAGTACAGATTCGAACGCATACTTGCCAATTCATTCTGTGGGATTCCTATCCATGCCTTCCAAAAATCCTTTGTGGAGGACCTAGTCAACATTGTTGCAGTCTGCTGTTTTTCAGTTGTGTCTGACTCCTTGTGACCGCCATCTGAGGTTTTCTTGGCAAAGATATTGGAGTGGGTTTCCTTCTCCAGCTCATTTTACAAATGAGGACACTGAGGCAAACAGAAGTTGAATGACTTTCCCAGGGTCACACAGCTAGTAAGTATGTGAGGCAAGATTTGAACTTACCAAATCTTCCTAACTCTACATTCGGCACTCTATCCACCTAGCTGCCTCCTATTCACAACATACCAGAAGCCTTTATCTAGTTCTTTTTTTCTGCGGGGCAATGGGGTTAAGTGACTTGCCCAGGGTCACACAGCTAGTATATGTCAAGTTTCTGTATCCAGATTTGAACTCAGGTCCTCCTGAATCCAGGGCCAATTCTTTATCCACTGCAACACCTAGCTGTCCCAATCTAGTTCTTTTAACACTCTGTTGGACACCAATACAGCACTAAGACTGTCCATTTCTCCCTCACTTTTGCTATGTGACCAGCCCACATCTCTTTATGTTACCATATTTTCTGGATGATATAACTTATGTAAACTTCTTGTATGCATTATCATTGAGAATATGCTAGAACCTCTTTGCATCTGCCATGCATATCTCCATTTTCCTTCCAATCAGGAAGGGTAGTACTGAAAGCAGCACTGGATCTAGAATCAAAGGACCTGCCTTCAAACCATGGCTCAGTCACTTACTAACTGTATTACATCAGGTAAGTAACTTAACCTCTCTTGGATTCATTTTCTTCATCTACAAAATGAGGGGGTTGGGCTTAGATGGACTCCAGCCACCTTTTTAGATCTCAATCTCTGATCTTATAACTTGAACCTCAAAACAACATTATCAAAAATAAGATAATTTCATCTTTTGTCCAGAATTAAGGCCCTTGATAGTTTGGCAATCCTCCACTATCTGTCTGAGCAGTTAGCTGGTGCAGTGGATAGAGAGCACTAAGCCTGGAGTCAGAAAGATGAGTCTTCTAAGTTCAAATCTGACCTCAGACACTTACTAACTATGTGACCCTAGACAAGTCACTTAATCCTGTTTGCCTCAGCTTCTTCATCTATAAAATGAGCTGGAGAAGTAAATAGCATACCATTCCAATATCTTTGACAAGAAAACTCCACGTCGGTCATGAAGAGTCAGACACATCTGAAAATGACTGAACAACAACAAAGAGGGCAAGAACCATGAGAGAAGAGTCTATACCTTATCCAAATTCTACCTACAACTTTGTGCCTAGCTCTATACTCAATAAGTGCTTAATAATTATTTGGTAAATCAAATTGAATTATAACTGGTCCTCAAAAGCTCAGGAGAATAATGCACTCATGAGGACTTGAATGATGTTATAGCAATAATGCTCACTCAATTTGCCAATGGATGGCCTGTTATTAGAATCTAGGGTTAAACTTCCGAATAAGAAAATGATTAGAAGGCAGCACACAGTAGTTCTATTGGGAGAAAAGTAAGACTTTAAAAAGTAAAGATATACAAACACAGAATAGGGAACACTATATTTGAGTAAGAAATGATAAGTACATGATTATTAAGCTATCACAAAATATTAAGTAACAACGGATCACAAGTGAATGTGACCCAGATACTGTTAAGAACAAAAATTATAGTAGGGAATTGAAGTTTTCCAACAGTAACTTTTAAAGATAGACAATTGGTACAACCTCATTCTAAAATTCTTCCTAAAATACCTCTTTCATTATGTGACATTACTGCTCAAAAGCCTTTAATGGCTCCCCTGTGCTCTCAGTATAAAGTGCCAATTTCTTTGCCTGAAATTCTCAGCTCCTCCAAAATTTGATTCTAACTTATCATTCACTTATTCCTTTTCACTCAAACAAATGAGTTATTCAACCCTAATTATCTGCTCATTGTTTCCAAATATGTCTTATCTATTTCCACCTCCACATCTTTGATCATGTTATTCCTTGAAACTGGAATAGTGTCTCCATGCCTACCTAAATCCTACTTACCCTTCAAAGTTCAGTCAATAATGATCTCTCATCCTCCTCTAAACTCTGATCAAATCATGGAATTCTAGAATTAGAAGGAACCTCAGAGGCCATATAGTCAAATACTTGGTCAAAACATGAAATTCCTCTATAATGTAGCTGAAATGTAGTCATCTAGTATATGCTTGAATGACCCCAGTGGGGGCAAATTTACTTAATAAGGCTGAATTGCAGTCTTGGAGTTGAAAGAAATTTCAGAGGCTAACTAGTCAAAAGTGCTCCTAAAATGGAGGGGGGAAGAGAAGTTGGAACACAAAGTTTTTTTTAAAAATTGATGTTAAAATTTTGTGTTTATATATATTTTGGAAAATAAAATTCTATTCAGAATTTTTTTAAAAAGTGCTCCTGAACAAAAAATTGAAATAAAAACTGTCTCCAACACTCCATACAAGGGGTTACCAGGTGATGAGAAAGTTACCACCTCTAGAAGCAGCCCATGACATCTGGGGACAGACCTAATTTTTAGGAAGTTTTGTTACTTAGCTTAAATCTGCCTCTACTCAACTTTTACACAATGCTTCTGGTTTTTCCCTCTAGAGCTAAGAACATCTTTAACCTCACTATCCAGAACAATCTTTCAAGTACTTGAAGACAGCTATCATGCCTTTCCTAAGTATTAACCTCTTCAAAGCTAAATACCAATTCTCATAAGGTATGGTTTGCAGTCTTCCCACCATCCTGGTCCACCTTCTTTGAACACACTCATTACCAATTACCTTCCTAACACATGATGCCCAGAATTTACATAATGCTCCAGATTTTATCTGACAAAGGCAGGATATAAAAAGATTGTAAATCCATAGATCTACAACTAGAAGGGGTTTCAAAGTCCATGTCACCCAACCTCTTCATTATAATATGTAAAACTGAAGCTCAGGGTCACAGAGGTAGTGAGCATCAGAGGTAAGATTTGATGCTGGGTCTTCTGACTCCAGAACCAGTACTCTTTCCACTGTTATTGTTGTTGTCTTTGGATCATTTCAGTGACACCTAAATCTTAGTGACCCCATCTGGGGTTTTTGTGGCAAAGATATTGGAGTTGTTTGCCGTTTACTTCTCCAGCTCATTTTACAGATGAGGAAACTGAGGCAAACAGAGTTAAGTGATTTGCCCAGGGGTCACATAGCTAGTATATGAGGTTGGATTTGAACTCAGGTCCTCCTGACTCCAGGTTCCATTCTATTCCCTGTGCTACCTATCTGCCTTTTCCACTGTACCACAAATCTAAGTTCTCATCTCCAGTTTTTGCAACTTATAATTGAGTTAGCTTTTTTCCTCTGCTATAACACACTGATGATCCATATTGAGTATAGAGTACACTAAAACTCCGAGATTTTGTGAGCTGTTTAGCCACATCGCCTTCATTCTGTGCAGTTAATCTTTTGAGCCTAAGTATAGGACCTTATTGTTATCCTTAGGATATTTCATCTTATTTCTTGTCCCATCACTCTAACCCATCAAAATCTTTTGGTATCCTTATTCTGTCATCCAATGTATTCACTGTCTCTCCTAGCTTGGTGTCATCTCAAAATTTAATGAATAATCCATTTATGCCATCATCCAAGTAACTGTTAAACAAGAAAGGCCCAAAAATAGATTTCTGTGGCACCCAACTAAAGATTGCCCTCCAGGTTAATGCTAATCACCACTCTTTGGGTCAACTTACTTCTAAATACAATTGACTTTGATTTCACCCAGCATAAATCTCTATGTATTTCATGTCTATAATATTCCCCTGACCTGCCAGTACAGAAAGCCAATCAAAAAAGGAAGTTAATTTATTCTATGGTGACACATTCTTCATGAAGTTGTATGTAATTATTTCTGCTTCTATTTATAAATGCTTATAAACTATACCTCTAATAATCTAGAATAGTCCAAGGACATAAAATCAGGCACAGTAATTTCTAGTTAGATAAATATTATTGTTCAGTTGGTTCAGTTGTATCTAACTCTTCATGGCTCCATTTGATGTCTCCTTGGCAAAGATACAATATTTGTTTCCTTCTCCAGATCATTTTACAAATGAGGAAACTAAGGCCAACAGGGTTAACTGGTTTGCCTGCGGTCACACAGTTAATAAATGTCTGAGGCTGGATTTGAACTCAGGTCTTCCTGACTCCAGGGCCAGCACTCTATCCACTTTGCCACCTAGCTGCCCTAGATGAAATGAATAAGAAGAAAATAAATATACCTTCTCTTTAAAACAATACATTTATCATTCTCCATTTCTTTGGCATCATTTCCATCATTCTTAATTCTTCAAAGATAATTCAAAATGGCTTGGCATTCACATCTACCAGTTCTTTCAGCATCTTATGATTGAATTCATCTGGACCTCATCGCCTGAATTCATTTGTGGGTAACTAGATATAGTCTTTTTTGTGAGGCAATTGGGGTTAAATGACTTGCCCAGGATCACAAAGCTAGTAAGTGTCAAGTGTTTGAGGCCAAATTTGAATTCAGGTCCTCCTGACTCCAGGGCCGGTGCTCTATCCATTGCACCACCTAGCTGCCCCAGTTAGGTATAGTCTTGTCATATTCTCATGTATTTGGGGTTTCAATTCCCTCTTAACCATTTTGTTCTCTATTTCCCAATCATAAAACTATTCTCCTTGGTAAAGAAAGCAGAAGCAAAATATGAAGTGAATAGTTCTGCCTCCTCCTCTCATCTTATCTAGACCCAACATCGATCTTTCCCCATATTTAATCTTCTTGGCCTTAATAGAGTTTTTAAATTTGTGTGCTTGGGATTCATCATAAACTGTGACTTATTCTGAGCTTTAACTCTGCTGAAACTGTTCTTACACAATTGTAATACTCTTCTGAATTCATTCTGGTATCTTCTCTCTATTCCATTTCCTATATATGTCTTTTTTTTAAAAATCTTAGTTGTTCAAAGAATTGCCTATACATCCATAACAGTTCCCTATTGAAACTGCTCTTTCCAGAGCTATCAATGATCTCAGTTACTAAATCTAATGACTTTTCTTGTCTTTATGTTTCTTTACTTCTCTTCAGTCTTTGACACTGTCAGAGAGCCTCTTATCCTGGATACTCTTTCTTTTATTTATTTATTATCATGACATTGCTCTTCCCTGGGTATCTTCCTTAATTTCTGACTTGTTTTCAGTCTTTTTGCTGGATCTTCATCAAGGTTATTCCCACTATTCATAATTGTCACCCAAAAGTATATCTTTGGCTATCTTCTCTTCTCCCTCTATACTATCTTGCTTGATGATCTCATCAGCTGAGATCATCTAACTATCATGAAGATGATTCTCAAATCTATTCATTCAGTCTAAACCTCTCTCCTGAGCTGTACACAGGCTCACATTACCAACTGCTTAATGGCCATCTCAAATTCCTGAAGCATCTCCAACTCAACATGTCTAAAATAGAAGTCACTCTTTCCCCCCAATTCTTCTCTTCTGAACTTCCTTCTTATTTTCAAGGGCATGACCACCCTTCCATGTGCTAAGGCTTACAAACTCAGTGTCATGTTCTTCTTACTTGCATTCATCCTACATAGTCAGTTGTCTCTCAGCTGCCAAAATGAAGGGTGTGGTAACCCTCCCCCAAGTCAATAAGCTTCAATGTCTTCCTATCACCTAATATAAAATCCTCCACTGAATTGTAAAACCCTTCACAACCTGGTCCCTTTCTACCTTTCTGGTCTTATACTTTACCCCCCTCCACATAGTATATAATCCAGCATCATCAGCTCTCTTGTTTGTTCCTGACACAGGGCACTCCACCCTCCTGCTCTTTGCTTTTTTACTGGCTGTTCCCCATGCCTGGAATGCTCTCTATACTCACCTCTGCCTTCTGATGCCCTGGCTTCCCTCAAGATGCAGTTTAAATTCCACCTTCTTCAAGAGGCCCTCTTTGGTCTCCTTCCCATATTTACCCATAGTGCCTTGATTCTGAGTTTCTTGATGTCAGGAATCTGTGGGGGGTTTTCCTTTCTTTGTATCCCCTGCGCTTAGCACAGTATTTGGCACATACTAGGCACTTACATATCTATGTGAGCCCAAGTATGTCACATCAAAGGCTTGTTGATTGAGTGAGCCTTCCTTTCTTCCTCACTGAAATATTTTCTTTCATTAGCATTTCATTCTTGAGAGTATCCTATCTCTTACAGGATAACTTCCACAACAGGATTTGGGGCTATGTAATAACATAATAAAGCAACTATCAGAGTTTTTGCAAATGATATGCTTCATGAAACTAAATCTTATCATCACACAATTGGCAGATAGGTGCAGAGAATACAAAAGCTCACTGTGCTTATATCTTATTGACTGTGAAGAAGGAGGAAGAGGGGGAGGAGGAGGAGGAGGAGGAGGAGGAGGAGGAGGAGGAGGAGGAGAAGAAGAAGAAGAAGAAGAAGAAGAAGAAGAAGAAGAAGAAGAAGAAGGTGATGATGGTGGTGGTGGTGATGATGGTGATGATGATGATTTGGTAGAATGAAATGCTACCTAGAACATCCTCTTCCAACAAGGTTATCTTCAAAGAATATGTCAATATTATATAAGCTTTCTTGAAAGACATAATAACAGAGGTGTTTGTTAATATCAAGTAAGGCTTATAATAGGGAGACATGCTCCCCATAGTTATCTGCCATTGTCATGTAAAATTTCCAACTTGAGTTCAAATGAAAGAAGGATTCCTTATAGTGAGGTTTTCCAGTAACTCCTATTTGCAGATATTGATTACATGAAGTCGCTGAATATTGGAGAGCTTCCTACAAGAAATCCCTTGGGATCCAATTACTGGCACTGGGAACTGACTGAGAAAACATCTTCTACCAATACTGGTTGAAACCTTTGATACAACTTACAGTTTTAATGATCCCTAACCAATCAGAAGATTTTGTTCTAACTAAGCATACTTTTAAAAGTGCATGAAAAATTCTTATTGTCCAGACAATGATATGCAATTGGATAGACAACCCATAAAGAAAATATCTCCTTAAATAAATTATGGACAAACACTTCAGATGAGTGATTAATCAAACCCCTAATTTAATAGGAAAAGAGTGAAATGGATTTCAATTGGGAAATTGTACAGTGCTTCTCATAATCTCAAGCTTCTCCCCAAAACAAGGGCCCACCTTTTAGAAATAAATATTCTTCTGGTTGTTCTGCAAACCAAGGAGCAATAGTCTCCAAAGAATTAAAGTTGCAGGTCACCCAAAGGGCAAAAGGAAGATAGATGAATGGTGAGTGCAAATAGTCTGCAACATATTGCCAATGAACCACTCCACTGCCCTTTGGGATCTTTTCCATTTTTCATCTCTTTATTGTCCTTCCAGTTTCATCCTTAAATGCCCTCCGGATGGCTTGGCTTAGTTGAGTCATTCGCCAAACTTCCTTTAAACTGGCTTTTCCCTCCACTGATTCTCCGTGTTTACAAGGCAAAACTGTTCATGAACTCCCACCAGTTTTCTCTGGAAGATTTTAGCAAGGAGTTTATATTCTAAACTACTGTTGCCCTTGGCTTTCAAATCTCTCCACTTGTCAAGGAGATCAATAACTTACTGGTGGCTTCTAGGTTCTTTTTGTCTTTTCTATTTAGCAGTAGATTTGCATTGGTTAAACTTCCATATGAAATTGCTATAATGGGTGTTGATTTCCTTTTTATCTATCCATTTGCTATTTTCATCATCAATGCCTTGTTTAGGTAGATTAGACTGGAATTGTTTTAATTGCTCTTCATAGCTCTCTCATTTTTATTCTTCTAATTCTGAATTATTTTTGTTTTAACAAGTCAGTGAGCTCACTATATAGGGATACTATTCCAGGAATGATTTATACAATAGTGATAAATAATTTCTTGTCTCTTAAAATCTATTTAATTCCATTTTTAATTCCACTAGCTTCTGCCAGTTCTTTAAAATTACATATTAATATTCATGTATAACTGAAAAGTAGATTAGATTATAATTGTTTAATAAAGTAAATAAATCCATTTTATATACATATATGTGTATATATGTATATATATATTTATGTTGTATAAGAATGAGTCTTCTATGTAGTCTACTGTCCTTTAGTCTCTCTCACTACTTACACTTAAACCATATTTTTCAACATAAATTTTAATTGTATTTATTTACTTTACATGCATTTGCAGTCTCTCCCTCCTGCTTAACACTGGCCTCATTGCACTCCTTTGCAAAAGACACTTCATCTCTCAACTCAGGATATTTTCACTGACTCTCCCCAGGTTTGGAATCTCTCCTTTCTGGCTTCTCTGGCTTCTTTCAAGTCCCAGTTAAATCCCCACTTTCTATAGGAAAAGTTTCCCAGTCCCAATAGAAGCATCTGGTGGAACAAGAGGCAGCTGGTGGTACATTGGATAGAATAAGGAATCAGGAAGGTCTGAATTCAAATCCAGCCTAAGACACTTACTACTGTGTGACCCTATGCAAGTCACTTAACCTCTGTTTCCTCAAGTGTAAAATGGATATAATAATAGTACCTACCTCACAAGGTTGTCAGGATCAAATGAGAAAAATGTCTGTTTGTTTGTTTGTTTGTTTGTTTAAAAAGAAAAAGGTATTTAGCACCATGTCTAGAACATAGCAGGTGATATGTAAATGTTCATTCCCTTCCCAATCCCTCTTAATTGTAGTTTCCTATTTATCCTGTAAATAACTTGTTTGTACATAGTTGTTTGTATATTGTCTCCTCCTTTAGTTTGTAAATTCCTCAAGGGCAGAGATAATCTTTTGCCTTTTTTTTCTATCTCAGCACAGTGTCTGGAACATAGCAGGCATTTAATAGATGCTTATTGAGTGATTGACTTCTTTTGAACCAAAAAAAAACAAAGAAAGAAAAAAAAAACATCATCATAACCATGCATAATCCACTTCCTTTTTTTTGAATGCTCTGTTTCTGGCATCATCATTTAATCAAAACTCCCCTCTCCAAAGTTACTAATGATCTCTTAATTGCCAGATCCACAGCCTTTTCTCAGTCTTCATCCTTCTTGACCTCGTTTCATTTTTTTGACATTGTCAATCAGACATCAGTATCCTTGATACTCTCTTCTCTTTAGGTTTTCATGACATTACTCTCTTCTGGTTCCCTTCCTACATCTCCTCTGACCTCTTACCATTCCTCAGTCTCCTTTGCTGAAAATTCATCCAGGTCATGCCTACTAACCATGGTTGTCCCTCAGTTGTCTAGCCTCACTTTAGTCTCTTCTTCCACTACACTACTTTAGTTAGGGATCTCAGTATTATTCATGGATTCAATTATCACACCAATGCTGATGATTCTCAAATCAATTTATCTAGTACTGACCTCTCTAGTGGACTCCAGTTTAGCATCACCAACTGACTATTGAACATCTCACACTGGATGTCCTATATAATTATTTTTGTTTTTTTGTTTTTTGTGGGGCAATGGGGGTTAAGTGACTTGCCCAGGGTCACACAGCTAGTAAGTGTCAAGGGTCTGAGGCCAGATTTGAACTCAGGTACTCCTGAATCCAGGGCCACGACTTTATCCACTGCGCCACCTAGCCACCCCAGTCCTATATAATTTTAAATTCAGCATTCCCAAAACTGAACTTGCTATCTTTCCTCCCAAAGCCTCCCCACTCTCACCATCCCTATTACTATTAAGGGCAACACAACCCTACTGTAACCCAAGTTCTCAACCTAGATATTATCTTCAACTCATCATTTTTTCTCACTCCCTATCTCCAATCCATTGCCAAAGCCTGCCAATATTTTCCCCCAACACCTCTTGAATACTCCCTCCTTCTTTCATCTGACATTGACACCATCCCAGTGCTAACCCTTTTCACTTCATACCTAGATTATTGCAATAGCCGAATAGAGCTTGTCTCTCCCCTATCCCAGTCTATCCTCCACTCAGCTGTCAAAATGATCTTCCTAAAGCACAAATCTGGCCATAGCACCCACCTACACAATAAACTCCAGTTCCTACATATCAGGAGAAAATATATAATCCTCTATTTAGCATTCAAACCTTCATAATCTACCACATTACACCTTTTCAGTTTTCCTCTGTGACCCAGTAACACTGACTTTCTTGTTGTTCCTGGAATAAGACATTCCATCTCTTGACTTTGGGAACTTTGGGGGCTATCTCCCATGCCTGAAATGCTCTGTGTACTTCCTGCCTTACTTGACTTCCTTCAAGTCCCAGATAAAATCCCATCTTTTACAAACGCCTTATTTGCTAAACATATTCATGACACCAAGGTCATGAATTTTATAACTGTCCTTCTTCTTGGATATTACCTTCAGTAAATTATTAGTCTTTTCTACTGATATTTTTCTTCCCATACATAATCTGATAAGCTCTTTGATAGAAGGCTTGATAGATTTATATGAGCATTCTCTTTCTTCCTCCCATTTTTTAAAAAGCTCATTGCATTATTAGACAGCTTAAATGAATAAGAAGTTCTTTAACTTGAATCAGAATCTGTCTTCTTGTGACTTCCTTTTTTATTCATTGTCAGAGTTCTGCCCTATAGAACCACTGAGAATAAGTTTATTCCCCCTTGCACAGAACATTCAGCTACTTGAAAACAACTTTCATATCCCCACATCTTCACTTAATATTTTTTACTGAAATCTTTCATGTTTATGTCACCTTCAATACATATATATGATTCCCTGCAAGCTAATAAAAAACTTAGAAGGGAAGGAAGTTTATCAAAAATTAAAAAGCATATCAACTGAGATTAAGATTGCATGTAGTATTCCACAACAATAGTTTCCTACCTCTTCAAAGAAGGGAAGAAGGTTCATTTTCTCATCTCTTCTTAAGGATCATATTTAATTATTAATATTACACTGAGGGGGCAGTTAGATGGCGCAGTGGATAAAGCACTGGCCCTGAATTCAGGAGGACCTGAGTTCAAATCCAGTCTCAGACACTTGACACTTACTAGTTGTGTGACCCTGGGCAAGTTACTTAACCCTCATTTCCCCTGCCAACAAACAAAACAACAAAAACAAACAAACAAATATAAATATTACACTGAATACAGTGTTATGTTTTTCGCTATTATTGGCCTTTTATTTATACTGCTGTAGTGATTATTTCCCTAGTTGTGCTTACTTTACTCTGCATCAGTTTCTATAAGTCTTCCCATACCTTTCTAGATTCTTCATATTTATCTTCCAAATCTCTTAGGCAACTAGGTGCTATAGTGGATAGAACACTGGGCCTGGAGTCAGGAAGACCTGAGTTCAAATTTAGCCTCAGATATTTACTAATTGTGTGACTCTGAAGTTAGGAAGACCTGGGTTCAAATTGGGATGCAGACCCTTTGTAGTTGTGTTACCCTGGGCAAGTCACTTAACCTCTGTTTGCCAAAGTTTCCTCTTTAAAATACAGACAATAATGGCACCTACCTTCCAGGGTTGTTATGAGCATCAAATAAGATAATTATAAAGTACTTAGCACAGTGCCCAGCACATAGTAAGCATTCAAAAACTGTAGTAGTTGTTGTTGTTGCCCAAAATTAATAAGATATATTTGTCTTTCTCAAATTGTAATTTCTAATTGTGACTCAGACTATTTAGCATCAATGCTTGGGCTTTGAAATTCATAAGAGCTAGTCTGAGTCTCAACTCCAACGTTTACTAGCTGACTTTCCAAGTCACTTATTTCCTCTTTGCATGTTTTGTTATCTCTAAAATAGCCATTATCCTCACATTGCTTGCCTCATGTGGTTATTATGTAGAAAAGATCTTATAAAGTTGATAGTAGAATTAAATTTTATCCATAATTATCAAGATATACCCTAGAACCACTTCCAGTTCATTCTGGTCTCATAAAGAAATAAAACAAGTTTTCGTCCCATGAGAAAGTTTGTCTTTCCGGGATAAAGAGAGATATAAATAATATAGATATAGATGTGTGTATGTATATGTTCATGTATATGTGTATATGCATGTTTATGTGTGTGTGTATATATGTATGTGCATATATATGTATGTGTACATACATATATGTATATGAAGACTCAATTATGTGTTTATATAAATATATGTATATATATAAATCACAGATAATTAAATGAGTAACATCTACACAAATACTTACAACTACAAACTCAAAGAGTGGGCATGACTGCCTACCAAAATAAATGAGGAAAAGATTCTCAGGATGTTTTTCTCTAGCAAGAATTAAGATAGCTCATGCAAACTCAGAGTATTCACTAAGAAAACCTTCAATAAATGGGTCTAGAGAAAAAATATTGAAAACTACTGTACTCCTGATGGCAGAGAGGTGGGGGACAACTTGGATAGACCATTATAAATGGTATTAGATATGGTCACTGTATCACATTGTTTTTCTTAATCATTTTTCTTTTTCACAAGGGAAAGTTCAATCTGAAGGGAGTGTTAAAATGACAGGCACCAGTAAAACATTTTTCAAAAAATAAAACCTTTCTCTAAAGCTGGAAGGGGGGTCAGTAAAAAAATGACTAGCAAAACTCCATGCTTCTTATGAGCTTTCACTATGGGAAGCATCAGCTTTTACAAAGGAAGGAGCATCATCTAAGTTAATTTAGCCTTAGTTAAACAAAATGTTTTGTCTTCTTGCCTGAAAATGAGTAGAATTTCAGCAGTTAGACAGGGACTTGTAGCTACACTGCCACTGAACTAGAAAAAGTCCCTGATCGTAGTTACTAAGCAGTTTCTTAACAGATGTCCATAGCATAGCTTATAATCCTCTCCTCAACCTGAGTCATACTACTCTGGGCATGTCCCATATTGTCCATGACCATCTCAAAATGGAGCAACCAGAAGTGAACACAATATTCCAAATGTTTTCTGACCCAGTGCTATTATTATTATTATTATTATTATTATTATTTAATAAGAAGCATGGAGTTTTGCTAGTTATAACATTGTTAGCCCCTTTCCAGCTTTGGAGGAAGGTTTTCTTTTTTGAAAAATGCTTAACTAATGCCTGTTGTTATTATAGCATATTCATTCTAACACTCCCTTCAGATTAGCATTATGTGATATATTGACACTATGTGGATACCAGTAGAACACACAAACTGTTTATCTGTTATCCTTTATTTCCACTCCATGACTGGCCAACATCCTTTTCTGGCCATAGATTTCTATGATGATATCATCCAAACAACTAAGAATTTACAATTCTTCCATGTATGATGCAGTTAAACAAGTGTCAAACGTTACCAATATGCTTCAACCTATTTGCCACCAACCATCCATCTAGCCAATGCCTTTTTGGTCACCTACAACTTTAATTTTTGTAGACTCTGAAGAAGTAGCATAGTATAGTAGGTAGAACACTGAGATTGGAAGACCCAGGGTCAAATATTGTCTCAGGTACTTAGTAGATATGTGACCCTGGGCAAGTAGCAACCTCTCTCTGCTTCAGCTCCCTCATCTAAAAAAGGATAGGATGTTTGACCCAATGGTCCCTAAAATCTCTTCCACCTCTAGATCTATGATCCTATGATTATATCCCATGAATTATAGCCATATGGTATCAACTAAAAATATTTGATGTTAGAAATAATGTTCCTGGAGGCAGTTGGGTGTTACACCAGCCCTAGATTCAGGAGTACCTGAGTTCAAATATAGCCTCAGACACTTGACATTCACTAGCTGTGTGACCCTAGGCAAGTTGCTTAGCCCTCATTGCCCTGCAAGAAAAAAGAAAAAGAAAGAAATGAATTAATGTCCCTGGGTCAAGCTAGGGGTCATTCAACACATGACAATTTCCCAAAGGCAAAGCAGCCTATACTATGACTGAAGCCTCACTACGTACTAGTAATTGCAGGGTTACTATATAGTAATTTTTATTATCACATCTTTCTAGGAAACTTGGACAACTTGACATATGAGTTGGTAGTTCCTTGTTGGAGAAGACTTTCTGTTTTCTTCAGGATCATTTCTACTTCCCCAAACATGGCAGTGATGTTACAGTTCAAATATGATGGTCTCATATTGTATTAATGGAAAGAAACAAGCTTGTTGTATGAATTTTGGCAGATCTTTGCCATTTTTCACCTTATTGTCATTCCATCATTCTGATGTTATATAATTGGGTGTCGACAAAATTTCTGAAAATTTTTTTGCATCCTCCTTATAGTTTTTTTCCCCATTTTATAA
This sequence comes from Dromiciops gliroides, assembly GCF_019393635.1. NCBI lineage: Eukaryota > Metazoa > Chordata > Mammalia > Microbiotheria > Microbiotheriidae > Dromiciops > Dromiciops gliroides. The sequence goes on from NC_057864.1 coordinate 312,730,674, forward strand.
GACAATACTGTTCATGATTTCAGAAGTTAAATAGGGCTTTTTGACTCTAGAAATTTTATATCATTGTGATTAAATGTTCTTATTAGCTTGGTCCTAAAGTTCTAGCCTATTAAGTTCTTTTTACAACTTAATTCTGTTATCTAACTTGTTAGCTATCCATCCTTCTTTACTTCAATCTGTGAATCTGATAATCACAATCTAGCCTCCTCTTACCTTGGCAAGCTTCTACTTTAGTCCTCTCTACATGCTATACTCTCTTACTTTCAGATCCTAGAATACAGCATTCCAATTCTCATCATATATATACATACACGCACACACACACACACATATATACACACATACACACATGCATATGTATATATGTATGGGTATGGGTATGCCTATGTATGTATGTATAGATATGTATATATACACAGATGTATATGTGTATAAAACCCACACATATATAAAATGATGAATGTATATATATTTATTTCTATATAAATGTTTATATATTTATATATAATACATTTATATTTAAATATATTGTTTATAGTTTTTTTATATTTTATGTGTATATTTTTATACATAATGATACATTTTTATATATATATAAGGATACTAATACTATTTTCTATATATCATATTCACTACCTATCTATATAGAATTTACTATACACATCACATATCTACCTATTTTTGACATGTCTCCTCCATTAGAATACTAACTCCTTCATGGAAAGGATTGCTTTTTATTTCTTTCTGTATCCCCATTGCTTAGTACAATGCAAGTGATAAATATATGCTTTTTGACTGAATGACTGAATGCAGGTCCCTGATAAAAATTTTGAGTAGCGGGGCAGCTAGGTGGCACAGTGGATAAAGCACCAGCCCTGAATTCAGGAGGACCTGAGTTCAAAACCTGCCTCAGACACTTGACACTTACTAGGTGTGTGACCCTGGGCAAGTCACTTAACCCTCATTGCCCCACAAAAAAAAAAAAGAAAGAAAGAAATGTTGAGTAGGATTAAAGATGAAGTGATAGCTAATTCTACTGGCCACCTCTCTCTAAATTAATAGAGATCAGTTAATCAATATTTTAGGGATTGAGATCATTCAACTGCTTCTGAATTCACTACCTGTTCTATCATCCAACCAATACTTATATATTTTGTTCATTAAAAATATCATAATACACTTTCACATGCAACTCCAAAGTCCAATTACAGTATACCTATCACAGTCTCCTAATTGACCATTCTAGTAAACCTGTTTAAAAAAAGAAAAATCAGAAGTGAGGAAAGTTTGATGTGCCTTTTTCATAGTGAATCTATG